>NW_027270925.1:140000-2540000 GCF_040938485.1 Diadema antillarum | reverse complement strand
TTGTAGATATATAGTTTGTGGTGGAGGTTGACACCAGAATGAGATTGTGATTTGTTGTTGAAGCAATGTGATGTTAAAGATTCTGTTAAATCTATTGCTATAAGTTGGTTTTTGATAGGAAAACAAAAATATGGATGATTCTTATGATGTCTCTTGTTGACTTTTTGTACCTTTGATACAATCCAGTGTTTGAAAGTAGGAATGTGTGACAGTAGGAATATTTCATTACATTATTCCTTAAACGATCAAAAGTGACTGTGATATAGGTTCAAACTAGGCTATTTTCATCCATGGATTTTTTGTCCTGATGGTTGCTGCAGGAAATCTCCCGAGACCCCAATCAGCCTGCAGGAGTGGCTGGAGGGCATCCAGAAGACCTTACAAGCCTCCGCCCAGCAGCAGGAGTTTGAGACGGCTGCCACGGCAACGGGGAAGAACCAGGAGTCCGACGTGGTCCCGATGGAGTCGGGAGAAGGTGCACCGAGTGACGGTGCCGCAGCGGCTGGGGATGACGAGGCAGCCGATGAGGGCGAAGAGGAGGAAGAGGAGGACGAGGATGAGGATGAGGCAGAAGACGATGTGCTCGGCCATGGTAACGCAGGGGCCCACATGGAGGGAGAGGCCGCTGCTGGGGCTGGTGACGAGGACATGGGAGCGGTCGGCGGCGGGGCTGCGGCGGGTGCAGCTTGGGGTGATGATGTTGGGATGGAGTCCAAGGATGATGCCAAAGAGAAAACAGGAGCCGTGCCCGAGAGGACAGGGGCTGAAGGAGAGATTGGTGTGGGAAGTAAGTCTGTTCTCAAGCACTTCTGAGATAAAAAGGAAGTCAAGGGAAGATGAAGTATGAGCAAGGTGTATCGCCTTATTTGTCCTTGGATAAGTTACTCGATCAGGGAGTACCTTAAATGTGGAAATATAGCATGAGCAAAGATGGGATCTTAGACTTGTGTGACAATCTATTTGATTTCATGATACTTAGATTTATTTTTTCAGATGTATAAGCTGAAAAGGAAGTGGGTAATGATTTTCATCTTTTCAAACTCGTTTCTATGTCTTCCACACGTCGAAGGCAGTAAGTTCCCCCGATAACCTGTTATTTTGATTATACAGTCTGCATTTTTGATGCATTTCAAAAGTGGTGACCTATTCTGTCAAGCCTTCTCCTTTTCTGAAAAATATGATACAATTTTGGTCAGAACTAAGAAAGCAGTTAACATCAAAGCTAGCTCAGTACTACCTTCCATGTTTATCCTTATTCATCATTAGTTGCTGATTGAAATAATAATCCTTCTGACACCAGATGTGTGAAGATAGAAATGATACATGCCTGCAAGATTCATGTTTGTTCTCTATCTGTCTTTGTTTCTCTCTATGTCTTTCTGTCCATCTATCTATCCATCCATCTTTATTTTCTGTCTGTCTGTACATCTATTTATCAATCTATTTGTCTATTGATTCTTGGTATATCTTTTTATCTGTCCATCTTCATATCTATCTATCTATCTATCTATCTATCTATCTATCTATCTATCAATCTATCAATTTATCTATCTACCTTACTATCTATCTACCTGTCTATGTATCTATTGATCCGTCTATCTATCTATCTATCTATCTTGCAATTTATCTATCGATCTGTCTATCTACAAAATTGTATCTATCATTCTATCTGTTTGTCTATATTTCTATATGTTATTACCGTGTCTCTCTCTTTGTGTTTCTCCTTGACCAGGATTCATGCCATGCCAGATCCCATCATTGACCAGACTCCTGGCTGAGACAGTCTCCCAGAAGTTCCAGCAGCTCTTTCAGTTCAACCAGGTCTCGTGGTATGAATGACACCTCCTCAACTTTCCGTTTTACTTTGCCCTTCCTTGTCCTCTACAGCTCTCCTATCGTACGTCCTGAATGGTAACATCAAGCAGGGAATAATCTTCCTGGCATCACATGACATGTAATTTGTCTTGATTTATAAGATATATATGTGTGTCATGTTCGTTCCATAAGTTATAATTTACAATGTGTTTACTATGTATTGTGTACTGTGTTTCATCTTACTATCTACTTCATGACTGAATTTCTCCTTTCTAATTTTCTCCGAGACGCTTAGCGCTTAGAAACGTTGTAATAAGTGCTTTATAAATGATATTTATTATTATTATTATAGCAATTTGCTATGCATTTTGGATATGACTGTTACAGAGACTCCAACCCCAAGCACCTTCTGATCTGGAGATTCTCCCGCCCGAAACCCCTAACAAACGGAAGACTCCAAGTTGATGTGTGCGAAGCGCGAAGTTCCTAGGGTTTTAGATGTTCTCTGGTGCTATCTAAGGCTTATTTTTTCAACATACGATAGCAATACGTAAGAAATCCTTTCCACCGGGAGACACAGAGCCAGGGCGGGAGAAATCAAATCTCAAATGGGAGAACGGGAGATTTTGCAAAAATGGGCTTTCGGCGGGAGATCTCCCGTCGAAAACAGGAGGGTTGGAGTCTCTGCTGTTACACAGGATGTCATTTGTGTAGCAATTTCATTACATAGAATTGTATGCCATTTTGTTGAAAATATATGCCTATTGACTAAAAGTGCTATTCAAATTCAAGAAGGGAAATTTTCCCCTGCAACATTTCTGAAGATTTCAAAGGCCCTGGTAGACCTCAGTCCATCTGTTTCCCTATAAATACAACAACAAAACTACCAAGTATCGAGTACACGTAAATCTCTAATGCTGATGCAGGGAAACTTTTCTGCTAATCATTCTGCATTATTTATGGCAGTTTCCATGTTCCTTGACTCGCTAATGCTGTCCTCGCATGATTTGTTTGAAGTTGGAAACTGTTGTTATTACTCACCTACATGTATTTTACTTCCTACTGCAGCTTGCCAATATCTGAGAGTGTGAAGGAGATGATCAGACACTTCACAAGATCAGCGTACACAGTAAGTTGGGATTTCAATGCCAAGTATTGACTGCACATGTATGCTCACACAAACTCACAATAGGTACATTGCACATGCACACACATACACACACCACACATTCTTTGTCATTAGGGCACTAACATTGAAGATTAACAAAAAATTTAACTACACCCAGTGTACTACTGTGCAAGAATCAATTGAATTGGCATTTAAAACTAAACAAAACAAGGGGAAAAGTAAAGTATGGAATAGGACGGAGTATAAATGAATAGAGATCAGGAGTGCATTTGTCGTGGAGCTGTCAAAACATTTTGTCAAAATATTCTGTCCAAACATTCCCAGGTCGGCCTCCATGTGATGCCCAATGACGATGACAGGAGAATGGCGATCCTAGCCTGGAACACGTGTGCCTACTCCATCCAGGCCACAGGTGAGGTGGAATCAAGTTTATGATGTATTGATATGATACTCCCTGTCAGTGGGGAATGTACCAAGCACATGCTACTCTCGGGCAGCACTGTGTGAGTACTTTACTGTAAAAAATTACTTTTGAAAAAGGTAATTTATTGCCCAGTATAGATATATTATGTTGTCCTTCAACCATCTCTTTAAGTCTCCTGTGATTACACACATGGATTGTGCAATACGGTGTTTGATGATGTTAAAGGGAGTTATCCCCAGATAGTAATAAATGCAAGGAGAGCAATTGTTTTCCTCACAACAGAATTATCCGTACCTCTCAGTGATGATGGCGATGCTGTGATAATGATGATGATGATGATGATGATGATGATGATGATGATGATGATGATGATGATGATGATGATGATGATGACATTGATGCTGCCGATAACGATGATGAAGATTACAATAATGACAGTGGCGAATGCTGGTGGTGATGACATTGATGATGTTGATAGCAATGAGGATGATGACGATGATGGTCATGATGACGAGAATGATGATGATAAATTTACTAGTAACACTGACACTGACAAGTATTATTTGTTGTCATATTTTCATCCTCAGAGATTCAACTAAGGAACGAAGGGAAAGCTCTGTTTGGATCACTATCACAGAGACAGGTAAGTTTCCAAATTACAGATTTCATTGCCTCTGAAATCTATTTTTTGTTTCCATAAACATGTGATACAGAAGTATATGTGTGTGTTTCTGTGTGTGTTTGTGTGAGTAGGAAGATAAAACTTGTTGTAAACACACATCCAACCACTGTTCAGGCTATACATCTAGACTTGTACAACATTGATATAATCGTAACTCCTATTTTTTTTTCCAGTATGATAGATGCTTATTGATATATCTTGTATGAAAAATGTTGATAAACTTATGATACAATGTGAATTGTGCAAGCATGCAGTCATGAACAAATTTTTAGTGTTTGTGAACATTTTAGTATGAATGAGCTTGCATCAAGTGTAATGCAAAAGTTGTCTATCATTAATGAATATACTGTATTTAAATGTGTTGCCGCTGTTATGAAACCCAACAATCACTCCTTTTCATGTGAAGTATAATATTAGAATACATAAAAGAAAAAAAAAACATAAGACATCTAACAGCTGGACCAACACTGTGGAATTCACTTCCTCGTGAGCTGAAAGACTCGAGCTCTATAACATCTTTCAGGAGTAATTTAAAATCCTATCTGTTTAGCAGTGCATTTTGAAGACCAGTGTCTTTTGAAGACAGACTTTCATGTCTTTTTTTTCTGCTTCTTCATCCTTCTTCTATTACTGTGATGTACTTGTATTTTCAATCTGTTTGCTTTGATGTACAATTGTAAAGCGCCTTGAGCATTTAATCAAAGTGGAGAACGGCGCTATAGAAATTGTATGTATTATTATTATTATTATTATTAACAGCCTGATTTTTTTTTCTTCCAGTTTGGTTTTTCAGGAAAAATGAATGTGTGAGTTGTATTGCCCATATGACACACAGTTCATGAGGAAACAGTGGTGTGGGTTCAGTGCTTTAGTTTGCATGAAATACACTAGGATCGGTTGAAGGTGATGTGTGTCTCATAGTTGTGTTTTGGCCTTGCATTTGTTCAACCTAGGACGACTGCTTGCGTTGCCTGATCCGCTACGCTGTGGTCAACAGCTGCCTGAGTGACTACGCCCATGTCCAGCAGCACGCCATTAGGCTCCTCTCTGGTGAGTCTGTCCGCAGAGACTGACCTCAGTCTTAGACAAATTAAGATAGGCTGATAAATTATTTTCCTCTAGATATTTTCCTGTCTTGTTTTTATTTTATTTATTTTTTCATGATGCTGCATAAATTTGGCACAAGTTCATTGCTTAACCATCTTTACTTAGCCCCCCCCCCCCCCCCAAAAAAAAAAAAAAAATCTCATGGTACCTTGACTCAAGAAAAGGTTGAAATATTTCTCTAAGGCCTAGTAAAGGTCTATATGAATCACAAGTAGAAAAGATTCGTAAATTTAGGACCATGAGGTTAAAGTTCATGGATTTAGGACAGATTGTGGTCAAATTCTATGGCTGTATAGTGTATGCAGTAATTCAAATGAGCATCTGAGTAAATTCATGAAACCAGGTATGAGGATGTACTGTGACAGGGCAATATTCTCTTTTTGGATCACCAGGAAGGACTTGTGAATTTGACCGGTCTTTGTCTGAAATTTCACGATTACCACAGTTTGTGGTGAGGTTATTTGCGGGTTTAGTGCTTCTGTGTTAGAGGTCAGATGTGAAGATGAGACTCGAAGATTGATAAGAGGAATGATTTCGACGTTTAGTGCCTTTATGCCAGAGCTTAATGGTTGGAATAAAGACAGAGTTGCGATTGATCTTACGCTCAATGTATTGAGCGTAACTCATTGAATCAAGCGTAAGTTCAATATTGACTGTAAGTCCTGTTTCTTAAGACACGCTTGATTTCAAGAAAAATCAAGCGTAACTATCAGTAGATTGAGCATTACTTGTGATCAATCACAAAGTTGTTTTATGAAACACAATTTGTGATTGATTGCAACTTGCAATCTCTATAAAACAGGCCCTTGGAATGATACCACTTTTTTTTTTTTTTTTTTTTTTTTAGGCCTTAACGTCAGCTTATTTGTTTTTGACTCATTCCTTGTTGGTTTTCCTCCACAGCTCTTTATCCTCAGGAAGCTTCTGTGACGTCACCGGAATCATGTATACTGGACATTGATATGTTTACATTACTAGTAAGTGCGTTTATTCTCAAGTTGACTCTATAAGAGCTGTCAGTGATGTGCTGTGGTACCATCATTGCCTGTATATTAATGCACATTCTATCTTCTGATATTGCCTCTTCTCATGTATTTGTCACTGTTAGTCTTTTTTTTGTTGTCACAAACACCTCTTTCCCCTTCTGTACCACATCCCTCATTCGTAGACCTTCAAGGAACAGCAGAGACATTGGAAGAGAAATTGCCTTTGAAATGAAACTGTTGTGCAAATTTTTTTGGAAGAGAGATTGCCTTTGAAATGAAACTGTTGCGCAAATTTTGAAAGAATTATAAAGTCACATGTAAATCAATATCATAATTTGCTTTTGGATGACTTGTATGGAGAGAGCTGGCCAGGAAATGGAAAAAAAAAGGCAAACAAATTTAATTATCCATCCGTTTTGGGATATAATTGTTTGCATTGCTCATCGGACTGAAGTAGGTCTAGTTGTACTTTTGATATATCAACTTGGATTCGAAGTGTGTCTAACAAAAAATCCTTATACTCTTTTCCTTGTCTTTATAACAGTTCTTAACACTAAAGGTTGGTTGTATTAAAATCACTACATGATGATTTTTAGACTAGTAAGTATCAGTAATGTGATTTTTAAGATTTTGTCTTTGGTTTGGTTATCATGTGAAAACCTTGCTTTTATACCTTCCATATGAAGTCTTATACTTACATTCAGGAAAAAAAAAGAGATAGAGGGAGAAAAAAAAAAGATTTTCATACCTTGCTGGCTCAACTGTTATATTAATTTTTTTTTTTAAATGGAGAGAGAAAAGACATTCTGTGAAGTCTTTTGCTTATATTTTGGGGTTAATCTGTCCACCAAACTTTGTTACTTTGATGTGTCTTCTGTGCCTGCCCCACAGGTCAGTGTGTGCATGTCGCTGCCCCGGCTCTACAACAGCAATGAGAGGCTGTCCATGAGTCTGATGGGAGGTCCGGTGAGTGACCACCACCTCCTGAGGGTCGTCTTCACCGCTCATCTCGCCCAGATCCTCCTCACAGCATCAAGGGACATCACATGTGAGTAATGCAGGGTTGGTTGGTTGGTTTCATTTTCTATCTGACAAGATGGCTGGGTAGCCCATATTCAGCTGCACTAGTTGGTCTTCGATGGGGTCTAGTTAGATGTGAGGTAGACCATCTCATGGGGGTATGCACCATGTTCCTTGTGATGAATGAATGAAGCGGGATCTTTTACGTGCATGAGTTGTTACTCTCTCACACACGGGACCTCCATTTTATGTCCTATCCGAGCGACAGGGTATTTTGCCTCTTACCATAAGGGATGATTACACACAACATTGCTCAGCTAGACTTTGGAATCAAACCCCAGTCATTTAGATTGGGGTCTTGGGGGTCACCTGTTTACTCACGTTATACCAGGCCCTTGCCTGAATGGTTGCTTTCAAATAGCATTGAAGCTACTACTCTGGACACTTACCCTGGGCAAATATGATCATATCATAGTCATTATTAGCGTCCTTGGTTTGAGGGTTGTACAGGAATGTATTGGTCTAAACTTTCCAACTCTGCTTTTCTAGGGCATTCCTCACCAGCAGAGCTGTCAACATGTATTTTTGAAATGAAAATTATTATCTTTCATTGTTTAGCCTGCCTGTTTGGCTCAAGTGAGTGATTGCAGCCATTTGTCATCCAGCAGGGAGGCCAAATTTCAAATTTTCTTCTTTTGAAATTACAATGTAAAATTTTTATCAAACTCAACTAATTATCTCTGCCAGGAAGATAGAATAACTATTTGTTCAAATGGGCACCATGACCCCCTTGATGTCCGCTGACTTCATCTTTCAAGTGATAGGTTCTCCCCACAAGCCTGAATTCACGAAGATGGTACAATTGAAACCATGATTTTAACCATGGCTTATGCAAATTTCTTCTGTGTAAATATGATTGACAGATTGCATACGCCAACAGATGTCAGGTAGCAAATGCGCAAGTCAAAAGGTACGCCTATTTCACGCTTATCTTAGACCATGGTCTAAGTTTAAACCACCTTCATGAATTTGGGCCATAGGGTCTCAGATACATGTATCTCCTTTGGATACCTGTAGAGAGAAATGTCACCTCGCAGCCATTCAGGATAATCTCCATTCATTCACTTTCATTTACTCGTGATTTCGCTTTCTTTTGACTCTTCCTCGTAGATGATTTGGAGATGAATTCTCTGTCGGGTGATGAGTCGATGGAGGAGGATGGTAGCAATGTGGACCACAGCAGGGAGGGTCACCATCTGGTCCGAGTCTGCGAGATGCTGCTAGAACTAGCTGGGTAAGAACCACAGAGGGGCATCCAGCATGGCTTTCAGTCATATTCCGTTACTCACACCAAACCTCAGTGCTTAGTGTTGTGATGAGATCTACAAGATATCTTGATTTTTGCATTTAAAAAGTAGTTTTCCAACCACTAATCCGTTTGTTCACATCGTTAAACAAAAGCCCCTCCCCCCAATAAAAAAAGATGAAAGAATAATGATAATGATAATAATGATAAAATGTTCACATAAATTCAGTAAAAAGTACATCAGTCATGTGATGCACGAACATCGGTCATGTGCCCATGTGAACATATCACATGTGTTTACTCCATCCTGTGTGTAAGTCAGATCCCTCAGTTTTTCAAAGCTTCTCATTTGCAATGCCTCATCCTTTGTTTCTTGATAACTCAGAATCCAATCAGGCATATCAACATTATTACTGCCACAGGCAGAGGTGGGAATTCAAGCATGCCATTTTAAGAGCACATTGCAGAAGTTAATGACCCATGCATCATTAAAATGGGGTTAGTTGCAAAACTTGCAGGGAAAATGTGTGCTAGTCTTGTACCCCAGGGGTTTACTATGAAATGTTGATGTGCAGAGGGTACACTGACAGTTTGCCTCAGTGTGGCAAGCTGAATCCCAAGGAGAGTAGGGCCTGGTTCAAACACCATCACAGGGATTTGCTTGGTAGAACAAAGCACACAGTTCTTCCCTCCTGTGACTTGCATTATTGACACAGCTTTGCCTGTAAGTACCATGCATACACTGTGTAACTCACAGAATTAATTCAAATACACAACATTACACTAAAGCGATATGTGTTTCTCCAGATGGTTTCTCAGTTGACTCTTTCTCTTATAAATACAGATGTCTTAGAAATGAAATCTGTGGCGAAATAGTGATAATATTTGTCAGTCATGTTGGGATGGATGTGATTTAGATTTCTTATCTTTTCTGTTTATTTGGTATCCACTCTGTCTACCATGTACTGTTCACTGTCATCTTTTTTTTCTACATTTAGCTTGTTTTTTGCACATATAATTTTATTATTTTGTTTCATTTTCCTAATTTGTAAATTTTGTTTACTCAATATCTTTCCATTCCTTCTTTTGTTTCTTTCTTCCGGTTTCTTTTATTCTTTTCCTGTCTTTCTCTCAATGTGCTTTTTCTCTCTAGATTGGAGAGGGTGAGGATCCCCCCACCCCAGGGCTGGAACCTCCTCAAACACGTCCAGGTGGCTATCCTGCCGTTCCTCCGCTGCGCCGCCATCTTCTTCCACTTCCTCACCGGCGTGCTGTACCCGGCCGAACTGCAGAGTGAGTTATCAGACACTGACAGTCAGCTTTCGCAGGGTAGGGATCCGGGAGCTCTTTTACGGCTCACCGCTTCTTTTGGACATGACTTAGAAGTGACGTGAGGGTGCCGTACAAGCATGCCTTGAAGTTTGCATCCTCTAACCAATTTTGATTTTTTTTTTTTTTTGTTTATTCATTATTTTTCTCTTTTTCGTGATGTACTGCCGAGTAATCTTGGTAGCAAGAAAACCAATCAGTGTTTGACTTGAGAGGTCTACTTCTGATCAGGCCACCACTGTCAGCATGCAATGAAGTATAAGATTTGCCCTCATGTTGATAGCCCTGCATGGAGGCATCAGAAGTTGGGTGCATACTTGAAATAACACATGTGGGACTAATATGTTTGTTTAACAATGTCCCATGACATACCACTTTATTGTGGTTGTGTGAGAGTATCGAAAATGTCACAGGATATGATTGCTCCGGCATGAGAAATCCAGCTGTGACATAGCAGTATATTTGAGGGGGAAAACACCACTCTTATGATTTATATCATGAAATTTGTGCATCTGTGTTTCCACTTATATAAATGTCCATACCATGGTTTATATTCTTTTTTTGTGTGTGTGCATTTCCTTTCATTTAAACATTATTGTTCAATATTCACCATGTCTAAATGTATCAAAGCTTGTAGTGTGATAATCTGCGTTTGATATATACACCAACAATATTGTCAAGTGAAACCATAAAGAGGAAAAGCCCCTGAGAACATATATTGACTTTTTAAAACATGTTTGTGGTAGCATGATTCCTGTCTATGCTTCCTTGATACATTTGTGTTTAGCAAATATTTACAAAGAATGCATGAAGTTCTCATGCACTCGACCCATCGATTTAACTGGTAATACATCTGTGCGTGTTTAAATGACATAAGTGCAATCGTATGGTTAACCACGTTGGTTGTTCACTGTTGGGTGGTAGAAGGCTTAACGGTGCACCATGTATTCTTTCTAGGTATGTGTGTGGCATTGAAAAGGGCCTACCCAATCCCCAATTGGGTAGGCCCTTTTCAGGGCCACACACATACCCTAGAAAGAATACGTGGTGCACCGTTAAGCCTTCTACCACCCAACGTTCTACCGCCAAGGAAACCTTCAAAGATTTTATTGTTCACTGTTGCTCTGTGATTACACTCATCTCGATGATATCACATTGTATATATTTCTTCTTCAGGTGGCAGTCCACAATGTGTTTCAGAAATTTGAAGATAAAAGAGACTCGTGGCCAGAGAATCATTTCCACATTGACTAAATGAATATTCCATCATGTGGAATCTTTTTCCTGATTTTTCCTGTCAAAGTTAAATCTGTAACATCGGCAACAGCAGTAGCAAGTTGGCGTTTATACCAAATTGAAATTTTGTTGTCACAGCATTATTTCACACATTTCCAAAGTTAAAACTGTTATTCTGGATCAAGATACATTTAACCCGTTAAATGTATCCCGAATATAGTAGTAGTCCCGAATATACTCAGGCAGGTGTCTATGGGAAATATGTGTTACAGCAAAATCAGGTTGTCCTCAACAAGTTAATGTAAGAGCATGTTAGGTTTGAGTTGTTTTCATTGGCTTTAAATATTTCATTAGGCCCAGTCTGTGTGAATAAATGAGTTGAAATGAACTGAACTATTAAGCAATGATATTTCACATACCGCCTTGGCACTGCTCAATTTATTGATGCAGTACAAGGAATATTGTGGTATAGATATTGGTATATTACACAATATTCAAGGTGTTAATCTTTTGTGTTTGTGTGTGGTCAGACCCTGGCATCGATGAGTTTGAGCCACTGTGCCAGTATCTGGACCTACCCACCAACCTTGCCAGTCTCTTTGACTGCTCCTCACTCCCTCTCATGGAGGAGATGATCAAACAGTGGTGCTGTCATCCCGACATCAGGTCAAAGGTCACTCATCAGCACTCTGACCTTGTCAGGTGAGTTTGACAGGCAGTATCAAGATATAGATACTTCATCATGTTTAGAAGTTTTTGGGGCAAACTTCCAGAGGTATGAGGCGTTAAATGCGTTTGCATGTACATTGTTCATCAGGCACTCTCACTTATCTCTCAGCCATTTTAAAGACCTTGTAGAGGTAAAAATAAGGGATGTGTTTGTGCATGTCTGTTTGTATATTTTCTTCTTCTTTCAAACTTGTTTATCAGGCTATTGCCTGGTTGTAGGATTGTGGCTGTGATACTTGAATTTTCCATGCCCGACTAATACCTTAGTATTGTAAAAGTGGAAATTTGCACGGTGTTGAAATTTTCACACATTATGCATAACCAGAAACTAACGCAAAAATAAAAATACGCAAAAATTTTTCTCTATCATATGTTTCACTTATTGATGTCTTGATTCCGCAGAATTTTAAAAACACACCAAACTTTTCTTTCCCAGCAAAGTGCGAAAAATTGGTCGCACTACAACATCCACTCTTACAATTTTCCATCAGTTGTCATTTTCTTTATGTAAAGATTGAATTTGCATTTAATTGCCATGTAACACAGCAAAAGACATTACATATCAATACCTGACAGAAGAGTATGAAAATGGTTTTGGACTTTGTTTTAATAGAGAAAATGACAGTTGAAGCTATGGTTTTAGTACCTGGAAGATGGAAGGTTGATAAAAATGATTGTGATCTGTTTGCTCTGATTGCAGGTATCCCCTCAAGATAAACCAACTTATTGATCTACCTCGGGACTACAGCGACCTCATGAATGACCGATCATTATTTGCGTAAGTCGAAATGAATCCTTCAATTCCGTCGTGCCATTAAACCATCAGCAAAAGTATGTGTGATTCTTATTAGCCATTTTGTTTGCATACTCCAACCACCTTTGCAATTTTAAGTTATTGTGAATCAGTAACCTTATAAAAGGAAGCAGGACCAATGAGAAAAGACATGAAAGAAAGAGATTATTAGTGCAGAGGGGTTAAGATGTGCTATGGCTGACTTTTCAATAGTTGTCACCCTCTGTACAAATATGTTTGTAAGATTGTAACTGCTGATCTACATTTTAACAAATATGTCTGAAAAAAAGGGAACCATCAGAACTTTTTTTTTCCCATACATGTTTGTTAAAATGTGACAATTGATAAAATCAGCCACAGCACAAGAAAAGACATGTTTTGGGGGCTTTGTTCCACTTTTGTCGTAAGTATATTGAAACCATTTGTTTTTTAGCAAAATCCTTGCGCACTGTGGGGGGAAAAAAAAAAAAAAACCTGTGGCAGTACTTGCTTCCCATAAGCTCTTTCCCTGCTTGCGATCATCAATAACAATCGTGCTCCCCTGGGTCTCTTGCAGTTGCCCACGAGGGAGCAGCACCCAGAGTGACAGCCGGGCCCCTGCCATGTGCCTGGTGTGCGGGACGGTGGTCTGCTCCCAGAGCTACTGCTGCCAGAAGGAAATCAACGGGGAGATGGTGGGTGCCTGCACCGCCCATGCCATCATGTGTGGGGCGGGCTCAGCCATCTTCTTGCGGTGAGTCCGACAACCCTAGCAATACACTTAAAGATTCAAAGAAGTCTGTGTGGCATGATGATAGTCACAGGAATGTCAGTTTTCAGGCTGCAGCCTATATTTTGAGATGCGGGAAATATCCATTTGATAGACTATCTTGTTTTCACTGAAGCTCTTGTCATAGGAACTTCTGGCCCTTTTGTACATTCTGATTGACATTTCTATCAACTCAGTAGGTTGAAAAAAAAAAAAAATTATTTGCCTCAACAAGAAAACCTGAGAAAGTCAATTGAAAGAATACTTAGAAAAATATAAAGTTGGGAATCTCAGAGGTGATGGTCTAAAGAAAAGACAAAACAAAACAAAATGACACAAGTGAAATGATGGGTATGTTTCTATGTGTTTTTTTTTTTCCATTTTCTTATTTCTGCACTTTATGTAGCTCTAAGGCATTTGGAATAGAATTAATCATGGATGTCAGCAACAACAACGAAAAGTACCTCTTAGAGGTCTGGAATTTACGTGACTGCATTCTTTTCTCTCCATGTGAGTGGATGCTAGAGGCATTACTGAAGGAGGAGAATCCTGGGTGTGTAGTGTACTACACACTACACACTGTAGTGCACTTATCACGTTACCTTCTTTTCATCCGTCAGCCTCCGGTAGGCTCTCTTTGACTGATTGCATCTCTTCACCCTCACATGTTACGTCTGGCTTTGAAGATGGTATTAATGACAAGACAAGGGTACTTGAAGTTCTACCGTTGTGATATTGAATAGAGTCGTTTAAGAAAAAAGAGAAAAGAATGATGATTGTTTTTGTGGGCTTGCAGGGTGAGGGAGTGCAATCTGCTATTGATGTCGGGAAGGAATCGTGGATGCTCCTACACCCCGCCCTACCTAGACGAGTATGGAGAACCGGACCCTGGTCTCAGGTGAGTGAGCGCTCTTATGTACCAGTCCCTCATTGGTTGCACCTTGAATCTGAGGGAATTGTGATCAGCAATAGTTATGCTGTTTCTGCATCCGTAAAGAAACCAAAGCCCAATTATAAATGTGGATTGAGTGCAAGCAATAATAATAGTAGAACACATTGGTGAAAATTTGAGGAAAATTTGGCTATCAATTCAAAACTTTTGGTGCTGACATTGCTGGATATTAAAGGAGACTACTACACTCCATGATGTTATCATGGACATAAATATACAGAAAATATAAGGAGAATTCCACAAAATATTATTTTTCATGAAAGTACAGATTCCATCGACTTGTTGCTAACTTGCATTAAGGGTAATATCATTCCCCCTGCTTCCTGAAAGAGGTAAGTCAAGCGCTCTTTCATTATGCTAGAAAAGTGAAAATATGTTACATTTCCTTTATATTTTCTTTATATTGTTGTCCATACTGATGTCATGGAGTGTAGTAGTATCCTTATCCAGCAATTACGGCACCGAAACTACAAGTTCATAGCTTTTTAATCAATTGTCCGATTTTCCTCAAACTTTCACCGATGTGTTCTGCTAGTATCGTTGCTTTCATTCAATCCACATAATGTATTTGGACGTTTGGTTTCCTTTAATGTGAAGATTGGAAATTTTCAATAAGTAACAAGTCAACTCAATAATTAGGTGATCCGAGTATCCTCTCGGATCACCTTCTGTATCTGTACTGATTCTTTGTTTTTCTTCTTCTTTATTTCTCCGCAAAATTTGTGTAGAGGTTAGCTCAGAAAGTGCATTGCCTATGAATGTCAAACTTATACCATATATGTATCGTGTCACAAAGACGACAGATCTAGTAAAATCATTGTGATCAGTCGACCTTGACGTCACTATGACGTCATTATATGAAAACACATTCTCATTCATATCTCATTAATGGAATGGAATTTTTCAATGAAATTTACGTCACATATACAGTTGAACCTCTCTTATCCGGGCAAGCCGGGACCGGGGCTCATCAGGATAAGGGATTTGGCCGGATACGGGAGACTCGATGCTTTATACACGTACATATATATACATACACATGTACTGATGTAGCCCATTGTAGTACCACATGTAGTAATGTGTATACTGCAACCTTTTCATTGTTACACTCAGTAACAGACCCCAAAATAGAGGTTTGTGTTTGCAAGAATGAAACCATTTCCTTTTATAAATTCTTGGGATGATTTACCTAAATAATTATTAAGAAATGTATCAAGTATATGTAATTCATGTGTGTTTGTGTAGGAGTTCTCAAGGAGTTGGGAATCCCCCTTTCCTCCCGTAATTATTAAAAAAAAGATCACGGCGAGATTGCGTCCGTATAATAGAGAGATCCGGATAAAGGGAGGCCGGATAAGAGAGGTTCAACTGTAGTTCAAGTCAAGCTGATTGTACTCATGTTTTCAAAATTCATCTATACCCTTAAAACGTGCGCATACGCGCGCGTTGAAATATTTGTATGCTCCAATCGAGCTCAAAATTTTTTTGCACACGTTTCAGACCATTTGGAGTATTTTATGAAAAATTGAAAAAATTGAACGTACGCGCGCGCATATACACACGCACAGCTCATATGCAATAGAAATTTCCTGTTTTTTTACTTTGATCGGATGTCTGAAATGTCAAGGAATATTTCTACCAAGTCAAGTCAATCCGACTCAATATGACGTCATACGGGCCCGTCAAAGTTGAAATTCCGCGCGCGTGTCAATGGCGATATACAGTGCAACTATGCCAAAAAACCGCCAATTTTAGATCCGATTTTACTCTTCAGGATGGACGGTGACCCCCAATTTTCTTTACATATTCTGAAAGCTAATGAGTTGTACATGTCATTTCATTGGTTGGCGATGCTGGAAAAATGATTAAAAGATATCAAATTTATTAATGAAATAAAAAAAGTAAATTTTCAAAATGATGTCATCAAATTTCAAGTTCACTCGAGTGTATCTCACTTATCCTTTGCCAATTTTCACCCAGATTTCAGTATGTTGTAGCTTATTAAATGCTCTTTCATTAATGTCATAACAGCATTTTGATTGGATGACGGCATCACCTTGTAAAAATGGATTGAAAGTAATCTTGTCAACTTTGACTAGTTTACGTGTTATCTCTATGGGAGTGCAGTTTTTCTGGAAATGAAAATTGACATGACTGTCTTTTTCGAGCGCTAGCTCACTTATGCTTCGGTGAATTTCTCCCAGATTTTAATATGTTGTAGCTGAGACTTTGATCTATCGGAAGTGTGCCCTTTATTTTTTCATACGGTGTCGGCATCACGTCCAAAAACTTGGTTGAAATTAAAGCTTATCTTTGATATATTTTCATATTCCTTTCGTTTTGCAACTTTCTTTGCAATAACTCAAGAAAAACATACCTTATCTCCACCATATTTTGCACGTTTACAAATAGTTCATGTCACGTACATTATTTCATAAAATAGCAACTACTTGATCGGACACCATCTTGGGTATGTAAATTAGGGTCAAAGGTCATAAATGTTTTATCCTGTATCTTAGTGAATGCATGTCCTATCTTTCCAATATTTTGCACACGCAAAGACCATGTTACAAGAATCATTTCACAAATTAACCACTTTTTGCTCAGATGCCATCTTATCTGTGCAAAATGGGGTCAGAGGTCATATGTACTTCTTTGTGTATCTTCGTTATGACGTGTTATCTCTATGGGAGGGAATTTTTCTAGATGTGAAAATTGACATGATTGTCTTTATCGAGCACTAGCTCACTTACCCTTCCGTGAATTTCTCCCAGATTTTAATATGTTGTAGCTGAGACTTTGCGCTATCGTTTAAGTCCTCCGTTTTTTCATACGACGTCGAAATCATGTCGAAAAACTTTGCTAGAATTAAAGTTTAGCTTCGATGTATTTTCATATTTCTTTCTTTTTGCAACTTTCTTTGCAATAACTCAAGAAAGACATTCCCTATTACCCCCATATTTTGCACATGTTTAGCTCATGTCACGTACATTATTTTATAAACTAACAACTACTTGATCGAACACTATCTTGGGTAGGTAAATAAGGGTCAAAGGTCATAAATGTTTCATCCTGTATCTTGGTGAATACATGTATAATATTTTCCATATTTTGAATATGCAAAGACCATGTTACAAGGATCATTTCACAAAATAACTACTTTTTGCTCAGATGCCATCTTGGCTGTGCAAAGTGGGGTCAATGGTCAAATATCCTTCATTCTGTATCTTCGTTACAGTGTATACGGAATATGGTACCAAAGATGGCAGACCTGACTCCCTTTTCTAATTGAGAATCCAAACATCACACGGCCAATGTCCCTAAACACAGATGAAACCTGTATGGTCATGCCTATTGGGATCAGGACTCAAATCATTGATTTTCGAAAAATCGGATCACCTAATTTGTCAGTGCTGTTGACAAATTCCATATCTAGTTTATTTTGATTTTGTATTTTAGGATGGAAGGACAGGACCAAACAGTTAGTAGTAATGAACAATGCAGCACTGGGAAGATAAAGGAGATATACGTGACCAGAAACAGCTGGTGCTATTGTTATCATATCATAATACCAATGCCCAAGAGCTGAACGTTTCAGAATCACGGCTGTTGTGCAATGAACGTCAGTTTTCTGTCGTAATCGAGAGAGAGAGGAATATTCACCCACCCTGTTTATTTCGTCGGTTCAATGCCAAAAGGCCCTTAACTCTGTACAAAGTCTATGTGTTAAGGGCCTTTTGGCATTGGACTGACGATTTGTTCTGGTGACTGCATAGTCTCTCCCAAAGTGGTAATAAAGAAAATCACATTTCAGATCACAACACTGTCCGAGTAGAAGTGAAAGGAAATGATCAAGCAAGACTAACTTGTTTGCAGAATCTCAAAGCGCAGATTGTATATCTCTTTTTATGCTTTCTGTCTGTGTCTGTAGGCGTGGGAACCCCCTCCACCTCAGCAGGGAGTGCTACGGTGAGCTCCACAAACTCTGGCTCGCCCACGCCGTCCAAGCTACCGTCAGTCGCCGGCTTGAGGGCAGCTCCCCTCTCATGAACTGGCAGAATATGTGAATTGCCATGGCAACCCCCATCCGTTTGGCCAGCCCTCTCACACAATCTCTGCTGACACGCAAGAATATATCAGTGGGACTTGTAGTAGGAAATGCCACTTTTTGGGGTGTCATTTCTTTCCTACTACAATACAACTATTCACTCACTTGGTTGATCAACACCCTGGGGCCCTCTTACCATGTGACTAGGTTACTATGTCAACCATTTGGCATTGCCAAGTATACGCTCACTGGGTATTTCAGTCATATTGATGATATTTGCAATAATTTAAGTGAAAAGCTTGGTGTACGTCTATCTATGAATTAAAACCCATTGAAATTGTGAGGAGTGTTTTTGTTTGTTTGTTTGTTGGTTTTTTTTTTTTTTAGGGGGGGGGGGGCATTTTTGTTTTTTCCTTGAGTATACTCTTCTTAGTTTAAAGGGCAATGTAGATGGATTCAAGCTCGCTTCTCTGCTGAATGTGGCATCACCAGCATGCGAGACCAGTACCACGTCAACATTGCCATTAATCCCTCTCACCTGCTTTCATCTTCTACTGCTTTGAGGTGCCGTGATAAACGTGCAAGGCACAAGATGCTTCAGGGCAAACCCAATTGTCCTTGCTCTGGCTTTTCCAATTATGGAAAGTAGCCCAATCATTCTCAGCAGGAGTTAGCAGAAGACCTACAAAGCAGCTTTCTGTCAGTGCAATTAAGTGCCGTATCCATGGAAACGCTTTACAGATACCGCGGTAAGCCCATCTCCTGCTACGTCAGTAGGTGAGATCAGATAAGTGTTTTGACATTAGAGTGTGTCTTAGAAATCTGTTTGCTGTATGTGCCATACATGCAAACACATATATTCACTATAGATATATAGATTCAGTCAGATTGTTTGTACGTTTGTCCTATCTTTGTGCTACAAGTTGATTAGAGTAAAAATGTCAAATCACTTAAAATCTTGGCCTCCCCCTACCAAGGTTAGAAAGTGTTTTGTAGAATTGGGCACTTGAAGAATTACAATGTATGCTGTTTGCAGTAAGGCTCAGGCAGATAGTCAGCAGCAGAGAAGGGGTACGCTTCAAATTTCAAAGGAGTGCATATTTCCAGCTTAAATCATCTTTCACTGTGGATGTGTGACAACACAGATGCATGCTTTCATTTTGTACGACTCTCTTACCCTTCAATGTGTATGTCCCTATATCTTGGTGGCAGATTTCAAAGGTTCTACGTCCATGTACGTCCATGCAGTATTTTGATGCACACAAAATTCCAGAGAATGGACTGGGCTGTGTCTGTAATACATGAATGCTAGTTCTCAGTATAATCCTTTCATTTCATACCATACTAACATAACATGCTGTATTTTGTGTTTGTGTATTTGCGTTTAAACCTATAATCTAAAGATTGACTTCTAGAAAAGAGCCAGGAGGGTACTGATGTTATGCCAAAGACTGTAGTGTGTGATGATGCGAACATGGGCATGATTTGCGCCAACATGTTTCAGTCCATCGTCTTGAGGTGTGGTCATTTCTTATCAGTTTCACTCGAATAGATTTTGTAATTTGCTGGTTGTTTGCTTGGTAGTACCCATGCGTTTTTTAAAATAAACCCTCATGTTTAACTGTTGTGATAGCAAAACAACCTACTTTTGGAAACTTTGGAAATGATTATCTCCTGCATGAGAGTTCACATCACATAGAATGAAAAGCATTGAACGTGAGATAAAATGCAGTCAAAATTCTGCAATGTAATACATGAATATATACCTATGCTCTGTGCAAGCAATATCTCTTGCTTGTATTCATTATAGCTAATTTTTTTTACTAGCTTCTCAAACAAATGCATATTTTCATAAATCTGAACTGTGTATACAAAATGTCTGACCTGTTGTCAGATGAACCTGGAAAGGTGTGACATCTTCTAGAGTGAACTATAAAAGAGACATTGACTGACGGAGTAAGCTACATGAAATGTAAATACTGAACAGTAAGAAATACTCTAAAGGGAGTTCATTCTGTGAAAAAAGCTGATGATAACCCAAATCCTGAAGTGAAGTGATTCTGGTTTATTCCCAGCGGCACAAGGAACAGTTGGTGTGTGCCATTGCATTAGCCTAAATCCAGCAAAAAGAACTCTCATCGAAATTGGACAGATGGACAGTTTTTGTTTCATTTCCATCTGAGATGATGGCTGGAAAGCCCATATTCAGCTGCAATAGGTAGTCTTCCATGGGGTCCAGGTGGATGCGAGGCGGGACCACTTCACCGGGTTAAACACCCTGCTCTTTTCGATGAGTAAATGAAGCAGGATCTTTTCCGTGTATGAGCTATGACTCTATCACACACGGGACCTCCATTTTATGCCCTATCCAAGGGGACGGTATGATTACACACAACGTTGCTAAGTGGGACCCGGGAATTGAACTGGAGTCCTTTAGATCATGAGGCAGATGCACTACCGACTAAGCTAACTCACTGCCCAGTGGCTGGTTTTGTTGGAGTGGCACAGTCAGACATGACATTGGCCTAGTTGAGCTGCTGTTTGCTTACCTGCAGGAATGTTCTGAATAAACTGCTGTACAACGAGAAACATTCGCGCCATGAAACCTTTGGCGAATGGCCAACCATGTTTTGTGTACCACATTGTTCTGGCATTCAATGCATTGGCTAGAAAAAAAAAAAATATGTGTGCATTTTACTTTTGCAAATATTGCCCCTCGCAAAATTTTTTGCAAGTTTCATCCATGCAGGTTTAATCCATGCAAATCAGTGGGGATGAATTGTTTACCATTCACATCGAAATGTTACAATTATGTACTGTAACAATATGGCAATGATAACTCTAAGGATGAAGAAGGGTTGTAGTAGCTAAAACTATTGACCAAAACTGTGATTTCGATAACATTTTTGTGTACCGAGACGTGGGAGAGTTGTACGGCAGTGACATCACCATTTCAGACAGGCGTGTGCGGTGGCAACCAATGTCAGTATTTGGTGGAAACATGAAACTTTAAAAGTCCAAGAGACTCTTAATAGATTTTTTTCCCAATTGCAGTAAGAGACATGAAAGCAGCTAAAATGGTTATTCGTTATGGGATGAACCTGACTGCTCACAGCGCCAATTTCATCGCAGACTTGTACTTGCAAAAGATTTTGGGGAGAAAAAAGCTGCACTGTCGATAAGTTTGCCTGGGCCCTGTTGCATAAATAACCTGAGAAAAACTCTGGTTAGAGGCGGGTGCCTACCTAAGTTTCATGGTTAGTCAATTTCTCTGGTTAAAAAAACTAAGGTTACGGTATATCGGCTTTCTTTTATTCAAATAAACTTGGACGAGGATAAAATGCGGAAGTGCTAGTGATTTTCTCAGTTTTACGCTCCGCGCTCAGCTAGCGATCACCGCTACGCGCTGTCTAAATGTACCATGTACAATGTACTGTAGTACATGATAGTATCGCACTGTATGCTGTCGCTGCCACACAAACATAATAGTACGAGTAACGGTATGTCCGCTAGCGAGCTTGCTAGTGCTACAAGGAGCAAACGTTGTGTGTGCACCTCTTGAGAACCAAACATTTCTACACCAAACAGAGCCGCCGCCTTCAGTAATGACAGAGTTCATCCACCTCTAACTCCCCACACTTTGCTAGGCACTCAAACCACCAAAATGAAATGCATTTTCACCTTATGCAGTATTTTCACAGGGTATCTTACAATATCGAATGCCTGTAGGTTCCTCTTTGCTTGTCAGATTGTTTTCAAGCTAATCTTGTATATAAAGTGAATGTTTACATGACAGTGGACAGTCTCATCTAGCTTTAAAAGAAAACAAAAAGAAGAAAAAGAAAAAAGTGTTTTTAAAGTAGATTCTGTGTTCATATGTAAATTTTGCCATGTGAGACAATTGGCTTACTGGTGAACAGAAGGCCAGGCTGCTTATAATGTATATTCAATGTATATGATATATACTAGTGAATTTAGTGTGATGGGGGCACTTGATTCATTTGTTTATAAACATTAGGATGCAGTCTTACATTTGCAAATGTTGTCTCCCAATGTGTGTATTGTATTCTTTACATTGTACGGCTCTTTATCACATGTGGAATTGAATATTGAGACTCCTAACTGGTGTGTCATTCAACATTTTATGTACCGCTACATGGTTCATCGCTGATTTGCAATACTGTGGGCTCTGAAGCCCCGGCAAACTCTGCTTTCACCGCATAGTCTTCATTGTAAGTAACATCTCATGTTTATTCCTGTCAATAGCAGGTGATCTGTGAAGGTCTTGGATTCCTCGTTTATTGGACAGTTTGACAGCGGCTGTTTATTGTGGCAGTCTTTACATCTGGCACCTTACATCGAGAGCTTTGCTCATTTTGTTCTCATTTATTTTATTCCCCAAGTGTTTAATCTAATCAGTGCAGAATCAGCAGAAATGAATCATGACATGAACGATGATTGGGCTGTGTGTACGGACATGCAGTTGGTTGTCAAGATAGAAAAAAAAAAAGGTGTACAAATGGTATGTGCCAATGCTGCTATGGCTTTTGTATTGCCTTGATGATGTGTTTTGTTACTCCTATAGATGCATATCCATCAAACGGCAGTGATTGTGAATTTTTTTTCTGGAAAATTGGGCTTTTTTTTAGCCAAGTCAGGGATAAACTGTAAGACTAGAGACATTCGCGGTATGAAACTTTCATGAATTTTAGCCAATGGTCTTTTACGCGCATGAAACTTTCCCAAATCGGCACTGGCATTCAGTGCATTGTGTAGATAGACAAAAAACTTTTGCGCACATTTTACTTTCACAAATCGTGGATCCTTGCGAAATTTTCATGCACACACACAAAAAAATTTGGTTTTACAATGTATCTCTTTTGTTGAAAATTAATGGAAAGATTCTTAAAAGTTTGCTGAATTATTTGCTGCATTTCACTGCCTTTGGGCATTTTCCTAAATGCTTCTTCGTGCGGAGAATTATTAGTGAAAAAATTTTGTACCTCTTATCTTAAAATGATGCCATTGCAACACATGTGCAGTGGTGCCACAGGAGAATTCTCGCTCTTTCAACCATTCTTGCAGAATGATTTCTAGTTTGCAGAGTTAGCGTAGGAAGACGTCTCTAGCTAAATATATATCGTGGTGTGCGTGCATAGAAGATTATTCTGAGAAGAGCGAGTGAAATTCTGGGACCATGTGGTAAGCGCGGTCAAAGTCTGAAATTTCATAGGGCTCACAATACCTCAGGAAATTTTCGATGAAAATAGGCCAATTTTTTTGGTGCATGCATAGATAGTTATTGAAGCGAGAGAAATCTGAGGAAGGAGAAAAGTGGTATTCCAAATATTTTGGGAGCATTGAAGGATTTTTGAATGCAAATTAAAGTAAGTTCAAGGACAAGTGGACAGAAAAGTTATTAGAATTCGAGTGGTCCTGGATGAATCATAGTCCGATCGTGGATGTCGAGGATCGAGTACTGAGCTGACACCGAGTACGGAATAACAGGATATCTGTACATTTTCTGACACAAGCTCATAAGAAGAAAAATAACACACAAATGGAATAAAAAACAACAACAACAACTTATGATATGATAACCAATAAAAAGATGAATGATTGATGATAAAATTGTGGAATTGCTGATGTAAAAGTCAAGGACCAAAGGTCAGAGTAGAGTTCAGAGGTCAGAGTAGAGTTAGTGACTTATCTGGTAAGATAAGAGGGGGAACAAACAAATTACAATGACAGCTGGTGTACACATATGAAACTAATAATAGTGGAAATAAAATGCATGATAGATAGAGGCATATCTTTTGACATCAAGTCAGATTTACCAAGTATTGAGAAATGCATTTCAGCATTTGGTGCAATTTTTATTGTGAAAATGATGAGATAAATGTAGGTGAAACAAATCAAACTGAAGTAAAATGTGTACATTTCTTTCTATATGCATATATTATGTTGCGTGTGGGATAGTTCTATGAGTAAGTTTTGAAAACACAGTTTAGTCTTTGAGGTGTAAATTGTTATTGCCAGAGTATATAGTGTGATGCCATACCTCAAGATGCAAAGCTCATATTTCATGGCTGAATAAAAGTTATGAGAGTATTGAAATGATTGACCACATTTTCATCCGATGTCAATGTTGGTGTTCATATGTCTCCTTTCCTGATTTCAGTGTTTTATAATCTTGGGTGCTGAAGATTTGAAATATATCACTTTTATTATGACCAGATAGGCACTTAACATGTTCAGATGTTCTGGAGATACTGACCCAATCATCAAACAAGCTATGAGAGGAGTGTTTTTGCTTGCACAAAAAGAAAAAAAAAAACACACAGAAAGAAAGAAAAAATTGAGGCCTTTATATGCAAGGTCAGTGATATTGAGACACTACTTCATTCTTTCGATGTCTTGCATCCATACCATGGAATGTCCTTTTTTTTTTTTTTTTTTTGCTCTCTCTTTCAAAATGTAATGTCTGTGGCTGGTGGGGTTTAATTGAATTTAACTCTAATCTTGGCTCACACACTTACATGTCTTTTTTTTTTTTTTTTTTTCATGGTTGAGTTGTCCATTCCACACAGACACTTCTTCAAACATAACCGATGTAAAATCCATCTGTGGAAAGCTGGAACTAAGTGTGTACTTCAGAGTTCAGTGGTGTACTATCCTAAACTGTGTTTAAACCTGCAACTGTGTTTGAGAAAATAGGTGTGTTCTGGGCCCCATTTCATAAAAGAAGTTAGGATGGCAACTCTTGCTGGAATGGCAACTTCCAATGGCAACAGCCAATCAGGAAGCTGGATTCTTGTCGTTACTATGACAATTGCCATTCCAGCAAGAGTTGCTATCATATCAACTTTTTATGAAATAGGGCCCTGCTGTTCCAGAGTACTCTTATGTGATTGCTTGCCTCAAACAAATCACTTGAACTCTTCGGTGTGTATTCAAAAATTCTCAAGCATCATTAAACAGTTCTCAATTTCTTAATTTGCTTCAATAGGTTCGTTGATTATGTGTAGTTTTGGATGATTTTTACCCACTGCACTCGGCATTTAACCATACAGTGGGATGTGTCTTGATCTGTTACACTTTGTGTTTTGCAAGTAATTGAATTTAAGACAAATGCACACACACTCCCGCCAGCAAAATTATGCAGGAAGATAGTACGGTTGTATACACTGTTTATCTAGCATAAGAGCATGGCGACATAAATATTCATGAGTGGTGCCTTTGGGGCGGTCCCCCTTAGGTGACAAAACAGTCATGTGACCAGGTGCGCCAGTTTTGGCGAACTACCATTTTGACCACTATATAAAGTTCATGTTCTTTCTGTCTTGCAGTGCATTTGTGCAAGGTATAGGTATACTTCTTTCACTGACTTGGCTTTCAGACAAAAAAAAAAAGAACAACAGAAAAACAACTTGTCATTTAATTGTACTTTTCTGTAATATGTGATTGGTGAAGAAATGTGGAAATGTGTTGGTGCTTTCTCCAACTCGGCCCTTTATATCAGACAGACCTTTTGTGTCGTGGAATAGCTAGCCTGTATGACTGTCGATAGCCATGCAGTGGACATGAATTTGGTATGGGAACCTGCAAATAGTCTGAATATTTATATCAAGATGCATGAAGTTGAAATTAAGAATTCTCTTCATGTGTTGACATAATATTCTCAGACATGGTCAAGTGTGGATATTGCTATCTGATCGGACTAGATTTTTTATTTATTTTTTATTCAGTTTTATTGTTTTGGGGCATTGCATTTGCCCGAGAATAATGGTAATGATAAGAAGCTGTCGACATTACAGATCTCATGTGTGTGGTTTTCTGCATGTTTTTGACATTCAGAGTGTTATTCTTCACAGATCTTATTATGTATAGCAGACATGCAAACAATAAACTTTACCATATTTGGTAACATCATATAGCTTGAAACTCCGTCTAATGCGTTCCTTGTAATTACATGCTAAATGATATATCAGCAATATGTATGCATGTGTATGTCTTTATCTGTATGTTATATATATATATATATATATATATGTATATTTGTGTGTGTATGCATGTATGTATATGTATGTGTGTATGTATGTATGTATGTACATATGAATGTATAATTGTGTGTAAATATACATTATAAAGAGACATTACACAGACCTGCAGCATAATTTTTTTTTTTTTTTTTTATTCTGACTGAAGCTGGAATAGTTATACTGCAATTTGGAGCTGGTGATATCAATTCACCAGGGTCCCATTTCATAAAACTTGTTATCTGAAACAACTGCCACATTTCTATGACAAATTTGCTCTCAGCCAATCAGATACAAGGATTTCAGTAACTATCATAACTTGTTGTTGATAGCAAGTTTTATTGAAACGGGGCCCAGTTTACAATCCACATGTTAAAACTAGAAAACAAATATACATATATGCATATATCATGTGCATACATATATACGTGTATATATTTATTTCTATATTTATATAAATAACGCCTAAATTGATCCTTGTCATTTAATTGGTTGTTTGTCATTGATCATTTAGCCCATTTCACTATGACGTCATCATCCGTGCAATTGTGGCTCCATTTAACCGTGCAATTTTGGATCCATACGATTTGCTCCATTGCACGCATGCCGACACAGAGCCCGGCACACTATACGTGTGTAAAACGCTTGCATCTGCAGGCAGTGTGTGTATGACAGCGCGCTAGCGTAAAGCGCTCAGTGAGCACTCTCTCGATTTCAGATTCTCTCTTGTTTCTAGATCAATAAAACATCATTTGACAAGGATCTATAATAGGCATTATATAAAACAAATAAATGTTTTTCATTTGTGCAATGGACAGAATATTTCATTCGCTGAAAGATGAAATCTTTGGTCCATTCAACTTGGCTGCGCCTCGGTGATTGAATGGATCATTTCATCTTTCACCTCATGAATTATTCTGTCCATTGCACTCATAAACATTATTTGTATAATATATTCACATGCAAATATTTTATACTTATGAAACTTACACTCTAACACACTTATGTATATATAGATAATATATAATATACATAATAAGATTTACAAATCAAGAAACAAAAAGAGAGAGAAAGAGAGAGGGAGAGACATTACCATCTCATGCTCCCGTTGCTATCTCTCTCTCCCTCTCTCTCTTCAACAATTCAGTTGTTCCCTACGCCAAGTTATGTTTTCATTGGCATTGGTTTGTTTTGTTTGCTTGTCTGTGTGCAAAATCACTCAAAAAATTGTGAACAGATTTGCATGAAACTTGCAGGAAAAGTTGATAATGACACAGAGAACAGATGATTGCATTTTGGTAGTGATCCAGGAATTTTTAATCAATTTTTGAAGCATTTTTTAATATTTTGGCAGATACATACTAGGTCAATGAACTTGAGAGTTCAGGCTGCATGTATTTGAGGTTTGCATACGTGCTTGATAGCTCTGCTCGGCCCCCAGGCACCGTGCAGCTGGAAGCTGATGACATAAACAGGGTTCTGCACAGTATTTGGAAATTGGGCAATTTTCAGCATGCTTGGCAGATGTCTGTGCTCTCAGAATGCTTTCCTATAGTTTGGTATGATTTTAGGGAGTGATATTCATTATTCCTAAACACACAATTCTGCACACCTAGATGTTTGTTAATCTGAAATTAAGATGAGGTTCATCAATCCAAACATTTGTGCTATTATTTCGAAGGCCGGTTGATCCGATAATATATTCAACTAAAAATAAAAAAAAAATGTACCTACTAACAAACCTTCTAGTTCTAAATTACAAACACATTTCATTTTCGGAATTATGAAGCATCATAATAACAAACCTTACTTCATTTTTTGGCTTAATGAACTTTCGGTATAATGAACCTTTGGAGTTATGAACTAAAACTGTGAAACTATATATGCATTTAAATTTACAGATCTTGGCTCCTCACGAAACTCACAAAATTTTTATAGCTTACCAGTACCGCATTTTAGGCAGGAGTATATGCATCACAAAAGGACAGTTTCCACAGTAGGCCAAGTATGTGTAGAAACGTATGAGAGAGGTACATTGTATGACATATAATTTTCCCCCTCCCCTCCCCTCCTGTCCCCTCCCCTCCCCCTCCTCCTTCCCTTATTTCGCTGTTTGGCACAGACATTTGACTGGTATGGTAATAGTATTTTACACTAAGTACTACAGTAGTACAAAGTAGTTTGGTGCTACTCGCGCGTGTCGCCAAAAGACAACAAGATAACACGGGTACTGGGGGTACCCCTCTCAGCTCCCAATCGTACACACACAATATAGACAAACACACGGTGTGTGGTGTTCAATTCGTGAGTTGATTTGGATCCAGTAGACGGCAAACGCGCATACAGGCTTTGACGGGAAAGTTCATGAGCGAGCCTTTTGATTGATGATCATTGAGGATGATACTACTCACATACGCTCACAACACAAGTGATACTGGAAATCCCTGCGCCTTGAATCTGTGTCTTTACTGAGGCGAGCTTCATCTATTATCTCAAGAAGGTACTTTATCCTGACAAATTATGCTATTGTATTTGAGCTGCTTGTGATGCCTGCTAGTGCTAGTGTGATGAGGATAATGGGCGAGTACTGCTGCGATGTTGTGGTGGTCTGCTGTGCTGTAGCTGTGCTGAGCGTATATCGTGCATGGCCATGGTTGCATAAGACGTGGAGTCAAACACGCGAAAACTGTACCTGGAAGAGCTACTAATCGTTTAAATAGGTTCTGTAGACTATACACAGCCCAGTCGCTCTGGGCCCAGTTTTATGAAGAGTTAAATTGATAGTTGATTTCAACTGTAAAGTCTATGGCAGCCTGTGTGGTTAGGAAATTTAAAATCGATTTTATGTTTTGATAAAACGAGGCCCTGGTCGGGCTAATTCGCTGTATAAATTATTTTTCTTCTTCTTCCTGCCTGGTGCACTGGTGTGAGTGGTGAGTGAGTGACCATGATGAACATGCTGATTATGCTGTCACTTTATCAGGTAGCTTCTAGGTCGGTATTGCACGGTGCAGTACCCAGTAGGTTTTGAGTTTAAAATTTATAGAGTAAAATATCCCGTTTGCGGCAGTTTAAGCATTGTTAAGAGTTTTTAACTTGTAAACAAATCAGGCAAATTATTTTCAACCATTTCATATATCATAGACAAGATTATTCATTAACGCAATTGTTTTCATGAAAGAAATTTACCATAGACCAACGCAGTTTTCATGATTTACCAGGGCAAAACCCGGCACAATTTTCGCCGATAAGGGCGATATGCGACGTAGTATT
The DNA here is from genome assembly GCF_040938485.1 of Diadema antillarum. NCBI lineage: Eukaryota > Metazoa > Echinodermata > Echinoidea > Diadematoida > Diadematidae > Diadema > Diadema antillarum. Next base: position 2,510,384 of record NW_027270925.1, on the reverse strand, counting down.
TCTGCTTGCGGCACGATGTACAATCCCTATGCAATATGCGCGTGCTCCGCGATCTTTAGCTGAACGCCTTCACTTGTCTCGCGAACATTGCGAAAGCGCCAATTCCCATTGCGAAAGCACGTGAAAATAGCGTGCGCACATGCATTGGCCGCAAACAAGATCGCAATTCTGGCGGTGTTGTTGATGTCTTTCTCGTGTTTTTCTCATTTTTTTTCGATGGTAACATCCACTTTCCGAAAAAAGTGGCGGCCCACATCGGCTCGCGAAAATTCTATTTTACGTGAGGATATGTTTTCAAAATCCATGAACATCGAGAAAATGACAAAAAATCCAGTTTCTTGGACCATTGTTTCTTAACTGTTATGTTAAGAAGTACCGAAAATTTCATTTTGGATGCGATATGTTGTCATTTAGGTGAGAAAATTTCACTTTCGTCAGAGATCGTGCCCATTTTATCGGTTGGTTTTTGTTGATTGCTAGTGTGTTAGTATATGTGTAGTGTGCATGTAACAGTGCAATGCGGTGTTTAGCTGTATATTACCGTGTATGTTGTACCTGCCGCGAACGGCTGCACGGCCGCTTACTGACGCAGTTACTCTAGTTGAGCGACCAGCACCTCGTCATAGTTAATGTTTATGGAATTTAATGCATGTTTGAATCACATTTCGTCACTGAAATTCTATGAAATCCCACTCACATACCTTTATGATGGAATTAAACCGGAACAAAGAAAATATTAAACCTCTGAGAACTGTAGTGTTGGCAGGCGGCAACTCATACAAGACGAAACGGCGGAAACAATGTGCATTCAGTTAACTCAAATAATTTAATTTTCTATAACTGTGAATTTTGGTTTTACAGCAAATTATAAAAAGAAAAAAACCAAACATAAATTCTTCCTGCGCAGTGGCTTTCTGGCTCTTAGGACTTCTTTATGTTAAGGTAAACTTAAATTGGATTTATTTCACCTCGATTTTGCAAATGGCTGTCACGGATATACGTTGTGTGACGATGGCTTATGACGACGACATATGACGATGACAGTGCAGGTCGATGACGATGTCGGTCGATGACGGGGGCCCCGTTACGCTGGGGCTGGTATGGACTGTCGCGTGGACTGTCGTAGCAACTCATAGCAATTGCCGTTTGCGTGGTTGCTCTCCCGACGAACGTCTCGGCGATGTCTCCTCAGCATCCAGGAATGAAGTTCAGTCGACAGTCTATGCTCCCTTACTGCCTCGGAGCTGGTCGACAGTCAATGACGCCTTAAATGTACCTGCCTCTTGCAGTGCCAGTGGGTCCTTGACCCTTCGGGAAACCCGGAAACCTTTCAAATATTAAAATATTCAAATTACTAAAAGCCAGAGCACTTGTTGAGCACATTCATATTATCCTAATTAACGTTCAAATTACCTCATAAATATACAAATGTATCTCAGCTCATGCAATCACAAACAACCATTATACCTATGTCACATATTAACTGGAGCGTTTATCACAATTCACTCTCACTTCAAATATCATTTACACAAACGAATTATTCCAATTGAATAGGCCCTATATAAAAATTACAATATTAATGCACTTACAGTACCACTATCTGTGGGTATCTCTAATAGATACTGACTGGGGTGGCGGCCCCTGTCACCGTTACAGGGCTGCCAACTCTCACGCATTGAGCGTGAGACTCACGCATTTTGGTCCTTTCTCACTCTAAAACTTTATTTCATTTGCATGCATTTCTATTGATCTCACTCATTTTGACTCCTAAATTGTAGCATTGGCCTATGGGAGTCTCACTCTCAACTAGTTTCCAGTGTTGGCAGCCCTGCCGTTACTGAGTGGCCATTCTCATACAATGTGTCACAGAGACAGCACCACAGCGTGATGTCCCCTTCAAGGCCTGTTATCGTACTGCCGCTCCTTGCCACACATAGCACAACCGTGGCTCTACCGAGAGCGATCTGGAATGTCTTCTATTGACATGTTAACAGTTTGCATCAATTTACATGCTTTAGTTTACAAATTCCCTTCAAATTGACCTCAGTGGAGGAGAGCGTCTGTCACTCCACTCGTGACACCAATCAAATGAATTCTTTCCAGCGAATACGGTACAACTATCTATTTGGACATCTTCAAATCCCCAGTGAACAATTGTTGAAGAATGCAAAACAACGCAGTAAACTCTAAGCCTAATCCAAAAGCCGCCTAAATTTAATAATGTTACCTATACACATCGTCGATACATATGCATTTGAAACTCTGCCCCCAAATCCTTAGATATTGTCATCTTGATAATCCTCCAGAATCCGTCCAGCCTCATAGAATCCAGACGCGCACTATGCACAATCAATCTCAATGCAAGTTCAAGGCCACTGAAAAATGCGCTGCACCATACTGTTGGCGCAAGGTTGCATTTAGGACGTTGCAGCACCCGTTTGTGTCCGAATTTTGGCGAGTCGGCCCTTGCATTCATTCATAACCCCTGTACACTGCATCAGCATGTAGAGAAATTTTGTTTTTCTGTTGTGTTTTTGAGGATACCATCACACTCTGAGCTTGTGATAAGTGAAAAACCTTGCAACAGAATGGCATATTTCTTGATTTTTAGCGCTTTTTTTGTGACCCTGATTCTTAACACCAGACTTAATTCGCACATGCACTGGTAAAATTGCGCCGATTCTGCATTTCTGACAGCGAAATTTGGAATTTCAGATAGATTTGTAGGTATTATTGTGTGGGCCTATGATGAAATACCTAACTATTACTCACCGAATGGCTAACAGGACGCAATGCGGAAGGCACCACCAGCAGGAGTGGTAGACGACCGTATCAGTAGTGTAGAATGCACTAGGGCACCAGAAGAGGTGAACAGTGTCCTTGTGGGTTGTATTGCACTCCCCGAAATAATATGAAACAATATGGACAAACTCCGAATGCACTTACGGTGTCCGAAGACGACAGTGTCCCATAGAAATATGTACAAAAGATCCAGCGGCAATGTGGAGTATCCTATGAGTGCCGCGGCTAGCACAAGCGAGGGTAGAGTCCACCGCTGGAGCGCTGGGTCGAAGAACTGCGAGGTCCTTGGTAGAGTCTGCACACCACGGACAGCACGCTAGCAGGACCGATGCAGCGATGTAACGGGACGCGAATCGCGTTGAATGCAGCGATGTAAAAATCCCCAGGTTGGAGTGTAGAGCCTGAAGAAAGGGCGAATCGCGATATAAAAGGGAGCGAATGTCACGAAGTGTAAAATCCGAGGAAGTGTAATATTCCGTATTGCGTATAATCCGTATGAAATGACCGTCCACGGCGCGAGGTGTCGTCCGCGAGAAAAGACGTGGGAAGTAATATAAGGACGTGATATGCGGACGTGAGTGACTCCAACGATTAGGATGTGCTCTCCGGATGAAAGCTAATCGTGAAGTGAGGAAGCGTGGGAAAATGAAACAGCGTGGTCGGAGAAACGGTGTCACACGCGGACAGGGGCTTTGGAAGTTGTAATTGGCTGGTGAGAATGCACAGCTCGCCACTAATTGGTAGTTTGTTTCCGTGACAGCAAAACAAGGGGTGTGTTTATGAAAATCCAACTACTGTTGGAATGTGAGTAACGGTACCTCGGCACGATGACAAAGGCGAAGAATGTAGTGTGCACATGTCGTGTGTCGGCGCACAAAGAAAGTTCGCGTGGGTGTTGACATAATGCTGGCGTCGCCAGACAGCGTAATTGACAGCGGCCAGACAATTTAATACAGAGATATTGGCAACCGCTACAGATTTTTGGAGGTGACTAAGGGACTTACCTGTTGTGAATGACAGTGCCAGTACATGAAATGCTGTGATATATGCGTGTGTTGTGACAATAGAATTTGCTGGCTTGTGATAAGTGGTAAGTGTCCGGATTCTTGGTGGCCGAAAACTGGTGGTTTTACTCTAGTTACAGTATTTGTGGGTAAACTCGACCTAACGGGTAAACTTGGCCCCTCGTGACCCCATTAAGGGACCCAGTTTACCCGTTTACCCACAAACACTGTATAGAATCCACCTAGAATCTAGTCAGTTTTGTTCTGTTGTTTGTTTGTTTTTGTCACTGAAAATTAGATTCTATTTCTAGATCCCCATATTTTTTGCCTTAGTCACAAAAGTTCTATAGACATCTGCTTGTATTCTACATTTGGACATCATGGCTTGTTTGTATGGCATGGGTTCTTGTAACCCCTGGGTGCTCCTTCACACACAGTCGCAGCAGACGACTGTAATTAACGAGACCCCGAAACCCACGAAACGTTTTGAATTTTCAACCACCATCGAGGCAGTGCGAATCGGGCGTTCTCATTTTCACCAAAATTTTACCTTCTCATATCTCCGCTACAATGTATACATTGACCAAAATCACTCAAACTTTCAGTATCAATGCAAAATGATGGTTTCTATCCACATACGGTACGAAAAATCACGAGAAACAATTGAGTATTTTTTAAGTCATTCAACATTTCATGTTTCGCTGTCTCGGAAAACTACCCTCCGATTATTTCCAGACACATCTGGTCGCACCACTAAATATTCATGAAACTTAACATACATATTAATAAGACATGTGCGGACGTTAGCAGAGTGCTGTTCACTTTGCCGAAGACCTATTTTTGAAGTTACAAGTGAAAATAAATGAGGTATCTTGTCAGAAATCTCAAATTGTGCGGGAGCAGCAAACGAGAATAATGATGTCATATTCTAAGAAAAACTGATTTGCGCTTGCGCAATGAATGGACTATCCCATGCTGCTTTGATCCAGCGAGCTGATTGGTCGATGCAGTGTACTGTTCAGGGTTCTCGCCAGGAATTTCTTCACGCTTGTCGGCATTTATGCGCGCTGTTCTGGGGGTGGGTACGGGAGGGGGGTTCCCCCTCCCGCGCGAAGCGCGGAAGCCTTCGCTAATGCTCAATACAACACAGATAAATCGCCGCTAAAATGCCACTAAATGCGACATTTTCACGGAGATGTAATGAACGTTGTGAGGGGCATATTCTCACAGAAACAATGCAGAAACTCCATACCTTTTGTTAGCGGCAGTTCCTAAACAATAAATGAAAGAGAAGTAGGTGCCGATGGTGGAGGTTCCGATTTCTTTTAGGCCTTTCCTGTTTCACTGTTGCAATAATTAGCCGCCTCTGCATGCATCGCAACAACGCGCGCCGTGTTGCTTTCTCGCCGTCTGCTCGACCACGTGGTAGGCCTATTGCATGCAGATGCGCGAGAAGCGATCGAGAACTTTCGGGACATCGTTGCACTTTCCTTTCTGGGTATACTGCGGTAGTTTGGCCGTGACATCAAAGAGATATCATACAAAAATGTAATGATGGTCATTATTCCGAAGGTTTGTTTAATCATAAAATGAAACGATTCATTACTGAGTACTTCGAAGGTTTGTAATCGGAAACAACAACAACACCAAAGGTCGGTACTATACAGATGAATGTTCAAAATAAAACTGATTTCGTTCGAAGATTAACAAGCATTTTTTCTTTATTATTTTCCGATCAACGAACCTTCAGAAAGGAATCTATCATCTATCATCGTTATTGCTTCAGAAAAACAAACCTTCTGAATAAGAAAACACCCTTTTGGGGCCGTTGTTGTATTCCGAAATTATACTGGCAGAACATTCGAAATAACAAAACTGATTTCGTTTGGATATAAACGAATATTTTCTCCTTTATAATTTTTCTATTAACGATCATTCAGAATTAAGAATGTACAGTATTATTTTGCCATTATTCTTTCGGAGTAACGAACCCTGAGGGTAAGAAAACTGTAACCGTTTTCATTTCTTCTTTATCGTTTTCCGATTAACGATCGTTCAGAATTAAGAATCTAAAGTATATTATATCGTTATTCTTTCGCAGTAACGAACCTTCAGAGTAAAAGAAAACTGTAACCGTTTGGGGCCGTCGTTTTATTCTGAAATTTCGAAATAACAAAACTGATTTCGTTGTGAAATGAACGGACATTTTTTTAAAATCATTTTTGGATTAACGAACCTTCAGAATAAGGAATAGAGCATTATTTTTTCATTAATCTGTCGGAGTAACGAACCCTAAGAGTAAGAAAAGTGCAACTGTTTTTGGGGCAGTTTTATTCCAAATTTCACTGGCAAAACGTTCGAAATGACGCACTGATTTCGTTTTGAAATTTACGGACATTTTTCTTTATTCAATTTTCGGTTAACGCACCTTCGGAATAAAGAATCTATTGTTATTACATCATTACTACTTCTGTCGGAATAACAGACCCTTATAGAGTACGAAAACACGCTGTTTTGTGCCGTCGTTTTATTCCGAAATTTCACTGACAGAAACGTTCGAAATAACAAAACTGATTTCGTTGTGAAATGAACGGACGTTTTTTCTTAATCATTTTTTTGGATTAACGAACCTTCAGAATAGGGAATCTAGCATTATTTTATCATTAATCTGTCGGAGTAACGAACCCTCAGAGCAAGAAAACTGCAACTATTTTGGGGCAGTCGTTTTATTCCAAAATTTCACTGGCAAAACGTTTGAAATGACGCACTGATTTCGTTTTGAAATTTACGGACATTTTTCTTTATTCAATTTTCGGTTAACGAACCTTCAGAATAAAGAATCTACAATTTATTATTTCATCATTACTACTTCTGTCGGAATAAGAGACCCTTAGAGTACGAAAACACGCTGTTTTGTACCGTCGTTTTATTCCGAAATTTCACTGGCAGAACGTTTGAAATAACAAAACTGATTTCGTCGTGAAATGAACGGACATTTTTTCTTAATCATTTTTGGATTAACGAACCTTCAGAATAAAGAATCTAGCATCATTTTATCATTAATCTGTCGGAGTAACGAAAAAAAATGAATCTTGGTGGCGATAACTGATGCTGGTGTAGAGAAAAACAAAGACAGCTCGCTCAAAAGATGCTTCCTTCTTTCAGTTTATTTTCTCCCCAGTCATTCCTATCGTTCTCCTCCCATGAACCCCTGCCATGCAGGGACGATGAACAAAACAAAATGTTACCGATGCTGCAATGAAAAAAAAAAGAAAGAAAGAAACACGTCCTCAAAGCAAATTATCTATATACACTTTTCAAGTTGAACAAATTGATGTTCGTAATGAAGAATAAAAAAAAAAGCACGACCTCAAGCAGTGGGGAAACTTGATATCATGGCTTGTGGAAATTTCCACGATATTTCCACGAAAGCCAGGTGTCAGATAAAGAATGTCGCGCGTACTGCCACCTTGCTTCAGTGGTCGTAAACAGCGTGTACATAGCATGTAAACCAACTGGGAACATTGATGAATGATCATCATTTATTTTCTGCCAATGAAGGCCCCCTAACCCACCTTTTAACAAACCAAGCCAGAAGCACGTGGAGCATTACGTATACGTTAACTTGAAAGACCATCATGACAGAATTACTATAAATTTCGGCCCGGAGAAGGAAAATGGAATATTCACGAATGACGTTTACAAATCCATAGAAATTGAAAAGGCTAAAATGGAACGCATGGCTTTTTAGATTTAAAAAAAAATAACCCACTGAAACTACCAAAACCTAAATAACAATTTGCATTTGCTTACTCCATCGCACGTTCTTTTTTCTTTTCTTTTTTTAACGAAAAATGGAGTTAATTTTCTCTCTGCGGCAATGCTTTGAACGCATCTAATTTTGCGTCATTGCCGATGGCCAGCTTCCTAAAGAATTGATACGAATCCTTTCAAATATACGAAACAAAGTCTAAAGATCCTGGATCCTGGCGGTGAATTTCGGTGGTATTATAAATCCTACTCACTATCAAAATTTAATCATCTGTTCCTTGCACCATTTTACCAACCAACTGTTCCTGAAAATTTCATCCTAATCTGTTCCCAAATTTTGACTTATTTTGCGAATAGAGAGACAGACAGGCAGACAAACTAACAAACAAACCAAAGCAGCCAAAAAAAAAAAAAAATACAACCTTTGGCGGAGGGGGGCATGCATTTCATATCGTTTGTTTTTGCGTAACCCGACAACAAGCGTGACAACAAGCGAGCACGTGTCAGCCTTCCTCAGCCTCCCTCGGCCTCCGACCCTCTCTTCCCGTCCTCTCTCTCCCTCTCACAATACACTGTAGCGTTGCACACGCACGCGGCTGGATAAGTGGCCGGCTGGGTGCTTGTGCATGTGTGTGTGGATCCCAAATCAGAGCGCATGTGGTGAGCAAGTGTGTGATGTGGTGTGTATCTGCAGGGAGGTAGTACGTCGCTCTGTTGAGCCGCGTTGTTGTGATCGGTGCGGTGACTGCGTGGGTAAATTTTTGCGCTTGTATAAGTATGTAAACTGCCGCTGCTTTCAACATCTAGCTTCTTTTCTAGCCAGATAATAAAGACTGAAAAAGGCGAGAAATTGGTCCGAACTTAGCTCGTCAAACAAGTTACCCTTGTCGGCAAGTTCACGCGTGGTGTTACCCTTGTCGGCAAGTTTTACCCTTGTCGGCAATTGCTTCTTCAAACCGCACGCTTGTCGGGGCCGACAAGGGTGATATACGCTGGCGAGATCCCTGCTGTTACTGTGCGATGCAAGTTGGCTGCTGCCGATGCCTAGTACACTGTACATGTGATGAGAGTGGGCCGGGGGGGGGGGGGGGGGGGGGGGCCGCAGGGTGTCGATAAGTAGCAGGAGTGTGCTGCAGGGGACTTTGCCACCTCATGAACAAGCACTTACTTTATCAGAACTGGCCTATTAAAAAGAAAGAAGCAGAAATGTGAATATCTACCAGCCATGATACCACTTGTAAATTCATGACATTGGATTATTGGGACTTTACGCAGATTTTACTGCACTAGTAAGTAACAATACAACTACCAATTCCCGGTACGAGTTTCGATCAGAGTACAGGTGATGTGAGCACCACAAAGATGTGGGTACGTGGGACTGTACCCTGTCTTCCCGTGTGCGAACGACTATGAAATTTTGTGCTCGGAACGAAGGTAGAAAATGCACCTCTTTCGATTATTTCCAGACATATCCAGATGCATGACTTCTCGAATGTGATATTTTAGAGTTCCGGAAAGAAATACATACTTAGTAACATACTTGAAAGTTTTTTGCTGTTCACGAAGTCAACATGTTAAATTTTAGCAACCATTTCTGACGATTATTTTCCATTTTGAGAGTGAAGTTATGCTCCATTTTGGAATATTTTATCATCTTTATTTAAACAAGGTAACATAATGGCAGGTTAAAATGAGGTTTTTACTTTTCACAAGCGTTTGAATTATCAAAAAATATGAATTAATAGTAAAGTTACAGCAGTTTTGCTGCGACTCTTTCCTAGTGGTTTTCGTGCAAAACGTGTTCATTCAAGAGGAAAGTGAGGTCACGTCAAAATGAAAACAGCGAGTTAATTGCACCCGTCCGTGGCGACTGCATAGGTATACCTGGCCGCCCTACCAGATGCCATGCTTTATACGGCATCTGCCAAGTACCGATATACTTTTATTGTACGCACACTACAGTTCACTTTTCTCTACTTGGTAAAGACAGGGTTACGCGGATAGTAATCGCTGTGCACTATTTATAAGGTCATGCCAGTAACCGTGTGGTGCACGGAAAGGATTGCTGTAGCAGCAGACGACCATAGGTGACACACACGCAGTGCTCGCTATGAAGCACTCTAAATTAGGTTACAAAAAGCATTTGTTGGTGCCATGCAGTGTTTTGACCTAAAATAACTATTGATATTTTAGTTTACAATAGTGTATTCTCGGGGATTCCACCCCCCCTTCAGATCTCGCCTATGGAACGCGTGATTGCGCCGAAAATCGGCACACGCGACGCCCACGACGTATACTATCAAAATGTATTGTTGCTTTCTCTGAAAAATTTTTCTTATATTTTATATTAATTAATTATTGTAATTTATGCATAAAATCAGTTTTGGGCTCTAAATCACTTATTAATGCTCTAATTAAGCGAATTTCTTTTTAAAAATGTTTCTTGTATCATTCTCCTGAGACATAGGATAAAAAAAAAATCTGTATCGAAATTAATTTCTTATGTATTATATTGTTTTTTGAATTTCTTATTTATTTCTTTGTTTTCGACCTTTTGTTTTTGTTTGTTTTTTGGCCAATTTTTGTCACAGACATTTTTCAAAGCTTTATTATGCTAAAATAAATTAATTTCGTCCATTCTAAGTCAAGATATGAATTTTTATGTGAATTAATTGAAAAAACACAATTTGCATTGGATTTGTACACAAAATCACGTTTTGGAGCAATTTTGGGGTTGACAAATTTTTTTGAACGGGCGTCGCGTCAAAACGGTACGCGCGGGCGCAACAATTTTGGTCTCAAAAGTTGCGCGATACTTGAAAGAAAAAAGTCATGAAACATCGCGGCGGGAGCTTATCACGCTGCGAAGATATTGCGCGAAACGTCGAGGGGGGGGCGGATTCTGCCCCCCCAGCCTGATTAGGGTTAACCTGATACACAAACTAAGACAAGGAAACTCAGGGAAACTTTTGAGGTACCAAAACTTTATATTATCTTTAACAAATTTGTGATTTTTTTTTGTTGATTTGTTTAAATAATTTTTTTTTGTTTTTTTTTTGGGGGGGGTGTCTTTTTTTCTCTCTCCCTCCTCCTTCATTCACACTGAGAAGGAACAAACAAATAAGAACCCACCAAGGAAATTGCTGCATTGTCCCGCAGTTCAGGAGTATTATAAATGCCACTTTATCCTGACAATACATCACAAGAGCTTGTTGATTTCAGCAGATGAAGCTTTCGCCTGACGTAAAGTGTGCATAAGCTTGCAAAAACTAGCAAGCAAAGTAATTAATTGGTAATGTGCAATTTCCGCATTAGTATGTGCAAGATCCGGCAATGTTAGCAGCGATGAAAGCGCACTTATAGTAGGTAAGGCACACCACTTCTCTTTCAGATCTTTTGAAAGAGATGTAAAAGGTGTCGGTCACATGAATGCTTATTTACTAGTATTTAAAGGGGAAGGCTAGTAATTGATCAGTGGGAATCGGTGGAAATGCTGGGAGATGATTGTTCCAATCCTTATGGGATTCATTCAAGAGTTCATTGTATATCTATTGTTGTGTGAAAATGATTTGCTTCAGAATGGTCTCATATTCAAGTAATGTGCAGTTTAATGCTTCCAGGTTAGCGTCCCTGGTCAGTGACGGAGCATTAATCTGCACATTACTTGAATATGAGACCGTTCTGAAGCAAATCATTTTCACACAACAATAGATATACAATGAACTCTTGAATGAATCCCATAAGGATTGGAACAATCATCTCCCAGCATTTCCACTGATTCCCACTGATCAGTTACTAGCCTTCCCCTTTAAAGGGAAGTGAAATGCCACATATTGTGTTAATTATATATAAGTGAATGCAGAAATATTGATAGGCTCACACATCATTGAAGTTTTAGGAAAATCAGACAATTTGTTCATGAATTTGTGAAATTTCAGTACATCCCATCACTGGATAGGGAGACTACAACAATTTGTGATGTCACAGCAGGACAACAATTTAAAGAAAATATAGAGAGAATTCAACTTATGTAAATTTTGTAGAATAGTGAAGTATCACTTGGCTTCTTTCAAAAGTCAGGAGGAAAAATATTACCCTCAACATACATGTCAGTAACAAGTGGAAAGAACGTGTACTGGTACTTTTCATAGAATGTGAAATTGTGAGAAGTTATTCTTATATTTTCTTTTCATTATTGTCCAACTCTGACGTCAAGAATTATAATGAGGGAAAACTGGCAGTCCCCCCGATCCCATTATAGGGTTTCCCCATACTGCATTTCCATGGTTACCTTGTACGAGCCCTTCATTTCTTGTCGACTGTCAAACCAGAAATGTTTGTGTGCATTACAATTTGTGAATTTCTAGAGAGAGCCAAGATTTGTAAAACAAAATGCAAGCGAAAGTTGTCTACACTGTATGCATTGAATGCCAGCTTGGCGATTCACAAAAAATTTCATGCTAAGAAAATTTCTTGCTTTACACTATCTAGGTCTATGAGGATACCACTGTTTAGTAGTTTGACTACTGTGTACGACGAATATTTCGCGAGGTTTTTATTTTTGTGAATTTCGCGAGTCGGGTGCTGTTCGCGAAATTTTTAAAAAAAAATATTGACTCTGATCCCGATGTGGATGTGATGTACACATGTACATTTCTCTGTTCAGTACAGGACTCCACGATCGCGAATTTAACCACTCGCGAAATCGTCGGGAATTCCCGATTCGTGAAACTTTAGACTCGCAAAATATATGGTGTACACAGTACTTCATTAGTATAATTTGTTGAATATCTGCCCCAGGCATTTTATGAAGCATTGTCAAATCAAGAAAATAATATGTTTGTAGGCCCTTATTTCCTAGGTTCTTCCAATATCCTTAGAAATGCTCTAAGTTTGACTTGGCCTGTCAACCACAGGACTATTTCACATTTGGTTTGTATCTTCACTTTACTGAAGAAAGCAAAGTTCCACCCGGGGGGATGGACATAAAGAATGGAAACTTGAAAAAAAAAAAAATTACCCATGCTGCTATTACTGGTAAAAAAAGATTTGAAGTGTTTTCCTCCAACAAATGAATCTCGACTGCTCATGCACGCACATTTTGTAGATCATGCGAAGTATCTCAACAAAACTTTACATACAGTTTGTACTTTGTATGTGCTTGCGTAGATTGCTACTGGTGAAGGTCAAGATACACATAATCATGTATGGGACTATGCAATATGCTGATGAGCAACTCAATATTATACATTGAATCAATCAAAGTGCTTTACTGGTAATCTTTTTAGCCACTTCCATTGTCCTTCATTAATACCTACAAATGATAATGTTCTAAATTTTCTAAAAACATTCTTACCTTTTTTTTAAGACCAACCAAACTCAGAGGTAGACGTTGCTGATTGCACAGTCTAAACATGTTACTTTCTTCAGTAGTAGGACATTGTGCTGGCGGCCATATGAAGGGTCGTCGGCTTCTATTCAGAGCTAGTAATAGTATGGAGAGTCACCTTCCCCACATGCGGTCCATACTCTCCCACTGTGTGCATACACTGTGCAAGTGTGTTGCATAGTCTCCCAAACCTCCACGATTCTACATAAAGAGGGTGATAATACAGTGGAATAAACAGTTTGTAGGTGCACAGTGATAACAATAATCGAAATATAAACATCATTCTCTAATGTGTTCTACTATGTAGATTCATTGCCACATTTACTCATTCCACATATATCCCAGTTTCATTCCCCTGAAATCTGTTTTCGTATACAGTGAAACCTGTCTATAGCGGCCACCCAAATGAGACAAAAAAAAGTGGCCGTTATAGACAGGTTATCCAACTTTGTGTGCATTGCCTACATGTACATGTATCATCGTTGTATAAGTACTTACATGTACATGTATGATGTATTATGCGTGTACGTATGCACACGTGTGTTTCATGCATTGAACAATGCCGGTGTTTATGAAATTGTTGCACAGTAGCATGTGTACAGTCGTGAAGAAAGCTTAACACTACCAGTACATAGTGCATTATTATGTCTGAATGAGTGATGAATGCAATGGTGGCGATCACTGAACGTTGCCCATGAATGACTGGCACTGCTACAAAGCAGAAAAGCATGCTGAATTATCGACTCTGTGGCCGCTATAGACAGGTTAAAATCTACAGTGGGAAACAAAGTTTGTTGCCGCTGGCCGCGTCAGACAGGTGGCTGCTATACACTGGGTCTTAAACAGGGCTTTTCTCTCAGGTGGCCACTAAGGCAGGTTTGACTGTATTAGCAAAAACATTTCATTTGCACCCATCATGAAATGCAGTGCTGATCATTTGTCGAGTCACGGACTATTTAGACACCAAAGTGAGTCACATGGCACGCAGCATTCCAATTCAACAGCAGAGTCACAAAATCCATGGCCTGCCAATCAAATGTGCATGCAGGAGTACATGATCCTTACACACTCACACCATCAACGTCTAGCTGCAGTTTGTTGGTGAAAGTGAGTACAAGGTGAAGTGATGCTCCATTCATTAAGGTGAAAAGCGTACAATCAAAATTAGTGCGATGTGATGGGAAAACACCTCCAGACGTTGAATGGCCAAACTTGATTCGAGAATCATAATTAGCAAAAAGTAATTTCAGCTTGCTCTCAGATCACAAAAGGAAAAATAAAACAAAACGAACAAAGTTGATTAATGCAAAACATGTTTATAGACATATTTACAAATGTGAACAAGTACCTTTTGGCCAACAGAAAGAGTTGTTGATGAAATCTTCAAAAGTGCTTTTTGTTCACTCATTGAAGGTTGATTCGAAAGTCAGCAACATTTTGATAGGAATCTAGCATTTAAACACCAGAGGAAGATCACTGTCAGTGTACAAGTGTTGTAGGCCCTCATTTTGTTTTATCATTACCATGTCAAGTAAGTTATTGTTCTCACACTCTCGCTGATTTGATGATGTTAACAGTCTCTCGGTGAACCCCATGGATGTGCTCAAGCGACGCATCTTGAAAATGGGTGCACAGATCCCTAGATGCATTAATGAGTACCTTGTTGCACCGTAGTCCCTCATTTGCCTGTAAACCGATTGTATATATCACAAATGAAAGTGGGAGCATACAGTTAGTGGATGATAATTCTGGATTTGTAAACCACAGGTCTTGTGCTTGATTTCAAACCAGTGTGTTCATCTTTTGACTAGATGTATTGCCAACCCCCGCGTCACCCTACACTAGGTCCTGCATCACTAACAAAGTCCCATGCTTACGGGACTTTCCCTTCCTACACCATAGTATGGGCACTCAAGGGGACTTCTCCCGGTGTTCCATGTCAGGTCTGAGTATACAGATTTTTGGAGGGAAGAGTGACCTTGGACTTGTAATTGATGGCACCCAGCTGTATTCATCAAATTCTCACAGGCACAAGTTCTGGAGTCAAATGACAGGGCAAACCTCTTCATTGCCACGCACGCAGCCCAAAGTGCAATTGTTCCAGCAGCTTGGCAACGGTCAGTCTGTCAAAAAGATATGATTTCTCTTGACCATCATCACATGGACCTACTACACACGTGGACTAGTAACAAAGGTCTTTCTTTGATCCCATCATCACCGCCGCCACCTGATGATGCATCTTAATGAGTACATTCAGGTGCTTGGATAATGATGATTGTGCGGTCATGCATCGTCACTGACAACAGAACCATTTACCTCATTGCAGTCTTATTTTGCTGAGGTGCCTTTTCAGGCTCAACTGCCTTTGAATGAACACCGGTGAAAGGGAGCAGCTAACCCGAAAACATGACAGTTTTCCTGTCACAGAATTGAAAATTACTGAAGTGGACACTTGTGGACAAGCATGTAACATGGCTCAATGATAGGACATAGGTAACGCCTACATGTCATCTACGGTTACTGTCCATGTTTACTCTGGAACAATGTGCGAAAAATGGAAAAATTTTTATTACAAATCACAACCAACTTGCCAAGATAAGTGCTTTCTCTTGTAAAGTACGCGCATTTCGCAAATGAAATTACTTGAGCGATAATTTCCCAATGTACACTACAACTGCACATGCATTTTTCTTGATTTCAGAGAATTACTATCTTCTGCGCATGTACTTTTTAGATTTCTCAAAGCGTTGTCTTTTTTTATCCAGACTCAGCTGTCGGCGGTGATGATAAGATCAACGCAGGAAAGCATGTTTAAAATGCGTCATGCCACTTTTGACAGAAACAGGTGCATGAATTGATTAACGAGCGATGAACATCCATGTGTATTAGGTCCATGGTCATCAAGACCCAGGACCTAGTGTAGCCTTTTGCCCAGGCCCTCTCGCTGTATGGTGGTGTCTGGGCAAATGGGGGCAAACAAGGTGAACTCAGCTGAGTGTGATGGGGCGAGGGCCTTTTGAAATCTGATCTGATTTACATCCTCCTATTTTAGCCCTTTGAATTACCGTCTTTTGCTACCCGAATTGGGGAGCAAAAATCAGCCAATCTCTGTGTCTGTCCTGCTTGAGCCCGATTTACATACGGTGAATGCATGCCACTTACCTCCACTAGTGGTCAGTGATACATGCAAACAGGCCAGACAACGTCAAGACAGAAGAAGTGGGAAGCGTGCCATTCCATTGGTCGACCAGAACCCATTAATATGATTGTTCAATAGGGTTTATGTGGTCATGAATAATAATGTGTGAAGCAGATCTCAAAAGGCACTTGCGCTGTCGCGCTCGGCTGGGCTTGTTTCACTCGCCTGTTATAGCCATCATACAGCGAGAGGGCCTTGTCAAAAGACTAGACCTAGTCTGAACATAGAGTGCAATTTTCCTCTTGACCCCCCCCCCCCCCCCCCTTTGTATGGATGGTACTTGTACCTGTCAATGCTTTTTGCTATATGCCATATATTTCATATGTTTTTTTGTGTGTTTTTTTTTGGGGGGGGGGGAATTTTGACAGTTGCTACAAATATGTATATTTGCTGATTCAACAACACACAAATATAATACTCGTAAAATGCCATGGTTCAAGTTTGCAATATTAAAATTTTGTTGTTGTTGTTTTACTTTACATTAGTTTGTATTTTGTTTTATTTTTTCAGTGTTTCCAAGATCTAACTGATGCCACACATCTGTCTCAACCCCCTCATGTTATATTCTTATAAAGTTGCTGGTGGTCTCTTGTGTTGTGGGGCGTAGCACACAATTTTGGCGATCCAGCGCGAATTATGTGTCAAGAACCATAAGAGGGTTGACATTGCAAGAAGCACACAAGGTTGAAAGAGTCACTACACATTGGTGTTCGAGCTGACCCTCATCTTATTTCCCTGCCTTTAATATTCACCATAGATATGTGTCATTAAAATCCGTCCATTCATAAATATCCTACCAGTCGATCTTAATTTAGTTTTGTTAAGGTCACTGTCAGCACAAAACATGTTTATATATGACTGGCCAAGTTTTTGGAATACACTGAGTGATGATATTTCAAATGCCCTGCCACTGGCTGTATTTAAAGGTACATGGAGACTGAAATGGAATCGATGTTATTGCAATCTTATAGATAAGACATTATATGAGTAATAATTCCTTGGAAAAGTATCATGAGTATTTATCTGTCTTCAATCATCAAGCCTTTGTCTGTTCTGTGCATTTGAATCCTATACCATCTGTTCTTCCTCTCTCTCATTCTTCCTTCTCTCTCTTTTCAACTCTTACTCCAAGACTACTACAGCTTGTGATGTCACATGTGTAGAGCAATTTAAAGAAAATATAAAGAAAATTCAGCATATTTTCACTTTTCTTGCAATTTAAAGAAAGTACAGCATATTTTCACTTTTCTCGCATAATAAAAGAATACTTGACTTGCCATCACTTTTCTTGTAGACTGATAATACTATTAAAGGGGAAGTCCGGACGATTATCAGCCGTTTCGTGTGTAAAGAACAATATTTCATGAACCTATTACCCTTTTCCCGACGAGAAAAGACCATCAGATACATTTACTATGATTTTTTTTTAAAAATAAGGTAATTCTTCATGTTCGAATCCGTCGCGAGCTGCCCTTCATACTATCTGTCCCAGGATGCATTGCGTGTGACGTATCGGGCGCAGTTTCCTCAGCTGAGAGCACCGCGAGCGAAGCCCAGCTACGCATCGATCTCCCATTGCACTGCTGACTGCGGGCGGTATCTGCATGCCTGCATTGGTGTGCCTTGTCGGTGCTACTGCAGGAGACCGTACACCGATCTAGGAGTGCTGTTGCCAAACGCTGTATTCCTTTATTCAAATAATCTTCGTTATATATCTATATAAAATCTTCAAAGATTAATGTAAAATAGTTGCAATGCTATAACATTTTCGTTTAAATTGAAATATGTATGTATTATAATACTGCCGTACTTATTAGTGTCCACCCCATCACTTACAATGCATTAGCTGTTGTCGGGCTGTGCAGGCATACATTTACGTCTGCTGCTGCCAAGTGCTATCACAATCCGCGATCGTTTTTTCGACTTCTGAGTGTGAACAATCTGAAATCAGTCTGTCAATGTCAGAATTATTGCCTCTTTTGTTGTCCGAGACTGTTGAAAAGTGTGTCTGACGGTGATAAAATACGACAGTATACATGTAACTTGAACCGCGGAAGAAACGCCAGCGCCAGCTTGGTACCGCCGCCGCGCCGCGCCGGTAACTACGACCAGCAGCCCAATACACACAGCGTAATCGGGCTGCGTGTTGTAGCATTCAGGATCATGTAAAGGTAGTATCGTGGATAGATATCAATTTAAAATCGAAATATTTCTTCAATTTGAAGACTTACTAGTTAAGTTGAAGTATTGACAACACCCTAACACTTGACACATCGGCATTTTTTTAATGAAGCAATAGATCATGCCGCGTGCATCCGCTGTGTGGTCAGAGACTGTTGAGCGGTACGCTACTACCGCTTGCTTGGCCCGTATCACCGTTGCTCAAGCAGGGCTCCCCCGAGCCAGCTGACGCTCCAAGCAAAAGCAAAGTGAGGATGAAACGTCACGCTGTCACGTGATCTTTCTCGCCGGCGTATAGAAATCGAACGGTTACGATTCAAAATTAGTGATGCTAAAAAATCGATTGTGGCAAGTTGGGAGGGTCTTTTTCAATGAAACTTAGTCATTATGGTCCTTTATTTATGTAGATTTTGGTTAATTTTTTTCAAAATCGTCCGGACTTCTCCTTTAATGACTTTGTATAAGAAAGGAGAGTTATAATTGCTGAATTATGCAACGACAATAACAAATATGCCAGGTAGATACTTACAGAATAGGACCTATAGTCCGTAAACCCATGTGGAGAGTTGTGAAGCCATTGACATTGCGCGATCTTATTTGTCGTATGATCGTGATGAACATTACTGTCTTCTGATGACAAAGTCACCAGTGCTTGGTAATGTGAACACTGGCAATGAATTACCATGCCTATTCACCCAGTAGTTCCAATGTGAATGCGTCACAAAAAAGGATGTGGAAATAAATGAAATGAAATGAAATGAAAAGCTAAGAGCTCGTAGAATGCAGGTGATCCCAGCATACATGAATTGGCAGCTGGTGAGAAACTTAGGGAGAGGTGATGGTGCAGTGGGTAGCCTGCAATTCATCTCCTTCCGCGTTTCAGGGGGCCCAAATTTTGATGTTACATCATGTCATGCACTCTGGTAGCCATGCTTCTTGTGGGCGTCTACTGTTACGAAATAGTATGCCTGTATGGTTTCCCGTTTTGTGCAAACCTCACCCTGGTATGCTCCCCCGATATGCAGTCCTAGCCTGTCTCGAGATAGTGAGCTAGATCAGAGAAAGTCTGAGAGCCGACAGACACACATGTTTGAATGGGTAAAAGTGGGAGAATGTAGAGGTTACATGCAATTTAATGCATTTGGTCTATGTGATGGATATATGATTTGATAAAATGCAGTATACAAATTTTGACTGCTACAGAGGGAGATAGTAAAACTATTTGCACCGAGGTGATTTCTCAACAGTGCTATATGTCCCGAGACTCCCAGGACGAAGTCAAGGGACATGGCACTGTTGAGAAATGACCGAGGGCAAATAGTTTTACCATGGCCTGAAAGAAAGCAGTCGATATTTTTTTTATATCCCTCTCGAGCATTTTGCTAGAGTGATGACAAGGTTCCCTTATGGAAATGTGCAGGCTTAACGTTAAATCTAGGCCGTGGCAGTGCAGCAGCAGCGCGTAGCGAACGACACGGCTGCACTGTATGTATAGGCACTGGCGTAGCCAGGGGGGGGGGGCGGGGGCGATGGGGGCGGTCGCCCCCCCCCCCCCCCCCCCCCCCCCAAGATTTGGACCGGGGATTTGGGAGGCGGAAAAAAAAATGCGTGTATACTGTATGCATGCACATGAAGCGGGTCTCCTTTGCAACGTTTCATCAAATAAGATTTTTTTTTTAATATTTCACTCAAAGTGTGCACCAGATCGTTGAATTTCAATTCAAAATATGCAAAACCTCTCGTGCTTGGGAGGGGGTATCCCCCTCCCAAACCTCCCCCTCTGTGCCTCTTTCCCTAGCTAAGTACACTTTTTAGATTTACAAAAAATTCTGAATAATTCTGAGTGCACAAGACTTATCACTAATATTCCGAAAACTGGAGGTTCCCTCATGTATAAGGGGAATTTCCCCTTTTAATCGACCCTTTCCTCCCTCAGCCCCCCCCCCATCAGTTTTTTTTTTTTTTTTTTTTTGTGATTACCCAAATGTTGATTCCATCAAATATGCGTATACGAGATATCTCAATTTCAACCTTAAAAAGATAAAAGCTCCATCGGAAGGGAAGGGTGGACATAACACTCGCCCACGCCTTCTCCCTGCTCCCCCCCCCCCCCCCCCCCCCGCCATGCAAAGAAGTAGACTGTGGCTATACCAAGATCGCTTTATTTCAATTCTAAAAACGCAAAAGCTCCGCGAGCGGGAGGGGGAATCCCCCTTCCCCTAAGCTCTACCTCGCTAGACTTTATACATACGCACAGATGGTGCACATTCGGAATAAGAGCTAAATTCCGTGATTTTAACACTTCGATGAAAAAGTGTTGCACCAAAAATTTGCACCAGATCGCTGAATTTCAGGTCCGAAAACGCAAAATCACCTTCGTGTGGGAGGGGATATGCCCCTATCTACACCCTCGTGTGCATGCTTTTTCTGTTTGATTGCTGAACAGACCAGACCGTTCATGATATTCAGTGTAAGAATTAATACAAGAAGACTAGTGTATTTATATTTATACCATTTTATAGGCAAATTGTTCAATAATAATCTAAACGAGACATGAAAACTCGTCACATTGAGGACGAGTTAGGTGATACGCTTGTGGTCATCAGATGACAGTCATCTGTGATCGACAAAGAAAAGAATGTGATATAGGCACCTTGAAGTTATATTGAGCGTGCATGCGAAACCGTTTCTGTAACCACTCGGCCACGGGTCATCCACAGAAATGGTAAGACAAAAAAAAAAACAATGTATAGATATAACAGGGGAAAGTCAATGCCCACTCAACCAACGTGGCCGTGTGAACATCTATTGCATTGCTAGACGGAAAAGCGGCCTTGTAACGACTGAGGTCGCTATGCCATTTCTGGCAACTTGGGAAAAATACGTCCGCAGACATAAAACCTATAATCGGCTGGTTTTGATACCTTGCCTTTAATCACAATTTTCAGTGTAATGACGTCATCAAATTACAAAACAATGACATCGTCTTGAAAGACAATTGTTCAAAGTACAACACCTCAGTCGTCGTCATTACATACTATGATCGGTTTGACAAAGTCAACCTGCAAAATTTTGCTGCAGTCGAAGCAATGTGGTCTCCAACACACAAAAAAGAGGGATATGGCGTGTGTGTGTGTCTGTGTGTGTGTATAGGTGCGTTTATATACGAACGTGATTTCTACATGGACGAATATGTAATACAAAATTGAAGAAAAAAAAGTAAAATAGCTAAGTATTTTGTTTCATGATCTTGTGGGGTTCGAACCCGCAACCTCAAGTCTCTGAGACGTCGCCTTTATCCACTCGGCCATACGTCTCGACGAGAAAATGTGGGGAACGTAATCTTATGTATGTGAAAGATACACGAGGAATCGTTTTGTCCACATTCCATTTTCATTTTCAGTTTTAAACTGCAAAATTGTCAATCTGATGAGAAGATTTCAAAGAATAAAATGCATGATTACTGCAGCTTATTGTCTCAGCTACAACATACTAAAGTTTCAGAGGAAATGAAGCAAAATCAGCTGAGATAAAGGTGCTTAAACGTTGTTAAGTCAATGCATGGTTTTAAAAAAAATCACCTCCCATAGACAATACACGTAAACTTGTCCGATTTTGCGTCTTTACCTTTAATCACAATTTAAGGTATGATGACGTCATCAAATATCAAAAGCATTTTATCAGACCTTATCAGTTTTATCAGATCTTATAAGATCTTGAGGTCAGTCATGGTAATTGCATTGATCATAAGACTATTTTTGAACCGTCCAAAACTTGCACGACTCACCTCAAGATCTGATAAGATCTGATAAAATTTGATACGACCACGATTACTCCATGATTTGGAGCGATGACGCCGATTGTGATGGACATCACTGAAAATTCCACTATCAACTACTAATGGCCAATCATGGTGTGCGTAGCGTATCGCATGACAGTGGAAACGAGCCTTTTTTTATCATTACTCTTATCTGAAGGGATGAAGAGAACCCATCAAAGCTGTCCCTATATTCACTTCCTTGACTGAACCTTTAAAACTACAAACAAACTAACAACAAACCTTCAAGCAGCACAAAACTAACAACAGGTCTGCCAACATTCCCACATCCAAATCAGGGAGATTTCACACAGCAATCAGGGAGATATCTGTGTGTTACATGCATTTCAATGGGCGAAAATAATTCCGAAATCAGGGAGATTTTAGTATTCTCTTATTCAGACATGAACAGATTTTGACATTTTCAGGGAGACTCCTGCAGAATCAGGAAGAACTGGCAGCTCTGTAACAATCTTTGACTGAAATTGCTCAGTCAAGTTCCTAGAACTTTGGAAGAAACTACTTGTATGTAGAACCAGGACAACTTGATATTTCTGTGCATAATCAATCAAAGGGTGCATACCAATAGTGAAAGATTCTTCTTTTTAAAAATATTCTAGCCCATCCCTTTAAGCCTTAATTCACTACACACTTCACTGTCTGTTCTAATTTGGGTGCAGCAATATGTACCAAGTCATGTACACAACCATTATGATGGTGTAGGAAGTGTTCTTAAGTCTCTCATGATTCAATGTATTCACTCTCCAGTATTATTAATACTCATGTCTTGCATTTCGCTCTTTCCTGGGTATATTTGCACATTCTGGCTTCATGCAAAATTACACACTGTGGCTTCTTAAGTGATACACACTATGACTTCTTTACCAATACACAGCAAGAAAAATGAATTATTGGATTCCCTGCCTCATTCTAAACCTATTCCTGAGAAATTCTGATATCCATCCTACAAAGGCACTTTCTTTCACCAAAGCAGAGGGAGCATTAATTTTAAAGAGACTTGATAACGTAGCAGGGTACATTTCACAATTATCTTCAAATGCCTTTATGTGGCAGGACAGCAAGTTGGGTAATTGTTTAGCTTGCGTTGCCATGGCAAGATGGAGGATGGTGATGTCATCACCTACATCTCGCAACGCTCGTCAGATGGGGATCCCAGCATCTGTCACTCTTAAGTGAGGTTGAGACGCGGCACCCGGCTCGTAATGAATGTCGCAGGGGCATGGGACAAGACACGTCGGGTGCAATCACCAACACAGGTAGCCTCCTAGCCTCGCAGCAAGGCTTTCTTTCGTGATGGAGACCGCAAATCGAGTGGGAGACAAGACTTCATTTGATAGCATCCCCACGGATTTCAAGCAAAATGCCGCAAATGGCTCGGCTCATAATACCGACTCCTCCTCGGGCAATAAATGAAAAAGTCGCCCCTCCTCCATCCCCCCTTCCCCATGCTATCATAAACACATACACACAAACACACACATACAGATACAGACTTTAGCTTCATATTTTCACCATATTTTGCTCTACCTTCTTCCAATTAGGCATGAATGAAGATGCACACAATTGTAATATTACACACATTCAGGAACAAATTCCCCCCCCCCACCACCCTTCCACTGATCTCATCATACAATGTGAATGACTGGAATCGATGGAATACAAACATGATTCATAATATGGTTGTTGGTTTGAGTTTGAATTTCATTACTATTCTGCTACCCCGTGCCATCTTCCTGCGCTTCAATAGAATCTACGATGTGTGCCAACATGCTCTAGAACAAATATACATATAATAATAATATTTGAGACATGAGAAAAATACGAAAAAACAAAGGAACTTACCTATATTTGGATGGTCTAGTAATTTCATAATTTTAACTTCTCTGTACACCTGCAGATGAGAAAGAAAAGAAAAACGGAGACGTGAAAATTTGTGATACTTGTAATTTGTAAGACACAAAAAGATAGGTGAATGAACGAAGGAGTCCTATACATACGAACCAACACAAATGATGCCTGAAATAACAGGATTGACCAGACTTTGCAGGAATCTCGGTTCATTCCAACACAGCAGCATGTTCTCAAAGACTGCTCTGTCAAAGCACAGAATCGATCGCTGTACACAACCATTGCAGCTATTATTTCTTTCGGCAAAATTTGAGGAATGCTGTTCACAATATGAAGCTTAACTCAACTCCATCAGTGAATTCATTGTAAATTTGCAAGCATGTGCTTATATACATGTACATACATACATACATTTTTATTTTTTTTTGCAATTAGTATCTATTTATTACCATCTAAATAATACATTAACTGGTACTGCTGTAAAAAAGTAATATAATTTGGACATAAGTAACAAAAGAATTATATTCTTCCCACGTACAACTTTTTTTCAAAAGTAGAAATTACAACTTGATAATATAAATACCACACATCTCCTTTGCCAGATTTATAACAATTAAAACGAAAAAAGAACAATTGTAGAGAGAAACAGAATGGAATCATGTCGGTATAGACCAAACACCCTCCACCCCCTCCCTACACACACACACACACACACACACACACACACACACACAGATACATATCATACACGTAATGACTAGAAAGGCAGCTGTTATGACTGCAATAAATGTTTCACATGCATATCTGCTCTGATATCAAACATAGATAGACCATGACACACACAACTGAACAAGGTAAAGCATCCTTTTTGGCACAGGTGAAGGAAGCTCCTACAGGACGGGGGTAAAAAAAAAAAAAATGTATCGATCCTGATCGACAAGTTCCTTTTCAAGCATCTCAATGCATTGGAGGGCCCCCTTAGGACATGAGGGGACCACGCAACCATGTCAGGCTATTGCTGATGTCCTACTTTCCATGGCAAAGGCAACAGTTTCTCGCATGCGGCAGATTGCAATATTCTCTTGAAACTGTGTAACCATATGTGCATATATCTTATCCTATCTTTTTTTTTCTACTTCCTGCAGAAGCCACAAATATCAACCTTATAAACAGCACAACAGTATTCTGAGGGCCAAAAGGTTTATTGTTTTTCTTTATTACATTTTTAACCTTTCCTGCAACAAACATAGGTGTAATATTAAGACAAATGGGAAAAAACAGTATTTTCCATGATACCTGCGATACTTTTGGTAAAAAGGAAGAGGAAGAAAGTACAAAATACAGCAAAAAGTTACAGTTTGCCATTCCTGGAAAGCCCCATTAACCTTCTGGAATTGAAATTGAAAGTGCAGATTATCACTTTAAATGGATGAAGAGCAAATTTTCATACATCTGCAGTACATAAAGTAACTACAAACACAATAATAAAAGCGTGCATCGAAAATTAAAACTTGGTGGACTAAAATGGCAAAGAGTATTTCACCTATTTTTTGTTTAAAAAATGCTTTTATCAGTTTTTCACTCCAAAATTTAAGTAATCTTATTACAAATGTGATCACCTGATGCAATTTTTCTTCACTTAACTTGCACACATTCTTTGTGTCTTCTATTGTGATGGTGAAACATTCACTACTGCTAATGAAAATTCATCAGTACCTGAAACTGCATTTCCTAATATAATAATAATACAGGGTACTAATTCAACTTGTCTGAAATTGTAATAACACTTTGAAAAAAACAAACAAACAACAGTGATTCCCTTTCACTGTAGCAAGGTGAACAACACTGAATATATCATAAAAGTCATAAATACCACACGTTTTTGTATCTATGACTTCACAATTTCTTGGCTGTATGTCATTAGTCATTATATACATTTCCGTTGCTGTAACTACTTTATTTATCCACCATATTCATTCATTCATTCATTCATTCATTCATTCTTTTTAGCTCAAACAAAATGAATGGGCAGACTGATCAAATAAAAGAGAAGAAGAAAAAAGAAGAGAAGATATTTGGCATCAGTAACTCTGTGAAAAGAAACAATAAGTATCAGCCCACAACAAAACTGATTGCACATTCTTCCTTAGATATGAAACCCTCAAAACCTTCGTCTACAGACCATATTCCCCCCTAAACACATACACAATTGCTTTGCAATTTCCTTCTCCCATTGTTCAACAGCAGTGGTCTTTGTTTGCATAACATTGTGGGAGTTTTTACAAAGAAATGGGACAAGGTTATCTCCAAATGCAATATAATGTGATTAACATAATGATAGCATTGAAAACAGTGGGTTAGATAGTACAAACAGGGGATAATCCATTCGAAAAGTCCGACCTTTTTATCTTGAGATGAGAGAGACCTTATAAACAAAGATATGAAATCACAGAATACTTCTATCAACAGCCTGGTAGCATTTGGTATCGAGACCACCGCGCATTATAGCTGTACATTTTAGGCCGAGCTCCTGCTGGGTTCTTTCAGTAATTTCAGGGTTCTACCTGCCATCAAATTTCGAAGACATTTAATTTTGAAATTTAATTTGGACAATAGCTGCATTGCTTTGCATAGTTTACCTTTAAGTCGAATCACTTCCAACTACAGATACCTAATTTATTTTTATTCCCTTATCATGATGTAGTATGAATAAAAAGGGGAGGTGGTAAACCTATTATCTGGACTTTACCAGAGAAGCATTTACATTAGCTCTTTGAGCACTCTTCATTTGCATAAGAATGTGTGATACTTTCTTGAACAATGTTTAGATTGATTTAAAAGCAAACAACGTTTACCAATCCTTTACTAAGGATTAAACTCAAATTTCTTTCATTTCTTAAAGGGACCGTACAGTTATGGTTGAGACCTAATTTCAGGTTTCTAACATTTTTGGTGAGTTAATGAGAAACCTCTCTATAAAATTGAAAGAGCATGTAATTATATGAGGAATTCAACGTTCATTTGATGAAAATTGGTATTGGAATGGTTGAAATATAAAAAAAAGAGCAATTCTAATAAAGTGTGGGACCTACACTTTCCTACGATTGCTTTGTTTTAGCTTTGTTTTTGAATGTTTCAGTCATTCCAAACCCGATTTTCGTCAAATAAACTTTGAATTCCTCTTAAAATGGTATTTTCTCTACTATATCATAAGTGTTTTCTTGGCATCTTGCAAAAAGTTAAAAGCCCAATTCTCATCTCCACCAAAACTGTACCATCCCTTTAAATAATCATCATTATGCAATGGTGGCGAACAATTACAAATGTAGTGTACGAACAGCTACAATGTAACTGACAGTGTATAATGATTCTGGTAACCGCTAATACATGATCACTATGTCTGAGGGAAATTGTACATGATGTTTATGGACAACTGCTCACCCCAGATCACATTATACATTCATTATTGACGTACGTTATAGATTGGCTGCGTATAGTACAAGTCCCGCCTTCACTCGGATCTGATGGAGGGCTTTAATACACACCCCAGGTGACTGGGCTATTGTGTGACTCATTGAGAGACAGAACAAAAAGCACAAACCCTTATGACCTCTGCAGCAGCAATTATTCTCTGTCAGTATATCCCCCCCCCCCTCACACACACTCCAACAATTACACATAATACCACATACACACACTCATCTTCACACACACACATACACACAACCTTATTAGTCCTTCACTGACACATGAAGCGAAGAGATAATGTGGGAGTTGTGGCATACTCTCTTACATATGAGGGGACTTGTCAGGTAAAAGGCACACCAACTAACATCATAACAAAATAAACAGTGTCTTTACAAGGTGAATTCACATTCACTGTTCTCATTGCAGACATACTACAGTACTAGATAACGTGGTAATCTACTTTGTATGGTTCACATTCAAGAAACACCATGCAAACATGTCTAGTAAGCACTGCAGATGCACATTTTACCAACAGGAAAGACACAAAGTCACTTGTCAGGTCACATTAAAAATATACCACGGTATGGTCGGTGGTATTTCGACTTCGTGCCTCAAATTGCACCACAAACTCTCATGTTTATTTCGTGTGAAGTTTGAATTAGCACCTGAGATGCCACAGTATTTACAATGTACTTTGCGGTGCAAAGTTTGCATTCACATTACAAAATATCGGGTATTTCACCATCAATGTAAATGCACCGATAAAATGTGATGTTCCACATCACACATGAGGAGTTAGAAATTAATATTCAAAGAAGGGAGAGCTAAGGGGATTAATGGTAGGGTATATGACGTGTCCTTTCTGCATCCAGCAGTAACATCTTATTTTCTATTGTCAGTCAAGAGAGGATGTAACCTTCAAAATGTTTCATGGGTGAACTTTCATTCTCATCTCCACTGCATGTGACCCACAATGGAGTCTAAACAATCAGTAGACTGATAAACTAACTGACTATGCCTGCTATATTGTAAAAGTGGAAATGTCGCCCATTTTGCACAACCACAAACTAGCGCAAAACTAAATTCACATGACTATTTTTGGTTGCCATATGATCCAGTGATTAATGTCTTGATTTCAAAGAATCAAATACATGCAAAATTCATCTTACCCAGCAAAGTGCAAAAAATTACTCGAATCCACATTTACAGCAAGTGACAATACATGCATTCACATTGCTATTGAAATACCACGATATTTCGTAAAAATGTGAATGCAAGTCTTTACACATCATGAAATACGCCACACAATACATCACAAAATACCGTGGTTATTTAGGGTGGTAAATCAAACTTCGGACGAAAGACGTATGCAAGATTGGAGTATGAATCGCATCACAAAATACTGTAAACCCTAAGCTATTACTTTTGCAAGAGTTTGGTTTTTGTGAATCACTGTTTGACCGCGAGTTTAACAACACGTGAAAATGTCGCCATGCGCTGGGCTAATAATGCACTTGCGATAGCTTCGGTGTCAATTCCCCAAAACAACATTTCACGAAAATGTCTGTGACCTCATTTGCAAAAATATCTGTACTGAAAATAACAGCTTGTACGGTACCAGTGATTGTTCAGTGGTGCATTTATCATGTGACCTGACACACTTTCCATCTTCTCCCTGCAGAAGACATGCACACTATGTGCATTCCTTGCTAAAACCAGAAATACCATGGCATTTTATGAATGAGAGCGGTACCAAGTGAATTACTGCTGTATCTACTGCAGTGGTATTTCACCGAAGAGTATGGTGCCAACAATATCACTGTATCTAACACGATGGCGATTCAAATGTTAATGCACGTAATTACAAAAAACTGCCTAGTTCCCTGAGGAAAAAAACCAAAAAGACTCACTACTCTGTAGAGGGTTGATAAGAAATCTACCACTTTTCATTGGTTGCTGCTATCATGATCACTTTTATTTCAAAGGCTCAAAAAAAAAAAATGACTACATATCATCTACAATGTTTGACAGATCATACAATTGTAGGTGACAGGGTTACAGAACTGGCATTTTAATCCTCACATCTCCAGAGAATTTTTTCTTTCCATTCATCCTCTTCACAATTTCTCACCAATGTTCTTGAAATTAGCCCACGGTGTTTGTCTAAAGTCTGTGGCTCTGCATTTGTGTTTACTTAGCAATGCTGAAAACAAACTTTTGCACTTTGACCACTGATCTCAGTATTCACTGAAAGGTAGTAAACATTGCAAGGCAAATCATGCCTCCTCTATCATTGCAACTTGTAATCTCATTACTATCCACTGTAAAACCATATTTCCTATAGTCCTACGCAATGACAGACAAGTTATGTTTTGTGCATGGATTCTAGTACTCTTGTAAGGTCAACTGGGTCTGCTCCAATTCACATATCAAATCTGCAACAAAGCACATCTATAATGCATCTTGCACAATACTGCACACATGCTGTAGGTTATGAGGGCCCACATACAACATGCACCAAATATTCCTGGGAATTCTATATTAGGGTTGTAACGATTCTTATCCGACTTGAAAGGAAAATCCTTTACTTCTATGGGAGGGAACTGCCACAATTTCTTGTTGTTTCTTCCTCTAAATTGAAACTAAATATATCGATGACTAAGTTCACAATTTAGCCAAACTAATTTGATACGATGCAGTGGGGACTTACGACCATCATCAGTAAATCATATCATATGGTTACTATCTTTGGTGCATCGCAACATGAATGTCTTGGTCACGCAACTAAGATGTCATTTGCCACATACACGCAAAACCAATTTAATTTCATACTAATACACAAAAGACACACAAACAATATTTTGAAATTCATGCCCGTTTATGGAGGAGTGTTCAAAGATCATCATATCCTAAAAATACACGATGTTCTGCTGCAAGCCAATTGTTTTTGGGCTGATCAAACAGAACATGAGTAACACTTGAGCGACTCACAGTCACATGATCTTAGCAGCCATTTTGAGGCACCGACAGGATGCAAAGTCAGATGATTTACAGACATTTAAAACAGTCATGACCTCCTTCTCAGTTGCCAATTTCCCTGCAAAATCCCTGAAATCTGTTTCTTTTTTTTTTCGCTCACTAAAAGTCACCATGTCCAATTGAAATCATCAAATACATATAATAGGATACAAAACTTTGGACTCCGTAGATATATAAAGGTCGGGTCTACGCTGCTACTTAACAGGAATGGCATTTGGCAACAGGTATATACCCGGGATTAATATGTTGTATTCTAGTGAAGAATACTCAGTGGTATTCTCACAACAGAACTGAATAGGAGTGTGGAACTTGGCTTACAATGAAGAAGACTGGCCCAAATCCAACAATCAAGGTTAATTACTCACAAAATCATAAAAGGGATGAAATGAAAATCTGTGAACCATCTACACAGGCAACAGTGACTTCTGCCATGCCAAAAAAACAATGTAATTACTGAATGCGGGGTACCAGCACTTTCCTGGGTAAGGGGTTGGAAGTTCAAACACTAAATTCTTTACCTTGATATACCACATTCTCTTTGGGTGTTATTTTCCCCCTGCACTCTCTCGAAATGAATCAAACCACAGAGTGATTCAAGTGAACTTTTAAAGACCTAGTGAATACAAGCGAGCTTTCCGAGTTAAGGCACACCTACAGGGACACCAACCTCCTAAAACACACTGGCAGTATTCTGAGGGATGAAAAGGCATATTTTTTTTTTTTTCTTGGGGGGGGGGGGGGAACAGTATTTTTACCTTTTCTGCAATAAACCTGTGTAGTAATACAATATGTCAAAAACAGTGTTTTCCATGAAACCAGCAGTATTTTGCCCCTCCCCCCCCCCCAAAAAAAAAGACAGTACTACAAATCCCTGCAAAAAAGTAACATTTGGCAATGCTGCACCTAAGACTGAAAACTCAACTCGGTCTTCGAGTTGAAATTAGTAAGGAAGCAGAATGAAGTAAGACCCCGTTTACAGTGCGGGGCCGGGCTCGGCCGCGGCCGAGCCCGGCCTCAATTGCGCGGCCGAGCCTCGCAACTTTGTCCGTTTACACTGCTGGGCTCGGCCGCGCTTTTGATTCAAACCTTTCAATATTTTGTCGTAGTGGCGCTCTGCTTGTAAACAAATGCAATTTGGTATTGTCTGGTTTTCAGACCCTTTGCCCAATGAATTCCGTGGCGACGAAGTCGCCGTTCGGGCAAAGGCCTTTGCCAAAGGAAAGAATTCTTTGCAGGACAAAACCACCTTAAAATATACTGGTTTTCAACGTTGAGGGGGTTAATATCCTGAATAGCGAAAGATACAGGCAGAGGGTTTGGAAGCCAGACTAAAATTGGCCGCGCAATTGGCCGCGCATTTGGCCCAGTTTGCGTTTACACTGAGAAAAGGCCGGGCTCGGCCGCGGCCGAGACCAGCTCCAGAGCGAGGCCAAATGCGAGGCCAATTTGGGCCTCGCATTTGGCCTTCTGCGCGTTTACACTGAAGCGAGGCTGGACTCGGCCGCGGCCGAGCCTCGCACTGTAAACGGGGTCTAAATCAGAGAAAACAGTATACTGGTTTCGTATGAATTACATGACACCAATGATGACACGACTTAAAAACTTTGGAATTTTGAAGTAAAACATGCTTCTTTTTCACAACAGAGATACCATTTTCAGTCACACTCACAAGCAAATTATTCTATGCAGTAATGTCATCTACTCACAACTGGTTGAAAAATGGTTGAAAAATGGGGGAGAAAAATATCGCACACACTGGTCAAGTTAGCCTACTAAAAGCTTTCGGTTGACTGGATCTACCTGCCATTTATTCAAATATACTTTTTTTTTTGGGGGGGGTGGAGATGGGGGTGGGGGAAGGAGGGGCATACAGGGTTGCTTAAAACTAAATGCCATATGTGCGAGCGATAAGGCTGCTGTGTTGTTTAAAAATAGCATCCTGATTTTAGCTCCTGGAAAAAAAACCAAACAACAACAATGAACGAACAGACAGACAAACATTTAATAGAACATATGATTTAATACCTGTGTCAGTGTATAAGCAGGTGATTTACTGGGTTGGAAAGACCATTATTAGGTTGTGGTGGTGCATATGCTGCACACACCAAAAGTTTACTTCTTTGATTCCATTGAAATTAGTGTGGTCATATTGCTGATGAATAGGATACATTGGTTATCATTGTTTACGTTGAGGTTGGGTGTGAGAGGGACTAATTAATATTTAAATAAATGTTAATTATCTATTAACGCTGAAGCTGACCATATGTTACCAACATACTATCTCAACAAAAACACAAAAGTGAATGACGATAAGCCTCGATTTGGAGATACTGTCCCGAACTAGGATTTGAGACTAACGTATGTGATCAAACAAAGGTAGGAGAGCTCGCGTTCAACAGCTCCGAAATGTCAGCACACAGGGCGAGCCACTGGCACATCTATCATCCACATACACAAGACATTCCTGTCACTTGTCATACCCTGTGATGTTATGATCCTAGAATGTGTGTGTGTGTGTGTGTGTGTGTGTGTGTGTGTGTGTGTGTGTGTATTGCACCCCTTTCTCATGGAATTTTCACAGTGCACTGTACGGGGGAATCACATTTGGGGTTTTGTCCGCATGGGATACATCACACACTCCTCCCTATTGGGTTCATGGATCTATCTGTCAAATCGTCAATCTGAATGAACATGAATGGCTCGGTCACACATACACACAATCAGATCAATTCTACACCACTCGTCTGCAATGCATCTTACCCTGCTTGAAATAAAAACATTGCGGTAATAAACACTACATATTAATGACTGTTCCCATCTTCACAAGCCTGCATCTTCCTTATCTAGCATTCAGTTGTCATAACATGCTCCTGTGTTTTTCATACAAACTTCTTAAAAACATGAACTGGAGAAAAATTGTGGTATTTGGAAATCAATACGGTGAGAGTTTGTTTGTCACGGAGCACACTCCAGTAATTCCACCAGGCATGATCATACATACACATCAAAACAACAACACCTCCGCCTTGCCCAAACAACAACTAAGCAAATAAAAAACACAAAATATGACAAAACACAAAAGAAGACAAAACAAAAATAAGAAATTTGAGATGTTGTGGGTAAAGATATCGTCACTTTGTGGAGGTACACCCACGTGGCTGCTAAATTGAAAACTGGGCCATCACTTCATCATTCCAAATCTTTCCTTGACAAAATAACATTGAACACTTCTTGAGCTAGTGCAAAAAATGAATACATGTAGTTTCTGTTTTAACCATAACCTTTGACCTGTAAGAAGAGGCACTTAATGCACATGCAATCCCTATGACCCCCCCCCCCAAAAAAAAAGCAATATGCAGTATTCTCACTTCAACATCCTTTCCCGAGCACTAGATTGCAATCCCAGGAATCTCCTCATTTCAACCTATTTTCATGTTCATAGAGACTACACGGCAACGTCACTCGATGAAAAGCCCATATTGGCTGTGCACATTACATCTTGCAACATCAAAATGCCCTCATCAGGGCTCAACACAAACTTTTCCTCTAGTGGCACGTTCTGGCCACTAAAAATCTTTTAACTTAAAATTTTGGTGGCCCAATAGGGAAATGTATTGGCCTGAAAAGGACAAGGAAATACAAACAATGCATTTTGCATCTCAGTTGCCCGATCGTGGCTCGACAAAATGTCGAGCCCTGCTTATACATGCAAATGCTTGGCATCATGGACAGTGTCTCCTCCACGTTTGTGGCTGAACAAATCTGAGCGATGGCGATCGCCAACATAGATCCATCGACCCTCAGCAAATTTACATAGAGGCACAGTTCACATGAAAGCACACACAATTTCGGGCAAAATGTGATGCGCACTTGAGCACATCGCCACCAATGCATGCATGAACATGTCCACCAGTCTGTTAGAAGGCGGCCCCTTTTCCCTGGCCTGATTTTTTTTCCTTTGCTTCTGCCCCCCCCCCTCTCCCTTCTCTGCCCTCCTTTTCACTCCTTTCTTCATCTTTTCCACCATTCTTACTATCTCCCAACTCTTTCTGCTCTCTCTCGCTTCCTTCAGTCTCAGTCTTTCCTGCCATATGGATCAACACACAGCCTGAGCCTTCCACCAACCCATCTGCCTCCTCCTCACAACAACATTTGCAGGAGAATGATTGACGGAGAGGAGCCCAGACTCGGTGTGACTGCTTTTCTCTCTCTCCTACAACTGCCCGTTTCCAAAACACCCAACTCCAAAAGCCCTGGGCTTGGGTGCACCCGTATCCAGCCCGCTTTATTAGCTGTACAGCGATTTACGCCGATCTCCTGCGAGCGTCATCGGCATTAGCGGTAAACACCATGATGTATAGACAAGCTTGGGACAGTGGAATAGATAAGTCATCTGCTGCAAAGTGCAACAAATGGATATTTCAGTGTAATTTCACCGCCCCACAATTAGCCGGTATGCCCTGATTCCCAGAGTCAAAACTAAGTCCTTGGAACATACTACTAAGCATAAATCTGTCACATGGATAGAGCTTCTATGACATTGTATGTGCAATACAGGGCTCTGACAATAACCCATGACAAAATAACATCATTGCAGTTTAATAGAATAAAGAAAAGCTTGCACTACAGGGCTAGCTCTTTGCGCGCAGTTGTGCTGAATACTGAGATGTAATTTCTACAAGTAACATATTCATGTGTACATGCTATTTTTATATTCTACTAAACTTTTGAGGTAGAGACTCCACAAAAAGTGTCAGAAATAAAGATTAACAAAGATTTTGACAAACATAACGGGTAATAGATACCCTGATAGTGTATCACCTAAGAAGAAGTTGCATAGGAACACTTGAAAACACTTGAAAACTGCAAACATTTTCCGGAGGATGTGTCGGGTGGTCATTTGGCACAAGTTGCTCAGTAACGGCTATCCAGCTTGTCATGATTTTTCATTGTCGGTGTGAATGTCCCTTGAGAGGCAGAATATTGTTTCCAAAAGCAGAATTCATGCAAGAAAGAAAGATTAAAGAGAAAGAGAGAGAGGAAGAAAGGCAAGGGGGGGGGGAGGGGGAGGGGTGAAGAGGGAGAGGAAGAGAGATGAGTATGAGTAAAGGGAAGGAATTGAGGATAAGTGATCAGTCTGTTCTTGACATTCTCAGCCTCTTTTTCTCCAGTTTCCTCCTTCACCCTTTGACCGGCACAGAACTTGCCACGCTGCCAGCTGCTGTTACATTTGGTTCTTCATTAACCCACTTCTACATTGTAGCTTGGAGGAGAAAGGTGTCCCTATATCGAAGTAACGTCAAGTGCAAATTCAGTCGCTGATATTTGGTTCTGCCTGATTCCCTCAAGTTCCCCTTTTCACTTGGCTCTATACATGCACGCACAAAAATTGTGTAAGCTTTACAAGCAATGCACAATGCAGGTCTATCTTAACCCGTTTGCACCTACATTTGCATTACCAATGGCAACGAGTGTTCCAAAGTTTTTCCTCCTCTGTTTTTCCTCCTAACACGTAATGAACAAAAGCCACAAGGAAAATAGTCAATGGCCAGAATCCACAGAGTTAGTTTAAATTCAGCCCATGGATTATGCAAATTTTGTCTAGGTGTAAATGTTCCCGACAAATCGTGCATGCCAACAGACATTCAATAACGAACGTGTGCGATGTGATACCCTGGGTAAGCGCATGTGAAAAATACGCCTATTTCACACTTGTTTTAGTCCACGGATTAAACTTCAACCCTTGGATTTGATTTAAACCACCTTTGTGAATCGGCCAATGCTATTCCACTGTAAATGTCATGTCATCCTCACTACAAAATACAATGCAAATTACATGCCTCTTGCTTGTTTAAAAAAAAAAAAATTTAGGGACTTATAATCAAGTGATAATGTATTACTGTACAAAAAACAAACAAACAAACAAACAAACCCAAAAGCAAACGGAATCTTCTCACAACTGACTTTGTAATATAAAGGTATAGAAATGTGGTACAAATATATGCACACATCGAATTTCTCGTACATGATTATACTCAGGATACTTGGTTATTTTGTCCTTTCTATAAATACTCTGTAACAGAAATAGCTAAAAAAAAAATCTTCCAGTCAGCAAAAAATGACATCATGCTCAATGCTTCGGGTGAAGATAGCAAACAATCAAACAAAAGCTGGGGAGAAATAGGTCAGAAAATGAATGACCAGTTGGGAGTGTACATAAATTGCCTTGTTAGATTATCTAGTGATATTTAAACTGTCATAATTTTTTAATCATTGCCTTATACTGCTGACATTTTTGCTGCATGTGTAAGGCTTAATGGTACTGTTTACCACTGGGAACA
Source organism: Diadema antillarum (assembly GCF_040938485.1). Lineage (NCBI taxonomy): Eukaryota > Metazoa > Echinodermata > Echinoidea > Diadematoida > Diadematidae > Diadema > Diadema antillarum. The sequence goes on along the minus strand of NW_027270925.1, from coordinate 2,473,504 downwards.
GTGATTTAAAAAAATGTTCGAGTTATCACATTTGATGCATACATGTAGGTCAGTTGTATCACAAAACATCCTACTATATAAACATTTTGAATAAAGCCTAAAATATAAGGAGATATCACTATTTTTTCTCACTTAACCATAACTGTAGACGGTTAAGTCTAGAGACAAATCTATTATAGCTATTGTTCACATTTTGTGTATTTAACAATACATAACATGGATTATACTGATTGACTTCTACTATCCCTAACTCACATTTTAGAACTATTTTCAAGCTAAAAAGCTGGGTTTTTGTTTCATCTGCAAATGGTAAATAATGCCTTTAACACAATTTCTCTATTGGGTCAATGGTCCCCGCAAGGTATGTTTAGCTAAGAATGACCTTTAACACTTATCAACATTTCACAACCAGGACAGTTTGCAGACCAGTTAGTCTGACTTTCAGACTGCATGCTACTACCCTCTACTTCAATAATTTAAAATTTCAAGTGAAATAAATTGCTTCTGCTAGAATACTTTTCATTGTACCTCGGTAAAGCCAATTGTGACAGGATGTTATGTGCATTGAGTTTAAGTCATTGGTAAAGATGACAGACTGTAAAAACAAAGAGAGAAGACAATATTCCATGGGCATAGGACTAAGGCTATACTAGTTACTACTGCATTCCCAGTAGCAGTATTACAGTGCAGTAACCCAAGTGGTGAGCTGTAGGCACATCTTCTTTGACCATTTTCACACCGGTCGAGAAACATAAATGCAATGCTGAATTGAAATTATGATTGCAATTACAATTCAAATTATCATCCATGTGTATGACTGAGGAAGGCTTCATGGAATCTATGGTTTCGATTTTTTTTTTTTGGGGGGGGGGGGGGTGGGGGTGTGGCTTCTTTCCAAGTCAACGTCTATCACTCTTATTGAGTGGTACATGGTGTGCATTTTGACTGCAGCGCGAGCATTTGCGGGGTGCGGTTGAAATGTCACCATAAGCTCTGCCCAAAAAAACATGATTTGGAGATCATTCAGTAAACACGACTGTTCCATTCCGTAAGTCTGGCAAATCCTGATTGGAAAACACCACAGACTCTCATTTGAATCATTGACTGGAATATTATGATTCAAATCACCCTCCAAAATTCCAGTTTGCATACCGGAACACACAGCGAAAATGCATATCTTGAATCATGTTTCTAGCGATTCATCATTACAATTCTGTTTCAAATCACGCACTCTCGATGTGTGTGTGAAACCTGTTTCAAATCACGCACTCTCGATGTGTGTGTGAAACCTGTCTTTGACTTCATCATCTTCCTTCCTCACAGAGTATGGAATGTAACTCCTGTCACAAACTGGTTTCTTTCTTTCCCCGAAAGCCTTCAGGACTTCTGACCACTATAAAAAGTCGCAAAGGGTATGGGGCGGCTTACGTGTGACAAGAGATAAACTTGTCCTTTACAGGTATTAAAAATGTCAACAGCCTAGCATGCCAGTCATGTCATTCCCAGGACGTGATTTCTGAATTCCATTGTGCATGAAGATAGCGTGCAGCGGGATGGTGACGAAAAATCAAGAAGCTGCTGTTAATGAACAATGGCATTTAGGCTGCCTGCCTCTGTCCAAAGGTGAATGTCCTATTCATGGAAACTACCGCTCTGTATGTAAATATTGATCACCATGGTGTGATTCCTCATGCACTCTAAGGGATAACATGCAATGTTCAGCTGCATATAAAACTTCCTTTTTACATTACAGTAAAGAAATAGGAGTTTGTGAAAATTTCATGACAGGTATGATTGTAAAAGCTATTGGCCTGTTACCAGATTTGAAACTCGAGGACTTTGCTTGATTCAGAGACTAAAAGAGTGGATAGGGAATGTCTAGGCATGCAGTATTTTGAGGTCACTGATAATCTTACTTTTATACTTAATGAATAAGAGTGTAGTTGAAGGAAGCTTTGATTATGGCAATCAAACAAACTAAATAGGCTGTAGGATGGATGGACATGCGATCCAAAAACATGTTGTCTCTGGCCCCCTTTGGGTTGGAAGCAATAAATAAGTTCATTGCTGAGGAGATACTAAAAACTACTTCCGTCATAACACACTGCTCACATGACTAAAAGTCATATCAAAGAGGCTGCACAAATTTCCTCAGAAATTGAGGTATTTGGCATAAGCAAGGAAAACCTCCTTGGCATGAAATACGAGTAAAGAAGGCTCATACATCCATGCATCAGGCCTTTCTAAATGCATCTTCCGATGCTTCACACTGAACGGCTCACCTCTATGACACCACTGAACTGATATTCCCTGCTTGTAGCATACCACCTCTGCAACTGTCTTGACAAGAATATTAATCATCCTACCATCCTTCAGAAAAAGCTGTGAGACCCACACATTCCTCCAGATCCTGTGAAAGCTGGAGCTGCTTTTGAGACCAGCTCCCCCATCTATCACTCTGGGTTATGCTGTGAATTTACTGTGTTCATTTTTGTACCTCATTATTTTTCAGCTAGGAGGATAGTTACACCTGTCCAGTATCTAGTTACACCTGTCCAGTATATCTAGGGCAGCAGGTCCAGTGTCACCTACTGGAAAATATCTCAATACTAATAATTTGCCATGTTTGAGCTTTCCATTCATGCTGACAAAAAAAGAAGAAGACAATAATAATAAAATGAAATAAAATAAATAAAATATCATGATGTTTTGGCGCAAGAGAAAACGGTGAGTCTTTGAATGCTTACGTTATCGGGCTTGACAGTTTGTAGTATAAGCAACTATGATTATGACGTAATAAAAATGTAAAAACTGTAATTTTTGCGTACAGATATCTTTATGAAATGGGGGAGGTCACAGACACTTCTGCTAGATGTTGTTTTCGCGATTTGGCACCGAGGCTATCGTAGGTGCACTAATGCCGTCTAGTCACTCAGCAAATTTAATGTGATCCCGATCAGGGAGGCGATATTTTCTGATGTTGTTAAATTCGCTGCCCGTGACAGTGATTCACAAAATTCACAAAAATTAAACCATGGCAAAAATAATAGCTTTTACAGTAGCCTGGACAGTTAGATGTGTGTGTGTGTGTGTTTTTATGGCAGTGTAAATAGCCCTTGAGTTGTTTTGAGACAGATATTGTTACCACATTCTGTTGTAGAAGAAATAGGTTACCACACATTATCTTGTCACACCTCAAAATCATGCCTTGAAGAATAAATCTAATATTAGCAAAGGTAAAATTAGAAGCATGCAACTCATCATGGACACAGACAACTATCATATTACACTTGATATCGATGCATATTTTTTTCTTTCTTTGCATGTGATCATGTAACGGTAGTGAGTCACGATTCATCGCTTACTGTAAACTTCTATTGGCCGACAATTTAGACTGTAAATTCAAAATGACAACTATTGAATAATGCCACATTTTTACAATCGTTAGCATATGGCTGCTTTCTGCATATACGTGCATGGTCTTGGCTTCCAAGGTAACATTATAACTTCGAGGTTCCGACGGCTTTTGCCTTCTCCGAGAGTAATGTCGTGTCTTTGCACCGATACTCTGTAACGATCCTCCTTTGGGCCTCTGCTTTCGACGACTTGATTTTATAGCCCTGCCATAACTGATATGTCTCGTGTTGTCTCCATTCCTACACAAAGTGCCTCTGGTGATGGCGATCAACACACAGTAGCCCTACCATCATGTATTGTATACTCCCAAATGCTCATTTGCTCTGCTGTAACCTCATCCAGGATTTCTAGCAGTTATGAGCTAACTAGCAACTACAGGTAAAAGGCTTTAAAAGAGATTTAAAAAATATCAATCAATAAAAAACAATAATAAAACAAATCCTCATATCACTCTCAGTAGATTAATAGGCCTACTAGTTCATAAAGGGAAGCAGTGTTGGCTACAGCATGCCACATAAATGTACAGTCACAATGAGACACATATAAACACACAAGTCAGAAAGAGAGAAACAAAATCGCTGATTTTAAACATCTTAATAGTCCCTTGACCTTTAAGTTCCAGGTACGGCAAGAACAGAGAGAAATAGGTTGAAAGTCACTGTGGAAGAAAACATGTGACTTGCAATACGTCGACTGCATACATTGTGGGATAGGACCCACTGCAGCACGTGACATGTCATAATGAAACAAATTATGCATGCAAACTCATAACTGACGCACTGCATGTGATGTTGAGCATAAACTGCATAGGATGTAGATGTGGAAATGCCTGGCAAGAAACTCCATAATTACACCTAATGAGAATGCATCGAAGTGACAAGATCCCAGGTCAGAGAGACAAATAAAGGACTGACAAACTGACAAGCAAAAAAAAAAAAAATGAATGAAGCGTAATCCCTTCAAATCTCTACGAAGTTGACATCTGCTGATCGCCTGTAAGACGTTGCATTGTGTTAATATTACCCGATACCATTCAAAACTGTCATTTCTTGAGCACCTTGTCCAATCATCCATCAAAAATTCAGACAAACTATGGATTCATTACACAGATTTCAGTCAGCACTTTTATTTGCATGAAGAACAGATTCATTTGTTTTTAAATGAAGTAGGCCTACTCCTAATTATGAAAACCACAATGGCTTCATCAAATAGAAATGTGTGTCCCTGACAACTAAAATGGCTACTGTGGCAAACATAACTTCACATTCAATCAACAGCCATTGTACATCTTTTTGATAGCCCATGCAAAATATCTTTTCCCCAAAGATGACAAGATTCCTTGACCAGTGAGAGAATATGAAAGGAAAGAGGGAAGTTGTAGTTCTACTTCTGGGAACAAAGACTACAGTAAGTTTGTGTCATGACTCTGCACACATTGTTCTTATATATATATTTATAAAAAAAAAAAATGAGTGCTCTGGTGAAGTTGTGGGGAAAATGGTAGAGATTGCAAATAGTGCTACAACCTTTAAAGGGAAATTCTGGACCAGTTTTAAAAACATTAGACTGAAAATTAAAAAGATGTAAAATGTTCTGAATACAACAACGAAAATTTGATCAAAATCATATGAAAATAAAGGAAGTTGTTACATTGGGAAATTTTACTAATTTTTCATGAATTTTTCTTGAATAGTCAATATGAATATGCAAATGAAGTGATGATGTCATCTCCCAACAACTTGTTATGTAGTTTGTACATAAATTTTGAAATTTCCAGTTTTTTGTTCAAACACAATTATGCCTAAATATCAAATCCTGATATATCTGAATGATCATTATCTTGATGTTAATCAACCATTACTAACATTGTTTAAACTCTTATAATTGGAAAAAAAAATTGTCATTCCTTTTTGTACACAATCAATGAAAAATTGTGAGGTGATGACATCATCAGCTCACTCAATTAGGACCTACACATTCATATCAACTGTTCAAGAACTAGTATGCAAAAATTAGGGAATTTTTAAAATTTCGTGACTACCTCATCTTTTTATTTGATTTTGATCTAATCTTCACTGATGTGCTAGTCATATATTTTGTTCTTTCTTTTTAGACTAATTTCAAACTGGCCTGGAATTCCCCTTTAAAAGACTTCCCTGCTGCCAGAATGATGATATCTCTCTGAACAGTGTTCCACCTTTTACCACTTCCTGTTATTGGTTGACAGGTACAAAGTCCACCGACCTTCTGGACCACAGTGGGGCTAAACAACTTTCTACGAATTATACCTGTCTTTGCTGTATCACAATATACACCCATGTCATGTCATGTGGACCAACACGCACAGATGCAGGGCAGGTGAAGTACCCTTTCATAAAAATGAAGGCAAACTTATTTTTCACAAAGGTTTGAGGAGAAACTTTGGTCCAGACAAGTTAATAATGGTCTAGAGAGTAAAACAACTCAATCACTGAAGTATACCTAAAATCAAATACAGGCGAAATATCAATAGCCTCTCTCACATGCGAAGTAATGATTTCAAAAATTGCAGAAAGTGTGTTGAACTGATCAAATGCCTTGCCTTTTTTCCCCCTTTCTTAATTTGGTATTGTCTGAAGTATATGGGACTATGAGATTAGGTGCATTCACATGAAATGAAAACTTTAAAGTATTAAATATGCTTCACTAAGAAAGCTAGTGTTTACTGACTTGAGTTACAGACACATTTAATGACAGAGTCTGACAAATGAGAAGTTTTCCATTAGCCTGAATGGACAATTGGGCTAGAACCCCCATACTTGCCCAAATTCTCAAGTGCCCATTCATTTTACTTGCCAGAGAGTAAGCTCTACCACCTGTAAGTAAGTGAAAATCAAGCAAGACTTCACAGCAACAACTTCCAAGTGTATAATTAGTACCAAATGATCATTTCTTTTTTAAAATCCAGGACGGCCTCTTGTATTGTACATCTTACATGGGGGTGGGGGGGGGGGGGGGGTAAGTGGGGGCATTTACAGTATCTTAATCTGTGATACTTCCTGCATTTAAGTCTTCTAGAAATAAATCTTCAGGCAGAGAGACAAAAGACCATTATCGTAGGATTTATCTCTTTTGTGACCCATTGAACTTGGCGACCTTTGAGCTGGCCAAGAAAAGGAAGAGGATGGACGAAAACTGAGCGGGCATCTCTGCTGGCCTTCCTTGTTGGGACTGTCCACCTCGAGAGTATAATGCAGCATCCCTAATGGACTGTGGCCACTCTGACCCACTTGTAATAGGATGGTCAGGTCATGGAGAAAACACAAGCTTTATGAGGGGAATTCTGTCACACTTGACCAACTTCTATCACCCTAAATGGAATGTACACAAATCTGCCTCACACACATCCCCGTCTGCAAGTTCCAAATTCCCAACGCCTCACCACCAAGCGCAGATCTATATTCAAACATTTTGCAAGGCTGCCGAGTGAACACTGGTTGTCATCACCCATCCCCACCTCCCCCACCTCCTGCATAATGTCATGTGAATCTGGATCTTTTGACTGACGTCAAAGTGGTCATATGGGACTGAGCAAATACTGTTGAGTCTGCAGCCAAGACTGAAAGCATATGACTCAGCCCCGACACCCATGGTATTTGAACACTGTTGCTTCCTTACCAAATGTAAATTCAATCATTCATCCCTGAATGGAGAAGTTGTTACTCCTATAAAAGTTAAAGACCCATTAACATTGAAAATGTCTTCCAGCTTTCTGATGAGAATTCTGTGACAATTATATTCCTTGAACTGCATAGGAAATTGACCAATGGACAGGTCACATGTAACATACTTCCTTTTTTCCACAGTTGAAATGTCACAAGGTTAGGTCACAAAGTTGGCTTGATGTTGCCTACCTTAAACAAAACAAGACACCCAGAGGGTCTAGTGCTCACCTGGGTATTGCAGGTTCATGTTTCAATTTGGTAAGCACCCCTGGATCTACCCTGAACAATCTTGATATTGCACTCACTAACATATTTACTCACAACAATTGGGGGGGGGGGGGAAGGGGGAGGGGAAAATAGAAATTTTCCATCTCCCTAGTAATGATAATTGTAGAGTTTGGTAAAAATTTCACAATGTAATTTTCACAAGATGAAAATTTGGCCCTACAACTTGGTCTTCCTCATCAGGCCCTCAGGTCTGCTGTTTTAATCTGGGACTGTCACTGATAACAGGGGTGCCGGAATTACCTCACAGCACTCACAGCAATACCTTGTTCCATTCTCTTTGGCTAACTGATATCATAGATGAGGAAATGCTTTGCTAAATTTCTTTTTTTATAATGCTGTCTGGTTTGGCTTTTCCTCTAAATGCTGCATGTTTAAAATGTAATCACTATTTGGCTAAATCACACAAAAAGACCTGATCTCAATCTCTGCTACACGCAGCCAAAAAAGTTGAAGTTTCAGCTCATGCATCGATAGGTCAAACACTCAATCAGGAGAAACTCCCATGAGCTAAACAACTATGATAATAATCATCAAATATCAGACCTACAACAAGGTGACAAAAACCAGAGTGACAGACATGACTCATTCACTCTCTCCATTTCTTCGATTGGTAAAAAACAAAAACCAAAAACCAAAACAAGACTCCCACTCTTTCTCAGAAGATATGTGGAAATATGACATTAATCTACAGTGAACATTGTCAAAACATAAAACCTAGTGGGGGGGGGGGGGGGGGGGGAGAAACAGAGGCATGAAAACCTTGTGGTCAGTTTTACTGCTGTATCATAACAGTCACATGATCAATGAAGCCCTGTCATGATACCACACTACCAATATCCTGACATTAGATTCAATTACCTGTACTCCTTTCCTCTTTGATGTTTTTCTCTCATTTTTTATTTTGTTTGTTTGCTTTTTTGTTCCTCTGCTCTTACTCAATATTTACCCATTGCTTGATATAACACATTCAGCTTTCCTGATGGTATCAGAGAAAAATTTCATGTGAAATCATTTCAAAATCATAATGTTAAGCATGATCCTCTGCATTCTATGACAAGCCCCAGCTGGGCGTGAGAGACATTGGAAACACATAACACTAGTCACGTAGTCACCCATGGTTGCTATAGATATGAAGTTAGTCCCTTTTTTTCCTTTTTTTTTTTTGTTGCTTTTTCCCCCACTTGTTCTGTGCACAGACACACACAACAACGTTCTTTTGTGGTACACACACTTCAATGTGTGGGCTTTACATTCTAAGAAAGAAGCAACATTGAAATGTTGTCGGCCAGCATGACAAACGAGCACGAACACAAGCCTTCTCGTGGATGAATGAACAATGACTACTGTGGGCTCACCAAGGCCAGGGCTCACGCTTTTATGTACATGACTGAATTAAACTGCATTAATCAGAGTACTTTTTCCCCTGATCTTTGTCTTTATTTATTCATCTTATTCTATTTTATCTATTTATAATTATCAATATTATGTTATTCGAAGCAGGATGTTGGATGACAATCAGCATGCGAACATGCCACTGAGAATATAAAAGAGCCCTGAAACCTGTCAAATCATACACAGTATGAGGGATTAATGGCAAGTGATTATAATGCAGGAAATGATTCAAATGCACTTAATTTTGTGCCGTAACCTACTTGCCTGATACAGATCTAGATATTTGTCTTTAGGAGTAAATCAAGTTGATACAATTTCATGAGCCACCTCTATTATAACATGCATCAATCTTTTTTTTTCTCATTCTGTGCCGCCACCTGATTTCCATGCATGAATGAAGGACAAATATATCATTTGAGAGAAAATCAATATGACAGACTTTGATAACTTCTATGAGGTGATTTCCCACGTAGTTTGTATAGAAAATGAAAGCTGAAAATTTAAAGAAGGCATACATCCATCTTGATATCTTGTACTGAACTTAATGGATCGTATAGTTTTGGTTTATTTATTTATTTATTTATTCAGTTTTCTTTATCCAGGGTAGCCCCATCAGTGGTTTAAACACTGTTATCCTAGGGGGCCCTGCAACAGAATGACAAAATATAACAGTTCAACAAACACAAAATAACAAATCAAGGACATTCCTTTTTACATCATAACATCAACACAATATCAATATTCTATATAAATGAAAAAATGCAAAGTTAATCGTTGACGATAATACTACACAAACTCATATTATTTGAGAAAAAATACCTTAACATTAAACAGGAATATCAAAAATACCCGAATTCTACCCCAAGTGAGATATGTATGCTCTTACGAACGCTTGAAGAGAGGTTGAGACCTAATTTCAGGTTTCTAACATTTTTTAATGAAATAATGAGAAACCTCTTATGAAATATGAAAGAGCATGTAATTCCATGAGGAATTCAACGTTTATTTGATGAAAATTGGTTTTGAAATGGCTGAGATATCCAAAACAGAGCGATTCTGATAAGTGTGGGACCCACACTTTATTACGATCGCTTTGTTTTACTTTGTTTTTTGATGTTTCAGTAATTCCAAACCCGATTTTCATCAAATAAACTTTGAATTCCTCTTAAAATGGTATACTCTGCACTATTTCAAAAGTGTTTTCTTGGTATCTTGTAAAAGGTTAAAAGCCCAATTCTCATCTCCACCAATACTGTACTATCCCTTTAAATGACAGATATATTGCTCAGAGATACCAAAGTCATATAAAAACAGCTTATTACTTATTTTCTGCGCATTTTTATCTTTACAAATGTTTTAGATCAGTGAATTAGATTACAACACAGTTATATAATACAAGGACACATCTCATGAAATTACGGGATAGTTTCCAGTCCATAAAGGCACTTTTACAAATCTTTAAATGTCAGGCAGTGACCAAAAATCAAATTAGATTCATAACATAAAGAAACAATGGCACATCTAAACAAGAAAAAGATATCATGAAAGCACAGGCATTCCATTGTGAAGAGTGAATAAACCCTCGCACATGAAATAACGTCATGGATATTGATCAGAGTGAAAAACCAATCAATGTCCTACATAACTTTCCAGATAGAACTGGAAAAATAGAAGGGGAATGCGTAAGAGAGGTAATATCAAAGTGGCAAATGAATTCAAATTTTGGGTCAATTAAAAAAATGAGATAGTATGGTTCTTCCTTACCACTTATTCAATTCACTTAGCTTTTATTTCAATGAAGAAAAAAGAATGTGCCAAAATACTGACAGTTTTACTGACAGCAAACCCTGACATTAGGAAGAGATAAATCTTCACTTTGGCTTCAAGATCTAGAAGAAGTATGGCTTGTGTGATGAAACATCTCTCACAAAATTTCATCCCACTCCTCCTTGCCCCCCAGGGCAGCTTTCTGCAAGTTGTTGCAATCTTGCTCAATTTTCTGCCAGTGCACAAAAACCCTCTTACACCGACCGATTTCCAAAGAAAATTTATATCAGTTTTTTCAAAATAGATCACATTAATCTTTCCCGCAGCTATAAAGGTATACAAGGATGATGATCCCTGTCAATACTCCTAAAATTCAATATAAAAACACTAGATCAATTTTGTCATTCAGAGCAGTACAGAAAATGTACTGCAAAGACAGACAAACATCATTACCATAGAGATGTCCAAAGAAAATTTAAACAAGCACTTTGAAAATAGAATACAAATCTTACCTGAATTCTATAATGTATAATAGGATGATGACCCTAATTCCTACCCCTAGAATTCAGTATAAGAGCAAAAGATCCATTTTGGCATTTGGAGCACCAGAGAAAATGTACCACTGACAAACATCATTACCATAGGGATTTCCAAAGAAAATTTACACAAGTTCTTTCAAAATAGGTTACAAATCCTTTCGAAAGTTTTAAATATAAACTAGGATGATGATTACGTCATTGGACAAGATGTTTTAACTCACGATGTCCCTCTCCACCCAGGCGTATGGGTACCTGGCAACGCTAGGGTAATAATAATGGCAGGGCCCTCTGGTAAAGCAGTGGCAACACTGAAGAGGCAACCCTGGGTAAATAAGACCTTATTATTATTCATCCCAACTCATATTCCTAGAATTCAATACAAAAGGAAAATATCCACTTTGGCACTTAAAGCAGTAGACAAAATATACTGCAGTTCAGACATAGATCAATTCAATATAACGGTATCAACTGGAAACACTCATTTACCTTTTTCTCTTAAAGAATATTGTGAATGATTCCACGCAAACTCCTTTTTGAAGTTTTTAATTCACGAGACATGTCAGTTATGATGTGAAAAGAATGTGTATGATTATGAAAAACAATGTAAAGTCATAACAAACACTCTAATTCACTTTAAAACTGTCAATAGCCATGTGTGTGCGCAATGAAAACATTATGCTTTGTAAATAATGCCCATAATCTCATCTTTCTTGAAAGCCCCATGCAATTTAAAGCCAAAATATGCAAATCTTTGCTGAAATCCAAAATAGCCAACATGGACATGCATAAGATAATCCCTGCATGTGACCTTTTATGGAAGAAAAAAAAAATCACCCTGGCTAGTCTGAAGTCAAGTCTACAAACAGAATTATCCTTTGGAATGTGACTTTGACCTCATAGATGCTGCCAAGCCCTAAGTTATTGGGTCTCTCCATCCCCCCCCCCCCCCCCCTCCCCCCACAAGGCATGATGAAAAGTTGGCTAACACTGGGTGCAAAGCATATTGCTCTCACTTGATGTGCAGCACGACTCCGTTGATGGGTATAAGACACCAGCTGGCAGCCGACATCATCAACGTGCTTTGTGTCATTCAGTCCAGGAGGAACACACTTCATATACCGGGAACTGTAAAAGCTGTTATTTTTGCGAACGAGGAAGGCACAGATGTTTTCGCAAAATGTTCTTTCTGCGCTCTGACACCCAGGTTATTGTCAGTGCACTAATTCCCGACCGTTCACTCTGCCACTTTATGCGATCAAGAGCAGGCGGTGTTATTTTTCGCGTGTTGTCAAATTTGCGACCCAATGGTGATCTGCGAAAATTAAACCCTCGCGACAACAACATTTTTTACAGTCCAATACGGTGAAGGACATTACTGTACTCAGTTCAGGCTTACCTTTTGAAGACTGCCTGGATTCAATTGTGTTTTGTCGATAATCTTGATTGCAACCTGTAGACGAACAAATAAGAGATGAAAGACAAGAAAGAGTCACTCAGTGCAGCCGGCAGTGTGAAAAGGAAAACAAAACTTCAAATTGAACACTAGCATCATAAAAGTGCCTTCACAACACTGCATAATTGATGCATGTACTGTATTAGCACATACTACATGTCACAGTTCAGGAGTTGTGATGGAACTCAACAATTTTAATGCCCTTTTGAATAAATCGTGCCACGCACAAATTGTGGCACATTAAAGATAGTTATGACTTTTAAATAAGTAAAGGTGGCATTAAAGTCTCATTTCGCAGTGGCACCATGATCCTATGATCCTTGAGGTTACAATTTTTTCAGATACTATTGTAAACATCAAAAGCAAGACATGTATCAGAGTGTATGCTATGTACAACAACTCAATTGCTTAATCATTTTCATGCAGATTAGTGACAATAAAAGACAAGTACAAATATCCAATCAACACTTTGGCTTTTTTTCCCCCTTTCATTCATTCATTGAAAATTAGAAAAACAACAACAACAAAACAATAGAGCTGGATTGAACATATCTAATCAACAGTGCTGGCAGCTCCAATTCTTATGGCAATTCTGCTATTAATTAAAACGGTAGCTGGATAAAAACAATTCTCTGCAACAAAGTATGCATGAATCTCATTATTGATTTTGTGCAATCATACAATAAAAGAAAAGTTCACATATGAAATGCACCACAACACACAAATATTCAATTTGAAATCATCAATACCTTAAAAAATGGGGTGAATTACATTAAGAGAAAAGAAAGTGTTCTATCTTTGTCTGAAAAGTCTCAATTTTACAAATCAATGGATATGTAATCACTGACTGACTGGTTTTCAACTGTATTTGGAATAGAATGCAGAAGATGACAGGAAATTGGATCTGAAATAAATACTGTACAAATGAATGTCTGGCGAAACACTCAAAACAAATCAAGGAGTGATGAAAAAGCCTGTGTGGTATAATACATATACAATTTGATTTCAGAGTACGCCACACTTTTCCCACTGGAGGAATACATTAGTCAACATGGTTACATATACATATATGTGATTGTCGGTCATAAATGTAAGACATCGTCTTGACAAGTGAATCTATAAATGTGCGCTGGAGTGTATACATAATGCACATCTCCAGGGCAGGCAGGGGGAGTGCTTGGATGTGTAGATAATTATGAAATGAGAAAGAAAGATGGAAGTGGAGCTAAATCGAATCATCCCCGAGCGTTAGAATTGTCACAAGAAGGGTTTCCGCTTGGATCACTATCCTTAGCATCAACTGGTTTCAGCTTCAAATGGCTAGAACTACTTTTGACTGAGTTCTGCTCGGCCAGTGTATAATTGCATGGTGCCTGAAATGTAAATTTTATCTCTTTCTCTCAACTGACTCCCGTTGAATTTCACCTTGGCCAAGGAAAAAAAAAAGGGGGGGGGGGTGGGGGAGGATACTAGGTAGGTAAATTCATCTTATAAGCCCCAAGATGCATCATTATTCTGATGAGGAATTTCATTAAAACATGCCTCCAGTGCTCATCCATGTGAAGTAGGACGTCAAAGGTCATGGGGCAACCACAGATAAAGCAATAAAGAAATTTCACGAGTAATTCAATTGATCAAAGTGTTGTGTATTTCTCTGCATAGCTCGTTTGAAAGACTGTGCATTTATCAGTCTTGTAGTTCCTATCAATTATAACTGTGTAGCAAGGGGCACGCCCCCACTGCAACTCCTATCTTTCCGTAATGTAGATCATCACAGGCCGAACCCTTTTGATGTTCTACTTTTATACACCTGTTCCAACCTACAACAAATTGACTATGCAGACTTTGGGTTCATTCATTTCTCATCGATTGTATGTACGCAAGGTCAACAGAGACACTATTGATACACACTGCAGCTGCCTTGGTACTACCTTCCACTCTGCAAGCAAAGTCTTGCCTGGATGGTAATTTTTGTATCATACAGCTACTAAATCAGGGAGTCTAATGGGGTGTTATATTGCTGATGCTGCACGTAATTAATCAAATCAAAGTCTGGTCAACAAGTCCAACTGCACAATCCCTTCTTCCACTTCCGTCTGCACATTTTCAACACGTCCATGTCAACATCTACCAGTGAACTAGATGAAGTGTGGCTGGGTGAAGGGTGGGAAAGAGGAGAACAAACAGCTTCTGCAGTGGGATTCACACTGACACGAATTAGCGGGATACAAATCTTGAGATATTTGCATTGTGATCCAAATTGCTACATATTTGCCTGTGTGAACATATAATAAATATCCCACTAAATAATGTAATCACCATTGTGATCCAAATCCCAAGAAATCTTGTGAATTATTTCAGAATTGTTGCAACAATATGAGAAATAATGCAATACTTCGCACTGTGGCATGTGTGTGAACCCTAAAGAAGAAAAAAATTGAATAATTTTCTTTTGCCCCATCATTCAAAATATATATCATGACAGCACACGAAAACCTAGGGTCATTATTCTGGTAGGATTTGGGCATGCGCAGTTTGGTCGACAAATTATCGAAATTGGCAATTAGCGAGATATTTCTGTCCATCTGAACAGGCATAGAATGTCTCTGTATTTGGATTGCGATCGTTATCTCACTATTTTGTCTGTGTGTGTCTTTATGGTGCCTACTGAATGAAGGCAACGCATAGTTCTCCGAAGGACTCAAAATCAATCTTCCACCATTTGGAATTTGCTTGCAATACACTGAAAAGGTCTACCACGAACTTGTCTGGCTGATGCGATTTGCCAGGATAATGATCTGGTTTGGAGTATTTTGAGATAAAAGAATGTACATCTGTATGATAATAAAAGTTGGTGGACCTGACATCTATTTCTGAAGAGTCCTCCCTGTTCAGTAGTGGGTAGGTATAATGATGATCTATCGTGCCCTGGCAATTGTATTTCACAATGAGCTGAATGCGATTCACTCTAGCGCGGAAGGTCAATAAATACTGCTATAGCCGATTTTGTTGATTATCAATAATCAATAAAAAAAAAATGTAGTAAACACAATCAGACATGTGTTAAAATTGCAATACTTTACTGTCAGCGAACCTTTTTTGGCTAATATTTTGTAGTTTTATCATTACCTAACTGAATTCCTGTTAAGGTTAAAGGTTTAGGGTTGGTGGTCTGGTGGAAATCCAGGAATCTCCTACATTTATGTTGAAGTTGTATTTTCTTCAGTTTTTGAAATTAATGTATGAATATATTTATAAATGAAGTTAATGGTTGGATGATTATATTGGAATTGTATTGTGTTTTTTACGTTTTGAAGTTTGATATGGGCTATGGCGTTAAGGGGTGGGGATCAGGGGTTGAGTGATAATTTTTTTATGATTGTTAAATGTTTCTTAGAGGCAACACGAGTGGGTTCACATCCCTATGGGCAATAGTAAATGTATTTACTTTTGTGTGCCCTGACCCTCATGTAGTCTCCATTCATTTCATTTTCATTTTGTGTAATGTGTACAGTACAGCATATCCTTTGTAATGTTAATTCTGGTTTTTGTTTCATGTTTGTAATGTTTATGATATGTATCCTATATTCTTTATCTGGTCAAATAAATAATAATAATAATAATAATAATATTGATAACACTGTGCTGTTTCACACATTTCTTATACATCTAATATGTCTATTTCAGAGCAAAAATCAACAGTTTCTGCAGGCACATGGAAACTAGTAAGAGTTGAGTGTTAATTATTAATTTCTATATTTGACATTCAGAGAAATGAGAGCAATGTCCATGCTCATTGACCTGAACTGTTTACACTCTGATCTACTCAACTTAAAATAAAACCCCAGTAAACATAATGCCTCGGGCAACATTTCATAGCAGAGGCATAAAAAAATCTAACAAACAACAACAGCTACAAAACACAGAATTGTGGTGATGAGACAAAAATATCCAACCATCAATTGTAGGATAATCCTGTGGTAATGAGCATTTTTCTTCTATCCATTTCGTTCCAGGAATTCCCTGCCGAAAACCTGTTTGGCAAAAAGAGGGCCTCTTGTGACTCATACTGCATGATTTCATTTTTTTTTTCTCACAAGTACAGCTGCGCATCTAAGGATGTGTACATGCCACAGAACATACTACATGTATTGAAGGTTTCCATGTTTGTCAACAAGTATGCCACAGAGATTCAGGAACAGTAAACCAATTAAAGATGGGAAATCCCTCTTCACTATCCATTCCTTTCCCCATCTCCCTCTATTGCGAAGGAGAAGATAAAGAAAGAAAAAATGTGTCTTAAAACGTTTCCTACGTCGTCATCAGCGTAGAAAAATAGATTTGTCTTTCAAAATGTCAGAGTGCCAAAGCAGCACCATACTGGGTTAACTCAGTTTGCCCAATATGAGGGGGTGTTAATAATAGCCCCAAACGCAAGTACATTGTAGCAGTAGCAGCAGCGAGAGCCAGCATGCCACATATTGTAGACATATTGACTGTCACACAGCATAATAGATGTGTACCCTTCTTCATGGACCTACACAGTTTAGTATGTTTACCCTGATTCACTCCCTGCACATCAGGATGGTAGTCGGGAGTACCTGTGCATCTCCTAGGCTGTATGCCATCTGTTAGTGAAAATCTTGCCGAAAAATTTGGAAGTAACTTTAATCCCCCCCCCCCAAAAAAAAAAGGGTGTAAACACCTACGATGACACTTGAAAACCATTTATGTAGGAACGTAAGTGTTGACATGCCAATGCATGCTAATTAGAATGTCTTTTCAAGATCTGCCCAAAGATTAATATCCCACTCACTACAAGCTGAAATTTCACCTTTTCATAAGGAAAAAAAAAAAGAATAAGACATGGTCTTTGGTGAACAAATGTTTCTGAATAGGCCTTCTCTGTATGTTTCATGACATTTCTTGTTATTTGGATTGTAACATCATATAGATTGTTCTTGAGAAGTAATATTCTGCTGCCTGAACTTTACAAACCAAACATAACCAACATACAAATTATTAATGTAAACTTCACTAATGTTATCATATTGTTGTAATTACATATTCTTCAAAGAAAGGATCTTCAAGTGCATGCTCTAAGTCTAACTGTAGGAATAAATAATTACTTCCACTCCACCATATTTTATCAGAGTAAACCATTCATGTACAGTATGTTCTCCTTGCTCTGGAAGCGAGATAAATAGATAAATAGTGTAGATAGATAGATAGATAGATAGATAGATAGATAGAAGAGAATAGATGACACAAGATAGAGAGAGACAATGAACTGTAAAACCAAAGTCAAAGCCCTACAATTTGCAAGCAGCATCACTAAATCGGTCGATATGACAGACCAGCCACTCTACATGCCGTTCTCCACATATTACTGAACACATGTGCTTTGGAAACGGGCATGTGTGTGGCAAACACATGCAATATGTAGCGCTGGCTCGCTGTTAGGCATGTCCCACACTATATCGGCCATGTCTGAATCCAAAATACAGCCTGTGCATGCTGTAGTTGCACCCACAGTCCACCATATCGACATGGCACATACATAGTATACTGACTCACAGATGTACCCCATCAAGCATGCAAGCAAATGCATAACATACTACTCCCCCAGTGTGTGTGTGCATACAATATGTATACTTGTATTTTGAAGAATACCAAAAAGCCAGTTTTATTGTCATCGCCAAACCCCCTCTCCATACTCCTTTCAATCACAAACAAATTTTACCACGGCAGAGGAAAATTTGCACACTATACCTGCACTAGTTTTTACAGTTGCCCTCGCCAAATGAACCTCAAATGTACGAGTGAGCCCTCGAGGGAGCGGACATAATCTCTCCTCTGTGTCTGAAACTGGAAGACTACACACCTGGCTCTACTTACACCAGTGGTGTATGATTCATGGGGAGAGGCATGATTGATTGAATAACCCAGGTTCAATATTGATTTCATTGTTATGATCTCAGATGATAACCATAATGGGGCATAGAAAGAAACTCACCAGCGACAGACAAATAACTGGACTAAGTATCAGGGCTCCTGGCTGAGAATTAAGGGGGTATGCACAGTCAAATTTTGGAGTTAGTGTTTGCAATTCGCCCCCCCCCCCCCCCCCCCCCATACATCCAGGGAATATGTTCCTATAAATATCAAGTTACTGTTCCGTCACAAAAGTATTTTGAGGACAGACCAATGCTGATCTCAAAATTTGTTAGTGACAGAATGTCCCAGTAAGTTTGGTTGAATTTTTAAAAAAGACACAAATTCAGATGAGACACTGCAGATTGTTTTTTTCCTTTCAGTAACAATTATGCCAGTTCTTCATTTTATGATTTCACATGGCTACAAGTATTGTCTCTGGCAGGCAAGCCTTTAAAATCTTTATGTTTCATTATAATTTCTGATTAATAAATGCTGACAATGGGTTACATAGTGCAATTGGCTAAAAACTGCTCATAAATGAATGTCTTCAAATCAATGACTCTCAAAAATTATCCCAATACAACACACGAGGACAATCTATGATCCAAATGTACAACCCTGAACCATGATCTAGTGATCCTGTTTGGTATATCATCTTCATAGAGCATACATTACTGAATGTTTACTTTTGTTTATAATGCACAAAATGAAGCCTCTTTATAAAGGGAAAAACAATATTTCCTTCTATCTATTTGACTGAGAATATTCCCCGGGGATGCTGACAAGCCTTTACTTAAATGAGTGTTTCTAGATTGTACACAAAACCTGTTACAAAACAGAGAATTCAATATGACAATTACCAACTGCTTCCAAATTTGCACATTCGTTATCTTGTATGAAATTATGCAAAAATGAATGGTCTCCTTTTACAGAATAAAATAAATCATGCATGCAAGATTTCTGTCGTTGGATCTGTATCAAGAGGGCAACATGTTCAGTTGAACTTGGCCTGACCTTATAACAGCATGAAGCTTCCCCTCTACCAAGAACTGAACAAGGAAACCTGATCGTGGCATTGTGTCTGGGTCCCCCTTGTTTTTTTTTTTTTTTTTTTTTTTTTTTTGGGGGGGGGGGGAGAACAGTTTGTGACACACTGGCACACTCAAAGATCATCATTTCCCTCTTTACATGATGTATCTTTTTTTTTTCTTTGGCTCACATACCTCTAAAACTAATGGCATGGCATATAAACGCTATTGCACACAGAAAGACATAATACCACAGTTTGAGTTGTCACCTACGAAGCACACATTCAGGACACTTTTCTTTCGGGTTTATGACGCGTGACCAATCTTGCACACAAAGTTTCTTGTGACCAATCTTGCACACAAAGTTTCTTGTGTACGGGGCCTCAGAATGTAGACAACATGAGGCCCTACAATAGGTGAGGTAAGGCAACAATGCAAACAAATCTGTGAAGAGCTGGTCTTGCTACTCAGACCCTGACAGCAAACCATCAAGATCCTCTACTTTCCATACAAGGATGGATAGTTGGTCTGAAGGACTAAAAAAAACCCCAAAAAACATACAACATAAAATCAGCAATGAATCATGAAGCATCATAAACATGCGAAAGAGAATGCCTGTATATTTTCACTTTTCTAACATAATGAAAGAGCACTTTCAGAAAGCACAGAGAATTATATTACTCGTAACTTATGTCAGTAACAAGGCAAAAGAATGTGTACTTTTCATACAAATTGAAATATTATTCATTTTTATAAGATATTTTTTAATATCATTATTCACATGTGATATCACAAACTGACATAGTCTTCTCATCCTGCAATGGCTACACCAAAACTTTTAAAATGCATAACTTTCGCAGGGACTGTCCGATTTTCCTCAAACTTTACTGTTGTGTTCTACTACTACTATACGAGCTGAAATTTTAGCGGTGGTTTTATTTTCGCGAATTTCGCAAATCGCCTTTGAAACGCGAAAATAAAAACATGCGAAAATAACAACGCGCAAAAAGCTAAGTTCAGTTAGACCCTCGCAACCGCGAAATAAACAACACGCGAAAATGTCCTCCATGTAGCAATTTGCGAAAATATCTGTACGCAAAATTTCAGCTCGTACAGTACTTCTGCATTCAATAAATCCACACATTGGGCGTCATTCCCTGAAGATTACCACAGAAACATAATCTGCACTTTGAATGTCATGGATACTCACAGATAATTCTTTGCACATCAACATTAAAGGGTGTGTACAGTTCTGGTCTAGGTGAAGATTTAGCTTTTAACGTTTTGTGAGATATTCAGAAACCACTGTATGAGATGTCAAAGAGCATGCGGTTCTAAGGGGTATCAAAAGTTTATTCGATGAAAATCGGTTTTGAAATGGCTGAGATATCCAAAAACAAGGTGAAACAAAGAGATACCAATAAAGTTGGGGCATGTCGCCTTTTATTATTAGCACTTTTTTGGATATCTCAGCCATTTGAAAACCAATTTTCATCAAATAAATGTTGAATCCTTCTTAAAATTACATGCTCTTTCATATTTCATAAGAGGCTTTTCATTATCTCACTTAGGAATGTTCAAAACATGAATCCCTACCTCAACCAGTACTGTACATTCCCTTTAAGACTTTGCACTGTACATCAAGCAGCACTTGTTCCACATCATTTTACCTCTCATTTCTATTGGTGACTGTTTACATACACTGTGAGTTGTAATGGGTTATGGTAACCCTAAGGGGGTTAATGCTGCAATTCAGAAGTACGAACTCCCTGCATGCAGACATGCACGTCACAGAGTGGGTGACGACTGGCAATGTCTGGCGCCTCTCGTGTGGTTGCCAACGATGAATGTTCCCTTGCCATCCAGCCTGAGCCTGGAAATGGGTGCACTGATGCTGGTAAATGCCCTCAAATTTCAGATCTTTACAAATTGTGATGAGACTGGCACCCGTTATAACAGTCTTGTCGCAGACGCCCCTGCCTACAGCCAACCTGCCCTTGGAGCTCAAATTAAGTTTTGGTAATGAGACGTCGAAAGAAGCATGTGGGACTAGAAAGTACAGGAGACATTTCTTTTCTCTTTCCTTTCTTTTTTTCCTGCTTGGTCATAGAAGATATTAGCTGTACTAACTCCTGGCCTCAACTTGCCTGAACCTTACAGCACTCATGTTATTTGAAGCCTCCTTTTAAATCTCTTTTAAAAGTAAACATATCTCCTCATTGTATCTCACAGTTTCACCTAACTATCACAATGCACGAGCTTTTAATCTATAGTCCAAACCATGCACCCTTTCCACGTAGTACACAACTAATGCTTATGTCTAAACATAAAAACATTACAAAATCAGAACATTCAGGATTTACGCCTGCACTAATTTGCTGTAAATACAATGTATGCTTAGATTATCTGCAATCTATGAACACAAAATCCTTTGAATAAAATATTTTACTATGTATTTTTTAGAACACCATTAAAAAATATGGAAAAACTTCATAACAGAGATGACCCCAATGCATACGTCTCTAGAGAAATGATGTTCTTGAATGAACAGAGAGATCCTGATGCGTAATCCCCTAAAACATAATCAGTAAGTTTAATCAATCATTTTCATTTCCCCTTTTCAAACTCGACTCGACTACAGGGACATTCAGATAGAAGAAACTATAGTAATGATTGTGATTCATCTCAGGGATGATAACATGGTCATCGATATTCAACATAATTTGTTAGATGACGTGTGGCACAGTAATGGGATTCACACCTACATGAATTAGTGGGATATAAATCTCGAGATCTGCATCACAATCGCAATCTCGAGTTTTTTGCATGTGTGGACACAAAACCCCCACCACTTCGCGTAATCAGCATCCCGATGCTAATCCCAAGAAATCTTGCGATTATTTCTGAATTGGCATGCTAATTCACCCCACGGTGACTGTGTGAACACTTGGCCAGATAATCTCCATACATTTATCATATTTATAGATTTATATCCCATCATTCAAATAACACATAACAGCGTGCGCACCACACCGTTGTGATGCGCAAGAACAATAGATTTATCGACTAGCAATAAGCGGGCTATTCCTGTCCATGTGAACGCTTGTAAAAAATCTCGAGATTTGAAGCGCAATCGTCACCCCGCTACTTCTGACCGTGTGAAGGCTTGCACGATATCTCAAGATTTGGAGCGTGATCATCATCCTGCGATTTTGTACGTGTGAATGTGGCTAGTAACGATGTCCTTCTTAATGTAAATATACAAACACCCCAAACCACACCCTTTTATCTGACTACTTGATGGCAGGGACAAAACGATGACTATGCCCATGTCTGAAGGCTGACTCTATTCAAGCCCAGGGTGCTCAGCACATAATTAGAAAGTGAAGATTTACATGGCACATTGTATGCATTTCCAGTCAGGAGCTGTATACAAGTACAGTACCATTGTTTCCAGCTGTTGAGTGTCTTTCATGGGGGGGGGGGGGGGTCCTCTCTTCTGTGTACAATATTATGTTTGGCACAAAACTCACAGTAATTGGCATGTGACCCTGCAATTGATCATTCTTGGCCACACAGTTAATATCACTGGCCATTTGTAACCTACAAATATATGACAACGCCTTGAGTTAAAGGACAGGCTTGAGATTCACTTGGGCTAACACTGAACCACAGCTTTGATGGCAGTTTGTTATATATATTGACTGTTACAATATTAATCATATTGGATGGCAATGAATGAGATATTGACCAGGGAATATTGCACAAGGGAGGGATAAGATTGGAGGAAAATTATAATGTAAAACTGTCTCCAACAAACAAACAAGCAAATGAATACTTGAGGGATGTTAAACATGGATCGTGCGCGGTTAAAAAAAACCACACACACACACTCACAAAACTATTCTGATGCGATATTACTCATACATTGCCCTTTAAAGCTTGAAAGGGGCTCTTTGCGTGGGAAGAGAGACAGGGGGGCTTGCCCAGGGCGGCATGAAGCGAATGGATGCGAATAGATGCCGGGCGATAATATATTACATCCCAATGTGGACAATGCACAGGTAATTCAGAGGAGCGGGTCAAGTGTCGGAGATTGCACTTTGGAGCCATGATTGTAGAGCGATGGGGGGGGGGGGGGGGGGAACCAACTTCCAAATTGAGTTGATTCCCTTTGACAATCCTGAACTTGAAATGACACTATCACCTTGAATCCATTTTTCGTGGTAATGTCCGGATGGGGCAATTGGCTAAATACCAGGACGGACTGCATGCCTCCTTCAATTCAAGAGGTACCTTGCGTGTTTGATACAAAGAGTCTATTATCACCATCAACTGCAGCCAGCCCAGTATACAGTGGTAAGTACTATTCTGTTGCGTATCTTGGAGGTACATTACGATGGCAAAACTGTGCATCCTGTATTCTTATCATTTCTGACAAAATCTAATATGTCATTAAAAGGTGAGGCCCACCTTTTATTAGAATTTTGTTTTAGTTTGTTTTGGGATATTTCAACCATTTCAAAACCAACTTTCATCAAATAAACTGTCAATTCCTCTTAGAATGGGATGTTCTTTAATATATCATATAATACGTTTCTAATTATCTTGCAAAGAAAAAATTAAAATCAGAATCCCCATCTCAACCAAAACTAGACCACCGCTTTAAGCTCCCTAGGCTGCTTTTTGTTAAGTTTTATCCACTTGCCTTGATGGCTTCTACAAATTTATATGATGAAAAAACACTGAACTTGTTTTCCTCTTTTACAGGAAATACTTGTTACTTCATGGCTTTCTGAACTATAGGCCTACAGCTTAAATCTAGTTGCCAGTATTTTTTTAGAATGGTCTTCATTCTTTTATACACCATTGAAACAGTTATCAAAGTCACTTTTTGTACCCCTTTCACTGTCGCTATGAAACAGAATATTCTGGTTTTTTTTCTCTATCTCCCTTGCGGTTTTCACATGGCTTTTAGGCACAGCTATGAGCCCGTGTTTGGCTGGAGATCCCCGTAATCTTGCAGGAATTACGGATGCTACCTCAGAAGGCAATAATGGGTTGCACCATGTTGCTTGATGAAGTCTGTATGCTGTCGAGCAGAACATGTGCCAGGACACTTCAGCACACACACATACACAAGTCGAAAGCAACGTACCTAATAATGCAGCAGAATATGAGCACTTGCCCATGGTCCTTCAACGATATTCCTACAGCTTGTTGACCGTACAGCTTGATGGCGGAGCTAGAATTGGTCTCGTTTGTGCATACGCTTCGAAGGTGTCAACACAAACAGATCTCTTTAGGAATACACAAATGCTTTCAATGATGCCAAGCTAGAGAATCATAAATCACATTATATACACTACATGGGCAATTGTTGTTTTCCCATAAAATAGACTGAAAATGAATGCTTTCCAGTGTATGGCCAGTTCCTCAGCAATGCTGATATCTATTTTGTGATAACGAGTAATAAAATATATGCCCTCAGTTAAGGGACCAAAAATCAATTGAATGATAATCACAAATTATTTCTTGAGCTGATACTAAACATAAGATAATTTAGAGTGATCAACATACAAGCCCTTAAAAAAAAAAAAAAAAAAAAAAATTCCCAGGGGTAAAATTGTATCTCACATCCTGACATTGTTGAACTGGATTGCAAATGCTCTGCTGAATTCTCACACAAAACAAAAGTGAAAACACACACAGTAATGCAACCTGTAAAATCATTCTTAGTACATCAGTGCAATACTGAGTCAAAACAAAAGCACATCCAGGCACATGACATACTGTAAAAGCACAGTCTACCCTCTCACTGCACACACAAAGCAATTAATACAGTAAAAGTACCACAACAGAGTTCTTGAGTCTACATTATGAGCGACTCGGGAACAGACTCTTCCCTCTATTCTACACATCATAACACGGCCGTGAGTACACAAGGCCGGTGTGCGAACTCTGAGAAGTGCTGTGGGGGCCCATTGTTGCCAGGGCCTTTCAGGGAACCCTTTTCTGTCGATAAGCCCGAGCCATAGAATGGGATCAATACGTGCGTCCGGCAGAGTGGATCCCTCCCATCAACGATCACACATGTTATAATAGTAGCATGATAGCTACAGGAAAACAGATGGAGACATGTGCCGACTGCCAAAAAGTGGGGATCCCTAAAAATTAATCTGAAAAAAAAAAAGGACCCTATTTGTCTTTGTTAACGTGTCTTCCATCTGCTATCTTGGAGGGTGTGCCAGGTCATATCATTATCTACATACTACATACATCTTGACAGAGAGTCACAATTAAGAAAAATGTTACTCAGGAAAGTACTGAAAACTGTTACTTCATACGTTAGTTTGAAAAGAAAATGTAAAGTTTCCCATTCGTGATGGTCCGGCAGTCATGCGATTACGATAACCTACAGACTTCCAGGGGACCATGGAGCATGATTGTTCCTCCATGACCTCCTAATGAGCAAGTGGTCTCAGCTTCATTACTGTTATACTCCCCCCCCCCCCCCCCCCCCCCTTATTCTGATTCAATCCTCCAGGTCTTTTTCTTTCGTTACAAGGTTTTGTTGCATTTATTCTATAACCTTTCCCTTTAGGGAAATTAAAGAAATCACTGCAAAATAACCAAAACAACAAGACCTGACATCTCAGTGGCAAACAATTGTATAAAACAAATCTCTGAGGGCTTGTGAAGTCATGTCTTTAAAGTGGACGAGGGTACTATGAAAATGATTGCAATTTTGACCCCACAGTCAATTTACTTATCTATTTGTTTATATATATATATATATATATTTTATTCATTTGTTTATTTATTCATTTATTTATCTATTTATTCAACTTATTCTCAAGACTGCACTAAGTCTATAGAAGTCTAAACAGGACTGTACCAAACTAAAGATGAATCACTATCCTGTAAAGAAAACTGTATAATGCTGTAGCATTGTCACTTGTATGTTATTCTCCCATCTCTCACACTGGTCTGAAACTCAATATGTATCTCAAGTGCCACTACAGTTTTGATTACTCGCTGTTGACTACAACATGTTTCGAGAAAAACTGGGTTGAACTTTGCTTGGACTTGTTGGAGACTTTGTAAACAAAAAGGCTGTTAACTTTCACATACGCATGAAGGACAGCAAATGTGATTTTCCTGATTTGCGAAAACTTTTATCACTTTCAGTCACGTATTCATCAACAATGTAATCTCGAAATTTCTATTGAACACTACCCTTATTCACTCTTTCCAGATTGCCTTAGCCATGAGTGCCATAAAAAAGACAGTTAATCATAGAACTATATTGAGAGCAAAACTTTCCCCTAAATATTTCTTCGGTCCAGGTCCCTGCCAAGCTCCTAATGCAATATCAGCATTGCCGGTGCCGCCCACTTGCACGCAATGACATCACTTTACTCGTCAGCGTGAACCGACTCAATGCGAAGGACTACCAGGAACTCGTCGGAAAATAAGATTAGGCCTTGGCCAAGATTGCAGACGAGTAATTGAGTTATGTCTAAAGCCTCAGCCAGCATGTAATTAGGACGAATGATAATGAGCTTACAACCAAACATGTACAGGTTTGCTCTGCCGTGTAATTGAGTCTTACGTTTGATGGAGGAACATGCTTACTTGAATTAGCTCCCTACTAATGCTACCTTGATCTTGCTGCTGTCTTCATGGACTCCATTCATCCTTCATATCCCAGTTCATTACTTGTGTGTGTGCGTTTGTTTGTTGTTTTAGTTTTTGAACCCTACAAACATAACGTTAGAATTCTACTTTACTACTGAGCATCGTGCTGATTTGGGTTAAGCAGTAGATACTGCTACATGTAGCTAGAGTGTCACTCCACTCTATGTTCGAGTTGAATTTGTTGAAACAGGGTCTAATCAAACAAGAAGAAGCAAGACGTTTCATCAAAATCACGCAAGAAGTAGTTCTACAGGGAGCTTTAAAATTTCACATGAATTGGTGAAATATTGACATTAGCTGCAATCACCTAATATGCAAATGAGTTAAAGTGATGATGTCATCAACACAAAAGTACCCCCATGGCCCACAAATCTTAATCAATTTTCCTGTTTTGGAATGAAATCCACATGAAACCTTTGTACAGTGCATCTTTCACATGAAGTACACATAAACATGTATACTATTGTTGGTCTAAGATAACTGAGCAGTAATGAGTTTTAGGGGTGAAAGAGAGACAGCTGCTAGTAAAATCATCACGTCAAAAAAAAAAAAAACTTTTGTAAAAATATTTTGGGGCAAAAAGAATACGAGAAATGTGAGGTAATGCAATTACTACTTCATTAAATATGCATAATTTATGTGGTAAGGACTAATGTCACTGATTTGTGAGGACTTGTGAAAATACTATCTTTAATGATCTTCTACGAAAACCATTCTCTTGGCTTGACTTTATTCTGTTCAAAAAGCCAACTTTAATAAAGGGGGAGTTACACTTTAATTACTATTGCCATAACACAGAAGGGAGTTGTACTTAAATTACATTTGCTATATAACATAGTGGGGAATATGATCACAGACACTGTAGTACTATAGATGTTGATAAATCTTTATGGAGGAAATAAAAGATGGCCAATGTCTGAGGATTGAAATTTGAAGCTGAATTTCATATCAATTCTTTTGTTAATTTTCTGA
Organism: Diadema antillarum; assembly: GCF_040938485.1. Lineage (NCBI taxonomy): Eukaryota > Metazoa > Echinodermata > Echinoidea > Diadematoida > Diadematidae > Diadema > Diadema antillarum. Next base: position 2,445,306 of record NW_027270925.1, on the reverse strand, counting down.
TTAGGTGGGTCTAGTATTGCGCAGTAATTTATAACCCATGCCCTATTTGTAATTGAACTGTGCATTTTCTACATTTTATAACGGAATGAGTACACTTGTTATACAAATGTGAACTTTTGCTGCTGTTTTCCTAGCAGTATTATATTGTTCATGCATGTAAAATGGAGCTCTTTTTCATATCTCTGGCATAGAAGAGAAAGACACAAAGACATACCACATTGATGCACGTTTATTGCTGTCATTGCATATCATATATACCTACCGTAGATCACTTCATTGAATACTAGTAATACTGTTCAATCTTTTCAGAGCATAAATATGATAAACAGCAGCTGTTAGATGGTCACATGTATCCACTTGATTATAAACAATATCTAGCCTATCAAAAACTGCACAGACTTGGACGTGCAGCTACTTTACATTTATGGCACATATCCCATCCTAAACACTATTGGTGAATACTTCTACTAAAAACATATCAATGAGTAAATCACTGCCATGATGCCCCTCTGCCTGTAAAAGAGACAAGAAGGGGGGGGGGGGGGGGGGAGACAGGGAGATAGAGAGTGAGACAGAGAGTGAGAGAGGGTTAATGCTTGACCCCCTTTTGAGGCTACCCCACCAGCTGGGTCTCCCGTCGAAGGGCCGACATGTTCATCTCATTACACAGTAGCATGCCCATACTGTGAGAGCAAACTGCGTCTGCTGAACTGGGCATGCACACGGTGCATTTTCTCTGAAAAATCACTGGGGTACATGTTTTGGACTGTTCTGCTTGTCTCACAGCAAAATACCGGCGACTCATTTTTTCCCCCTTCATTCTCTTTTCCACACAAAATGCCATTGACATGCAGCAAGTAACTACATCAATAGTCACTGCGGTGGTAATTATTAAAACTCCACCCTCCTTTCTCGACTCAATTTCATTATGACTTATTGATCATGGCATGGGCGATACACAATTACATTACAGAATGAATTACGGGTAGCGGGTAGCACTTAAAGGAATTCTCCCTGGGTAATCTAAGATAAAGAAGCATGAACTGCTAGCAGTAAGCTCAAATGTTGCTAAGTCAATCTTTGCTTCTTTAAACAAAGTTGACCAGCACCTTGGTGTTTGGATAATGCACTCCTCCATACATAGGGATGCAGTCTTCTAAGGGCTAAAAAGGCACATTTTTCTTGGGGGGAAAAATTATTGTTACCTTGCATGCCAGACCAGTGTAGTAATACAATGTGGGAGAAACAGTATTTACCATGAAACCGGTATCAGTTTTGGCCAAAAAAGTATGAAATAATGCTAAAAAATAACAGTTGGCATCTTTGACATCTAGGCCTATGGGATTTCATCCAAACTGGTGTATCACAAGCAATTCTTGTGTACTGCATGCACACACACTTCCAATTGCAGTAATTTAAAGAATATGTTGGGAAAAATAAACCCACTTCTAGTCTACCCCTGACAGCATCAAATTTCTTTAAAAATATCCCAGTCACAAACATGACCACAACAACCTTTCAATGTGTAGAGCTGAAAGATGATGAATTGTGTTCAGGGCATCAATTTTTTTCCCCCCACCTACATGCCCACAAATGCATTTGGGCAGGGCCTCGTCTCATATTCCTTTTACTCATAAGTACCCGTTGATTTTGCTCATCTAATAGCAGATCATGCGTTCACATTAGAATTACCGTGGTATTAAATTGCCACTGTTCTCAATGGTAAAATATCACAATAATGGATAGTAATTGACTTGGTACCATTCTCATTCATGGAATACAATAACATATCATTTCGGGCCAGCAATGCGCATGCATATCTCCAATAAGAAAAGACACGAAGTGTGTCGAGTCACATGAGAAATGCATAACTGTATGATCACTGATATATTTCGTGACACAATTCGCACTCAAATACCACATGCGTATTTCTGGCGAAGTTTGAATTATCACCCTAGACATCACAGCATTTTGCAATGTATTTCGCCATTTTGCATTCACATTATGAAATACCAAGCGTAATATTGCATCAATGTGAATGTACCTGAGTGTTAGTGACCCTGGGCAAATGAGCCCTTCATCTCCCCTTCCTTGTCTACTTCAGTCTCTCTCTCTGTTATTCCTTTCACATTTATCTTTTTTCCCCCCTTTTTTTTTTCTACAACAGAGCTGCCATATAAAAGCAGTTACAGTTTGCGACAAGAGGCGGAAATGTATGCGCACCATCATTACTTCTCTGTTTCTTTTCTTTTTTTCCAAGGGTGAAGAAGCCTCCAATGATTCGCGCATAAACAGAAAACATGTGCTCCATTGCAAGACAACGAGCGTGTTTCTACTGAGAGCACCTCACATCCCTGGCATCGCCATGAATTTTGACCAACGCAGCACCTCGTATTTTACGACCACTCGAGCTGTTTCTACTGAGCGATAAAATACGAGGTGATGCAAAAGTGACGTGCAAATGCGGCGATTCCGGAAGTCAGGTATTTTTAAGTCACAGATTTGGGTCACGCGCGCACTGCCTGTTAATACGATCCGAACCCTGCCTGCTTTGCTACAACTGCGTCGGCTATTTTTTGATTAGCCATTTCTCTTCGTCTTCCCATTCAATATACCCCGAACTAACATACTGGTATCCTGCCACTGACTGATAAGAAATTTTTGGAGATCGGAGGGTCCAGTTGAGATTTTCTCAAGGCTGCCACATACTAATGTGGTACTCTCGCGATTCGAGATTATATAAAATGAAATAACGCGGTGTAAAATCAAGTAAGTGATGAGGGCTTATACAATAGACGATGAATGCCACAATTCACATGTAACGTAACGTATAGGGCCTATAACACATACACAAGCGAGTTGGTACAAACAAAGCATGATGCGAACACGGTCGCTGGGTGTACACACGTATTTTGTACACATGTGTCGAAGGAGTGTGTGCGATGAACTGATTGAAAAGCGCGGGGAGAAATTCTAGACGTCCGATACACCACAAATTTTGTTACCCGGTGTGTTTCTACTGAGAATCGTCCTTCGCGTCACCACGCATCGACCACCTCAATAGATGGACGACGGAGCACCTCGCATCAGCCGGCATCGGCCACTACCCGATCTGTTTCTACTGAGGAAAAATTCGAGGTGTCACCACGCATCGGCCGGTATCGGCCGGCATCGGCCGGTATCACCACACATCGGCTGGCATCACCTCGAATTTTTGTCGCTCAGTAGAAACACGCTCAACCATCTGCAATGTGAATATGCTATCACGGGACTGCATTGGAGTTGTTCTGGGGCAGCGAGAGCAACATGAATATGTTTGTTACGAGACTGTTGAGGTGCGTCTCGGTGCGTCTCGGTGCAACACCGGTACAAATTTTTAAAGGCAATGTGAACGCAGTAATAGTGTGTGACTGAATATCACTGAGAATGTGGAACATGCCTGCATACTGTCCTGTCTCCTTCTTCGACAAGAGAAATATTAACATGTGTGTGAGACTTCCTGTGACTGGGGCCCTCCCAGTGCTACATGGTGGATCTTGGCATTTGCCAGCCGACTGGAATAACACACATGAGCGCTTCTTCTCCTTTGCTCGCCGTGCACCATTGCCCGAAGCCAGGTCTGACTACACTTGTTTCTGATTTGGCAAGGGGGCGAATTCAGAGAGAACATTTGGGGCATGTTTCCAAGGTACGGACAGATAATTGGAATGCTAATTTCCACTTCTCACAAAGAGGCAACTTCTAAAAAAAAACCCAGAAAGAGTGATGTCAAATTGCCAGGTTTGACCTTCTGTATCAGCACTACAGCTTGGGCACTACAATTTGTAGAAGCTTCAATTCTTGCAGGTGAATCTAACCCTTGAGTGGGAGTTATTTCACTACTTGCAGAGACACAAAGCATGATTAAAAAGTGAAGATTTACACAAAATTGGTCAATCTACACAGCAGTTTACACTGCTTGGATATCAGTGAGTCGTTTAGATTATTGGCCCATGTGCAAATCAAATAACCAAATATAGGGCCTGCAGGTTAAAACAAGAGACCCGCGGGTCTAGCGCTCACCTGAGTATCGCAAGTTCACCTTTCACGCAGTCACTAATCTAAATCATTCACAGCTCTACCAAAATTTGACCAGGCATTCTCAAGTAGAAGATGAAAATGTACAATACCAAGGGCCCATTTTTTAAAGATTCCTTAATTTGGGGGGATTGGGGCCCCCTGGGGCCCTCTGGGTGGGGCATGGTGCCCATTTTGATAAATTGAGATATTGACCCCTAGGGATGCTACCTGCCAAGTTTGACAAAAATCCATCATGAGGTTTTCAGGAAGAAGATGAAAATGTACAATTCAGGCCCCCATTTGGACCCTTCCAACCACCCCCCCCCCCCTCCCCCCCCCCCTACCCAAGAGGGGCACCCCTGGATCTCCTATGAACAAACTTGTAGTATTATCTCAGCTCTATAACTTTTGATTCTAGAGAAGATTTATAAAGATTCCTTCATTTGGGGGGTTTGGGACCCCTGGGGGCCCCCTGGGTGTGGCATGGTGCCCATTTTAACAAATTGAGATCCTAACCCCCTAGGGATGCTACCTGCCAAGTTTGGTGAAAATGGGTCATGGGGTTCTCAAGAAGAAGATAAAAATGTACAATTTAGGCCCCATTAGGATCCCTCCTCACCCCCTCCCCTGGGTCCCAAGGGGGCACCCCTGATTCTGCCATGAACAAACTTGAAACTACAGTCATCAATGTACTAACTCATAGTATTAACTTAGCTCTATCACTTCTGGTTCTAGAGAAGAAGATTTTTGCGGATTCCTTCATTTTGGGGGGTTTGGGCCCCCCTGGGGCCCCCTGGGTGGGGCATGGTGCCCATTTTAACAAATTGAGTTCTTAACGCCCTAGGGATGCTACCTGCCAAGTTTGGTGAAAATGGGTCATGGGGTTCTCAAGAAGAAGATGAAAATGTACAATTTAGGCCCCATTAGAACCCTTCCCCACCCCCCTCCCCTGGGTCCCAAAGGGGGGCACCCCTGATTCTGCCATGAACAAACTTGAAACTACAGTCATCAATGTACTAACTCATAGTATTAACTTAGCTCTATCACTTCTGGTTCTAGAGAAGAAGATTTTTACAGATTCCTTAATTTTGGGGGGTTTGGGCCCCCCTGGGGGCCCCCTATGTGGGGCATGGTGCCCATTTTAACAAATTGAGTTCCTAACCCCCTAGGGATGCTACCTGCCAAGTTTGATGAAAATCGGTCCTGGGGTTTTCAAGAAGAAGATGAAAATGTAAAAAGTTTACGCACGACGCACGACGGACGACGGACGACGGACGACGGACGACGGACGACGCACGACGCACGACGGACGCCGGACGAAGGGCGATCGCAATAGCTCACTTGAGCCTTTGGCTCAGGTGAGCTAAAAATAGAGACACATTTTCCTTGATATCATTTGTTCTTTTTTTTCCTTTTTTTCCCCCTTTTTTTCGGGGGGGGGGGGGAGGGTTAATTTCTGTTTTAAGGCAACCTTGACCTTTATCTGTCATACAAGACTGTGCAAGACCCATAGGGAAACATTGGCAGTTTGATTGAATTGATCTTCATTCGCTGCCCACCAGGGTGCATCCGAAAAACCACGAACAGCGCCTGTCAGCGAATACTGGTATGTGCATTGAAGCATACGTTCAGCCGTAACGGTTGGCTCCAGGCAAGATTCTCCGCCTGCGAGTGTACTCATGTAGCGGTCAGTGATAAAGCTGTACAAAATTTGTCGTGGAGATTCTCAAATAAATCCGAGCCAGGTCAGCCTTCTCACTCCATGAAATCCCTCCACTACTAGGCTGGGTTTAACGTGAATTAAAGTTTTTTGCCCTGAGCAGAATTATTGAAATTATTGGTTTCCAGAAAATTAATGACAAAGATCACATGCATACAATGAAGGATATACTGCATGAGTAGCATCACTGTCATAATAATTGCACTCAGACGGTGATCCTTAACCTCGAGGATAAGCCAACTTCGAGGATAAGCTCTATGGGGCGCCAAGTGTCACACGGTCAATTTCGCTACAAAATCGTTCATTTCGTCACGGAATCAGTTATTTCATCGACGACATTATCAATTTTGTAACGAAATTGACCATGCGACGCTAGGCGTCCCATAGAGCTTATCCTCGAAGATAGGACCACCGTCAGAACATAAATAATATTATGACAGACACTTTCAGAATATTTCTACGTTATTTTTTTGTTCCCACTAGTTCACTGCTTTTGTGATCCCACCAAGTTTTGACATTTATATGATATCATCTCTGTCAGTATGTTTCCCCTGAAATGGTTCTTTGTAATTTGTTATTATCAGGTACATGAATCACCGGCTAATAACTCATTTATTTGAGTATGTTAATTGCACAATGGGTTGTGACCACATCATGTACCTCATGTAATCTGAATACTCTACATGTAAATACATCCCAAATCAATACTGATCTGTAAGTGTATCACATTACAAGCCACTATCAGGGCATGAACACATTCAGTACAACCTCTGTATGGTGAGTTCACACCACATGGAAATGTATTAGCCATGAACTGGAGGTAGTACATTATCAGCCGCAAACTAACAGGATACAGAAAATGCTACTTCAATCGAGGGCAGAGGTCAAAGAAAAAAACAAAAAACAAAACAAAGCAACTAGCCATTCACACCCTTTCCCGTGCTTGATTCAATGCAAACATATGCAAAAGTACACTAGGAACAAGAGTTTCATGTTCACAATCTGTAGTGGAGACAGGAAAGATGGGATGGGGGGTGGGGGGAGGTTGATCAGTATAATAAGCCTCCCTGGTTTTTATTTAATCTACTTATGAAAAGGTGCTTGACAGGTTTTGACTGTTGCCGAGCATCATGTACATATTTGGTCCCTGGTAAATCCTCCCCATGTCAACTTGCTTTGCCACCTTGGACAAACACACAGCTCCTACGCTGCATCAACACACTTCCCCATCGTGCATGACCTTTGACCTGGTGAGTCAGTATCTCTCAACTCCTGAGTCCTTCATTCTACATCAGCCTTCCCTCTGCCGAATAACTGTCTTTTGTTCCATTGAGCTCTATATTAATTATGCATATAAAAATGAGAAACAATCAGAGCAAAGTTCAACTCCTGGTTTAATAGTCTGTTTGTTCTCTTTTTGTGTTTGTTTTGTGGAAGGGGACAGGTATAGGAAAGGTGATGGGGATACAGGTCTCTCAAACTTGTGTGCAATCATAACGAAAGTGGAAACTGTCATTTCAACTCTGTACTCACCCTGTCTTCAATATTTTTAACCTAACTTTTTGCATGCATAATTTCTGTTCCCACTTCCCCAAGTATTTGAATATCTTTGTTCATTGTCATATCATATATCGTATGCCAACCTTCATAACAAATGTTCCTGACAACCCGACTGCTTACCGATACTTAGTCTGACATATCAATTACTGATGCAAGCAAATTATCCCCTGATATAATCTTTTCAATGAGAACGAATGAATTGAATACATGTAGCTCATTGACAGTTTGTTGGATGAATGGCATCTACCCATTTGAATACCTTGTAAATTTGCCTATTATGTACATTATCATAGCAAAGACACCAATTACACTTTACAGTGTAACAAGTGTCATTCAATAGTTACATCCACACAATGTTCCTTTTATAACTTAAGGATTCCTCTCTAAGTTTTAATCTTAGATGATTAGCTTGGAGTTTAGCCCCACGTAAATGTACACGAAATTTAGCAGTCTCAAAAGACTAGTTGATGACTTGAACCATAAGACATCTAAAGGGTTTATGCTCTGTCAACTCCTCATTTAGCATCGTTTGAACACAATAATTCTGACCCGAAAGATAGCTTAACCTCTTTGTGAACCCTTGTCCCCCTGAGCTTCTGGGTCGACAGCAAGAGTGTTGCACAGTACTGTATTGTTGTCCATCATTGATGAATTTATTGCCGGCACTGCATGCATGTATTTCTCTTTGTGGTTTAATTATCACCAAAAATTTAGTCGTTCAGTTTACGTGTCATGTGGACACACATCATAGTTTAAAAGTGCAAGCTAATCACTGAAGATTACAAACATCATGTGAACGTAACTTCTATCTGTCTCAGTGGGACATTGAAAAAAAGAAATACCAGAAGACAATCTGTTGGGACTGGAATTCGGTTGGACCTTGCTCATCACATGGGAACTGCTGATATTTGCAATAAACACACGATGCAGATTGAGCATGAATCTGTGGTACTTATACATATATAGTGGTTTTGTTTTCCATTAAAGGGAGGGCTAGTTAGCCACAACTGCTACAGAGGAAATCTGACGATGTACTTGAAGTGTATTGTGGACCTATCAGTGTTATTGCTTTCATTGCAATCTGTAGATCAAGTTGTCCCTGAGAAAGCTCAAACACAGTGTTGTTGCTAAAATAATATTTTCAACAACTAAAACACCCGAGAGCACAACTTCCCCTTCCCCTTTTCCAAATGAACATCCTTCAGTGCATTCATGTTTTTGTAATCCAGTGTGCGAAGCTTATATCAAGATTCTCCTATTAATTCCACAGAAAATGACTACTTTTGATTATGTTCATTTCTATAAATGTCACAATTGAGAAAAGATGAGGCCATCTAATAGATCATGTACAATTTAGACTACAAAATGTTTTTTATATTGGTACTTCAAATTTCTCGCCACTAAGCAATACCTAGCTAAAGCTAAAATTTGACACAACATGCTACTCTCTCAGATATCATACAATAACTTGAAATTAATAGGTGATGAGTTCCAGCAAAGAGACTACTACTGTAGTAGAAAGCTGGCCATTAAAAAAAAAGTACATTATTCTCATTAAGACTTTCAGAACATGAAGAAAAAAACTTTAGAATGAACTAAAGCATATGTTTGTGTGATTGTGTATACTACAATATGCCTGTTGGTTTCTTCAACAGACTACAATTTACAAACCTAACAACTTTGACCATTGCCCGAAAACTGCATATCATGCCCAAGTGTGCGTCTGAGATTTGTCAGTGAGTCCATGCGCAAAAATTGATGTACATTTATTAGTACAACGGACTCCCGTTATAATGAAGTCCTCAGGACGGGCAGCTTTCTTTCGTTATATCGAAATTTCGTCATAACCGAACAAATGAACAATAAAAACACACAGAGCTAATAATGTTGCAGCCAGAATTTGTTCTTTGTTGTAACCGGAATTTCGTTATAACCGGGTTTGTTAAAACGGGAGCGCACTGTATTGGAAATGTATGACAAGTGATTGGACACTACAGTCCTATCAATATCACTGCAGGAATAATCGAGCAAATGAAAAGCCACACAACCCGCACACAGGCAGCTAGCTCTAACTCAACTTACCTCTTTCCCAGTTGGTATGTGTTTGGCCAGCTTGACTTTTGCAAAGTTTCCTTTGCCAATGGTTTTGATGAGACGGTACTTGCCGACATGTGGCTGTTCGTCTGTTGTTCTACTCCTGGTGCGTGACGAGTTGGATGAATCTTCCCCCTTGAACCAGAAAGGCATTGTGAAAAGGCATGGAGTTTAATAGTCACAAACATGAAAGTGTTAATGTCTTGTGGAAGCCATGAAGATATTACATTGCACAGAAGATCTTCTTTTGAAGTGATCACCAACATGGCTTCTGCAATAATGGGGCATACAGGCCTTACACGGAGAGGTAATCTGGTTTCACAGCAATGATAATAAGGCTCGTGCAGATAACCGACTGAACTTTGAGTCTTTCTTTGTTTGCATGGATGGAATACATACAATGAATAAGATTAAAGTTTATGTGTGACCACAGATACAGTTGTACTCTCGTGAACTTGGGCAATAAACATCCACAGGTTCATAAAGGACTTTACAATCATTGAAAGTTGCTATAATTGCGCTTACCATGGTAATGACTCAAACACTCACATCTGATTGATTGCAGCATCACTGCTGCCATAGAAACTGCCATTTGTGAAACTTAATGATTGTTGTACAGAGCTTTTTGAAATGATGCCCACTGCAGCATTATCAGCAATTTTATGAAAATCATACAGACATGGGTCTAGCACACAATTCAAAATGTATAGATCACAATGTACATAGTCTACACTGTACATGCTGCATCTGCATTCATGTTCATGATCATATGTGCAACAACTGGAAGAGACCATTCGTAGCAACTTCTCTGGTCTCAAATCATCTTGAAACCTACTTCCTAACAAATCGAGTTCTTTGTGAATGATCAACTAAATATCCTAGTAACTAATTTGTGCTCAAAACTAATTTATATGTGCCTTTTACATCTATACAGGATTGTATTATCAATATAAAACACACACTTTGTTTCTTCACACATCATAGCATGTAATAAACAATCCTAGGTTACTACAACATACCTGCCCACAGGCAGGTAAATACAAAGAAATGATAAATCTAACTTTAATAATAAATTAATCAAATTCAATGACATGCTCTGCAAGATATATGAGATACAGTGCAGATGAATTTGAATTTTGGACACATTTTTTTGTATCGGCATTTCAAATTGGTTTTGTGAACATGCATTACAACATTATTTCTACTGGTAAATGACATGGATTTGTCGGCATTTTATGCTGACTGGCTCTCATTTTGGGTTATGTGTGTGAAGCCACCTCCTTGGGATTTCTTCTCATATACAGTATTTGACTGTGGCTTCCACTGAGTGTCTTTAACCAAGCCAGAAAGCCTACCATTTTATTCTCCATTAAGAAGATTCACATTCTTGAAATCGGATGGTTATTTTTGAGTAATACTGAGGTTTCATCTTTTAAAACGATGTTCTATATTCCAAATTTTAAAATAGCTCAGCAGATCCAGCTTCCTCCTTACATGTACATAAAGGCATGACCTTGTCAACAACTCATTTGCTTTCACGCAGCCAGTTTTTCCATTTCCCTCTCTCAATTATGGCTTCCTTTCAGCGCCTGTGCTTCACAAAAAAAAAAAAAAAATAATGATAAAATCATATGTTCTATTCTCTTTACAAAAAAAAAAGTACAATCTAAAATTAGAAATGACAGTCACAGTACTGACAATATTCAGAAATCCAATTCAGGGAGATTATCAGAGTAATGAGGAGGATATATTTGTGCTACATGTATTTAAGTGAAAGAAAAAAAAAAACAAGAACAAATTCCAATCAGGGTTTTGACATTATCTTATCCTGACATGAAGAGAAGATATTGACATTTTCTGAAAAAACCCCTGCAGAATCAGTGAGACATGGCGGCTCTATTGTCATTATGAACTTGTATGTGAAGGCATACAATGTGTACAGTTTTTTTTAAGCATTGCTCAATATTTGGATTGTAATGGGCAGAGTACATCTTGCATATCAAGATGTCATTGAAACAATTATAACTTGCATGTTTTACTGAGCAAACATCCTCTACTGTCATGGACCAGTCAGTGATAAGATTTTCTTTTTGTGAATATTGATAATATATGTATTTTGTACCTTGAACGATGTACACATACAGCGTAATGTATAGTTCTCTGCGTTGTGATGTATTATCTGACATAAGGAATGATATGATTGTAGTCACTGTGGGACACAGTGAAGATATACATTCATCAAATATTTCAACATTCAAACTTGCAATGCCAGAGTACCTCTATCAACACTCTGGTACTAGTAATTGAATAACTTGAAACATATCCAATAAATTGAACGTGAATAAAACCTCCCATAACATCACAACCTGCCAACCCTGAAATCCAATCAACTAGCAGGAATTAATGGGAGAAAATTGTACAAAAAAAATTGAATGTTCACCTACTATTTGTAGCTCCCACATATCACTACTGACAAATATTCACAACAACAAAAAATACTAGAGTGATAAAAACATTGATCTCTTTCTTGAAATATATTGGGATATATATTCCTCTCAAATATGAATAGTTGGAAGGGCATGAACTATTCCTCTTCAAGATTTCATTTCAATATGGAAATTTTTCACGGATTTGTTAACATATTTATGAAAGACTTCATGGTGATTATGCCACCTACACACAATACACATATAAGGTGCAGTGACTGACAGCACTCCAAACTCTGAATAATCACAACTTTTTTTTTTATTTTCTGCAGGGATTTGAAAAGAAAACTTTCACTGCTCAGATTGTTTGCCTTACTCTCTTAAAGTCAACATCAGCGTGGAATAGGGCTTTCAACTGTAAGTTCAGCCACTACAAAACTACAAGTGATGATAATATTGTGTTGCCATGGCGATGTCGAAATATGACACAGTTCTGAATCTGACGCTCTTTTAGAGATGATATAAGTAGCCAGTTACTATGTGTAATTGAAAGTAAAAGCTTTGGGCAGGTTTAACTGCCTAAAGAAAGAACAGGAAAGATACTTTTCAAACTTCTTCCCTCCATCTCTAAGTATAGATTTTGTAAGCACTGTAGTCTGGGTAGGAAAAAGAAATTATCTGAATATTGCATGACAAGGTTTCACTTGCGACCTTTGGAGAAGTGGTGCATACTTACATTTCTTACATGTGGACGTGGGCCACCACGAGCATGTCCATGAGAGCTGGTCTCATGGACTGTGGTCAGGTTTGGCATCCTGGACATTACGTTTGCCCAATCACGTCAACCAGAACCTGATGGGAATAGACAAACAAACAAACAGAACAACATATAAGCCTCCGTTTTGAAAATGCCTCTTACGATAGTCAAAATAATTCATAATTGTTACTATCCAGGGCGGTACAAACAAACATAGAACTCTCCTCTGTCCAAACTGGCATTCAGGGCAAGGGCCCAATACCTTTAACCCTTTCTGCGCCAGAGACTTTGGCCAGTGTGTACAACACTGTGGGGTTTTGTTTGCCAATCAGCACTCAAAAGTACTCAAAGACATAACAGGCAAATGCTCATATAGTGTACTCGCCTGACAGTCACTTTCACATGCCTAGGCAAGTGAGCCTATAGCAAAACTATCCCTGGACATGATGGGAAAAAAACAACAATAAACAAACAAAACATCTTCTTTCCTCACCCAACATTAAACTTTTGGCACCCTGATGAGTAAACTAGGCCATTCTTTGCACACATGTTGCATTTTCACATAGGTATCCTTGTCTTTCATTTCAATCAATAGGTCCTACAGCTTTACACAATGCATTCATATGATTCCCCTCCCCCCCCCCCCCATAGAATTCATCATGTATAAAAAAACAAACAAAACAAATGACATCACCAAATCCATTACAGGTTTACCTGCTATGTGACACAGTTCTTTATCAAACTTGAAATCCATAAAATCAAATTGTGAATTCAACTCCATGATTTCATGACACAAAAGATGCAGAATGATAAGCAATGCTGTCCGCAGGGTCACTTGTCCATTGTGCTCATACATAGATCCTAAAACAGATTGTTAAGTGTCAAATACATTGCAGTATGCATTCACTTCAATGTGTATCGCAAACTATTATTGTATGCAAAACTTTAAAAAAATGTTTGTGCATGCCACACATACAAACATTCCAGCAGTAAATTTGGTAGCATTGTGTGAAAAAACCCTAACAAAAGAACAGAGGCCAGCACAGTGGTACATTGCACAGTCAGATTCAGAAGAGCACTATCTTAGAAATATGTAATTTCTGATTGATATATTACACCATGATTCCTCTGTGGAAATCAAATGATACTCAGAGCTAAAGAGCATGCAAATACTGAAAACTGAAAACCCTCTCACCAATCTTGGAGGATTACACAGACAGTCCATTATTTACACATCTGGATGGGATTAGCTTACGCTTCATCAAACTCGGCTAACAGTACTAACACTCACTTGGAGGAGGCTGATATCATAGCTTCCCTGTTTCAGTTTCACTACGGCTAATATCATGGGTTCTGGGAAAGTAAGACTCGGGCAGCTTTCAGACACACCGAGTTATTGTATCAAATATCTACAATACTTTAAATGGACAAAGTATTATGTCATATGAATATGTGAGCATTCAGACGTGAATAGACATGATATGGATACAACGCATTGATATGGAAGCATTCAAACACAATGTCCAGATAGGCCTATGGTATGGCAGCATCAGAACCTCGTGCACTGTCGATCATGGGAAGTGCAAGGATGTTTATAAATCTCTGGCACTACTACAAACTTAAGAGCTTTCCACTTTGTGTTTGCACTTTGTGGAATTACTCATCTGGTAGTTTGTACTATTGAAACCCAAATGCCATGAATAAGTCTGAAAGGGGGTGGGTCTGATTCTAAAAAGTATGCCAATCCCACATTTCCCTTGAAAACTATGAATATCTCAACACAACGCAGCATATTCTGGAGGCATTATTTTCAATCTGAGCCTATGTGAGAACATTTACCCTAACCTCAAAAAGAGAAATTGTTTTGAATAAAGTCTGATAAATCAGATCAAGACATGAGAGAAAGTTTGAGTAAAATGAGATTTAAGCATTTCAATGACATTCACAACTGTTTTAAATGTCAAATACACCACCAAATATCGCATCCTACCTGGACCTCAGAGTAGTCACTGACCAATCTGGTCATCTGACTTGACTATGCTGCCATAGAAACAAACCTGGTCATTAAAAAAAAAAAAATCTAAATTATCTCTATTTGCATTCACGAAGCAAATGATTTTCCTCGTCCTGAAAAATGTTGCGATGACACAACATCCGTTTCATAATGATTTCATTTTGCTCAGTATTGAATTCCCTTATCTGTTGTATCACCTTCACTGACTCAATAGAGCATAAAGTTTCCTCATAAATACAAGTGTAAATAATAGATGTGTATAGGATTTTTTAAATACATTTTATACATTTTAACACATTTGTACATTATACACATGAGATACACATACACAAGGATCTACAGAATTCACATGCACAAGATGTTTGTTTCCTATCAACAGCTCAATTATGGAAAGTGATATGCACAAGCTTGCAAAACATTGTGCCAGCATAAAAACAGCCAGCATATAAAATTGCGACAGCACTGTCAGCATTGTATCTCCTTCAATGCATTACCTGATTGAGCTAAATCCAGGGCGATGGAGAAAGATTATCCTGCATGTTACTATAATGCACGGCTGCCTACCACTGTACATCAAAATAGGGAAAGTTCCAAAGAGCAGACAAAGGGATACAGTCCTTGCATATTACATGCACCGAAGTGGGCAAAATACATTGCAGTTCCAAAATCAGGGAGATATTTATATTCCTTGTTCGGACATGATGAAATGGTTACGTTTTCAGAGAGCCTCCTGCAGTATTAGGGAGACCTGGTTAGCTCTGTATAATGATGTGGAGAAATGTAAATGAGAAGGAAGTTGCCAAGTAATCTGGACAATTAGTTACTTGAAAAGAAAAGAAAATCAGAATATACATTTTCCTGTCTCCTACTTGTTGCTCACACACCCTCCTTTATTCTACAGATGCATAGAGAATATTCATATAAGATATGTGATATCTTGATAATATCCCCTCTCTCACATTGAAAGTCCTTTAAATCAAGTATTTCTTTGATGTACTTTAGTTTCTTCATTCTATACTGAATTCTGAAGTACCCACAGACTTAATATGCAGGCCACCAGGTTCCCGTACAGAACGGGTTAAACGGTGCTATGACATGACTATATGGCTGCTATTAATTTCCTAACAGATACATGTGCTTACACTATACATATGACAAGTGGTTGCATTATAAAGCCCAAACAAGATCACACCCGAGAAAAGGACTGGGTCAAATTCCAATCACAGAACAACAAATGCCTGTAACCTGCATGGCATTACACTGAGGGCAGGGAGGCCCAGGCTAACGTCTCCTGCTACCTCTACTTCTACCGTAGGGACTATGGAGAACAGAACGTGAGTCAAACACTGATCAAACATCTCAGCCATGCGTCACCAGTCATTGTGCTTGCACGCGGAACATTTTCACTCCCAGCACCCACGGGTTTGGCAACACTGTACCTTCACAGTAGGTGTGTACTAGTCTCGTTGCGTACTGCATCATGTGCAACATGATACACTGCACATTACATAGCTGTAACATGTCTAGGACGTGAAGACTACATTGTATGAACAGCAGGATCCAAAAACAACAATAATACAATAGTTATGAAAATGTCACAGATAAATATCTGTTGACTGTTGAGATTACACGGAGATTATCAGAGAATAAGACCCCCCCCCCCACACACACACACACACATACACACATCAGTTTTGTGCGTAGGACAGGAAGAAACATGACTACACTTTGTTCGTAATGATGAGTGAAGAAAATCCTGTTGAGCCTTGACTGGAGGGAGACTCACAATACTCTGGAATAACATAACAAAACCTTGCTTTTGACAGTGATCACTTGGTTTCCCCATCATATCCATACATCCATGTACTCGAAAGGAATGATTGTGCTTTTCAACCTGATAGATAAGTCAGGCATCTCATGCCAAACGTTAATTGTGCAGTGACTTTCCTATTAAGAATGTCTATATTCATGATTCACAAGGTCTTCTCATTTGCTTGTGAAATGAGCCTATTCCTGACAGCACCCCCTTTTTTTTTTGAATAACTAAAATCGTGTAACATATTTGAAGCACTTCGGATAGGCGAAAATTAGCAATTGATTATTGTATGATGATGGATAAAGCTGCAGTGTACAATGCTAGCAGGGTCTGCAAATCAGTCTAACACCTAACAGCAGGTCTCCACTGCAGTAGGTGCAGGTGAAAATTAAAGAGCCTCGGCATGCTCATTCGAAATGCCCAGCGGCTTACCATCAGCATAAACACTGCCAATGCATTAGAGCCGAGTCTCACACAGCGTACTGTAGATCTACATTTGATGCAGTGGGCGGAGAGCATTAACGTTGTCAAAATGGGGGAGAAAAAAAAAAATCACACCATCCCTAACTACATATAATGTACTGTATATCCTGCATAAACCATTTAATAATCATAATCTGTAACACTGAGGTAGTTGTAATATGCTTCATACAATGTGTACATTACCTGAAAGGACAATCCACATATTTCAGCATGCAATAGCACTGGTTACTACAAAAAGAGGCAATAAAAATTGAATCTAACATGGAGCACAAGCCAACGTAAACCAGACAGAGGGGGCATCAAAAAGACATCTCAGCTTCCTACGGTGTATCAATCTGCCATAGACAGAACTCATTCTGCATCGAAATGAGCACGCAAGCCCCGACATTCCTCGGGATCACAGATGCTGCGATATCGCGTTATCAATATCAGTCACGATACACTGCCTATGGGCACAGTTGGCTCTCTCGGTCAGCCTTTGCTTCATTGATATTCCACACACGAACAGAGCATTAGGAGGAATCTCGTGCTACTTTGTAGGAAACTGAGTTCATGTGCATATATGTATTTACACACATACTGTATGTGTTACTGCAAAAGTTGTTATTCCCGCGTACAGACATTTTTGCGAATGACGACGTCACAGACATTTTTGCGAGAACTTGTTTTTGCGACGTGACACCAAAGCTATGATATTAAAGTGCACTCACACCTTACAGTTCACAATATTTTTGCGTGTTGTTAAATTCAAGGGCCAACAGTGATTGGCAAAAGTCATGAAAAATAAACCCTGCAGAAAATCACAGCTTTTCCAGTACTGTACAGTTTCATCAATGACTATTTAAAGATGCAGTGTGATACATATAATTTCACACGATTTGAACCAACTACAGTGTACATATGTACATGTGGAGACAAAGCTCAACTACGACTAAATTCAAGAGTCGCCATAACAGCATTATTCAAAAATACAACTCCACAGTATGTATCTACAGTGGAATTCATCTGAAGTTTGTGGCTACGGTGGCAAACATGCTACTTCAAGCTTCATTAGTTGAATTACCCCCTCAATAAAATGGACATTTACTTGTAGGCATGAATTGGCTGTTTGCTATGTACATGTACATGTATGGTGGACCTCTGGCAGACTACAGGGGCAAGTTCAAGGGTTGTCATGGATACAGTTTTATCAGGAGGTAGGTAGATGCTTATTTGCAAACATTTGGAAGCTTGTCTCTTTGAGTCAAACATGGTCTCCTTTTGCTGCATACCAAGTAACAACAAGTTTAATAGATTTCTAGTTACATGCATGTTTAATTGTAAAATGAAGGCGTCAGGGTGCTACAAACCCAGCTGACTTGTACCACGGGCAACTAAAACTGTGCGTCGAATAAGTATGTGTACTGGCATTGCTTTCTACAGTCAAGTATCTACGCCTTGGCCCTCTACCATTTGGGCAAGGGGAGAAATATTTGTTGCCATGTCAAGGGTGACAGCTGCATACATCACATAAATTGTAAGATACATACTGTACTGTAGGTGCCGAGTATTTTGTGGGGTGGTTTTGTTTTCATGAATTTTGCCCACCAAAAAATTCTGCAAATTTAACAGCCTGCCACAATATTGCCTTCTGGTTAAGTGAGTCTTACTAAGTCTGGTAGCGATGCCTAGGCTACTACATCTCTATAAACAAGTGCACGCACACCCATTATGCTGAGCACATGTACACCATACTATATTCGCATTCCTGATCGCAAAGTCAACCATCCTCAAAATTGTTTTACAACTGCCGATCACAAAAACATTAGGCCTGTATAATAATTGGCATAGAATGTAATTTATAGTCTGTGCATGTCATTCTGAAAAATTATGATCACTTACATTGTACAGCACTCCCCGCTTCCACTCACTTTTTATATTTTATCATAGTACCATTGGATACTACTAAAAGTGCACTCATAAATAAATCTACAAACTAGTAGTATGCACTTTCAAATTTATTCTTTTATTTCAACAACTTACTGTAAGTCCATACCAGTTTGAAACCATAATTATTACAGTAATTCAATAGGGACATCATAATTCTTGAATATGTGATATGTCTTTCATCACATATCAAGCCAATTTCTTTGAATTTCTTCAGAATAATTGAAATTCATTTTGTTTACAGTTTTTTCTCCATTAAAGTGATATCTGGGATTTTGTTTTCATCACACGGTTGTGATTTCAACTGTCCATGAAAAACTAATATGAATGTCATTTCAAAACTTTGACTATGCATTTCCTCTAATTTCAGTTTGATTGATGGGTATCTTCTCCATATTTTTGTCTTTTTTAAACTAGAGTACTGTGTATGGGGACAGTTAGAGTACAAGGGAAAATTCAGCAAGCCTAATCCCCCTGCAAACTTTCAACAGTGGTTGCAGCACATCGCCCGTAATTATTCTACCGATCAACCATCTCAGGATCAATTGTTTGGGAATTTGAAGGATGTAAATGTATGCACACTCGCAATCTGAGGTTACCTGGTAATCTTTTGATTGCCCGCAATTGTTCCCACAGCAAATCTCTGCACTTACATTCAAATACGAATTACATTGTCAGAGATATAGGAGAAGTTGTCCTACACTTTGTACCATGGGCACATTTAGTTGTGCCCATGAATGATAAAATATTTTTTAATATTTGGAAACCCATAAAAGAATGGCTCTGCTGACACACACAGTCCATGGACTCGTGACTGTCACTCTATATGGCACTGGGCCATACACTATCATCACATTGGCTACTCCGGTGGTAAACACATCCGTTTTCTTTTCCCTTCTTTTGTTTTCAGGACATTCAATCACTCAGATCATTGAATTTTTGGCTAGGGGATGTAGAGCAACTCTGTCATGCACGTTTCATTTAAAAATGCGTACATTTTTACTGGCAAATTGTAACATGGTACAGTGTACGTATAATTTTCTGTATAGCATGTTTGAATAAATCACTAGTCCATACAATGTATGTGTACGAAGCCCATTCCACACAAATCTCATGCTCTCTCAGTCCAGTGTTAGATTAACATTTCTTTGTTCAAATGAAATTTCTTAAGGGCTTTTTACACTGGTAAATTTTTGCTTAGCCCCGGACCAACGGTGTGGCTAAGGGGGGGGGGGGCCTTAGCCCCACCGTTGGCACGGGACTATCCTTAGCCCACTTTCTGTTTACACTCGTTTTTGCCAAAGTGGGCTAGCCCCACCGATAGTACGGTACTATCTGGCCCTGCAAAATAGCAGGGGTTAGCACCGCAATTGTGCTAGCACCGCAATTGCGGTGCCAAGCAAGTGAGTGTAAACAGAACGAAAAAATAATCCTGGGCTAAGCGAAGGAGGCGAAGTCCGACCCTCACTGACCAATCAGAAACGAGGTAATCAAGTGCTGCCGGTGCGTGCGTGTACGTGTACAGTACACAGCGTAATTATGAATATTCATGTGGTTTGGAAAGTCCGGGGCTAAGAAATACGAGTGTAAAAAGGTCAGTTTTCTCCTTAGCCCCGGACAAGAGATAGTACGGGGCAAGTCCAAGATAACACGCGCGTTACGTATGGGACATTCAGAGACTTTTATGACCTGAAAAATAGTGTTAATGGCTTTTGATCATATTAAACTTTATCATGGTGATTGATATCTAGGAGAAGTATAATCATGCAAAAAATGGAGAAAAATGACCTTCACAATTATATTCTAGAAGAGAAAATATGTGCCGTTACGTATGGGACCAGAAAAATTTTGTTTTTTTGAACATTTTTTTCAACCTCAAAACTCTCTGAAAGTATTTCATTCTACAACTTGTAACTCACTGTGATGAAAGTCACAACACTCAAGATTATCACAAGTAAGTTTCGTGTCATTAGGCAAAAAACTCTAATTACAGGTTCTAATTAAAGACAGACATGACGTGTTACGTATGGGACAGTTACGTATGGGACAGTTTGTCCCCCATTCATTTAGTGTGTGAAGAACCATGTTTATGGGTATTTTGCATAATCATTGAAGTAAAATCAGTTGAAACTACTCAAATACTGATCCAGATTGTCAAGGAAACAATATTCCCCAAATATTCACCATCCTAATCATATTCAATCATATTTTTATATTTTTATGACCAACCTGAGTATGCATGCCCTTTGTCCCCCATTCGTTTAGTGTGTGGAGAGACATGTTTATGGGTATTTTGCAAAATAATTTTGCAAAATACCCATAAACAAATTTTTGCATAATTATTGAAATGGAATCAGTTGAAACTACTCAAATACTGATCCAGATTGACAAGGGAACAATATTCCCCAAATATTTACCATCATAATCATACAATTTGTATTTAATCATAATTCTATATTTTTATGACCAACCTGAGTATGTATGCCCTATTTTTATCAGGATAGTTACTACTGAAAAATTGAATAGTTTAAAGTGTTTACTTCCATTGATGAAGGGCAGTTTGCCATTTCATTTCAATAAAAAACAACTTGACACAAGAAACATTAATTTTTATAAATAAGCAATACCTGCTGCTTGGAACCCCAGTGATCGAGTAGAATGTCTGTCTAGCAGTCAGGTCATTGATTCGAGTCACACCTCAGTATGTATACCCATGGATTTTGTCGTGGCTATTATTGAAACCTGAAGAAGGACAATTTGTGTATCACTTGCAATAAAAAAAAAATCATTGTACTTTATATTTTTTTAATATTTATATCACAACCATTTCAAATTGGATCTCCATCACTAAACTTTGAATTCCTCTAGTCTTAGAATTGTATGCTCTTTAGTAATTCATATAATTGGTGTCCAATCATCTCATTAAATGTTGAAAACTGAATCCCCCATTTCTACAATAAACTATACCATCCCTTTAATGCTGATTTTTCATTGTGTATTTTGCCATTTTCCCCTCCCCTTTCTGAAAATTGTTCAGTCAAGTACATGTATTGTTTAAAGTGTCTATAACTCAAAAAGTAGCTACAATGTTGGGATGCTTTCTTCAAAATGATTGACCATTTGTGTACTGAGAGACCTTCCCAGCTAGCTACATGCATTCACATGCATTATGTATGAGGATGTCCCATCCGTAACGCATTTGTCCCATACGTAACATTATTTCAATGCCTAATAAAAAATATTCCTTTTACAGTTTTTTCTTTTTTCTATGGTATTTAATTTCTCTAAACAATAAATTAGAACTTTCCAAAAGGGCATTAATATAACCTTAGCAATTTCAGAAAAAACCTAAAAAAATGACCTCAATTTGTTACGTATGGGACATCTCATGATAGGACACGAGCTAATTTGCATAATCATATGCATAATCCCTAAATTTTCATACGAAGTTAAACTATTTGATGAACTTCTTATGTCCACATATTAATCAAAAATCATTTGCTTTCCTTTGAATTAATATGAATTTTTATAAATGTCCCATACGTAACGCTGTGTTTCACATTTATGCAAATGAAGCCCTTGAAATTTGCATAAATTTACGTAATATAATTTTTTCCTCCATGGAAATCAAAACTTCAACTCATAAGCTTCAAAATGATACCAAACATGTCAATATTGAGCAAAGATGAAATTTTGCCTTCTGAGGGGACCTTATCTTGGACTTGCCCTACGGGACTAATTGGCGAGTGTAAAAAGCTGAAAAAATTGGTACGGGACTAACGATAGTCCTGGGTCAGAGAAAGTCCAGGGTTAAGAAACACAAGTGTAAAAAGCCCTTTAGAAAAGGAAAAGTGTGGAACTTTTTCAGAGAGTTGTTTCTTTAAAGGTTCTGTTTATCAACTTATTTCTGGCACAGAATCAAGGTTCCCAAACAACTTTCATGGAGTTTTGGGCAGTTTATAAATGCAAAGCTGTTTTGATTATGGGGTTGGAAACAAGTTACTGAAACTGCAAACAAAAGTACAACCGCAAACGGTATTTGAGCCTGAAATGCATTTCTGTAGAGATGATAAACACAAAGTTGTTTTGAAATGCATTTATAGAGCTCTCTGACCTGCCCATTGCCCATAACCACCGCTAACTACATATCTCCGCTCCTCTGGTCAAACTGCGCAATGGAGTTGCGCAGTAACAAGGCTTCCCAATCGACTCATGACAGCATTGATAAACGCAATGTTTCAACACGAGAAACACGAATCAAGAGGTATTTGTGAATGTGTTTTGATAGTGGGTATTGAAACACATTACAAACATGGGAAAGTTGATAAACGCAACCAAAGACACTCACTGTATTTGCAGGCAAGTGGCTAAATAGAGGATACAGAATGTGAATAAGACAATCTTTTTTTAGTCACACTATTTCAAGTTATGGCATAATGTGTTTTATACGTCAAGTACAAAAGTGAAAATCAGACAGATATTAATGCTATCTAATTCAATAGTTTGCGTTTTACTATGCCAATTTTGTATCATTTTTAAATTGTGTGCTTCTACTGGTTGAACACAACATTGGCCCACAAGGGACATTCCATCAATATGCAATATTCACATTTTAGCATGTGTGTGAGTGGGCGTGTGTGTGTTACACTGGCTTTCTGTTCTCCTTGCTGGGTACCTCAACAACGACCTACATGTAGTCTGAAACTGAAATAGCTATGCACTCTTGTGGTAAACTCGTTGACAGCTGGAAGGGACACGCAACATATTAAGTATGAAATAAATATCATCACATTAACATGCTATAAATGCTATTGAATATAGATCAGGAAGTGCCATGGCTGATCTATAGAAGCTCTACGAAATGTCATACCAGTATGTGTGGTACACTGTACAACTACAAGCAATTTATTAAGTTTCTTTAGAAACTACTGTATACATTTGTACTACAGACAGGCCATGAAATACAGTGTACAGTGTGCAAACAGACTTTATATTTGTTCAGAAGTGGTAGACAATAGAGCCTCTTCTATTTTTTTTTTCTTTATCCCGAAAACTCAAAAGGGAGTGTGCAAACAACACATAGACCTACACACACTCCCTCCATACACTGATGGATTTTACAAAATCCCTATAAACCAACCACAACATTTTCTTTATATATGGAACCTTTTTAACATCAGAACTGTGGAAAATCCACACACATTCCTGTAGTAGCACAAAATCCCAGTAGCAGTTTCGTTTCACTTTGCGATGGAAGGGAAAGTACATTCATTAATGCCTACTGTACATCATCGAGATGAAAACACACACAACATTGTGCACGTATATCATCCACTACATCCACATGTACAGATTTTGTTGTCATTTTGGACACTCACTGTTCTCTCAAACACACATGCATACAAAACCCTGAAAAATATTACTGAACTATAATAGAGGTTAAATACAAATCTTATAAAGAGTACAGAATCATACTGGAATGTTTACATAACATGCAGCGTTCCTATAATCAAAATTCATCATGTCTGAAATATTAATGTCTCTTTATTTCCCTTTCATCAATCAGCATCTAGCTAACACAATGGGAGGGGAGGGAGAAACAACATAAAATCTGTCGCATCTTCTGACTGGCTAATATGCCTTTATGGGTAATTTGGAGAGCTACTGCAGCACTACACGGCTGATCATGAGATCCGGTTTAGTGAAGCGTAATTAGTGGCCTTGATTGTGCATATATGGCATTGTCTTTCTTCACCATGATCCAGGTTCATTACACTATTTATCGGTGAACATAGCACAGCTTCTAGCACCACAAACCTACTTGCCTGTTTACCCACGGCAACAAAAACTCACTATAGTGCAAGTTAATGAATGGACACTTTCAAAACTGTGCAAAGTATGGGGGCCTTACTAAAGGCCGTGTCACACCTTTCCAGGCAAGCCTTGCGTGCGACTTGCAAAGAACAATTTTGACTACCCGGGGGTCCCCGTAGATGATCCGCACATGACAGTACTTAGCACGTATCTCAACCGCAGTCGCCCGGAGGTGCGCACGCATATTTTTGTACCCGCAACCATATTTAGGCCCTGTCACACCTTTCCAAGCAAGTTACTCGGGCTTGTTACGTGTAGGGATTTTCTAGCATATCGGACATTCCTGAGGGCGGAAAAGGATTTGAGCGAGTCAGCGCATGTGTCTTACTTGCTGGACGCGTTCTACTTAAATTATACTTGCGAGTATGCTGTGTGACCTTTGTACCAGTCGCGTGGGGGCTGACAACTCAGTGAAGGAATTCCTCAGATGGAATAGCTGAAATCCCACAGAATTTCATTATCTTGGCTGCATACGGGACTGCGAAGTACCTGCGTGGGAGTTGACTGGGAAGTGCTGCCGCTAAGGGCCTCCTACTGGCGTTCTGCGTGGACCTCTCCAGGCATTCCCGCCACTCACCCGGAAAAAGTTTTGGTCATGCTCAAAACTTGGCTGCGGTTAAATCGGACTTGCGTGAGCACCTCTGGGCAACTACAGGCGAGATACGCGCTGGATACTGTCAGGTGCGGACCAACTGCGGAGAGCTCTGGGGAGTAAATTTGTTTCCCCGCAAGTCAAGCCGCAAAACTTCCCCAGATACAGTATGACAAGGCATGAATGAATATTGCAAACATTCTTGTTCGCCCGCTTAAAATCTTCTACGTGCTGGAAACTACCTCCTCGCCATAAGCCCGCATAGCTTGCCCGGAACGGTGTGACATGGCCTTTAAATACCCATTTGGACGAGTAAGAGGAGTTGTAATGCTCTAGACCTCATCCAAACGACAATCCTGCCTTATACTTCTTGGCTAGATGCTGGTGCCTTAAAAAACAGAGAAGACAATATTTCAAACTGTAAAATATATCAAACTGGTAATATATTCACCACATTAGTCATAAAGATACACAATATTTGACCAGAATCTCTTGCATTATTTTCTTGTAAGAAGTGAGTGCAGGCATATAGAGGAGAGGATAATTTATATTATGGAATAGAATATTGTGCAAATTAATTGTACTGTAAACATGAAACATTTCACGGTGTCAAAATATTTGCAAATCTGGGCTTTCAAGGCAAAATAAAATCAGAAGTGACAAAGGACAACTCGGGTTTCTTGAAAAACAACAATGACGAAAATGCAATTACAGTGTCAAACAAAATTGCAAACTTGGCATGTTCTATCTCTAAAATAATGCTATGGCAAATAGGATATTAACACGCCAGCAGTGTTTTGGTGGTGAAATAAATACTACTTGACATAGATGAACTTTGTCACTTTCTTGCTTGTGTCAAGATTGATGAATGTGGCTTAGTGAGCCAAGAAACCAGTGGTAATGGATTTGCAATCATATTTCCTGCACCCGCACATTACTGATGAAACCTGACACCACAGCTCCAAACTGCAACTGTGCCAAACAAGCTTGTGTCCATTATGCACTAAACCTGCATCAACATTTGTCTGCTTTCTCGAAAAACTCTACATAAGGCCGGGGTCATTCTTTGCCATATCACAATATTATAACATAATGACATCTTAGTTATTGGTATGTGTATGACTATCATTGTTGTTATTATCTCCGCCAAGGGAGGAGGTTATGTTTTCATTACCATTGATTTGTTTGTTTGTTTATTTATTTGTTTGTGTGCAAAATAACTCAAAAAGCGATGAACGGATTTGGATGAAACTTACAGGAAAGGTTGAGAATGACACAAGTAACAGATGATTTTATTTTGGTAGTGATCTGACAATTTTGGGGGAATTTATGAAGGATTTTTGATATTTTTTGCAGGTAGGGTCAACGAACTTGGGAGTTCAAGCTGCGCATTTTTTAGGTTTTCATACGCGCACTAAAGTGCGTGCTCTAGTTTCTGCTAGGGCGAGGCGAGTCGCGCAGCTGAAGGGTTATGATGTAACAAAGGCTTCTATATTGGGAAATCGGGTGATTTTTCAGCATGTATACCTCTGGGTGGAAATCACTGATCTCTATGGAAGAGCCCAAAGAGCTTTTCCCAGTGGTGGAGAGGAGAAAAATGTCTTCAGGAAGAGCAAGATCATCGGTGGAAAGTAGCTGCTTGGCGGAGGTCTGCGCTCTCAGAGTGCTTTTCTAGTTTGATCAATGTATCATATTATCATTTTATAATCAGAATTATCATTCTATCATCATCATATCTATTTATCTATGCAGCACACACTAACAATTAACATTGTATGATTCCTATGTAACATGATTGCATTATAAATATATATTCATACTTCATATACTCAAGCCATACACTACAATGTACACAGCATCTGGAAGCAAAAAATAAATTAAATACCAGGGCTTGACATTAGTCATAGAATGGCACAGCAGCCCGGGGCCACTAAAAATTGATGTCGAATCACCAAATTTTAAAAAAGGTTATCTCTTGGTAGCCTGATTGGGCAACTAACATTCAAAGTGGACTTATTTTTAATACAACGTGGCCTGTAAAAGAAAAGTTATACATTTCTTTTACAGGCCACCAAAATTTTGAATTTTATGGTTTTAAAAACCCTGAAAGGTCCATCAGAAAAAGTAGTGATGAGCCCTATAGGCCTATACCAACATAGAGTAATTCAGGACTTTTTTCTTTTTTTTGCTTACAATGTCTGTGTGGTTTAATATCATTGCAAAAGAAGTGCACAGGATAATGCATTATATCTGTAGAGAAAATGACAGATCCAGGAAAAATGGTCAAATCAGAGCTGTGATAATATCCTGTACTACAAAGATGAACATCTAGAAAAAAGACTCTTAAACTGGTATTCTTTCATGTATGAGTCAAACATATTTCTATTTTGTCATCATTCAAAAAATTTTACACAAGTGTGTGCATTCTGTATATGTATAGCTCATATTAGTAACTTTATTGACATTATTACATCACTTTAGAAAACAGACACACAGTGGATCTCTATATTTTGCATATGAATCACAAACACTGCATGCTATTCATGTCAAGAAAACAAATCATAGCAATGGAGATTGGTCCTTTCGCACGTCAGCTACAGTATCAGAGGCAATATGACAGTACACGACACTACTTCTGAGTTAACCGTAATATGATCTGATGACGACTAGGTTCACAAGAAATCAGTGTACAAATATTTTGCTGCTTGAAGTTTGACTTGTAATCAACACACTACAAACAAATCGTGTATTGAATTGAAAAACCGACTTTTTACTCTTTTTTATGAGGAACAAAGAGGAAAAGCAAGGATTTTGCTGATAAGTATGTCCCTTGGGCCTCATTTCACCAGACTTCAAGAATAATACAAGTTTGTGCACTCAACATTGCATGGGACGCCATGAGGATGCCAAGCCCCAACAACTATCAATCACGATACATGTAAAAACGGTGCACATTACTGTAAAAGTGGACATTTTTGTGCAACTCATTTTGCGTGCTCGGCCGGGTAAGAAGAGTTTCGCATGTTTTTAATTCCGCAAAATCAAGACATCAACTACTGCAAACATACGGCAGGCAAAAAAATTCACATTTTTATTTTCGTGCTAGTTTCTGGTTGCGCGAAATGCGCAAAAATTTCCACTTTTACAGTATGTAAAAATTGTGCAAATAAGCACCTTCCTTTTCTATACTTTGTGTGTATGTGTGTGTGCGTGTGTGTGTAAGCCACTCAAAAGATCTATTCCGTTTATAACTTGGTAAAATTTACAAGTCACAAGTGTGTCAAGTTCACAACTTTAATGAAAAATCATACAACAAACTATAGGAAAAATCATACAACAAACTATCAGATACGACAGTACAATCAACATTTTGTATATTGGGATAAAAATATTGGACAATTTGATAATCTGCATGAAAATTCAATTAAAATTATAATCTAATTTCAATTCTTATTCAATTTCATGTTTGATTAAGAAAATGCCTCTTTGCCTGATTCCCCATTGTCAAAACAATAAGTTTTTTTTTAATCTGCTCTAACAGTTTTGCCACTTTTTTGAATAATTATATAAGTTTTGTAACACCTCCTTTGATAACCACGCACATGCTGAACAATGCCAGAAGTGAATATCTATTAATAAAGATAGACGAATTTTCAGCATGTTGATTTATATGTAGAGTGACAGCCATATGAATAGAGTTCAGTCACATAATGGGCACAGAATTGTGTATCCCTTGTAACTCAAGCCCTCTGGTATTGTTCCTTGGGGTGGCTCTGCCATCCGGCTTCGGAGGGTTTTTCATCCTTGAGTTGATGTGGAAGCCTGCCGATCAATCGCCACCCATGCCCATCCCACATAATGTCTAACATGACATTTACATCGAGAGTCAAGAGAAGGGATGTGCAGAGCAATCAGCTGATGACCACATACTGCATTGCACCGTACAGTACATTGTACACGGGCAGCAGCAAACACCTGTTTCATAGAACACACATTAATCATCATCATCAAAGGCATTGCAGGCTTTCTTCCTCATATTCCTCAGTGACACAGTCACTACATTGTGATCACAGTGTAAAAACCACTAGAAACTGTCCTCTTTATTTCAATATTGGATGAAGAAAAATGTAGGACATAATAAGAAAATAAGAACTAAAGTATGGGACTCAGACAGTCCAAAAACATCCTCTATATCTACGGAAAAAAAAAAAGAAGGAAAAGGACAAAAAAGTTAATAAACTGCTAGTCTCGTCCCATACACCTGTATCTGTATTGTTTGTTTGTTTTTTTAGAACACATACTTATTGAGTCCTTGTACAGATTGTTAACAATTGGTAGTACGGTACTGATAACCAGCTCTGTTTGGGGACTACAGAACGCACAGTGTATGTATCTAAAATAACTCATGCAATGATTAAAACTAGAAATGTTGCTACGTCGACTGGTATGCCTCCGCCATAATGCATGGTTCTCCAAATAGGTCTACACAGTATAGTGCAATTTCTTGACAATGTGTGATGACAGTTTCACATAATTGGCAAAATATTAAAATGGCAGGTTTGTCACAAACGTGTTGAATGTTCACTTTCCTTGAACTACATACGTAGGTTTAATTAGATGAATGGCTATAGTGTATAAGAGCGCAGGTATTTGGGGATTTGAGGATTTTTCCTAGACTTTTGACCCCATTATATAATGAAGATGTGAAATTCAGCACTTTCACTTGACCTATGACCTTTTGGCAAGAACCTTCCAAAGAAAATCTCTATTAGGTAATACAGTTACAGTGCATGCATACACTATGTGTCAAGAAAAATCCTGCAGGCATTGCATAGACACGAGGGAAAAAGCAAAATTTTGAGGAGTTGACCTTGACCTTGACCTTTGACCTCCTGACCTTTAACTTATGACCCCTAAATTCCCTAGATAATTCCTACCAGTCAGTATAGGCATATGTATATGTATATGGAGAAAAAAAGTGAAATTTTAACATTTTCACCTGACCTTTGACCTTTTGACCATTGACCTCATGACCTGAAACTCTTTCTCGAGAGTATTCTTTTGGTAGTACATGTATGTATACACTAAGTTTCAAGAAAATGCCTTCAGGCATTGCATAGATATGGGGGAAATAGTGACATTTTGAGCATTTGACCTTGACCTTTTGACCTTTGACCTTGAACATCCTCTCCAAGAAGTTCACAGGCACATCTTCGCCCACTCACACATATGACACGTGCCAAGTTTCATTAGGATACCTCAAATGTTTGTTAAGTTACGCTGTCCACAAAATTGATCACGGACAGAAGGACGGACGGACAGACAACCCGAAAACATTTGCCTCCGGCGACACTTCGTGAGAGAGGCATAAAAAAAACCTATTATGTGTGTTGGATTGAGTTACATTTTAATTTGAATTTAAGTAGATTCTATAAATTCTTGAAGACAAAGTGATTTTTTTGGGGGGATGGGGTAATAGATGCTGAAATTTAGAAATCCAGGAAAAAAAATATACAAAGGAATCAACTGTATATAAATTTTGTGAAGTGTATACAATTATTGGTATTACCAATTTGATAAATTGGCAAAAAAAAAATCAAACACTCTATCAAATCAAAAACATGAAAAACCTACTTAATGATGCCTAAATTAAACCATGATTAAACTGTGGAAAATGAACAAAGTAAATTTTGTTGTTGTTGTTAATTTTGTATTTTTTGTTTCTAATGTGTATCACAAATTACCCGGTACCTACAACTTTGTAAATAGAAGGGGGGAGGGGGTGGGGGTGGGTAGGGCTGAGTCACACCATGGCCATCTACTTGTTACATGTATCTCCTGTGTGGCTACGTACTGTAGCTGGTGCCTGTTGGCCCTTCCAATCTCCCCTTTCTCCTTCCCAAGTTACCAGGACATGTCACCGAGAGCATTGCTGGCATCGCTGGTGAATGATGTGGACTTCCAGCCTTATCATTCCACAGAGACAGACTTGATCATTTTGACACCGCGCATTATTTATGCTCACTCTTGCAGGTGTACTTTATACATCAGTATGAAGATGCTCACAGAACGTTTATCGAAACTGTGCTCTTCGCTACTTGAAAGCAAAGGCTATGGAAGGGGAGGGGGGGGGGAGGAGAAGCAAGTTTAGCTCTTTATCTTAAAAAAAATATAGAAAAAAACCCACGACATTCAAGGGTTCTGCTTGTAGATTATTCTATTCAAAAAGAAGAAGAGGAAGAGGAAGAAGAAAAGAAAAAAAAAAAAAAAGGAGGGGCTGGGGAGGTCCACTGACACTTGACCCACCCACAAGCATTATCCCCCTCCAGTCTGGAGGCCCCACATTGCCCCTGGACACTACACATACTATGATGCCACTGAATCCTAAGAATACCAAGTGGCACAGATCCTACATGTAAATGTCCAAAGAATGGTTTTACATCCAAAGGATTGTAGGTAAAAATTTAGTCAGAATCATATACTGTATACGCCATATATTTCGCGAGCCTAAATTTTCCCGAATCGGAACTTCCTGACGATTTCGCGAGTGTTAAATTCGCGATCGTGGAGTCCTGTACTAAATGGAGAAATGTATACGCGTACGTCACATTCACAGCTTGATTAGAGTCAATATTTTTGCATGTCTTTAATTTCGCGAATAGCACCTGACTTGCGAAATTCGCAAAATAAAAACCTCGCAAAATATTGGGTGTATACAGTAATGCATCATACAGACCTTGAACAAGATTTACTAAAAAGTCCCCATTTAAAGAGGTGACACGAGATTTTAACAGCTCTTGAAAAAAAAAAAAAAATGGAAGAAATCAAGACAAGTGACAAAACAATGTCACTTCATTATTCAGCCGTGACATATTGTCATTATAAGTACAAATTGTAGAAAGAAATTTTGAAGAAATCACAATGGCTTACTAAAGAAGAAATGTAAAAAAAAAAAATGATGGACAGCACTTTGAATCAATCTATGCAAAAGTCATCAAGGTCCACAATGTTATTTCTACACTACGATGTGCTGGCACTATAAATCAAGATCTAAACCTCATCTGTTTCAAATGTCATGTCATGAATCATTTATTACTTGTCCTGACACAGCATAGATGTTGATATTTTTAACTAGTATGGTTGGAGGTCATGATACATAATGATAAACTTACATAATCCATTATGTCAGGAACCTACTTAAATTCTTTACAGAGACAGAAACTAGCGCTGCTGTACAAAGACGCAAAGAACCACACGAGGAAGGTCTACTTCACTAACGAACGCAAGGTACTTGCAAACAGGAAGTTAAACAATTAACGAGAGGAAAAGATGGCAACCAGAGAACTTTTATAGCGTCACCACTCATCTGATTCCATCCTCACCTCGGTCAGAAGACTGCGTGACTGATTAGATAGCATGTGACCTCGCTGCGTGTCAAACCGATCACATACACTTCACGAAGTCTTCTTATCCTGGAAAGACATCAGATGGAAATTACTCTCTCTATCTCTCTCTGTGCTCTGACACAAACTGATGCGGGAAACATTCTCCAGCAAAGAGAGGAGAAAACATGGGGGATTCATGGCCACTGCTCCGCATACATAGAGCTACTGCCATCTTCTGAAAGCCTTAATTGAAATCATGCTCTCGAAGTACTGACAGTAGGTACACAATGCAGATCAACTCAAGGCTTCAACTGACTTACATGTAATTACATAACTGCATTAGATTTTCTACAGAATTATACAATATCATACGTTGTATACATGTATGAATGCATATTGTACCATGCATGTTCGAATGCATGCAACTGATAGATAATTCTTTTATCATTTGAAACTGCGGATTTTTTAAACTACTGCCAAGAAAAGTACACCTTTTCAACTTTAACATTTCTAACTGCAACAACTCGGAATCAAACCTGTTACACACTCAGGATGGAGCGCTTGATACAGGAACTAAAGTACATGTGACCCCTGTTTACACAATAAAAGGGACAAAATTCTGACTCAAAATGGAAGCAACAAACTACTGTTGCAATACAGACTGACATGGCCGCAATCTACTTTCCCAGTCCTCACACCATCCATCAAGTTTCACTCTACCACAGTGGATATGTCTCATTTTAGTGAAACTTAGGCACTCCAGGAAAACACACATTACCGATAAATGTGCAACATTCTGTATGTAAGGTCGCAGACATGCACATACAACAGTTATTATTACAGCCACTATTAATAGCTTACCAGATGTTTAAAGTTAAAAAGAGAGAGAGAAAAAAGGGCACTAGTTCTGTGTCAAAGTCTGTTGACTCATCAACTTATTATTGCTCCTCCATGCAATTCATTTTATAATGACATAATGCTACACAGCTCTCTTGCCCCTTTTGCCTTGTTTCTTTTTAAGGTAAAGTCTGTAGTAACCTTCAGAAATCAAGGTCACTAACATTGCACAAAGAAGTTTGTATTAAACATATGACACTGAAGTACAAAAAGCACACATTGTAGACAAGACTAGCATGACAACAAGAGATCATATACATAACAAAGATATATCATTTTTGTTGTTGTCATCAGTGAAACACTGGAATAAAACAAGAAATTCTGCTTATGAAATGATTTCACAATACACTGTTTGGAAATCAGATAGTGGTGATGGAGGCCACATCTTTCTGGTTATCTACTGATGAGATAAAATCTTCAGAATGTCATTACAGTGTCAAGACTTGAATATAAAATTACAATGACATTCAAACTCCCAAATATACAATTACCTTTGTATAATATTGCCATGATGTTACAAATATTTCCAATCAATTTTCCACACTCTATTAAATCTATCACTCTCCCTTGCTTCCGTACCAAAGATCAATTCAATACTGATTCTCCACTTCATGTAAATGAATGTTTATAAAGAACCAGGATACTACCACATCATCACATAAAAGTCTTGTACTAAGTATGTGATACACATCAGGTATTTGATTTGGTTTTCTTTGGTTTAAACTCCTTCATTTGGACTTTATATGTGTACATGAAGATACTTTTTCTGAATGACTGAATGCTTCTCATAGTTCTAGTATATTCTTCATAACATTTGTGATAAATTTGTGCTTGGTACGAGTTTAAAGGGATGGTATAGTTTGGGTTGAGATCGGGAGATTCAGATTTGAACTTTTTGTGAGACAATCAGAATCTAGTTTACGAAATATGAAAGAGCATACAATTCTCTGAGGAATTCAAAATTATTAAAAAAACACTGGTTTTGAAATGGCTGAGATATACATTAAAAAAAAATAAAACAAAGGGGGCCAATTAAAAGATGGGTCCCACCTTTTATTAGGACCTCTTTGTTTTTGGATGTCCCAGCCATTTCAATACCAATTTTCATCAAATAAACTTCAAATTCCTCTTAGAATTGTATGCTCTTTCATATATATGTAGTTCATAAGAGGTTTCTCCTCTTTTTTTTTTTCAGAAATAAGGTACGAAAGCTGAAGCCCCATCTCAACCAAAACTATACCATTCCTTTAATTCTTTGAGATGTATGGTCCTGTAAGGCCTGGTAAGAGTAGTCAAATGCAAATACTACATGTCAGCTCTGTGATGATCAAAAAGGAGGATGACAGTCAAAAAGGAGGAAGACAACAAGACGAGTGGTACAAAGGAGCCCCTACAATGTTTACCTCAAAAGCACTGTGAGGGTCTACCACAAAAACAACACGTACAACTGGTCTCACTGAAAAGTTCAAGGTAACCACTGAAGCCAACTAAGCCATTGCTCAGGATCTCTGCCTACGCAGTCAGCACAGTCTGTGTCAAGATGTCTAGATGTAGACACAAAAACCACAACTGGCAGACACTGCCAGGATGGAGCACAACTCAACTAGACTGCATCTCCATTGATGCATTCAGAAGTCACAGCCATATAGTCTGAATAAAAAGTGACTGAGATTTGATTCTTGAAACAATTTTTGTTGTACTTGTTAAATATTATCATTAAATACCCGATGGCCAACAGAGACATTTGATTAATTACAGAATCCGATAACTTGTAACATCATAATGGTTTGGGCTTTTCATCCTAAAATGTTTCCTTTCAATCACTGACCATTTATAAACATCTCTTACACAGTAGTCATTATGTCATCAGTCATGCAAAAAAAAGAATAAATAAATGAATAAAAATACATGGCATTTCCACCAAAAAAAAGAAAGAAAAAGAATTGTCCTGCTTGCCCAAAGGCACTGAAACATGGTACCCATACTTTGGAGGGCAGGTGCTCAACTGTTTCACTTGGCCAGCAGTGAGTCTAAATTGCCCAGGGCAATCAAGCACTTATAAGCATCCTGAATCAGAATTTATAATGCTCAGTGTTCAGTCCTAGATTTTTAAGTAGAGTGTAATTGTCCACCTGTGCTATATTCAGTCCCAGTCTAGTCTTGATCTTGATATTATGTGCCATCATCTGAAACATAAGTTTCTTGTTATGGATGCAGTGCTGGGGTGCACAGCTACTGGTTTTAAAGGCATCATACAGTTTTGGTCGAGACCTAATTTCAGGTTTCTAACATTTTTTGGTGAGATAATGAGAAAACTCTTATGAAATAGGAAAGAGCATGTAATTCTATGAAGAATTCAACATTTAGGCCCTATTTGATGAAAATTGGTTTTAAAATGGCTGAGATATCCAAAAAGAGCGATTCTAATAAAGTGTGGGACCCATACTTTATTATGATCGCTTTGTTTCACTTTGTTTTCGGATGTTTCAGTCATTCCAAACCCGATTTTCATCAAATAAACTTTGAATTTCTCTTAAAATGGTATGCCCTTTACTATATCATAAGTGTTTTCTTGGTATCTTGCAAAAAGCTAAAAGCCCAATTCTCATCTCCACCAATACTGTACCATCCCTTTAAATCAAAGTAATTGATTTCTGACATGTAATTTGAATGCCAGCAAAAGTAATCTCACATGGTATGCAAAAAAACAGAGGAATCTTAACAATTGCTGAAAGGTTGCAGGAATACCATGTTGTACTTGGTAGTTACAGCCTGTTATCTATTTTGAGGGAATATCATACAAATAAATCATTTTTCTCAATAAAATGTAAAGGAATTGACCTCTATTAAATGTCTCTTTGATCTGAAAGGAGTCATGACGATAAACAAATGTCAAGATAGTGCCGAGTCCACTACCATTTCATATGTAAAACAAATAATACAGAATTTCTTAATACATCCGACCAATGTGCATTGTTGAACTACACGTTACTTGTACAGCGTTGTACATGTGCATTATTGAACTACCGTACCATATGGGACTGTGTCTATTTACACAAGACACAGCTGAAGATGAAGTAAAGAGGTGCCATACGGAGCAGAGGTCTGCAAGAAAGTTCTTCAACTTTTAGACAATACTATCAAATATTTTGTAAGAAATTAGGATTGGGATGATCACAGGAATTTCTAGTTCAGCTGAATATGATCTCAAATTCAAACTTGTCTGAACATAAACACACACACACACACACACACACACACACTTATGATGTAAAACAATGTAAAGAGGTTTCCTTCATCGTGGGATAAAAATGATTACTGTCATAACACTGGGTAGCAGCTAAGCAAGCTAAACACATGTGATGCCTCTTCACAATCACTCACAGGATCAATGTGACGTGTTTTGAATGTGATGAGTGATCAGAAAACCTAGGTTAGTAGGTAATTAGAATGAACACTATTTAATATCATGCATATCATCTATTTAATATCTTCTAAAAATGACATAGCTATGGATGAATACGAATGCAAATTCCAACTTCTTTAAGCTTCTGTATTCAGGTCTAAATTTTTGTGGACGCCTTAAAAGTTGGCTGCGTCATGGCCAGGTGGGGCGGCGTCAAACTTTGACCTGATGGCTCGAATTCACAAAGGTGGTTTTAAGTTTGAACCATTGTTTAAATGCTAATTTCTTCTCCATTAGTGCGTGTGACAGATTGCGCATCTTTACTTGGCAATGCCCCTTCAGTGATCACTTTCAAGACCAGACTGCAGTAAGCATAGGCAAACCAACGTTTCAGCGCCACATACGTTACATTATAGACAAATATGCTGAGAGTACAGAAGAGAGGCAGACAGACAGAAAATAACACCAAAAGAAAGGAAAGGAAAAGAAAGGATGAGACTAAACCACAAGAGCAAGAACTGGAAGCCAGACTGCTGTGACAACACTACAGGCACAGCATTCTTCCAGCATCTGGGGTAAAGTGAGATTAAAAGAAAGGTAACGAGTTTGAATGTTTTTTCTTTTCAATGTCATGGCACACACTTAAACAACTATAGAATAATGGTCAACATGATAAATTTTAATTGCAAGGATGTAGAGTCTAGTTTTTATCCTAACAATGACATAATAATATGAGAACATCAAGAAATCTGACAAAACGGCAGATGTCAATCTAGTGTTCTAGCTAGATTCTACACCTCTAAAAGATTTTTTTTTTTTTTTTAATCAAACTGCAGAAGAAAACTCTTGTGGCTGTGCCTTTACAGTAAACATAGATCACCCTAAACTACTTTTGCTACACTGTCTGTCGACTGTCTTTACCTATGACTGACACATTGTATGTCTGACCCAGTCCTAACCAGTTATACATTAGGTACAAAATCTTCTAGTAATAAAGCAGACCATACACTAGTTTACACCTGCACCCATACACCAAATCAGGCACTGAACAATCTGACAATGGACATATTAAAATTATAGCACCATGCACCAGCACCTTGCAGCAGGTCCTAGCTAAAACACAAATCAAATCCTATTTCTACACACAATGCACTGTGCACCACAATCATCACTTGATGCTGATCATGAAAAACAAGTCTAATCAAATCTTCTTTAGACACAAGTCACACATGAACAGCCGGATTTGGATTGTGCAGCTGAGAGCCGAAGTTCCTAGCTACACGATCCATGCATGTCCATGACTCCATGAGCGACTGTCGGGCAAGTAAGGCAGGCGCACAGACACAGGCACACCGAGTGCACTAGTGTACAGTGGAACACAGTACCGGAGGCGAAGCCAACACTACTCAGGCAGTGCAGTGACTGGCTAACTGTGTACAAGTAACACGAACATAATGTAAGTGCTTCTAATACAGGCTATGTATGCACCAACACCCATATATTGCAGGTTCAATATGAAGCTACTTACAGGGGTCTTGGCAAGCGAATCTATCCCTAAGATTTCGCCTAAACAGCTATGACGAATCTTTGCTGCTGTCAAACCGGGTCTTCTGGTGGTACATGTCCTGAATTAGTCCAGAATCGGTTCTAAAGTCTCGCCCACCTTCATGATCTGTCACTGTTTGAGAAAAGATGGCTGATCGTTGAGCTAGTTATTTCGGCTATTTCCGGACGAGTTTCAATTTCCGAAGCGGGATCCGAACACGATCCGAACGCGTCGCACCAGTTCGACTTTTGCGGTCGACGAAGGATGAGGTCACACGGGTGGAAATGTTGACAAGTTGGCTGTAGATGGGGTTGATCACATTTTAGGCAATGTGTTCTGTGGTCATGAACAAACATCGCTGGACGAAATCAGGAGAGGGTGTGTGTGTGTGTGTGTGTGGGGGGGGGGGGGGGGGGGAGGGGGGGGGGGGAGGGGGGGGGTTGGCGCTGAAATTAAGTGTCTTTTTTTTAAAGGAATGCATTCATCACAATATCTTTACTTGATTGTATACTTTAGTTGTCTGTTGTGGGTTACTCACTGCCCAAGTTTGATGGCTGAATAAATAATAATTGATGATAAAGGTGATGATGATGATAATAATGATAATAGCAATCATCATCACCATCATTATTATCATCATTATCATCATCATCATATCTATAATCATAATCATTATATTTCTAATGATAACAATGATAACACGAAGTAATGATAGATGATAATGAAAGTATATGGCAATAATGATTTAACTGTAAATTTATATTGCACAGTTTTACCCAACTGTGCATAACAATGTAAGTAATCAAAATAATGGAAAGACAAGCTGATTTTTCGATAGTTAAAGGGATGGTACAGTATTGGTGGAGATGAGAATTGGGCTTTTAACTTTTTGCGAGATACCGAGAAAACACATATAGTACAGAGCATACCATTTTTAATTAAAAGGAATTCAAAGTTTATTTGATGAAAATCGGGTTTGGAATGACTGAAACATCAAAAAACAAAGTAAAACAAAGCGATCATAATAAAGTGTGGGTCCCACACTTTCTTAGAATCGCTCTTTTTTGGATATCTCAGCCATTTCAAAAACAATTTTCATCAAATAAATGTTGAATTCCTCATAGAAGTACATGCTCTTTCATATTTCATGAGAGGTTTCTCATTATCTCACCAAAAAATGTTAGAAATCTGAAATTAGGTCTCAACCAAAACTGTACAATCCCTTTAACATAAATCAAATATAAAGTGGAAATCTTACAATATAGTGGGGATGACACTGACCAGTCCAAAATCAATATAGTGTATCAGATGCATAAATGAAATACCAAATGGTTCCACAGCTATTTAGATGAAAGATACCAATTTATTTTCTACAATAACTGTAGTTCATCATATTCTAGGGTCCAGTGTGGAGTCCCCCAGGGATCCATACTGGGCCCTCTCCTGTTTCTTTTATATATCAATGATTTATGTTATGTATCCTCCTTCTTTAATTTTGTGTTATTTGCTGATGATACCAATATTATTTCCTCTCACAGTGATTTTAAGTACCTTGTCTCTAAAACAAATACTGAGCTTGATAAAGTGTCTGAGTGGTTTGATGCTAATAAATTAATTGTTAATTACGAAAAGACAAGTGTTATGTATTTTCGTAAACCCACAATATCTCATGTCTTAGATGAAGTTAAAATCAAGATGAATAATAATCAATTATGTATATCAACATCAGTTAAATTTCTAGGTATTATACTTGATGAAAAATTAAAATTTAACGAACACCGTTTTTTGATTTGTAACAAAGTTTCCAAAAATATTGGTATATTATGCAAATTACGTACTACGGCTCCCTGAAAAGCAGCTATTTATGTTGTATAATTCTCTTGTCCTCCCATATTTACAGTATTGCACCATTACATGGGCGAATGCTGGTGTTACTCATTTAGATCCCATACACAAATTGCAAAAGAAAGCTCTACGTATATGCTCTAATTCTGCTTATTCTGCCCCTTCTCAGCCTCTATTCTTTCGTTTAAAAACCTTAACAATATATGATATTTATAGATTCAAAATCGCTAATTTAATGTTTTATGTTAATAATAATTTTGGCACCAGTTAATATTTCTAATTTATTTCGCCACAATAAAGATGTTCACCAATATAATACTCGCTCATGTCTTAAATTCAATTATCCTGCAGCCAATAGTCACTCCATATTAAAATCTGTTAAGCATACCGGTCCCCGTATCTGGAACAACCTTTCAAATGATATCGCTTCTTGTTCAACCATAACTTCTTTCAAATTTAAATTGAAGAATCTTTTGATTCATACAAATAAAGAAAATAACCAAGTTCAATCATTTTATTTGATTTGAATTCCAAAAGAATTTACAATAGTTATAATATATACTCATGAATTTTATTACCAAGAGGAATATATATGTATCATGTATGTGACTGTATTTATGGGGGGGGGGGGGGAGGAGGCGTCGAACTTTACTGGGCTAAGACCTCCTTACTTATTTTTTCCATTTCAATGTATAGTATCTTCTGTGTTTTATGTACAATTTCAAACAGTTTATTATTTTACTTCATTTAAAAATTATGTTCACTTCGTCATGTACATGTACATGCATTCTATTTATCATTGTAATCTGGGGGCTTTACGCCTTTTCAAGCAATCGCTTTTTGTAGTCCCCGTTCTCCTCATCAATACTTCTTTTTTTGTTTGCTATGTTGATCTCACAATGTATTTGTTTTATGATGATTGAGATGAATAAACGAATTGAATTGAATTGAAGACCGAGTTCATGTTTAATCACTCTAAAGGAAATTGCACCAAAAACTTGCCTTACCGTTGTTCTCCTTAAAATTGCACTATTCATTATTTTGACTTTTCAAATGCTGAATTAAACCTAAGGTTTGAGACATCTATTGAGATATAACGATTTAGATGAAGAAATTCAAAGTATGATTTTTTTATACACGGTTTATAGAAGCTGTGTGTTGTGTGTAAAATTCTCTTGATGTCTGGTGACATCCTTCTTACAAGAATGGCACACTAGTTTTCTAGAAAAATTCTGATATGAATGTCATATTTATTCAATCTTGAATAATAATCTTGTATGATTGATATGTGAAAACCACTATATGCAATTGCATTGTTGTCATATCTCTTACTTTGAACATTGGTAAATAGTCAATATCATTGTAAACAAAATACATGTATTGCTACATGTTATGTTTTGTGTAATCTAATAAGAAATTCAAACCATGCTGAATATGGCTTTAACAAGATGACAAGCACTCATACTTTGATTATGCAATTTCATTTTTTAAATCTCTCTCACTTTAGTGGTCCATATTTTGCAAGTATCATTGTATTAGAAAGACACTAGCTGGTGTTATTTTATTTGAACTATGCTGGAAATGGCTATGAAAATGAAGCAAACAGAATAATACAACTTTCACAATCATGATCAGACCCGAGATGAAAATGTCACAAAATTTTAAGGTTTCATGAAACAATGATAGCAGTAAACACACCCACACACACACACACACACACACACACACACACACACACACACACACACACAAATGCATATATGAAAATAATACTAAGTGATTATGTCATAATCTCACAAGTCTCCCTTTAAACAATACATAACTCTGTAATATATATATATATATATATATATATATATATATATATATATATATATATATATATACATATACATATATATATATATATATATATATATATATATATCCAAACATGTTGCGAATTCACGTATTGGCTCCAATTTAACGAAGAATAAACCGGTAATGCAATATTTCGCCAATATAGAGTTTATTGAGGAACTCAAATTTTCGGTGGCTTCCATCCACCTTCTTCAGGAGTCTCGACGCGGAAACAAACAGACTCCTGAAGAAGGTGGATGGAAGCCACCGAAAATTTGAGTTCCTCAATAAACTCTATATTGGCGAAATATTGCATTACCGGTTTATTCTTCGTTATATATATATATATATATATATATATATATGAATAAATATATAATATTATGTAAGTATGTATATATATATATATATATATATATATATATATATATATATATAATGATACTTGTAGTCTGCGTGTTGGTACCAGTATAGAAAAGATGAAGAAGTAGAGTGGTAATGCATTTTGACAGTCCAACAGTTCTATTAATTCAGACCAAATTTTCGACGAATACATTCGTCTTCTTCAGGGTCGACAATGACAATTCTGAAAGTAAACAAGGCGACTCTATTCTCTATACTATATTCTCTATATGGAGAATAGAGTCACCTTGTTTACTTTCAGAATTGTCATTGTCGACCCTGAGGAAGACGAATGTATTCGTCGAAAATTTGGTCTGAATAAATAGCACTGTTGGACTGTCAAAATGCATTACCACTCTACTTCTTCATCTCTTCTATATATATGTATATATATATATATATATATATATATATATATATATATATATATGTTGATAAGGTAGTCCACATGTTGGCAAGATAAAAAGATAAGTAACAAAGCTGCAACAAAGTTCATGCTGTATTCACCAACGGTTTATTTCTTCACACAAATTTTCGAGCGTCTCGCCGCCCTTTCTCAAGTGTTGAGAAAGGGCGGCGAGACGCTCGAAAATTTGTGTGAAGAAATAAACCGTTGGTGAATACAGCATGAACTTTGTTGCAGCTTTGTTACTTATATGATATATATATATATAAATATACATCTATTTATTTATTCATTCATTTATGGGTTCAACATTAGTTGAACCCGTATAAGTTGATGTCGGGCCTTCAAATAATAAAAAAAGGCTATTTGTTTTGTTTTATTTTTTTGTTTTTTTAAGTTTTTTTACCGGTATATAAACCCATACATGTGTATATGTGTGCTTGCATATTGATGCATTTTCGTCTTTGTACAATTCAAACCATTTTGACCCATTACTTACATTCTTGTTTTAACGTGTATTACTACACATACTATGCCAACCTGGTTTCATTCTCATGAAAAATTT
Source organism: Diadema antillarum (assembly GCF_040938485.1). Classification (NCBI taxonomy): domain Eukaryota; kingdom Metazoa; phylum Echinodermata; class Echinoidea; order Diadematoida; family Diadematidae; genus Diadema; species Diadema antillarum. Next base: position 2,401,694 of record NW_027270925.1, on the reverse strand, counting down.
TTATACTTTATTAGTCTTTGTCCCTAGCAATCTATGAATACATGACTCAATTGTTTGACTGACTCAGATATATGACATCGATCAAAGATCATGTGTACTGTGATAAGTTGTTAAAGGAGAATGAACTCCAAATACTTATGTGGATAGAGTAAATGCAGATATACATGTATTACTAGAACACATCACTAACGTTTGAGGAAAATTTTGATCATTCATTCAAAAGTTATGAATCTTTAAGATTTCTGTACCACCACCGTCTCCCAAATAAGAAGACTACAACAGTTCGTGATGTTATAGTAGGATGATATAAAGAAAATATCATTTAAAAATCACAGTTTATTTTTTGTTTTAATGAAAAGTACACATTTCTTCCACTTTATACTAATATTTGTCAAGGGTAACATTGTTACCGTGCCTGCTGAAAGAGCTAAGTCAAGTGCTTCTTCATTATGGTAGAAATAATGAGAAAATTTATAATAATAATTAATTCATATGGCATATAATAATCATTGTTTTTGTGTTTGTGTATTACATATAAGTTGTAGGAGTCAGAGGCACATACAGAACAGTACTAAAGTAATTCACCAGTCATCTGACAAAGAAAGGCAAAATAACTCTGATTAATGTGAGGGATATAATCCTTGTGACCCACTTCATTCCGTGGTATCTTAAAGTTCAGTATTAAAGTATTGAGATAAATTTCTTACAGGAATTTTTAAGTAACATGGAAAAATTCCACTTTCATTCTATAGTTCTGAAAACAGGTATTTTGTTTGAATTCTCTTAATTCTTTATGCCATTGTCCTACTGCAACATCACAAATTGTAGTATTTTTATCAGTAATGATGTTACTGAAAATTTACAATTTCATAACTTTTGAATGGATACTCAGATTTTCCTCAAACTTCACTGATGTATTCTATCAATATCTCTGCATTCACTATATCTACGAAATGATATTTGGGTTTCATTCCCCTGTGTACAAAGAGAAAAACTGATACCCACATACATGATATATTACATATCCTGTCAAACTTTAAGATAAACAACAGCACACAAACCTCCTGAGGCAGCCATCTGCAGTATAAATCATTGGTATTCTAAGGGTACAGGATTCATATTTGTATACATGGAAGAAATCAAGTTGAGGCCTGATGTTACTCTCTACTTTTGGCCTGTAATTATCATTTTTATATCATAATATATTTACTTACACTAATATATTGTGGAATATTTTATTATCTCTCTATCTATCTATCAATCTATCTATCTATCTATCTATCTATCTATCTATCTATCTATCTATCTATCTATCTATATATATATATATATATATATATATATATATATATATATATAGTTGAACCTCTCGTATCCGGACAAGTCGGGACCAGGGCTCATCCGGATAAGGGATTTGGCCGGATACGGGAGACTCAATACTTTATACATGTACATATTACATACACATGTACTGATGTAGCCCATTGTAGTACCACACGCAGTAATGTGTATACTGCAACCTTTTCATTGTTACATTTGGGGATGTTTGGGGATGTTAAAATGTCTGAAGGTAAACAATTTGGAAGGAAATTTGATGTAATGTATGTTAATCATGTTGGAAGTAGTATGTAATTCATGTGTGTTTGTGTAGGAGTTCTCAAGGAGTTGGGAATCCCCCTTTCCTCCCGTAATTATAATTAACAAAAAGCACGGCGAGATTGCGTCTGTATAATAGAGAGATCCGGATAAAGGGGGGCCGGATAAGAGAGGTTCAACTGTATATAGATATATACACACTCACATCAGTGTACATACACACCTCCATTTATCTACATGTATCTGTCTAGATGTGTGTTTGTTTGTGTGCAAGTGTTTGTTAGTACTCATTTACATGTATGTTTATATGTTCATAGGTATCATTCATGCTTTTTTTGATACGATGCATGATTGCTCATATTGCATGTTTGTCAAGCAGTAAATTAGTTTTAAGAAACAACATGGACCACTGCTGGTACTAAATGAGTGCCACTTCCCTTCAGCACACTGACTCCATGAGCGATGAACAGCTGTATCATAATACAGGTAAACATTTGTATGTAAACACCTCCCTTCTCTTCCCAATGCCAACCCCAGAAACAATAAAATAAAAGCAGAAAGCGTTGGAAAGAGAAATAAGAACTTTCTACGATATAATCAGTGTACACTATGAAATTGAATGAGTACACAAAGGCATTAGCATACAAACACACACACACACCAATAAGCATTTTACAATCAAAAGCCAGTCCGTACTCAAGTTCACTTGAATAGAGTTGAAATGAAACCAGCAGAATGGTAAAAGCTTGTGTGTGTGTGTGTGTGTGTGTGTGTGTGTGTGTGTGTGTGTGTGTGTGTGTGTTTGTAGCTGCTACTAATGATACAAGTTGGTTAATGCATTTGAAACTTTAGAATCCCATTGCTTTTATACATGTTTTTCAAGTGTTTAATTTTACTTAAAAAAGTAAAAAATCAGAGCCAACCTCTATGTGGAATGAAACTTTATTTCAAGACAGATTAATTGTTTATACAATTTCATTTTGTAAGCAATGTAAAATTGTTCTAATCAAATATAAACACAACAAAATGAGATATTAAAAATACCAAGTTGTCCTTCTTTACCTGTGCTCTATACATTCATTTGTGGATGGGTGAAAAAAGAAAAATGCAAGCAGCATTCTTGCAGTACATGTATATCACTCTACAAGGCATTTGGGCCTATTTTTACTACAGGGTAATTAATACCACTTCTACTCAGGCCAGTTGAGTTGTCTCAGGCCAGATATACAGTTCTCAGAATAAGTTGAGTTGTCGCTGTGTCCAATTCACACACATGCACACACAGCCTGTCTCATTCACTGGACTGCAGTCTCATATAACGATGCATTGATGATAAAACAGTTAAAACAAATTTATCGTCCTCTGTTCAAGCAATGGAATATCTGTTGACAAACTTCAACTCTCCCACTTTTGGCAGGAGACCTCCAACTTTGAGGCCATTTTTTCGAAATCTTCCATTCTCCCACTTGAGCGTGTGAATTTCTCCAGCTCTAGCTGTATTGTTTCCCACTTAAAGTGCATTTTCTCTAGCTTAGAATTCAGCTTTCTTCAATCCAACTTTAGTTTTGCCATGCATGTTAACCCATTGAGGATGGACTGATTTTGCTACAACATGCATTTCCCATAGACACTTGCCTGAGTATACTCGGGACTCATCAACAACGGGATAAAACTAAGGCTAAGATAGCACCAGAGAGCATTCGCAACCCTTAGAGCTTCCAGGGACCCGAAGCAGGCCCTGGACCCCAGCCACAAGGGATGTCATGCTTCAAGCATGTGGTAGCGCATATAAATATAGCATGCATATTCATGTGATCAGCGTCCTCAGTTTGCTAGGGGATCTAAGGCAAAGGGAATCTCCAGTTTACGAGAAGATTGGGATTCGAGTCTGCATCACTGTTGACAAATTGTTCAACCATCAATGGAGGACAAGGCTACTGGAGTCCTTTCACTCCGTCCCCGTCAACGATGTAGTGGCAGACGTCCTTAGGAAGGTGAGGGGCAAAGAGTATCTCCATCTGCCTGACGGGAATGTCCGCCTCTGCGCGGTGTGCCCCATCTCCTCCGTCCGACTTCTTGGTGTCCTTCAGCGCCGACGGTGGGAGCCTGTACGGTGTTCGGCTGAGCATGAGGCGAACTTTGACAACATTTGACCACGTCAGTCCCAGGGCAGGCATCATATCTGACTCCCTGGGATCCAGTGATGATTTCATGTTTGCTGTGACCTGGGGGGGGGGGGGGGGGAGGAATTTGTTTGAAGTAAGATAATATATCAGTGTAACTGATCTTAATTTTGACATCAGCAAATCAACAAAGATGTGAATACCACTGTTTCAGAGAAAAGATAAAAGTTCCATATAAGAGTGTTGCGTTTGTTGTTGTTTTGTTTCAATATCATCACCATCAATTTCCATGGAATATGTGATGAGTTGGCATGAAACATTAGAAATGTATCAAGATAACAAAAAAATCTGAAAGATAAAAAAAAAATCTGAATGATTACAAAAAATAAGAATATTAGAAATATCTACATTTATGAACAAAGTTTTTCCTTGTTATATGTGCCTGTAAAGTTTACCATTAAAAAAGATTTCTTTACATTGTCATCATTAACATTTTTATAGGATTTGTGAATCCAGGTGATTGGCTACAGTGGACAACACGTAATGCACCATAAAGTAATAAGTAGAGCCTTGCCTGGTTAACGCACACAATGGCAGCATTGAATTGGCAACTCAGCCTGTGGAGATGGGCGCCGACACGCTGCAGTTCTCGCGCCCGCTTCACCGTGTCTCGCAGCTCAAACTCGCTCCTGAATATGGCGGCGAGAGAATCCACCACTGCCAACTTCACCATGCCCCTGGACAGCAGGAGGGGGAGCCGCTTCTCAAGGCAGTGCCATAACTGATCCTGAGTTTGACGGGAAGTGGACAGAATAGAAATATCATCACATGGCGGCAGTGCGCTGCACATTCTTCATCAGACGTAATGTGAGATGCATTTGCTATCAAAACTTCCTCCAGCTGAAGACAATGTGTTTCAGGGAAATTACTGTAGACATGGAAATTTTGGCGGTTCAGTAATTTTCTTGCATTTCATGCTACCTTGGTTAGTGCAAATTCTAAAAGTTAAACCCTTGAAGAAATATCTTCACAATTTTCTCTGCACATTTTGAATTGGTCGACAATTGCACAGCGCGAATTCAAGAATATGTTTTTGATTTTGATTAACCCAGAAATCCTCTTTCATAGGGTATTCGAAGTCCAGTGTTGGCAATAACAGTGCTTGAAAAGCTATTACTTGAGCTACATTGCACTTTGTTCATCTGAAAGCACAAAGAAAAGACAGATAGTCTGCAAATAAAGATGAAGCAAATCTAAATGTCAGTATCATCTTATTTACAGCAAGGGTTGCTGGCAAAGGAAATAAAGTGAGCATGTTTTTTACAATAATGCATTTTTTTTCTTGTTCAGCTAGTCATTACATAATCCAGGCAAAAATTTGTTGGTATTCACACATCTTACTGATGATGCAAGAAAAACAATATTTGCAATAACGTGTAATTCAATACACGACAGCTTCATTGTAAAGGCTTCTGATTAGAGCAACACTACGCAAAGAATTTATGATACCTTATACAACGGATGTGATCACATAATCATAATCTACCAGTTACTGGTATGTCATAGAAAAATGATACACCAATAGATATTTCCCTAACATATGAGTCTGTTGTGTACATAACAGACATTTAATGCAGTTGAGTACCTTCCTAGGTGATTATGGAAACATACCTTCTCTGCAACATGCTCCACATAGATGTGATCTCCCAGGGCGAGCTGAGAAGCGAGGGCAGGTCCCACCTTCCGGTTGAACGCACTGATAAGCTGCTGGAGTCTCTTGCTGGGGAACACGTCTTCTGTGCATACATACACAGCTCCTTCATATGAAAATGACAGAGATGTTATGCTAACAAATGAGTTGTTGGGTATATAGTGGTTGGGATTTCTTGTGGTTGGGATAGGACTATAGATACAATTAGGAAGAGACATGATGGTAAATGGTGGACAGCATGCTGATATTTGATGCCACTCTTTCAATATATCCTGTTTATTATCTTAACATTCTGTAATGAATAGTAGTTGAATAGTAGTTAAATGCATTATCTCTAGAGAAGGAAATAGGCGGCCCCATATGATATGACTACAACTATCATGGAGGATGCAAACTACAAGATTCCTTGGAGTGCAAATAATTGCAATAAGACCAATATTGGAGAAAATGGAAGGTCACTTAAGGACAGATTCAAAGAACATTAAAGGGTATTTAGACTTAATCACCCCAGCCATTCAGCCATTGTTGAGCATGCCAATGACACTGGCCATAACAATGGGAGGAGTGATGCCCACATAATTGACTCTGAAACCTCCTTTCTGCCAATGAAATCAAAGAAACAATCTGGATTGGGAAGACCAATAATGCTTTGAATAGGGACTTGGGATACACATTGTCACCTATCTATGCTCCAGTGATCTCAACGAAAACATCATCAGATAGGCAGCAAAGATGTAAAAGAATCATTCTGGCTTGAGAAAGTCCACAGTAGTGGAAGTTCAAAGTTCAAAGTTCAAATTTATTTCCATTCGACATAAAATCATCAAACAATTCATATAATGAAAACACATAGATACAAATATATGAATATCAAAAGAAATATACACACATACACAAAACAACAACAAGAACAAGAGCCGATGCGTAAATTCATGTGAATGGGGGGGTCAACAGAGAAGAGCAATAAGCCTTGTAAATCGCTGACCCTAGAAAACATAAATAATGTGTTAAATATATCGGGAGTATAGAAACGAAACTAAGGAGGAAAAGAAAAGGACAGAACTGAAGAACAAATCAAAAGACATATAAGTGCAATTAAAGTAATCATTCTGAAGGAGAATATGAATTCAGGAGTAAACATTTATAATTCCTTTTAAAACTATTCAAAGACGGTTTCATTTTCAAATCAAATGGTATTTCGGTCCATATTAATGGACCTTTATAAAAAACTGTATTCTTAGAAATATTTGTTCTCACATGACATAAATGATAATCATTAGCACGACGGGTGTTATAAGCATAAACATTACTATTCAATAAAAATTTGGAAGAAATATCGAAGGGCAATAAACCTTTTAAACACATATACATAAAAATTGCAAGATTATATCGATTAATATCATATACATTTAAAAGCTTCAAATGGAAAAAGCCAGCTCTTCAAACATAAAGGATGGGTTGAAGCTAAAATTTATTGTGGCGATACAATCTGAGTGTGCCCTTTGTTTCAGTACAAAGGAAATTTGAAATGCACTAAAAAAATAAGAATAACAAACTTCACTACAGTCAGCCATTAGTATGGAAATTAATCATTTATGAGGGTAAGTACAGAATCAAATTCCGATGGAAGATTACCTTTGGCAAGTCCTCCATGCTGGATTGGGAGCTGTGCTGTGAGACACAGCTGGAGGCATAGCTGGGTCTTCCCAGCTGCACTCTGACCTGCTATCTCTGTGATGCCCTTCACTAGGATTCCCCCTCGTAGGAAGTCATCCAGGATGGGACATCCTGTGGAAAGATGAGTCGGTTCCCTGTGCTCTTCCTGCAAAGTCTGGTTGTAGATGTCAAGTGCTGTTGTACAAAAAAATATATGTCCATTAATACAGATGCAAATCTTAATATAAGCACCAAGTTGTGATGAACAGCTGGCACACAGACACTAAGTACTGATGTACATAACATTTTTTTTTTCTTACATATTCAAAATCTACATAAAGGTATTCTTTGTTGTCGTTTTTGTGTGTGTGTGTGTGTGTGTGTCAGGAACTATTCTTGGCAAGAGATATTATCCCTGCAGATATGATATAATATCATAATAAAAATGACACACAACAATCCATTTTGAATCTGAAGCCCCAATATGGGCCACTAAATGGTAGCCTTATTGGAAATTTGGTGGCCTGACATAATTTTTTCTTTTGTAGCAGGTAAGCGGGCCACCACTAATATAGAGCCATGCTACATATTCAACAAAATATAGCACAAAAGTTAATCATTCTCAGCTGACTGATTTATGACTTGCAGTGGGTTAAAGCTGGATTCAAACAATATCCATCCTTTGAAACAACCTCCCCCACAGATGGCTTCATGCTAGCATGCAGACATAGATGCACAAAATTTACATTATTGAAGGCATATAATGTATACTGTATATTCTTTTTAAGCATCTGTAATGATGGGGGAATGATTTGTTAAATTGAGTAAAAAAGAAGTAATAGAAAAGAATGTTTGTAGTTAAATGATAATATGCCTCTCTCAATACCAGTACTTTCTTCTTGCTGTTAAATTGTTGCTGTTGCTGTTTACCTGTCAAGCCTTTGTACTTGTACACTGTTTCGGACACTGCTTTTATCAGGAGAGAAACATCTCTGGATGATAGCTTGGTGCACCGACAGAGATCAGCGGGAGAGAGATGGAGCACTGCTTCAAAGCTTCTTATATTTGCTGGTGTTCAAATAGAGAAAAAAAAAGAGAGAGAAAGATATATCAGAGAGAAATAGAAGGGGGAGAGAGAAATAGAAGGGGGAGAGAGAGATAGAAATAAGGGAAGAGAGAAAAGAGGAGAGAGGGGGAGAGAGAAATGTCATATAAACAATGCACTTTGTTGATGAAAATGATAGATCTACCATTTGCGAAGTACTATTGGAGTTGAAGACTCTACTCTTCGCGTTAACAACTATCATTATCATTAGGATAACAATGAAAAATTCGGCAGTGATTAGGAAGACACACCAGGTTCAATTGAACTGGGTTTGAGCAAACAGCTGCACAGCACCTCTCCTGAACATAGCACGCGCTGTAATGCGTGTACATGCAAATGCAAGCAGCTTGAACTACAAAGTTCATTGACCCTGAGGCTGTCTGAAAAAAAAAATCTTTCAAAAATCCATAAAAATTTCTTGATCACTACCAAAAGTTAATCATCTGTTCCTTAATTGTGTCATTATCAACTTTTCCTCCAAGTTTCATTCAAATGTGTTCACAACTTTTTGAGTTATTTTGCAAATAGAAAAACAAACAAACCAATGCCAATGTTACCCAGTGATTCATTCAAATGTGTTCACAACTTTTTGAGTTACTTTGCAAACAGAAAAACAAACAAACCAATGCCAACGTCATGGCGATGAAAACATAACCTCCTGCACTGTAGTGCATGCATGCAAACCTCAAATACGCGCAGCTTGAACTTCCAAGTTCATTGACCCTGTCTGCAAATGAGATAAAAAATCTTTCAATTTCAAGAATCCATTAAATTCCTGGATCACTATCAAAAGAATAATCCTGTGTTCCTTGAATCATTAAGATAGCTTTTCTTGCAAGTTTCATTTAAATGTGTCAACAAACTTTTCGAGTTATTTTGCAAACGGACAAAAAAAAAAAAAAAACAACGCCAAAGAAAACAGAACCTCCTGTAGCTGCCTTGGCGGAATAACAAAACCGCCTCATATGACCAAGTTGCAAAGATGTTGGTACATGTACCACTACTAGTTTTGAGACTTAGACAAAATAAAAGGGTAGCCACGCCCACTATGCCTGGTATGTAACTCCGGAGCACTGTGGAGTGTAAACCAGTAACATGCGAGGGCAGCGTAGGGTCTACGTGTTGGGGTCGCTGGAAGGTGTGGTTACCCGGTATGGTGCCAAAAGTCATAATAAATATGTCATGAGACATGACCTGAGGTTGTCAGGATGATCTGTGACAGTGTTACTTCTTCTTCAAGATACTCCTCAACGTTCCGTCTGGAACACAAACAAGCATTCATGATTTACGCTACGTATTGTATCACAAAATTTGTTACTTTTAACATGGTTACTGGTAGTACTAGTACTGACTACTGTGTTACTGTAAATTCTCCTCACTTCTTCTGTCAGGTTCTACTTCTACGAAGATACTCAGCAGGATCCTCATGCTGTAGTGTAAGTGGAACTGGCAAAGGCAAGTCCATGTCTTGACACTAATTGACAGTACTTATTGATGTGTTTTGTTCGGAAGGTAGAGCAGTCTACCCGGTATCAGCTGGGTAGGAATCTTAAACTTCCAATTGCTTACCTTTCTTCACTGCTGCTAATATTCTGGGGTTGATTGGTAAGTCATCCATTAATTCTTTTCTGCCGTACAGTAGTATAGTACTTCATTCAACCTTCCATCGAGATAACCTGCTGATTCTAACTTGACATGTTGAGGCATACTCAGTACTCATGTTCAGGAAGAAAGACAGCTGACGGTGAGTTTTCATAGCAGCATTTGTGTAACGTTTATCGGGCCGGTTGGTTGGTACTGCAAACACGCTGTTCAATCTAGCCAGTTACGTAACATAATAGTAATATAATAATATCAAGAGCTCAGTTGAATTTCCCGCACTGTGTACGTGTATGGCGCGCCTCCTCGACGATTGACACAGGGAATATCGCGTCTTGAGCGAGAGTATCGCAGGTCATCGAATGAAATCCCTGGGCCATATCGAAAGATTTAGAGCACAATATCACTGCGTAAACGCAAGGTGAGTACAGCAAGTGCGACCCGACGTACAGTACAAACATACTAGTACACTTTGGTACGTACACCATCGAGGGGGTTGGACAACTCGACCGCGGGATAAGTCGTCCCTGGACAAGTCGTCCCTACCCCTGGACAGCTCGACCGGGTCGAGTTGTCCAGGGTCAGGTTTGCGATTGGACAACTCGACCCAACTTTATTTGTGCCAGATTTTTGCAGAGTGAGACACATTTTAGTCATTAAAATGGCATAGGTTAGTGGAATGATGTATGAAAAAATGTTTTATCGCATTTTTAAGGCAATTCCTATTTATTTTCTGATGCTGCGAAGCAATATTTCATGGTATCTTCCCTGCTCTGAGAATCTCGGTGACGGAGCTTTTTCTCGTGACGACAGCCTGTATGGTAAGGTGACATTTGTTGAGAAATTTCCATTAAATGCTTATAACCAGCAATAAAATATAGTATTTTACATAGTTATACGTGTTTTCTATCCTTAGTGACATTTTCATGAGCAGAGGAATCATTTCAGTATGAAAAATGAAACAAATGTCTACAGTATGTCGATTCGTCTTCGTTCGTACTTGTTCGGTTTCCATATCGTGGGACGCGCGCTGCTAGCTAGCTGCTAGCTGAGAGGCTAGGCTGAGCGTGGCGCTCGCTCGCTCCCTGGCCACCAGACCCCCTCCCACCGATACCAGCCCAACTTGTGACGACATCCTGTTTGGTAAGGTGAAATTTGTTGAGAAATTTCCATAAGATGCTCATAACCAACAATAAAATATAGTATTTCATATAGGTGCATGTGTTTTCTATCCTTGGTGACATTTTATGGGCAAAGGAATAATTTCAGTAAGAAAAATGAAACAAATATATCTATGTCGAATCGTCTTCGTTCGGTAGGTGTCCACACCGCGGCACGCTGCTGAGAGTGGCTCACGCTACCACCGATACCAGCAGAACGGGATACCGGCCCGCGGGCCCCGCGGGCCGTAGGGCTGGCAGTCGTGGTGCTCGCTCGATGGGTGGAGCGAGCTGTGTCGCTGCGTAGCTACGAAGTCGACCGTGATCTTTTCTTCGACATTTGGACTAAATTCCAGTCAATGAAACTATTTCATACCTTTCTCTTAACTTTGAACGATGTTATACTGACTAAATGGTTTGAAAAGTGTCTGAAATTTTACCGTCACTGTATTGATTCATAAGTAAGCCATCAACAACATGACGACCAGGCTACAGTCTTTGTCTTGCAAGCCCAAATTCTCTGTACTACCACACTACCCACAAGCTATGGAGAACCTGACTCCGTATTGATAAAGTACTGTGGGGACCAGTACTGTACTACTGTACTGTCAACAAATAATGGGGGAAAAAGATAGTGACAAAAAAGGAAATAAGATTTCTCACTCTTTTTCTTTTACTTTTTTGTGGTTGGTTTGTTTATTTCTGTTTTTGCCAAAAAAAAAAAAGGATTGCCCTGCATGTCTTGCATTCATTAAAAAAAGAAAAGAAAAAGAAAAGAACAGGGAGTACATGAAGTACTGGCTGTCTTAGCTTGTCTGAAAACTTCAAATATGTAATCCTCTATTTTTTTTTCTTCTACGCACTTCTCTCTCGGTCTTTGCCAAAGATACTATTTTGAAGAAAAAAAAAAAATTCTTGTAACTTACACTTGAACACTTGTAACTTATATTTACCGGTGATTTCTGACAGTACTTTTCTGAAGTTGATGATATGATCTGAACTGATCCTTTTTAAGAAAAAAAAAGGGGGATGGGTGGGGGGGGGGGGGGGCATCCCAGGCCTGCATAGAACATCATTCTAATGCCCTGGGCAGAGTTGTGTCAGAAAAACAGAAATGTATATCTTAATTTGATTTTGTTACGTATGCATGATACAGGTTACATTGTCTCTCTCTGTCAAACTCACAGGTACTTTTTTTTTCTTAAAATAGAATTATGGTCATAATAAGAAAAAAATTCTGTATGGTACGGTACTTAAAATTCTGTCTTTGTCAAAGTATAAACTGCGAAAACTGTTTGACGTTACAGACAGTTCACTACACATCGGTTACGGTGTAACATTATCCTAAATTCCTAAGGCCACGTTAAAGTCCATCAAACCATCCAGATCTCTCTAAACCTTAGTTTCATCACAGAAAACAATGTCACACCTTTCTTCACAACATATTTTGGGTCTGGACATGACTAATTTTCATCACATTTCATTTATCAGGGCATAAACAAAGGTGCATTTTAAATTCCACCTTGTCTTATTTTATATGTCCCAGTTTGATGTGAGCTCATCAATCTACTTATCTGGTATCTAGATAGAACAACCTCAAATTTTGCTGAATAGCCCTTTAAAGACAGGAGTATAAACAAAAACCAGAAATGTCATTGTCAAAATGATTTATACCCCCTCTTGAAGTACTGGTGCCTATTTGACCTCAAAAAAATATCATAACACTTACTATATCTACAGATTGAATGTGCACAAATTGGAAAAGAATTTCATGACCCTGCATGGCATTCCTCATTTTGAGGCCATCAGAAATGTGCTGTTACCATGACACCACACTTTACTCTTTAAAAATGTATCTTGCACTTTGAATATCAATTTTTTTATGTGTTCCATATATCTGGTAATTTCTAATTGAAAAAAATGGCAAATTAAGTCTAATTTGTTAGTCCATTACCGCACTTAAAGGGTTATAATTTGCTATTGCCATGGCAACACACTTTCTCCCCAGTGCTGATTAAAATGTTATAATGTAAACAGGACTCCACAGCTGGGATATTTGGTTGCAGGTGCAAGGTGGCTAGCAGTGCATAAAGCCCCCCCCCCCCCCCCCCCCCCAAATGCAATTTGGCCTATAAGGCTGCGTTCACATAGAAGTATACTATTCGGGTATAGTACGGTACGCGTTTTCGAGGGCACGCGAATAGCTTGAATCGAACGATATGATTTTCTAACACGGGTAAGAGGGCACTATTTGAATATGCCGAATAGCACAGAATAGTAAAGCATAGTGGGAATCGCGCTTGTTCGATTTTTGAGCAGTGTATACCGTCTTTCGATTTTGAAATGGTAACAACTTTGGTCTCGATTTGCCCTTTAGCAAAAATAATCACAACTCTTCTAATGTATTCACTCAAAGTTCTAGTAGTAAAGCAATAATAAATTACATCATTTACAGTCATCGGAGTACATCTATGTAGCAAACTAACTTACCAAGGTATCACTTTATCATTGAATTGTCATAGACTGCACCTTGCTACTAACAATGAATACTATTGGCCCTGAAATTAATTTTACATTAGTACATGTATGTTCTTTCTTTCTTTTACACCCAAGTACCAGGTATTACTTCTCTGGCAGGATAGACCAGTAAACTCTGTGGTATTGAATTGCATGCAGACTTGCGCAGGATGGATACTGCTAGGGCCTGGTAGGGGAAAATATGACCAGGTAAGCTCTGAGATTGTACTGGGATAGTACTAGATAGTTCTGGAACTACATTGCATTAAAGATCAAGAGTGGGATTTTTTTTTTTTTGTAACACATAGAACTTTCGACAAAGCTTAACATTGGCTAATATTTCACATTTTTTCTTACCTGCGCCTTAAATTGTATTATGATGGCATGTAGGCCCATCGGTACGGTAAGACAGCGAACTTGAATTTGTTGAGCTTTTTGGCTATGTCATTCTTTTCAATCTCAGATCATTATATTTTGTTCAATTTGTAATTGTATAGGTTCATAGGTTGACACACATTCTCATTGACCTGTATGCTGTTTCTTTTTATCGCCCTCATTCCTTTCCCATTCATGTGTTCATCCCTTTCACACCACACCTACTCTTTTGTTTAACATTCCATATTAAGTTTGGTAGTCCGAACTTAACTTCCCTTATCCAGTCGGCCACTACATTGGGATGTTCAACAGTGACATAGAAAAAGAAGAAGTTCTCACCTCAGCTTGTTGACACCTTCGTCCAGTTTATTTTCATTTGTAGTCATAGTGAGTTGGGTTTTTACATTCTAGTTGGTCTCTTCCATTCCTGTTACTCTCAATTTCAATTTCAATTTACATGTATTTTCATATTTCTCATGAAAATAGTACAGACAAAATAAAAATGTACAGCAGTCTGTCTCAGCATGAAGTCAAAGGTGAGTTTAGAATTGGGCTATGGTCTAGAAATATGATGGGGCCTATACATACAAGCAAGTTTGTTCAGCTGCAACTTGTACATGGAGAATAAGCTCATCAGGAGTCACATTCCAGCAGGGCTCCTAGTTAGAACCAGACTGTGTGACCATGGTAACCGGCAAGCTGCCACGTGCAAGGATTCTGAAATCAGGTACAATAATGGACTTGTGGAATGTAGCAGGCAGGCTGATCAATACCTGCATTCCTGGTTAGGATCCCTCCGGAGTAGAAGAATATGCGCCGTCAAGTCATCAAAGTACACCATCACCCGCACAATCCGGATTTCTTTCTCGTACACAACCATTCCAGCAATCTTATTAAAAATTTCTAAACTGCATCAGCATGTCAGTCTACATGCTTATTTTTGCTAAGGTAAGGGCAAATCGAGACCAAAATCGTCATTTCATAAACGAGAGATGGTATACGCTGTTCGAAAATCGAACAAGCACGATTCCCACTATACTATTCTATGCTATTCGACATTTTCGAATAGTGCCCTCTTATGTGAACTGGTGTCAGGAAATCCCGTCATTCGATTCAAGCTACAGTATATTCGTGTGCCCTCGAAAACGAGCACCGTATACCCGAATAGTATACTCCTATGTGAACACAGCCTAAGGATGCAATGGCCACAAAACAAAAGATTCTTTTGTGAAGGAAGATGAGAGCTTTATATGCATGACCTTGCCAATGCCTACCAGTGCATATATGTTGTAATGTTTCTTTTGTGACCCTGCATGACTGCAAATCATGTAACACTTTGAGTACCGTGCTTGAGAAGGAAGACCATTTGAGAAGCTATTCATCTTTGCTGCTTGTTAAAAAAAAAAAAAAAAAAAAAATATGCATGAATTCAACAGTATGAGTGCAGGATAAGCAAGGATTTGAGAATTTTATAATCAGCCTTGTTTTGTACAAATAAATAAAAATGTAAAAGATTAACACATATAATAGGGCTAAGGCATGGAAAAGATTAAGATATGAAGTCCAAGTTTGGTTCAATAGATCATCACAGTATACATAACATAGCTAGAGGGTGAGAGAGATATCTATATATAAAAAGAAAATTACAAAAAAGAAAAAGAAAAAGAACTTGACGGTTGGCCATTATCGTGCAGGTACAGGTGGCAGAGGATTTTTCTCTTGAATTAGGGTAAGGATTCCCATGGCAACAATGGCAGTGTCATCAAAACAAAAACAATTCCTTTTAATTTGAAAGTACACACAAAAGGTAGGCCCTATAATCATAAACAAGGCCAATCTAGCTAGCACTACATTTCATTACCGGTTTCATGATATCAACCATTCAACCAAACCATCCATATCTACAGGTAAAATAACTGACCACTATAAACAGACTCTCCCCTTTGACTTTTGCTTGTTTGTTTTTATTAAGAAAAAAGGTAACATTTATTGAACAGAAGTAACTTTTAAGTAGAACACAGATCTATATATAAAATCAGCAACAACAACAACAAAACATTTAACAGTTAAAATCAAATGCATATAATGACCTTCATGTAGTTCACATCGAATGATCTGCTACATAATTTGATTTCTTTTCTACTAATACGGGTACGGAGTGGCCGGCTGCTCCCTCTGCCGCTCGCGCCCCACGCGCCGCGCCCCGCCGCCGCGCCTCCCCTAGTGGGCATGGCGCTGCCAGCTTATGAGCGAGCTGCAGTGGCGAGACCAGTGCGGCGGTGCGGACACGGCAAAGATGAAATCATGCGAACAAATATCCAACATTTTCCCGAACATGTGCAAAATTAAACTCCCTCGAAGATGAAATTAGTTGAAGGAACCCTGAATACACCCTCATACATGATAAAATGGATAATTTTACGGAGATTTACTGACAAAACAATAGCTAAAACTTAGTGGGCCGAGTTAGCCCACCGCGCGAAATGAACGTGAACCTATGGGGATCGCGAACCGCGATAAAAACGTCTGAAATTTCATTTTTACGTCGTTGTATCCCCAAAAGTTGGAAAATATTCTTTACAGAAACCACTGAACACAATTCCATAAAAATTACGGTTAGAAAAGACGTCACAAAGACAAAATAAACCAAAACACAGACAAGCGCTCACGATCACTATCGATACCAACGGGTGGGACAACTCGGCCCACCCTCGACGGGTGGGACGAGATGTCCCGTGGGCCGAGTTAGCCCGACCCCCCACCGATACCAGCCCAACTTGTGACGACATCCTGTTTGGTAAGGTGAAATTTGTTGAGAAATTTCCATAAGATGCTCATAACCAACAATAAAATATAGTATTTCATATAGGTGCATGTGTTTTCTATCCTTGGTGACATTTTATGGGCAAAGGAATAATTTCAGTAAGAAAAATGAAACAAATATATCTATGTCGAATCGTCTTCGTTCGGTAGGTGTCCACACCGCGGCACGCTGCTGAGAGTGGCTCACGCTACCACCGATACCAGCAGAACGGGATACCGGCCCGCGGGCCCCGCGGGCCGTAGGGCTGGCAGTCGTGGTGCTCGCTCGATGGGTGGAGCGAGCTGTGTCGCTGCGTAGCTACGAAGTCGACCGTGATCTTTTCTTCGACATTTGGACTAAATTCCAGTCAATGAAACTATTTCATACCTTTCTCTTAACTTTGAACGATGTTATACTGACTAAATGGTTTGAAAAGTGTCTGAAATTCACCGGCACTGTATTGATTCATAAGTAAGTCATCAACAACATGACGACCAGTCTTATCTTGCAATCCCAAATTCTCTGTACTAAGCCTACTACCACACTACCCACAAGCTAGTATGGAGAACCCGACTCCATATTGATACACCTATTGTTCTACTGTACTGTCAACAAATAATGGGGAAAAAAATATAGTGACAAATAAAGGAAATAAAATTTCTCACTCTTTTTCTTTTACTTTTTTTGTGGTTGGTTTGTTTATGTTTTTGCCAAAAAAAAGGAGAGTTGTTCTGCATGTCCTGCATGAAATTCATAAAAAAAAGAAAAAAAAAAACGGGTGTAGGACCTACTGTAAAAGTGGATATTTTCGCGCGACTAATTTTTCGTGTTTGGCCGGGTCAGAAGAGTTTCGCCTGTTTTTAATTCCGCGGAATCCAGACATCATGCACAATAACATATGGCAAGCAAAAATATTTGCATGCTTTTATTTTCACGCTAGTTTCTGGTTGCGCGAAATGCACGAAAATTTCAACACCACGAAAATTTCCACGTTTACAAATATTGTCTGAAAACTCTTTTCTTTTTCTTTTTTTCTATGCACTTCTCTCCCGGTCTTTGCCGAAGATATTTTGAAAAAAAGAAAATGCCTACCGGTAAATACTTACACTTGAACACTTGTAACTTATATTTACTGGTGATTTCTGACAGTGCTTCTCTGAAGTTGATGATATGATCTGAACTAACCCTTTTTAAGAAAAAAAAAAGGGGGATGAAAGGGGGGGGGGGGCATCCCAGGCCTGCGTAGAACATCATTCTAATACCCTGGACAGAGTTGTGTTAGAAAAACAGAAATGTATAATTCTTAATTTCATTTTGTTATGTATGCATCATACAGGTTACAATGTCTCTCTCTGTCAAACTCAAAGGTATTTTTTTTTCTTAAAATAGAATGATGGCCATAATAAAAAACAAATCTGTATGGTACGGTATATACTTAAACATCTGTCTTTGCCAAAGATATAACCTGCGAAAACTGTTTGACATTACAGACACTTCACTACACATTAGTTACAGTGTAACATTATCCTAAATTCCTAAGGCCACGTTAAAGTCCATCAAACCATCCAGATCTCTCTAAACCTTAGTTTCATCACAGAAAACAATGTCTCACCTTTGTAGCAGCACGTACCCCGTTAGTTTGACAGTAAGTCACTGGCCGAGAGAGGGAGCCATTTCAATCGGTAGTATAGTCATGTTACTCTCTCCGGACGCTCCCTGATGGCAAAAAGAAACAAAAGAGCTCATTTTCGCTGACCAGTCCTTTGACCACGGTTACGTAAAAAGGTACACGTAGGCTTATCCCATAATACTTGCCACATAGCCCCTTTTTCCTAACATTAACCGTGGACAAAGCTCTTTATCTCACTCTGGCTCCTTAACCTCCAAAGGAGATGGACATACAGTAGACCATAGCTCTCCTGCGTCCAATACAAAAAGGAGATGCAATATTACTTTCCAGAGTCACGTCCTTTCCTTATTGAGACGGTTTTGATAAATTCTCTAAGTTCATACATGTCTATTTTACACCACATCGGTGAGGTGCTTGGTTCCAGCAACATTGATTTGAAATAGTTTTGGAACAATTATTACGGAAGAGGAGTTGCCTTCCTGTCACACTTGCGGATGCTGCATGAGGCTATTGCATCAGAGCTCGTCTCGCATCTCCTCTCATTGTCAACCCTGTCATCAATGACTGAGGATGAACTTCATCCATTTCCAGCTCACGACGAATTAGCGCAAATGTGAATCTCCAAGCTGGGATCGCATCATTGACAATCGCATTAGTGTCAGCGCTAAGTGATGTGAGTGCCAGGCGACGACCAGGCGGCGAACACCCGTTCCAAACAGTGTACACGTCAGCATCTCGACCCGGAGCTCATTGTGGCAGTGCGCACTGCAGTTCGCGATCGCGATCGAGATCCTCTTGGAGAGTGACGTGGCCATATTTCACCCTTGACGCGACCTGGGACTCTGCTCGGACTGTCACGGTGGTTCTATGAATAAAGGGAGAGTAAAATAGTCCTATTTGGACAAGTCAGCCATTTACGAAAGGGGAAGGGTACATTAAGGGAAACAAAAAGAATACTACCTTGGTCAAGTCAGCACATTGCTGCTACTAACTTTTGTTTTGTCTCAATTCCACACAAAGACATAACATGGAAAATAACTCCTGACCAATCACACCACTATCCCTTCTTACATAACTTATGTTACTTCTTGTCTGGAGTGAGAAATAAAGAGTTGTATAGCATCTACACTTCTGACCAATCATAAAGAAGGTCATTCTTACATAACTTATGTTATTCATTGTCTGAAAATCTATTCAAAGAAACACAAAAGAAAATTACTTTTAACCAATCATCTCTCTGTCTGGACCAGCAATGTATATCTCTATTTCCTGCTAGCCTCCTACCCTAAGGGTTAAGACCACCCGACCTTTGAGATGTTTGTCCCTGGACAGGGGATTTATCTTACATTAAGCTCCTGGGGACTGCCACCTGTTGTGGTCTGGAGATGGGGATGTACTATACAGTGCTATACATTTAAATGTGAAATGGACACTACTGTACGCATGGGGTATTTCCCACAAAATAATTGGGCTGACGTGACTATTGTGTGCATCTCACAATTATCATAATCACTATTGCTATTGACTGACTGTGCACAAATTGGAAAAGAATTTCACCGCTCTGTCGGTATGGCTTCCTGATTTTGAGGCCATCAAAAATGTGCTGTTACCATGACACCACACTTTCCTCTTTAAGAATGCATCTTGCACTTCAAATATCATCTTTTTTATGTGTCCTTTTTTCCTGTCATTTCAATAAAAAAAATGAAGAATTAAGTCTTATTTGCTAGTCCTTTACTGCATTTAAAGGGTTATGATTTGTTGTTGCCATGACAACACAGTTTCTACCACTGATTAAAATGTGTCTTTCTCTTTCTACCACTGATTAAAATGTGTCTTTCTCTTCTTCTGGCTAATGCAAACAGGACTCCACAGCTATGGGATGTTCAGTTGCAGGCGCAAGGTTAGCAGTGCATAAAAAAGGGACCCCCCCCCCCCCCATGGATTCCTTGTGCATTTTTGTTGTTGTTGGTCTAATCAGCAATGGCCAACACAATTCTAATTATTGTCATAATTAGATATTTCTATATGGTAACATAGCATACAAAACTGTGTTAACCCCATTCATTTTATTCCAAGAAAGTGTTTCTATGGAGCTGACAGTAACAAACTGACAACCGATGATTATGGCATAAAAGGTGAATGCACCAAACTTTTTAGGTGACACTGATTAAATAGATGATGACTCGATCCCTTCACGCAGCAAATCGTCAGTGTAAACCATTAGGGTCAGGGTAAATAAACAAATGCATAACATGGACAGATTGATGCAAAAGGACTCGTACAATCAGAGACACTTCCTCTACTTTTTTTCAATGACTTTGATCTTTAGTTTTGTCATGGATTCCTTGTGCATTTTGTTGTTGTTGTTGGTGGTCTCATCAACAATGGTCAACACAATTCTATATCAGGGATCCCTGTATAATTTTGTCAGGTAACTGGACAAACAGGTTACAGTTGGACTTTTTTTGTGATAGGTAACATAATAAATTGTATTAACCTTCCCCACCACCACCACCACCACCACCTCATCTCTCTTTCCAGGCTCTCTCTCTTGTATCTCTATCTCCCCTTCAAATCCTCCACTTACAGATTAAAATAGTTTTTGAATACCAATTCTGTGAGTTATAACTATGTCATTTTGGATGTCAGGTAGTCAAATCACATTCATTTGCAATCTTTACACTATGGATACATGATTGAGGTTTTTTTTTTTACTGTAATGTTCTGATTGTTCGACCGTTTCCCTCCTTGTGTGTGTGTGTGAGTGTGTATGCAATATGAACTTTAATGAGGAAAAAGATAGTAAAGTCAATGAGCCTGGTATGTTTGACATTTTTATGGGGGGGGGGGGAGGGGGGCAACATGACTGTTATATATTCTGATGATTGAAATGATCACATGATATTTCTTTGCTGCTAAAAGACATTATGTGGTACACACACACATGTGCATGCACAAATGAAAAAAAAAAAATACCGTGACATCATAACTTGACCAAAAATTTACCATCTATTTTCAGCCTTCTTAGTTAGTTTTTTAAGAATACTGATCGTCTTTTAATCAGATTGTGTTATGTTATCAATTGTATGTGAAAACAAACAACCATATATGCCCTATGGGTTAGAAATGTGAAATTGCTCATGTTATAAAAATGCTTGTGTGTTTGTCCTATAGGCATCATAAAATGAAATGTTTTCCTAGTTCTACAGCATACTCCTACGTACACACTTTGTTTTTTCAGTGTAGCAAAAAAAAAAAAAAAAAAAAAAAAAGAGAGAGAGAGAAGAAAAACAACAACAACTGCTGTTCAAAAACTGCTTAAATCCAATTGTGGAGAGCCAGTGGAGTAAAATGGAGTCAAATGGGCCTGAGCTTTCAATCCTAGCAGAATCTCTGTCAGAGGCAAAACGACAAACAGGCAGGGAAAGCAATCATATAATAGGACTTCACCCATAAAGAACAGTCAGAGACTCGCTAGGGACACAGAACAAGGAAAACAAAAGGGGAGGGTAGGAAGTCATGGGCAAGGAGCCCAACAGGTATAGGGAGGGGGATTAGAGTGGGAGGTTGACAGACAAAAGGCTGAGGAGGGTCAGTGATGATCCAGATCTGAGGACCAAAGGGGGAAACCTTGAAGGAACAGGATGAATAAGGAGGCAAAATCAAACAAGATAAAGAACAACAGAGGATAAAGAAAGGAAAAGAGTGAAAAGCATGGGGGGGAGGGGGGGGGGGGGGGGCTGAGCAAGCAGTGAGCCTTAATAAGGTGTACCAAGAGGAGGCAACAAAATGAAAGTGAGTGTCAACCAACCAATGCAAGTTCTCAATCATATCAAAGGCAAAAATAATAATAATAATAATAATAATAATAATAATAATAATAATAACAATAATAATAATGATGATGATAATGATAATATTAATAATGAAAATTATAATAATAATAATAACAATAATAATAACAAAATAATAACTAATAATAATAGGGACCTAATAATAAAAGTAATAATGATATTGATGAAAGAAATAAAAATGATAATTAAAAAAAATATGTATAAATATGAAAAAGGGAGGAAATACACAAAATCCCTGGGAGAGAAAATGCATTTTAGGTTGAAGCTGGCATAAATACGCATAGAACCACATTCAATTTCATTTCATGAATCCGGACTATCTGTGCAGATCAGACATCTCCCCTTTTGCTTTATATTCCACAATTTCTATCAAACTTTAGTGACCACTTCATTCTGAAAGGAGTTTGCCTGTGTTGCAACAATTTTTTCCAATCAGGTCGTACAAGACAACAGCAATGTATTAGTTGAAAATGTGACAAGCATTATTTGAGTTTGTGTCTTTATCAAGATAATGCCGTTTCTTGAAGGTGTGGTGAAGGCTAATGAATTCATGATAATGTAAAGCTACATAGTACATGTATGTTCTTTTAAAAATTAATTATGAATGTATTTTAATCTGTATTCATAGTTTTTAGGCAAATATCTCAAACTTTGGTACACATGATGACTGTGATATGAAAAAGTCCATGACACATCTTTGCAGTGTCCTGAATTGGTTGCTATGGTAATGGCATAGCAAAAATAAAGGATGAAGCATGATTATTAAACCTTATCACAGGATACCAGTAATTTTCATGAATTTTGCCACTATTGTTGGCCTCGATAAGAGAATGCAAGACACTAGGTTTCCTTGACATGGTCATGGCCTGTTGTATTATAACTCAGAGAAAACCTCCCAGAGAGAAGGAAACTGGATGGAGACAGGAGTACCTGTATACAAGGTAATCACCTTCATACAGTAATACCACATTTTGAGGTTTCATTTTGAGCAGAAATACTACCTGAAGCAAGAGGAATCATTCTGAAGGTTACAGCTCGTTATTCGAAAGGTTCGTTATTCCGAAGGCTCTTTAGTCCTAAGATTCGTTATTCTGAAGGTTCTTCATTCCAAATTTCATTTTCGGATTAACAAATCTCGGGAATAACGAACCTTCGGAATAATGCCACAAATGTTAAGACTAACGAACCCTTTTTCATTTTCGGATTAAAGAACCTCTAGGTATAGGGAATTTGCGAATTAAACGAACAGCACCCCATTCTGAAGCTGGTACTAAAAAAATTAGAGTACATGTAGTTTGATCCACAAGACTTTGTAAAGGATGGTCCATCGGTCAGTCCATTGCAAAGTCTTGTGGATCAAACTACCCTCATTTTTTTAGTAGTACTTGTACATTGTAAACCTAAATCTTGGCAGGTGTAGCCGCTAAATCACAGGCAGATATGTGCGACACCTTTTCCTCCCTATTAATTAATAACTGCAAACTTTATGAAAATCATGCATCTAAAGTTGTGGATTGAAATATATTCTCTCAATTGGCAATTCAGTTGTATGTTTACAATCAGTAGGCCTATATTTTAATGTGTAGTTGTGCAAGACACTTTTGTGTGAGTGTCAAAAGATGTCTTGCCACTGTAACAACATTTTTGTACAAATCATTAAAAATTGTAGAATTCTCAAACTACTACACTGTAGTATGCTGGTTTTCAAGAGATTCAAGCAAAAATTGACTCAATATAAAGTTGTGCAAGATATATTAGTATACAAATGCATTCGAAGGTGTTTGCCATGACAATTGTAAGCCCTACATGATGGCCCAGGAAATTACAAAAAGACTTACAGATCACACTTCTCCAGTTTTTAAGTGATGACATAAGTTTAATAGCACACATTGGTCATGTTAGGCTCAATGTAAAGCTGTGTATACCCTTAGGCTGCGTTAACATAGAAGAATTCAGTATTCGTTATTCCCTATGCGTCGTCAAGTCGACCCAGTACACCATCACCCGCACCATCCGAATGTCTTCCTCCTACACAACCATCCCAGCAATCTTATTAAAGGACAAGTTCACCTTCATAGACATGTGGGTTGAGAGAATGCAGCAATATTAGTAGAACACATCAATGAGAGTTTGAGGAAAATCGGACAATCCGTTCAAAAGTTATGAATTTTTGAAGTTTATGCTCAGTCACGGCTGGATGAGAAGACTACTATAGCTTGTGATGTCATATGAGTACAACTATATAAAGAAAGTATAAAGAAAATTCAAGATATTCTCACTTTTCTCACATAATAAAAGAACACTCGACTTCTCTCTTTCAGAAGTCAGGGGGAATAATATTACCCCTAACATAAGTCAGTAACAAGTCAAGAAAATGTGCACTTTATTTAAAAAGTCAAGTTTTGTGAAATTCTCTTTTTATTTTCCTTATATCGTTGTACGCATGTGACATCATACACTGTAGTAGTCTTCTCATCCAGCAGTGATTGCACAGATATTTTAAAAATTCATAACTTTTGAACGGATTGTCGGATTTTCCCCAAACTTTCACTGATGTGTTCTACTAACATTGTTGCCTTCACTTAATCCACATGTATATGAAGGTGAACTTGTCCTTTAACAATTTCTAAACTGCATCAGAATGTCAGTCTATATGATTATTTTTGCTAAAGGGCAAATCGAGACCAAAGTTGTTACCATTTCAAAATCGAAAGACGGTATACACTGCTCAAAAATCGAACAAGCGCGATTCCCACTATGCTTTACTATTCTGTGCTATTCGGCATATTCAAATAGTGCCCTCTTACCCGTGTTAGAAAATCATATCGTTCGATTCAAGCTATTCGCGTGCCCTCGAAAACGCGTACCGTACTATACCCGAATAGTATACTTCTATGTGAACGCAGCCTTATAGGCCAAATTGCATTTGGGGGGGGGGGGGGGGGGGGCTTTATGCACTGCTAGCCACCTTGCACCTGCAACCAAATATCCCAGCTGTGGAGTCCTGTTTACATTATAACATTTTAATCAGCACTGGGGAGAAAGTGTGTTGCCATGGCAATAGCAAATTATAACCCTTTAAGTGCGGTAATGGACTAACAAATTAGACTTAATTTGCCATTTTTTTCAATTAGAAATTACCAGATATATGGAACACATAAAAAAATTGATATTCAAAGTGCAAGATACATTTTTAAAGAGTAAAGTGTGGTGTCATGGTAACAGCACATTTCTGATGGCCTCAAAATGAGGAATGCCATGCAGGGTCATGAAATTCTTTTCCAATTTGTGCACATTCAATCTGTAGATATAGTAAGTGTTATGATATTTTTTTGAGGTCAAATAGGCACCAGTACTTCAAGAGGGGGTATAAATCATTTTGACAATGACATTTCTGGTTTTTGTTTATACTCCTGTCTTTAAAGGGCTATTCAGCAAAATTTGAGGTTGTTCTATCTAGATACCAGATAAGTAGATTGATGAGCTCACATCAAACTGGGACATATAAAATAAGACAAGGTGGAATTTAAAATGCACCTTTGTTTATGCCCTGATAAATGAAATGTGATGAAAATTAGTCATGTCCAGACCCAAAATATGTTGTGAAGAAAGGTGTGACATTGTTTTCTGTGATGAAACTAAGGTTTAGAGAGATCTGGATGGTTTGATGGACTTTAACGTGGCCTTAGGAATTTAGGATAATGTTACACCGTAACCGATGTGTAGTGAACTGTCTGTAACGTCAAACAGTTTTCGCAGTTTATATCTTTGACAAAGACAGAATTTTAAGTACCGTACCATACAGAATTTTTTTCTTATTATGACCATAATTCTATTTTAAGAAAAAAAAAGTACCTGTGAGTTTGACAGAGAGAGACAATGTAACCTGTATCATGCATACGTAACAAAATCAAATTAAGATATACATTTCTGTTTTTCTGACACAACTCTGCCCAGGGCATTAGAATGATGTTCTATGCAGGCCTGGGATGCCCCCCCCCCCCCCCCCCCCCCCACCCATCCCCCTTTTTTTTTCTTAAAAAGGATCAGTTCAGATCATATCATCAACTTCAGAAAAGTACTGTCAGAAATCACCGGTAAATATAAGTTACAAGTGTTCAAGTGTAAGTTACAAGAATTTTTTTTTTTTCTTCAAAATAGTATCTTTGGCAAAGACCGAGAGAGAAGTGCGTAGAAGAAAAAAAAATAGAGGATTACATATTTGAAGTTTTCAGACAAGCTAAGACAGCCAGTACTTCATGTACTCCCTGTTCTTTTCTTTTTCTTTTCTTTTTTTAATGAATGCAAGACATGCAGGGCAATCCTTTTTTTTTTTTGGCAAAAACAGAAATAAACAAACCAACCACAAAAAAGTAAAAGAAAAAGAGTGAGAAATCTTATTTCCTTTTTTGTCACTATCTTTTTCCCCCATTATTTGTTGACAGTACAGTAGTACAGTACTGGTCCCCACAGTACTTTATCAATACGGAGTCAGGTTCTCCATAGCTTGTGGGTAGTGTGGTAGTACAGAGAATTTGGGCTTGCAAGACAAAGACTGTAGCCTGGTCGTCATGTTGTTGATGGCTTACTTATGAATCAATACAGTGACGGTAAAATTTCAGACACTTTTCAAACCATTTAGTCAGTATAACATCGTTCAAAGTTAAGAGAAAGGTATGAAATAGTTTCATTGACTGGAATTTAGTCCAAATGTCGAAGAAAAGATCACGGTCGACTTCGTAGCTACGCAGCGACACAGCTCGCTCCACCCATCGAGCGAGCACCACGACTGCCAGCCCTACGGCCCGCGGGGCCCGCGGGCCGGTATCCCGTTCTGCTGGTATCGGTGGTAGCGTGAGCCACTCTCAGCAGCGTGCCGCGGTGTGGACACCTACCGAACGAAGACGATTCGACATAGATATATTTGTTTCATTTTTCTTACTGAAATTATTCCTTTGCCCATAAAATGTCACCAAGGATAGAAAACACATGCACCTATATGAAATACTATATTTTATTGTTGGTTATGAGCATCTTATGGAAATTTCTCAACAAATTTCACCTTACCAAACAGGATGTCGTCACAAGTTGGGCTGGTATCGGTGGGAGGGGGTCTGGTGGCCAGGGAGCGAGCGAGCGCCACGCTCAGCCTAGCCTCTCAGCTAGCAGCTAGCTAGCAGCGCGCGTCCCACGATATGGAAACCGAACAAGTACGAACGAAGACGAATCGACATACTGTAGACATTTGTTTCATTTTTCATACTGAAATGATTCCTCTGCTCATGAAAATGTCACTAAGGATAGAAAACACGTATAACTATGTAAAATACTATATTTTATTGCTGGTTATAAGCATTTAATGGAAATTTCTCAACAAATGTCACCTTACCATACAGGCTGTCGTCACAAGAAAAAGCTCCGTCACCGAGATTCTCAGAGCAGGGAAGATACCGTGAAATATTGCTTCGCAGCATCAGAAAATAAATAGGAATTGCCTTAAAAATGCGATAAAACATTTTTTCATACATCATTCCACTAACCTATGCCATTTTAATGACTAAAATGTGTTTCATTCTGCAAAAATCTGGCACAAATAAAGTTGGGTCGAGTTGTCCAATCGCAAACCTGACCCTGGACAACTCGACCCGGTCGAGATGTCCAGGGGTAGGGACGACTTGTCCAGGGACGACTTATCCCGCGGTCGAGTTGTCCAGGAACCACGATCGACGACGTACACATCCTGCATACAACGTTCGCTCCGATCCGATCACAGTCGACACTGCTGCCAGCATAGCAGTACACACACGGCTTAGTTAGGGTGGGACACAGTTGTGACAAAATGCCCGTGTTCTTTTGGTCCCAGCGCTGTTGTTTGCATGGACATCACTAATTGATGTGATTCGGAAGTACAGACGACAGTCAAACTTTGGATAGACTCTAATCCTCAGCAGGGAACCACTTTGCAGCTAGAAAAAGTTGTAATTGTCCAGCCGGCAGCCAGGACGCTTGATGTGTCGTCGAAAAGTACACACACTGCTCTGCACCACCACCCACGCAGCGCAGCAGTCTTGAGTAAGTCGCAGAATCTCTGAAACTTAATTTTTACTCTGTTTCCAGTGAAGTCGGTTCGTCATAACGTTTAACTTGTTACTGTTTTCTTTCCCAGTATTCCCTGTTCGTACATTTGATAAAGACCGTGTAACTACTCTGAATATCAGCTGTTTGAATGCACTTGGTAAGAGTTCCAGTTGAGCTGTATTTGAGAAAATGAAAACAAAGATATGCGCTTACACTCACTGTCACTGACTGTGAATTAATGTGGTATGGTTGGGTGTTCATAATACCGGCCACCTAACGTTTTTCTATCAGTAGAAACGTGAAAAATCTCACAATTTGCCTGAAATCTTACTCACGTGTGGAGAAAATACTCCGGATTCATAAGCGCGCACTGAAAATGCGATCTGAGGTACGCGCTCTAGATGGCGGCTTCGAACGCGTGGGGTGTCATTTTTTCCGCACTCAGTTGCCCTGTTCATTTCAACCGACCACCCTGACAATACGTATAAAGGGCACTTAGGCCTAAATTCGTTTTTTCGACAGGCCGCTGTTTTTTTCTAGCCGTCATATTTTCCCCAATAATATTTGAATATATTTTGAATCCTTCGATATTACTTTTGAAGGACTGTTTGATGAATTTGAATTGATTTTCATTAGGAAACTTTTCATTGTAATTGAAATAAATTAGATGAGTCGGTTTGTTTTTTCACATTCATTTCTCGTTTCTGCTTCAAATCGTACGGTCGTAGCGGGCGACAAAATAATTATGTCATGTGTATGTGTAACGTGTGTGCACGATCGTACAAGCGGCGGTGACAATTTTGCGGTCAAAATCATCAAATTTATTACAGAAGGATACTCTACATCTACAATGTAACAACGAGTCAGCAAAGGTAGGCCACTGCCGGCCTAGTTATATGTAGTTGCACGATAAATCTTATTGGATTTTGCCAAATTTCGTTAATTTAGAGGGAATACTTATTTGTTTTCGCCTCATTTTACTCGGTAGCGTAGCCCAGTGAAGAATCGAACACCGTTGCGCGTAGTCCCATGCGTACATTTTCTTTCTGTACGCACAATGCCATTATAGTGCGCGGTCGGTTGATATAGACCCGGTCGGTGTGTTGAACACCTACCATACAGACAGGGCTCATATCGACAATGACTATTCCCCCCCCCCCCCCCCCCCCTCTCTCTGTCAATTTGTCATTATTGATGCTGAGGATGGCCTGTTCATGTCGGGTTACTGAAATGAAAGTTTTGTTGCTGAGGCCGGCGAGGGGTCTGAAATGAAAGAAAATGTAACTACGCCTACGGTAAAGAAATCATAATTTATTTTTGAATAGTACCTGCGCGATTGGGGCATTCATAAAACGGTGTTTTTGTTGGAAATTTGATGGCCTGATCCAGACAATTTACTTACCGGTAATGCAATTTTAAAAAAAGCGCAAAAAACCCCACATGGAAATTAATCATCGTGAGCCGATTACCAGAGGGTGTGGTGATGTCAGTGATGATTAGATTAAAGTTTGCATTAGGATTTTTATAGGGATTAAACTTTTCCATATAGATTTACTTGTGTTCTTAACAGTTTTTGGAGGGTTGGTGTTGCATGTTGTAGAGCTCAGAAATATCCTTTAGTATTTTGCCCAAATTATCTTCATTCTTTCATGTGCCCTTTCCTCAGATTGCAGTGAATAGGTCAGTTTGATTGAGCGGAGTATATTATGTACATTGTGTGGAACTCTTTCTCCCCACCCTGTTTCATTCACAGGTAGTGCAGGCCTCTTCAGACAGCTGGCCAGATCTATTGTTCCCTCTATGACACCAAAGAGTGGCAGCATCTACAAGAGACTCTCCTGAGCCAAAGGCCAGGTCCACAGCAATAGCCCAGGGATCTGAGAACAGGAGCGGAATCTGGAGGCATAAGGAGCCAAGATGTCATGCGTCCTGTCCAATGTTGGATCTTTCAGTGACATTGGGACCGTCCAGAGATATCTCTTTCCAAATTGGAAGAAGGATGAAGGCGTGACTGACACAGGTGATGCCTTAGTACCAGTATTGCTCTGAGGCACGAGCTCTTTTCGCACCTTTAAGTCATGACAAATACATTTTCACTATACTTTGTGCAGTGTTTGCCATGTAGGGGTGTGAAACAAGCAAGAAGTATTTTAGATCTCCTAGATTAAAAATTGCTTGAAAATCAAGACTTGTGATTAATACATGCATGAATACACAATATGCCTTTGACCAAATTAATCATTTTGCTAGATATTTTTCATCCTTGAGAAAGTAAGATCCTGTAAAAGTAATATGAAATGTATAAACTTCAGCAATGCTGTGAGTACTCATTTGTACAATATGGCTATAATTTCCCTCAATGGTTGTCAATATGAAAGCAGTTGTAGTTCTGCTTTTTATTTTGCATCAGATATTGAAGAAAGTGCTAAAAAGAAGCATATTTTTCATCACAATACGAATGAATAATTATTGTTGTTTTGTTTCATATTAATCCCCCCCCCCCCCAAAAAAAAAAAAAAAAAAAAATCTATCAGTAGATGGTTGGGAGGATGCTGACTGGGCATGGTCTGGAGAAGAGAGTAACAGTGTGAGTCTAAAAGTGAAATCAGCCCTAAATGCCGTTGCTTTCAAAAAAGTGAGTGTTAGTGCATCACCTGCATGCTCCCATTAAGTTTCTCACCTGCATAGTTTCTACAAAGATTCATCAGCATGTTTATATTAGCAAATTTGCGCAGAAGAGCAAAGTTTAATACACCCTAGTGCTGACATTACCTATTTGAATTAAAGAAGTAGTGGGCATGAGCCCATGTTGTGAAAGTGCTTCATCCTCTTTTTAAAGAATTAATGGATAACCAAGAAAAAAAAATGCTGTACAAAATCTAGTTTGTAGTAATTGTGACAATTTAGAGAGTGTGAAGTGATAAGATTGCTCAAAGATAATCAGATATTTACACTGTTATCATTTTGACGTCAGTGTTGGCTTGAGAAGTCAAAATTCACATAAGCTGATGGATCTTGTAGATGAATGAAGTGTTTCATTTACTTTTTGTATGATTCATGTCTTGTAAAATAGATTTTAGTTTATATTTGATGTCTAATCTGTGTGGAAGTGTGCAAGTTGTGCATTAGAATGTATTTTGGTTCAAGATGTGTAAAATGTTTCATGTATTCATATGTTATCAAAGTGATTTTATTGCATAGTAATTTTTTTTTTGTGTGAATTGAACCCAATAATGAAGTGCTCTAATTCTATATGGGACATACTCCGCAAAACTTACATCCTTTTATATACCTGCTGTCATGTGACTCTTAGGATTGGCAAACAAGATCTTCGGACACAAAAAATTATATTTGCAACTCAGCTGACTGCGCTACTAAGCAAATTTTTGTGTTCACCTATTGAATGTGTCCTTTAGTAATGTTTTGATCTTTGCAGCTTCTGTTAGCTGTGTATCCTTTGTACATTTTTTTTTCTCTGTGAAATTCATTTCTGAATTCTTAAGTGTGTCTTTGAGTTGAGTGCTCTGTGTAAACCTACTAGCACATTGTAGTTTTCGTATTCCATTTTATTTGCAAAGAAACAATGCAGACAAGGCTGAAAAGAAACTGTGCTGTTTTGCTGCTTCTGCGCAAATCTGCGTCAGTCATTCTAAGTGCTCTTGTTGAGTGCATGTCCTTCCTATCCTGAAGCTATCGACCTCAACAGTGTACTTTTTGTGTTCGTACGTCAGTTGCTTTTTTTTTTTGATGATGATGTCATGTTAGATGTTACATCTACAACTTTAAGGACCACTGTTCACAAAAGCATTTCACCCTGTAATGCATTAGATTTAGTGGCCAGCCGTGCATGCAAACTGAAAACCTGTATGGCCATATTGGTTTGCCAACAGGAGGAGAGCGAGGCCGATGCGGGTCCTCCGGACCAGGATGCCTGGCTCCAGGAATGCTGCATTGCCCTCTCCCCCACCAGTGAGCTCATGGTTATCGCTTACGAACAGAAGGCAGTGTTTCTCCAGCGTAAGTCCAGTCCTTGGGAATCTCTGTTGTTGCTATGCTAACAGGTTATCTCAATGCTTATTTTTTACGCGATCAGAACTCTGAAGTCTTTCTGCTGATTTGACTTTGTTTTAGCCACAGAGATACTGAATAACTGCAACTCTAAAGGACATTTTTTCTGTTAAATATACAATATTTAGATTTGATTGCCTTTATTTACATTGTATATTTTCTATCAGTGGCACCAAGGTGGTTGAATAAGTGTATGCATGAAAGTGTGCAAGGCTTTGTCTTATCATTGCATTAAAAACACTTAATGTTCAATAATGTGTTCCCTCTAAATAACATAATGATTTTATTCATATATCTTTTTGTTGCATTGATGAATAAAGAGCACATTGTTTATGAGTTTTCGTAGGATTCAAGTACAATGTAGTAGGATAATGTACAATATTGTCCATAGCTCCAAGAAATTATAAGAAATCTTTCATGTGTCATTACAAAATGACATAATAATATGAAAGCTTTATTTGCTCATGACCATCTCATAAGCAAATCACATGGCATGCTTTCATGTCACTTTACTCTATCACCGTCTAAAAATCATGAATATGTGAAAGTGTTTATCCTTTTATTTTTTGCTTGCAGAGAAATGGGATCCAGAAGAAAAGGATGGAATTGACAGTAAATACCACATCATACACAAAGACATTCTCAATCAAGAAGATGGGTAGGTGCAATTGACTTTCTTTCAGTATTGTATCTATTTGTCATGAATGAGATAATCTCCAATGTGCTTGCGCCAACAGTGTGTGTTCCAGCTAGAGTTAGGGGAAGAGCAAAGATACCGCATTCTTCTTCTTCTTCTTGAAAAGTATAGTCCACCTCCTGGTTTATTACTGATTGTCAGGTTCACATTATTTCAGTATTGTATCCAATTGTCATGAATGAGATAATCTCTAGTGTGCTCGCGCCACATGTGTGTGTACTAGAGTTTCGTGAAGAGCAAAGATACCCATAAGGGCCATATTCTTCTTCTACTTCTTTTTCAAAAGTACAGTCCACTGCCTGGTGTATAACCATAGTTATTATGTGTTAATTGTCAGGTTCAGTGAAGTGCTTTCATTGTGATTTTCAGTTGTCCCTACTCTCCCTCTCACTGATACAAATAGAAAAGCACTCAAAGAGCGCAGACCTGTGCCAAGTCAGCAACTCATTTCTACCCATACACACATGCAATTTCCCAATATAGAAGCCTTTTGTTTATGTCATCAGCTTCCAGCTGCGCGGTGCCTTGCCAGAGGAGAGCACACACTTTAGTGCACATAATTCATTTAAACCTCCAGTGCGTGCAGCTGAACTCCCTAGTTCATTGACCTTACATGCCAAAAGATAAAAAGATCCTTCAAAAATCCATAAAAATTCCTGGATCACAAACAAAATTTAATCATCTGTTTCTTGTGTCGTTACTGACTTTTCCTGCAAGTTTCATTCAAATCTGTGTACAACTTTTTGAGTTATTCTGCAAACACTGAGGCAAACCAACGCCGATGATCACTTAACCTCCTTCTGTTGCGGTGGTAATAATTGTTATTTGCTGGATTGCATACCATTAAATTCTTTTTATGCATGCTGTATTCCATCCAGTGAGTGCATCACCAGCGTCATGTGCGTACCCTTGGCATCACAGAAGCGCTCATCTCAAGGGGCCCCCGACTGGACCTGTGTCGTAGTGGGGTTCACCTCTGGCTATGTCAGGATGTACACAGAGGTAAGTCAGATGAGTGTTCAGTGATGAATCTGCTGAGGATAGTCGGTGTGTGGTATGTTGCTATTTCCTGTCCAGGTGTCTGATCATTTTCATCTTTTTCGTAGCTGCCCATTATAATACTTTTACATAATGTACAAGAATTGCAATTCTTAATCCGTGTTGCACATTTTTGTGTTTTGTTACCCTATTTTATTACAGCTACAAATGTATCTTGTTGTTTTTGTGTGGATGTTTTTCAGTATTTGTTTATCTTATTCCATTGAATATCAGTCAATCAGTTTGTGTATCTGTTTCATCATTTCTTGTATTTTATTTTATTATTTGAGGCAGGGCAGTTGAATTGAATTTTGTACAGTATTGGTATTATATCTGTGACTGTATCTCTTTATTTAGGAATTGATTTGAAACTCTAAGCCATTTTTCCCCCATCAGGGTTAGATAAATAACACGACTGATATGTTTTGGCATAAGAACACCTTGAGATGCAGAGGCTAGTGCCCCATCCCCTTCCCCCAGCAGTCATGTTTGAAGAAGACCATCAAAATGAAAACAGTTATAAGCTTATTGTCAAAGAAAAAAGCACTGTGGCCCCACTCTTGTCAGGAGCTTAGTAACAGGGAGGATTATCGTGCCCCTGCAGTGAAAGGGATGAGGGCATTCCTTGCCTATATATTCCCACCACCATTGTTAGAGCTTGATCCCTAATTAGGCCAAACTCTGATCCTGTACAAGTGCTTTTGTACTTGGAATCTTAGTAGTGCCTCTTTTGTTTGGCTGCCCAATGCAGACAGATTAAGTTTCAACTTGAAACTCATGTCTATTGATGTGCACACTTGCATGTGGTTCGATGGTTGTTGTCATGAGAAAATTTTGATGAAGGCATTATCAGGTCGCAATACTCAATAGCCATCTAGTATGAATTTACCCAGCTCTCTTTTATTTTTATCTCATACAGAAACAATGTATCACATGGTTGTAAAGCCATTTGCCCATAGCTCTGCATAATGTGGAGTAAATCAACAGAATTTGATGACACATTTATGATAGTGAACTTGAAACTACTGTTTCTGGTAAATATTTGATGGAAATCCTTTGTTTTTCTCTCTGTTGCACTCATGATGTCAACCTTATACAAAACTGTTCAAGAATTACATAGTACCAAGTCTGATTGGGCATCTATCTGTCAAGGTTTGTTAGAATATGATGCGGAAAGTTTTGTGTTGTTAGTCTTCAATGCAGTTCTTGCTTTTGGTTGGTTCAGAAACTTATTGGTTCTACAACTTTGTTAACCTTGGTTTTTATGGACTCTTCATATCTCTTCTGCTTCCACCGATGGACCCAGACTGGATCCTTGCTCCTGTCTCAGCTGCTACACGAGGACCCTGTGCTGAGGCTGAAGGGGAGGACGTACGAGATGCCGCGCCATGCCGGGGTTGCCGAGCAACAGGAGGAGCTCACCATCCTCTACCCCACGGCCCTGGTGACGGTGGATGGCTTCAGCCTCTTCCAGAGCCTGCGTGCCTGCAGGAACCAACTCGCCAAAGGTACCTACACTGGCTGTCAAACACCAATAAATCTTCAGCCTTTCGCTGCCCAGCAAACAGAAGGCCCTTGGTGCTACTATGCTGTGAATTTGTACAAATTGGGTAATAATCAACTGTATCACATGCCTCAAAAATGGTAGCTTGGGCAACACATAACTTGTTGCTGTTAGAGAGGCATTAAGGCGAGAGCCATAAAGACAGGTGGGCTGTCCATAGGCATTGACTATCATGCTGTGTTTAAAACTTATATTGTGTTTTGTTTGTTGTGTACCTTGTGATTTTCATTTCTACAACTTATGTTGCTTTCTTCTGTTCCTGTTAATAAAGAAAGCTAATAAATGTATAGGTAGTCATAAAGTAAATTAAATACTGTATATCAATTAATGTTATCATGAATATTTATGATCAATCCTGTTAAAGTAGCTGTGGACTAGTGGGGAAATGTTAGTTTGATTCCTTTTTATGCCATACATAAACATATTACTGAGTTTATTATTGTAGATGATTCATCAATGTAATATTATACAGTCAGATCACACCAATTGCAAAGATTTCAATGAAAGAAGGTCATACAAGTTCATCACTAGAGCTACTGGTTGTGAGTCACTGGTCACTCGAACTTGGACAAGTTTACTGCATGTAGCAACCCTCCCAAAGGATGTGTATGAAACATTTGTCTTGTCTTGATGCCTTTTGCCACTGTCTATGTCCTGTATGAGTCCAATGTGATGTGCCTGAGACTTGCGTACTGTTGTATCGTATATTCCCTCCCTGACAGCTGCAGCCAGTGGTAGCCAGGACAACATCCAGCCACCACCCCTTGCCTACAAAAAGTGGGGCCTGCAGCAGCAAGATGCTATCGTAGATCACGTCAGCACAGGTAAATCTCCCTCATCCTGTCTGTGGTTGGCAGAATCAGACTGAAGCTTCCCGACCTTTTTTGGGGGTTTTGTTTCTTTTTGTTTGTTTTGGCTCCATTGCTGTGCAAGTTAGTAGTAAAATGGGAAATGATATCACTGAAGAAGACATTCTATAGTAGTAAATATGTGAATGTCAATTGCAACTGAAGTGCTGATAATGTGTTTAGGGTGTATTTGATCAGCGCAATTGTAATTTTTTTCTTTGTTTCCTTCTATCATCTGGAAGTCTTCATGTGATAAAATTCCCCTTGATTCAGTATGAGAGAAATAAAGAATTTTATTCATGCATTGCATTGACATTTGCATAAAATTTGTAATCTGAAGAGCAGATTATTTTGTCCAATACATGACATGAATACAGAGTATCTGCTGAAAGGAATTAGTGAATCTCAAACTTGCTAGCAGAGAGTGTGACAGGAGCCTTTAATTATGTCTACTGTGTCTGCCACATATGCAATGAATATTGTGCAAGACAATTTTAGAGTGGCTACATTTATGATTGCAAACTGGAACACCAAAATGAGAAATGAGCATTATCCTTTGAAAAAAAAAAAGAACTGGTAGTGATTTCTCACAAATGATGTGCACTGCATTTGTGCTTTGGGAGGCAGTAATTTGGCATTAAAGAAAAAAAATGAGTATCTGTGCAC
Source organism: Diadema antillarum (assembly GCF_040938485.1). Lineage (NCBI taxonomy): Eukaryota > Metazoa > Echinodermata > Echinoidea > Diadematoida > Diadematidae > Diadema > Diadema antillarum. The sequence continues at coordinate 2,364,603 of NW_027270925.1, read as the reverse complement.
CCCTGAAATTCGTGAAAATAAACCACTGCAAAATATATCATGTACGGTACTTGATAGAGGCTGCCACTGTAGTGATTGTTACAAGAACACAGATAAAAGGGTAAATTTATCTGCTTTTGTCCTCAAGGCGTGGTGTCCAGCTGCTCATTTGACCAGCTCCATGCGGCATCCACCCTGGGTGGCTACAATGCCTCGGTCAGGACCACGCCCCCTGTCTGTCACAAGTATGTCACTGCCGGGGCAGGACCATTCCTGGGATTCTTCTACGCCCTGGAGGTGAGACCCAAACTGACCTCACACTACCAAAAGTGTGTATTTCTGTGGGGTAGCCAAAAAGCGAAAGACCCTCCTAACATCAGAGTTCTTTTTGTTTTCCAACATCATATTAGAAAGCAAATTGTAAGTGTGTTAATACACTGCCCTGTGCAGGCGTTTTCTGATGTGCAGTAGCATGGCTGCATTTAGTTGTGTGTGAGGAGCAATAAAGTTGTAGTGCTGCTTTGTTTTCTTTCACTTGTTCAGCAGTTTTTTTTGTCAGTTCGTTATTTACTAATGACACCAGATATGCTAAGTTTCTGATTAAAAAAATGTCATATTTTTGTTCAGATGCTAAACTTATTGTTGTAGAATATCTGCTGTAATATGATTTGGAACATATCAGCTCAGCTAGCATGATTGATGTTTTTATGCCTCCGCAACGAAGTGGCCGGAGGCATTATGTTTTCGGGTCGTCCGTCCGTCCGTCCGTCCGTCCGTCCGTACGTCCGTACGTCCGTACGTCCGTCCGTCCCGTTTTGTTTTTGTCGATATCTCAAGAACCGTGTGGTGGTTTTACATCAAACTTGGTATGAGGGTATATCCTTGGGGGATAATACTTTGTGTGGATTTTAGGGTCACTGGGTCAAAGGTCAAAGGTCACAGGTTTATTTTGTGAAAAAAAAATTGAAATTTCATGTTTTTCTCCATATCTCGCAAATGGTTCAAGGTATCTTCATGGAACTTAGTATATATGCTTGTACCGATGGGCAGTGATTATCTAGGGAAGTTGGGGGTCATGGGTCAAAGGTCAGGGGGTCAAAGGTCAAGGTCAACTCCTCAAAATATCACTACTTTCCTTAAAATGCAATAGGCTAAAGGTTTTTTTTTTAAAACTTGATGTATGGCATGTATTACCCAATATATATTTTTTGGGAAGTTTCTTGCCAAAAGGTCAAAGGTCAAAAGGTAAAAGGTCAGTGAAAGTGCTAAATTGCACTTTTTCCTCCATATCTCGAAAGTAACTCAAGGTATCATCATGAAACTTACATATTTATGCATGTTCAACCTAACAGTGATTCTCTTTGGAACTGTGAGGTCAAAGGTCAAAGGCCAGGTTTAGATAATGCTATTTTCCCATTTGATACTGAAATTATACTTTTTCTCAATACCTTGAAAATTACTCAATGCATAAACTTATAAAAGGGTCAAAAGTCAAGTAAAAATCATCAGTTCCCCAAATACCTGCACTCTGACATTTTAATCATTCATCCAATTGAACCTAGTTCTAGGAAAGTGAACATTCAGCACATTTGTGTCAAACCTGTCATTTTAATATTTTGCCAATTGTGTGAAACTGTCATCACACATTGTCAAGACAGTGTACTATAGACCTATTGGGAGAACCATGCATTATGGCGGAGGCATATCAGTAGCCGTAGCGATATATCTAGTTCTGACATATTGTAAACATGTGTAATTGCGTTTTCATTTTGCATTGAAATGAAAGTCAAGTGATCATAGACTTAACATCATATTTTGAGTAACATCAGAGCTGCCAAGTTTTCTTAATTCTGCATGAGGTACTATTGAATGTCATGGCAAGGATATACCCCCCTCCCCATTTGAGAATCATTTTTGACAACTGAGATGCATACAACACATAAATATCTCCCTAATAGCTCTTTAGAATCTCCTTGCATTGAGTGATAACTTCTCTCATTCATTTTCTGATTTCCATAATCAGGGAAGTGCCCAGCCTCTCTTCTCTGACGTGGCCATGGCTGTAGCCAGCAAACTGAAGTCAGCAATATTCTCAGCAGCAAGGTCAGTTGAATGTCTTATGGAGAGTTCTAACTTGCATGGGATACCTGTAATGCTTCACTGGAACACTGAAGCATGTGATTGTCAAACTTTCATATTAACAAAGTTATCTTTGTGTTCGGCTTTAGCATGTTTTCCTTATCTTGCTTGTTTGTTTGTATGCTCAAGGAATTACAGCTGTATGTACATTCCTATGGATCATTTTTGCTGTGTTTGATCCGTTGCAGAACAATGTTTATTTGTGAATATGGGATTTCATCAAACCTGAGAGTATGTAATACTGTACTAAACGCTGATATCATGATCAGTTTGTGATTATGGATGTGTGCAGATATATATGTTGCAATATTTACCAGTTAGCATTTGATATTCTAAATGCAGTGGATAGAGTATGCCATACTTCAAATTCAGGAATATTAGGAGGAAAACTATATTCTGTGATTCTGTGATGAGATGATGACAGGCCATTCATTGGTGATTGGTTCTACCATCAACAATCCCCTGACATGAGTGAAACCTTTTCTCTAGGATGTCACCTGTTTGGTGCTAGTGCCAAATTTTAATTACTGGCAGCACATCTTATAGATGCCTTTAGGGAGCATTTCTATTCAACCCCAATGATATTTAATGCAGTAATTATCCCCCAATGTCCATTTTGTAGTCAAAATATGACATTGGCCTGATGCATACCAGATATTCTTTGCCCAAAAATTATTGGAAGCTGTTGTGACACTGAAATAAATGAATGGAGACTATTTTATCTTGTTACTGATAATCATCAGACCATATTCAGCTGGAATGTGGCAAGTGTTACTCATATTTCAACTTTTGTCAGCTTAATATAGAATCTTTGCCATGCTGTTGAAAGTTTTACAAGAGAGGCTGTATCCCATGAACATTGTCTTGCTGACATCTTTCCTTCACAGTGGATGGTTTGGTTTTGGTGGCAGCAAGCAGAATGCCGATGCACAGACAGGTTCCAAGCAGAAGCCTCGGGTAGAGCCAGCTATGTCTCTCCCTATCAGGTGAGCTGATCAGAGTCACATTTACTTTATACCAAACATGAAGATTTCTTACAGTGAAGCCAGTTCTGCTTCAAGTTCTTGTATTAAGAGTTTTCGAGCATAAGATTCTGACCAGACTTCTTGTTTTATGAATTGTACTTTTTGAACATGCTTTGTGCACATGCACCGTTTACAGTGGGGTGAACATGGTATTGCCATTTTGTAGTCAAATGGTTTGTAGTATTTTGTGTACAGATATTCTTTCTTGTCAGTGCAATGTTCCAACGTTGTTGAGTGATAGACATGTGTTTTCGAAAATTTGAAGGGTGAAGTAGGGGACTGCATATTTTGATTTCTGTTGTAAGTTTCCAGTGACAATCTTGTATGAGAGTAAAAAATTGCTGCATGTTGGCATCTTAGTAAGTTAAATTGATATTTTTGTGGGAATTGACATTGCTTTACGAGGATTTTGTGGACTTGTGTGTTGTGGATTCAGTTTTGATTACAAGCATTGTTCAGGGCTTAGCATCATTTATATATGATAGGGTGATGATGAATTGCAAACTAGGTTCCTGCAGATATATTAGGTAACTACATAATTTCAGACATTTTTTTCTTCTGCCTGAACAGTGAATATTACTGAGCTGTTGTCAAAGTAGACATTGCTTTGAAAAAAGAAATTTCCCTTCCTGATGCAGGTTTGGTCTGCCTGATGTCCGTCGCCATGGAGACAGTATAGTTCTGGCTCCTGGTCTCAGGTTAGCGGTGAGCACTGATAGCTTTGGCAGAGTGTCACTGGTTGACGTCATCCGGGGAGTGGCGGTCAGGATGTGGAAAGGTAAAAAGAGCAACAAATGTTTTACTTTTGCAAAATACTTGAGAGAAGAGAAAGTTATCTTTTAATCAAAAGGAATGAAACAAAATCAGTATAAACTGCACATACTGTGTGGAGCTGTTACATTAAGCATTAAACAAGCTGCAGCGTGAAAGTAATGACTTGGGCATTAATGTTAATCAATGTGATCTCCATTTCAATAGATGAGTTGCTGATCATTGCCTGCCTTCTTTTTATTTTTAATTTCATCTGAAGGTCTTTGTGCTCATGATGCTTGTACCTTCTACATTTATGTATGTGTTAATGAGTTTTCATGAAGCTGTGCTCTTCCTGAGGCTCCATTCTCAGTACACTGATGCCCTCCTTCACATTACCAGGTTACCGAGATGCCCAGTGTGGCTGGATACAAGTGGTGGAGGACATCCACCGGGACCATGGAGGGAAGAGAGCACGGGCCAGCGCAGGGAGCTCGCATGGACCCCGCGTGGCCCTCTTCCTGGTTATCTATGCACCCCGCAGGGGGATTATAGAAGTGTGGAACACGCAGCAAGGCCCCCGGGTGGCAGCCTTCAATGTGCCCAAGTCTTGCAGGTGAGGGAAGGACAGAGCGTAAACCATCTCAGAAAAATATTCCTTTACAAGATTAAATTTCCAACAGACCATAACCTTGAAATTTGATAGAACATCATTGTTCCATGAGAAAGAAAGAAGCAAAATCAATGCGAATATCCAACAAAATTGCAATTTGGATACACAAACACATTTTATGGCTAGATGAAACTGCATCTATTACAGAGAAATTTCGACACACTATCTCCTCCAACATTCTGCTACACCATGCATACATTTGCCCAGCTTGACGGATTGTATATATATCCCTCTCTCAGTTTGCATGAGCAATGTGTGGCTTGTCATTTTCACGATCACTATTTCAATTTTTTTTTTTAATGCTTAACCCGTTCAGGACGAGTCCTGAGTATACCTGGGCAAGTGTCTGTGGGAGATGCATATTGTAGCAAAATCAGCCCGTCCTCAGTGGGTTAAACATCATCATTCTCTTGGCATTGAAAAGAAAAGAAAAAATTAATATCTTATGTGTTCATGATTATTATTGTGTATTTGTTCCCCCAAACTCCTTAGGCTGCTGTATCCAGGCCATGGGGTCATGGGTCTCAACAGCCTCTCGTTTCAAGACTCGCGCACACGCCCCCACATGTTGCAGTGCTGCCTGCTGGAACCCAGCGGCCTCGTGAGAACCATCAATGTGCCGTTCCACCTGGCCCTGAGCGACAAGAACAGCAAGAGGGCGCACGACCTGCACCTCATCAAGAAGCTGTCCAGTCTGCTGCACCACAGGAGGTCACTGAAAGGTCAGGGGTCAATTCTCGTATGTCACTCAGGCGGCTTCGCTTGATGTGAGCAATGCATATTAAATCGTATTTGGCTTCTGAAATGATTAGACAGTTGATTAAAGAGGACTAGCTTTTACAAAGACAAGATGGACTTGTTTTATAATTAGGTGAAGTGGTTATTAAAATCATTCATTTGTCTTTTTAGTCATTGATTATGCATTATCAAACATACAACAAAAATAATGGAATAGAAGGGTAATTTGTCAAAAACATGGCTTAAAATTGAATATTAGTTTGTCTGTATGTCCAGTCTGAGTCTGTTGCTGTGACAATGTATCTTTGCATAGCAAATTGTTGTGATGAATTCCTTCATAAGATGGAAAAAGAATTTTGTTGAGAAACATCCAACATAAGATTTGTTTTTGTAATGAACATAGCTTAGGCAGTAAGTTGACATCAGTATCTTTATCTCTTGTCCACGCAGAACCCATTGTTGAACCGATTAGCAAAATACTGCAAGATCTCAAGTTGACAGCATACAAGCAACAGGTATGTGTAGGCCACTAACTGCTGGTTATTGAGGCAGTCTGGAAATAATCTTGTCTTGATCCACGCGACCTAGAAAACAAACAAAATGAGTTCAAACATCTTTCACGCATGGGCATCACTCTGAATAGAACCACAATTATTGCTTCAAAAGTTTTTAATACGGGAATCGTTTTTGTGCCAGTGACTGTATACAGTGTGTACAGTGCTAGGGGGTTTTCTGTGCCAATTAGCACTCAAAGCCCACTAGGTGCTGGTTCAGATTGGGACAAATGACTGCCTTTTCTAAGGTCCTTGGATTTTTACAGCACCTTTTAACAAATGTTACTTTGTAGATCTAGAGGAAGGCCACTGTCACTAGGCATATGTTTGCCTAATTGTCACACTTCATTATTGCTATTGCAATATCATTTTATTATTCTTATTCTTACCATTATTGTATAGTCTTATTTATACAGGGTAGTCGCTTCAGTGATGTCAGCACTTTTCTCTCAGTGGACCCTGTTCATATCAGAAACAGACATAAAACTACAGGTACACACACAAAAAAAAAAAGAGAAAAAATATGACAATTTTTTGTGATGGATTGATGGATGAGTTTACCATTTTCTTTCAAGGCCCTGGACAAAGCCCTGTCAGCCAAGGGCATGTCACCCGAGGAGCTCCTCCACATCGTCCGAGTCCTCATCATCCAGCTGTCGGGCCAGGAGCCCAGCAGCATGGACTACGAGAGCCGAAAGCTGCTCCAGTACTGCGGCTGCCAGGTCACACTGGTGGAGACCTACACCAGGATCCAGGGGCTCCAGAGGAGAAGTGGTGACACCGGAGGCGGGATGGAGGGCACTGAAGCTGATTCCACAGATAGGGGGCAGGAGACAGCCGGGGAGGGGCTGGACCAAGAGACAGTGGGCAGCGAGTCATCCCTTGAGGTGGGTGTGGGTCTCTCATTATCTGTCAGGAGCACCACCTGTGGGTCAAGCATTTTATCTCAGTCTTTTCATATGTTCGAATAGTCCTGTGAAAAATGTATGGTTGCTTTACAAGATTTACTTTTTTAAAGGCTGAAATCGTGAAAAAACTGCTGTTTTCATTGTGACCTATAAATGTCAATAGAATGAAATAATGATGGTTATATGATAATGACACTGGTCATGATGATAACAAAGGCATTCAATAGAAGCATTAATGTAATAGATGTATAAATTATACAAATGTCGTATTGATGTAATCTGGATTTAAAATTCTGTTCTTCACTTTACTTCCACTTTTCATGTCCTACTTCTGTGAATTCTTTGACGTTGTACTGTAGCGTTGTCACTAGAAAATGAGGAAAAAATTTTTCAATGTAGGATTATGCAAAAACTGTTAAGGTGCATTTTGGAATGAACATTTCTGTTCTTCATTGGTCATGTTTTTCTGTTTGGATGTCACATCTACTGTTACTGTAAGTACATGGCATATCTGTGGCTGCTTTTGCTATCTTTCAAAGGCCCTTGCCTCAGCGTTGAAGCAGGACCCCGCAGCTCTTGAGGCTCTCCTGAAAGAGGTCAGCTCCTACCTGTCGTCATCATCGTCCTCCTCCTCATCGGAAGCCAGGGTCCGCTTCACTGTGGACTACAGCATGGACCCCGCCACCTTCCTCAGCTGCTTCAAGACGGTCGTACGGAGACCGTCAGATGAGGGGGCTGGAGAGGAAGGGAAGAGACAAGGGGAGGAAGAGGAGGAGGAGGGCGGAGAGGAGATGGCGCCGACGGAAGAAGTGAAGATGAAGGTCACTTTCAAGGATAACCTTGCAGAAGAGAAGAAACTTGCCTTAGGTAGGCCAAACATTCTCATTGGAAATATGCCATCCAGTAGTAGAGCATGGAAAGTCTTCCTTTTTTTCTGTTGCTTCTTTATTAAGGTATAGACCGAGCAAGTTTAAAGTTAAAAAATAATCTGAATGTGCGAAAAGCACTTGCCTTTGGCAAGCTCAAGTCAAACCATGTTTTTGAATTTAGGACTAAGATATTGACTGAAATAGATTGGTGTAATTTGTCTTTCTTTGTCCTTACTTCATCCCCATTTGTTGCAGGAATGTATCTTTTTAGACCCTGTTTGGTAGACAGCAGTCCGGCCGCTACAATCTGCAAGATACTTCGAGATGCAGAGGTTGAAGCCTGTGAGTTGAGGGTAAGCCACTTCTTTTCCTCCTTTTTAAAAATGTCAATATAGTGGGTAGGGATTGTTTTGAAAGAAAGAATTTTCCCCAAACATGGTCATGATCAGCAGTACTATGGTATTACTGCAAAGATTTTGAAGGGGATGGCTAGTAACTGGTCAGTGGCAATCAGTGGGAATGCTGGGGGATGATTGTTCCAATCCTTGTGGGATTCATTTAAGAGTACATTATATATTTATTGTTGTGTGAAAATTATTTGCTTCAGAATGGTCTCATATTCAAGTAATGTGCAGTTTAATGTTTCCAGGTTAGCATGCCTGTACAGTGATGGGGCGATCGTTAATAGGCCGTGGTGAAATGTATCACATTTTTCATCATGGTAACATGAAACAGTAGCTTAACAGTTGACTTGTCGACTGTAGTGCTTATCATGTGCACATTACATGATGTGAATAAATGCATCTTGTTCATCTGTTCTCACGCAGATGCTTCTCCTACAAGTCTGGCTTCACAACGAGGCAGAGTTTCTGAAGAGTGCTCAAGTTGCCACTGCCAACCTTTGCCACCTGCTATCGGAGACCGCCACGCCCACCTCCCCTTTCCTTGCCCACCCTGGGGGTGCGGGGATGATGGCCCCAGCAGAGGTGGAGAGCATACACGGACTACTGCATGACACACAGCACGTGGGCGGGGCCGAGATGGCTGCCGTTGTCGTCAGAACGATGGTCGGGAATGCCGAGGGGAAGAAGGGGGAAACGGCAGCAGAGAGTCAGGTAAAATAATTTCTTTGCTCTGGATTCGTGTTTTTGGAACCCATCTGAAAGCATTGTGCAGGGCTTTACCTTTCTTTCATGATCTTCAACAATAAAGGAAAGACCCAATATAGTGTGTGCAATTTAGGCCTCCTCTGGCTTCCAACTTGTGACATAAGGATTTAATATTCATTGAGGAAGAACGAAGCTCAGCCAATTTCTGCAGAGGAGACCAGAAATCATAGAAAATGACACACTGCTTGCTTCTTCATAAAGCCTGTAAGCAGAAAGATGGATTGAGAGTCTACAAGTTCAAATTCTGTGTGTGAATGGTGGACAGTTTTGTGCATTTTTCCCAGATGAGAAATAACACTATGTTTTCTAATGTTCTTTTTCCACTGTGTCTATTTCAAATAGGACGCTACAGAACAAATGGAGGTCGATGAGAGTGAGGATGCCAGCCCCGTGACCACACCCAGTTCAGATCTGAGCCGTGATTGGGTGGATGTCAGCATGTGGGATGTCCTGATTGAACAGCTCCGAGACCTGATGGTGCTGAAGAGACTGACCCAGACCAAACTTAGCAAGGTGCGTCAGATGTTGCAGCTGATTTTTTTTTTCTTTCTGGAGCTAGTAACTGAGCTTTGATGTTCATCATCATCATCATCATCATCATCATCATCATCATCATCATCATCATCATCATCATCATCATCATCATCATCATCATTAACATCAACAGCAATAACAACAACAACAACAGCAACAACAGCAACAACAACAACACTATCTGCTGTAGCAGCAGCCATAACAACATCAGAGCGAGTAGCATTCATATTAGCAGTATTATCATGAACAACAACAACAACAACAGCAAAAATAGCAACACTATCTGCTGTAGCAGCAGCCATAACAACAACAACACTATCTGCTGTAGCAGCAGCCATAACAACATCAGTGTGAGTAACATTCATAGTAGCAGCATTACCAGCATCAACACCACCAACCGCCGTGACAGCAGGAGCAAGTAGAAAGGCTTACAAGTAGAGGAGAATAATGCTTTCTGTGTAGGATGATGGGCCAACTTTGAAAAAGTGCTAGCTAGATGCTCAATCACATCATCCCCCAGGTTACATTTGAAGGGTGGGGGGGGGGGGGGGAGAGAATGGAGGGGATACATAGAGGGTCACGTATATAGAGAGGCATCCACAATGTGTATTTTTATCATTCAGGGAAACTCAAAACTTGTCAATGTGCCACGTTCTGCTGATGTAACCATAGATGAATGCTGTCATCAAATACTGAAAACATGGATATTCTCATGCAATTAATTATTCATGTCGGACCACCTGAAGTGAACTGTAATGAGTTCAGTGTGCATGTTTTTTTTATGTGTGTGTGCAGGACACCATTGCCAAACTGCAGAGCAACTTCTCCAGGGGATGGAGCGTGGACGGCTCGCTGCCCCCCACAGAGATAGCGATGCCAAACATATCGGTCAAGGCCATCATGGAGGGAGGTAGAGGTGAGACAAACACACATCCCATGTTTAAAGGTGAAATCCACCATGAAAATTACTTTCATGTGAATAGAAAACTTGAAAATTTTGGGGAATAGGACAGTGACAGCTTGATCAAGTTCAAATAAAGACTGAGAAAGTTATGATTATTTAAAGTTGTCATTGATCAAGTATGAATTGGCAAATCTGTGATGTCACATTTGAGCTCACCCTCTCATTTGCTCTGTATTATAAGAGGTGAAATGTTCATTTACCCAGGGAATGACAAAAGATATTATTCCCTTTGCCCAAGTCGATATGGAATACTGTTAAAACCAGAAAATGTTCGCTTGCATTCTAATTTTGCAAATTTTGCGAGAGCGAAGATTGGCAAAATTAAAATGCACACTAAAGTTCTCGTCTACACAACTGCATTGAATGCCAGAGGCATTGCGACTGATTGACAAATTGCCCTACATCGACGTAAATGCCAGAGGCAATTTGTGAAAATTTCAGTGAAAGAGGTCATCGGCTCCAGTTCGCAAAAATGTCATGTTGTGAAAATATCTTGCTTTACAGTATATGCAAATGGCACGATACGTTGAACAGGCAAGTGCCAATGCATGTTACTCGCCCACCAGTGAGTATTTGTTACCCCAGGTGAAATCACATTTTATAATGCTGACACACGTATTCACAATGCCTTTTACGTTCTAGGTGTGTTTGCTGAGATTGTGGCCCGATGGGTGGCCCACTTCAGGGTCCCGCCCAGCTTCCTCTCCCAGTGTTCAGCCAGCAGCCGCATCCTGATCCTCAGCAGGGAATCCAGCCGGGTTGAGGAGCCGCGGACGCCGTCTCCAGTCCCCCAGCCGCAGACAGAGGAGGTGGTCGAGCCCACGGCGTTGGATAGGCTGCAAGGTAAGATTGAGGCGTGATACATCGAACTGACGGATCAAACGATTTCTAGGGCTGTCAGTTTGGCTGGAGTGAAGAGTTAGTAGAATGTCAGATTGAGTCAAAAGGTGCTTGAGCTTCTGATCATAGCAGAAGCTTCGTCAGAGGCAAAATGAGAAGCATACAGGGTAAGCAGACGCATGAACTACATACAACATGCGCTCTCTGGAAGGGGCTAGGGACAGAGAAGAAAAAAAAAACAGAAGGGGTAGGTTAGGTGTCAAGGCATGGAGCCAAACAAGGGAGGAGGGGATTTAGGCAAAGCAGTGAGCAAACAAAAGGGAGAGAATATTAAATCAAGGTTTTCAAATATCTTCTCATCATCACCCGTCATCTCTCAGTCTTGGGCGGGGTTCCAGCAGTTGTGGAATATTTGATAATTTGTGAAAAGGTCTTTTCCATTAGTTTCAGATTTGACATGGTAGTGTTTCAGTTTTCATTCTGGAGTTGGTCACAAATTTTTAGAATTATTCCAGGGTAGAAGTCGTGAAAGAGATGCAGAAATGTACTTGTTTCCACATGTCTTGTGTAGAAGAGATGAGGTGAAAGACAAACAAAGATAAGATTCAGGTGTGAGTTTCTTCAATTTCATTTCATTTCATTTCATTCAGAGATAAAATTACCCAAACATTTTCTCTATTAAGCTCATGTGAATGAGACATTAAGGAGAAAATCTTGTCCTGTAGATATAAATGAAGTCCTTTGTATATCTAACCCCTCGCCACACATGGCAAAAAGTTAACATTATGTAATTTCTCTTTCTCTTCAAGAAACGATGCAGACGCTGTGCTCACGATTTGTGCACAGTCTGGAGCATGATGTCCTCCAGGCTCACTGCACATGGGAGTATGTGGTGCAGTGGAACAAGAATCCTGAGGTGAGAGAGTGGGCAGTCGGGTGTGACAGGGCAGTTATTAGCCTCAAATCAGGAGAGATTCTATGAATTTGGGCTAGGAGATCAATGGGAACGCCAATATTTTTACTTTTATTTGTTTGTTTGTTTGTTTTTTCTCAGTGCTATTTTGTACCATGAAAGATTTGCTGACTGAAATAATGTTTAACATTTCAAATTCAAAATGCTGGCACTTCAAATCCTGTTTTATGATATTGTCATTCTATGTTGTTAAAAAGTAGTGAAAATCTTGATGTTCTCGCTTTTTTTTTTCTTTTTAAACAGGCTGACAAACTACATAGAAATTAAACATTAACTATCATTTGACGTCTTTGATTTCTCATTGACTTTTACTTTGAATTAACTGGGAAAAAGGATACTATTTTAGATACTGGTTTCTATCAAGGGATGTGATTTTTTTTTCAAATATTTGTTGTATTTTTGTACCAAGAAGTGGGATGCTACAAACTCATGGTGCCAGCTTACAAGGGGACAACTGAAATCTCCTGTTGGCCAAGTTACATGCAGCGACTTGCCTTGCCTGGAGACACACAATTTATATCAGAGCACACTGTCCATTGTACTTACCTGGAGAAAGAAAAATTGATAACAGAAATAACAGTTTTAGTGCATTGTGAAATGTGCTATGAAAGTCTGGGTGCAGTGAGGGAAAACACAATTTGTGTACTGATATTACCACTTGTTGCAAGATAATATTATTATGTAATGCTGTGAAATGGAGTAAGACTGTGTTAGGTGCAGAGTTGCGGCATCAGGGAAGAAAGAAGTTGAGTGTGGGGGAGGGAGCTTGATGTACATGTATTTAATTCCTCCTTTGCCATGCTGTTGGAGGTGTGTTTGGTAAGTGGTGATCCATCGAAAAAATACAACCCAATCAGACATGCAGGGGGATGACCAATCATGAACAGGTTGATCTTTATACAGTTATTGTTGGGGCTGAGAAGCTACTTGCAACCGTGGTTCAGTGGCTAAGACCACAGACTATCAATCACAAAGTCGCTGATTCAATCCCCTGGCTGCAGTGGTTGTGCCCCTAGACAAGGCACTGTATCCTCGTGGCATATTCCATTAGAGTGGATTTAGAACCATCTGTGTCATGGTTGCCTGCATGCATGCATTCAATGCTTCCTTAGTGGTCATGTGAAAACTAATTAATTCAGTGTAAGTAAATTCCATCTAATTTGCTGTGTTTGAAGTTAACAAAAATGTGAGTTAAATGCTGTTTTGTCCCCCAGGCTACTGGCTATCTCTCCTGTGGACTTCATCATTTACGATCAATACGGAATCCTGTCCTGCAACATGGTGAGTGCTGATTCATTTTTATGCCTCCGCCACGAAGTGGTGCCGGAGGCATTATGTTTTCGGGTTGTCCGTCCGTCCGTCCTTCCGTCCGTCCGTCCGTCCGTCCGTAATGAATTTTGTGGACAGGGTAACTATCAAAACCTTTTGAGGTATCCTAATGAAACTTGGCATGTATGTGTATTAGGGGGTGAAGTTGTGCCTATCAACTTTTGGGTACACATGCTCAAGGTCAAAGGTCAAAAGGTCAAGGTCAAATACATAGAATTTCACTATTTCCACCATATCTATGCAATACCAGAAGATATTTTCTTAAAACTTAGTGTATACATGTATTACCCAATTAAAATTCTCTGGGGAAAGTTTGAGTCATGAGGTCAAAGGTCAAAGGTCAAAATGTCAAGTATATATATCAAAACTTCACCTTTTTTCTCTGTACCTTGGAAATTGTTCAAGGTATCTTTATGGAACATAGTATATATACATGTACTGACTGGCAGTAATTATCTAGAGAATTATGGGTTCATGGGGTCAAAGGTCAGGGGTCAAAGGTCAAGGGCAACACTTCAAAATTGTACTATTTCCCCTCATGTTTATGCTATGCCAGCAGGATTTTTTTTTTTTTTTTACACTTGGTGTATGCATGTATAACCTAATAGAAATTCTCTGGAAAGTTTTTTTTTTTTCTTTTGTTTTTGCCTCAAAGGTCAAAGGTCAAAGATCAAGTGAAAGTGCTAAACTAAGTTTTTCCTCCATATTTCGGAAGTGGCTCAAGTTATCTTGAAACTTACTACATATGTATGCATGTTCTGCCTGACAGTGATTATCTTATAAATTTCAGGGTCAAAGGCCAGATGAAAATGGTAACAATTTACTATTCAATACAGAAATTGCACTTTTTTTCCATACCTTGAAAATTACTCAATGCATAAATGTATGAATGGGTCAAAGTCAAGTTAAAGTCCTTAAATTCCAAATACATGCTTTCCTATTCATCCAATTAAACCAGGTCAAGGAAGGTGAACATTCAATACATTTGTGACAAACTTGTCATTTTAATATTTTGCCAATTATGTGAAAATGTAATCACACATCGTCCACATGTACTATTTAGACCTATTAGGAGAATCATGCATTATGGCGGAGGCATACCAGTCGCCATAGCGACATTTCTAGTCCCATTTATTATCCCTTGTAAACTGCTTCTTGCTCCATCAAATTATAGTGACTTTTCATTAAAAAAAATAAGAAAGAAAAAGAAGAAAAGAGACTTGTGTATAGTGTCTATTTAATAAAAGGTGCAAAGTGTATGGTAATCAGTGGTGTATCCTTTATTTTGGTAAGAGAAACACGAGAGCGACTTTGCTAGTGTAAGTTTGTACTCTTTTTATCTTTGCTGTCAGTGTAACATGATAATGTGTAGGCAATAAAGTATTTTATAAAGAAATAAAATGGGGAAAAAAAAACCCATCATTGTAGTTGATGACAGGTCTCCATTTTTGCTGCTTCCTGCAGGCGTATCCAGCATGATGTGGCATACATTCATGGTGAAGAAGTTTTCGGGAGCAGCGTTCCTCATGGACAAAGTTGGCAAGGCGCCAAAGGACAGGCTGTGCAGAAGGGTATGGCTGCAGGGTCTTACTGCAGGGATGCTATGATAGTGTGTGATCGATTCTGATGGTGCTTGATTCTGTTACTGCACAATGAGATAGTCAACAAGCCAGTGCATTTCAGCATGTGCGCATGAACACAAAATGCTCATATTCACCTCAGGCGTATATGTCATTGTAGCTTTGCAGTGTTCTCAGATGGAATACTTCATCAGGTGTGACAGTAGTCCATCTTAGAATGAAAAACACAAAATGAATACAGGTAAATAGCAAGGAGGCATAGGTATTCAAAATCTGAAATTGATGCTCATTCATTCCCTCAGCTCTTGTAAACCTGAAAATAGTCACCAGTTTTTTATGACAATGTGTCTCTGTGTTTTATGATCGGGTAAGCTATTGAAAAACAATTCTTATGCTGAAGTAGTTGTTTGAATTGCAGGGATTGTTGCCATGATTTGAATTAAAAGCATTACTTTCTTTTGAATGATAGTCGCTGTACTTTAATGGGGTATGATGAAGCATGAAGATATATGTATATTATGGAGGTGTGAGCAGTACCACTCTGCAGAAAGGTGCTGATATTGTTGGGTTTGTTGGGTTTGCCAGAGCATGTGTACAGTGTACTGATGTGATGTGGTGATGGATGCAAGACAGTAGAGGTATAACATTATGTTATGTGACAAGGTCAGTTGGCTTGCGAAGATGTGGCATCTTACTGATGTTAGCTGCACAATTTTTGCATTCCCATCGACAGTTATAATTCAATCAAAGTTGAGTTCATCTAGCATAGCAGAAAATTCAGCGCTTATTTGTCAGATAATTATCATGTCAGATTTCTACACTAACTCTTGAATGTAAGCTCAGGTGTTTGGTGAGTGGAACGTTGTTGCTAGTGTTCACCATGAAAACTGTTCCCGTTCTTATCACAATCTGTTTTATGTATTGTCCTTTATTCAGGACGTCGGCCTGAGTGAAATGGCTCTGGGCAGGTTCCTGGGTCTGGCAACAGAACTTCTGGAGTGTATCTACCAGGTAGTCTTTTCATCTACTATCGTTCATTTAACTTGATTTGTGTCTTTGTTTTCTGTCTATGTAGTTTACAAAAATGAGTAACCAATCAACACACAGCCAGAAACCTGAATGTTTTGAGCAGATACATGTTTCATACTGGCCACTGTGAAAGGGACAATTTGATAATATGCAGGTGTCCCTTTTGACTACAAATGGAGTAGTGTGTGAAATGTGAGCTAAAAAAAGAAGAAGAAAAAAACAGTCATAAAGGGGTTCGTAATTTGTTGAACTTCTTATTCCTCTTTGTTTACTTCCACTTCTGGGCCCTATTTCATAAAAGGTTGATATGATTACAACTCTTGTTGGAACGGCAATTGCCATGGCAACGACAGGTATCCAGCTTCCTGATGGGCTGTTGCTATGGGAAGTTGTCATTCCAGCAAGAGTTGCCATCCTAACATCTTTTATGAAATGGGGCCCAGCCCTCTTTGTTTGCTTCCATTTGTGCCAATATAAAACAAAAGTTACAAATTCAGTCAAAGCCCAAGAAGATGTCATCAGGGAGATGGTATAGCATTGATGTCTAGATATATTTTGCAGGTTAAGGAAGTAGGCAATTGTGAAAGTCATTTGAATACGATGTGCATATCTATTGATATTGACGTTCCTTCAGAACAGAGTCCAAGAAAAGACTATCAGCTGAGTATCAATAACATTTATACTCATACACACATACTGTACAAAAACAAAATAACAAAACTAAAGTTAAACAAAACAACCCCACCCAAAAAAAAAAAAAAAAAAACCACACACAACAAAATTACAATTAAACTAAATGAAACTAACAAACACGACCTGTCTGCTTCCATTGCAGGTGGAACCAGAGTCCTCCCTCACCCCACTCTTTGAGACAGAGGACCTGTGGCAACACATACAGGGCCCCACCCCTCTGGTGGAGCTTGCAGTCAGCCAGACCCTCCCCTGCCACGCCCTGGTCGACGTCCACAAGCAGCTCTGCACCATCATGCATGGGGTCATGACCTTTGGCATGAAGTCGGTCAAGGTGAGAGGTTGCTTCTTACACGACCCTAGCAATGGCCTTTTTCATGCCTTTCTGTCCCCTAAGGGTGGATGGCATTATATTCTTGAGTTGTTTGTGTGTTTGTCCATCCATATGTCTGTCCACCCCAGAGATTGTCATGGCAATTTCAGAAAGAAAAAAAATTCTCGGTGGATATTCCAATAACTCTGCCAAGATTATGCAAGAGGAGGTGCAGATGCACAGGTTGAATTTGATTAGGGAAGTACCTTAAGGGGAAAAAAAAATGACAGATTACTCAACTGTGCAGAAAAATGATATTTTCCTCATATAAATTTAGTTAAGAATGTGCATTGGTCTTCGGTAGAGTTGAATGTGACAAATATTTTAATAGCAAGAAAATGCCTTATGTGAAGTAATTGGGTCAAAGGTGAAGAACAAGGGTCAATCAACCTTGATCACGATCATAATATGCAGCCATACCTTAAACTGGGCATGTCCAGTGTTAAATTTGGTTGGTAGGGAGGGACGTACTTACCATGTGAGTGTGCAATGATACAGAACAAGTGAGATGTGTTCTTTTTGCTGTTGCAGGTTTTACAATTGTTTGACTACAAGACCAAGAATGCATTCTTCAAGGCCCTGGGTACCATGTTTACCCCTTCCAGCCACGAGATTGACTTTGGATTGATCAAATCGAGGCAGGAGGTAAGCAGTCAGTTGTGAATTTGTAGGAATTGTTGTCTGTGCTTTTCCAACATTTAATTTTGACTTGTTTTTGTTTGTTTATTTGTTTCTTCATGAGAAGTGTAAGTATTGATTTAAGATATAACACTACAATGGGGAAAATTTAATGTGCAGCTAGAACACAGATGTTGTATGTTGAAGAGTGAGCCACATCTATTGTGCTTGTTTTGATATTTTATGCAGTTCTTGCAACGACTCGTGATGGCAGCTGTTTTCACCCTCCCTCCCAACCATCAGTCAGAAATGGAGGGTGATGCTTCCACCCCGGGAAGCACTGCCTCTTCTGCCTCCTCCTCAGTGTTGTCCGAGCGGAGGAGAAGTAGCACGGCGTCTGATGCGTCTGGGATCGCGGCCGGGGGGACGGTGCCCCTGGAGAACCCCAAGCGGCTGCCGAAGACCCACCCGGGACAGGTGTGGCCGGGCGTGGCCCTACAGTTAGCCCTGGCATTGCGGGTGGACAGCGACCTGGTGAAGAGACACCACGTCTGCCAGCTGTACAACAGCGGCTATGATACCATAGCACAGGAGGTAAGGAGAAATCGGAACCAATGAGTGGGACTGATGTTAAAGGATCACAGTTTGGTTTGATGAAGAATAGTGCATATTTGAAGACAGATATATCAATACTTCCTCACATCTAAAGTTGGATGTTGATTTGAATGGCTGTGATGTGTGCAATTCATGTTTTCTCTGTATCATAGAACTTGATTTTCATTGCAGCAAGTTATGTGTGTCTACATGTCCATGGATGACTTTTGAGGTTGGCCTCACACTAGAGATGAAAGGATCTTAAAATTTAACTCAATTTCAGCGTATGTGTCATCATTTGCTATTAAAGTATGTGCCATGCTATTGCACTTCATTAGCAAATCATTGGTAAGTATTTAATAATTGCACAGTAGTATCATTCCTAGCCATGCTCATAACCTCGTACAATGAGAACGTGGAATTCCATCAAGCTTTTGACTATCATTTCTCACCAGTAAAGGTACAATGTATTATAAAAGGTATTTCATTGCTGTGAATCTTGTCTGGTTAAGTTGATGCTTTAAATCAACCCTTGACCTCTCCTCTCCCCCCCCCCCCCCCCCCCCCCCTTTACAAAGCTCTTGGTGTCGGTCTCTGAGCAGACTGAAATGGCAGTGCAGCTGATCCACGTTGTTGGTCAGAGGCTTGCTCAGGAGATTGTCGTTGGAGCTGACTCTGTCAGCGTGGAGAGGCAGTCCCGACTGCCGCCTTCGCTTGTCACCTGGCTTAGGGCACTGGTGAGCACTTACCCATGATTTTCCATGTTGTTTACAATATTGGTATCTCACAGAGGTTGTAACCACACAGAGCACAGAGCTTCTACGCTCTTTGCTGATAGTCTGCAGGTGTGTAATCTGTATGATCTATTCAAGAATTTATCTTCCTGATTTCTTGCATGAGAAAGAAATGGAAAGGTATAGTCATTCATGTACAGTCATTACTATGAATATTTAGTATTATCTTCAGTATTGCATGCTTGTTTAAACTGCTAAAAGATCTTAAAATGATTGATATGGATAAGAAAAGCTTTATGTTATTTCATCTGGATATTTATTTGAAAATAAGAAATTGAAGAAAGAAATCATCAAGGCTATCATGTTTTTACAGGGAATAGATTAGTGGAGTCATATAAAACTTGCGGTACTTCCTGGTAAATCATGATTGCGTGCTATATTTTACTGTTGGTGACACAAAATTAGATGTATTTCAGCACTTATTAGACAGCTCTGCAACGCCAGTGTAAAGAGATATCTTAAAAGTGAATTAATGTGAACAAAGACAGTGACACTTGATGCTAATTGTTTTAATCCGGTGTTACCTCCTTCACCCTCTCCCTCCCCCGTCCCCCCCCCCCCCCCAGTCTAAGGAGCCCCTGCGCTGCCCTCACCCGCCCATCTCAGACACAGCCCACCTGGCCGGCCAAGCCGTGGGACTGCTACCCGACTCTCACCAGCAGTATCCCCTCGCTCTCCAACTCATCGAGGCTGTGGGGTCCCTGACGTAGGCCAAAAAATAAGGGGCTGTAGCACCGGTGGAGACCCTGCTGTGGGGAGGTCGTCATCAGGACTTGTAGGGAGGGCTGTTACAAACTGCTCTTTTACCCATTTAAAAGTGTGTATTTCTCGCAAGATGCCGTGTGGCTGCTTGCACGGATGGGAGATCCTCATTTGAATAATCTCTACTGGAGCCCCTTGGGAGGAGACGGGGCACACACCCCATGCAGTGGAGATGACGCAGATGTCACTGGGATGCCAATGAAGCCAGGAACCAGAGGATCAGGCATGAAAGCTGTAGAAGGGAACAAGTGGATTTACCTATGACTGCACACCCCACACTTTGTCTTGTACAATTCTTGCTGCCACACAGACAAGCTGGCTGTACTGGTACTTCAGGCTATGTAATGCAGGTGCTGTACATTACCAAGTCTCATAACCCATGTTTTGAAAATACTCCCTGTTTACGAGTTTTGAGGCACTCTCCTCTATTCTGCAGGGGTCAGAAGTGTCATTTATGATACTGGGAGACTAGTGCTAATTTTAGATATTATATAGAGACTAACAGATGAAACTTGCCAATAAATCACCAGTAAAGATGATGTTTAGCAGGAGAATAGTTTCCATTGTAAATGAAAATATCACTGAAATGACAAACAATATCACTTAATGTCGTTTGTGCGGGGACACTAATAGAATCTTTGCAACTCTTAGCAAGACATACTTCCTTCAGAAAAAAAAAAAAAATCTAATTCTCAGTGCATATGTTGTCAAGGATAAAGCACCTTACTTCACAGTACTCTTAATCAAAGAAAAGAGGAGAAGAGATGTTCTCATGTTGTGTGTGTTATGCTACTTGTCCTCATGGGACATTAGTCCAGTCTTGGACTAAATCTTTACTTCTCAAATAAACCACACATCTTGGTGCCTCGTAGTGGGCCAATCCGACACCGATTTTAGCAGCATTCAGATGCCATCATTGTTGTAGAACCTGGGAAGATTCAGCATGTCTCTATAGTGGTAAACTTGCTTCTTGCCTCATATAAGTTTCCACATTTGAAGCTTTCATGGTGCAGTTGAATCAGAGTTTATCAATTCGTGGGTAGTTCTTTTATCCAATCATCAACATATTCATGATTTCATGTTCTCACACACACACACACACACACACACACACACACACACACACACACACACACACACACACACACACACACACACACACACACACACAACACACACACACACACACACATTCACACATTGTAGAACAGACATGTCTGCGGCATGATCGGAGTGGGCCCTAGAGCAATTCTATGCACTAGAATCTCACTGCCATTAAAAAGCTTGTTTTTGCGTCCAGAATCATTTGTTACGAAACACTTGCTGAGATGTAATGGATCAGTGATTTATGAAGTATGTAAGGGGATCAAGTGTGTGCCATTGAAATGTGTGATACCGCTGTTGCTTCAGCTGGATCATATCCATGACGTTGAAATATTGCTTGAATATGTGCAAGGGGCTATTTGTTTATGTTGAAGAGTGCTTGCAAATGCATCCCTTCGCTATCATCAAACCTGTCACTGTAGACTAAATCACTGTATGGATTGTTGTCCCCAAGAAATTGATGACAGTTGTAACTGCCCTTGTGTGTGTAAGATGGGGAGGAATGTGGAGGAGGAATAGTTTTTGTAAGGAGGAACCATAATGTGCATAAATTACAGGATGTTTAAATTACCTAGCTTGATGTTGGCATATTTACCAAGATGACAATTATAGTTTTTATCCAATAACATAATCTAATAGTTCACATTTTATTTGATATCCAACTTTATTTACCAGCAATTAGAATTATGAGAAGAGAGCCATTTTCTAGCACTTTCTTCAATGAAAAAAGCACACCAACCATGCTCAATTACTGTGATGGTAGTGATGGTGTCAAATTATTCAGCATTAAAAGCCATGTTTTTTCTTCATGTATTTTCTGAAGAAACATTTTTTTTTTTAAAAATCTGTTTTCAATAGGTTATAGATGCATTTTGAGTGAACTGGTTTGAAGATGAAGAAGAAGAGCAATGTTGTCACAGCTGTGCATACATATCAAATCCCTTGCATGACTAGTAAGAGTCTCGGTTTAAATTATCCTGAAATGCACGTTTTTGATGAAGGAATGTAAATCTCAGATTAGCCCAGTTACAAGACACAGCTTTTCACAGAAATGGATTCAGGAGCTTGGTTCAGAGATGAGCAAAAAATTGTCAGATTTACTTCGAGGATTGACATCACCTGGGAAATGTTAGAAGAGATATAAGGAACCTTTTATCATATTAGGAACAATTGTATTTATTATCATGTCTCATTTCACATTGTAAACCTTAGCTATTGACATCGTGCAATAATTTATGTACAGCAACAGAGAATATACTGTTCATGGTTTTTCATGCCATTAAATGAAATTCCTCAATCACAGCAGAGTGCAGCTGCATTTCCTTTTCTTGCATTTTTCTTGCATTTGTACCTTAATTTTTGTGTGATTAAGTATCCCCAAAATGTGGTAATTTCACTTGTTTAAGGTCATATATATTGTAGCTGGTAAACGTAGTACTAAAATCAAGTACAAAAAATAATGCAGTGGCTTTATAGCATCCATATGCAATGTTAGCTTGTAATGCTGAAAAGTGTTGTACTGCATAGTTAGTACAGTTATTGTTTTCAGATATTCTCTCTTTAGAAAGTAATAACGATAAGGTTGGACTTCATATCAGTATTGTTTGGTACACTGTATTTGACTGATGATCCCCATAAACATCACAACTGCAGCCCTATGTTTATTCACAGCAAACTGTTAATGATTTTGTTATTCTTTATTGTTCGTATGCCTTTCAAGCAAAAGTGCTTCCATTTACGTTTGAATAATAATTTGATGTGTGTGTTTCAGTTGGTACTGCTGTTTCACCTGACTCGTGGCTTGCTCATCATCTGGGCATTTTAGAGCTCCTACCAACAGCCTGAAATCAGCTTTATTCACTTTGCTACATCTGTCATAAGTGCTTTGTCTTATTCTCATTACTTGCAACAAAGGTTAAAAGTGTTCCCACATAGACTCAGTTAGTGTGTAACTGCTCAGTGAGTGATCTTGCTTGATTTGAAACTCCTGTTTAATTTTGCATACAGGAAACAAAAATGGAAAATAAATGGTGCTATGACTGCTGTACTTTAAATTTATTAGGGGAACTTTGAATTGATGAGATCGAGGATGGACAATACTTAGATGGTGACTACTTAACATAATGAAGAGTGGCCTAAACACTATGTGCAGAGGTTTGAGGACTTGTGTGATTTAGGGATATTACTTGACATTAAGTTGCCTATCAAGCATTGGAAGAAAAAAACAAAAATCAAAGACGATGTGGGGAATTACATAATAAACTATTTGTTTCTCTTCAAGTTTGTGTGCTTATTTGCTTTACCCACGAAAATCAAATGCAGCCAAATGCTACCATGGCTTGCTTGCTTGCTTCATTTCATAATTACCACTTGATAGGAATGTTTAATACATAGAAATGCTTTGAAACAGATTTGAGCCAAGTCTTCACGTTTCAGTGTGAACCAAATTGAAATATATATGCATGTTTCTGAAAAGACAAAACGTACAACCGATACCGTAAAAAAAGAAAAAGAAAAAAGAAAAAAGCAACAACATACCTACATGGAGAGTAACAGAGTTTTTGAAAAACTCAAGACAATATTTCCGGTGTGAAGCAGACTTAGTAATCAATATTGGATATATACAGCATATCATTTGAAAATGGCCTTCCATGTAAAGGAGAGACCATACACAGTATCATCTCGTGGTTCGAAACCATTTCATGTTTAAAACAGTGTTTTCCAGGAAAAATTGTTTTCGTTTTGTAGCTACGAGCCCTCATGCATTACCACGGTATTTGTTTTGTTGCCTTTATTGTCCTTGCACTCTTTTGTGTACTGTCATTACAAATGAGACGCTGGGTGGAGAATCTTGTGGCACAATAGTTAATAAAAGAGTGCGGCTCGAACTAGGAGAGTACAGCCCAACGTTTGCACAGTATTAGCAAGGCAAGGAGGATACAAAAATCTTAAAGAATTTGTTGTATGGTGTCCTTCAATGAACTTTTGGCTTAAGGAATGAAATAGATAAGGTTCTTATTTTGAATACAGGTGACTCCGTTATAACAAAGTCCTTGGTACTGGTAGTTTTCCTTTGTTATACCAAAATTTCATTGTGGCCGAATAGTTAGTATGTGAAGAGATATAGATGATAATTTTGGGACTGGAATTTTACTTCATTGTTACGACAATTTCGTTGTAACTGTGTACGTCATGACAGGAGTGCACTGTATAATCAGCAAGTCTCACTGCACACTGCAAATTAAGGAGATAGTGTACATCGACCCATTTTGAAGTTAATGGCAGATTGCTAACGACTTTCAAGTAGAGCCATTTCTGATGTTGATTTCATTTGTGATTCATGAGGAGAGAAATTTTTCTGCTGCAATTAATGTAGAAAGACTGCTCTTGACAGTGTGCCCTCCTTTATCTCAAAACTGTTATGTGATCCTTGGCCATGCCTCATGTTATGACAACATGTTGACATAGGGGTGATGAGATGCGTCATGTACAACTCACAAGGGAGATGTGTGTTGTATAAATGTAAGAAGGTTATACAGTGGAGCCTCATGATAAAGTCAAGTACCTGATAAAACAAAGCAATTTTGCAGGTGCCATTCCTTTTATTCATATTTTGTTTATTTGTTTTTATTGCTGATGTAATGAGATACCTATTATAACGGGGAAATTCAGTGGTCCCAAGGAACATGTTATGTGAGGTTCTTCTTTACTGGTGTTCATGATCAATTGTTGAAAAAACGGGACTTGTGGTTCAGCAATATTTGCAGTTGTAACATGATTATTGTGCTGGCATCATGCACCCTATTTCACCCCATCCGATTATTGTAAGATGCCATAAATTATTAAAGCTGTATTGGAAGTACATGTATGAAATAAAACTTGCTATATTGAAATGGAGACTCATTGATCAATGTCTGATTACTTTCTTACCTTATAAAGTTAACAACAATCACAATAACACCAAACATGATTTGCTGATTTCAATGTCAGTTTCACACCTTTTCCAACTGAGCTTTGTCGAGTACTTTCTAAGGCTGACAGGGTCAATTTTGACTACACTGTCAGATCTGAAGGTCTTGGTTGTTAAAGCTTTGTGTCACTGGAAATTTTCAGATCTGTAAATATCAAGACATTGTGATGCCCCAAACACTTTATGTCTAAAATCGTGACAAGCTTCTAATACATGTAATTTTCAAATGCAAAATCATTTCCTTCCAAGATGTTTGAAGGTCAGTGTTTCAAGCAGAGAATTTAGTTGTCTACAATTTAGCACTGTAAAATCGGTCAATGTTACACTGTAAAGCAAGAAATATTTGCGGCATGAAATTTGTGCAAATTGCCACTGGCATTCAACACATATACTGTAAACAAGAACTTGTGCGTGCATTTTAATTTTGTGAATCTTGGCTGGCGTGAAATTCACAAAATAAAAATGCAGGCAAAAATTCCTGGTTTTACGGTATGTTTTACAGTAATGTATGTATATACTGTAAAACGAGAAATGTTCGCGTGCATTTTAATTTCGCAAATTTCGCGAGCGCCAAGATTCGCGAAATTAAAATGCACACGAAATTTCTTATCTACACTATATACATTGAACGCAAGAGGCAATTCGCGAAAATTTCTTGCCGCGAAAAAGGCCGTCGGCTCCAATTCGCGAAAATTTCGTGCCGCGAATATATCATGTTTTACAGTATCATGTATATATAATCACAATCATGTTGTTTGTATGAAGAATGAATCGTGTATTCACTATTGTAACGTCGTTCACACATCCACATTGCCACTGAAAAGAGAAAGTACAGATACAAACCAAATGAGTGCAGTGGGGATTGATTTATTGGAAGTGTTCCTTAATTGCAACATAATACAATCATCCAAAGCGCAAATCAAGGCAAACAGTACAAAATAATTCTCTCTGCAGCACATATACAGTATACACACAACAGATATACATAACAGATTGCCCAGAAGTCTCCAGTCACCAGCAACAAGACAAATTAAATAGTGACAGATATGATTTGGTTCATTCAAATTGTAATCTGCAGCACACCACCAAAGAATAACAGTTCTCTACATTTCTCAGCATAAACCTTTAGTACAGTCAGTATCTGGACGTCTCTCTGATTCATCACGTCACATTAATAGTACATAACTTTATCCATTCGTGCAAAACCTTCCTTTCCCATTTCGCCTCTAGCATGTTTAATGCGCTACAGCAAAGCACAGCTCTGAGTTTACTTTTGACCTCCGGCAAGTATTTCAGATGTTAAATTCATCAGAAAATTTGTTCTCTCAATACATATTGTAGACCTACATCATGTAGCCTACATAGAAGCCAGGTTGCATGTGTACTTGTACAGCAACTCATTTATGCCACTCTTTCATACTTCACCTCCCAGTACATGCATGTATTGCTGATATTGCCCAATCACCAGGAAGAACTTCTCCACTAAGCCATAAAAAGCTACAGAAAGAGATGAAGGGTGGAAATCAGCTCACAAAAGTGCCTATTTCCCTGTTAAAAAAAAATAATAATAATGAGCACCATAAAGCCTATCCCATCAGGCACTCGGCAATACGATACAACTTCCTGACTGCAATTGCCATGGCAACAACCAAAATACTCACAGGAGATTGGTCGTTTGCCTGGCTGCTTGTAAGGGGAGAGTGCAATCATTGTCAATAGTGATTATTGCAAAAGTGCTCAGAGAAAATGGGACTTGGGGAAGCCCACCTCAGGAAGATTTGTACAATCTGTTATTAAAGAGTTGTAGTCAAACACAGTAACAACCAAAATGCTCACAGTTGATTGGTCATTGACCAGCTGTGTCTACAGAAACTATTTTTTTAAAAATTTGTATATTGCCATTGAAGTAAACTACTTTCTGAAAAAGGACCCAGATTATAATTTATGGAGTTTAACACAAGAGCCTCATGAGACAAGGCTCCAAGTGCAACCTGCAAACATTATTAATGGCATAAAACTCATTTGAAACACAACATGTTCTTGCACATATCCTATTATTAGTATTATAAATGATTTTAGGAATGTTTGAAGAATATCTGCATTCACATTACTCTAAATGCTCTATGAAAGAGCAAATGTAGGTACTAGTCAACATAAGCATTTCCACACATTCATGTTATCTCAATTTACTGCACACTCTACTTCAATTAAATAGTACTTGTAGTTGTGCATTCGCCTTGCTTGACATCTGACAAACACTAGCCGATCTAGAGGAAATCATGCTGATGACTAATTTGAAGGGAAATTACATGACATGTGATAGCTGTAGGGGGGTGGAAATACATCCTCTCTTAGCAGGGAGCGCACCGTGATCAGTGACAGATGTTTAGAGGAATAGATCAGCAAAGTTGACAATTATATCCATCTCAGCTCTTGCATTTCACCCGAGAGCACACCATTATGTGAAGGGAAAATGCATTGGGGGTGGGACAGTAACACGAGAATTGACATGACCACTGTATGCCATGGCAGAAACCATCACTTCAGCTAAGCAAATACACAACTGAAGGGCATTTTGTTTCATGAACATTATTTTGCACCTCTGACAGGGCTGAGTTTCTTTGCTGGATTACATGATGTACAATGCATTAAAAATTTACAGTGCATCAAAAATTTTTAGCCCAACAGAACAAATACTGGACTGTAGGACAATTCTGCATACAGAACAGAAAAACATAACCTACAAAAATCAACAAATATTACGTGTGGCACAAATCAGAGGATTTTTTTTAAAACACAAATGTCTATTCCAAGGGTGCTGTGCTAACTGGGGATGAACCAGCCATGTAGGAAGTGTCAAGTATGGTGTACTTTGAAAACCTGACTGAAAGAGGTAAAAGCTCTCCCATTTCATCAAGAATGCACAGTAAGAAAACACAGAATACAAACAATGGAAAGAGAAGAAGTGTCCAGAATACACAACTTGGGATCAGTTAGTCCCATTCCCAATGTGAAGAATGTCTCCCATCTTACTTACTCCCCATCCCTCCATTTAGAATTTCTTCTGGTCAGAATTAGTCTTAGAAATCTCCATTTAGAAATGCATACCTATATGCAATACCACTAACATGGCTTGACAGTGCAATACTGTGCCCCTGAACCACATTGTGCTGCAGTAATACAGTGTACATCTGGATCTTGAAAGTTTCAACCATTTTTTTGTTTTAAAATTAAATTTTCTTAATTTCTTTTTGTCTTAAATCTATGCATATAGCATGTCTTACCATACACAGACGACTATGGAATGCTGAACTGCATAGCCATGGAGTTCAATCCACTCATATTGTTGAAACTCACAACATTGGCAAATCATAAGCGCTCTTCACAAGAATACATAAAGTAGATAAATAAATGGAAGAAGCTCACGCCCACTTGATATTTTGCCTTGTTTGACGGCACATGGTGTAGACAGTGTTGGTAGCAGTATCAATATCGAGTTACATCAACTGCTATCAACTGGCTACTTTCACTAGTAACTACAAAACTTCCACTTCTGTGAAAGGGACATATAGTACAAGAATCTATCTGTATACAAAGTCAGAGAGGAAGGTATCAGTGTAAGGATAAGTTTTGTAAGAGAAGTCACAACACTATACACTACAAACAATAATTGATCAATCACTGTGTAACTGTGTAAAATCATCAGTCTTTTCAAAATTGTACCTCGAATGTTTTTGATTCCGAATATCCATGCTAAAAAGACGTCCTACAGGAAATGTCTTGCCAATGAAATGAAATCATATTTTAAGGTACATTGTACACTACCTACAGGATATGGACTTGGATGTCTATATCAATTTTTTCCCCTAGATATCCAAATACACACAGATATCTGTGAACTCATCAACAAGTGAAGTTCAAATTCTTCCATCGAGATAGTACGTTGATGTAGGGCAATTTGTTAATCAGTTGCAAAGTGAAGTTCACTTGAATTAGCCAAGTCTGAAAACTTAAAGTGATGTCATAGTATTGGTGGAGGTGAGGATTGGGCTTTTAACTTTTTGCGAGATACCAAGAAACCACTTATAAAATAGTACAGAGCATACCATTCTGGGAGGAATTCAAAGTTTACTTGATGAAAATTGGTTTTGGAATGGCTAAGACATTCAAAAAACAAAGTAAAACAAAGCAGTCCTAATAAAATATGGGTCCCACATTTTATGCAGATTGCTCCGTTTTGGATATCTCAGCCATTTCAAAACAAATTTTCATCAAATAAACATTGAATCCCTCTTGGAATTACATGCTCTTTCATATTCCATAAGTGGTTTCTCATTATCTCACCAAAACACAAATGTTAAAAACCTTAAGTTAGGTCTCAACCAAAACTATACGATCCCTTTAAAGTATGACAGCAGTTGCCCTAGGACTTCCTGCTCTACTAATATGTTGGTGAAATATTGGCACACCACACCAAATGTATTTCATAATGCTGGTTACCTTGATATCTGAAATCTGAAGAATGCTTTATGCCTACATCATCAAGAATTTGGGAACCAAAACAACTAAACAAAAAAAAAAACAAACCCACAAATAATCTCAAACCCAACTTTTCAGCATTACGTAAAAATCTCCTTTGTTTTACATTTTTTCCTTTGGGAATACTTATTGGATATTAGTTTGGAGTTTTAATGATATGGAATGATTGTCACAAACATTTAATTCTGCCTGTCAAGTACAAACTTACAAAGAGTACAGAGAATGAAAATAAATACACTTACTCGGCATTTGAGCAGTGCAAATGAACAGCTATGCCACAGAAATATCTACACAGACAATTAGCATATGTGCATTCTGAATAGACACCATGAAAACAGATCTACTCTAATTAGAGTGTCATGTTCAAACATAAATCACTTTTACTTGAGCAGGTGTTATATGGGTGGCACAAAAAATGATATAACATTCATAATAGTAATAATTACTTATTATCAATAATATTATTCATTCGTCAAACACTTGACACTACACTTTGAAGCATTGGATGGCGGTTTGGTCTTTAAAAATCCAGTGTCCATGGCAAAGACCAACACACTGTAATGACAAGGTACATTGCAAACAAAGTAGAACCAAACAAAAATAAAACAAAACAAAACAAAACAACACGAAATAATGTAGAATGACAAGGTACAATGCAAAAACAACAAGTAAACAAATCAAAATAACAAAAGCAAAATGCATTGGGAAAGGAAAGATTCACACTTGAGATGAGGGGTTGTACAACCAAGCCCCACCACAAAATATGTTTAAAAAAAAAATTCCTATCCAACAATTCTTCGCAATTATCTCTGCTCCAGCTCTGTATGGCAGGGTGAAGAGGAGGGGCAAATAACCCTGTTTCATAATGGCGAGACATTCAGTGCCCCACATTAAAGGCATAACATAGTTTTCAGAAGAGCTAAAAATTCAACTTCTAGGAATTTGCTTGCAATACATTGGAAAGGTCTACCAAGAAACTTGTCTGGCTGACGCGATTTGCCAGGATAAAAACTGTAATGGAGTTTTTGGAGATCAAAAGTGCAAAGTAATGAAAGTCGACATGCCCAACTTTTAGACCGATGGCTACTGCTATATTATAAATACTTGATTATAACACATTGTGTGGCAAACATGTTCGGATATGTTCTCAGACAGCAACACTGTCGGTGTACCTTTTTGGCTAATTGATATTTCTTACATTCGTCGTCACCCCATAGAAATCACATTGTCACAGCATCATTTCATGCATTTCTTATGGACATGCGTCCATTTTAGAAAAAATATTGACAATTTCTGCAGGCATATGGAAACTATGCTTTACCTTAAAGGACAAGTCCACCTTCATATACATAAGGATTGAGAGAATGCAGCAATATTAGTAGAACACATCAGTGAAAGTTTGAGGAAAATTGGCCAATCCGTTCAAAAGTTACGAATATTTTAAGTATCTGCGCAGTCACTGCTGGAAGAGAAGACTACTACAGTGTATGATGTCACATGCGTACAACTACATAAGGAAAATAAAAAGAGAATTTCACAAAACTTTACTTTTTGAATAAAGTGCACATGTCTTTGACTTGCTACTGACGTATGTTAAGGGTAATATTATTCCCCCTGCCTTCTGAAAGAGAGAAGTCGAGTGTTCTTTTGTTATGCGAGAAAAATGGAAATATGTTGAATTTTCTTTATTCTTTCTTTATATCGTTGTACTCATGTGACATCACCAGCTATAGTAGTCTTTTCATCCAGCCATGACTGAGCAGAAACTTTAAAAATTCATAACTTTTCAACGGATTGTCCGATTTTGCTCAAACTCTCAGTGATGTGTTCTACTAATATTGCTGCATTCACTCAACCCACATGTCTATGAAGGTGAACTTGTCCTTTAAGTTCACCTTGCCATAAAAAATGACATAGTAGAAATTAGCAGAAGCTCTAACACCAATTACAAATAAAGATCTTTTGGATCCTAATTAAGCAGCTTTGTCACAGACAACATCACTGGATAATGATTATACTTTCTGATTTTTTTTTCTTTTTAACTTTGAGCTACACAAAATAAGATCAAGAGTACAAATGCCCATCTCCAAGGTACAAACAAAAGGGCAAAAAAAAAACAGGGAAATTATTTCATCACTTTTCATCACATTATTACATCACTGGATAATGATTATACTTTCTGATTTTTTTTCTGTTTAACTTTGAGCCAAACAAAATAAGATCAAGAGTACAAATGCCCATCTCCAAGGTACAAACAAAAGGGCAAAAAAACAGGGAAATTATTTCATCACTTTTCATCACATTATTACATCACTGGATAATGATTATACTTTCTGATTTTTTTTTTCTTTTTAACTTTGAGCCAAACAAAATAAGATCAAGAGTACAAATGCCCATCTCCAAGGTACAAACAAAAGGGCAAAAAAACAGGGAAATTATTTCAGATTTCTTCTCAAACACCACCTGCAGTCTTTTTTCTTGTCTCACAGTTAATCTCAACCTGAAAAATTATGATCTCCCTCCCTGGTCTTATTTGGAAAGCACGGTAATAATAAAATGCCTTTCATGTCAAAAATGTATCACTTGTAACCCAATCTCTGAACCAATGCTAACACATGGTCTGATATGTGATGGCATACCGTAGACAAGTTCCAAAGAGTGGCAACATCCAGCTGTATTTTTCCCTATATTCTTATCATGAATCCCTACAAATGTACACTGCTCATTGTTCAAGAAGTATTTGGTAAACAATACAGAACTGTAAAGTGCTGAGAAGACGTGTTCAACATTAAGTTGTCATCAAATGTCCGATTGATTTTGATGGGTTTGTCACACTCAAAGTATAGAGTCGATACAGCCTAAAAACAATCGAAGGAAGTGACAAATCCCTTCTCTTGCCCACAGGTTGCAAGTGCTTACATTTCAGGAAACAAAAAAAAAAAAAAACCTCCTGTACAGAAGAAAGGGAAAACAATGGAATGTCTCAAAGTGTTCCAACATCCCATGTGAGACTGCAAAGACAACTACAATTACTCATCATCCCTCGACATTTCCAATCATCATCAAACATTTCAATCTTTTATTGCACTTTTTGCATTCATTTAGAGCTGAAGCCATGCCTGACAGAATATTGCCCTTCATTTACTTGTCAATTACGACTGTTTTCATTGCCTCCACATCCAGCCAACAAATATTGACTAACATGAAACATAAGACAACTGTTACACAGTGTAGCTGAACTCTCATCTTATCCTGACCAATACCAGTCAACAATATTTAAAAAAAAAATGTCTTGTGTATGATAATGCTTTAACAGTTTCACTTTCACTGTATGAATCTGAAGACTTCCAGTGATTTTGGTCAACACAGTATGACAAGGCTACCCATACGAAAATTGGTTTTCCAACTTTCAAAGAACCATTAGGTTTTCTCATCTTACGAACGTGAGTGTGGATATCTCATTTAACTGATCAACATCCTCTTTAAGTATTAAATGTGGAATTTCATGTGTGAACATGAGAGGCCCTGAAAGCTCTGAGGAACTTCAAGCTCACTAGTGCTTTCTTGCGAGCTATCACTGTATATGCCATGTATATCCTGGGGTTTTATTGTTGCGAATGTCACGAGACAGGAGCGATTCATAGCATTAAGCAACACTCGAAAATATCAACTCTGATCTGTGCACTCATACATGAACTGGTACGTACTACACAGTACATAAACAAGGTGTGTGATAATACAGCTGAGTAGTCTTCCGCACCTGTCGTGTGAATGGATGACCGCATTTCTCGCTTTCTACGTCCAAGGCTCTACTCAACGATAATGACTTTAACCACTCGCAATATTGTGGAAAACTCCCGATTCAGGACAAATTAGATTCGCTAAATATATGGGGTATACAGTATTCAAGGATAAAATCCTTTGCCAGCACTGAGATTAAAGTTGCAGACATGCCTCTCAAGAGAAGGCTCTTCGTAGCTGAAGATACCGGTACACCCAATAATGAAATGGGTGGTTAATGCAAGCCACAAGATGCGCACAGTGACACAATTCAAAGCGGCAAAACTAGCAAATTTATTGGTATAGCTTGACACAATTCCAAGCGGTAAAAGTTACATTATTGACAATATGTAATCGTAGGAGGGCACATGAAAACATATTGCATGCTGGTATCGTGAAATACTACAAAAACTGACACTTGCTTTCTAGAAACAACATGGTGGAAAAATATCCCTCAGTTTTTTTGTGCTGTGGGAGCTTTGCAAGCTTTGATTGGCAGGCCTTGTGAAAGTTGGGTAAGATGCACTCAAAGGAAGCATTGGCAACTTGAGACAAATAATCTATGCCATCAAACCCACTGCTTGAAAACTCAATGTTTCTTTTCTGAAGTGAAAGAAGTTTATCTTGTGGTTGCACACATCACTGAATTGTTTGAGGTTCAACTGCACTGTCAAAACTTTGTGGTGAAACTCTTGTCTCTAGGACCAAAAGAAATATTAAAAAGTTAATAGTTCACCTCGCAGAGGTGTTGGTGCAACATTACACAAAACATCATGTGCATTCAGAAAGCCGTGAAATACTTGTAACAATTTCTTGATAATTCTTCTGTTACTATATATATCAAATCTGCAGTGGAATCACACAATCTGTGGGACATTTACAATGGGTTTTTTCTACTTAAGAATAAACTTCACCTCATCACCGTGGACTTGGCACTTACTTACTACTCCCACTGTGGATGAATACTGTCATCCGTTGCCATAGCAACACTGCTGTGGTGTCTGACATAAAGGATGACAAGGTTGGTACTTTTGGCACTGTTCTGCATCACGGACGATGCCCGATCTCCTCCCTCCTTGGCCCTGGTCAATTCGCAGCTCTTTGTCTCACGTTACTGGCTGCATCAGCGGTCAGTCATAAATATGGCTACTGCGTCCAGAGCCACTCGTGATCAGGGATCAGTCATAATTTATGCTGCCGTATCCCGAGTACGAGGTGTTGCTGGAGAAGAGGAGAGGAGGGGTAGTTCCTGGCATGGGGTGCTGCTGGCCCGAGTAGCTGCTGCTACGGATCAATGCCCCATAGCCCATCCTGGGCACGCTCTGGGGGGTGTTGGTCAGCGACGAAATGTCGTTGATCGAGCTACTGCTGGATTAACAAGAATAAAAAATAAAGAGTGACATTTCAAGAAATGTGGTGTGCATATATATAGAATTATGGTCATGCATGGAACTTGAGTATCAACTCTTACTGTTTTGACACAGCATTATTTAACTGCTTACCTAGTATGAGCGCGGGTAGAGCTTTTTCATTAAAGAGTTGCCCATTAGGCACACTTCTTACAGATATGTAATTGTAAGGTAACATACACCTCTATCTGCTTTTAAACTACTGTGCTTATGCACTCCATGGAATATCCTACTTTCTAAATTCAGAGTACCAGCATTATCTCTCATAGATTCCCTGTAAATCTTTTTTTTTTTTTCAAAGAGCTTCTTGAGCATTAGCTAGCTTATGAGATTACACAAGACAGTTTACTTATTAAATGCTTTCTGCACATCAATGCTGCCCCAACTTACATTTTTTTTTTGAGTGAGATTATTGTCTACCTCCATTCAGCTTGGTTTCTGATTCTCTTCCTTTATACGAGATAACTTGGATGGTAACATCTAATGGCTATTTTTTTTTTTCCTGGATTATCTTTGCTGTTGTTGCTGAAAACCCTACAGAAGTGTATAGTATAACAGAGTTGGACTTACTGCCTTGTGTCGTTAGTACTAAATGTCTTGGTCAAGTCGTCATCGCTGTTGTAACGATTTGGGTTGTCAAAGAAGTAGGCTTTGGATGGCGTTTTAGCTCCAGGCTTCACCTCCGGCACATTCTGCAAGGATGAATGGGTAATATGTAATTGTTCTGGAGCTCTCATAACGCTGGAACACAGTTTTCACTTTCAACATAATATGGTGTAGATCACTGGACATGGTCATATCTTTTCAAACTTCCTGCTCATGAACCTGATTTTGTTGACACAGAACCAGGAAACTGACCATTACTTGGTTGCCTGGTATCACACACACACAAACCTCACAGTAACTCCAACAGAGAAATTCATCACTCAAAAAGACCGGTGTCTGAGAATATAATCAATATCCTTGAATTTCTGTGTTACTAATGCCATAGATCTGCTTGGCTCTGGGTGCTGTTTTTTATGGTAATGTCAGTATGCCTACCAATAGCTGATTTACGCACTGACATATGCAGTAGCAATGCACCTGACTTACTGCACACTGAATCGTCTTTTCTTCTTATTTTCTCCTCAGAATTTTGCGGGAGGGTATGCCTGAATAAGAAGTGAGTGAACTTCTGACCTCTGTCTTAAACTGAGAGTGATCGGTCTGGACTCTCTTTTTTCTCCGCTTCTTGGGATCATGCCAATCAGCGACTTGACACATAGAGGTGTAGCAGCTTGAATAAATAGATCATGAAAAGAGTCCAGAATCTATACTACATTAGTCGCTGCTCTGACCCGCACATCTCTGCAAAGTTTCCAGTTGTCAGGAATAACTCACATTTTAAAGGAATGCACACAATTTGAATTATGTTAGTAAACTTGTCTATTCTCATAGCAATGATATCTGCTGGTAGCAACTTTATTTAGATGTTGAAATTGTTATTTCTCACCACTCTCGATGCAAATCTCTTGACACGGAAGAATATGACCAAAATAAATGTCGGTAAGAATTCCCAGACGAAGAGAACTACACCAAATGCCACAAAGTGATCCCCCTTGAGTTTAATCAGATCAGCCTGCAAGTTGGGAAAAGACAGAAGGAAATAAAAAAAAAAACCCTTCTGGACAATACAAGACAAAAAAGAATAGAAACTTTACTTCTCATCATGTTTGAAGCTCAGGTCTAGTTTTGGTAACAAAATGTATTCTGGAAATTAATAAGAAATGTCCTAAATCACAGATTATGTAGTCTGTATACATACTTGGGGGGGGGGGGGGGGGAGGGGGAGTACAAAAATCTTAAGACCAAATCCTCTGAAGTACTGTGTGTGCCTTAAATTTCACAAATATATTTCATGAATTGGGACTTGTTCAACACTTCTGAAAAGGGATTAAAGTCATGTAAATAAAGAACCAAGGTGATGTAATAAGAAATTAATATCATTTTTTTTTTCTTTTAATTCAATGATTTCCAATCTTGGAGAGAACATACAGAGCATTTCTGCGACAGTAGGCTACATTTTCATGAGTTGTTGACTTTGTGAATATCAGCCAATTTGCAAAAATAAAAAGTGAAATAAAAATAATAAAATAAATTAACTGCTTGTGCAGTAGTAAGAATAAAGTTTATTGAACAATACACTGTAAAATCAAGTTTTGATTTTGTTTAACTTCCTTTCTAAAACAAGAAGCATTTCAGCTACCCGGTAGTCAAGTTTTGTTCTTGCACTGACCGTCTTCAAAAGCTTTTACTTTCATCTCAGTGTTGCACAATATTTTCATAAGGAGGCATTGCGGAAATTGTGCAACATCTACTAATTTTGTTTTCTAACAGTTACAAACATGCTTGAATGAGTCCAGCCATGGGTGAAACAGGGAGTCATATATTTCAGGAAGCCTTTCCTCTTAAAGGGATGGTACAATATTGGTGGAGATGAAAATTGGGCTTTTACTTTTTTTGCGAGATACCAAGAAAACACTTATGAAATAGTACAGAGCATACCATTTTAAGAGGAATTCAAAGTTTATTTGATAAAAATTGGGTTTGGAATAGCTGAAACATCCAAAAACAAAGTAAAACAAAATGATCGTAATAAAATGTGGGTCCCACACTTTATTAGGATCGCTCTGTTTTGGATATCTCGGCCATTTCAAAACCAATTTTCATCAAATAAACATTGAATCCCTCTTGGAATTACATGCTCTTTCATATTTCAAAAGAGGTTTCTCACTATCTCACAAAAAAATTAGAAAAACCTGAAGTTAAGTCTCAACCAAAACTGTACGATCCCTTTAAATACATATTTTTGCTTTGCTTTGCTTTCTTTTATTTTGAACAACTTGTGGGAAGCAGCTTCAAAGAGAGACTTGGCATTACCATTTGGGACAGATTCTAATTCAAAAACTAGACATACTTGTCACTGGACGAAATACTCTGTCTGACATGACATATTGGAAGAAAGAATCAATAATACTTTGAATCTGTGCCATTCAACAGTCACATGACTCAACAAAAAATTGATACTTTTTTCACCTTCTGGTCATCAAATGTAAATCAAATTTCCAAGAAATGCAGTGACTATGTAAAAAAAAAAAAAGTATTTAATTTTATAAAATCAATCAGTAACCACAATGTCACTACTCCAATTGCCACCACTTATTTTTCTTTTACAAGAATAAACGGACAACTTCCCGAATTTAAGCCACATTTCATCCATCACCAAAAAAACATTCGCTCATCCCTTACACTGACTCAGCGGGAGAGGAAAACCTGATAGACTACAGGAAGCGTGTGCAGCCAAACAACAGGTTTACCACATGTGTCCCGAGCAGGGAACAAATAACCTACGGACAGACAACCAGGGGTTCTATGACTCTATAAATAACACCATTTCTTTTAGATATCTCACATCAACAGGAAATGAGCTGAAAAAAAGCTTCCTCATCCCAGACCGCAAACATATCAAACTGAGAAAAAAACTCCCACACCACTAAAAGAACAAAAATCCATCAATACAATTGAAAAAAAGAAAAAAAAAAGAAAGAAAGAAAAAAAGAGAAGCCTAAATCTCCCGTATTGGATTTCAATGTGTAGAAAGTCACCAAACATTTGATATGTTCAAGTGTAACTTGAAATTGAACGTTTGACACTGCAAAGCCCAGGCCCCAGTGCTGGGCCCCCTCACCATTCACTCCTTTCCAATACACATATTCCAACCTGCAACTCATTCCTATCACATGTTTCACCCCAGTCATATTTTGTAACAAGATCACAGCTGACCGAAATTGTTCTGTTTCCATCGAAAACCCCCCAAACTAACAGGTTCTAACCCAGGAGAAATAACAATGACCTACAAGTTGCCCGAAAGGTTATGTGTCATGGAAAACTACACATGTAGGTACACAGCATTCACTCCCGCTGTCAAATACTGTAAGATTTCAAACGTTTCCTCAAATGTGTGGACAAAATCACATACTGTAAAAGTGGATATTTTCATGTGACTTAATTTTTCGCGCTTGGCCGAGTAAGAAGAGTTTCGCGTGTTTTTAATTCCGCGGAATCAAAACATCACACACAGGAACATATGGCAAGCAAAAATATTCGCATGCTTTTATTTTTGCGCTAGTTTCTGGTTGCGCGAAATGCGCGAAAATTTTAACACCGCAAAAATTTCCACTTTTACAGTATATACATATATGACAACCTGTAAAATACCTTGCCATGTTTAATTTCTTATGAGTACTAAGCTATTTGCCAGATATATGGAGTGTGAATTCAATAGCATGAATATTCATGAGGTTCTGTCATGTGACATCTGATATTATTTGTTGACTTGCATCATGTGCATCTGAAGGTGTAATTATTCTGAATGCTTTCTTGCACGTTCTGTTTGTGGATTCTTGCAGGCTTTACATCCACACAGTACGCCAAGAGCACAAAGAAGTAGTTGTTCTTGCAAGCATACTACGTGCTTGAAATTCACTGAGATTTTGATGGAATGCACATGGAAGAGAATCTCCCCAAGTTCATCATGATTCCCGCAGTATTTACAACAGGAGGATGGCTCCAGAAAATGAGCACATTTAGAACAGTGACACGGCAACAAGCTCCAACTACTGACCTGGTCGTTCACATTCATCCACGTGTAGCCGAAGGACGGGCACCGGACCCACGAGACAGCAATGATGTTATAGACCGTTCTACTGACGTAGAGCAGTATGATGACCACACACGCAACACACGCTTGACCCACAGTCGTCCCCTGCAATACGGATAGACAGAGAAACAATAAGTAAAACAAACATGAAAAACTCACACAAAAATTGAGATGGAGGTGTGTTCCGCATCAGTTGAACTTAAAGGCAAAAGTCAGAAGATGGGATGAAATGAAGACAGTGGAGAAAAGCTATTTTACATTCATCCCTTGTGGGTTGGACACAACTGAATTAGCTCTACTCTTCCTTTGTGGGCAAGGCAAGAGTAAAATACTGCTTGCAATCATACTAACTTTGCAGTGACATCGGAAGTGATTTAGGCAGTTCCAGTGTGCCACAAGTGACCACATGAATGACTCCTTCTGTGCATTTCAAGCTGACTAATTTATCCTTTTTGTAGTTTAAATCACAAATGCAAATCCCAAGAATGAGTCTCATAATTTCTAACACTCTGCAAATATCTGAATATTAGATTGCTACGGTACATGCAAACAACTTCAGCCACAGTAATTTGACTACCGTGCATAGTCAACGGGAATACCTCCACTTTCTCTCATAACCACTCCATTCTGCCAAAGTATGTGGCTTTCCATTCATGTTTTAAACTAAAGTTTATAGATCTCGACCGCTAAATAGACATTAAACCCTCTCAGCACAATGACAAATGTTATAGCTGACAGTGCCATACATGTAGGTCTCGTTACAACCTGTCAAAATCATACCTGTAACATCCTTTGGGGTACAGGAATGAAAACATGAATATGAATATCATTATATCTATCTAACTATTAAAAGGTACTGTTTACCTTTGGGAGCAGTGATTTGAAAAATGTTCCAGATATCACATTTGATGCATATGTGTAGGTCTGTTTATCACAAAACATCCTACTATATAATATTTTCGCAATAAAGCCTAAAATATAAGGAGATATCAGTATTTTTCTCATTAAACCATAACTGTAGATGGTTTAGTCTGGAAACATTTTTATCATAACCATTGTTCACATTTTATGCATTTAACAATACTTAACATCGATTATACGGATTCAATTTTTTTACAGCGGTTGTTTCTATCCCCAACTCACATTTTAGAACTATTTCAAAGCACTAATGCTGGGTTTTTGTTTCATCTGCGAATTGTAAATTATGCCTTTAAATCAAAAGGAAAGAAAGAAAAAAAAAAGAAGCACCAGCATTCCCTCTCAATCAATAGAACATGGATTCAGTTGCATCCTCAGAACAGATTCCTTGACTGTGCTTGTCTTGTCTTGCTTTTTGCTTTGTCATACTAGAAACTCGTAATATACATCTGAACATACTAAAAATGATGATGCAATTTGTGGCAATGAGAGGCCATCATACACTTGTACTAGGAAAAACGATGCACGTTCACCACTTCATATCAATAATTTCTGGAAAGTGTTAGATTCCAAGAAGTGTTTTGATCAATGACGTTATTCCTGTGCCTCTTCCTGGAAGTACATGGTACATGAATGTAAATATTCCACATTCACGGCTTTTGTTGGCACTCTGGAACTTTTTATGCATGGCAAAGCTTTACACAGTTAAAACTTGGTTAACTATATGAATAAATCTGCAATGGCCATCACAGAGGTTGAATAAGTCAAAATGGAAAATATGACACATTTTTGATGGGATAGGAAGTGAGGGAATGCAAATGTAGTTGCATGTACCATTCATGCAGTTAGTATGTATTACATACAATGTACATGATATTGTACAAGGAAGTGGGCACTTTTTTGTAATTTATGGACGGCCTCCCAAATGTACTGATGAATGTGACGTGTGACAACCCAGTATAGAAGAAAGTAAATTGCAATAGCTAGTTTGAGACTGTCTTAACCGTCCATCACGTACCCTCATTGAGGCCTACATGTTATCATCAGTCTTATGAAAGCTGAGGAAGTGGAGTACATAGTTCCTCCACATACGAAACCAAACTCTTGGCTGATGCAGTGTGAATTAAAATTACAACAGTAATTAGTACAATCTCATTTACCCTTGGTTGTCTAGGATGACATGAAAATTGGTGATAACTCGTAGCAATTCATTACACGGTGATAAACTTGTAACAGCATCAAACGAAACAGAAACTAAGTAGAGCTATGTACTTTTTTGGTCTGCTCATTAAGGTATATATAGTATGACTATTAAGACTGGCTCATTATGTTACCTTATTCTGAACATTAAGGTGCATGGTAGGACTATTGAGACTAGCCTATGATGTTACTTTATTCTGCTGATTAAGGTGCATGGTAGGACTACTAAGACTTGCTCATTATGTTACCTTATTTTGCTTATTAAGGTGCATAGTAGGACTATAGAGGCTTACCATGATGTTACTTAATTCTCCTGATTAAAGGACTCTTTGAGACTTG
This sequence comes from Diadema antillarum, assembly GCF_040938485.1. NCBI lineage: Eukaryota > Metazoa > Echinodermata > Echinoidea > Diadematoida > Diadematidae > Diadema > Diadema antillarum. Next base: position 2,322,761 of record NW_027270925.1, on the reverse strand, counting down.
CCTATGATGTTACCTTATTCTGTTCATTGAGGTGCATGGTAGGACTCTTGAGACTAGCCTACAATGTTACCTTATTCTGCTCATTACGGTGCATGGTAGGACTCTCATGACAAGCCTACGATGTAGCCTACGATGCTACCTTATTCTGCTCATTACGGTCCATGGTAGGACTCGAGACTAGCCTAAGATGTTACTATGATGTTACCTTATTCTGCTCATTACGGTGCATGGTAGGACTCTCATGACTAGCCTGCGATGTAGCCTACGATGCTACCTTATTCTGCTCATTACTGTGCATGGTAGGACTCTTGAAACTAGCCTACGATGCTACCTTATTCTGCTCATGAGGTGCATGGTAGGACTCTTGAGACTAGCCTACGATGCTACCTTATTCTCCTGATTAAGGTGCAAGGTAGGACTCTTGAGACTAGCCTATGATGCTACCTTATTCTTCTGATTATGGTGCAAGGTAGGACTCTTGAGACTAGCCTACGATGCTACCTTATTCTGCTCATTGAGGTACATGGTAGGACTCTTGAGACTAGCCTACGATGCTACCTTATTCTGCTCATTACGGTCCATGGTAGGACTCTTGAGACTAGCCTAAGATGTTAGTAGGGTGTTAAGTTATTCTGCTCATTAAGGTGCATGGTAGGACTCTCATGACTAGCCTACGATGTAGCCTATGCTGCTACCTTATTCTGCTCATAAGGTGCATGGTAGGACTATTGAGGCTTGTCCATTTTGCATGGCAGGACTTGCCCATAATGTTATCTGCCTGTCAAAGGGCACCCAGACACTTGTACCTACCCTCGCCTCAAGGAGGATGTTGGCCGACGTCATGTGGGTGATCTTCCAGATGCAGACGGAGAGCCAGATGGCCGCGAACAGGAAGAGGCCCTCGTTGAGGATGACCCGCGTCGTCAGGGTCGCGTGCTTGCCTTCCTCCGAGGAGAGGACCTTGATGAGGATGCCCGAGATGAGGTTGATGAGGGTGAAGATCAGCGGGAGGAGGACTATCGCCAGGCGCAGCCGCCACTTGTAGCGACGGTGGTGCTGGTCCGGCTCATACCGTATGCGTGCTTTTAAAATGACCTGAAGGGCGGGTGAAGGGGGAGGGGAAAGAAATCAAGGACAGTGACATTTGACAGGCATGAGACTTCAAAGTAAAATATTCAAATATTCAAAGATCTGGTCTGTCAGATGCACTTTCTTGTGCTCCTTGCACCATCAAAATCAGCTGACAATACAATAATGGATTTATAAATTGGCAACACGTGTTAGAAAATGAAAGTTCCTGTTTTCCTTTCAAATTGGCATGTTTGTTAGTTTTTTCCTGCTTTTGTTAAAATCTTACTCTCTATTTTTTTTTCCTGACATCTACACATTATGCCAAATCAAATCTCATTCACTACATGACAATTTGGACCCCAAGCAACATTTTGGGCACACACAGAATGAAAAATAATCATTGGCGATGCAATTATAACACAAGCATATCTTTCTGACTTGGCAGTCTCACCTCGTGATCTTATATATGGCCTAGTAAAAGAGAACATCTTTATGTAACAAAAAAACAAACAGACCAATTCTTCAATGTCTAAGCTTTGGTAAGTGCAAACAGGAAACCTGGAGCCATGTGTGTGGTGTCGTTGAAAGGATCGACAGAAACAAAGTTCCTGAAGTGCAATGTAATACTACAAGATTTAAATACTTTAAATCCACAATGTATAGTCACATGTATTATATTTCAAATTCGAAGCTACTCTGAATGGAGGCTTATTTGCACAAATACGTTTCTCACGACAACCAACAGATAACAATTTGTTCTGCCATCCTGACAGCAAAACAGAGGCAGTAGATTCAGATTTGAGTACAAATGAAACTTCTGAAATACATACATTGTACGTATAACCTTCCCTGCACACAATACACAAGATGGTGACTGAAATAAGATATATAATGTAAATATTGTGTTATGATTCTATATGATATGTTATAAGATATCTTGTATTCTTTTCACATGTATATTGTTATATGTTGTATTTTGCTGTTGCTGTATTTTTCAAAAGATGTGAAATAAACCTGAGACTTGAAACTTAAAATATTAGAAGTGCAGCACTGACATCTATCAAATCTTCTTGGCAATCATGATATGCTTAATCAAATCACGAGTCATTAAGCAATCTCTCGTACAGTACATACATTTTTGTACACGGTTGTATAGTGTAACATTTATTCACATTGAGAGTTCACTTGATACTTTGACTCTGACCACAAACAATTGACTTTCACTCTTTTATTTTCGAGAGGAGTAATACCCTTTTTAAAATCATCATTTGTCTCATATACGAAATGACACAAACCACATCGCTTTGACATCAAAGTATAAAAAAAACTATTGACTATGTGAATGCATAAAAATACAAAATATAAAGTTAAACATTATGTCTTTACCAGTGTTTCATGACAGAGGCACATAAGGTACAGCATATCATACAAGGTGAGGAACAAAATGCCATCTAGATTATGCCCTCATTTCATAATTCTAATCATCAGTTCACTTTGTTGTATTCATTCTACCGGTATTTGTTTTTGCTTTTCATTGAATACAGAAGATATAATCTACATGTAAGTTCAAGACTAAAAGTGGCTCCAACAGTGTGGCACAGGGGTAGGCAGATATCTAAAAATCATTTAAAAATGCACAAACTTTACTTGAACCTGTTGGTCAATAACCCCATTATTTGAGGCAGCTTTAAAGTCTCACTTGTACATCGTACATTGTACATGTACAGAGCAAAATAAAATTTCTGCACTGGGAAGTAAACACACTTGTGTATACAGTGCAAAGTCCAGCTGATGAGATATCAATAAACTCACTGATGAAAGGTAGAAAACATATCTATGATACCTCTACATATATTCAATAAATGTACAGCTTTACATGAAGATTCAAAACAAACAAAAACTTGAGCATGTTTGCTTTGCAGTTGCAATCAACATGTACAATGTAGCTTCTTGTGCAATCTACATTGTAGACAGGGACCATGGGATGTTTCTAGTGTGTGACTGGTACTGGTGTGAGTACCTGGGTGTGTTGATTGGGGGGGGGGGGGGGGGGGGTGGGTGGGGGAGTGGTGATGGTCGGGTCAAGGATCAATGCTCCTGCCCTGTCCTACCCCCCCATCCCCATCCCCCAATGTGGAAACACTCCTGGGGCCAAGTTTTTCCGGGTGTGTATTTTTTTTTTAATAACTCGTACAGGCAAGAGTATAAACCAGTTCTGCAGGTCCTGCTTAGTATCGGAATTGTCATTCAGCCACATGAATTGAATGCAGGAAATATGTCATCGAGAAAAACAGAGGCACATACAATGTGTAGGTCAGTCAATGTTATCCATTTAGCCAGGATATGATAGAAAACTGAGAATGAAAGATCATGCCTAATTATGTACCCACAAGTTTCTTTAAAAAGAAAAACATATACAATTGTAATACATGTGCACACACAAGCGAAACAAAAGAAAACGCATCACCAGGTCAGTTGCTCTATATAAAGTCTCAAGAACAAAACCAGGGGCAAAAGTCTGGAGTCATTTGCACAGTGAAGCTTCAACGCCAAAACTTAAATGTGAGTTTGGTTTCAATTTATACATTGTGATGACAAATAATATGTCAATAGCTATGCATACTCTTGATTTCACTCACATTGACATATCTGTTTCAATAGAAAAAAGGGATAAACCCCATGCAATATCCCCTAAAGAATTCATTTTTGGTCTTCAATATAGATGATCTATTTCGCAATCATTATAGGAAATATAAACTATGATCTCATCCGCTGGGTCCCTTCATAGGTACGTTGTGTATCTCAATCGTGGAGGTGCCAATTGTCAGACAGATTTTTGCTGAAGCAATTGCTCCCTGCTTCTAGCCAGAGTTCAGGCATGGTCTCCACTCACTCTTGGCAGTGCCAGTGTTTATAAACACCACTGCTGTGGTAATATCAGTTGTTTATAAGAGGCTGGGTTTAGTGTCATCTTTCAGTCACATGTTTATTGGAGTCAAGATGGTATAAACTCTGACAGGGTTGTGTGTCTTGACATCTGTAATGGAAATGAGTTCTGTATACAACTTTAGTTTGCTTGGCTTTGGAGGTACCAGACACCAAAATCTCAGTACCGATTTCTAAGGTGCCACTGAAGACTAATTGGATTGATTCTTAACTTTGTTTATTTCATAGTCTCAAAAGTGCTTCTGGAAGTGAAACCTTCACATCGATCAAGAGAGCCAAGATAGCATCTACCTGAGGAAGTGTAAACCTTGAGTTATATGTATATGACATCGATACCCACAGTCTAGTGAAATCATATCTTTTCCTTGAGCAAATGCGAAAATGACAGAAGGTCTGTTTTGGAGACTTTACGACTTTATGACAATTTGTGGTTGTACACCTAAGCATGCAACTATGCACAATAGCACTCACCTGTGCAAAGTATAGGATGAGAAGACACAGGCTTGTGAACTGCAAGCACACGGGGAACCCCAGCAGGAGCCAGTAGAGGACAAAGCACAGCTCGTCCACCTCGCCCGCGTTCAGGATGTAGAACGAGAAGAGAGTCGTTCGCAGCGCCGACCAGAAGAGGCACAGGAAGAGAAAGACGGTCTGGTAGCTGAAGCGCTTGTGGCCATAGTACAAGATCAGGAAGAGCTGCACGTAGATGATGACAAAGAGCAGCCCGTACAGGATGATGAAGGTGATCGCCAGGGAGCGCTCGAGGTCGGCTTCGATGATGGGCTGCATGGCACGCGTTGTGACGGGCAAAGGAGACACCCACCCGGGCCCCGACGGCGGTGGGCGGTCCATCGGCAGTGCAGCCATAAATGACTCCCTGGCTTGCATTATATTTATTGGATACAAAGTTCTGCCGCCAAACTTTACAGCACTTGCTTCACGGTCCTAGACTGACCTTTCGATCCATCCTGTCAATTTGATCTGATATAAAAATACTATGTCAATAAAAGATAAACCACAAAGTGCTTTATGAGTATACACATTTAGATATTGTTTTCTGCCGTACAGACATTTACACCACAGGAAAAACTACAAACACACAAGCATAGGTTTGTGTTGAATGTACATGTGTAATAAAACAAGTGGGAGGGGGTATGATGCTCATCTCAGTTTTAAGATAAATTCAAACTAATGATATGACATTAACCGACTGTCAACTATCTCTACAATGCATCATTCTTGAGGAGTATCTGCCAGATAGAGAGATGATGTGTGAAATTTACAGTGTTTAAGCCCTTTTAGTTAGTAGCCCTGCAAAAAGATCCCCACAGTTAAATACAATCTCACTCTGCATATCATTAGCTTGCAAACTCAAAATTCTGGGGCCTGGGAAGGGTCAAAGTAGTTTGGGCTACACAGGGTTAAAGAAATAATATATTCTATGTATTTATGGTTGTGTAATAGATTTGTAGAGTGCTGTTTGTGTTCATTGTATCTTTCATTGAGATGTACATGTAACTGGGATGCACGATGTGTTTGTATTGTCATGATTATAGTACAATTGTAATGTCAATGGAAACAACATTTTTATGTCCCATCATAGACCAATAAAAGATGAATGAATGAATGTCCCTGCCCCTCAGGAAGATTCTTGCTAAAATCAATCAGCCTGCATCTATGTATTTCTCTCTTTTTTTTTTAAATTAAGGAACTATAGTGAATGCTTCCCACAATGAGACCATCCCTTACAGACACAAATCTTTCAATCTTTCCGCTACAAAGCTGTCTAACGCGTACAATACCACAAGTACTCAACATGCTGTGGAAAATATTGTTTACTGTTCAGTGCTGTAGATTTTTGAGACATTGTTTAGGGGCTTTAATTCTGCTCCAAAAATCTTGTCTAATATTTGCATATTTCTTCACAGAAAGGGGAAAAATGTAAGAATGTAAAAAAAAAAAAGTCTCTGCAATTCTGGCTACATACACGTAGACACCACACCTAAGTCAAGTGGAAAAATACCAGATGAGTGACTACCGGTATGCCAATGACAGCAAAACCAGCCATGCTGGTACAGTACTGCAGGTTCAAAATGAATGATGGATAGCCGCAACTATTAGTAGCACTGACAATCTGTGCTCCTGTCCACTAGTTTAGTAATGTTTAAAAGTCCAGCCTGACAGACTACATTTTGAAGTAGAAACCACTGCCTGGTAGTGGCATCACAGGTTACAGGCTTTCAGCCCCATACAGAGCAAACAAAGTGGGAATCAGTGACCTACGTAGGCAATGAGTCATCACTGTTAACTGACTTAAAGCTGGGGGAAAAATTAGTGAAGTCAACAGGATCTTTTTATTTCAATTTCATACTTTTCTTGTCACAAGTATCCAGTTTTTCAGGGACAAATAACAGGTTCTATCAACATGTATTCTACACTTGCCCTACCAATGTCTCTCATACAGATCTACTCAAATCTTCTCTGCATTAATTACCTTTCGAATATAATAAAACCTTTTAAAAGGCCTGAGGTCTTGTACACTACCCGATGAAACCATGGGCATACATGCATTTTTAGAGAGAGGACTTCATGAAATTAGGCTTGAACTCCCACCTGCAACCTCAACCCATCAAGTCCACCCACCCCCTCCCTGAAGGAAAAAATAGATAAAAACAAGAAACCAATGAAATATATTGAAATGCTGTATCAATGTTTTCTACTTATTCATGTGACTCCTACAGGTTGTATATAAATTTGATTGAACTTTTATTGATAAAGCACCTCTATTCATCTACTTGAATGGATAACACTGAAAAGACCAGTTGCATGATGTAAATGTTTACTCATTACTGGGCTTTTACTCGAGAGCCCCTATGCAACATCCACTCAGATTTATTCATGGGAGAGAAGTTACAAGCACAGTGGAAGGCAAGTCTATGACATTCTTATTTCAGTGATGAGAAATTTTGCTGACCCTACATCGCTGTGCAGTATCTAAATAATGCGTTTATGTACACTAGAATGCTCCCTTTCTACTGAGCGGTAACAATACAGCAACCCATTGGTACTGCACATTGATCCGATCATCGTACCACTACCAGTCCAATCTTCATGCCATGTGCACCAGAGTTTTTCATCTATTATGAGGTGGAGTTACTACAAAATATAAGCAGAGGAAAACTTGTCAAGGACATTCCTATTTCAATGTTAACTTGCTCTACTCAGCTTGTGGTTTTAACACTCCACATACCCTCACTTCCTTCACCACAGGAAGAATCACACATAAAAGTTTGATCGAATGTCTGGTGAATGTGAAGAGAATATTCATCTGTTTTAATATTGCTAGACGTTCACATAATCAGTCATGGTGTAGATATAACCAGATTCAGACTTGTATCAGCAGTGCTGTAAACTAATTATAAATATCAATTACAACACAAACTGGTCTAAAAGAGTTGAACACGTGGAAGAGGTGCAGACCCAACCACTTCCCGGGAGAAAGCTCTTGGCTCTGGTGACTCATGAAGTTAAACAATATTTGTGGGTACATTGTAACTCAGTTGGCACAATTCAAGTAATATTCAGTCACTGGAATCTACCCGATTATACAAAACAGCAATGTCTTGTCATAATGTGTACACTAGCTGTGTGCACATGAAATTTAATATGCTGCTTCTATCACGTGAAGCTCCACTCAGTGAACAATTTGACTTTTTTTTTAATGAATCAAAGTGAAATCCAACAAACAGAACAGTGGAGCTACATACATACACTTTTGTACATATACGTGTACTAGTAGTCTAATTCATAATATAATTGTACACAAACAGTATAAACAGTAATTTCATACTACTGTTTGGTACGCCAAATATTTTGCGAGGTTTTTATTTTCCCGAATTTTGTGAGTCACGTGCTATTCGTGAAATTAGAGACATGCGAATATATTGACTCTGATCCCGATGTGAATGTGGCGTATGCGTGAACACTTCTCCGTTCAGTACAGGACTCCATCATGATTGCGAATTTAACCACTCGCGAAATTGTCGGGAATTCCTGATTCGCGAAAATTTAGACTCGCGAAATATATGGCGCATACAGTATGTGAAAACAAGCATGATTTAAACCATCTACAGTGTATGCCTACATGTATTTAGGGACCCCAGAAAGTTTTTTTAATGTAAGCAGAACTAATTTCAAGAGACCCATTCAAATGCACTGGCACAGCTACAATGTACCTGGTACATTGCATACACCTCACACATGATCATGACAGCCAGAACCACCATACCTACATGTACACAATGTACATACCTACACCACCCGTGGTCTATGGATGGATGATTCTGAACACAGGGCTGTTAAGCCTCTGCACTCAGATCCAGAGTTAGTTGATGCTTGACATTGGCTGGATTATGGCCAGGTGGAATGGCGTCAAACTTTAACTTGATAGGTTCGTTTTTCCAAATCATCATCCAATTTTGATCCCAGATTTAACAGGGGTGGCCGGATTTACAAGTACCTCACTCTAACTTCCTGTTCAATGCCAGAACCTTTCTGCCAAAATTGTTGATGAAACAATTTAGCATGATGGGGCCTACAAGTGTACACAGCATACACAGATAGTGATGGGATTAGAGATGTACAGTATTATAGAAAGAATTCTCTTTCAGCTAGAAAATGGCTAAAACATTCAGGTGAAAGGCCCCTTTGAACGATGTCCTTGGTCTAGATACTGGTATCTGACATGCAGTTGCAGGAATTTGCAAATTTGAGGTTCTTTGACTATTTGATGACATTAATGGTATCCCGTGGTACCAAATGAAAATCAGCCATTTTGTTGAATTATTTATTTTTTTAAAAAGGTTGTACCCTGGGTTGCCAAAAAGTGGAAATTGTTTTGGTGCTGCAGCTAGCGGCGCTAGCCACTACACCGCGGTGCATTGAAGCACACGCTATTGCTAGCACAGCATGCCATGCATGCATCGTATAACATGCAGTGGCATGGGAGTGACTATGTACACACACACACACACAGTGCATGCATTTCTCTGCGGCTGTCCTCGAGTGGACGTGAGGTGGCGCTACACAACGCGGTAACCCCGGGTACTACGGTACCCCGGGGTAACGCGTGATGCATCATTTTAAAATTAAATTCACCAAGAGCATGTATGCAGCTTACATCTGTACTTCTTTCTTTTTTTTCCTTTTTTTTTTCTTCAAAAACCTGTATCATGCTACGGTAATTTAACTCTTGGCTACGGGAAATGAAATGCTCCGGCTATGTAGTATAAGCATGCACTGAGCTGAAATTCAGCTGCACATCGTCTCCACACAGCATCTACAGAAGGAGTTGGGATTGTTTAATGCATCAGAGCTAGGGGTTTTTCACTGATATGGACTTGTCAGTGGAATACTGTAAAACGAGGAATGTTCGCGTGCATTTTAATTTCGCGAATTTTGCGAGCGCCAAGATTCGCGAAATTAAAATGCACGTGAAAGTTCTTGTCTACACTATATGCATTGAACGCCAGTGGCAGTTCGCGAAAATGTCATGCCGCAAAAAAGGCCGTCGGCTCCAATTCGCGAAAAATTCATGCCTCTACAGCATCTACTGAGCTGAAATTCAGCTGCACATCGTCTCCACACAGCATCTACGGAAGGAGTTGGGATTGTTTAATGCATCAGAGCTAGGGGTTTTTCACTGATATGGACTTGTCAATGGAATACTGTAAAACGAGGAATGTTCGCGTGCATTTTAATTTCGCGAATTTTGCGAGCGCCAAGATTCGCGAAATTAAAATGCACGTGAAAGTTCTTGTCTACACTATATGCATTGAACGCCAGTGGCAGTTCGCGAAAATGTCATGCCGCAAAAAAGGCCGTCGGCTCCAATTCGCGAAAAATTCATGCCTCTACAGCATCTACTGAGCTGAAATTCAGCTGCACATCGTCTCCACACAGCATCTACGGAAGGAGTTGGGATTGTTTAATGCATCAGAGCTAGGGGTTTTTCACTGATATGGACTTGTCAATGGAATACTGTAAAACGAGGAATGTTCGCGTGCATTTTAATTTCGCGAATTTTGCGAGCGCCAAGATTCGCGAAATTAAAATGCACGTGAAAGTTCTTGTCTACACTATATGCATTGAACGCCAGTGGCAGTTCGCGAAAATGTCATGCCGCAAAAAAGGCCGTCGGCTCCAATTCGCGAAAAATTCATGCCTCTACAGCATCTACTGAGCTGAAATTCAGCTGCACATCGTCTCCACACAGCATCTACGGAAGGAGTTGGGATTGTTTAATGCATCAGAGCTAGGGGTTTTTCACTGATATGGACTTGTCAATGGAATACTGTAAAACGAGGAATGTTCGCGTGCATTTTAATTTCGCGAATTTTGCGAGCGCCAAGATTCGCGAAATTAAAATGCACGTGAAAGTTCTTGTCTACACTATATGCATTGAACGCCAGTGGCAGTTCGCGAAAATGTCATGCCCCCAAAAAGGCCGTCGGCTCCAATTCGCGAAAAATTCATGCCACGAATATGTCATGTTTTACAGTATCCCCAAAGCGAAGCAGGTTGAAGCTTCTTGACTGTCAGTTGGTGCAGTAGAAGATGCATACTTTTACACACCAAGTACAGTACACCATTTTTACCTGTATATAAAATACATACATGTAAGTATACTTCCGGTCTTTGACCATGACCATGTCACACAGAAAGGTGCTTAAACCATGTCATTTTAATTTGCAGTTTTGTAGGTACTGTAATCATGAGTTACATTGTGATACTTTTAAGAAATACTCTTACAATCAACTGTGACACAACCAACTTTAGGCGAGATTGACACTTCTCATAATAAGGCTGGTTTAAATCATGTTCAGTGATCTGATCGATAGTGATGCAAAAGTGCACATACAATATTGTAGTAGATGGTGTCTATAGAACCATGAGTTTGAATATATTTTGTGCAAATTTGGGGCAATTTGGTCAACTGGAAAAAAAAATGCTTGGACATGAAACTGCATCAACCTCAAAAACCCACTGTTAAGCAAAGAAAAACATAAAAGATCCATACCCAGGATTGCATTGCAGAACGACCATACTACCTTTTTCATCTTAGTCATATGTAACATATAATATATGTAAATTTATATATTGCAAGTGTGTGGCCAAATATCAAATAACAATGATAATAATAACAATAATAAAACCTGCCACACTAAGTACTGCAAACCAGATTTTTGGGTGCGTAAAACTTTCACCAATTTCAAGAGGAGCCAAGATTAACGAAAGTGTTAGACTAAACAGTGCACTGAATGCCAGTAGCAATTCGCAACATCCTCATGCCACGAAAAATGCTACTGGCTCCAATTTGCGAAAGTTTGAATGCCGTGAAAGTTTCTGGTTTTACAGTTTAAAGTATTTATGGTCTGTATCTGTTTGACTGTGAAGTAGGCCAGGTCCATCCAATGGTTTTTTCATTTCATTTTTTTCATTTCTACGAACAGTAGGTGATAGGCATGTATTTCTACATACATGTATGTGGTTAACACTGGTGCCCACAGCACAGTGTATGAATGCCTACGAAATAATATAAAACGCAATATTTTCGCGGCATAAAATTTTTGTGAATTGGAGCCGAGAGCCTTTTTCACGGCATGAAATTTTCACGAGTTGCCTCTAACATTCAATGCATATGGTGGCAACAAGAACTTTCGCGTGCATTTCAATTTCGCGAATCTTGGCTCTCGCAAAATTTGTGAAATTAAAATGCATGCAAACATTCCTCGTTTTACAGTACATCAGAGAAAATAGAATACACAGTCTTTTTCATTTCACAAATGCAGACATAGGTGTAACACCCTTCACCCACCAATGTAGAAATGAAAGATCAAGACTTTGTTTTCTTTGTTTGTTTGTTTGTTGGTTTTAATGCCTTCCCATTTTCAGTTTATCTTTCATTGCATGTTTTTAAAGTAAGAATTTGACTTTTTCTGATATGTGTTAAAACCGTCTATAGAATACTGAGTGTCATCACACATATCTCCTTACACCATCAATTTGTATTAAATTGCATAAAATACCATCATATTTTCCACATGACATTTCAAAATGTATGACACGCCCTCCATCACAAAACACACATACACAGACACACGCACACATGCATGCACAATTACACCAAGGAGGTTCGAGAAATGAAGTCACAACAGTCTTATTCGCTTTGATCCCATGCTCGAAGCTGCCACTCAAAAATATTTGAAGTATGTGTCAAACTGGATCTGCTGCTCAGATGCGAAGACAATGGACTCTGTCTCATTGCATAATTACCAGCTACTTTCCTAGGAAGATATGTCTTTGAGATGGTAATTACTTTTCGCTTTCCCTACTTACAAACAATGGGCGGTAGACAATAGGGAGCTTTAGATTTTGACGCACGGACGTTTGAGACGACGAGTGTGCTGGCTGGACGTTCTCCTCTCCCCTGCGTCGCGTTGAAAAGCAGCTTTAGATTACGCTGAGACGCAACGTATAAAAAACTAGAAATGTCGCTACGGCGACTGGTATGCCTCCGCCATAATGCATGGTTCTCCTAATAGGTCTATAGTACAATGTCTTGACAATGTGTGATGACAGTTTCACACCATTGGCAAAATAATAAAATGACAGGTTTGCCACAAATGTGCTGAATGTTCACTTTCCTAGAACTAGGTTCAATTGGATGAAAGATTAAAACGTCAGAGTGCAGGTATTTGGGGAACTGATGATTTTTACTTGACTTTTGACTCTTTTATAAGTTTATGCATCAGTTGAGTAATTTTCAAGGTATTGAGAAAAAGTATAATTTCAGTATCAAATGGTAAAATAGTATTATCTAAACCTAGCCTTTGACCTTTGACCTCACAGTTCCAAAGAGAATCACTGTTAGGTAGAACAAGCATAATATGTAAGTTTCATGATGATACCATGAGTTACTTTCGAGATAGTGCAATTTAGCACTTTCACTTGACCTTTGACTTTTTGACCTTTGACCTTTTGGCAAGAAACTTCCCACAGAGTATACATTGGGTAATACATGCATATATCAAGTTTTAAAAAAATCCTTCAGGCATTGCATAAATATAAGGAAAGTAGTGATATTTTGAGGAGTTGACCTTGACCTTTGACCCATGACCTTTCACCCATGACCCCCAACTTCCCTAGATAATAACTGCCCATCGGTACATATATACTAAGTTCCATGAAGATACCTTGAACCATTTGCGAGATATGGAGAAAAACATGAAATTTCAACCTTTTTTTCACAAAATAATCAGTGACCTTTGACCTTTGACCCCGTGACCCTAAAATCCAGACAAAGTATTATCCCCCCAGGATATACCCTCATACCAAGTTTGATGTAAAACCACCACACGGTTCTTGAGATATCGACAAAAACAGAACGGGACGGACGTACGGACGGACGGACGACACGAAAACATAATGCCTCCGGCCACTTCGTTGGCGGAGGCACAATAAAATCGCGCCCCCATATGATCGGTGCAGGAAGTAGATCTCTATGTTGCAAACTGTGCGGACGTAAAAATAGCCCAGTACGCGCAATGAAAAACTCAGGCGACGCAAGCTAAAAATAGATCGACTTGACGGGCTTTTCTGCACATGCTCAGAACATGATTTTTTTCCCTCTGAACGTCCGCCCGTCAAAATCTAAAGCTCCCTAATGGTAAAGGCATGGGGGTGTGCAAATAGAAATTGCTCAAATATTGCTGAAATAGATATCAAAATTACTCGACTCTACGTGTCTGTACGCTAATCTGACATACTAATTTATAAAGAACTATACCGGTACTTGAAGATGATACCATATTAGTTTCATTTTGCAGAAATAAGGAGAAATGTGATAAAACCGCCTTTCCATGAGGGTAAAATTTCAAACACTTTCACAAAATACAGCTCAGATTTACACTTTTGCACATATTTTCGAACAGAATTGACTTTTGTTTATAATATGCTTTATCATTAGGTGAAATTTCATTGCATTTGATATATAAACGAGCAGCATATACCCGATATTATGTTAGCATTAAAAATGAATCTTCAAATTGCTCAGAGTGATTGCGGCTTCATGCATCGAACATCAAAGGCACAAATGCACCTGTGGAATTCTTTTGTCCATCCGTAGAAAACTGATCAGCTGATTGAATAATTATAGTCAGTTGTAACTCCATCTCTCGAACCTCCTTGATTACACTGTCACGAAGCACACAACACATACATGTTGCGTTATCACATGTAGTATTACAAATGTTACTGTACGAGCTGAAATTTTCGCATATTTTCGCGAATTGCTACTTGGAGGACATTTTCGAGTGTTCTTAATTTCACGGTTGCGAGGGTCTAACTGAACGTTAGTGTGTTGTTATTTTCCCGTGTTAATATTTTCGCGGTTCAAAGGCGATTCACGAAATTGACATTTCGAACATCAGCTCGTACATGCAGTAATATTGTTACCCATCCCCACCCCATCTTGGGCCTCCCCCATCCCCCACCCATTAGCCATGGTACAATGTGCACACACACAACGCAACACCAACGCATCCATAGACTCTAGGTTCTAGGCCCGTTAGCATACGAATAGGCCTAACACTACCGGATTGACCGATTCTGTGACGCGCTTTGTGTATTATCGGCATGGGCAGCGCCATTACTGCGGTGTCCCAGTCGACCCCCCTCCCCTCTCCCCCACCCTTCATTGCACGCGCACGGAATGAAAAACTGAGGCATGGCTGTTTTAGCCAATAGGCGTCTCGTACTGAGTGCGCGAATGCTTGCTTAATGCGCGAACCTTTGTAACAAGTGCGCGATAAACATGTTGCCTGGGGGTGGGGGGGGGGGGGTAGGCTGAGACATCGCAATTTGAGCTAATGGCTGCGCCCAGTGCCACAAATCGTCTGCTGCCCTCAACGAACCCGAATCGGTCAATAACAGGTAGAGCGGTAGAACCAATGGCCTAAACGTTTAATAGGCCTGGCTATGTTACATTAACAAATTAATTTAAAAGCCAATTTCTACATTTGTGGGCGATTGATGCTCTTCTATTATAACGCTAGACATAACACTGAATAACAGTTAGTGGGCGTTTCTACATTATCTTTGTGAGTTAACAGGGTTGTCATCCCTTATTTTGGTTCCTCGATCCCTCCCCTCTTTAGGCTCTTCATATCATGAGCTCCAGTCTAACACTCATGAACTAAGAAGAGTACACGTTAGATAGAATCTAACTGTTTTAGCGGTTAGTGTTAATAGACCCGACCTTAACTGCGACAGCCGCCACACGCAGTGTGGCGGCTGCGCCGTGCTCCCATAAAAGATCTTCATGTTGAACAAACGGGTGCCTTTGCGGCGCTATATTTCCTTAATTTTTCAACAGAAACTACTAGGAATACTTACATGGGTCGATGAAACCTAAATGACTATCATCGGCGACTGTTTGATGCATTTCATTGCTTGTGATGCACAAAATGATGTCTTATAAGCAGCTCACCGATGTTCACAGAATTCACAATCACTTGCACAAGCGCACAGAATACTTGAACTATAACATAAGCGAAACTGCGGGGAAGCCGCCAGGACCGCGCCTGGTGGCGCGGTCTCCGGGGCTAACCCGACCTCAGCCCAGGGCCAGGGCCCAGTATCTAGCGGTACTCCTAAATTTACAATCTATAAATTAATATTATAGCTGTGATTGCTTGCTTGTGGCTGTGCACTTACATTTTACTGGCTTAAATTTGGTCTTGCCGTTGTCTCCAAACAAATCATGAGGAAAGCGTTGTCGTGGTTGATGGGGGTAAATCCTCTTCAAGAGCCTCATACAACATACCCCGATTACCAGTAACAGGCTATGCAAATACACCTCATCACTGCAGCTACACTGGATTGCTTCGTTATTATAGACAGAGTTCTTGAGGTAACGTGTGCTTGATGTACAATTCCCCTTTTTACGTAATATCGTAGCGCTCTCTTTCTAGCTCTTGTGTGTTGTGCACCGGCGCGACTGCGCTGTGAGTGAGTGCGTTTACGTTCAGTGTGGTTATGATGAACGATCGCGATCCAACGATCCAACCACCGTCAGGCGAATGGTGACTAGCGAAGTCGGACCCTAAACTTCCGTTGCTTCTGATAATATCGCATCTACCCTCTGATAAGTCGTTCGAGGAGCGGGCATACCACTAGTATAGGCATACTATACATCTAGGCCTAAATGAAAATTCTTAACGTATATATTGAAAATAGTATAATAAAAAATCAAACCTTGATATGCATATATCATGCTTTTGTGGAACCACATATTTATTCTCTTAACGTAAAACTAAAGAAGAAAGGATAAAGAGGGATGAATTTAATGGGGTTGACATCGAGTGTGATGACATGATAAAAACATTTAAACAAACTGTTTGCTTTACATTGACATAGCGTTTTTAATGATTGCAGTCATTATAAACTGTGTTCAATTTCCATTTCGCTGTTGCTTTGTAAAATTCTGTCCGTTCATATTGAGACATCTCTGCGAGTGGACAGTCACTCATTTTAGCATTTAGTATCATAAAATCACGTACAGACTCCAATTTGCCATTTTATCCTCAGTAAGAGCAACCCTTTCATAGTGTCCGTGTATATTTTTCAGCATTGATGAAAATTTGATGTAAATAGTGTAGCTAAAGTATACTTTGTGCAACAGTTAACTTTAATAGCAAATCAATCATAATGCAATTTCAGGATACTGAAACAATTATTACCTACATAGAAAAATTCATCGATTTACTTCAGTGCATGGTCATATAGAGAAATCGGGATCTTTGTAAAACCTATCAGAAGTCCCTTCCCTCCAAGTTTTGTAATACGAGGCATTGTGTGTTAACCCTCGAAGTACAAATATGAATGTTCATTGTGTTCTTCCACATAACCCGGTCTTTTGAAAAAGTGACTGCTTTCTACTGTTTCTATTCATTTGCAGCTATAACGAATTTAATGAATTACAAAAAAAAAAGGAAGCCTTCCTTTGCCAAATCTGGCAGATTTCTGACTTTTACAAATATAGGTAAGGTGTGAAAATGAACAATGAAAGAAAATGAATTGCTAACTTATGGAAGACTGGATTGAGCTCCGAGTCCTTATTTTTGACTTTCTGTTTTTGTTTTCTCTTTAAAAAAAAACCTAGATAATCATGTACAATAACATTTACATATTCGAATATAAATATTTACATATTGATAAAACATTGTGCACAGAATTTGAGGTGAATAATTGATTAGTTGCTCTGTATTTAAAGTTGCAAGCAAAATATTTTCGTTCGTATATACCTGGTACGGGATGCCAAGAACTTTCAAGTGCTATAAGCTTGGAAGAAACGGCCCCGATACGGACATGCTTTGTAAGATCAATATTTCTCCATAACCACGGAACCAAATTGAATGAGCTTTTCTGCAAGATGTAGGTGATAAGTATAAGTTATAGTTTCATACCATGAAACAACATTTAGATTGGTCAATTATTTTGAAAGGTATAAAATACAAGCAGAAAATCCGATTGCATTTTTTTTAAAACATAAAGTGACACCTTATACAAAACCATGAAGAGTCAACATATTTACGATAAAGGGCGATCTACTGTGGGCGAATTATTTATGAACGAATCGTGTTGACAGGGTAACTTCAGTCAGACGTGTACACACCAAAGAGATTATAGGTATAATCTCTTTGGTACACACCTATCATATGCGTGTGGTGACTACTGAAAAATTCAATACGAAGTAAGTTTTGCATTTTTTCTTGACATGATTTTACTAGTTTCAGGTGCTTGATGTGTTATTATGATAAGTAATTAAGTTTTATCGCAAGAAAGTAGGTGAGGGAAAGCTAGTTTTTGGTCTTTGCGGAAATATAAACCGTCGCAGCTCGTCGCGTCGGGAGGCAGCGGCTTGTTGCCGGATAGACAAGCCAGCTCTGCCGGGGCGGAGCGAGCGGGGCCAGGGGGTCCAGTCTAGACTGTTCCGGGTCCAGCTCAGTTTCAGCGAGGATAGGCCTACTGATAAGTAGTACTCTAGACATCTAACAGTTAACTGATTTCGACGGCATTGCTGTTTTTTTTTTCAAAGGTGTCTATGGCCATGACCGAATCTAAACGGCTTCTCGGCGATTAGCTTTGTCGAAGCAGGTCTGGCTAGACTCTCTAGACTCGCATAGACTAGGTCTAGTCTAGTAGAGGCAGAGCTTGCTCTTGTGTCTTGCTCAATTGACCGGGCATAGATGGATCTTGAGATTGAGTTGTATTTGTAACTAAGAATTGGCAATTGGCAATTGGTGTGGCGTATTAAATTCTCGCCTTTTACTCTTAAATTTACTTATATTTTTGTTCTTTCCATTTTACATTATCATCATCATCATCATCATCATGTAGATCATCATCATCACATTCACTATAAATGTGGGTCATAACATGGAGAACAGTAATAGACTTTACAGATTGAACATGCAGTTTTTTTGCACTTGTGTATTGCTATTTAAATGTTACTGGTGTGGGTCTTGTCCCGACCGACCCCTCTGGTGAGTCTGGGCACGCAGGAGGGATGGCTGAGACTTGCATCCAAGTAGTATATCAGAGTTAATTTGGCTGGGGATTTTAGCATTTTTTGGTACGGGTTGATCAGGAATATAGGCCTACTGAGGTGTACTGGGTTTTGTCTGGGGAGATTCATTTTTTTTTTCCCCAGGTGGGTTGAGATTTGGGAATGTCGTCATGCCACAGAGTTTGTTGAGGGTACCCCAAATTCATTTATCTTGCCTACAATTATGAGTGAGTTGGAAATGTACTGCTATTGAGTACTAGGATTTGAGGACAAACATTGACATTTGAGGAATATATTTGAGTGCCTCAAATACTGCCTGGCCTGTTGAGGATTTGGCCGGAGATTTCTACAAAAAATAAACTGCAGATCTATACTAGAAAAAGTGTGACTCAATACTAGTCCCTGCCATCCCAAGGTACCCAGGAGTGGGGTCTACATTGATAAGTCCATCATTCACAGAGAGTAACAGAAAAAAAGAATGTAAACACATTATTATGGATGTGGTTTGATGAAGTAGAGATATCTAACTTTCCTTGTGATTGTTAGGGAGTGTCTCCTAATTCCTAAACCTCGCCTTCATTTGAACCACTTTCATTGTCAAGATGCAACCAAACTAAAGATGGATGTAGGAAAGAGATTATCTGTTGTTGTTTTGTTTTTTCAGGCGGACCCCCCCAAAAAAAAAACCCAAAAGAAAACAACAAACCAACAACAATGACAAACTGCCCAATCAAGCCATTTAACCTTGTCTGCAGTAACTTTTGTCAAGATATGCTCTTTAAAGAATTCGCTGCCAATCATCACACTTTCATTACTGTCTCTCAGATGGTAATGACATTGCCTTGAAGAGATGATCTGAGTCAGCACAGCCTACAAAGATATATTTGAGAAAAAAAAGTCACAGCTGTTATCAAGCCACACCCATTATTGTTATCCTATGAAAAGCTGAGTAAATAGAAATCTTTGTAAGGAATTTCATAATACTGGATTTCCACGAGCTGAAACATTTATAAACCTCCAGTTTTCAATGCTGTGTGTCACTTTAAAGATATGATTTTAAGAAGGAAAAATGCTTTCATGCATCCTTATTCAATCTAGTACTACCTTTGCAATTGCATTCATTTCAGTGCCATGTATTTGAATGGATATTAATTTTGCTGTACATCATTCTTTTTGTTGATATATACCCATTCTAGGTTGACTCCATGGCAGGATGTTTGGTAGAGCTGTACATTTGGTCGATCAAAGGTGGCTATGGAATGAGAGGTATGTGCGGAAAGTGATGGATTAAAATCAGATTACCAGAATAATCGTGCTTCTATTATCCATTGTATCCCCCTCTACATTTCTCTCTTGCACTGAGCAGTACACAGAATGACCTAGCCATCACACAGATTTAGTGAGAAATAGTTGTGTCTGCAAACAGCTGACACTTCATTTTGGCATGCCTTTGACGGGAAGTGTTTCCCAAAAATGTTAGGTTCTAATGCAAGTTTGTTCCAGAATGTACAATGTATCTTGTGTCCTTTCAATGAATATTTCTTAAGTTTTGTGTTGCATAAGAGATGCCATGTGTAGAAAATTGGAATTAGAAAGAAAGAAAAGATTTTTCACTTCATATTGATTAATGAACTACAAATGACAACAATTATGTGATGATACAGGAAATAACTTCAAACTCTCACCTGGTAAGATTTTAGGAAGAAGTGAATGCACCAGTATGTATAAATATTTGAATTTGTGAATGGATTTGAGACATGTATAGGTATTATGGTATCACAAACAACTGATGATATGTTCCTATCTTTTTTTTTAAATCAACAGATAGCAATATCAGCTGTCATGTGTACCATGACAAAGGAGATATTGGTAAGAAACATACAATTTATGCAAACATTTGATTTTTGAGTGCTCCAAGAATAATAGGATTCTTAGTTCTAGTGTATTCATGTAATTCTACAGGTCAAGGAAGAGATAAACAGGACCTGATTGAAAGTAAAGCCTGCTATTAGTGCATCAAGCTCTGAGTTAATTTTGCTACAAAATTTATCATAAGTTATTAAGATTGGCACTTCAGAATCCCAATGCATATCTTTTACTGAAGAAAGATAAGATTGAATAGGTTAAAGGGATCGTATACTTTTGGTTGAGACCTAATTTCAGGTTTCTAACATTGTTTGGTGAGGTAATGAGAAACCTTTCATGAAATATGAAAGAGCATGTGATTCCATGAGAAATTCAATGTTTATTTGATGAAAATTGGTTTTGAAATGGCTGAGATATCCAAAACAGAGCGATTCTAATAAATGTGGGACCCACACTTTATTACGATCGCTTTGTTTTACTTTGTTTTTGGATGTTTCAGTCATTCCAAACCTGATTTTCATCAAATAAATTTTGAATTCCTCTTAAAATGGTATGCTCTGTACTATTTCATAAGTGTTTTCTTGGAATCTCGCAAAAAGTTAAAAGCCCAATTCTCATCTCCACCAATACTGTACCATGCCTTTAAAATTCATGACTCTGCACAAATTAAAAAAAGACTGCAATGCTTAGAGATAAACAGGAACCTTTTATTTAAAATCTAATCCAAATTTAGGAATCAGGCATGAATTAGGAATTAAGAGGATTTTGATAATTCACCAACAAGGTATATAATTAATATGTGGCTGTGTCATGGGAAAAGCAAAATATATTACAAGACAGGATGCATTGAGAATTAAGAAAGGAAAATTCTTGAAGCATAAATGGGTGAAGACTCACAGTCTGCTAATTTGATAGTAGGGCTGCTAATTGTATTATTAAGTGAAACATATTTGCTAGTTGTACCACTAATTGGTGTGTACGTATTGTGATGGTGTAATGTACAGTTCAATATCATTTATGCGGTCATTTTCTTTGTATTTTCTTTCACAGTTAATACTGGTTATATGGACCAGAAGCAGCAGTATTTGGAGAGTAAGTCATTGCACATTAAGGACAACACTGATCATATGATTGGATGCCAAATTGGGAAATATCTGTTCACTTTAAAGCTTTATCTTTGATAGTGTCATTTATCTTTGCAACAAATTTTATCATTTTCAATCTTGTCAGAAAAAAGAAATGAAGACATACTTTTGATATTGCTTGTGCTGTACTGTTTTGACTAACATGTATTTTAGAGATCATTTGATATATCTAAAGAAGAAATGTGTTTAGTAGGAGATGCAAATTTGTTTTTTTTCTGCATTCTAATTCTTGTAGTTCTTTTTAAAACAGTTTCCTCATTATGTAGTCTTTTCAAATAAGACTGGCTTTTGTAAGTATATGTCATGGTTGAATATGTTTGTATTCTGCTGTAAAGAATGCAAAGCAGATAGTCAACTAATATAATCTAGAAAGAAAAAAAATCCAAATTGTTAATAGAAAGTTTGTGAGCCTGAGTTTTATCCTTATCCTGAGTTTTAGCCTTAGACCTAAATCAAATTTTATTTTGATGTACAATTTGCTAGTATTTGATACGCTTATTCATTGACTTAAAGATGAATTTGAAAGTGATGCAATGAATTGAATCAGTGCAGAATATTAAAGCAGTTCTGTTACAAGGAACAAGTGTACGTTGATGATTTTCCTCTATTTATTGCAGAGAAAGAAAATTCATACATGGACATACACAATATTGACTGTGATGAAAATACAAATTGCACTGAGACTGGTCATAAAGGTTTTACATCACTCCTTTTGTGTTATAAGATGCCTGGCCATTTTTGTGTTATAAGATGCCTGGCCATTTTTGTGTTATGTTGTTTTTGTTGCTGTTTGTTTACATGGATATCTAGGCCGGGATCAAGTATGGACGCCAAAGAACAGGAGGCCCGATAAGCTGAGGGATATTCTCAAAGAAGCTGAGGTAAGTGGAGCTATTGTTGTTTAAGGAATTGCTTTTCATTGTGTTCTCTCTTGTGTATGATATGCCTTGGGTGTCCAACACTGATGAAAGTGAGTCACAAAACCAAATGCATATAGATGAAAGTTGACTTCATTCTCAATGTCCAAGCTTGGATCAAAGATGAGTCGGTTTCAGCACAATCTCACATCATTAGAATACATGTTACAATATTGGAAGAGTATGTGGATGACAACTGATCAGAGAGTAGCACGCTGTGGCCAATACCAAGTAAGATCTGAATTGATGATGATGACGATGATGATCCACAGCATTTGTATAGTGCCATATATCTGTTGTAGAAACATTCAAAGGCGTAGACTCCTCCAAGAGAGACATTAGCAGTGGAATACCTGGTGAAAAATGTCAGTCTTGAGTGAGGCTTTGAAGTGCTCCAGTTCGTCAATTTCATGGAGAAGAGATGGGAGGGAGTTCCTTAGGTGAGGAATAATAGAGGAAAATGCCCATGTCTCCATATCCCTTGAGATGTGTACCGGTAAGTGGCATCTGGAGAATAAGACCAGATGAGCGCAGACCAGGGTGAGGCTGCCGCCGCTTGATTAAGGGGAGACAGGTATCTTGGGGCCTGATCATGAATGGCCTTAAAATAGAGCAATAGGATCTTAAAATCAATTCTGTTCTTGCTTGGAAGCCAATGCAGCTCAGCCAGGAGCATCTCAGACTTTCCATTATAGCTGGAGAAGATCTTCTCCCCTAGCAGAATTGTGATCAAATCCTGACTGGTTGAATGTATATTATATGTAACTTAAATATTGTATACGCCATATATTTCGCAAGTCAAAATTTTCGCGAATTGGGAATTCCCGACAATTTCGCGAGTGATTAGATTTGTGATCGTGGAATCCTGTACTGAACGGAGAAGTGCACACGCGTACGTCACATTCACAACGGGATCAGAGTCAATATTTTCATGTGTCTTTAATTTCGCACATAGCACCTGACTCACAAAATTCGCGAAAGTAAAAACCTCACGAAATATTCGGCGTATACAGTAGTTTTTGTGGAAATCGGTGTGTGGTATGGTTTGACCAAGTTGGTTTGGCACAGAGAAAATCATATGAACAGTAGAGGAAAAGGTGTGAGTGGATGTGGTATCATCCATGATGTGTAGTTGTTTAGATTATTTCAGGAAAGGATGTACCTCAGTGGGAAGGTAGGTCCAAGGATGATACCAGTAAAGGATGTGCTGAGGAAGAGAGGTTTATGGTAAAACTGTATTTATGTAGTCATTGAAAGAACACTGTCCTTTGACTGTCACTATTTGCCTTCTTTACACTCACCTCTCGCCAAGTTCTTCTCTCACCAACCAGCAGTCCTTTTATGAACTACATGCACATGGTGGTTACCACAAACTTCTCGTTTCCATATACGTCACCATGCAAACTTTCAAATAACACATAAATAGGGTGTGCTATAGGTCTACTAGGAACAGAGCCAGCCAGTCAGATTGTGGTTAGACAGAGGGGAGACAATAGGGGCCACTTGAAGACAAGTGAGGTTGTTTCAGGTCAGGAAAGTAATGTGTGGTCCGAAGAGGGCAGTGCACTTAATGTAGGTACATTGTACCTACTACTCTATACGCTGAATATTTTACAAGGTTTTAAATTTCCCAAATTTTACGAATCCAGTGCTATTCATGAATTTAAAAGACACACGAAAATATTGCCTCTGATTTTGACATGAATGTGACGTGCATGCATACGTTTCTACGTTCAGGCCTTTACTCCGCAATTGCGAATTTAATCACATGCGAAAATGTCAGAAGTCCCGATTCCCCAAAAATTAGAGTTGCTAAATATATGGCATTATATAGAGTAACTTTGGGTGGGTACTATTAAACAATAAGTGGTGTAGCAGAAAATACTCTGCACACCTGACCTGGAGGCCCTGGGTTTGAATCCTGCCCAGTGTTTTTGCCCTTGGCCTACATATGTTTTTATTGTGTGCTTGCTCCGTTATAAACTGTGTGCATTGATAGGCCAGGATAATGTAATGACAGGACCTTTTGGAAGAGCAGCACTTGTACAGAAGAGGCAGCCTAGTGTAAATAAGACTGTATCATTATTGTTGATGTTTTTTATTGCTACTCTAATTCTTGTTGTTATGATAGTATACTACTGCTGCTCCTCCTACTACTACACTAGTGTATGATTTGTGGTTCATTATAAACCAGCTCACCCATTCACTCTCAACTACTGTAAGAATGGACATTTTTGTAGAGTGTAAATTTTCGTGCATTTCGTGTGGCCTGAGACTAGCACGAAAATAAATGCACAGGAATATATTTGCTTGTTATATGTACCACTATGTAACATCTTAATTCCATTGAATTGAAAACATGCGAACTTCATCTTGCTGGGCACAGTATGAAAAATTACTCACGCGAAAATATCCGCTTTTACAGTACCAGTACTTAATTTTCTTTTCCACCAATCCTGCATCCATTTTTTTATGTTCAAGAAATACCTGCAATTTGTGAGTTATGGTTCATTCAGAAAGATGCACTGATTTGTTTGTATACTTTATGCAATGACAGGAGCTGCTCACACAACATGAAGTTGTGGCCACCCTGTGGAGATCCCAGAAACATGTGCAACTCTTGCTGGCCAACTGTGTGGTGCTATCTGTCCAGATAGCCACCCACAGTGGGGACATCGACCGCCTGGTCATCGATCGCAGCCTCCAGGGAAAAGTGCCTGTAGACATTACCACTGGTGAGCGATGGGCTTCTCAGTGTAAATATGCAGCTGCTTGTCACAATCTGATCCATGTACTCAGTCTAATGTTGAGTAATAAATAATGCTTGTTATGTAAACCTTGAACATAGTGCTCCTCAGTCATGATGGAGATGGGTGTCTCAATACCAATGGGCACACTAGAGCACTTAGTGACAGTTTATGTAGGTTTATATATTAGTATTTGTTCATATGCACATTATTAACTGTACATTAGAGTCTGTGTTTGTATGGTTTGGGAAAAACTTCATACACAAAAAAAAAGGGTAATACAAGGAATTATTGCTACTACAATGTATATCTCTTCATTTTGTGGGATTATACTTGATGTGTGTTTTATCCCCATATGACAGTTGATATCAGTTAGGGGGACTTGGCCAGAGAGGGCGCCTGACTCTTCACACATGTCTCTTGTGTTGCTGCTTTAGAGCAGTTAGTAGAAACGATGGCATATCACTACAATGTACGCAGTGTTTGTGAGGGATTTCATTGTGTTGTCTTGATTTTTTCAATAATGCATTTTTGGCTTCTATAATGATGACAGAGTCACCAAACATTGATCTTCTGGTTTGGAAAATCTGTGCTCTTCCCAGTGATATGTAGATCGTTGTATTCTATTTATAAGATTATTGCAGAAATGGTTAGAAACCTGATAACAAATTAAGATTTAAGAATATGAAAGTGATTTCATCATTGTCTAAATAAAATGGATACTGATGATGTAAACAAAATCATTCACTCTGAATAATTCATCATCTTGGAAAGAATTGCAGCAATGTAGATTTTGAGTTCACCAATGTAATAGTTTTGTGTAGCAATAGCATGCACATGAATGAACAGTAGAGGCCATGGAAAATGTACTTAAAAAATGGCTGAATGTTCAAAGAGTAAGAGGGAAAAATCTGATGAAGAGACTGTCTAACAAGCTATCTGATTAGGTTACTTCTTTTCAAGGCATTAAAAGAGCTTTAATGTCACAGTTACATTAGCAAAACTTCTCAAAGTTTAAGTTCTCAGAGTTTAAGTGGCCAGTCTGAACGCAAACTTCCCCAAAACTTCTCATGAAACTTGTTGCGAAACTTCCCACTGAAATTAGGGAAATTTCTCGAACCCCCACAAATTTTCCCCAAGTTTGTGCAGTCTGAATGCACACAGCTTGAAATTTTATTAGAGTTTGACCTATCGATATCCCAAGTACTCACTGCATTTGTCAGTCAGCTGTTAGACAGTGGATGCTTTTTTCTTTGTTGCACATTTGCACCAGTGATCCAAAGTTCAAGAACTTATCGAGAACTGAAACTTCAATATGTTTTGCCATCAGTGTTAACGGATGAGCAAACTTCGCAAAGTGATCACGAAGTTACCTGGTAAATTTCTCAAAGTTTGGTAGTGCAAATTACAAATGTATTTATGCAGGTACTATAAGATGTGTGCCAATTAGCATTTGTGAAAGCTGAGAATGTCTGTAAGAAGTTGACTGCATATTGTATTATCATTGCCGTAGCTGTCATGACAAGCTCATTCATCATGTGCACCTGGAGTGACAAGCCCAAGGCCGCCTTCATCTTCTTCAGCAAGAAACCCTCCCAGTCCGGTGATTCGGCGAAGAAGGTGGAGAAGTTGTCCTCTGTAGATCCCAAAGTGAGACTTCCTGTTTTTTTTTTTCTCTGTCATACTTTTGTTGTTTGCAGATACATGTAGCTGAGGATTTGTGGTCCAGTTAAGTACCTTTACCTGGCACAGACATTTGTAAGGGAAAAAAAAATAATAAATTGACTCCATGGGCATTTCTTGAGCAAAATTAGAAAGGGCCTAAAAAAGGCCAAGCACTTGTGGTCGTTGACTCTCAAAGAGGTTATATCTAGACAAAAAAATAAGTATAATCCTGCGGTGGCATTTCTTTATTAATTCCTCAGTGATTATCAGGGATTGCTTTGTGCTTGATGGGATTATGGTGATGACTGGGGCATATCTTTCCTTTGTGGGTTCTTTTCTTTTCTGGAGTGATCGCCACCACGTTTTTGTATGCTAGGCCTAGGATCAACTGGAATAAGTTTTATCACTCTCGTTTTTCTATTTATTCATGTATCTATTATCAGGTATCATATGTGGATCTCCCGGGGCCAAAGAACAGAAAACTGAAAAGGTCACTTTCTGTAAACACCAACCAGGAATGGGTAAGTTTGAAGAGATAGCACCACTGCTCTGTTGATTTACCACATATACACTGTGTGCATGTAGTGCAGTTTTGCTTTTTGAAAGGCTTTATATTTAAGATGATCTGAAATCAATAAGTTGAGTATTGATCCATACTGCACATTCCCTCTGTATACATGCTCCTTCTGGCATTTGCATATGTGTGTGTGGGGAGAGCTGAGATTGTCCCCAAAAAGGCAACTCGTTCTACTCATTTGGTGGGGATTTTTGTCTTTTGTTTGCAATAATGGAATAAAGTATCCTGTAGCACAGATAAACCCTCTTTGAAGAGAATGAAGATTCAACATTTGTAAGGAAGAAAGGTAAAAGGGAATACTGTAAAACATGATATATTCGCGGCATGAATTTTTTCGCAAATTGGAGCCGACTGCCTTTTTTGCGGCATGACAATTCCTCATTTTACAGTATGCATCATGACTAATTTCCATGGTTGTTAAAAATCTTTGACGAAAAAAAAAAGAAAAAAAGCTTTGACGCCTATTTGAAAACTGTTGTAAGTACCCACTTATTGTGTTGTAATCGTGATGAGGATGATGAGTATTATTATGGTTTTTATCATTTTTGTTATTGATTATATTATTATTATTATTATTATTATTATTATTATTATTATTATTATTATTATTATTATTATCATTATTGTCATTATTGTCATTATTGTCATTATTGTCATTATTTTGTTATAATGATTATCAGTGGTAGTAGTTATGAGCTTTGCCACTTTTACTACTGTTGTCTTCTTAACCATCCCTTTTGTTTGGCTATGTCAGATTCTAGTTTGGTGGCCATCGGCCCCAGAGACGTCCCTCCAGTGGGCCCCACCCATGGCAGCTGAAAAGGACCGGGCAAATATCGTTGTCTTTGCAGTCAACGGGTGAGAGTCATTGTTTAGCATTTTTGTTTTGTATGCTCTTTTGTGTGTGTGTGTGTGTGTGTGTGTGTGTGTTTTGATCCTTCACAGTGGTGTACTGCCTTGGGTCAATGTTTGTTTGTTGGTTTGTTGTTGTTATTTTTTACTGGATAGTGTTATTTACATTGTACTACCTGTAGGGCTGCACACTAACTAATTTTTTTTCTACTGGTCTGACCTGTCTTGTTGAACCAGTGAGTACCCAGTTTTTGTTTGTTTGTTTGTTTTTTTCATTTTTTACTGGTTCATTCCTGAAAAGTTACTGGTGGGACAGGGCTTTTTACTGATCAATGGCCGTTGGACCAGTGCCAGTGTGCAGCTTTGACTGCCGATATACCTGTCCATGCAGGAGATTGAATCAGTCAAGTGTGCATGTTTTAATCAGCCTTTCCATTAAAGGTTAATTCACGCCAAACATTTATGGATGTGATATATACAGGAGAACACATCAGGGTAGTTTGAGGAAAATCAGGCAGTCCCTTTTTGGAAGTTTGGATAAGAGGGTTCAATCTATTTGTGACGTCACAGTAGTTAATAGAGAAAAGGAAAAACTAAAGAGAACTCCATAAATTTTCATTTTGCATGAAAGTACACATTCCCTTACATTGTTACTTACGTATGTTAAGGATATTACCCACTCCTCCCCTGCCTTGTGAAGATATTAAAGTCTAGAGATCTTTCATTATGCTAGAAAAATAAAGATGTGTGAAATTTTCCCTTTAAATTACCCATCCCAATCATCATCCTGTCACCCACACTTGGATTTTCGCATTATGATAATGAAGCACTCCTATGGCTCAGTGGATAAAACCTCAGATTGTAAATCACAAGATCCCTGGTTTCAGTCTCCTGGCTTCAGCAGTTATGCATCTAGTCAGAAAGCTTTTTATCCTCATTGCCTCAAATATACATTTGGATTGAGAAGATGCGGCAATATAAGTAGAACTCATTAGTAAAGTTTGAGAAAAATTGGACAGACTGTTCAAATGTTATGAATTTTCAAAGTTTTGGTGCAGCCATTACTGGATTACAAGACTTCAACTGTTTGTAACATCACACACAATAATGTAAAGAAAATGTGAAGAGAATTCCACAAAATTTCATTTCTGTTTATAAGTAGTACACATTTCCTCCTCTTGGTACTGACATATGTTAACCCTAAAAGGGCCGGGAGGGGGCGGAATCTGCTCCCCCCTCGACGTTTTTCGCGCTATAATTCTGTAATGCGAGAAGGCCTCATCGCGAGGCTTCTTGACTTTCTTTGTTCAAGTCTCGCACAACTTTTGAGACCAAATTTGCAACGTCCGCGCATACTTTTGCGAAGCCACGCCCATTTTTGTAACAGAATGTCGCCCCAAAACGGGCATGATTTTGTGATTTTGTGTACATTTCCTATGGAAAACAGTGCTCTGTCATGAAAGTCATAAAAACCTGATTATTTTTACAATTAATCACTTTCATTGATTAATTTTGTGCTAATTATGGTAGAAAAGTGGTCAGTGACAATTTCCAACGAAAAAAAGAAAAAACAAAAGTTGAAAAACAAGGAAATACAAAATTAATACACGATTTTTGTAACAGAATGTCGCCCCAAAACGGGCACGATTTTGTGATTTTGTGTACATTTCCTATGAAAAACAGTGCTCTGTCATGAAAGTCATAAAAACCTGATTATTTTTACAATTAATCACTTTCATTGATTAATTTTGTGCTAATTATGGTAGAAAAGTGGTCAGTGACAATTTGGGGGGGGGGGGGGGGGGCGGAATCCATCCCCCCGGTCTGAGCATAGCCAAGTCAATGGCTTTCTCGTTATGTCCGAAAAAAGGAAATATGTTGAATTCTCTTTATATTTTGTTTAAATCGTTGTCCATGCGTGATGTTATGAAATGCTGTAGTCTTCTCATCCAGCAGTGGCGAGACCGAAACTCTAAACATTAATGACTTTTGAAAGGATTGTCTGAATTTCCTCAGACTTCACTGATGTGTTCTACTGATATTGCTGCATTCACTGAATACACTTAAATATTTTGGTTTCATTCTCCCTTAAAGGGATAGTATAGTTTTGGATGGGATGACACTTCAGCTTTCTAATGTTTTTTGAAGATCATTATTTTAGATCATTAGAAACATCTTATGAAATACAAAAGGGCACGTAATTGTGAGGGGAATTCAAAGTTTATTTGATAAAAATATGTTTTGAGATGTCTGAGATATCCAAAACAAAGTGATCATACAGCTGTAATTAAAGGTGGGGCCTACCTTTCATTAGGATTGCTTTGTTTTACTCTGTTTTTGGATGGAGACAACATGTGGATCAGGGCACACAAAAGTAAAGACATTTGCTATTGCCCATAGGCATGTGAGCCCCTAAGGAACATTAATAAATATATACATACATGAATTAAATTACAAGTATTATACCGTAATACATGTCAACATGTGTGCATACATATTATTTCAACGTTTGGATGACTTTCTGCACTTTTTGTTTCATGCTCTGCCTGCCATCAGAAATAAACTTGAAGAGCTCTGTTTCATCCGAACTGAAAATGATCCGATAGCAGTTGACTTCAGGTGGGTGTAGTTCGTAGTGGTGTGTTTCGTGTCCATTTGTAATTCACAAGAGTTTATTGTTATTACTATTGACTACTTGTTCATATCGATCTCTAATGTTCATTTTCATTGTTTGATTTGCTCAAATATGCATCAGTCTTTTGGTGTAGTGTTGCAAAATATTTGAAAGATTACACACATGTATAATTATGTAAGATTGTATTCTACAAAACATAATTGCAGATATCCTGTTTTAAAGCAGAATTACCATGATTTCTTTTTTTATTCCTAATGAAAGATTATTGTAGAAATTCACCACCATATTGATTACATTGTCATTACTGAAATACCTGTTTTCATTTTAGTGTTTTATCTTTTGTCAAAATAATATAGTACCTTTTTTTTTACTGTATTTTTCTATGTTCTGTGTATAGTTCTTTTATTCTTTGTGTGTGCTTTTTATTAGATGTGGAAGTAAAATGAATTAATGAATACTCTTACTTCCAAGTGAGAATACTGTAAAACGAGGAATGTTCGCGTGCATTTTGATTTCACGAATTTCGCGAGCGCCAAGATTCGCGAAATTAAAATGCACGCGAAAGTTCTTGTCTACACAATGCATTGATGCCAGTGGCAGTTCGCGAAAATTTCATGCCGCAAAAAAGGCCGTTGGCTCCAATTCGCGAAAAATTCATGCCGCGAATATATCATGTTTTACAGTATCCAGGAAAAGCAGAGAAGAGGTGATCTCAAACTGAAGGAGTATGATTTTTGAAGTCAGTTGCAAAATGGTGACACTTCACAGTTTGCCTATGTTGTACTAGATTATTGTAAATTATCTTTACTCAGTCTCAATCAGCCAAGACATATATACACCCTTGAGGTGGCGCCGGGCAAATCAAGTATCGATACGTGCATCTACGAGTGTTCAAAAAGCAGAGTAAGTTACATGTCTTCCGAGTTGGATCAAGTAACTCATATTTATATATGGATATCTTAAGTTTTGTTTGATTCACCGTCATGTTTGGAGGATAGCATCTATGATTCTTTCCAATGGCAGACATATTATGCAGCATTCTGTATATGGATCCAATACAAATAACTTCTTTGTTTTTCATGATTAATAACTGCTCTCTATCAACTGTGTCGAGAGCATACACATTGTTGCTCCCATTGTTAATTCATTGTTATTGTTGATATGATTCTTGATATTATTGATTTTGTTATTTTTATGATCATTATCATTTAATTTTAGTCAGATTGATGTATTGGGATTTGAGTCACCCAGCAAATAGAGACAACATTTGTGGACCATGCAGTTGATCTGTCAGCTATTAATTTTGTTTTGTAACCAGATATGCAAAATTTGTGCATTTTTTGAAAAGAGGAGACTGTCATTAGCTATGTTGTCTGATGTTATACAACACTGAAAAAAAAAAGATCTTGCTATCCAATTGGACTTGTGCTCATCATGTGACATTAGCTATAAGAGTACCATTTGAATGTTTATGCTGTTCAGTGTGCAATGTTTGTCATCACAGTTGTGAAAAGCTCATGCTGGCACCATCAATCCATCTAAATTTATATCTGTGGTGGACTCTTATTAAAGCTCAAAGTTTTGCACCTTGGCACTCCCTCTGAGGTCACAATATGCATACTTTAAATTGGCAGCATGCACTCAGATCAGTTACAAGCATGCACAGATACTGTCCGCCATCGCTTCATGAAAAACTGAATTCTGGAATTAGCATTGACTATACTCTTAGTTCTGTATACGCCAAATATTTTGCAAGTTTTTATTTTCACAAATTTCTTGAGTCAGATGCTATTTGCAAATCTAAAGACCCGTGAAAATATTGACTCTGATCCCGATATGACTGTGACGTGCATGTATACATTTCTCCTTTCAGTACTGTACTCCACGATGGCAAATTTAACAAATCGCTAAATCGGCTGGAAGCCTCAATTCACAAAAATTTAGACTCACTAAATATATGGAGTATACAGTATTAGGTCAATGGTTTTACTTGTCTGAACATTGGAACAAGATTTCACATTCAGTGAGATTTTAGATGCTCTATTCCATGATTCCTTGTTTCATCTTTCACCTTATGCAAAGTCCTGTCATATTGCACTGATGACTATACTGTTTGTATATAAAACAAAAAATGAATGTAGATGTTATTCTTGCTAACAAATGCTATCACTGTCTGCTTCACTTTCAGATTCAAAAGGCTGCCGTCACTTCAATTCCACTGAAAGGTGAGTTAATCAGTCATGGTTAGGATATCAATAAAAAAGTGTTTATATGCCAAGTAAGTATTGTACCCCAGCTTTTCTGCAATTTACTTGTTGAATACTGTGAAGGCTGTTATTTATGCGAGGGTTTAATTTTTGTGAAATTTGCGAATCACCGTTGGGCTATGAATGCAAGAACACATGAAAATATTGCTATGTACAGTAAAGTGTCAGAGTGAACGATTACGATAGCGTCGGTGTCGAATCGAGGAAACAACATCTCTCAAAAATGTCTGTGGCCTCATCATTCACGGAAATGCCTGTGCAGGAAATATCAGCTTTTACAGTAGTTTGATGATTCTTTCTCACCGTCAAGATTTACACCTTCGTATTTCACCTTGTGCAATTAGATTGATTTGTACTTCTTATAATTTCTTGTGACAATCCCTTTGGAGC
The DNA here is from genome assembly GCF_040938485.1 of Diadema antillarum. Classification (NCBI taxonomy): domain Eukaryota; kingdom Metazoa; phylum Echinodermata; class Echinoidea; order Diadematoida; family Diadematidae; genus Diadema; species Diadema antillarum. The sequence continues at coordinate 2,289,054 of NW_027270925.1, read as the reverse complement.
TAGGCATTAGCAGTGATATTGTACTAATGATGGAAACCACCAGGTTCTAGGGTTCTTATGGAAATGAAAAAAACGTTGTTAGATATGGATATGCTTCCATTACTGTAGAAACCAATGACAGAGAGAAACAAGAGGAAAGGTTTAAGATGTATCATTTTTGTGCTTTAATATGTAAATAGATATAACATAAGAACTGATTCTGATTGTCAGCCTTTGGCTGCATTCATCCGACTCGAAAGAGAGAATCACGTTTCAAAACGTGTTTGGAATGGCGTAGAAGATATATTGAACGCATTTCAAAATAGCACTGCCTTTATCTACTCTCAGAAAGGTGATCTATGATCTCAAATGCGTTTCAAAACACCCTTTGAATGGCTTTTCAAGTCGGCGTTTCTAAACACATTTGAAAACATGGTTGCTATTATCTATTGCCCGAAAATGCCTCAAACGTTTTTAGGATCGTGATTGTGCCGCAGAAAATTTGTAGATATACGCACCCTTTGTCAGCCTGTTACTGATGTGTGGCTGCCACCAAAATCTTTGTCATTCATGGGAAGGAGAAGAGTCATGTGTTAAATACTACTGCCATGCAATAAAATGAAGTGAGATGAATGAGTTTGATATAGAAATCCCACATTCAGTCTTTTATGTCATTTTGCCAAGTTGATATTTTGTTTTTCTGTGACTCTATGAGAGCAGAAATTTTTCATATCTTCCTTTGCCTTGGGGTTTTGCATACTGGTAACTATTTGCTAAAGAAAGAACCATGAATGTCTTGTGGTGTTGTTTTACATTCACTGTTTTTCAAATTCCACTTGTGCTTCTGTTTCATTCTTTCATTAGCTCCTGTGCTGTCATATGGCAGGAACCACAATGAAGACAAACTAATCCTAGGCTGTGCAGATTGTAAACTGGTAAGGAAACACCTGTAGAGTTGATTGAGTGAATGTGTGTATACAGTTGAACCTGCTTTTGCGACCACTTCTATGGAAACATGTCTGTAGTGACTACTAAAATCCTCCATACAGGAATTGTATGTGAAGAACTGCTTCATGATAGCCACCTGTCTGCTTCAAACACAACCAATGATCACTGATGGAGCTGCTCCAATAGACGACCAAAACAAAGATTATCTGTAGATACCAGCATAAAAAGGAAAAAAAACAAAAACAACAATAATGTTTGTGACAAGCACAAAGGGGGTTTATGAATTATGTTTGATGTAGTCGTCTGTGTTGAGTATGAAAGTTGAGCAGTTGGAAAATGCTTTTGATTTATATTACAATATGTGTGCATGATGGTTATTGACTTCGTGGTGGTGGTAGCATGGGTTTTTGTGTCTACACATGTGTACACACAGTGTGTAATTGTGTACAAAGGTACCTTGAGAATGTCTCTGTCAAAATGGCCACTGCATCGAACCTGTCTTTAATGACCACCTCATTACAAGACAGCATTTCCTATTTCCCTCCAGCACTCTTTATTGATGATTTTGACTGTATTATGAGTGTGTCTGTGATCTCTACGTGTAGTTCAAATGATTTTATGCTGTCATCGACTGCAATATGTATATTCATGTTCTGTATATCAGCACACTTTAAACAAATGTATTTAGGTAATCACGCTGGGGCATTAAAGTGAATTTGGTTTAATTTCAAATTTGTATCATTCATTCTGTGAAATATTACAGGCTTTCAGATGAATTGATATAAATGTTGACAGGTTTCTATGTCTATGAAGTTTTGCAAGCATACCATTATGCCTCTGCTAAAAATATTCAAATTGGACATCCCATTTGCTTTGTTGTGATATGTAGTGGTCATTAAGATGAGCTGCAGCCTGATACCAATGACTGGATATGCTGGGAATTATTTTCCAACTTGAATTTGATTAGCAATTTCAGTAGGTGAATAATATTCCAGATGGTATCCTGTGCACTTCTTTGGCTGAAAACTGTTACACAATGTAGTTTGTGTAGCAGTGCTTTAAAGGATACATAGCAAATAACAATGTGATACCAGGAAAACTATTCTCTGATCTGTTTGTGAAATCTTTTGCAAGTCCGCAATTTGCCAAACTACATGTAGAGATGCCCAATGTATGTCATATAGATTAAAACATTTTTTGCTATGTTGTGCAAATTTGTGTCCTTGTAAAATAATGATAATCATGTGGAGCTGCATTAAAGTATTGCCTTGTAATGCAAAGTAGACCACTTTATCACCTAGTTCCTTTCTGTCATTGGAGGCACAAGGTATAATAGCCAATTTGCAGTATAGACATTGTGTGTTATGGTAGGAACAGTTGGGTTCTGTTTTCTGGCTATTTGAAAGATGTGCAGATAGCATGCTGCATACCCCCGGTATACATTATTTCTTTTTTCTTGATGTGTTTTTATTAAACAGTGAATACAAGAGAATTAGCATCTTTATATTATGTTATTTCTTTTATTCCCAACATATAGGTATTGTACAATGAGAGCAAGAGAATTACACAGTTTGTGCAAGCAGACTTGGTAAGACATTATCAGTTAATATTTTTGCAAGTTAAGAAAGTCTCAGTTCTAGAAACTTTACCTGTTTTCTTGTTTGTCTTGAACCTTTTCACACATGATTTGACATTTTCCTTTCTAATATCAAAAACATATGATCATGTGACACATATAGTTTCTCACACACATCACAAATGCTTAGCAGGACAGATTAACACAGAATAATAAACATTCAAATCAATCTTCACATCATATCCATAATGATTTTAGCAAACAGAGAAAATCAAATTAGCAGAATGAAACAGCTTTAAATGTGAATGATGTAAAAGCAGGAACATTTACTTTGATAAAATTTAGCATTTTAAAGATCTTCACAAAACAGTTGTATGAAAAAAGACATAAAATTGAAATCCCACACATGTTAATGTAATCTTTGGCAAACAGTGAGATTGAGTTAGCAGAATGATAAAAGAAATTATACAATTTCACAAATTTCAGCAAAACAGCTGAATCACCAAAGCTATTAGCAATTGCATACGCAGATTAGCGAAGATGTATAGCCAAATTTATTAGCTGATATTATATCCTCCAAGTTTCCCAGTCAGAGTACCCGCAAGTCATCACAAAAAAATCTCATTTTCTAAGTGAAGTTGAAGTTGAAATAACGTTACGTGGTAACAGAAAAAATGAATTATCTTTAGGAATCAGGAGGAATTTTAAGGCAAACTTTTCTCCCATTAAAGTGAGGCTCCTGCTCATGCAGTGGTCCTTGTAAGCCCATGCAGATTACCCAACAGTCATGTATACATGCAAATGCACACTTTTCCCCCAGTGATGTTTATTTCTGATTCCATATAATGCAAATGAGCATTTACACAGTCACTTTAAATGAGTTAACAAAATGAACCAGACAATTCTGAATTTTTTCCTGCATACATGTATATACAAATGAACTCATTACATTAAAGAAAAAATATCTGGAAAATTTTTACCTTTTTCACCTTTAAAACTAAATTATCATGATGGGGGTGGGGGGGGGGGGCATTTCATGAAGCATTTTGGTCGGATATTTTATTGACAAACTGTTACAAGCTACTGAAATCCTTACATCTGATTGGCTAAGAGCAAATTTGTCCGACAACTTTGTCGAACAAAATGCTTCATGAAATGCCCCCCAGATAATAACATGTATTCAAACAAGGTGAACAAATAACTTGTCAGAATCTATTATGTATATAAAAAACAACAACAAAACCCTCCCTGCCAACCTATACCCCAAATCTTTCCCCTACTGCAGCCCACTAATCCCACATATATTTCTACGTATGAACACCTACATATATATCACTAATAACATATCGCCACCATCCCCAATTCCTCTCCTTTTAAACTTAACCAATCATCTCATCTTTTAAATGTCCTCTATAAACATAATCTATCCTCCACCCCTTATGTCCAGTTACTTCCCTTCCACTCCGTCTCCCAGCTCAACCAATATCACAACATACCAGACAAACACACTCACCTACCACTCCCTTCCCCCTCCCTCCCCCCTCCCACACACACACACACACACGTGCACGCATACACCCCAAAACACCTGTACACCTCCACCTAGTATTCATACTATGCTATCTCAGGTTCCCTCCCCTAAAGGCCCTTTCACACCTTTCCAGGCAAGCCTTGTATGCAACTTGGGAAGAAAAATTTTTTGCTACCTGGAGGTCCCCACAGATGACCCACACATGACAGTACCTAGCATGTATCTCACCCGTAATTCCGCGGACTTTTGCACGCAAGTCCTATTTACCCGCAGCCAAGCTTAAGCCCTGTCACACTTTTCCGGGCTAGCTACATGGGCTCGTTGCATGTGAAGATTTCCCAGCACACAGGCCAATTTTTGCAGGCGGACAAGGATTTGGCTGAGTTTCGCATGCGTCTTACCTGCTTACGTGCATTCCGTGTGACGTGCGTGTCAGGCGCATGGGTGGCAAGTGAGAGCTGACAACTCGGTGAAGGAATCCGTCTGAAGGAATTTGATTTGGCAGAACTTCTGCAGAATGTCATTATCTAGGCAAAAATTTTTTCCTGCAAGTCAACTCGCAAGGCTTTCCCAGACATGGTGTGACAAGGCCTTGAGCGTGCTCAAAACTCGTTCTGGGTGAGTTGCGGGGGTTTGCCTGCGGAAGTACACACAGAACACCAGTAGGAGGCTCTTTTGGCGGCAGCACCTCACAGGCAACTCCCACGCAGGTACGTCGCAGCTGTAGCGCAGGTACTTTGCAGTCCCCGTATGTTGCTCATAACTGAAAACGGATCGGTTTCGAAGCTCTCACGCAGGTCACATGGAATACACACAAGTAGCAGGTAAGTAGCACGCGTCTAGCTGGTAAGACGCAAGAACGGAACTTGCCAACATCCTTGTCCTCACACAGAATATTCTCCTGCTTGCTGGAAAATCTCTACTCGCAACAAGCCTGTGTAGCTTACGCGAAAAGGTGTGACAGGGCCTTTATCCTCATTCCTGACCTGAATATTTGGATGAGCAACTAGTCAAGTCTTTAAAACCCAGAACTCCGAGATTTTATCAAGCATAGAACTAGTCTGGCTTCCAGACAAAGGCATTTTGTGGAAGGGACTGAAACTGGCAAAGGGTGTGGAAACCAGACTAGCATAGAATGTGTGGAGAAACAGGATAAAACTAAAACAGAATACAATACACGGAATATATACAATCCGACCTCTCCTATCCAGCCTCCCTTTTTCCAGATCTCTCTAGTATCTGGATGGGATCTTGGCATATTTTCTTTCTTTCCCACATTTTTTTTTTTCAATCTAATAATTACCAGGGAAAAGAGGATTTCAAACTCATGCAAAATTCCTACACAAACTCACATGAATTACATATTATTCCCAATAACGTAGGCATGGTACGGGTGATCGTTCTTCAGCAGCTGCACGTACCGTATTAATCGTTGAGTTTCGCATATCCTGCCAAATCTCTTATGAGCCCCTGTCACGACATGTCTAGATATTAGAGGTCGGACTATACATCAAATCATCAATCCAGGTCCATGTGTTCCAGTTTCATAAATGCAAATGCAGCTTACCTACTTTAGACGCACACACGTACATGTACACGCACACACACACATACACAAACACACACAAACACATACACACACACACACCCACTCACACGTACTCGTGTGCACACACACACACACACACACACACACACACACACACACACACACACACACATAGTCTTGCCAGCAAGGGAGTAGAGAAAGACAGGCAAATTGCCACGATGCATGCTGAACATTCATACATGGGGAGAAATCACTCTTATTCTCCACATACACAGCAGTTAGCTATATAATGTGTGGGTTAGAAGCACAAGGCAAGTACCTGCACAATGCAGTCCTGTTGCGTTGTCTTTAAAAAATTGTGATCCATCCCGGAACAGCAAATATAGCATCATCTGTGTTCTACAAAACAAAAAACAATCTTCTATCTGGCATACTATATAATGCAGGAAAAAGCCATAATGGACAGGATATTGAAATATTAGTTGTCATTTTTTGTCTGTCTCCCCTAATCGAGTGGTGACATCATCTCCCTGGCCTTCATTCATCTGGCCTTACTCTCCAGATGCCCATTACACATCTCAAGGGATATGGAGACCAGACATTTTCCTCTGTCGCTCCTCCGCTTTGGAACTCCTTTCCCATCATTTCTCTGTGAAATTGACAATGTGGAGCACTTCAAAGCTGTACTCCAGACTTTCTTTTTTTTATTTCCACCAGATGTTCAATGCCTAACTCTCTTGAAGGAGTCTGCATCTTTGAATGTTTGGAAGCAGATATATGGTGCCATAAGATGCTGTGAATCATCATCATCATCATCATCATCATCATCATCATCATCATCATCATCATCATCATCATCATTTTTAGGCTGTCGATGAGAGACAGTAGAAGTGATTCAGCCAAAGAGCTAATTAGTAATCAAGCGAGCACTGTCCTCTGTAATGGCCAGACCAATGGGAGAGTGGGATGGCGGTTACATCATCACTTCCATCTCATTTGCATATTTGATTGTAATGCTGTATGCTATGAATGATTTTGTAACCGAGCCATATACATCCACATCCTCTTATACGTCCCTTGTGTGCCCTTTTCAGATTCCACACTTCATCTCCTGGCACCCCAGTGACTCTGTGTTCATCGTGGGAAGCTCGTCGGGAGAAATACAGGTCAGCAGAGGCTTCTAAGCATTTACATGTTTTAGGCGCTGAGTCGTTTCATTGGTTTAAAGCTAAAACATAATTCTTAGAAGGGCTCAAAATTGATCCTGTACCATTCTAAATTTGCTTGCAATATATTGGAACGCTCTCCCAAGAAACGTATTCGGCTGATGCGATTCGCCAGGATTATGAGTTGTTTTGGAGTGTTTTGCAATCAAATAACGGAAGTCACTGTACCTGACTTCTGTTCGTGAAGCGCCCTCTCCGTCCTGTAGTGGGTATGTAGAGCGCTACTTGTATGTGATGATCACATCATGCCCTGGCAGCAGTATTGAATCGCATGCAGCCAACAAGCTGCAAAAAGGTTTAATCATGAGTTATTAGGTCATGATTAAGTGTCAAGTTCATGTTAAATTCTACAATTAAATGTGTAACTTTATGCAAGACTAGAATTTCTGTCCACAAAGATTTATATCAAGTGTTGGATGGTTAATTGTCACATGATTTAAAAGCGTCCCTGTGTTTGTAAGTCATGTGTTAGTGACTGTCAAACTATACCATTGTCAAAAATGATAGCTCATGTGGAGTAAGCATGCAGACAGTTCTTGCTTGGAATTGAGGACAATATCTGCAGTGGCATACATTGTAGATGGTTCACTCACAGAGATTGCTTTTTATGGAAAATGAACTGTATCACGCCTGGCATGAGTCCAACTTTGTGAAAGCCAACTGCGAGGCCACACTTCTGCTCAGCTGATGCGAACAGATTTTGACTTAGGTCATTGTTAGCAGGTACAAATCTTAGTGAAGCTACTCTGTGTCTTTGATTAATTGACTGATGATTAATCAGTTTATATTTCTATGCCAAACATAAATTGATTATAATGATATCTTGTATTTTAAGAGACCGGACACACCTGGCTGTGTACCAAAAATGAGAAAAAGAAAAAAGGCAGTTTCTGATTGACTGTGAAGCAACAATGATGGTAAAGAATGTACATGTATGGTATTGTGACGCCACTCTGTTGACTCGTATACATAACATGTGTATCCGATGTTGCTCTTATCAGCCCATCTTGCTTAGTCTTTGAAAGAGACGTTCTTAGGGCTTACAGCTGTAGATGTCAAGGAATTTGTTTCCCAGGGCACATGTCTCAGAATGAATGTTACGTATCCCTGACTAGTAGCTAAGCATGGCTGTGTTTGCCTGCAACACCCATTTGTTTGTATTTTTGTTCACAGATTTTTGTTGTTATTGTATTCCCCATTAATAGTGCTTGGACATGGCACTGAACTCAATGTTCTTCTACACGTTGTCAGAGCAGCTGGAGCCATGCACAGTCTTGACGCTGTCATCTCAGTTCAAGTGAGTCATCCCAGTCAAAAAGATTCGCATGCTTGAATCACCTGGACCCCATTTCATAAAACTTGTTGTCAATAACAAGTTATGATAGCTGTTATAAGCTACTGAAATCCTTGCATCTGATTGGCTGAGAGCAAATTTGTCTTAGAAATGTGGCAGTCGTCACTGATAACAAGTTTTATGAAACGGGACCCTAGTTGTTCCTTTCTAATCTCAAATACCCCAAATTACTAGTAGCTGATTTTCATTTTTTTTTGGATAATTTCATCTTCTTGAAAGCAGGTGACTATATTTTGACCAAACTTTGCAAGAATAATCATTGGGGGAAAGAGATTATGGTGAGTACAAATGGTGATGATGGGCCCCCGGGGGCCCCTGGCATAGGGCCCGAAATACTAAAAATTAGGAAGGTTTTGCCTAAAGGGCCCCTGGCATGGGGCCCCAAATACTCAATAGTAGGGTATTGCCCCAAAGGTCCTGCAGCAATCCCCAAAGTGAGTAGCTCATTGGTTCGGAGACTAAGGACCTTGTGGCAACTTGAGTCTCGCTGCTCGTGGAGTGACTGCGAAGATGCCTACACGACGTCTCCTGGAGACCTGCCTGGTTACCTGGAAGTTGCGAGAGAATCAAACATGTTCAATTTTTTTAGAGATTTTTTTCAGTGTCCATATAGTCTGGGAAGATGTTTCCGCAATATCTCCACGACCTTGCCAACTCACAGAGACTAATTTGGTCTGCGAGGTCTTAGAGATGTCTCCATGATCTTGTGGAGACCCATTGGTGACCTACCGCAGATGTCACAGCTGCAATGTCTCTGCGACTTCCAGGCAAATAAGGTGTCACCTCGTTTGGAGACATCTTGGACTTTGCCCGGGAGTCATGTGAGTAGCAGTGACTGATCAGTTGCAGCAGTCATGGTGAAGTCTCTTCCAGTGAGATAGGTCCTTTAATCTCGAGATTTTTTATGTAAATTTTAGTTTGCCTCAGGTGAAGTATCTCTATCTATAGGCAAAGTGTGCCGCTCAGGTGAGACCTTAATCTCTTGTCTTAGAAACTAATTTAACTTCCCGACAACGCTGAGAATACCTAACTTTCCTTGAGTGCTTTAGTTCTTTAAGGACTAGTGCTGCTGACTCAGTGTGCTGTATTTCTCTTTGTGGTTTTACATCATGAATTTTTTCAAGTTGACTGGTATCACTTGAAAAGATATGACATTGATACTATGTTCTTATTCGGTTAATGTGGTTCTAGATCACAAATGCAACCACTTGTGAAATTGTCTTACAAGTTCCAATTTTGCAAAGTGTTATACTTGTGCATTGTTTGGCATATACAGCACTTTCTTATTTAACTCCTTATGTGCCACGTTCGCACGCCGACTCGGTTGACGGTATGCCAAGTTCACATATTCTTCTCAAATGCACAGAACCCACCCAAACTGATCGATAAATCACCAAATGTCACATTACCTTGAAAACGTTTTTCGCAATTCCAATCCTGTCACATATATCTTGCATTCTGTGTAGTGATTGACTATCAAGCGATATTCTCTAGTGGATTTTCTCATAAATTCCAGAATAATCATGCAATGTAGATTTGTCAAACAATTTACATCAAAACAAAGCTTGGCATTTTCTCTACAACTTTGCTCGTTTTGTGTCAAGGGTAACACAAATTTATGAAAGTTACATAGATTTGAAAAAAAAAAAAAAAAAAATGTTTTCCCAAGACATGACTTCACTGCTATTTCAGAATAATGTGGCACATTGGGTTTACACCACGGCACCTAAAGAGTTACTGTGAAAGCTCTAGACCTGTTGCTCTGATGCCAGTGGAATGAAGAAATTGGTATTGTTGACACCATACATATATATTGGATAGTATGCTATTCTGCAAATTGGGACTTGTATGATGATTTACAGGTTGGAGTCATGTTCTTGTGCTACAGTGACTCCATTTACACTGGAAACGAGCTTCAGAATTTATCTATGTCTGTGGAAAGCAATTTGTCAATCAGTTGCATTCTATTTAGAGACAACTTGATGCAAAAATTATTAGTTTAATAAATACACAATACCAGCTGCTATAAGGGATCATAACCATCACTAGCTGTCAGGTGGAAGCTTGGTATTCTAGTGGATATGACGCCTGTCTGGCAGTCAAGATGTCATTGGTTTGGACCCCACCTGAGCATCTATGCTCATTACTTTTTATCGTGGCTATTACCGGTACTCAAACACTGAACAATGGGTGTTTATTTCTGTCGATGTAGGGAAATTTGTCAATCAGCTGCAATAAAAACAACTTGCTGCAAGAATTGATTATGGAATAAACTTCAGAATGTTTTCCAATATGGCTGCTACCCTGCACATGTGGAGAGCTCCCTGTATTTCACAGTGTGTGCACTTTGTTGGGAAAGCCAAATGACATATTGTATGTCATGAATCCCTCAGTTGAGAGAGAGACAGACAAGGAAAAAACACCTTACCTTGTTATCCTTTTTGTTTTTTATAGGCTTTTAATTAACAAATGGGAAGAGGAACAAAGCAAATAGAAGGAATAAGACTTCAATGTTTTTCATAAACCCGTGCAACTTACCAGACACTTGACACCTTGCTCTAATTAATTTTTTCTGTATGAGAGCCTCATATATGCCTCTTGCTGTCCTAAGACTTGACAGGAATATTACCATACCCCCGGCCACACAAAGTGTGTTTATATAGGAATAAATGTGTGGTTGGTCTGTCACTCTGATGTATAATTTTGTCTGTCAAACTACTTTTTCAGTTTTGAGCAATGACTTGAAATTTAGCATACATTACTGCAATAATAATATGTAGATGTGCAAAACACATCTTTGGTTGATGTGTATACATTGTCATGATAACAGCATTTTAATCTTTTTTTTTTTTGTTAAAGTGAACACAAGAATATTTTTGATGTTGAACTATCAGTTTTTGAGCATGTGACTTGAAATTTATTGGCACATGTGACCACTCTAGCATGTAGATATGCAAGCTTCATCTTTTATCAGTTTTGAACAGTGCATTGCTATGTTTTTGATGAAATCATAAAAAAATTTTTTGATTGAGCAGACTCCCTCAGCTTTTAAGCATTTGATGTGAAATTTTGCACATGTGACAGCTTTCATTTGCAGATGTGCAAGATATAGATTATGTTGCCACTTTAACAGCGTTAAATAAGAGCATACATAAACCTTGTGGATCGGACACCACATGTTTGTTTGTTTGTTTGTTTGTGTGTTGTTGTTTTTTATTTGTGACTTGAAATTCAGCAATGTGACTCCAATATTCATATTGACATATACAAGACAGGGTTAGTTGTTTTTTTTTGTTGTCAATATTGTATGATGTATTGCCATGGAAACATGTTTTGAAATAAAATGGTACGGTAATCATGTGGATTGAATAGCTTCTTCAGTTTTGGATTTGTAAATGTAAAATTTTTCACTTTTGACTGCTGTAAGGGTTAGATTGTGCATGACATTGTTCATCAAAGTTGGACATTGTGTCGATGTGGTAACCACATTTTTGTGAATAAATCTCATGGATTACAGCTCTCTATCAGTTGAAATTTGATGTGACCGCTAAAAGTGTGACTCTTAAAGGCGCTGTCATCTAACAAGCAGGTCAACATTTTGTTATCAATACTTAAGGACATTTCTAAGAAGGTAATACTTGTCTGTCTACTGTATATATTCTAAATGTAGAATTGATATGCGTAGCAGTTCACAATTAAGAAATGAGAATTTTCCCCCTTCACAAAAACGGGAACTCCGGCTGATTTTCAGACTTTTAATTTGGAACAAGTATAAACTGGATATACTGGGTACCAAATTTTTAGAATTTATAGCGATTGGGATAAGGAATAAGAATGTATTCAAGATTTATATCAAATCACAATGAACAAGGATGATGACATTGGTCAGCTTCATCATAAGAATGCAAGGGGGCTCAAGGAAGCAGAACAAAAGAAGGAAGCATATATACATAAAGTTTACACAGGTGGCCTTGTTATAAGGCAAGCGGTATTGCAATGGAATTACATTGCTACATTTCTGAAATATGTCAGCCTCCTACTCATGCATTCGTATGATGAAACTGCTACCTTGTTCAGTTTAAATGTGTTTTGGGTTGTCAGAATATTTGTTTCTCTGCTCAAGGACCACATTTACTTCCATGAATCTAAACATGGAGCTGTCGATTTATGTACTACATGATATGAAATTATGAAAATCGCCTAGACTTCCCCTTTAATGTTTTCTTATAACGTCATTGATAAATTGTTACATGGTTAATCTTGTAAATCTGTTTTTCTCTTATCATACACTGCAACATGTTGCTATGGAGAAGTTAGCCCTGATATGATTGTGAATGTGAATTCCAACCAGTGGAAACAAATATTCACTGGGAATGTTTGTATTTGAACTTCATTATTACCCCTCCCCCCCCCCCCCCCATAGTGAGCACTGGTTGGCAGAGGCATTAATCACATTCAGTGATATTTCTGCACATATAGATTAACCCAAAAGCGGCTCAGGATCAAAGTTTCAAATGTTTATTTTTGCCAAAATCCCTTATATTTTAGATTACCTCATTGATATGATAATATTTGATCAGGGCTAGACAAGCCATGCATGTCAATGAGAGAGAAAAGCTGTCTGTGGGCGTGCGGAGATGCGGGCTGATAATGGCTGGCACGAAGGCTTAGTGGCTGTACATCCTCAATCAAGTCCTTGGCAGGGTTTTGAGCATATCACAGTGTGATTAATACAGAAAGGGTTTATCCTGTCTGATACCAGATCAGTTCAGACATCCTTTGCCAGAAGTCGGTCGCAACAAGACTTCTCCTAGAGTAGCATGAGGGAAAAAACAAACAAACAAACAAGTAAATACCCAGCAAATCAGTAACTGTCACACATTTTTATGGGATCATGTTTGATCATGCTTGTGTTTACTCTGCTTTTACTATCATTTGCCGTTTTCTCTGCTTCAAATTAGGTGATATACAAGTAATCTATCTAAACAAAGGAAATATGTTCACCCAAAAATCGAGAAAAACAAATAGCAGAAAATAAACACCAAATATGCAAAACTGCTTATCAATTTTGTTTGATAAAGCAGTGACCTACGGTTACACAAATGTGATTAGGCAGCTATAGATAAAGCGATGTGTATTCCAGTCACTAGAGTGTATAAAGTATAAAAAGGAAATTCTGGACCACTTCAAAGTTAGCCCGAAAAGAACGAGTAAAATCTTGTAAGCACAACAGTGAAAATTTTAACAGTATTAGGTAGAAATTTGGTAAGTTATGAAATTATGAAGTTTTCATTATCATTGCAAAGCAGTGCTCAAACAGTTGATATGAATATATGCATATATATAAGTGAGCTAGTATCACCCCCAATATTACTGCTCTAATTTTATTTCTCGTTGAATAATTTCAGAATAGTGATATGGTAGATATTATCGATAAATAGATTAGGATTCGAGACTGGGGCACAATTGCATTCGAACACACACACACAAATGAAGAAAATATCAAGATTTTGTGTACATACAGTACTACACATTTACATGGCAAGTTGTGAGGAGATGACATCATCAGCTATCTCATCTGCATATTCATATAGACTTTTCAAAATGAGTTTTGTGAAAATTAGCAAATTGTCACAATTCTATAACTTCCTTGATCCTTATCCGAATTTGATCAAATTTTTATTGTTGTGCTTATAAAGTTTAACTCTTTCATATCAGACTAGCCTTTAAATATTTCACAATTTCCCTTTTAACCTAGATTTGTCCCTCATTGTCAGAAATTTGAGGGTGTTTTCATATATTACAGTTCTTCAAAACAGTAGAATTTCCAAGAAAATCATGCAGGAGACACTGTATCCAGACCAGGGTGTTTTACTGTGGCATCACAGACTGTGGTAGTCTTCTTATTCAGCAATGACGGAGTTAAAACTTTACAAATTTGTGTATTCTGATGTGTTCTACATATATTTCTGCATTCTCTCAATCCATTTTTGCATAATATATATTTGAGGATAAATATACCTTTATAAAGTCCTTTTTTTTCTTCTTCTTCTCCTCCTTCAGGCACGAATCATCCCTTCAGAGGCTTTCATGGGCAAGTCCATCATATTCATGGGATAGCCTGCCCGATGCACAAGACTTCATTCTCCTAACACTCACCAAGTGCGTATGCCGAACCAGTATGGCGTAGCAGATTGTGGCTATTCTGGGTTTTTAGGGATCTAGATTATTAGGTTGCCAGCTCGGCCTGTGAACACTTGCCAGAACCTGACTCCGAACTCAGAACACCTCTCCCGCAATGACATCGTTAACCTGCTGAGGACGGACTGATTTTGCCACAACCCGCATTTCCTGTAGACACCTGCCCGAGTATACTCAGGACTCGTCCTCAATGGATTAATCCGTTGAGGATGGTTTGATTTTGCTACAACACGCATTTTCCATGGACACCTGTCTGAGTATACTCGTGACTTGTCCTCTACGGGTTAATAGCATGCGCAGTATGAAGTGTGTACTGGCATATCACATGACGCGGTCTGCCTTTGTGGTCTGCCTGTATTCATTTCATTTGCCACCTGCACCCGCAAAGTTCCTTTCAACCTCTGTCAAAGGCCCCTGTCACTGTTTGTAGCACCGAAAATCCCGAGTTGACTCGCTTGGTAGCGCAAGCGTGGCTCCTACTTGAGTGGTTATGCCAGCCTCTGCACAAAATGTATCAGAGAGGTTTTTATGCCTCCATTGAGAGCTGTGTGAGAGAGGCTTCGATTTTCTCACAAATCTCAATAGGCAACAGCAATTCCCAAATTGCAAATCAAGAGGCTTTTGTGTTATTTTGTAAGGACATGAAATAGCGCGCAAAATTTTCATGTATCACCTGTGTGTGCCACAATGCACTACACCATGTCAAGGCGAATGATGAACAGGAGGTGGACGAGCTGTGTGGAGAGGCAGACGAGACTGAGCTTCCTCCTAATAATTTAGAGCCCTAAAATGCTGAATAACCGCAGTTTTGCCATATTATCATCAATTTACAAGCTCCCCTATTTTTCATATGTATGAAGTGGCACTGGCTTAACCCATTCCATATTGAATTCTGAAATGTCCATAGACTTACTACACAGGCCACCAGGTTCCCATGCTGAACGGCTTAGTGTTCTTGAGAAAAACATTTTCTTTGTGGCAACAATTTTCATATGAAATGCCACATTTTCAAGTAGGTGGGATACATTAAGTGAAAGCAACTAAACAGCATGGTAGAATTTCTTTAGAATGAATAAAAAAAAAATATAGAAGCTATTTCAGTGATTTCGCAAATTAGTACAATTCTGGAGTTTATTCAAAAAATAGAAATTACAGAAGATTTGTGTGCAAGTCTATCTCCATGTCAGTCAGAGACTTGCGTAGTGATGCAATTGTCACCTCATCCAATTCACTCATAAACAATGTATTTGAGACCAATATCACTGCTTTGGATGTTTGAAAGTTTATACCTGATACCTGCAGTGTTTCTTTGTCCACTTATTAAAGGGATGGCAGGGATTCTGATCTTAACTTTTTTGTGAGGTAATTAGAAACCACTTCTGAAATATAGCAGACCATACAATTCCAACAGAAATAAAAAATGGTATATTTGAAAAACAAAATCAGTTGTAAAGTGGCTGAAATATCAAAAAACAAAGTAAAACAAAGCGGTCCTAATGAAAGGTTGGTCCCACCTTTTATTAGAACCTCTTTGTTTTAAGATATCTCAGCCATTTCAAAAGCTAATTTTCATCAAAGAAACTTTGAATTCCTCTTGAAATTGTATGTGCTGGAGGTTTCTCATTTTCTCACAAGAAGATGGAAACCTTAAGCATCCCATCTCAACCAAAACTATACCAACCCTGTAATGATACCATGTACAACGTGTACTTTCACCGTTCTATGATGATTTGCCCACTCATTAAAAAATGTCAACAGTTTTTCCCCTTAAGTTAGTTCTTCACTCATGGTATATCCTTCCCTCTGATTGTGATCAAGGGGCCCGCTGGTGCTGGTGCAAGTCGGTCTGGGTGTTCTCAGCAGAGGAAGTCTTGGGGCGCAACAGCTGACCAAAGAATACCTTGCCAACGATCAGATTGATGAGGTAAGTTCTTGCAATTAGGAGAATAGATGACCGAGCCAATATCCATGGTGAAGTGGACGTGGCTCAGAATTCGTTACTCCAGGAGACCCTGTACCGGCGCCTTAATGGAGATGCAAAACTTTACAATTTCATGTTTTATTTTATAATGTTTTGATAAAACTTCTATATTTCTTTTCTTTCTTTCTTTCTTTTTTTGTCTGAGTGTAGCCTGCATATTAAAGTCAACCTTAAAATAGTGTGCTATTGCACTAAAGCCAAATGATAGAACCAAGGATCCTGTGCTCCACTGCATGATAGCTACACTGAGAAGTATCCAATGTGTTTATTCTTGCATATTTTAGTGCATTGAATGAAGCGAGGTCAAAGTCAAGTGATATGAAGTGATTCCCTTTTTCCAATAGAGGAGTGTCAAATATTTGTTGTTGTTTTTTCACGATGGAAGCAGTCGATATGACACACATGTATACTGTAACGTCGCTGGGGCGACAAGACCTTGTATCTGAAATTTTGGTGAAAATGACTTTTTTTGATTAATGGTCAGATAATCAGTTAAGTGATGTCCTGTTCAAATCCTAGCAGTCTTACCCCCAAAATGAAGCCACCATGGCATGTCAAAAGAAAGGCTGTCCCATTTGACACAGTGCTTTGGCTGCCATGTTTGTTTGGTTTTTTTTTTTTGCTCTCCTGAACATTTGACGTTTTGTAGGTATGAGGTCTTGTTGCCCCAGCGACGATAATTAAGCTTGTGGACGAGTTTAGACTGGCCATCTTGAGAAAAGATCACATTTCAAGTCGAGAGGTCTGTGTACTCAACAGTGTGGCATTGGAAGAGTTTAAAAGAAGAAAACTTAGTCGAGACACCCCAGTTGTTTGTTGCTCCAGGCTTTCTGATGCCATCTCTGTTGTGTGTGTGTGTGTGTGTATTTGCGAGACATTTTTCTTGTCCGCTACTGTCCTAGCCCAGCCAAGTGAAGAGCACAAATGAAATGTGATTGACCGATTGAACAATATGTTGCTGATTTGATGTGGGTTTCTTTTCTCCCTTGTAAAAATAAGAGTGACTGCCTTTATGTACTTCGGCTTATGAAGAAGTGGTCGGAGAGCCACGTTTTGGCTCACACACATTTTCATTTCTTGTTGCTCTGTCTACATCGGCAGGCTGTGCACTTATTGGCAGCGCTGAACTGGAACACTGCAAGTAGCACATGCTTTGGCTGCCTGTCTGCCATCATGAACCATCTACTCCGGCTGCCGCTTAATCCCGTCCGGGAAGGTAAGCAAGGAACCCGACATCCAGAACGGTTGAATCCTGTTGCTATGGCAATGTACAATCATGCAAGCTGGCCACGGTGAGCAGACCTTTAATGTGGCAGCAAGCCAGCGAGATCACATGACATGTAAAACAAAGTGCCACTGACGCTGAAGGCCTTTATCTTTCTGGTCTGACTAATGCCTTCATGACAGTTGCTGACATTGCTCTTGGAATAAGAGCTTGATGTTTATTTCATCTGATATTTAGCCAGATTAGAGAGAATTTCTGTGGTATGTAGACATAAGCTGTTAAAATAACTAAAAAGAAAACATAATGTTGCCTATAGGCTTGGGGGGAGGGGTGGTTATCTGCCTCCTCTTTATAGTGTATCACACAATGATTCTGCTACACGAGAGGACCTTGTCACGAGGCTTCCTGACTTTTTTTTAAAAGTCTCACACAACTTTTGAGACCAAATTTGCGATGTATGCGCATACCGTCATGAAGCCACACCCATTTTTGTAAATGCGTGTCATCCCAAAATGGCCGAATCCTG
Organism: Diadema antillarum; assembly: GCF_040938485.1. Lineage (NCBI taxonomy): Eukaryota > Metazoa > Echinodermata > Echinoidea > Diadematoida > Diadematidae > Diadema > Diadema antillarum. Next base: position 2,270,958 of record NW_027270925.1, on the reverse strand, counting down.
TTGCTATGGCAACGTACAATCATGCAAGCTGGCCACGGTGAGCAGACCTTTAATGTGGCAGCAAGCCAGCGAGATCACATGACATGTAAAACAAAGTGCCACTGACGCTGAAGGCCTTTATCTTTCTGGTCTGACTAATGCCTTCATGACAGTTGCTGACATTGCTCTTGGAATAAGAGCTTGATGTTTATTTCATCTGATATTTAGCCAGATTAGAGAGAATTTCTGTGGTATGTAGACATAAGCTGTTAAAATAACTAAAAAGAAAACATGATGTTGCCTATAAAAAGAATTATCTCAACACAGTTATTTATATATTATTGAGAGTGACATTTCATGTATTACCACATTGTTTGAAAAACACCGAACCCATTTTATGTATATATATATGTAGAAAGGAGCTGATTAAAGAGATTTTCCATATGTGATCTGGGCACTCTTTTCCTAATCTTGAAGATGAGTGTTGTTAACAAATCTTTTTTTTGGGGGGGGGGGGGGGCGGGGGGGGGGGTGGGCAGATGAGCCCTGTTTGCTTCTAGGCTTCCTGGTGCAAATCCACAAAAGTGGAAAAAGAACCGATCGCACAAGGTAGGTCAGCATGGTGCTATGATCATATAAAACTAGAGTATAAGGCACAGATTAGCTCCTTTCATCTGATTATCTCACACTTAGTATTCTAACCCTAATAAGGCTTGGGGGGAGGGGTGGTTATCTGCCTCCTCTTTATAGTGTATCACACAATGATTCTGCAACACGAGAGGACCTTGTCACGAGGCTTCCTGACTTTTTTTTTAAAGTCTCACGCAACTTTTGAGACCAAATTTGCAATGTCTGCGCCTACCGTCATGAAGCCACACCCATTTTTGTAAATGCGTGTCATCCCAAAATGGCCACAACTTTGTGATTTTGTGTACATTTCCTGTGGAAAAAATTGCTCTGTCTTGAAACTTATAAGATCTCGATTATTTTTCCTCTTACTCACTTTGACTGATTAATTTTATGCTAATTATGGTGGAAAAGTGGTCGGGTGACAATTTCCAGTGAAAAAAAAAAAAAAACAATGAAAAAAAAAGTTAGAAAACAATGTCATACATAGCAAATTCCAAAAACAATGAAATACATACAACTTGAAATGACTTTTGGAAATTTTTATATTTAATTGTCCAATATGTTGAAATAAATATATACAAACCACCAAAGTAAACTGTCAATGTATTCAACTAGTGTTTAATAGGCTGAAATGAAATCTGGGACTTGGTTTGCATTATTAATTGAAATCAAATTAGAAAGGGATAATTTTGGTAAAAGAATACAATTTTGTAAATATGACATAGTGTTGTGTGTGCCAAATTTTCTCACGATTCTGTCACCAAAGACCAAGATCTGGGGGGTGGGAATCAGCCCCCACCCAAGATATACTGTTACATAGCCTAAAAAACCCAGCCTGATTAGGGTTAAAGGGATGGTACAGTATTGGTGGAGATGAGAATTGGGCTTTTAACTTTTTGCGAGATACCAAGAAAACACTTATGAAATAGTGCAGAGCATACCGTTTTAAGAGGAATTCAAAGTTTATTTGATGAAAATCGTGTTTGGCATGACTGAAACATCCAAAAACAGAGTAAAACAAAGTGATCGTAAAAAAGTGTGGGTCCCACACTTATTAGAATCGCTCTGTTTTGGATATCTTAGCCATTTCAAAACCAATTTTCATCAAATAAACGTTGAATTCCTCATGGATTTACATGTTCTTTCATCGGCCGATTTCATAAGAGGTTTCTCATTATCTCACCAGAGAAATGTTAGAAACCTGAAATTAGGTCTCAACCAAAACTATACGATCCCTTTAGGAGCTGATTGAGGTGAACAGGAATCTTTCAGTCAACTTGTTGAACAAACAGATGCTCCTTTTTCTGTCTCTCAAACAGTAGAAGGTAGTAAGTTATTCTCATCTCTGTGCTTACATCCCACCTCAGCTGCATTAGAAGCCAGCCTCGGGTCTTTCTATGTTCCGCTCAGGCCTCTTTCTGAAGTCATTGTCGTCGAGTACCGTGATGCCGTTAGCCGATTGGCGCGCAGGTTCTTCCAGTTACTCTTGAGGTATGAGCAATCCTAGATATTTTAGTCACTCCTAAAAGAAACTGAGAGAGACAAAAAAAAAAAGGACAGGGTTTTTTTGTTTTTTGCCTGTTTAAAAATTTTGTTTTTAAAGGTGCCTGTTTCTAGACCCACCACTACAGAAATGGAAACAAAGAATGCTCGTGACCATAGGCTGTGCACTGTGGCCAAAATGCAACCCCAGATCTGCACTTGATTGCGTACACTGCTATTTTGGTATTCCTTGTAGAGGATTGTGGAAGGTTTACTCAGCATTGCCAGATGGTTATCTGACTGATCTTAGTAACCAGTTATTGTGAAATTTGGTAATTTTGTGAAGCCCTTGGTGATGAAATTTAATTTGGTCATCAAATTAGTATGTGGCGATTTTTGAGGGTTTTTTTGTGTGATTATCAAAACCAACAAATATATAATCACAATAAATCACAACAAAAGTGCAGTTTCCCAAGGTTTCCCCTTACACCAAGTTGCAATTTTCTGTACGAGTGTCTGTTGTCGGACACACAAACACACAAACACACACACACACACACACACACACACACACACACATACTGAGTATCCATGTACACATGGTACACCTGTGTGTGTGACACCTGTTCTGCAGCTCAGCTGCAGTAAATGGCATGTGTCACCATTCTGGTATTCTGCATGGTGGTTTATCAGCATTGCCAGATGTTGATATTGCTGATCTCAATAACCAAAAGTGGTGAAATTTTGTGATTTTTTGGAACTGTTGGTGATAAAAATTTTGTGGTCACCAAATAGATATTTTTTGCTGTTTTTTTTTCATTTCAGACCAGCAAAAATAATCATAATACAATATGTAGATGAAAACAAAAATACATTATCCGAAGTTTACCCCTTAAACTGCATCGCAATTTTTTTGAGATACATAATATGTGTCTCTGTTGTCAGACTCACGCTCACAAACACACTGAGTATTCATGTCCTGATCGTACACCTGTGTGTGTGTGTGACGGCTGTGTTTTTCTGCTTTTCATTCACACTCGCACTTTGCAACTAACTAGCTGTGTGTGACATGTATAGGTCTACCTCCATCCACTGAACTAGAAGCAAGATGCTCACACACAACACACCCTAACACAGACACTCATTTACTTCTGCAAACAAAATGCACCATTGCCAGCATCAGCATTCATGTACAGTGAACAAAACAATCTTAAATGCACATGTTTCAGTAGCCATTTGACAAGATGATGGTGAGCAAATGAGGGTGCTGCGCTCAGCTGGGCATGCTCGGATATACTCTCCCCATCTTTTTAGCTCACCTGAGCGGAAGGCTCAAGTGAGCTATTGCGATTGCTCTTCGTCCGGCGTCCGGCGTCTGGCGTGGGTCGTCCGGCGTGCGTCTTCCGTCGTGTGTGAACTTTTTACATTTTCATCTTCTTCTTGAGAACCTGAACTTGGCAGGTAGCATCCTTGGCAGGATAGGATCTCAATTTGTTCAAATGGGCACCATGGTCCACCTGGGGGCCCCCAGGGGGCCCAAACCCCTTGAAATTAAGGAATCTTTAAAAATCTTCTTCTCTAGAACCAGAAGTGATAGGGCTTAGTTAATATTATATCCCTCATGTAAAGCTTCTTGCCATAGGATTGTACAGAGCACGAACATGGTGTAGTTTTACTAGCTAGCTACGAGCAGCTGGATGCGGTGCAATTGGTTACTAGCCAGCGTGATATAGTACTTTTGGGAATCCACGATTTGCACCCAATCGTGATTGTGTGATCGATATCTACATTTCTCACGTAAGAATGTCCGCAGTGCGCGTAGTAGCGATACTTTTGAGCGACAGTCCTGTGGGTTGTAGCTAGCGACAGCATTACAGAAATCTGTGGACGTGATCAATGCATTCAGCTCAATTGACAAAGTGACTGCTTCAAGTAACGGAAGAATGATCGCAGGAGGACACCATATCAGGTACGAATTAGGAATGAACTTAAACCGATTTTGAAGATGATCTGGGTAACGAAGCCGCTTTAGGCCTACTTCTAACCATGGACCTAACAGAATTCTGTTAGGTCCATGTTCTAACGTAGTCCTGGACCTCCTTGATCTTTCGGAGTTTTGCACGCTGTAGTGTACAATGTAGCTCGTGCGTGGGAATCAACAACAGCGCAGCGGTGTCGTTCGCTACGCGCTGCACGCACTGCTGCTGCACTGCTACGGCCTATCGTTAGATTTTTCGTTCACGAAACCTACACACTTTTCCAAAAGGGAACCGTCATTACTCTAGTAAAATGCTCGAGAGGGATATAAAACAAATATCGACTGCTTTCTTTCGGGCCATGGTAAAACTATTTGCACCGAGGTGATGTCTCAACAGTGCGATGTCCCGAGACGAAGTCGAGGGACATGGCACTGTTGAGACATCACCGAGGTCAAATAGTTTTACCATCTCCCTCTGCAGCAGTCAATATTTGTATACTATGAGTTAGTACAACAAGGCAGATTATGACGCAATGCGGGATACCCTTGGTGCCGTTGACTGGGAGGCGGAACTCGGTTCAGGATCTGTGGATGATTCCTGGCTGTTTTTTAAAGAAAAGGTAAATTCTGTACTAGATAGATACACACCAAAGAAGGATCTTAAGAAAGCCAAGAAGAAGAAATCATGGATGGATGCTAGCACTCTCAATCTAGTAAGGGAAAAACATAGACAATTTAGAAAGCTGCAAGATATGTTGAGAGTGCAGACTAACTCACAGTACAATAGTCATGATATCAATATGCAAAGACTGAGCTACACTCGTGCACGGAATCAAGCCAGATGGGCGTGTAGAAAAGCAGTTCGTAACTTTGAAAGTCGTATAGCATCTGGATCAAAACAGTGCCCTAAAGCTTTTTGGTCGTATGGGAAATCGAAGACTACTGTTCGTGAGTCTGTTGCCAATCTTAAGAAAAGTGATGGGAGCATCACCTCTTCAAGCAAAGAGAAAGCAGAGGTATTGCAAGGTGTATTCACATCAGTATTTACACAAGAGGATCTGGAGGATATGCTGGACCCACCGGTAGTTGAGTTTGACCATCCACTCTCAGATTTTGCCATATCGACTAAGGATGTGTTTGACCTGCTCCACAATCTCCAGCCGAGTAAATCCCTGGGACCTGATAATCTTCACCCTCGCATACTCAAAGAATTAGCAGATGTCATATCTGAACCTCTTGCCATCCTTTTTAAGGAGAGTCTTGAAACAGGTAATTTACCAAAGGATTGGAAGAGTGCTAACGTGACTCCGATTTTCAAGAGGGGTAGTAAGGCAGATGGAAAAAACTATAGGCCAGTAAGCTTAACCAGTGTGGTGTGTAAGTTGTTTGAAAGCCTGCTGAGAAAGCAAGTTGTTAATCATCTCCAAAGGAATGATCTTCTTTCTGATCATCAGCATGGTTTCATTGCTGGGCGGTCATGCATGACAAACTTGTTGGAAGTGTTGGATGAATGGACACAAGTACTAGAAGAGGGTGGTACTGTTGATGTTGTGTATATGTATCTAATGAAAGCTTTTGATACCGTTCCCCACCAGCGCTTGCTCTATAAATTGGAGGCATATGGCATTCAGGGCAAAGTCCTTGCTTGGATTAGATCTTTTTTACTTGGCAGACGCCAAAGGGTCGTGGTCAGTGGTCAGAAATCAGGTTGGTCAGCTGTCTCAAGTGGAGTACCACAAGGGAGTGTACTTGGCCCGATTCTGTTTGTAGTGTACATAAATGACCTCCCAACATGTGTTCGGTCTAGCTCAAAACTCTTTGCAGATGACACAAAGTTGTATGTGCGCTCAGATAAGCCAGGAGCTACTGAGCAGCTGCAAGAGGACTTAGAGACACTTGAGTCATGGGCAGATAGATGGCAGCTTCGTTTCCACCCTGACAAATGTGTTGTAATGAAAATTGGTCGGTCATGTTCAGACTCCCAATATGTCATGAAGAAAGGGTCTGACACAATTGTCTTGGCTCAAACAAAAGCTGAGAAGGATTTGGGTGTTTTAGTGGACTCACAATTGACATTCAAGGACCATATTTCCCAAGCTGTTGCAAAGTCAAATAAGCTGTTAGGAATTATTAGGAGATCCTTTGTATATTTGGATGAGGATACTGTTAGGCTCTTGTTTAAAGGCATTGTGAGACCCATCTTGGAATATGGTCAAGCTGTGTGGTCACCTTTCAAGCTAGGTGAACAAAGAAGACTTGAAAGCGTTCAGAGAAGGGCGACTAAAATGATTCCGGGGATTAGGCATTTGTCCTACTCTGAACGTCTACGTCACCTTTCACTGCCATCTCTCAGTTACAGGCGAAAAAGAGGGGACATGATTGATGTGTACAAATATCTACATGGACACTATCACACAAAGTTTGACATGTTCTCTCATAATAGTAATGGACGAACACGTGGTCATTCCATGAAACTGGGAAAACGGTTTGCAAGGTTAGATGTCAGAAAGTATTTCTTTGCTAACAGAGTTGTTGGTATGTGGAACTCTCTCCCAGAAGAAGTGGTCTCTGCTTGTTCCATAAATGCCTTTAAGAATAGGCTAGACAAGCACTGGAAAGGTGTTGTGTTTGATTATGACTGATTATAGTCATTACATGTATGTGTATTGGTACATAATACATGCTCTTGGTCTCCAGTAGCTGTCAACTCCTGCCATAGGCCATTTTTGGTAATAACACAAATACGCAATAGAAGTTGAGCTGTTAATTGTATTAGAATGGGTAACAGCGCTGGACAATTGCTTGATTGGAAAGAGAGCATCAAGAGATAACTCTACCTGATCGATGAACAGGCTCTGTCCTACACCATCGTTCCGGAAAAGTAAAGTAAAGTAAGTAAAGTAAGTACATTGATGACTGTAGTTTCAAGTTTGTTCATGGGGGAATCAGGGGTGCCCCCCTTGGGACCCAGGGGAGGGGGGTGGGGAGGGGTCCTAATGGGACCTAAATTGAACATTTTCATCTTCACTTTGAGATCCCCATGTCTGATTTTCACCAAACTTGGTAGCTAGCATCCTGAGGGAGATAGGATCTCAATTTATTCAAATTGGCACCATGGTCCACCTGGGGGCCCCCAGGGGGGCCCAAACCCCTAAAATTAAGGAATCTTTAAAAATCTTCTCTAGAACCAGAAGTGATAAGGCTAAGATAATACTATGAGTTAGTACATTGATGACTGTAGTTTCAAGTTTGTTCATGGAATTTGTGGAATCAGGGGTGCCCCCCCCCCCTCCCCTTAGGTCCCAGGAGAGGGGATGGGGGTGGGTCCTAATGGGGGCTGAATTATGCATGTTCATCTTCTGTTTGAAAACCTCATAATGAATTTTGACCAAACTTAGCAGGTAGCATCCCTAGGGGGATAGAATCTCAGTTCCTTCAAATGGGCACCATGTCCCTCTTGGGGGCCCCTAGGGGGCCCACCCCCTCCCACAGTAAGGAATATTTAAATCTTCTGCTCTAGAACCAGAAATGATTAAGCAAAGTTAATACCATGAGTTTGTACATTGATGACTTTAGAGAATGCATGGAAGGTGAAGTTGCGATACTCAGGAGAGCGCGTGACCCCTGGGTCTCTTGTTTTACTTCCGTTCCTACTACTGTGTCTACCAATTGTGCCCTCTATATAGTTCTATGCAACATTACCAATTATCATCTGTAGAGGACATTTTGGCGGCGCATTAAAAATGCATACTGTTCGCTAAATTTTAGCATTCAATATGAGAGCACATTGAATGAAACGCATAGGCGAAGGTATTTATTCCCCATAGGCTACCGTTGTTACTGGCCGTTCAATGATACACAGTATTTTGTCTCATCTGTTGTGCAAGCACTTGCTGAGTGCGCAAACGATGCTACTAGTACGCAAAATTTTGTTACAATTCACAAGCGCGCATACATCTTGCTAGTCGCATGCCTTATACGCAGCTTTTGATAGGGGCTTCCCTTTTCAGTGCTGGGATGGGACTGCTAAGTCAGTTTCAAAGATGGGTAGAAGTAGGTCTATGGTATTTTTGTGCAGTATATGCTTTCTCTTCATGATTGTAGATGATAATGATTGTATCCGATGGCATTAATTCATGGAATACCAGGGAATACTGCACTTGTTAGGGCCAATATTGCACTCATCTTCGATTTGTGTAATATTGGCCCTAACTCATGCAATATTCCCTGGTATCCCATTCATAGCCATCCAATATAATATAATTGACCATAGCACCAGGGAGGTAGCTTCCCACCTCCCTGATAGCACTTAACATCTCAACCATTCAATAATGAATGACTGAACATTTTTCTATGTGTTGAAGTACACATTCAAATTGAATGACTGAACATACTGTACTTTTACTTTTTTTTCTTGTATAAACAGTCTTTCCTTGTTTATACTGCCTTTTCCCCTTATCCCCGATATGTTGAGCCAAGAAGTTAATTCTGTGGACTTATTAATAATAACCACGTATTTTGCTGCAGGGCACCCTGATAGTGCCACCAGGGGTACCAGTTTCATTAGAAGAATCATTCTTTATGACCTTGAAATTGATCAACAAAGAAATATTGTAAAAGGACACAGAAATACACAGTTCTATTCTTTAATTGTTTGCATGCATGAAATATTTTGACTGTATATGTAACAAATATGACAATGGATTTTATGTTTTAAGATTTCTTCTCTGGTTTGTTGTTCAAAGAAAGTATCATCAACTATTTTTATGTCTCAGTGAGTTGTTATCCTGCATTGGAATGGAGATTATTTCAATGAAAATGTGCATTTCCAAAAAATAGAAGGAAAATTCTAAATTCTCATTGGATGTGAGCATACAATCCTGTCATTCCCCCCCCCCCCCCCATTTTCATCAGAACAGGTGATTTCCCTGAAGATTACCGGCATCTTGTAGTTTCTATGTATTTAAAGCAGAGAGAAAAAAGTATGATACATACATTTTCTATGCATTGAACATTCTTCTCCATAATGTGGGGACATTCCAAATTCAACATCACTTTTGTGCTCATAGATATCAACAATATAAAAAAAAAGAAAAAAAGAGAGAAATAAATTTCATGGACCAGAATGATGAAGATTTATATAATAATCAGCAGCTAACCTAGCACGCAGAAAAATAACAGCTCAGGTCTAGCAGTAATCAATCAGAATATATTGTCCAGAACTGTTGTTGGGTTTTTTTCTGTTACTTAAACTAGCACACATAAGAATTGCATCCCAGGTTTAGCAGTAATCAGTCAGAATATATTGTCCAGAATTGGTTTTGTTCTGTTAATTAACCTAGCTTGCGTAGAAATAGCATCTCAAGTTGAGTAGTTATCAATCAGAATATATTATCCAGAATTGTTGTTGGGTTTTTTCTGTTACTTATAAGCAGAATTGGTTTTGTTTTGTTAGTTGGAATAGCCTAGCACACTCACAAATTACATCTCAGTTTCCTTTGGAAACAGATTTAATTTTTTTTTTTCTTCAAAATATGACATTTATTGCATATGTGTAGGTCTGTTGTACCCCAAAACGTCCTATCATATAAAATTTTTGCGATAAAACCTAAAATATAAGGAGATATATGTTAGTATTTTTCTCAATAAACCGTAACTGTAGACGGTTTGATATGGAAAATTTTTTATCATAACTATTGTTCACATTTTGTATATTTAACAATACTTTAACATTTATTTTACCAATTCATATTTTTACAGTTGCTGTTTCTATCCATAACTCACATTTCATAACTATTTTAAAGCACTAATAGTGGGTTTTTGTGTCATCTGCAAATGGGAAATTATGCCTTTAAGCAGTAATTAATCAGAATATATTGTCCAGAACTGGTTTTGGTTTTTTGGGGGGTTTTTTTTGGTTTTTTTTTTTGCTTTGCTTTTTGTTCTTGTTTTCAGACAAGATATTAGATGTTGTTTAATCCATCATTTCCCAAGATTATTTTGGTACTAATATTATCATCCTGTCATTAAATTGGCACATTTGAATTTCACTGCATATCTTATTTTTGAAAATACGCAGGAAAATTTCCTTCAAACGGCACATATTATTTGCCAATGTGATAGCATATATACAGTGGATACCATGCCCCCTGGAGGCTCCCCTTAGCCCCCCCCCCCCCCCCTCCCCCTTCCCAATTCCTCTCAGATATTTGTCAGCGAGAATATGTGGAAAGTGAACTTGAGATACTCAGGTGAGCGCTCAACCCACTCTGTCTCTTGTTTTCTTTTTAAGGTACCAACGATTTGAGAAGGCGTTCCTCCTGGCTGTGGACCTACACTCCAGAGATCTCTTCATGGTGAGTGGCAGTAGACATCTTTATTCTTAATTCACTTACTGTAAAAGTGGATATCTTCATTGCGAGTAATTTTTCATGCTCGTCCAGCTAAGATGAATTTCGCTTGTTTTATTATTCCACGGAATCAGGACATTAACTACTGGAACATATGGCATGCGAAAATATTTGCATGCTTTTATTTTCGTGCTAGCTTCTGGTTGCGCGAAATGCGCAAAAATTTCCACACCACAAAAAAATTCCACTTTTACAGTATTCTGCATCCTTCCTTCACAAAGAATATTATGCCCAAGCCTTGCTCGGCCAAGCAACTACAAGGCCGAATCCAAAGCGGCCGTAATTAGGTCAAACTGCGTATCTGAAACTTTGAAGATTTTTAAGATTTTCAACGGTGAGGATATAGTTGTAAGTGATCTTTGATCCACCAAGATATAAGCATTCAACGTGTTTTTTTTTTTTTTTAACTGAGCCAAATGCTCAAATGAACTATTGAGATCATTAATAGTCAGTCATGGGTTGCAATTAAGCTTAATTACATTTCTGCATCCTTTTGAAAATTCAGTGATGGATTTTTACCAAACTTGGCAGGTAACTTTCCTGTATTGTTCAAATGGGTTCCAATGAGGCCCAAAACCCCCAAGTAGAGAACTCTTTAAAATCTTCTGTAGAACCAGAAGTGACAGAGCTCAGTTAGTGCTATGTGTAAGTACATTTTTGACTGTAGTTCAAGGTTGTTCATAGCAGATCGGGGATACCCCCAAGAACTTTGGGTTTGGTGGGGGGACCAAATGGGGGCCAAAATTTTGCATTTTCATCTTCTTCTATATACAGTAGGTAGTGCACTTTGAAGTTTGTTCATGGCAGATCCAGGGGTGGGACCATTTTTTTATTTTTGTTTATCTAGACCTTCTTATTGAAAATGAATGGTTAGATTTTCTGCAAACTTGATAGGTATTATCGCCGGTGTCATACACTATACAAATGGACACCATGCCCCCTGGAGTCCCTCAACCCCCCCTCCAAGAGTGCTGTGTTCCTAAGTAGTAGTCTGCAAGAGGAAAAAAACAACAACAACTTGCAATACTCAGGTGCCTGCTAGACCCCTGGGTCTCTTGTTTAATTAGTTATGAATAAGTGCATACTGTAAAATACAACATTTTGGTGGCATGAAATTTTTGCGAATTAGAGCTGACGACCTTTTTCGCGGCATGACATTTTCGTGAGTTGCCTCTAACATTCAATGCGTAGAGTGTCGACAAGAACATTCACATTCATTTTAATTTTGCGAATCTTGGCTCTTGCGAAATTCGCGAAATTAAAATGCACACGAACATTCCTCGTTTTACAGTATTTGGTGATGAGTCTTGGTGTGATGCATGTAATACACACATGCTCTTATTATTATACCCCCACCCACACATAGTGTGTAGGGGGGGTATATAGGAATCACTCTGAGGTCGGGTGGCCGGTCGGTTGGTCGGTCGGTCGGTCGGTTGGTCGGTCGGTCGGTCGGTTGGTCGGTCGGGCGGTCGGGCGGTCGGGCGGTCGGGCGGTCGGGCGGTCGGGCGGTCGGGCGGTCGGGCGGTCGGGCGGTCGGTAAGTTGCCATGGCAACGGCAAATTTTAAAAAAATCTTGCAAAATGTTGTGGATCGAACTACTCTCTCATTTTTTGAGCAATTGACCCCAAATTTGGCATGTGTGACCGCTATCAAAGGTAGATGTGCAAGACACCTTTTTCGTTAATATCGCATAATGCGTTGCCATGGCAACAGCATATTTTTATAAAAACTTGTGGATCAAACAACTTTCACATTTTTTGAGCAATTAACTTCAAATTTGGCATGTGTGACTGCTACCAGAGGCCGATATGCAAGACACCTTTTTCATGAGTATTTCATACTGTGTTGCCATGGCAACGGCAGATTTTCATAAAAATCTTACAAAATGTTGTGGATCGAACTACTCTCTCAATTTTGTAACAATTCAGTTTGAATTTGGGATATGTGATCAATGTAATGTATAGTTGTGCCAAAACATCTTTGGTGTGTGCGTTCAAAAATCTGTTACCATGGCAACGGCAGTTTTATTTTTTTACCAATCATACAAAAATGTGTGGATTAATCTAACTCCTTCAGTTTTTAAGCATTTGGCTCAAAAATTAGCACATTTGACCACTATGGTACGTAGATGTGCGTACTTACTCTTTCGTCATTGTTGATCAATGCGTTGCCATGGTAACAGCATAGTTTGAATGAAAATCATGCGAAAATATTGTTTGTTCAGATAACTCCCTCAGTCTTAGAGCATTTGGCTTGAAATTTGGCACATGTGACCACTATAGTATATGGATGTGTAAACTTAATCTTTCGTCAGTGATAAACAATGCGTTGCCATGGTAACAGTTTTTTTTTTTACCAAAAAGGATACAGAAATATTGTGGATTCAACTAACTCCCTTAGTCTGTGAGCATTTAGCTTGAAATTTGGCACACATAACCACTGTGGTACATAGATGTGTAAACTTAATCTTTCATCAGTGGTGATCAGTGTGTTGCCATGGTAACGGCATATTTTGAATGAAAATCATAGAAAAATATTGTGGATTCAGTTAACTCCCTCAGTCTGTGAGCATTTGGCTTGAAATTTGGCACATGTGACCACTATAGCGCATAGATGTGTAAACTTGATCTTTCGTCAGTGGTGAACAATGCGTTGCCATGGTAACAGCATCTTTTCACTAAAATGCATACAAAAATATTGTGGATTCAGGCAACTACCTCAGTCTTTGAGCATTTAGCTTGAAATTTGACACATGTGACCACTATAGTACGTAGATGTGCATACGTAATCTTTCGCCATTGCTGATCTGTGTGTTGCCATGGTAACAGCATATTTTGAATGAAAATCATGCAAGAATATTGTAGATTCAGTTAACTCCCTCAGTCTTTGAGCATTTGGCTTGAAATTTGGCACATGTGACCACTATAGCATATAGATGTGCAAACTTAAAGGGTGTGTACAGTTCTGGTCGAGGTGAGAATTTAGCTTTTTAAGTTTTGCCAGATATTCAGAAACCACTCTATGAGATGTCAAAGAGAATGCAATTCTAAGGGGTATCAAAAGTTTATTTGATGAAAATCGGTTTTGAAATGGCTGAGATATCCAAAAACAAGGTGAAACAAAGATATCCTAATAAAGTTGTAGCATGTCGCCTATTATTATTATAATTTTTTTGGATATCTCAGCCATTTGAAAACCAATTTTCATCAAATGAATCCTTCTTAAAATTACATGCTCTTTCATATTTCATACCGTTCTCATTATCTCACTTAAGAATGTTCAAAACATGAATTCCCACCTCAACCAGTACTGTACAGTCCCTTTAATCTGTCATTAGTGTTGAACAATGCATTGCCATGGTAACAGCATTTTTGTCACCAAAAAGCATGTAAAGATACATGTATTGTGGATTCAGCTAGCTCACTCAGTCTTTGAGCATTTAGCTTGAAATTTGGCACACCTGACCACTATGGTACGTAAATGTGCAAACTTAACCATTTGTTATTGTTGATCAATGAGTTTCCATGGTAACAGCATATTTTGAATGAAAATCATGCAAAAATATTGTGGATTCAGGTAACTCCCTCAGTCTTTGAGCATTTGGCTTGAAATTTGGCACATGCAACCACTATAGTACAGAGATATGCAAACTTCATATTTCATCATTGTTGATCAATGTGTTGCCATGGTAACAGTGCATTTTGAATGAAAATCATACAAACATTTCAATTCTCCTAACTCTCTGTTTTAGAGCATTTTGGCTTCAAATTTGGCACATGTTATCTCTACATTAGATGTGCAAAAAAATCTTTTGTCAGTGTTGAAAATGTGTTGCCATGGTAACAGTATATTTTGAATGAAAATGATACACTAATGTGAATTCAACTAAGGCCCTCAGCCTTTTATCATTTGGCTTGAAATTTGGCACATGTGACGGCTATTGTGCAAACTTCATTTTTTCTTAATGTGCAACATTGTGTTGCCGTGATAACACAATTTTTTATGAAAACCATACAAATTATCAGTTTATTTATCTTGCTCACTCAGTTTTTGAGCACTTGACTGAGATTTGGGACGATGTGACTGACAGTGAGCAATACATTTATTCACTTTTAAACAGTGCATTGCCATGGTAAAATTTTTTTCCATTAAAAAGTAAAAAAAAGAAATTAGTCCTGGTTGAGCTAATTCCCTCAGTTGTGGGTGGGGGTATATTAATCACAATGAGAGATAGTTCTAGTTACGCATATATTTGCACATAGCTGCAGCAGCAGCTGTATGCTCTTGGCCAGGACTTAAAATTACTGTTTACCATTGGGAGCAGTGATTTGAAAAAAAAAAAAAAATGTTCAATATATCATATTAGATGCATATGTGTGTAGGTCAGTTGTATTACAAAACATGGCACCATATAAAGATTTTGCAAGAAAGCCTAAAATATAAGGAGATATTACTATTTTTCTCAATAAATCATAATTGTAGATGGTTTAGTCTAGGAAGATTTTTATCATAACTGTTGTTCACATTTTGTATATTTTACAATACTTAACATCGATTATACTGATTCAAATTTTTACATTTGGTTGTTTCTATCTCTAACTCACATTCTAGAACTATTTTGAAACACTAAAGCTGGGTTTTTGTGTCATCTGCAAATGGTAAATGATGCCATTAAACCCTATTTACACTGGCAGGCCGGCCTGAGGCTGGCCCTGATTGTGGTATGCAGGCCCACAATTTGTGCATGTACACCAACGATTTTGGGCTGGCCTAAATGAAAACATTTCAACATTTCATCATAGTAGCACTTTCCATGTAAACAAAGATTTTAGCAATTTTTTGAGATGCGATGGTGGACAGGGGTGCGGGAATTTTGTTCACTCACATTAACCAAATGGTCATCACTCTGCATAAAGAATGTTAGAATTCCCACTTTTTCTGCAATTTTTAATAGAAGTCATGTGACTGTACCCTTGGTAAATTTCATTATACAGTATTACATGAAGACAAGTGCATGGAGCAGTAATTTGGTTTACACTTTTACAATGTAATGGTGTCGACTATAGAGAAACGTGCATGCAAAGTGATGTGTTATACCCACAGTTCGTCAATGAAATTTCCTGCAAAGAAGGACACAGAACTAATTGAGTTCTTTGTATGATATAATTGCATAGAGATTATAATATACTGGTATTTCAAAAGGAAAACAAAAGTGTTATGCATTCAACGATGGATGAGTATCAAGACAACTGAAGTGTACTATGTAGTTCAAGCTGGCATGCTGCACATGACGTGCCCAAAGTGTGAATATATATTATACAAATGATGCACAGGACAGAGTGGATCGGTGAGAATTGGATGCGCGAGTTTAACTTTGGAACAAAACCCACAAACGCAGCGAGTGGGTTCTAAAGTTCTAAAAGTAGACTGTTCTAAAGTTAAATGAGAGCATCCAATTCTCACTGATCCACGAAATAGGCCTGTGCATCTTTTGTGTTATAAAATGGGCCCGTAAAGTCATGATATACAACCATTTTCCCCATCATGCGTCCGGTACACCTCCAGTTGTAAAACACTACACTATACAAGACTTGAGCCATGCGTTCAGATTTTACTGGATGCATGGCTCAGTGTGGATCAGTTAAAATCAATGCATGACAATTGACCAATCAGATTGCAGAGATTCTGAAGCCCATTTTATAACATGCGATGATTTGGTACCTCATTTGGGCACCCCATGCATTTACATTATATCTTACTCCGATATGCATCCCTCCATCCCCCCCAATTCCCCATGGTTTGCCCCAGTACTGTAAAAGTGGATATTTTCGCGCGACTAATTTTTCGCGCTTGGACGTGTCAGAAGACTTTCGCGCGTTTTTAATTCCGCGGAATCAAGAAATCAAGTACTGGAACACATGGCATGCAAAAATATTCGCGTGCTTTTATTTTCGCGTTAGCTTCTCGTTGCGCGAAATGCGCGAAAATTTCCACTTTTACAGTATTACCTGGCATGGCCAGATGTAGAGTTAATCATTTATATAGTGAGATTGCAGTTTGAATGAATTAGTGTAGTTTGATGCATCAGGCAAGTCTTGGACACATGCTTTGTGGTTGTTGGGAACAACTCGTGTTTGGGATTTGTTTGATTGTTATGCCTCTGCCACGAAGTGTCACTGGAGGCATTATGTTTTCGGGTTGTCCTTCTGTCCTTCTGTCCGTAATCAATTTTGTGGACAGCATAACTGAAAAACCATATGAGGTATCGTAATGAAACTTGGCATGTATATGTGTGAGTGGGAGAAATTGCACCTGTAAACTTTTGGGTGCACATACTCATGGTCAAAGGGCAAAGGTCAAGGTCAAATTCTCAAAATTTCACTATTTCCCCCCCATATCTATGTAATACCTGAAAGTATTTCCTTGCAACTAAGTGTAGATATGTATTGCCTAACAAAGATTCTCTGGAGAAAGTTTTGGACCGTGAGGTCAAAGGTCAAGTGAAAAACGCTAAAATTTCACTTTTTCTCCATATCTCAGAAATGGTTCAAGGTATCTTTGTGGAACTGAGTATATATGCATGTACTACCTTACAGTGATTATCTTGAGAATTCTGAGGTCATGGGTCAAAGGTCAAGGTCAACTCATCTCCTCAAAATTTGCAATTCCTGAAGATATTGTCTTGAAACTTTTTGTATACATGTATTGCAGGATAAAGATTCTCTAGAGAAAGTTTTGAAACTCGAGGTCAAAGGTCAAAGGTCAAATGAAAAGTCTAAATTTCACTTCTGCCTCCATATCTTGGAAAAGGCACAAGGTATCATCATGAAACTTAATACATATTTATGCATGTACTGTCTGACAGTGATTCTCATTGGGAATCTAAGAGTCGTTGACCACAGAAACATATGGCATGCAAAAATATTTGCATGCTTTTACATATGTATTTTTGTTCCAGCTTCTGGTGGCGGGAAATGCGCAAAAACTTCAACAGTGCAAAAATTTTCACTTTTTACAGTAGTTCAAGGAAAGTGAACACTCAACACATTTGTGACAAACATGTCATTTTGATATGTGAAACTGTTGTCACACATTGTCAAGATGTACTATAGACTTATTGGGAGAACCATGCATAATGGCGGAGGCATACCAGTCGCCATAGCAACATTTCTTTTTTTTTTTAATGTGCAGAGAGATTTTAATAGTCAAGATACTTTATTGTTCTGCTCTCTTGATTTGGCCATGTTTCAAGCAGTCTCCCATAGAACCAATTACGTCAATGCAACAACAAACTAGCAAAAATGCAAAGAGGCCATCAAAATCAAGTTTGAGTGGAAAGTTCTTGTCATCTGCTAAAAGCAGTGTGTGTGGGAGACATCAAAGGTGTGAACAGGCTGAAGTTGGAAATCAATTTACGTCTGTGTACAATGCATATTTCATGTAAATTGCGGTTTGTGTTTTGCCGTGGTGACGACTTGCAAACAGTTGTCTAGACACTACATTTCCAGCTACCGTAATCGTTGCTTGCAGACCAATTTTAATCTGCAAAATATTCAATCACTAAGCTGCAAGGGTTTGACAAAATTCCCACTTGTCAGGAGAGCTCATCAAGGAAAATGAAAAAAAAAAATAAAGAAAATTGTATTTTTGTCCATGCATTACCAGTGTCATTTGTTTTCTATACCCCTACCCACACAAATTGTGTAATGATGAATTTATAGGAATCACTTTGTGGTCGGTCAGTTGGTTGTCAGTCTGTCATTCCATCCCCTTTTTTGTCTTTGAAATCTTGTTTTTTGTTTTTGTTGTTTTGTTTGTTTTTTAGCAAATGACCTGAGATGGTAGACATGTTTACAATGATACATGTACAGTTATATGTAGATCTTCAAGACTCATATTTTGTGAATGTAGACAGTGCATTAATTGCCATGGCAAAAAAAAAAAAAAAAAAATTACCCCATGAAACCATAAAAATGTTATAAGATTTTTTTTTTTAGATGTTTGGCTTTAGATTTGGTACCTGTGATTGCTGTAGTATGTAGATGTGTATGTTACATTTTCGTCAATGGCAAACAATGTGTGGCCACAGCAAAAGAACTTTTTACTAAAAATTAGACAGTCGTATTGTGGATTCAGCTAACTTCCTCTGTTTATGGGCATTTTTACAAGAAATTTGGCACATGTGACCAATATAAGTTGTAGATTTCCACAGCACATCTTGAATCAGTGTTGAACAATGCATTAATTAGCATTGTAGTATTGTAGCAGTGTAGCAGCATAGTGAAATATTATGGATTGAGCTATTAACTCCCTCAGGTTTTGAGATTTACAGAAAATGTGGCTGAAATTATATGTTAAAATTGCAAAGCTATTACCACTTGGTCACAAGCATCATGCTATTACTTGTCTTGATACTCTGTAAACATGTTTCAGTGTCATCAAATCTGATCAGTCAGAATGACTAAAGTACTATTTTTATAATCACACAGGTTACTCCCATGATATTCTTCAGCCATTAAAACTATAATTTACTGGATGAGTAAGTTTTCCCTTACATATTGCGGTGGCGAAATTGACCATAATATGGATTGATATCGATGGAATACCTGTTTTTCAGTGGGAATATATGTGTACATGAACTTGATTATTACTTTCAATAGTGGGCTTTGTTTGGCGGGGGGGGGGGGGGTATTTTAAAATCACATTCTTTGATATTTATTTTTTTTTCTTTTGATAAAACGAAGTCAAAGCCCATATATAAATATAGATTTAGTGAAAGCACCAATATTAGTAAAGCACATCAGTTTGCATAACTGTCACGTCATGTTCTGCAACAATATAAAGAAAACATGAGAATGCCACAAAATATCATTTTTCATGATAAGCACACATTCCATCATCTTGCCACTGAGATATGATGACAGTAATAACATTCCTGCTGCTTTCTGAAAGTGGTAAGAAAAGTGCTCTGTCATTTTGCTAGAAAAGTGAAATTATGATGAATTTTCTATATATTTTCTTATATTGTAATTAAAAAGAAATACGTCATGAAGAGAAGTAGGCTCTTTACAGCAATGACAGCACCAAAATTTGAAAAATTAGTAACTTTTGAATCGATTGTCCGATATCCCTCAAACTTTCAGTGATGTGTTCTACTAATATTGCTATTATTAAAATCAATGAGTTTTGTGTGATTTTCTTCAGCATCACATAGTACGCTATCCGATAAAGCCATTACTTTGACTAGAGTGCTGAGATACTCAGAATAAAGCAGTAAAAAGGAGAATGAAAGTTAGGCGGGTACAATCGTATTTGTATCCTGATGAATGCCGTTCAGGAATAGTGAGACAAAGCAGTTCATGTTTGAGCAAATCTGGCCAATCAATTCAGGAGTTATGACTCTTCAGAGTTTCAGTTTCATCTTTATAATGGACTTGTTCAAATTGACAACTCTACCACCATCTGTGTCACAGGATCACTATTTCTACTATTCTGTCTAAACCACTGATATTTCTGACTTCTTCCTTGAATATACACGTGTAATGGCTGCAATAGTTCTACCAAGTGTTACTGAAAGGAAAACTGTACACTTGTTATCAGACAGTTGGAAATAATCATGCATGTATTTGGCTCTGCTTTAATCTATTGGCACACAGATGTCTGACTCCAATTCGTTTTAACAAAAGATATTTTTTGTGAATGCTCTGACACATGAAGAAGTATAAAAGTTCTGCTGAACTTTATAGAGACAATCATTCTTTTAGAAAAAGATGAAACTTTTTGAAAATTGGTGACATAAAGACATTGAATGATTTCTGCAACGAAACTGCACCCGATAAACACTGTATAACAATATGCAAACTACTTTGCAAGCTTTACCAAAACTATATAGAAATGACAACTTGAAAATGAAGTGAACATAGTTGATATATCATACAACATGATTTGAAAGCAACCTTAAAAATTTCTAGACAAGCTTTGTGGTCTTCTCCATCCTGATGACTTCACACACCTGATACACTGTTCAGATCAGTGGTGTATAAAAAGGTGTTTAGCGTATATTCCGAGTCCTCTTACAGAAAAAAGGAAAAATAACCCCCAAAGTTGTTAACAGATTTGGAGGAAGGAAAGGCGGAGAATGACACAAGGAACAGATGGGTAAATTTTGGTAGTGATCCAGGAATTTTTATGGATTTTATGAAGGATTTTCAATCTTTTGGCAAGTAGGGTGAATGAACTTGATTGGGAGATCAAGCTGTGCATTTTGTGAGGTTTGCACTGAAGTGCATGCTCTCGTTTCTGCTAGGGTGAGGTGTGCCACACAGCTGGAAGTTGATGATGTATAACAGAAGGCTTCTGTGTTGGGAAATTGGATGATTTTTCAGCATGCATATATGTATGGATGGAAATCACTAATCTCTATGGAAGAATAAGATCAGTGGCGGAAATTAGCTGCTTGGCAGAGGTCTGCGCTCCCAGAGTACTTATCTATTTTTTTTTTTCAATATGTGTGTTTTGTCTCAACTTTTAAGGAATAGAGCGCAGAGTCTCCAATTGAATCAATTTTTTATGCACCAGCAATCTGACCACAGCATCAAGCAGAGGGTAATGTTAAGTCAGTACACTTGGGAAGTCCACAGGAGAAAATGAAAACTGGAAATTTGGAAGATTGGGTGAAGTCTTATCTATTCAATATGTTTGTGCTTCCAGATGGAATATATATATATATATATATATATATATATATATATATATATATATATATATATATATATACATATATATATGTATATGTATATATATATGTATGTATGTATATATATATATATATATATATATATATATATATGTTTGTATGTTATACATGGTCAATAGCACAATCAGGGTATGCAAATGCGTAACAGGGGAAAAATGAGATAACTTGGTGAAAATGTGTTTTTTGCTGTTTGTTGTAGATGAGTGTTCAAATTTTCATTTCATGTAAAGAAAGAATCAAAATTTTGCATTAAACTGCTCATAAATTAGCATTTAAATTAGGGGTGACAAATTACATTGAAATGACTAGAATATTGGAAGAATTCATTAAAAAAAAGGAGAGTGTTTCTTTCATCTGAAATTGCTTTTAGATATTCCTGATAAATACCCCTTTCATTCACCACTAGCACATAACCATGACATGTCACAAAATATGAATTAATGTCATATTTTCACGACTCAAAATGGATGATCAATTTCGTAGGCATTACTTTGAATTCATATAAAACCACTTTTATATATTTTATAATATTTCACTTTTGCCAAAGAGTGAAGAGGTGAAACTTTCAGGAATAGGTAACAGACTTACATACTGGTCATTATTACAAAGTTTTATGAAATTAGGACTGGTATTTTGGAAGATATGATATTTTTCATCAAAAAATTATCTGTACAGTTTGACCTTGAATGTGCGCATATTGTTTGGATCCATTCTTATATTTGTAAACACAGAAAGCTATAGAAGAATGAATATGAGATTTATGATGACTTGAGTTGATATCCAAGCTGTGACACTCAAACAATGACATATCGTCTGTTCAGAATGAGAAGGGCGTTCAGTTGTTTTGAACACTCAGGGTTTAGTGACAACTTAACGCCCTTATCATTCTCAACAGACAATATTAAGCTAAAATACTATGTTTTTGCTTGTGATATCTTTAAAAATTGAAAAAGCATTGAAATAAGAACACTGAACACTTATCATATGACCTTCATGCAGTCTTATTTTTCCTCAGCAATTTGTAAAAATATTAAAAAATTAAGCTCAAATTTGCTCAAATTTTCACACAATAGATTACTACATATGTACAATTCATGGCTAAAAAACCAAGGATATTCGATAAGGGGAAAAGATTCTTTTAAGTAGTCAAATTAGGATATACCTCACTGAAAATACTAAAAAACGGCTGCACTTATTTTCCTCAGCATTTGAAAATGGCTCAAAACTCAAAACTGGCTGAACATTTATCGGCAAACAGCACACCATATTGTAGTGTATCTTCAGTACTTTAAGGAAAAGCAGAAAAATAAGCTGTTTCTCCATGTATAGCTGTACAGCATGAGTTAAAAGGTCACAATGTCACAAAAATAAGCCAGCATTTCACTCCTACCATGACGGGATTTCAGACCTCATAACTTTCTCCAGCAGAAAGGACCACTGTTTTTTATTGCATGCAAGCAATACCAGGAAAAAATCCATTAATTTGATACCAAACACAAAGGGATAGACCTAAAATTCTGTCCTCAAATCTTGATTTTTACGTAAGTTGTAAAATGTTTTTTTTAATGCATTACATGGGTTTGGGGGGACTTTTGGGTAATTAATCTTTAATAATCAACAGTAAATGAGAAGGAATTAACTATTGTATTATCACATGTGATTATTGATATCTCAGCATGCTGCATGTGAATTTTGAAGTCAGTTGGTGCATTCTTTTAGAAGTTACAATTTTTTAAAATGAGAAAATCATGATTGCACACCCTAATTGTGCTTATCACCATATATATATTTATAATTATATATATATATATATATATATGTATATATCTATGTGTTTATTTTTTTGTTTTTTCAGTTCAAATCTGTTTCTTTACACAATTAGGTATGTACAGTCTCACAAGCCATTTAAAGGCTTTCTCATGTGCATTCCATTTTTCATCATTACAGTTATGTACAAATGTGTACTTTGTGCTGATTTGTATAGTGCATGTATCAATACCTTGTGGTAATGTTGTTTTGATTTGTATGTTATATATGTATGTGTTTTTATCCTTGTTGAGTGATGGAAATAAATGAAATGAAATGAAAAAAAAAATATATATATATGATGGATATTTGAATACAGAAACATTGAAAAGGACAAGCTGCAACTGAGCAAAAAGTTAGATCCAGATTTAAATAGAACCGGATCCTATACAAAGAAGTCTTTTGGATCCATCTTACAGCGGGGGAGTTTGAGATTGCTATAGAGAAGCAGCAAGATTTGCATCGTATATTTGATAAACTCAATTGTCTTGAAATAGTCACAAGCAAATTTACAGGATCAGTTTGTATTGATTGTGTATTTTGTGGAATTATGAATTTCTTTTGTACTTTATGCATGTTTGGCACTTATTCGCATATAGCCTGAAGAAGAAATTCTTGAAGAATATCATATCAGCCAGGATAAATGCAAATAGGACAATTTTGGAGCCGAACTGAATGTCAGCATTATAGGTTCAGAACACAAAGCCAGATAATCATCTCTCGTCCCGATGACATTCAGTGATGAAAGTCACATTAAGAAGCTTGAAACCTCAGATTATTGAAGCTTGCAGTGGCAAAAAAAAAAAATCTGTGTAAAATTATTTTGCTCCCCCCCCCCCCCCTCCCCCCGGCCTTTTAAAGGGCTCGTATAGTTTTCGTTGAGACCTAATTTCAGGTTTCTAACATTTTCTGGTGAGATAATGAGAAACCTCTTATGAAGTATGAAAGAGAATATAATTCTATGAGCAATTCAGCATTTATTTGATGAAAATTGGTGATTTTAATAAAGTGTGGGACCTACACTTTATTACGATCACTTTGTTTTACTTTGTTTTTGGATGTTCCAGTCATTCCAAACCCGATTTTCATCAAATAAACTTTGAATTCCTCTTAAAATGGTATGCTCTGTACTACATCATAAGTGTTTTCTTGGTATCTTGCAAAATGTTAAAAGCCCAATTCTCATCTCCACCAATACTGTACTGTCCCTTTGCTAAAGGTTAAAGGATGTTTTTAGTAGTAGTACATGTACATACAACTGTTTATCACATAAAAAAAGAATTTACACGAGGAGATCTTTTAATAGTACACACATTGCAACAGAGAGAGCTCAAACCTTTTTTTAAAAAAAGGTATAGAATGTACATGTACATACATAAGAATATACAAAGAACAACCTTGCAGTCCAAGTAAGGACCACAGGGGCATATATTTTTCTTTAAAAAGCTTCATTAGTACAGTTTGTTCAATTTTATTTTATATCTGCATTTTCCATGAAAATCGTACATGAATTATGGAACATGTACCTGTACTTAAACAAAAGTGAACATAAATCCACAGTATGATAATCATCATATTCTTTGAAATAATTGAACAAATGCAGTGAAATCAAAGAAATCAATAATACACTAATTTCCAATATGAAAGAAAAAAGGGGAAAAAATGCAAATTAGTCAAGAATCTGCAAAATGATCCTGAAACACTATATTTGAAAGGGTACCATACCTCATCAAACATGTCCGAAGAAATGCATAACGTGTTGTCAGTGAGCAAAAATGGAAACTAAGTAGTTGCGCTGTATACTTTCTGTATTCTGCATCTGAAGAAGTTCACTCTTTTACTCATCCTTTAAGCAGGTCAACTTTTTAGAGAGCTCCTGCATCACTTGAGTCTTCTTGCAATCTTCCTGCCACGCCTAGATTATTGCACAGCTTCACAGTATGATGTAAGCTTGCAGATTGATTTTATATGCATTGAAATCTTGAGCAGATTATACAGGGATGGCCAAGCAGTTGCTTTATAAATAGAGGGCATTAACTGTAGTTTACTTGTAATTGTACATATAATTGAAGGTTTTAAGGAAACAGCTATGAGAATTGATTCAGGAGAATCCAGTTTAAAAGTTGATACAGGTTAGGTGAGAAAAGTTACTTTAGAAGTGGTTAAGATACCACTGAACTATAGAAGAGGTTAAGATACCACTGAACTACAGTTTGGATACAAGACTAGATCGAAGCCTCAATCTCTGATTGTCAATACTGCTATTAAAGACTGCCAATACCTTTGGAGGTGATTTAAGAGAGTATCTCAATGAGCTGTGAATGCTCGCGAATTTGGCAAATCTTACGTTTCGTCAGGGATTGTAAACAGTTGCAATCAAATCTTTTTTTCTTTTTCTTTTTTGGTCACAAACTGTACATCTTGTCGGCAACTTGTTGCAAAGAAAGTTTGAATGAGTTTAGAATTTCTTTGCAACAAGAAAAACTGTGTGACAGTCAAAACTGTTTGCAAATTTGATTGCAACTGTTTTTGAGTTTTATAGCAAATGTTTATGAATTTGATTGCAACTGTTTTTTAGTTTTATTGCAAATGTTTGCGAATTTGATTGCAACTGTTCACGAATTTGATTGCAACTGTTTACGAACCCCCATGAAACCCAAAATTCACATCACAAACATTTGCCACTCAGTGAGAAGCTTCCTTTAAATCTCAGAACTGCTACAAAACTATCCATTATGTCACAGCATAATATAGATAAGAACAATTTTATGCCAACCATATATCACCTTCAGGCTTTTGAAAATAAAAGTCCAAAAATGATGATTAGCTTCATACATTTTTAGCATTCATTTGATGTTGTAAGAAGGAAAGCATGTTATGCGGTGATTGATGACCAGGGGAGGTATTCTGAAATCATTCCTAGGAAGAAATTTCTTCCTAAGTCAGGATTTTTTCCTAAGTGGTATTCTGAAAATCTTCCTAAGTAGACTCAGGAAGAAACTTAGGAAGGGGGCGAGAATATGCAAATTTCTGACTTAGGAAGAAGTTGGTATTCTAGAATGCACTTAGGAAAGAATTTTAGGAAAATATTTAGGAAAGCTCCACCCCTGTCCTAAGTACGTTGTTAAGAATAGCAAACTGCAAGCATCGTGATAGGCGCACTTGTCAGTCATTGCGCGAAATGAGCGTGAGAAAGGAGACATGCCGCGCACTCGTGTATTTTACCCTACATCATAGTAATATGCGATTGTCATTGGTTGGTTCCTTAAATATGATACGGCATTTTGTATTGGCTTAAGAAAGGATGTGGGCGGGGATAAGGATGGCCTAATTTGCATTAAGAAGTGCCTAGGAAGAAATTTCAGAATACCAATTCTGTCTTTCCTAGGCACTTCCTAAGTTTCTGATTTAGGAAGAAACTTAGGAAGAAACTTAGGAAGATTTTCAGAATACCACCCCAAGCCCTTAAATGATGCATCACGCGTTACCCCAGGGTTGTGTAGGTAGCGCCACCTCACGTCCACTCGAGGACAGCCGTAGAGAAATGCATGCACTGTGTGTGCGTGTACTAGTCACTCCGTGATCCCATGCCACTGCATGTTAAACGATGCATGCATGGCACGCTGTGCTAGCAATAGCGTGTGCTTCAGGGCACTGCAGTGTAGTGGCTAGCGCCGCTAGCTGCAGCACCAAAATAATTTCCACCTTTTGGCAACCCAGGGTACAACCTTTAAAAAAAAAAATAATTCAACAAAATGGCTGATTTTCATTTGGTACCCCGGGATACCATTTATGTCATCAAATTACGAAGAGGTGCCAAGGGAGAAACCCTTTTGAATAATACATGTACATCACTTTTCCTGTATCCCACTTTACTGTGAAGAAGATTACATGCTCATTACTTATTCCGACCCCCCCCCCCCAAAAAAAAAAAAAAAAGAATGTGTGGTTAGACAGCACAAAATCAATATCTGCTTTGCGTCTTGAAGACTGAATATGGGTGGATGCAGAAAACAGCAGACACAAAGAGCAAACTGTAAGTCACTCTGATTCTATGCCAATATTTCTGATAATGAAATATATGTTCAAGAATTTGAAATATTTCACACTAATCATCTTTATTGAAAACAAACAAATGCAATTCGTACTTGTAAGATACAAGATAAGTGCGCATTACACATACTTAGCTTCCAACATGAATCTTTTAGAATCTTAAAAAAAAAAGGTCTACTAGTACTTACACAGAGATGTATTGTCCTTGATTTCTATGGAAGATCAAGATCTTGTGAAATGCAGATTATGGGAGCAGAGCCACATGTTTTTCTCTTAAAGGCATTATTTACCGTTTGCAGATAAAACAAAGACCCAGTGTGAAAAAGTTAAACAATATAATCAATGTTAAATATTGTTAGATATACAAAATGTAGTTATAATAAGTTATATTTAAAATTGTTTCTAGACTAAACTGTCTACAGTTATGGTTTAGTGAAATAAAATAGTGATATCTCCTTTATACATTTTAGGCTTTATTGCAAAATTTTTGTATGGTAGGACCATTCGTGATACAACTGATCAACACATATGCATCAAATGTAATAACTCGAACATTATTTAAATCACTGCTCCCAATGGTAAACAGTGCCTAAAGTTACAGTAAAGCGTAGGAATTGATAAAACCTGTACACCTGAGGCACAGAGCACATCCACATATGCTCGGCCCTGTTCATGCCTACCGTATGTATTACATGCATGAAGTGGATGGATATTGTCTTTCACATGTGGATAGGCAAACTATCATTTTGAAAACAAGAAACACATACAATAGTTTTGTTAATTAGATTAACCGGCTGTCCAGGATGGTACAATTTTGAACACTTTCACATGATGCAGCTCTGATTTACACTTTTGCACAAATTTCTGGATGGGATTGACTTTTGTTTTGTATGCTTTATCACTAAGTGAGATTTCATTTTATTCAATATATAAATAAACAAGCACAATATAGCCAACATTATGTTCACATTCAAAATGAATCTTCAGATAGCTCAGCAAGACGGTGGCATCAAAGCCACAAATGGACGTGTGGAATCCTGTTGTTCATCAATAAAGAACTGACAACGCTTTAAATAATTACAGCCAGTTCGAACTCCAACTCTTAAACCTCTTTGGATAAATAATACCCCCTGTTCAGACGCCAGTTTATACCAAAACTCGATAAAGAAAAGACATATAAAAGAATCATCGTATAGCCGACAGACCGTTCAGACGCTAATTTCAACCGTTCAGACGCTAATTTAGACCATTCCGGCAAAATGTCGTATCGATGTGCAGTTTCTCAAGCTGCGCATGCTATTGTTATGCATGGTCATGAGTGACAGGTACAAGGTCACTTTTCTTGCTTGCTCCCATTAAACCCCGCCAAGTTATACCGTTCTATGGTTGTCATACGTTCAGACGTACAATGGACACGATGGAATGCTGATTCATTATCGAGTTCTAGTTCGAATCGATGCTCTGACCGTCATTTCGCTGTACGTCGTTTCATTATATGTGACCATGCACCTCAAAACGAACATAAAGTCGCACACACTCATTTTGCATGAGGACTGAAAATAAATGAAATGGGTCAACCTAGCCGATCTTGACTTTTTCATATTTTCTGAAAGAGCGGGTCTTCTTTTACATTATGCTAAAATTTGGTATCATAAAACGGGCAGGAAAGTGTGTTTTTTAGCAGTTTATATCGAACATTTTTGGTAGAATAGTGTGATTAGGTGTGTCTTTAGAATCCCCTTTTCATTTCAGAAAACCATGTCCGATTTCTTCACTTTCAACTCTAATAACTTTTGAAAAGATACTGCTACTGCTTTGAAAGTTGGCATTAATTATGGACAGAATGTGTTAATGAGGCATGCTTAATTTCAGTTTAATCTGATAATCTCTTCATTGTTGTTACTCTGGTGGTTTACTTCCTGTTTTTTGTCCCATTCATCGCACAGCCAGCACTGTTTGGTAAAGCTTAAGCGCTTGAATAGACACTGTACTTCAGAGCCTCTTTTCTCAGTTCACACTTTTCCTGAGTTCGTGCGTTCTTTCCAATATTTAGATAGGTTAGGAGAGTCCATTTGATTTGAGTTATACATCATTTTAAAGCTTAAAGTCTGCTCTTTCAGAATATGGTCTTAACTAAAAATTCATGTCTGGCGACTTTTTGTTTGTTTTGAGGTGCAGGGTCACATATGTCATTTCGTTAATCACTGTTCAGACGTATAGATTCATCGTATAGCTATACCGTTTTGGCATAGCTATACCATTCTGATGTAATTTTTTTTTTTATGCCTCCACCACGAAGTGGTGCCGGAGGCATTATGTTTTTGGGTTGTCCGTCCGTCCTTCCGTCCGTCCGTAATGAATTTTGTGGATAGGGTAACTATCAAAACCTTTTGAGGTATCCTAATGAAACTTGGCATGTATGTGTATTAGGGGGTGAAGTTGTGCCTATCAACTTTTGGGTGCACATGCTCAAGTTCAAAGGTCAAAAGGTCAAGGTCAAATACGATAAATTTCACTATTTCCACCATATCTATGCAATGCCTGAAGATATTTTCTTGAAACTTAGTGTATGCATGTATTACCCAATTAAGATTCTCTGGTGAAAGTTTGGGTCATGAGGTCAAAGGTCAAAAGGTCAAGTAGAGATATCAAATCTTTACCTTTTTTCTCTGTACCTTTGAAATTGTTAAAGGTATCTTCATGGAACATATACAGTACTGACTGGCAGTGATTATCTAGAGAATTTAGGGTTCATGGGGTCAAAGGTCAAAGGTCAAGGGCAACACTTCAAAATTTTACTATTTCCCTCATGTTTATGCAATGCCAGCAGGATTTTTTTTTTTTACACTTGGTGTATGCATGTATAACCGAATAGAGATTCTCTGGAAAGGGTTTTTTTTTTCGTTTGTTTTTGCCTCAAAGGTCAAAAGGTCAAAGCTCAAGTGAAAGTGCTGAACTAATTTTTTCCTCCATATCTTGGAAGTGGCTCAAGTTATCTTGAAATGGACTACACATTTATGCATGTTCTGCCTGACAGTGATTATCTTATGAATTTTAGGGTCAAAGGCCAGATGAAAATTGTAACAATTTACTATTCAATACAGAAATTGCACTTTTTCTCCATACCTTGAAAATTACTCAATGCATAAATGTATGAATGGATCAAAGTCAAGTTAAAATCCTTAAATCCCAAATACATGCTCTCCTATTCATCCAATTAAACCTAGGTCAAGGAAGGTGAACATTCAACACATTTGTGACAAACTTGTCATTTTAATATCTTGCCAATTTTGTGAAAATGTAATCACACGTTGTCCACATGTACTATCTAGACCTATTAGGAGAATCATGCATTATGGCGGAGGCATACCAGTTGCCATAGCGACATTTCTAGTTTCATCTGAACACCCTGATACTGTGCCAAACTTTGTAAGGACAAAGAAATAGTAGATATTGGAAGAACTCACTGGTCATCATGCAGACCATGACCAGGTGGTGAAAGAACCTCCCCCACTGAGCTCAAGAGGTAGAAAAAGCTCTCAAGGAAATGAGCAATTTGAATAAAGTCTCTTGGGATGGGGGGCATTCCAGGTAAACTTTGGGAGAGCATCAGGAAAATGGGAAAGCATAAGGAAAAGAGGGGATACCTATTCTTTGGAAAGTAATGGTAAGTAGATTGCTGTGGGAAACGGGAAAACGGCCAACAGACTGGGTGTAGAACAATATCTGTTCTACTTCCAAAGAAATGAGATTGCTTTGCTAGCTGCCGCCTTGCCGCCGGAATCTGCATTGCAAATGCTGCATCATATCTTGTTTTCGTGTACATGAAGTGCTGATGAAATCTGATCACACACACGTATAGAAGCATAGCCAAAAAGGCCCAGCCTGATTGGGGTTCAACTCATATAAGATATACACCATATACACAAAATTACATATTTGTCATCTATCCTTCATACCTTGTATGCTACTGAAGACAATTTTCTTGCAAAATAATTGTTGTTCGTATTCTAACTTGAAAAAGCACTCAGGGCCCAGTTTTATGAAGAGTTATAATTGACTATATACACAGTAGTTGATTTCTATCATAAGTCTATGGCAGCTTGTGTGGTAAGGGAATTTGCAATCAATCATATCTTTCGATAAAACAAGACCCTAATCAGTCAAATCTGTATTAGTTCTTAAACAAGAAAAAAAAAAGTCTCATAACAATCTGAAATAATGACAGTCTGGGAGATTCATGAATAATTATTTAGAGACTAAATAGAATAATCCATTTTAAGAAACCTGTCTCCAGCATATGTTGACAGACAAGCTTGAAAGCATTGGAGGTTATTTTCCAGCAATATCTGTATGAGAGTATGCAATATCATGAATAACGTGTGTCAAGCCATATTTTGCTCTTGAAAGCGATTGATGTAATCTCTTTGTAATAGCTGAAAACGTTTCTCAAAAGAAGGATTTATGAAGTAGCTAAATATGCTCGCGATGCAGAATTGCTTGGACTAACCTCTTCTGATGTGCGTAGTGCTTGTTGATCAGCTTGAGTCTCTGATAATGAATTATGCTGTGTAAAAGGTGAAAAACAAGAATTAAGTGTGATTTCACTTGAGTGGGAGACACTGTGGCATAGTGGATAAGACTTTGATATCAGAGGTCCCGAGTTGAATCCTGTCAAATGCCTATGTCCTCAGACAAGATGTTTTTACCCACTATATATATGTCCCTCTTGACCCAGGTGTATAAATGGGTACAGTCTGGCAATGCTGGGGTAGTAATAATGGCAGGGCCCTTTAATAGAGTAGTGGCAACACTGAAGAGGCTGGCCTGGATGAAGCAAACCATATTATTATTCTGATGTTTAAGTTTATAGTCAACTTGAAATAGAGTAAAATCAAATAAACAGAATGGCAAAGGTCTCATAGAAATTAGACCTTAAACAAGATGAAATTTGTGACACGTCATACATGTTTTCAAGAAACTTGTGATGTTCGTAGCATCTTCATTACATTACAGTTGAGGTGAGATGATGATGTGAAGGCCCCATTAATCTCCTGTTGATCTACACACAAATCTTGAAATATCTCTCTGGGGTGAAATCGAGAAGAAAAAAAATGAATGCTTCTCTTCAAAATGTTGTTGTTTTGCAGTAAACCAGCAGTGATGACCAGCATGGACATAGTGTTGAATAGTTCTTAAAAACTACTTAGAAGTATGCAGGGCACCAGACCTGCAGGGGTCCCAGAGTATCATAGGGTCTTCATCAGACACCTTTGTGTTATTAGATAAAGAATAGAAGTTGTTTTTGACAAAAGCAAATGCTAAACGCAACCTGTTTGTGCACCTGTGGGGCCATCCAGGTGTAATGGGAGTCAGGCGTGATCCAATGGGAAATCAAGTTGACACACTGTCTGTGAAGTCCCAAAGTTTTAAAAAGTGTATCTGCACATGGATTTTAATATTGAGGCTTACATCACAAGCGACTGTAGAATAGCTCGCTAGTGTGGTGTACGTATGATCTCCAATGAATCTTAAAATATGAAGGTAATGACAAGGTTGAAAGAATTGTTCATGCTTGCTTGCACCCTCAACAGGTTGGATCATTTTAGTGAGATATTTTGCAGATCCGTGAATCCCAGATATGGCACCTGCACTGAGTTCACAGCACTTTTGCAAGGCTGATCTCTGCTACCCTCATACAAAGACCACCCCCCATCCCCTCTTGAAAAAACTGTATTGCCTACTAGTAGCCACCCAAAATTTGATCTAACCTTATGTGGCTCAACGATGAAATACTTAGGGTCAAGTTTGGAATTACATCACTATAACCTTAAATGCAAATCTTCCAAGCATACCCTCTGCAACTTTCATAACTCTGAAGATAGAGCAAATGCAAGACAATAGTCATGCTCAAACTTGCCGTGAACGCGTGTTAAACAAAGTAATCGCATACTGTCTAGAGATAAAGAGTGCTAATTTACAGTGACAGTTATGGTCTGACAGAGTACTTCACCCCCTTAAAAGAAACAAAAACAAAACAAAACAAAACAAAAAACCCAGCGTGTTAGGGAAGTGGTTGATTATTTTTTTTCTTCGGAGTTTCACGTGATGACATGAAAATTTTGACCTCCCTTTCGAAAAAACCCAAAGCAAAACAGAACTGTATGAACAAGCAGGGCTTTTTGGAATGTTTGGCAGTCAGATCATCCTCAGGGATGTGTGATGAATTAAAGTTGTTCCAAAATGTTGACATGTGTGACAAATCCCTCATGCAGACCAAAGAAGCAGGACCTCAAGCGATGCCCCTAAGGCCCAAAGTACTGACAATGTAAGCATTATGTTAGGAAATGTGCAGATAATAGGCCTTTGAAAGTTGTGTACCGCTGAAACAATTTTGTAAACAACAAAGTACCCAAATGAAAGAAAATTTTGGACACTGTCTAATGAAACCTTGACAATGAAAAGTGGTGACCACTACGTAAAAAAAGAATGCTCTTACAGCACCAAACCACAGAGAAATGTTGTGTCTGGGACTTGATTGGTTAATGCATCTTGTTCCGATCAAGTATAGACCACGCATATGTTGCTGTGTGCAGATATAAATTGAGCAGAAAGATATTAAGTAATTCCTGGCAATTTTCTGAAGTGAAACCTTGAAAAAAGATAAGCAGTAGCCACAACTTTAAACAACAACAACAACAAATAAACAAACAACCCCCTCCCCCAAGAAAAGAGAGAGAGAGAGAGAGAAATACTGTGTAGCACCAAATCAGAGAAATGAGTCAGAGACATGGCTGGTTAATGCATCTTGTCCCATATAGAGAGCAGACGAATGGTGCTGTGTGCAGATATCAGTGTAGCAGAAAGATAAAGTAGTTCTTGACAGTTTGTTTCAGGGGTTGCTCTCTGGCAAAAGTAATGCTGTCCTTCCTGCTCTTTATTTGTTTGTTTGTCTTCATCTGAAACTTCATTACTTGAAACATTATATAAATTCTTATGATGTTTTCAGGATAGGGTTTTTTTTTTTGTTTGTTGTTGTTTTTTGTCAAGCCCACCGGAGGTGAGGGGAGACTAAGGGATCGCCTGCGGCGTCCGTCCGCGTCTGTCCGTAACGCTACGAAAACTTCAATAACTCTTTACTCTGGGCTTCAATTGCAATCAAACTTCGAGGGAAGAGGGGTCATACAAAGTTTCACATTTTATAATATATGAAGGTCACCTCAAGGTCAAGGCTCACAGGCAGGGGTCAATGAACTTTAGGGCCCAATGTTAAGTTTTTATGGCACGTTTCTATTATGGGTCATAACTTTTGATCCATAACTCCATTTGTGATTTAACTTGGATGGTAAATGTCCCTCGGGGAGTGGATGGTCACCACAAGGTCAGTGGTCACAAGCATGGGTCAACAAACTTTTAGAGCCCAATGTTAAGTCTTTATGGTGTGTTTCTATTATGGGTCACCACAAGTTCAAAGGTCACAGACAGGGGTCAACAAACTTGTAGGGCCCAATGTTTAGTTTTTATGGAGCATTTCAATTATGGCTCTTAACTTTTTATCCCTTTGTCCATTTAGGACCAAACTTGGATGGTAAATGTCCCTTGGGGAGTTGAAGGTCACCACTAGGTCAAAGGTCATAGGCAGGTCAATGAATTTCCGGGAATTAGATTAACATTAATTTCTTCTACGCGAATGGGCGAGACACAATTTGGCACTTGCCTTGTTTGAAGATATTAATACCGTCAGACCTGTCTGAAGTGGCTACCCAAGGCACGAAGGGAGATAAATATTGGGGCCATGGTCATTATAGATGGGTGGCCACTAAACACAGTGTGTTTTATGCATTGAACAAGGCCGTTATTTATTGGGTAATTGCTCATTAGTGTGCACACAGCAAGCAAGTTTTTGTCACTAATATTTTGTGCCCCCTTCCCTTCCATCTGAGCATAATTTCTTGTTCTCCTGTTATTTTCTTGATAGGACATTCACCATCTGGCCATTGATAAGGGAGAAATGGCCCTAGCAACAGTTGCCAAGCAAAAAGCAGAAGAAATTGAACTGGAACTACCCTCCACATCTGGGACAGGTATGTCAAACTGCTGTGCTGTTTTAAAATATTCTCGCTCAAGGTTTTGCAATCAGTAAGCATTTAATTTGTTTATGATAATTCTCATGCCTGCACTTATCAGAATGTTGTTTGTATGATGAAATAGGATGGAAAACTTCCATGTATCTTTTTATTATTATTTTTTTTTGTGGTAAGGGAGGGGGAACAACTTGTACATGCATGTTACAATAGCTATGGATACACTTTTTTTTTTTTGGGGGGGGGGGGGGGGGACAATAACACCCTTGAGATCAAAGATCAATGGACTTTGGCTACAAATGCCATTTTTAGTTGATACCTTCAACTTCAGTAATTTGTTTTAAGGATGCACTCTGTAATGCTAATTGGATTCATGTTCTTATGAAATGATAAAAGTATAGGGTCAAACCAAAAGGTCACTGCACCATGGCCAATATTGTAATTGTTCCAGCTGTGCTTTTAGTTCAGAATGTCTAATGCTAATATAATTTGATATTAAGAAGGGAAATGAAGTTGCATCTGCTTTGCAGGTATAACTTGGGTGAAAAACTAAATCCCAAGTTCAAAGGTTATTGAACTTTGCTGAAAATGTCGTTTTGAGCTGAACATGAGCTAGAGATGTCCATTGGTAATATGAGTTGGTAAGGAATCAAATATTGACATAATTACTCACATAAATGCTGACTCTCATTCTCTGTTAAACTGCAAAGTGAAGTGATTTTATTGAGTTTGATTGTCTCTTGTTGGTTGGTAACTGCTGTTCATTTCAATTCAATTCAAATCAACTATTTCCAATATCGCATTATGCCCCAGAGTGCCTGGAAGAATTAGTATTGGATAGAATTTGTGTGGTTGGACTAAGATCTTTTCTTTTCTGTCACTTTCTTGTATTGTTGGAAATGAGATTTTTGTCTGGGTTATTTGATACCATGATTTCTCTTAAAGGGGAAGTCCAGATGGTTGTCATAATTTCACATTGTGTAGTACATACACTCCATGTATAGATTTGTGGAATTTATTGTGGTCCCTAGCAGAGAAGCCTTGAGACATTGTAAAACCCAAAACAGATTACACTCTGAATAAGGATGATGACATAGGAGTCTCATGTATTTCCCAAATGTAGGAATGTAATTCCATTACAATACTGCTTGCTCAACGAATTCACCTGTGTAGAATGTATGCATCCTTTCTTCTTTTTTTTTTCTGCTTCCTCGAGCCCCCACTCATGCATTCTCATGGTGAAACTACCATGTCATTGGCCTTGTTCATTGTGATTTGTTAGAACATTCTTATCCCTCATTCCAATCACTATAAATTTTGAACCTCTATCCCGTATAACCAATTTTTAGTTATTTAAATGTGTGAAAATCAGGTGGAGGTCTCCTTCAAAGTGCAGTCCATTTTCTCAGAATAATGATATCAGCGCAACCACATGCATATTTGAGGAAACCAAGATATCGTCATTTCCACAAGTTTCTCGTTGGCCTGTATTTAAATCTTCATTCAATTTCTACTTGTCATGTGAAAAAAAAAAAAAATACATTGTATTCTTCACATCAAGCGACTTCAGTCTTATGGTTACTTTCTTAGCCCAATAATCTAGCCTTTTGCTTCATGCAAATCATTGACCAATAACACATGTACAAACCTATGGGAGAATTATGATATGATGAGATCATCTCTTTTAATTTGCATAACTGTACTATGAAACTTGAAATTTTCATGGAGTGGAAATTTTTGCGCATTTAGCGCAACATGGAACTTGAGCGAAATTAAAGCACACACGTCTTTTGTTTTCTTATATGTTATACTATTTTATTTTTGGATTCTGCAAAATTAAAAATGAGCGAAAATTTTCTTTCCTGGTTGGGCACAAAAATCACTTCCACGAAAATTTCTTATGTGAGTCTGATGGAGCCACCACCAATCAGTTCCTCTTTGCTCTCTCAAACTCAAAGGGACTGTATAGTATTGGTTGAGGTGAGGATTCAGCCTTTAATTCTTTGAAAGTTACTTAAAGACCACTTGATGAAATGTTAAAGAGCATACAATTCTAAGAGGAATATAAAGTTCATTTGATTAATATCTGTTTTGAAATTGCTTAGGTATCTGAAAACAAAGCAAAACAAAGCAATTCTAATAAAAAGCTATAAATAAACTGTGAATTCCTGTTAGAATTATATGCTCTTTCATATTTCGTAATAGGTTTCTCATCATCTCAAATATTATCATCAAAAAACGTTGGAAACCTGTTGCCCCATCTCAAACGAAACTGTACCATCCCTTTTAACAAAGTAATAAATCTCATGCATATTGTTTATGCAGTTTCAAAGCCTATAGAATGACCATAGGCTACATGTATCTGATGATGTACATGTTTGCAAATTGTAGATGTCAAGATTGGTAGTCATGTGACTTCACAAAAAAGTGTCAGACTTGATTTATTGACTATCTTCTGTTCATTGTGTTTTGCCTTGTTATGCGTGTAGATAATTACGACTCTGAAGATTCGCTCAGTGACGATGTTGTCACGGATGGATCATACTCCAGTCTGGAGGAAAAACGAGAGGGAGGGGGCCGGGGTGCTGCCTCGGTGCTACAAACAGATTACCAGCC
Organism: Diadema antillarum; assembly: GCF_040938485.1. Classification (NCBI taxonomy): domain Eukaryota; kingdom Metazoa; phylum Echinodermata; class Echinoidea; order Diadematoida; family Diadematidae; genus Diadema; species Diadema antillarum. Next base: position 2,233,161 of record NW_027270925.1, on the reverse strand, counting down.
TGCTCCTCTTTTGAGCTCAGAGAGTCCCAGAGGCAGATTACCGGCAAGAAATAAGTATGTCAGTTAAACTTTACAGGCTCTCTTGTGGAATAATTCCCCCAGTTGTTTATATTTTAAAAAAGATGAATAAGTAACAGAAAAGGACCCTCTCTCTGAATCGTGTCATACTGAATACTACTGGACATGACGTCAAATATGCCCCTGCTTGTTCAGTCGCTAGTTAGAGGCACATTTTTTACACAAGATCCTTGCTTTTAGGCTACTTTACAAGATTATGAAGGGAAATCCAGCTTTGCAATATTTGGTTGGGTTGTTTTCTTAGATGATTTATGACTTATTTTCTTTTAAATCTGAAATTTGCCTTAAAACAGGTCAATAAAGATGCAGTGGCAATGCTTCTGTGTTTCAGAAGCAAATATACGAAGTGAGAGAAAAAAAAAAAGAATTGGTGACAACTTGTTTACTATTTTGGTCTAAACACAGGGTTTTATGATTAAGAGTAGAGGTCATTTAATTTTCGTTTTTTTTTTTTTTTTTTGGCAGGGGGGGGGGGGGGGGAGATGGATATGCAGTTTAGAATGCCCTTTACATTGAGTCATACATGCATATCTTGCCATCTAATCCCCAAAGAAAGACATTTGGATGCTGGTTTGCTACACCAGCAAATTCAAGTGCTACTGCCAGCAATATGTCTCAAATCTAAACGCCTCTCCTTCTGTTACCTTCATCTTGCTAATTGCAACATTTGCTTATCTGCACTCTTGTTTACGCTCACACACACACACACACACACACACACACACACACTGGCAATATGACTTCACTGCACAGGAGTGCAGAGGACGGACGTGCTGCTACCAGGGTTCGAAAATCGCGGTTGGATGTCGAGGCCTGGCACAGAGCTGAAGAACGTATCGATGAAGCGTATCGTCACGGGTAAGTGCGTCCTCCTAAACGGTCTCGCAGTAAGCATCACCAGAGCAGAAGTAGAGAGTAGAATGTAATTTATCATGCCACTGGAAGCATTATATTTTTTGGTTGTCTATCTGTGTGGCCAGCAAAAAAAATCCCATGGATTTTCTTGGTACCTCACTCAGGTATGATACACAAGGTCAAGATGCACTAATCAAATTTTTGCCATAGTCTTACAAGGTCAGAGATCAAAGGTTACTGAACTTTGGCTAAATGTAACATTCTACAGCAGCTGCTGTAATTTCATCTAGTCGTCTAGAAATGTCCAGTGGTAATATGATATGCCAGGAAAGGTAGAATGAATAAACTATCATTTTTGTGCAAGATAGTGGTTTCAGTCACACATCAAGAGCAGAGGTCACTAAATTTGCACACACACACACACACACACACACACACATACACAAAGTCATTTCACCTTATTATTAGAGCTAGGAATGTCCAGTATTGATGTGCTTAATATGATGAATACGTGTAGTAATGGATGAACAATTACATGAATATGGTGATGGTGTTAAGTCAAAGGTCAATGTACTTTGATTAATTTTTTTTATAATGTTCAAGTAGCCAGGAATGTCCTCTTGCAATGTTTTGTAAGAAGGATAAATATAAATCTGCAATGCATTGCCTGCAATGACAAGACTATAAGGTCAAAGATCAAAGTCAAAAGTTACCGTTTGCAAAAATGTTGTTTTCTGGCCACAAAGTTTGACTACTTTTAGTCCAATATTTGTATTGTCTGGTGTAATGGATACACGGAAATAGGAAGATATTTCCTTTTACAGAGAGGATGAACGGTCAATCCTCTGGTGAAGGTCAAGATCAGTGAGTCTCATCAGGGTGTAAATTTAGGGCCATGTTCTGCTGGCAGACTTAGTGATTGCGTAAGAAGTGGGGGTTTTACTTTTCACAACAGTGCAAGTACCGGTTCAATAGTCTTATATTTTGTTTGCAACATTGTATACCTGAGAGATTTTTTCATTTGCTGTGCATGGTGTATCTTAAAACATTATCTCTTCTTTTTTTGGGGGGGGGGGGGGGGGTGGGTTGCAAGGGTCAAATAGGAATTGTTAGTGGTCTGTATCATCCCTATCATGATCATTTTTTAGTGTTTTTTTTATGCCTCCGTCACTAAGTTTCTGAATGTGAGGCAATGAGGAGATCGTGTCATGCAATTTACTTGTGCAACTGTGACCTATATCATTGTCTTCAAAAGCAGGTCAACTCAAAAGTATTCTATATTTTGAATTTTGTGCCCAATTTTTGAGGAGACTTCTGCTATCACGCCTGTTAGATCCTCCATTATATGTGACTGCCAGGTCAAACCCACAAAAAGTAAGCTGAAATGAATTTTCCCTTTTCTGCATAGTTTAAATGAGTAAGCTCTTAGCTTTGAAATGATATATAACTTGTTAAGATTGGACCATCCATGAGAAAGAGTCAGGAGGTACAATTTCACAGAAAAGGGAGAAATGAGGATCTAACGACTGGGGTCACTCAGGCGTGCTCTGTAGAACTTATCAATGAAAACATGTGACCGGCGACAACGGTTTCAGGCAAAAGTCAGGAATTTTGACAATTTACATTTTCATTGAATCTCATTGCCCATTTCCTAAGCTTTGCATTTATATAAAACGCTTTTTTTCTCCGGCACTGTAAGTGGGCATATAAAGCGAAATGTAATACTCTCTATTTGTTAGCCTGGCAAAATTGTGATAAAACGGGCTTTGAAGATTCGCCTCATGCTCAAAGACAATGTCTGAGCAGCAATGTGAGAATTGATGCTAGAGCTGACAGAGTCACGCTTCCTGTTATTTTGTTTTGTTTTTCAAGCCATGCATGTGTTGCATTGTGCGGTGGTGTTTATAATATTTAAAAAAATGACTACTTAGCTTGGTGCAATTTTGACGTTTAGTAATTAAATATTGGTCATTGCTCCTTTCCTCTCCTCTGCTATCCTTTGAGTCAACCTGCTGTCATATTTACTACAAGCACACAGTTTTGAGAATATTGTAAGTTGTCTTTTTACATGATTATGTAATTCTGCTGCAATTGACAAGTGAGTTACCAATCGAATGTTGCACGATATGTGTGGCAATTTGCGACCCTTATGCGTTCAAACCATGCTCCCCATGTATCTGTTTTTACGTTAGAAGTTAGCGCTGCTGTTCACTTTTTGTTTCACTTCTGTTGTCAAACACAAGGTTAGAAAAGCTTGGCACAAAGCCAAACGAACAGTGTATACTACAGAGCAAGCGTATCTATTGTAGCAACAAAAATGGAGCATGCATGCGTGGACAGAACATTCCCAAAACGCTGCGAGATGTGTCTCCGAAAGCCGCACTATGTCAATGTTGTGAAGCACTAGCCAATCACATGTGAGACGCCGCGCCGTAGCAACACTGGGCATATTGGCGCAGCGTTCGAAAGAAGATTGAAACTGAGTAGTGCGATCCAACATACGGTTTTTAAAATCCCATTTTTGCTAAGAAAAACTTCGTCTTATGCCATGAAATTTAGCGTAGATGTAAACAGCATATCGAAGATTCTATTTCTGACCAAAAAAAAAAAAAATTGACAAAGATAATGGTCAAAATCTTTGTACCCCGCCTAGGAGGGAATTTGCTCTTGCGACTTTTGCCTGAAACCATTGTCGCGGGTCACATATTCTATTTCCCAGTGAAAGCAGTGCCTGTCAAAAAAAGAAACATATATATATATATATATATATGGTAAAAAAAAACAACAAACAAATTTTAAAAAACTGCTTATGTCTCAATATCAGGATTGTTTGAAGCCATCAAATTTTGACAGTAGGTAGAGAAAAGATTACTCTCCCACAGAAGACAAACTTTAAAGATTTGAGACTGTCATGAGAGTGACATATTTGGTTCATTACAGAGAATCCTAATCTGTGACTTTTTGTGGGTTTTGAGCTGGGCAGTCACATTTAAAAAAAAGTATCCCTGGATATGGATCAGGTGCTCAATTTAAATTTGCTCTTTCTGCCCTTATGATGTCTTCAATGAACAAGTTTTTAACTGAATATTTTATGATGGGTTGAAATGCAATTGTAAATCTTCAGTTGAAAACATACCCCCCATGCAGAATATCACATGGATGTAACTAGGGACTTGAGATAACTGCATACAAGGCTGTCATCTAACCATGAACCACACTTTTCCTTTGCTTATTTTTTTTCTTTCTCTCTCTCTCTTGCTACAAGAGGCCCATTCACCATCAGATGAGTGGGCAAAATCAATTTTCTCGAGAAGCAAAACTCTTAAAATTGACGTCACTTTATTCACTTTATTTTCTTTTTCATTTTATCTTTTCTTTTGCTGTACAACAAACCCCCCCCCCCAAAAAAAAAACAACAACAACCCGCACACAGCATGAATTACGTAAGCAAGATCTTTTCCCTTGTCAAGCAAAACTGCCAAAAAAATAACATTCCTGTTACATGCCACCCCCTTTTTTTTTCCTTCATGTGCTAGTGATGCCAACGAAGACAATGGTTTGGTAAGTGGTGCTACGGGAATCGCTGCCATACCAGGAGATATCTACACTAAGGTGCTGATGGACAATCCATTCGGTTGGGATCCCACAGGTGAGTCTATTACAAATGCTCTAATGCCACCTCAATAAAGGAAATGGGCATTGACACAGTTCCACGAGGTAAGTAGCCAATTTACTGGCTGTATGTGAAACTCAGTAGAAGGAGATCTCATGTGAGAAAGTATCTTCCCCTCATTCCCCTCCCCTGCCATACTTTGCCATTCTTTCTACACAGTATTTTACAGTATTTTATACAACAGATAATGGAAGAAAGATGTGTAGGTTTTTATGACTGGTTTACTCGATCGGGGCTTTGAAAGTGTTGTTTCTGGTTGCTGATACTAAGCATATTTATTTGCTTCATCTGTTCCACTTAATCCTTTTCAAATATCCAGCATTTTTTGTTTAAATGGTCAAATTGGATAAATCAGGGTTAGATTTTGAAAATGTATAGTGCCATAAAACATACATGAAATTACTGATTTTGCAATTATTATTGAATTTGTAATTTGTTACATCCCTAACTTTGCTACACTTTAGATTGTAAGTCCAAGTATGCAAAAATGCTGTTCAATTTCAGTGTTTTTTTCTTTTGATATCATGTTTGTTTCTCTCTTTATTTTTGGAGGGGGGGGGGGGGGGGGGTGAAGGCGAGGGGCCAGGTGCCGATCCTCCCATAATTCAGACAGCAGCAACCGACACATTTGACCACCATATTTGACAGCTATGCAAATACAGGAAAACTGTTGTTTTATAGGTAACGTTTGCTTACACACACAATTTAAGCACCCTTCATTATCAAGTAGATCACCAAAGTTTGGTGTAAAGAAGAGTTGTCATTGTACGGGATTCACTTATTTTGTGTAACAGTCAGACACCTTAAGAACTGTCACCGATAGTTTTAGGCATTATCAGCCCTCGTCATGATTTTCATGCCTTTTCTTTGGCAGGTGAAATCTGTATCACTTGCTGATACCGTAGTTTTGATATTGTAACTCTTAAAGGTTTCTCTCAACAACAAAAGAATCCAATAAGGTAGCTTTCAGGGACTCTCATATGACCTGACAAATATGTTCGGAAGTGGAGTAGTCAGGACTTAATGGGTCTGACAAGGACTTTCTGTGACACTCGGGGAGCTCACATTGTAACACTTCAAGGAGTTAACTATTAAACATTCAAATAAGAGTGGGTGAAGTGTGTGATTGACTATTATGTACTCGTACTGATGCTTGTGCCAAATGTCATATTAGCCAATACTTTAGGGAAATACGTCACTGCAACTCATATGATTCAAACCTTCTGGAAACTTAATAGTTTTGTTGTTCTTCTGTGCAAATGAAAATATGATGTTGAGATCAGTTGAGAGTAGTTGTTTATACAGAGTGGCAATTACAAGATTTCATTCTTTCTTTTTTTTTTAGTTTGAAATCCTGTGTTATTCAGAGGTTACCTTTGCCTTGGACTTTGTTTAACCTTTGTTTCTCCTCGTGCCCACCTCTACCTTTGGTGCATGTTTACGCAAATGCCAGTGCCTTGTAGTGGCACCTGTTGATGCTCTACTCTCTAATTGGGGCAAAGTTTTACTCTGGTGCTATCTGTACACCATTCTTTACCTTCCTCAGAGGGTGCGACGTCGACTGCTGGTCCGTCGGAACATCAGGGCCGTGACATGGAGAATGAGGAGGCGGACGATGACAAGGAAGAGGAGGAGACAACGACTCTAAAAGTTGTCCATTTCGGGATGGTTTGAAGGCAGAATGCCTCAGTGCATTCGACCTATTTTATTCATGATGCCATACTTTTTGACACGACTCAACTGTACCACAAAACTGTGCCAAGTAAAAGTACACATTAGCTCCCATGTCACATCAAATGTATGGCTCTCTATGGCTACATACTAAGTTGGTCTGAACGTAGCTATTGTGGTCAAATAAATGGTGAAAATTTTAAAATACTGGGGCAAAGATAACCCTCGATTACAGATCTTTAAAAGAATTTTTTGTTGTTTATACGCAAGAGTGATATTAGTCACAATTTCACTTAAATGAGGAATGATGTCATTGCCGTGCAAGTCTCACACTGATGTGCACTCATTTTGAAGGAAATTTTCTTTTCTAAGATTGTAGCATTTTAGCATTGTGCACACTATTCAAAGTTTATTCCATAGCATAGAGAAGGTTAAATTAATCTCAAGAGAACTTTGTATTTCATAGGGCAAAACCAATAGATGGGTTCTGAAATGATGAAATTATCATATCAGCTAGATAGATACATGCTTGAGGTGCAATTTCATTCCATGTTCCGTTTAGGTTTGATGCATATATTATGGACCAACAAAAAATCAGAATGGTAGAGATGTCACCTCAAAACGAGGAACTTAAAGGGGAACGTATTGGAATTTTGAAGGAAATAGGAAACAGTGATATTAGAAAGAAACACATTCGTAATTTGAATGTGGAACTGCACTTCTTGAGATGGGACAGTAATTCTACCAGTGAAATACTAACAGTATGCATTTGTATTTGTATCAGAATGGCACGTCACATACTTCAGCTTAACCCATTGAGGACAGGCTGATTTTGCTACAACACACATTTCCCATAGACACTTGCCCGAGTATACTTGGGACTGGTCTTTGACGGGTTAATTAAGAACATGATATCAAGATGTAAGCTTTCTATGTGCAGTTTCTACATCAAAGGAATGCAGCACAGTAATTTAGCATATGACAAAATATTACTCAAGCATTGCATCAAGACCACACGGTACTCATTCTTACAAAGTACTAAACACAACTGTATGTGCATCAAATAATTGCATCACATGAGTTCTGCTTTAAAAGGAAACAAAAAAAATTTCACAGGTTACCATGTCCTCATGATAAGAATATAGCTCTGAACTTTTGTGAATGAAATGTTATTTGTAAACATGTTTGATTGTACTGAAAAGTATGGCAGCTTGGTATTTCTGTGCATAAAACGGTTGTACACATTTATGCGCATCAGAATAGTGCAGTACTGCACTTGCGCACATACAGTGGTCATGATACACACTTTTTACTTTCATCAGCTTGAAGAAAAATCAGCACAAACCTTCCACACATGTAGTTGCATGCACTGGCTGTTACAGAATGGTCTCACATGACATTCATTACACCGATATTTCAAAGATAAAGTCGTTAATATGTCTTCATTATTACCTCTTCCATAATGCTGTGCCCTTGTGAATCAATCAATTATTGATAAGTATAATTTTGTTGAGAAATGTCAAAGCATCACTTTTTTTATTTTCAAAGTCATGAAAAATAAGATAATTTGGAGAATGAAAATACAACAACCATGTGATTGCGGTAAACATCTCAATGCACAGAGGAGTTTAACCCCCCCCCCCCCAAGAATATCAAATTTGGAGTGTACCATTGTGTATTCTTATGCAGTAAAGTTTGAAGGAGACTTTGGGGAAGTCTTAGTGCGCTATGTGAAAGTGAATGCCACTCCATTTACCATCAGGCTCATCTGCATATGCAAATGAGGTGATGATGTCATCATCTCAACTTGTACGCTTGAACAATGAACAAGCGAAACCACAAAAGTTCCATAAGTTTCTTATTCTATGTGAAATTTGACTGGAACATCCATCGTTGTACTTGATTTCGCTCCTCGTCGTCAGGTCAGTGAACGTTGTTGCAAAGGGGTTTCCCCTTCAGTTTTTTCTGAGGACAATTTATTCTGTCATCATGTGACCAAGCAAAGGAATTACATGAGTGAGATTGCCATTTCAGTGATCACTTGTAGCAGTCATGGTAATACCAACACAAGACTTTGTTTGACATCTTAACAGCTCAATAGCGAGCTTTAGATCTGCGATATGAATGCTGAGTTGCCACTTTTACGGAAAGACTAAATAAGTGAGCAAATGAACAAATAAACTAGAAAAGCACTCAGAGAGCACAGACCTCCGCCAAGCCAGCAACTCATTTCCATCCTTAGACACGCATGCAATTTCCAAAAATAGTAGCCTTTTGTTTATTTCATTGCACAGCGCCTTGCCCAAGCAGAGCACAAGCTTTAGTGTGTGTATGTAAACCTCCAGTGCGCACAGCTTGAACCCCAAGTTCGTTGACCTTATATGCCAAAAGATGAAAAATCCTTCAAAAATCCATAAAAATTTCCGGATCTCTACCAAAGTTGAATGAGATGTTCCTTGTGTCAATATCAACTTTTTATGGAAGTTTCATTTTAATCCATACACAACTTTTTGAGTTATTTTGCAAACAGACAAACCAATGCCGATGATCACTTGACCTCCTCCTTTCTTGATGGAGGTAATGTGTTCTGTGCATTCTGTTCTCTCTCTTTTTTTAGGTGATCCGAGTATCCTTCGGATCACCTTCTGTATCTGTACGGATTCTTTCTTCTTCTTCTTCTTTTTCTTCTTATTTCTCCCCAAAAGTTGTGCAGCGGTTAGCTCAGAAAGTCCTCTTCCTATCAATTTCAAAATTATACCATATATGTATCATGTCCCAAAGACGACAGATCTAATAAAATCATAGCGATCAGTCGACCGTGACGTCACTATGACGTCATTATATGAAAACACATTCTCATTCATATCTCATTAATGGAACGGAATTTTTCAATGAAATTTACGTCACACATAGTTCAAATCAAGCTGATTCTACTCATGTTTTCAAAATTCATCTATACCCTTAAAACGTGCGCGTACGCGCTCGTTGAAATATTTGTATGCTCCAATCGAGCTCAAAATCTTTGCACACGTTTCAGACCATTTGGAGCATTTTTTGAAAAATTGAAAAAATCGGACGGACGCGTACGCGCGCATGCGTATACGCACGCACAGCTCATATGCAATAGAAATTTCCCGTTTTTTCACTTTGATCGGATGTCTGAAATGTCAAGGAATATTTCTACCAAGTTTCAAGTCAATCCGATTCAATATGACGTCATACGGTCCCGTCAAAGTTGAAATTCCGCGCGCGCGTCAATGGCGATACACAGTGCAACTATGCCAAAAACCGCCAATTTTAAATCCGATTTTACTCGTCAGGATGGACGGTGACCCCCTATTTTTATGCCTCCGCCACGAAGTGGTGCCGGAGGCATTATGTTTTCGGGTTGTCCGTCCGTCCGTCCGTCCGTCCGTCCGTCCTTCCGTCCGTCCGTCCTTCCGTCCGTCCGTCCTTCCGTCCGTCCGTAATGAATTTTGTGGACAGGGTAACTACCAAAACATTTTGAGGTATCCTAATGAAACTTGGCATGTATGTGTATTAGGGGGTGAAGTTGTGCCTATCAACTTTTGGGTGCACATGCTCAAGGTCAAAGGTCAAAAGGTCAAGGTCAAATGATTAAAATTTCACTATTTCCCCCATATCTATGCAATGCCTAAAGATATTTTCTTGAAACTTAGTGTATACATGTATTACCCAATTAAGATTCTCTGGTGAAAGTTTGGGGTCATGAGGTCAAAAGGTCAAAGGTCAAAAGGTCAAGTAAAGTGTTAAAATTTTACTTTTTTCTCTGTATCTTGGAAATTGTTCAAGGTATCTTCATGAAACATAGTATATATGCATGTACTGACTGGCAGTGGTTATCTAGGGAATTCAGGGTTCATTGGGTCAAAGGTCAGGGGTCAAAGGTCAAGGCAATACTTCAAAATTTTACTATTTTCCTTATATTTATGCAATGCCAGCAGGATTATTTTGTTTAACTTGATGTATGCATGTATAACCCAATAGAAATTATCTGGGATTTTTTTTTTGCCAAGAAGGTCAAAGTGAAAGTGCTGAACTTACTTCTTTCTCCATATCTCGGAAGTGGCTCAAGTTATCTTGAAACTTAGTACATATTTATGTATGTTCTGCCTGACAGTGATTCTCTAATAAATCAAAGGCCAGATGACAATGATAACAATTTACTGTTCAATACAGAAATTGCACTTTTTCCCCATACCTTGAAAATTACTCGGTGCATAAACTTATGAAAGGGTCAAAGTCAAGTTAAAGTTCTTAAATCCCCAAATACATGCTTTCCTCCAATTCATCCAATTAAACATACACGTGTAGGTCAAGGAAGGTAAACATTCAATACATTTGTGACAAACATGTCATTTTGATATTTTGCCAATTTTGTGAAAATGTAATCACACATTGTCCACATGTACCTGGTACTATAGACCCATTAGGAGAATCATGCATTATGGCGGAGGCATACCAGTCGCCATAGCGACATTTCTAGTCTTTACATATTTTGAAAGCTGATGAGTTGTACATGTCATTTCATGGGTTGGCGATACTGAAAAAATGATGAAAAGATATCAAATTTCTTAATAAAGTAAAAAAAGTAAATTTTCAAAATGACGTCATCAAATTTCAAGTTTACTCGAGCGTATCTCACTAGTCCTTTGTCAATTTTCACCCAAATTTCAGTATGTTGTAGCTTATTAAATGGTCTTTCATTTATATATTAACACAATTTTGATTGGATGACGGCATCACCTCGTAAAAATAGATTGAAAGTAACCTTGTCAAATTTGACCAGTTTACGTGTTATCTCTATGAGAGTGCAGTTTTTCTGGAAATGAAAATTGACATGACTATCTTTATCGAGCACTAGCTCACCTACGCTTCGGTGAATTTCTCCCAGATTTTAATATGTTGTAGCTGAGATTTTGAGCTATCGTGAATGTTCCCTTCGTTTTTTCATACCATGTCGGGATCACGTCAAAAACCTTGCTTGAAATTAAAGCTTATCTTCGATGTATTGAAATATGTCTTTCTTTCTGTAACTTTCTTTGCAAAAAATCAAGAAAAACATACCCTATCACCACCATATTTTGCACATGTTTAGTTCATGTCACGTACATTATTTCATAAGATAACAACTATTTGATCAGACGCCATCTTGGGTATATAATTTAGGGTCAAAGGTCATAAATGTTTCATCCTGTCTCTTGGTGAATACATGTCCTATCTTTCCCATATTTTGCACACGCAAAGACCATGTTACAAGAATCATTTCACAAAATAACCACTTTTTGCTCAGATGCCATCTTGTCTGTGCAAAGTGGGGTCAAAGGTCATTATGTACTTCTTTCTGTATCTTCGTTATGACGTGTTATCTCTATGGGAGGGAATTTTTCTAGATGTGAAAATTGACATGATTGTCTTTATCGAGCACGAGCTCACTTACCCTTCGGTGAATTTCTTCCAGATTTTAATATGTTGTGGCTGAGACTTTGGGCCATCGTCGTTGTGCCCCTTGTTTTTTCATACGATGTTGGTATCACGTCAAAAAACTTGGTTGAAATTAAAGACTGTCTTCGATGTATTTTCGTATTTCTTTCTTTTTGCCACTTTATTTGCACTAACTCAGGAAAAACAAGCCCTATCACTCCCATATTTTGCACATATTAAGTTCATGTCTCGTACATTATTTCATAAAATAACAACTACTTGATCGAACACCATCTTGGGTAGGTAAATTAGGGTCAAAGGTCATAAATGTTTCATCCTGTATCTTGGTGAATACATGTATAATATTTTCCGTATTTTGAACACGCAAAGACCATGTTACAAGGATCATTTCACAAAATAACCACTTTTTGCTCAGATGCCATCTTGGCTGTGCAAAGTGGGGTCAATGGTCAAATATACTTCATTCTGTATCTTCGTTATAGTGTATACGGAATATGGTACCAAAGATGGCAGACCTGACTCCCTTTTCTAATTGAGAATCCAAACATTACACGGCCAATGTCCCTAAACACAGATGAAACCTGTATGGTCATGCCTATTGGGATCAGGACTCAAATCATTGATTTTCGAAAAATCGGATCACCTAATTTGTCAGTGCTGTTGACAAATTCCAAGTCTAGTTCTTTTTGTATATGTACCAAGCAAAAGAAGTTTTAACCCATCTTAAACAGTGTGTGCTGCTGTAGAACAGCAAATTCTGTCCTCCAGTGTATGGTAAACTGTACCTGCAATTGTAACCTGTATGTAAACCCACGTGGAAGAGATTTTTTCAAACTTGAATAGTGTTAAATGAAAACACAAGAGTTGGTTCTGGCCTGATACAGTACTTCGCAATATGTGCCTACTCAAAGCCAGGGATATTTCTATGCTTCTGAAGTTATAAAAGAGATTGGGATGATTTGGTGATGTGATTAAAGACCCAAGTTAAACTGTTCTAATACAGCCATTCCTATCATCATTGGGACACTGTGTGTGTGCACAGAGTTTAGAAAACATAATCTCTATTTAACTGTACCACTGTACTATTCTAAAGAGGGATACATTTGTCATGTTTCCTTTTATGTGAAATACATGTACATCATTGTGTCAATGCTGTAAAGAATTAATTTGTCATTTATGTGTGTAACATAAGTTTGTGGAATTGTATATATACTTGTATATTCAGAGTCATGAATAAATTAAGAATATCTTTATGCTACCAATAAGTGCTTGTTGGCATGTTTCTTGATGTATAATTGGCTGGTTTATGCCTGTACAGTGAAGGATGGAATGGGATATGATGTATGTTGATGCCAGCTTAACTTGATATATAGATAGAACAATTGATTCTGTATATATTGTTGCAAATGTCAGTGGCTTCTTGTGCAAAATCATTATATTTTACATTTATATTTCCGCACATTTTACAGTGTAGTTTGATGGTAGCAGCACAAGGGAGGTGGGGACGTTAAATCAAAGGCTGAAACCAGAAATTATGGCAATTTATGAACGTCTGAGGAAAAGATCAAGCAATCAATTTAGATATAGTCTAAATGCAGTGGAATCTATTTTTTCTCTTTTTTTGTAATTTATAATGAGGTTGACAACTAGTGGAATTGCTGGCCCATTATGCCTTCTAATACAATATTTCAATGCCATTTTCATTGTATGCAATGACGTTAGTAGATGTTAATTTGCTACTGCAGAATGCTATAGCTTTCATTGCTTTCTGTCATCTCCGACTCCGTTTTTCTTCCGCCCCTGTATACTTCCCACTTTCCTTCACATCCCAGCTTTACCTTTTGCAGTAATTATGGATTTATGATATGACTTTCACTTATCTACCAGATACATATTCTGCACACTGGCGTAGCCAGGGGGGGGGGGGGGGGGGGGGGGGGCGATGGGGGCGATGGCCCCCCCTAACATTTGGACCGGGGATTTGGGAGGCGGAAAAAAAAATGCGTGTACAATGCATGCACATGAAGCGGGTCTCCTTTGCAACCTTTCATCAAATAAGATATTTTTTTTGAATATTTCACTCAAAGTGTGCACCAGATCGTTGAATTTCAATTCAAAATATGCAAAATCTCTCGTGCTTGGGAGGGGGATACCCCCTCCCAAACCCTCCCCCTCTGTGCCTCTTTCCCTAGCTTAGTACACTTTTTAGATTTACTAAAAAATTATGAATAATTCTGAGTGCACAACACTTATCACTTATATTCCGAAAACTCAAGGTTCCCTCGTGTATAAGGGGAATTTCCCCTTTTAATCGACCCTTTCCTCCCTCAGTCCCCCCATCAGTTTTTTTGTTTGTTTGTTTGGTTTTTTTTTTTTGGTGTGTGTGTGATTTCCCAAATGTTGATTCCATCAAATATGCGTAGACGAGATATCTCAATTTCAACCTTTAAAAGGCAAAAGCTCCAAGGGTGGGGAAGGGTGGGGAAGGGTGGGGATAACACTCGCCCACGCCTTCTCCTTGCTCGCAAGCCCCTCCCCCCCCCCTTCCGCCATGCATAGAAGCAGACTGTGGCTATACCCAGATCGCTTTATTTCAATTCTAAAAACGCAAAAGCTCCGCGAGCGGGAGGAGGAATCCCCCTTCCCCTAAGCTCTACCTCACTAGACTTTATACATACACACAGATGGTGCACATTCGGAATAAGAGCTAAATTCCGTGATTTTCTCACTTCGATGAAAAAGTATTGCACCAAAAATTTTGCAACAGATCGCTGAATTTCAGGTCTGAAAACGCAAAATCACCTTCGTGTGGGAGGGGATATGCCCCTATCTACACCCTCGTGTGCATGCTTTTTCTGTTTGACTGCTGAACAGACAGTGTTCATGATATTATACAGTGTAAGAATTAATACAAGAAGATTATTTAAATGATACCATTTTATAGGCAAATTGTTCAATGATAATCTACACTAAAATATACTGCTACCTTCAACAAGGGGGACTGTTTCACGTCGATAAAACGCACAAAAACATGCATCAAATTGCACCATTTGCAACATCAAAATGCAAAAAGTTCTCACCGTGGGAGGGGGGACAGCCCCCTCCCACACCCTCCCCCTCCCCCTTCACTCGCTCCGCTCGCTCGGGTTCAGTCGCGTTCATGATATTCAGAGAAAAGAAGTAATACAAGAAGTGTATCTAAATAAACATATTGTACCATAAGATATAGGCAAATTGTTCAATGACAATCTACATCAAAATATACTGCTACCTTAAACAAGTGGGACTGTTTCACGTCGATAAAACGCGCAAAAACATGCATCAAATTGCACCATTTGCAACATCAAAATGCAAAAAGTTCTCACCGTGGGAGGGGGGACACCCCCCTCCCCCTCCCCCTTCACTCGCTCCGCTCGCTCGGGTTCAGTCGCGTTCATGATATTCAGTGAAAAGAATTAATACAAGAAGTGTATTTAGCTTATACCATTTTATAGGCAAATTGTTCAATTCATTCATTCATTTTTTATTTCATTTCCGGCCAAACCATATAATATGACATTGCATATACACAAAGTCAGTACAAAGTAACTTTTACATGTCCAAATGAAATTTAAATACACGTCATTTGTTTACATGAAACAAAAAATATATTTTGGTAGAAGAAGTACAAGGACAAAATGTGACTGAATCATAACAAAGAAAGGGTCGGAAATGGAGGGGACTGCTAAAAAGCCAAGCTTGTAGAATGCAGTCCCCTCGGAGTCGCTTTATAATAGTAATACACGAGACATTTTAACATAATCCACGGGAACCAGAACACAAAACGAGTACGCACTCAAACGCACACACATATAACACAGTAACAAAGCAGCTCTCTTACATACACGTGGAAAGGATAAAAAGGAGATAGAAAGGGACAGGAAGACAGAGGGAAGGGCAAAGGAGAAGAGTATTGGGGGTCGATGCAGGACACAGGAAGTTGTTTTCATATGAATGATATAACATAATGGTTATGAAATAAAGTAAACAAAATAAAGGCGTTAGCAGCAAGAGAAATCAGTTAGGAGCTTTCAGAATGCAAATCCCCAGTAATATAAGAATTAATAAGCATTTTCTTTAATTTTAAAGTAAAAGTGTTGAAACTTAGAGATTCTTTTATACTGCTGTCAAGGGAATTCCAGAGTTTAGGTCCAGCGAAGGAGAATATAGACTTTGCAAAAATTGTCCTAAACAGTGGTAAATGGAATTCATTGGTTTGTCTAGTGGGGTATGAATGTACAGTTTTATTTTGGATAAACATAGAGTCAAACACCAAAGGAAGGGAGTGATTTATTAATTTGTACATAAACTGACCTAAATTCAAACAATATAAATCCTTAATTTTTAAAATATTATTTTGATGAAACAAGTCATTAGTATGACATCTCCACGATTCTCTACAAATGATACGAAGAGCTTTTTTCTGCAATAATAATATTCTTTCTAAATATGAGGAGTAAGTGTTGCCCCAGGCGAGAATGCCATAGTTCAGATAGGGTAAGATCAAAGATGAATATAACATTAACAAAACATTTTTCGGAAAATAGAATTTAACTTTATTGATAACACCCACATTTCTAGAAATTGTGCGGCAAATTGAATCGATATGCAAATTCCAGGAGAGCTTATTATCAAGAGTCAAACCTAAAAATTTAATTGAGGAAACTTCTTCAATGGCTATATTGTCTAAATAAATATTCTGAGATAACTTTTCTAAAGAATTACTGAAAAGCATACATTTAGTTTTTTGAAGATTAATTGACAATTTGTTAGCTCTAGTCCAATAAAGTAACTTTTTTATCTCGATGTTCATAGAATCGATCAAATACACTGGATCAGAGCTAGAAAGGAACACATTTGTATCATCAGCAAATAATAAAAAGGAAAGAATACTTGATGAATTTATGATATCATTGATGTAAACCACAAATAAAAGTGGTCCAAGTAAACTTCCTTGCGGTACACCACAAGTGATATCATGCATAGCAGATTTGTGACCATTAATATAAACAAATTGTTTGCGATTGGTAAGGTAACTCCTGAACCACTCCAAGGCCATGCCACGAATACCATAATGAGATAATTTGTAAAGGAGTATTTTGTGGTCAATGGTATCGAAGGCCTTGGAGAAGTCCAGGAACACACCTATAGTATGATGATAATTATCATTGGCTTTGGAGACTTTGTCTAGGAAAGTGAGAACTACATGGGATGTGTTGTGTTGTTGCCGGAAACCAAATTGATTATTTGAAATAATCTTGTGCTTATTGAGAAAATCCAAGAGTCTAAAATGTACAACTTTTTCTAATAATTTAGAGATAATGGATAACAAAGATATTGGTCTATAATTACTGATGTCTTCCCTATCCCCTTTCTTAAAAATTGGAATAACCTTAGATACTTTCATTTCCTCGGGGACAACACCATTACTTAAAGACAAATTAAACACATAAACCAAAGGATCCACAATGCAGTTTATAATGTGTTTTAAAAGAACATTATCAATATTATCATAACCAACACTTTTTTTACTCTTTAAATTCTGAACTATATCAATTAGTTCATTCCGGTGAGTGGGAGCAAAAAAACAGGAGCTAGAATTGGGCGTATGTAAAAAATCGACAAATAACTTTTGGGACTTGGGAATCTTTCTAGCAAAACTATTTCCTATTTGTGAAAAATATTGATTGAAAACATCAGCTATAGACCTGGGGTCAACAATAATAAGATCATTATGTTTGATTGTAGTAATACGGGATGTTGGTTTGTTTCTATTAATGGCAGAATCAATAACTTTCCAAGTATTTTGGATATCATGTTTAAAATAATATATCTGGTCACTGAAATATTTTCGCTTTGCACAACGCAAAATTTGAGTGAGAACATTCTTATATGAAATATATTTATGACGAGATTCCTCAGTGTGTTTAATTTTATCGGCATAATACAAATTATTTTTTCGGTTAATTGACCGCAGCAAAGACTTCGATATCCACGGAAGTCTCGGGGATCTTTTATAATTGCTATTATTTTTCTTAACTAAAGGAACATGGTCGTCTAAAAGTGAATTCAATTTTCTCATGAATAAATCATAAGCATTATTTGGGTCCTCAGCATCATATACCTCAGACCAATCTACTTCATTAAGGCCATTTTGCAACCTAGCTACATTATCGGGGGTAATCTTTCGAAAATACATTGCAGAGGAATTCAGATTACGTTTGCGATTATAAGGAATATGGGTAAATATGGGGTAATGGTCGGACAAATCTGATAAAACAATGGCAGAAAAGGGTAAGGGGTTAATATTGCAAAATATGTTGTCAATTAGAGTTGCTGAGTGATCAGTTACTCGAGTTGGCTTTGTTATAAGGGGTAAAAAGGATGAGGACATCATAATATCTAATAAATTCTGAGCTGAGTTTAATGTCTGAAACTTAGATAAATCTATGTTAAAATCTCCCACGATATAACAATCTTTATTGTTGAAAAGTGGACTTTGCAGTAATGATTGCAAATAACTAAAAAAAACCTTGCATCTCAGAATTAGGGGGTCGATAAATGACTACTACAAGTATATTCCTAGAACAAGGCACGTTAACTTCAATAAAGAGTGATTCTACAGCTTCACTCATGCAGTTCAATCCACTGTGAATAATGTAATCAAGGTCTTTCTTTACGTATAGGGCAACTCCTCCGCCTTTCTTGTGCTGACGACTGTTTTCTATGAAGTCATAACCGGGAAGAGAGAACGTAGGGATAGAAATCGGACTGATCCATGTTTCACTCAGTCCAATTACAGAGAAAGATGATTTATGAATGTCATTCATAAAACAGCAAAAATTATCGAAATTACGATTCAAACTCCTTATATTGAGTTGCATCAAGGAAAAACCTTGAGATGATTCAGTTAGAGCTTTGAATTGATTAATTGTAAAATATTCAGAACTAAGATATTGTTCATTATCATCTCCACCAAAAGCTACACTTCTAATATGAGAATTAAAATCATAATTTGCGTGGAAACATTTACTGTCGGATTCATTCATTGCATGAGATACCGAGCCATGATTAAACATATCAAAAAAATCTTCATTGTTTAGAGAGTGAAAAGGAAAATTCACAATCTGTGACGTACTATCCATCATAAATAAATGGAATTACAACATCCGCTGGTGGTAAGAACAAAGGTACATTCAAGTGTACGAGGCAAAGACCCAGAGAGAAGTGCAGAAGAAGCAGGGGCAGAAATGTAAGTGATATACGGAATGCAAGAGAGCGGCGCATCGACATTTTGAACTCACAACACAATACTAGACAAACACACGAAAAAAATAAGCGAAACAAGGAATACATGTTACATAATGGTAGGAGTAGAAGCTATGAATATAAACTATATACACACTCGACATACAAGGAACTGCCGCCACTCGCTAAAATTGATGAATGTCTGGAGGGTACAAATGCAGTGGAATACACTGGAATGTAATGTAAGCACTGTGATACAATACTCAAGTCTGTGACTTACAGACCATGGAATTAACTAGGTGTTATATAACAACTGCGGAGCAGTAGTGAAACGTGGGCAGAGAGAAAAAAAAAAACACACAGATAATTAAAATTATCAGTGAAGACGATTTATATCCCTGTCCCGAGTGTTGCTTTAGAGTAGGTGATATCATGAGGGCAATGACGTTAATACCAAATACACCGAATTTAACCTTCATACCTTAAATGGTCTATTTAAATACATAGGTGAGTGGTTACCATGGCAACACATTTTCCTTATACTAACACATTGGTGTCTTGCAAAACTACGCTTCTAAATCAAAATACATGCTAAATTTGACTTGAATTGCTTGAATACTGTAGGTGACACATTATACAGACAGTCATCCTGCTGTATTTACGTATTCAATGTCATGCCTTATGATGAAGAGTAGCAATATACATGTACAATATGATGACATACGAATTGGCTTTAGCTTGTACGATGGATGTGAAACAATACTTTTCAATTATTCATAACTCTCATTAGGCAGTTAATTAAAGAGGGTGGAGAAGATAAAGAACCCAGTTGGTTACCTGCATTTCGCCTCAAACTATCTGAATCACAGAAATTAACTGAGTGATGTATATTATCTGCAATATTGGAATGTGGGTAGAAAGTTAAAAAAAGCAACTATCTCTACACACAGACACCGGTAAATAAAGGTACTGTAGCTGTAACTGCGGAATGCCATCTTGGAGGAAGTATAGTTCAATCACAAGCATTTGGAGTAATAAAAAATGAAAATAAAAAAATCGGTTATAGCCCTAACAATATAACAAGCTCACAGGTATGAAACAAATAGGCCTAATGTTTATACGATGTGCTTTAAAAAGACAGTTCCGAGGGAAATTGTCGCAGTGACAGTGCGCCAGGAAAGAAGACTACCCAGTGAATCAGTCAATCAGATTATTACGGTATAATACCAAAATACCAAAACATGAATTAGCAAGGAAAACACAACAACAAAAGAAAAGTAACTGTCCTTTATACCACAAGGTGTAAAAGAGGATAACATTGGGCGATGTAGTACAGGTCATAGATGAAAACAAGACGACATTTAAAACCTTAAAGACTTGCACGGAAAAAAAGATGTCCAATTTACGAATGGTGATGTTCGATCGATGCATAAGCTGATCGTCGGGCATATAAGAGAAAAACACGTGGTACAAATGTAGTGCATATCCCCTCAAGCTGGCCGGTATGGCAGGGGAATACACCGAATAATGAAAACAAAATTCTGATATTCGAAACTGTTATTGCGATGCAGATGAAATTTGGAAACAACTCGTATGGTTTTAGCATTTGTTTCCGTATGTACATCAGTGGTAAATAAAGAGTTGTTCATAATAATTGCAGCTGCACTAATTACTGTCTAAGAAATGAATCGACTCAGGAAACGAATTACAGACAGGTGCTTACTGAAGATCTACATGCATGCATATTGTATGTCTACACGCATACAATATGATATGTAACAGAAAGCATGCATCCGTGTTATCAATCCAAATTTCACAGCTTCAAATTTTATGTCAAAATATAATCAGGAAAAACTTTACTTCCAAATAAAACATTATATCCTGAACTTCATACTCAGGCGATCGATTACAATGTGGTCAAATTATGCCATAGAAAAAAAAAAAGATTGTGTTAATGTATGATGTTCCAGAACGCGTGAGCATGAATGTACAGTCAACAGCGTTCAAGTACTTTGCTTTGGATGGTGGTACTGTAGCCAGAAATGCAATTGCTCGTGACATTCACCTGGTGTTTACCGCATAGGGTGGTTTAAAAAAAAAAAAAATAGCGAAACCCAGGTGGATACCTGCATGCCGACTTGTTGTAAACAGTAATCATGGGCCAGTCGATCAATACCGATGCGTTAAAATTAAACAATAGAAAAAAGAAAAAGAAAAAGTGCTTGCGTTCGTGTAGAATTTCACGGAGCTTCAAACTAGGAATGTACAAGATACAGAGTCATAGAATGCAATTGTACTCTTAGGCATGGTGGTTTTACAGCCAGCAATGCATTTGTTCGTGACATTCACCTGGTGTTTGCTGCATAGGGTCGAAAGAAAGAAGAAGAAGAAGACGAAAAAAAAAAAAAACAAAACGAATCCAGGACCTGTGGTTACATACAATTTTACATATCATCTCAAACTCTCTGAACTGAGATCTGTGTGATTTTTAACTGTCACAAAGCAATCATTACACTGCAATGGCATGCGGGTTCGAAAGAAAAACGACTGAAGTGATTTTTTTTTTCGTGTGTGTACGTGTGTAGGTCAATCACAGCAATAAGGGCATATTGCTCACCAAAGCACCCCCTCGATACAGTAATTAACATTATTATGCCGGTTCTTAAAAACCGGGAGACGCCATAAGTATATAATAAGCTCAGAAGATCAATATGGGTAGGGGAAAAGAGTATATCTCCGAGTAGTAAACACTACAGTCCGTACTATCTTCTGATTAGTTCACATAGTTGGAAAAACTAATAAAAGCTGTACCATTTTTCAAAGAAAAAAAGAAAAAGAAAAAGCGCCCCCTCGATACAATAATTAACATTATCATGCTGGTTGTTAAATACCGGGAGACGCCATGTGTATAATAAGCTCAAAAGATCAATATGGGTAGGGAAAAAAGAGCATAAATATCTTTTTTGAGCAGTAAACATACAGTCATTACTGTTTTCAGATTAGTTCACATGGTTGGAAAAATTGATAAAAGCTGTACCATTCATCCAAAGAAAGAAAAGGAATTCAAAAACGGTCATCGTTGTTCATACATCTGTTTATCAAATAAATGAAAAGCTGGGAAATTTGTGTTATAAGGTAGGCGTGTTTATCAACAAACTATTTGTTGAATATCTGGAAACTACTGTAAAAAAAATAGGTTAGAAAAAAAAAGTTTATTTTCAAGAGTAAAAACTCTTATTGGCTGTGACGGAGACTTGAAACAAACAGAATAGACGTTAATTACCTGAATTACATTCATATCATTATGATAACTCATATCAAATAGGGTTTTGTGTAGGTACTGGAGAAGCCAACAGGCTGGATAGGTGACGCACCAGGTATAGGCCTCATAGCTCTATAATTTTCACTGTGAAATGACGGACACATAAACAACGTGTGAGTTGCACCATTAAATCCAAGTAGTCCAGAGTGAATGTCCTAAACTCATTAAATCGTAATTGTTTCTTATACAATGAATCAAGTCATAACAATCCAACAAATGAACATTTGGTACATAACACTTCAATTAAACATGTCTTTTGACCTGTATACTGTATAGGACATAAGGTCAATCGTCAAAATGACATCCGAACAATCTGCCAGATTACAACCAGGATCACTATGGCCCACAAAAACCAAACAAAAAAAAGTAAGTACATAAATTATACACAGTCTAAGCCTATTTTATTCTTCTTCTTTTTTTTTTTGTAGTTTCCGTTGTGTTATGGGATGAAATTTCAACATGACAGTATGGTTATAGGGCCTAGTCCTCATCAAAGCTCACCATTCATTCTTTGTATGGTTGCCACTCTGTAGCACTCTTTGCTTTGGAGAATAACAGGACCCTGGTACCAACGACAACGATCTTGGTGGAGAGATTTTGTTCCTTCCTGAGCTTATAGGCGATGGCAGCAAGGTTGCCACGCTCAGCCTTGAGAGCCGGAGGAAGGTCGGTGCGCACACTGATTCTGAGCGGCCTGGGCTGAACGATTCCGGGTTGGGTGGGAACGGGATGTCGTGGTCGTTTTTCGAAGGCGGAGAGCACTCGATTCCGTTGGGACATGTACACGAACTTCGCGATGATCGGTTGGGGAGCCTTATTTGCGTCGTTACGCCTCGGAAGTCGGTGAGCGTTGACTAGGGCAACTGACTGGGCTTCTTCGTCGCTCAAGCCGAGACACACAAAAGCTTCTCGGAGCACGTTTTCCACATTTTCTTCTGATTTCTTCTCCAAGCCGTAGAACAGGAGATTCGACTTTCGTTGGTAAATCTCCGATAGCATCAGCTTCTCTTTCAGGGATTCAATCTCCTTCTGGAGTTTCTCCTCCAATAGGGGGAGCCTGCCTTTCTCCTCCAGATCTAATACACGAGCAGAATTATCTTCCACTGCAGCCTCTAGGTCAATCATTTTCTTCTTCATAGAAGATATATCTGCATGGATGTCATCAAGCTTGGCACATACCTTGCTCGAGAAGTCGACGAGTTTTTTCTGCACGTCTGATAGCGTTGGCTCCATGTCCGTTTTGTCACCAGATTGCTGGCGAGACGGTGGCACTGGCGCTGCGGCTTTTTGCGTGGATGGAGGGACGGGTGACTTAGGGCGTGGGCACTGTGCACTGGTACTGGTGGAACGCTGAGATTGACCAGGCATGGTTTTGCGCCTTAAGTCATAGGTTTTCCTCATTGAGAAAGAAGCAAAAAGCAGTAACAAATTGTTCTACAGGTGCGAAAATGTAATTTTACCCCTTTTGCAGCGTCAATAGTTACCTCCAGGCATTGAAAATAGTATTGTTTCTTGAGGAGAGGACGGAGTTCAAAGATGGCGCGTCAATAATAATCTACACTAAAATATACTGCTACCTTAAACAAGTGGGACTGTTACTGTCAATAGTTACCTCCAGGCATTGAAAATAGTATTGTTTCTTGAGGAGAGGACGGAGTTCAAAGATGGCGCGTCAATAATAATCTACACTAAAATATACTGCTACCTTAAACAAGTGGGACTGTTTCACGTCGATAAAACGCGCAAAAACATGCATCTATTGCACCATTTGCAACATCATATTCAGTGTAAGAATTAATACAAGAAGATTATTTAAATGATACCATTTTATAGGCAAATTGTTCAATAATAATCTACACTAAAATATACTGCTACCTTCAACAAGGGGGACTGTTTCACGTCGATAAAACGCACAAAAACATGCATCAAATTGCACCATTTGCAACATCAAAATGCAAAAAGTTCTCACCGTGGGAGGGGGACACCCCCCTCCCACACCCTCCCCCTCCCCCTTCACTCGCTCCGCTCGCTCGGGTTCAGTGGCGTTCATGATATTCAGTGAAAAGAATTAATACAAGAAGTGTATTTAGCTTATACCATTGTATAGGCAAATTGTTCAATGATACACTAAAATATACTGCTACCTTAAACAAGTGGGACTGTTTCACGTCCATAAAACGCGCAAAAACATGCATCTAATTGCACCATTTGCAACATCAAAATGCAAAAAGTTCTCACCGTGGGAGGGGGACACCCCCTCCCGCACCCTCCCCACCTCCCTCGCTCGCTCCGCTCGCTCGGGTTCAGTCGCGTTCATGATATTCAGTGAAAAGAAGTAATACAAGAAATGTATTTGAATAAACATATTGTACCATAAGATATAGGCAAATTGTTCAATGACAATCTACATCAAAATATACTGCTACCTTAAACAAGTGGGACTGTTTCACGTCGATAAAACGCACAAAAACATGCATCAAATTGCACCATTTGCAACATCAAAATGCAAAAAGTTCTCACCGTGGGAGGGGGACACCCCCTTCCCCTTCACTCGCTCCGCTCGCTCGGGTTCAGTCGCGTTCATGATATTCAGTGAAAAGAATTAATACAAGAAGTGTATTTAACTTATACCATTTTATAGGCAAATTGTTCAGTAATAATCTACACTAAAATATACTGCTACCTTAAACAAGTGGGACTGTTTCACGTCGATAAAACGCGCAAAAACATGCATCTAATTGCACCATTTGCAACATCAAAATGCAAAAAGTTCTCACCGTGGGAGGGGGACACCTCCTCCCACACCCTCCCTTCCCCCCTCGCTCGCTCCGCTCGCTCGGGTTCAGTCGCGTTCATGATATTCAGAGAAAAGAAGTAATACAAGAAGTGTATCTAAATAAACATATTGTACCAAAAGATATAGGCAAATTGTTCAATGACAATCTACATCAAAATATACTGCTACCTTAAACAAGTGGGACTGTTTCACGTCGATAAAACGCGCAAAAACATGCATCAAATTGCACCATTTACAACATCAAAATGCAAAAAGTTCTTACCATGGGAGGGGGGACACCCCCCTCCCACACCCTCCCCCCCCCCCCCCCTCGCTCGCTTCGCTCGCTCGGGCTCGGTCGCTTCGCTCCCTCGCAGACTAACCGCCCCCCTAAGATGAAATCCTGGCTACGCCGTTGATTCTGCACTACCTTGCTACCTTGCATGTGCAACAAACTGCGTTTATTTTGGTCCCTCACAACACTCAGTGCATTAACCTGGTGCAATTTTGCAACTTCTACATGCACATGTTCCTACATAATTACATAGACGTGTACTCGCTGACCTTACGCAAATGTTTGTGGAAATAACCAGAAACTGGGACTGAACGCGAAGAGATAACGGCTTAAGAAAAATCCTAGCAAAGATTTCTTCAGATAATGCAGTTAGTCATACAATTTTACTTTTAAATTAGTGTCGTGGGAGTTAAGAACAGCAACAACAGCAGCAGCAGCAACAACAAATGCTGTTTAAAGAGATCTGACGCAATCGCGTTTAAATTAGTCTGGGTGCCAAAGCCACTTTTTGGGCCTAACCTTGTTTTACCGTCCACCCAATGTTTTTTGATGGTTCTACCCTATTTCGGGGGTGCTGATTCCGAATCTGGATGATGCAACTCTTGCATCCTTGAGGGTTTTGAGATATTCAAGATGGCCGCCAAAATGGCCGCCCAAACCGGAAATTCCCATGTATTTCCTTCTAGATGGTGACAAATTGAAAACAATTGATGGTTTTACCCTATTTCGAGGGTGCCGAAACCGAATCTGGATGATGCAACTGTTGCATCCGTGAAGATTTTGAGATATTCAAGATGGCCGCCAAAATGGCTGCCGAAACCGGAAATTCCTATATATTTCCTTCTAAATGGTGAGAAATTGAAAACAATTAATGGTTTTACCCTAGCTCGGTGGTGCTGAATCCGAATCAGAATGATGTAACTCCTACATCCTTGAGGGTTGTGAGATATTCAAGATGGCCGCCGAAATGGCCGTCAAAACCGGAAATTCCCATGTATTTCCTTCTAAATGGTGAGAAATTGAAAACAGTTGATGGTTCTACCCTATTTGCATCCTTGAGAGTATTGAGATATTCAAGATGGCCGCCAAAATGGCAGCCAAAATGGCCGCCAATTAAAACCGGAAATTTCTATGAATTAGCTTTTAAATGATGAGAAATAGAAAACAATTGATGGTTTTACCCTGTTTCGAGGATGCTGAATCCGAATCTGGATGATTCACCTTGAGATATTCAAGATGGCTGCCAAAATGGCCGCCAAAACGGAAATTCTTATGTATTTCCTTCTTATAAATGGTGAGAAATTGATAACAATTGATGGTTTTACCCTATCTTAGTTTTGACTGAAAGATTTCAGGTTTTCGTCAATGGAACAGTTTGAAATTGCTGTATAATACAGTGAAACCAGCTCTACCGTACCTCAAGCGGTTAATCTAAATCATATTGTGATAGTGATGTAGAGAAGTTTACTGAAATTACCCAACATTACCTGTCTTAATCCATGAGCAGTTCAAATCTCTTCATCCATGAACACTCAAATTAGTTAATTGGTTTATATTGGTGGTCTTGATGACATTATTGGAGACACGAGTTGGACATTTTTATAGTTATGCTTCATTATTTTTTTCGGCAATATGATGTTACATTACATATATATGTATATATATATATATATACATATTTTTACACCATTTAGAAGGTAATATAGGGCTTACATGGAAAATTTCGTTTTTGACGGCCATTTGGGGGCCATTCTGGCGGCCACCTTTATTATCTCGAAACCCTCAAGGAAGCAAGAGCTGTATCCTGGAGCTTCAAATTCAGCAAACTCAAAATAGGGTAAAACCACCAACTATTTTATATTTTACACCATTTAGAAGGACATAGGGGGTCTACCTATGAATTTCCGCTTTTGGCGGTCATTTTTGGCGACCATCTTTACCATCTCTAAACCGTTAAGGATGCAAAAGTTGTATCCTGCAGCTTCGGATTCAGCACACTCAAAATAAGATAAAAACCACCAATTGCTTTCAAATTGTCACCATTTAGAAGGAAATACATGCATGGGAACTTCCGTTTTGGGCGACCATTTTAACGGCCATCTTGAATATCTCAAAATCTTCAACAATGCAAGAGTTGCATCATCCAGATTCGGATTCAGCACCCTCGAATTAGGGTTGAACCATCAATTGTTTTCAATTTCTCACCATTTAGAAGGAAATACATGTGAATTTCCGGTTCTAATTGGTGGCCATTTTGGCGGCCATCTTGAATATCTCAAAATCTTCAACAATGCAGGAGTTGCATCATGCAGATTCGGATTCAGCACCCTCGAAATAGGGTAGAACCATAAATTGTTTCCAATTTCTCCCCATTTGGAAGGAAATACATGGGAATTTCCGGTTTTAATTGGCGGCCATTTTGGCGGCCATCTTGAATATCTCAAAAACTTCATGGATGCAAGAGTTGCATCATCCAGATTCGGATTCAGCACCCAGGAAATAGGGTAAAACCGTAAATTGTTTCCAATTTCTCACCATTAAGAAGGAAATACATGGGAATTTCCGGTTTTAATTGGCGGCCATTTTGGCGGCCATCTTGAATATTTCAAAAACTTCATGGATGCAAGAGTTGCATCATCCAGATTCGGATTCAGCACCCTCGAAATAGGGTAGAACCATCAATTGTTTCCAATTTCTCACCATTTGGAAGGAAATAATGGGAATTTCCGGTTCTAATTGGCGGCCATTTTGGCGGCCATCTTGAATATCTCAAAACCCTCAAGGATGCAAGAGTTGCACCATCCAGATTCGGATTCAGTACCCTCGAATTAGGGTTGAACCATCAATTGTTTTCAATTTCTCACCATTTAGAAGGAAATACATGGGAATTTCTGGTTTTAATTGGCAGCCATTTTGGCGGTCATCTTGAATATCTCAAAAACTTCATGGATGCAAGAGTTGCATCATCCATATTCGGATTCAGCACCCTCGAAATAGGGTAGAATCATCATTCATTTTCAATTTCACACCATTTAGAAGGAAATACGTGGGAATTTTCGGTTTTGGCGGCCATTTTGGGGGCCATCTTGAATATCTCAAAATCCTCAAGGATGCAAGAGTTGCATCATCCAGATTCGGATTCAGCACCCTTAAAATAGGATAAAACCATCAATTGTTTTCAATTTCTCACCATTTAGAAGGAAATACATGGGAATTTCCGGTTTGGGCGGCCATATTGGCGGCCATCTTGAATATCTCAAAACCCTCAAGGATGCAAGAGTTGCATCATCCAGATTCGGAT
Organism: Diadema antillarum; assembly: GCF_040938485.1. NCBI lineage: Eukaryota > Metazoa > Echinodermata > Echinoidea > Diadematoida > Diadematidae > Diadema > Diadema antillarum. The sequence continues at coordinate 2,204,437 of NW_027270925.1, read as the reverse complement.
TCAGCACCCCCAAAATAGGTTAAAACCATCAAAAAACATTGGGTGGACGGTAAAACAAGGTTCAGCCTCTGGCACCCAGACTAAATATACATGGCGTCTTTAGTGCTTGTTCGTTGGCGAAGTGTAAAAACAGATATTGCGTCTTTTTTGATAAAGGTTTTTAGAACATCGTGGATCCGAACACACACACGCAAACACACACACGCACACACACATACAAAATCCATTAGATTTGATCGTAATCGCATATTATAGCCGATCCATGGCATTACATGTCATAACGGCAGCAGAATTCCGAGCTTCATGATAATGTCGATGAAATCACTCTATTAGGCCTACTGCGCAGCTCTTGCTCTTGACAGCTATCATTTATAGTAAATCCACAATATTTATCAAAGGCTTTGCGGCGCTGTCTTCCTCATCGAATATAGACTTGGGTAAATTCACATGATACAAAATGATACTTTCCGTTGGATTCTAGGTGGGAAATACCCGGGTTTTTAAATCGATTCAGTGGAAAAGTGATTATGAGGCAAGATGAATTTATTGTCAAAAGCCAATTTCTTCCGTTTCCTATATACGTGGCCATCCTTGTATGATCTTTACAGCATTAGAAGACAGTAGACTACTTGATCTAGGTAAAAAGAAATCGGTGATTTCAAAAAATCATCAGTTTGTCAAGCTTGATGATTTTGACTGGTAATATTCACCACTGTTTGTAGAATGCCACAGGCAATTGTTGCCAGTGCTAAGAGAAAAAAAAAAGGAAAACAAATTAAAATGACATGAATTAGATATCAACTGTTCGGGTCGGGGTGATATTTACAACAAATTGTAACAATTGCACATCCAATTTCACTTCACGGTTTTTTTTTGTGTGTGTGCGTGTGTGTGTTTTTTTATCCATATACCATTCTAACTCGTACTTCCGGTATTTTTACGTCTGGTAAGTATACGTGTGTCATTTTATCTCAGTTATAATATCTACCTCTGACGGTTTAATTCAGGAAGTTTGACCTCTGTTATTATTATCTAAATGTGTCCGTGTATTCCGTCCATTCAGCTTCTCATTTGGAGAGAAAAACTGACAAATATTTTTTTTTGGCCTTTTTGGGGGGGTCTTTTTTTTCGTCTCGCATCAATGTTTGTGTAAAAACTTCTGCACTTGATACTGTTTTGAAATCGCTATAGATTAAAATTTTAACGTTAGGCGTCCGTTGGAACTATTTCAGTAAACAACAGAGATCATTGAATGCAGGAGACCACCATCGTAAGCGATTAAGCTTGAAATAGATGGCGGCCTCATAAAATGACTATCCAACGACACAACTCTCTTGGAGGAAAGTGATCAGGTGGGTGCAGTGCAGTTGCAGGTGTGAGTGCAAGATGCAGTTGAAGGAAGAAAATAGACTATTGACAAAAAAAAAATGACAATCATTTACCATAAATATTTGTTATCTTGATTGGTTTGAAGAATATGATTGTATCAAATATCGTTTTAGTGAAGCTTTCAAAGAACAAATACTTGAGCAGGACTTTATATTGTCCGGCAGATTATTCCAAATGTCCGGACCCGAATGTCTTGTAGATGTATGTGTCACTTTTCTTATATTCAAAGAAAGTTTATTATTTACTTCCGGGTCGCGAGTGATTCAAATTCTATAAAGGAATAGCATGCGACTTCAAGCTTTAATTTGGTTTATTTTTTTTTGTATTTTGATTTGTATTTGAAATATCGTGCAATTCGGACGCGCAAGCGGAACAATCGTAGCAATGAGACTAGCCACTATGATACATGTTGTATCTCCATTAAAATTTCTTTGTAGAGGCCGTTTTTAGCGTTTTCCTTTTATATGCAATTTCCCAAATATTTCAACAAAAGTATGCACCAGGTCGTTGAATTTCAATTCGAAAGATGCAACAGCTCTCTCGCTCGTGTGAGTGTAAGAGATTTTCCCTTCCCACACCTCCCCCCTCCCCCCCCAAAAAAAAAAAAGAAGAAGAAATAAACTCCTTAATTTTAAGTTTGTTCCCCCTCATCTTGAAGACGCACTGTCATCCGTGTTGTCATTAACCCTGCACATTATACTGACTGACAATTTGGGGGATGCCCGATCGGGCCACCAAAACATTATCGTAGATTTGTTTGTTTGTTTTGTTTTTTTTCGTGTTTCCTTTTTTTTCAGATGGTGGCCCGACATCTATTTTTGGGCCACTGCTTATGTCGGGCTTTGTATTGTGGTACTAATTTGCTTAAAAACTTGTGGTTTCTCCGCAAATCGATGAAATTTTCTTTCTGTAAAATTCAAGTGAACGACAATTGTTGTCTGCCTGGGTATAGCTCTTGGAAAAACTACGATGCTGATACTGTCAGTGTATATTATCATTATGAACATTTTGTGGAAGTAAGTCGAGGAATTACCATGCTTTTTTATTTAGATGTGTCGTGGTTGACTGCGAAAAAAAAAACAACCCACACCAAAAAACAAAAACAAAAACGAAACAAAATCGAGTAGAACATCGTTATTGGATACAACAACAACAACAACAACAAAAACAAAAAAACAACAACAACAACAACAACAAAGAGAAATTGTTCCAGAGCAGGATTCGAATCGCGTTCGCAGTGCAAAAATACAGTGCAAAATAACGCGATAATAACGCGTGATCACGTTCGGGCAGCGAAACACCATGTGTAGATCTACGAATCATGCAGTCTGTCAAGAATGTAATAAAGTTTCCTCTGGACAGTGTTTGGTTTGGTGTCAGTTTGAAGTTCAACATATTTGGTTTCGTATATCTTTTTCACATGATTTATTTTGAAAATCTCTTCATATTATGAAGCAATAATGACAAATAATGTAAACATGGGCGTGACAGAGGCAGGGTCAGGTCATCATCAAGAATAGTATAAAAAAATACACTGAATACTTTGTCTGCGAGAGAGTTTCTGGTTAAAACTATGGACAGAGGTGACTCCAAAGATGGCTTTTTACACTTGAGTTTCTTAACCCCGGACTTTCTCTGACCCAGGACTATCGTTAGTCCCGTACCAATTTTTTCAGCTTTTTACACTGGCCAATTAGTCCCGTACTATCTCTTGTCCGGGGCTAAGGAGAAAACTGACCTTTTTACACTCGTATTTCTTAGCGCCGGACTTTCCAAACTACATGAATATTCATGATTACGCTGTGCACTGTACACGTACACGCACGCACCGGCAGCACTTGATTACCTCGTTTCTGATTGGTCAGTGGGGGTCGGACTTCGTCTCCGTCGCTTAGCCCCGGATTATTTTTTCGTTCTGTTTACACTCACATGCTTGCCCTGCTATTTTGCAGGGCCAGATAGTACCGGACTATCGGTGGGGCTAGCCCACTTTGGCAAAAACGAGTGTAAACAGAAAGTGGGCTAAGGATAGTCCCGTACCAACGGTGGGCCTAAGGCCCCCCCCCCCCCCCAGGGTGGGATTTCACGGAGCACGCGAACGATTTGCGAAGGACGCGAATGGCAAAATCCAGCATTCGTATTTTAGTCTGCAAAAGTTCGCCAAACGAACGTGAGGGTTCGGAAGCGTCGTCAGTTGTTCGCGAATGTCGTTTTTACTTCGGCGAGAATTTAAAAAAAGTTTGAAATTTTTTGCGAACCTTTTCCGCACACTTGGTCGTGATTTGCTCGTGAATTGTTCTCGAAAGTGTCTTTAAAGCCTCGTCATATGCGCAAGACCTTCGCAAGACACGCGCGATGTTCGCAAAATGTTCGTGAAACCCCAAACAGACTCCGAAACTTTGGAGAATGTCTCGCGTATGTTACGCGAAATCTGCGAAGTTTTTCCGATCATTTTACGACGTAATCGCAAACTGTTCGCGTACCTTTTGAGACATTCTCGCGAACGTTTAGCGCACGTTTGGGGGATGTATGACATACCTTTTCTACAGATAAAAATCGTAGCATATATTATCTAAACATCAAAGAATTATTAACAACTATATATATTATATTAAGAACTAGTAGAGAAAGAAATGTTTGATATACAAAAGAAAAATCGCAGAATACACTTAAAATTAATCTTAAGTATGTAAAATTTCATTTGAACTATAGAGATTACATGTAATCCTATGTGTCGGAGGAACTGAAAAAAAAAATCAAATGCTCGTTACTAGTGGAGATAGGTATTAGGAAAAAGAATGTAGGCAAGCACACGATAGAGAAATGAGAGAAAAAGAAAGGAGAAATAGAGGAAAGAAAAAAAATTCAACTCAAGACAGCTTCCACCTCTCCTTGGGTACATTTTCTCCCATGATTATTGGAAATGTTTCGTTGTTCGCATTTCCGTCGCGTGTTCTTCGTGTACGTAACATGCTGTAGCAATGATACACACGACATTCGCACAAACGTCGTGGAAACTTCGCACAAAATGCGCAACAATAGCTTTCGGCTTTTTCCGAATGTTGGATTTTGTCATTCGCGTCCTTCGCAAATGGTTCGCGTGCTCCGTGAAATCCCACCCTAGCTTTACCGTTGGTACGGGACTAAGCAAAAATTTACAAGTGTAAAACGCCCTCAAAGGAACTATACACTGAGGGGCGCAGCCCCGAAGTGAATTTCTTTTTTTTCCCCCTTTTTTAAAGGTATACTATGCTTTACTATTTGTAAAATGTGGGTTTTAGAAGTGACGTCATTTTGCAAATACAGTAGTACTTCATGGAGTTTCAAACATTCTGACATTGCTGAAAATACCTATAGTCACGTGAAACTCTTAACCAATCACTAGAGGGTAAATTTTTGATCCACAATATAACATCATGACATATGATTTGGTGTGTTTAGTGTGAGTGTTTGTTTCGCATTTTCATTTTTCTTGAACTGCGGTGGTTCAATACTCATCTGTCGTTTGTTTTTTGTTTTTGTTTTCACTGCTGTCACTTTTTAACACTGACGTTTCAATCGCTTACCCTTTCCCTATTAAAACAGACTTAATACATGCATAGACCTATTGGCACTTCCCTTTTTTGTCGAGCCCACCGGAGGTGAGGGGAGACTAAGGGATCGCCTGCGGCGACCGTCCGTCCGTCCGTCCGTCGTCTGTTCGTAACGCTATAAAAACTTGAATAACTCTGTGCTCTGGGCTTCAATTTGAATCAAACTTGGAGGGAAGAGTGGTCATACAAAGTTTTACCTTTTACCAAGTATGAAGGTCACCTCAAGGTTAAAGGTCACAGGCAGGGGTCAATGAACTTTTAGGGCCCAATGTTAAGTTTTTAGGGCACGTTTCGATTATGGACCATAACTTTTGATCCGTATAAGTCTATTTGTGACCAAACTTGGATGGTAGATGTACCTTGGGGAGTTGATGGTCACCACAAGGTCAAAGGTCACAGGCAAGGGTCATTGAACTTTGAGGGCCCAATGTACTGTGCATTTAATTATGACTCCTAACTTTTGATCCATAGGTCCATTTGTGAACAAAATAAAAAAGAAAGGTGTTGTACGTTTGTGGGCGAGACACATTACGGCACTTGCCTTGTTTTAGCCATGTGACACATGCAAGCCGTTGTAATGTTAAAACTCTATTATCAAATTTCAATTCAAGCTGGATTAGGATTGTCTACTGATGAAAATGCAAGCTACACTAGTGATTAAAAATTGGGTTAATCTATACTTGCAACTGATTCCGTGAACACCCAAAATTGATTTAAGAGTTCTATAAAAAAAAAAAAATTACAAGAGGAAATTGAAAAGTTAAGTACAAAAATGGCCCCGAGCTATTACGGATCTCTAGATCCCTTGGTCTGTCCTTGGAAGATACAAAGATATATAAACCGTTCTACATAAACACTGGACAAATCGAAGTGAAGAAAATCCCAGATTTACGCATTATTACCATTTTCCCAATTGGATATACCGCATCAATTTATTTTTCCATTTAGACAATTATACCTTTGTAAAAATAAGACAATTCTGTGGAAATTAACGGATGATGTATGCATTCCCACTTTTAAAAAGAGGCCAAAATGCAAATAATGGTCAAAATAATAGGAATGAAAAAAAAATGACAAACAATAACAAAAGACGCGTTAAACTATCTCGCCAGACATATTTTTCCTTCTCATGATTATCAATATATATATATATATATATGAATATATCCAATTTCAGTACGATGCACTTTTTCTCAAATGATGCTAGAGAATTAGTTGACATAGATTATAATCTCTCAGACAACAGCAAAAATTATACTTCTACAGCTATTCAACATGCTTTTGATCACTCGATAGTATTTTCAAAATGAGGCTACAGTCTTTTTTTTTAAAGCGCAGATGAATCTATACTCTATGTTGAGCAAATTAAGGCTTGTTGTATTCTCTCATCGCCCTCCGTAAAAAGCAAACACCAAACACCAAACAAAATAGCAATAAAAATAACAAAACAAATCATGGAAACGAACGGAATGGACAGATTTTGTCATTTTATTAAAACATAAAGCCATGAGATTCCAAGTGGATTTTCCCCAAAACCAAGAACATGGTAATATGCTGTTTCCTATCCTTTAATCATCGTAACATTCATGTGTTGTTTTTTTCTTGCATGTTGGCTTGTCTCGGATTCTTCTGGTACCTCGACACAATGAAGAACGACGTTCTCTTTCGCAAAGAGGAGGCCTGCTCGATTTCAAATGTCAGATTTCATATTCATGTTGAGAAATGGTACAAGAAAGGGATCCTCCGGAATAACAAGATCAGACATTGCATTCATTTATTTATGCATTAATTTCTAGATGTCCAAAGAAGATGGCATGCAGTCCGTCTCGCTGAGACCCATCATTCGTCCTGTAATATTTTTCCCATTTGCGTCGATTTTTAGTAATCCATTGCTCTGTAGCTTCTCTTTTATTTTATTTTTTTTAAATCAAAAGTACTTGAGTTAGGTTCAGAATAATTGAGGTGAGAATAGTCGCTCCTCATAGACATGACGTCTTGAAGTCGGCAGTGAAATTGACGAGTACACTATTTACCCGTCGTTTTGATTCTTTTGGAACTATTGAAATGCACCGCAGACGAGGAAAGTCGGTGTTTTTCTGTTTTTTCTTTCAGTAGCAGCAGTTACACAAATGAAGAGATCAGTACATACTTAAGCGAACGACGTTTAACGCTAGGAAAGTTTCTACATTTAAACGCGTCACTAAATTAAATAATATGGAATTTTGATGTGATTTGATGTGATTTGATTCCGATGATTTACCAAACAATATTATCATGATAAATATATCACGTAAAAACATCTCGACGGAAGAATTTAATGAATTTGAATATACCAAAGCACTGTCGATAAAGGGCCGGCATAGAATTACGTCGTAATTAGAAAAAAAAATAACGGTCTTTTCTCCTTAAACTAGATTAATACCTCCATCGTCGTGTAACTCAAGTGATCACGTCGAAGCGCATAATCTTTTTGGTAGAACCAGCAGTCAAAATAACACGCTTTAGGGTCAACACTTCGTTTTAGCTTCGTTTGAGCCAAGAGCTAAGTGGGCTGCACTCGCTTTTTCATCATCTCTCTCACGTTGTGCGTCGTGCTCCTTTTTTCGTCTTCTTTACAACCCACAGTCCGTTTTCATCCAAATTTGGTTTGGGGTGGGGGGGGGGGGGGGGCTAGGCTGAGAGTAGAGAGGTTTCAATGGTTTGGGTGAGCCAAGTGGGGGCAAAGCAAGGTTGCAAAACCTCTGCGGATCTTGAAACATACTGATACAAAGTCATACACACAAACACACACACAAGCACAACCATCAGAAACAATTTGAAAGCAAAAATCATTTTGTGTGTGTGCATGCAAATGTGTGTGTATGTAAAAAGGAGAAAATTGCTTATGCCCTTCATGGTATAGGAAATAGCCCATAGAAATTTCAGAAACAAAAAGACAAAACAAACTATGTTGCAGTTCTAAACATAACAATGGCAGTTCTGCTGATTTAGTAAAACTAAGTCTTATTATATAACTTTTGGAAGTCAAGAACAGTTGTTAATGGCATTGACAGTAGGGGTCTTCCGCCGAAAATGCGGCTTAATGACTTGATTATTATACCCAAACAATTCTATTGTAACTTCTTTAAATGCAATAATTCATCTGAAAATTGTTTTGTTGTTAAACTTTATAGTGTTAAATTTTACCATCTTTGTAATCTAAATAAGATCACTGGCCTGTATAGAGGCAAATGCTTTCAAACAAAGCAAAGGCGGGTATACCCCAGATTTTTTTTTTTCCAGCGGAGCGTGTACAAGGTTTTGAGAACGTCCAGTAGTTTTTCTTCTTCGACGAACGTCGTTTGATAATCTCAGGTTTGCAATCATCAAGAGATTTCCAGTATTCTTTGCGCGAAAAATATGACACTTAGGCTCAGGGTTACTTGCATCAAATTAAACGCCCACGTGTAGATTCTACACAATCGTCATGTAAATATCCATCTTGAGACTAATGAAACCTCTGTTCGTCCCCCGCATAGTGGTATAGAAGTATAAAAGTTAACTTCTGGCCGCAAAGCGCACACTGTGCATATTCTGCCTGAGAGGATATGATCCGCGTTTTTTTTCCTATTCCAGACAAGGGAGAAGATTTGGATGTCAGTTTCCAACGTTTCCACGAGTCAAGTTGGTTTAAACTTGCAAGATAAAAAAATACCCTTTGATTACCGATGCTTCCAAGCAAGGCGTCTGCACCAAACTCTTCCACAATGTATGTTCGAGTTAGAGTGGAGTCAGCGAGTGGTTCATGGTTCGCGCACACATTGTTTCTCCTGACTTTAGCTGGTAAGGTCTAAAAGTAACGTCTTTTCAAGTAGTTTCGTATAGTTATATCATAATCTTGCAGATATGCATTAATTTCCATCATAACTGTTATTGTTACCACTCGATGTCCATTGCTATCGATATGCTTCATTTGCTGTTGTCATCAACATTAAAGCATTCAAATATGTATATGCATGTATGTATAATATATATGCATGTATGTATTATATATATATATATATATATATATATATATATATATATATATATATAATGTGAAGCGGGCTTGGCCTCGTTTTCCTTCCGTCACATATATATATATATATATATATATATATATATATAAAATCATCAGTATTCACGAGTATTTATGTATTACTAGGAGTAGAACATACTTTTCTCATCAATAGGCCTATATAAGAATATATAAGAATATTACATTACACTATTGAACAGTACAAGTATGGCTGAAACATGCGCTTTCCTCGCCAGGATAAAGCGTTTTTTATATAGATCTATGCCATTTTAGGTTTTTATCACATATAATCATCAGTATTCATGAGTATTCATGTATGAGTAGGAGTAGAACAAAATGTCATCTTCAGACGTAAACGATATTTTGTGAATTTGGACTTTTGGGCAGGTGACGCAAAAGACAACAAATCTGTAATTGTGTTGTGAACGAAGAATGTACTCGAGTTCTTTGTGTGCCGTGTCAACTAAAGCTTACTATATGAGGCTAATTGAAATGCAGTATATAGTGCTCATAGTGTAGAGTTTAGGGAGACAGAGATATAGAATATTATATTACACTATTGAACAGTATGGTACTCTATTATATGCAGATGCTTTGTTACCGTAGCTTGATTTTTTTTAAATATTTTTTTAAAAATATCATTTTGATTATCAACTATAACAATACCATAATATCAACAATAAGTATGATTAGAAAATGATAACGAATGTAGCGTCTACTGGAATTGTGATTATCAACGATAAGTATAAAATTTACATAAGTAATTTCATTTGATGGCATTGTTATCACTATTGTGCCTATCATTACTACCTTGGTTCATATCACTGACGGTATAGCAGGGGTAGCATTTTAACTTCATGCTAAGTATTTTAACATAATCTTGGGATATATTAGCAGAAAATTCCAATATAAGTGAAATTTAAAAGAGCCTTGTATCCCGAAATGCTCAGCGGATGCTATTAAAGTAACGGTGCTAGGTCATAGTAAATTACTGTATAATATTTGTCTTCGCACATGACAGCATTTACTGTTACAGTAAGATATACTGCAAATCGATGCAACTTTACAGTAAATCTCGGCCTAACGATATATTTTAATGTTCAAACTTACAGTAATGTACTGCTGACGTTCAGCAATTTCTTTTAACAGCGTGGCAAAGCGCCATGTAGCTAATTGCTGTCGACATGATATTTCGATGCACTTGTCTTCAGTATAACTGCCTGATCAGTGGCGGATCCAGGCGGGGGCGCACCGGGCGCGGCGCCCCCTTTATTTTTCTTTGTTAAAACAAAAGAAATACAAAGAAAAAAAATGGGGGAGGCTCACGCGCCCCCTTTAATTTTGTATTGGCGCCCCCCTTTTTTTACGGAATTCCTGGATCCGCCTATCTGCTGATAGCATGTCGTCGCAGCATTACGTCACAGGAGTTTCGCCAACAAGAGATTGGGGGTGGGTTCAGTCGCCTGGACGCTTTTCTAAACCAGGGAGTGCGATATGGAATTAGATGCCTCAGAAAGTACAAAGGAAGTGATCGTTCTCTTTATTATTATCATTATTATCTTTTTGTGATCGTATTTACGTATTATCCAGGGTATTATATAGCCATATTTGTCTCGAAAACGAATCTCGGTCAGGAAGCTCTACACACAATCAAAAACCATTCTTTGGATCATCCCCCCCCCCTTCCTCCTTCTCCTCTTCCTCCTCCTCCTCCTCCTCCCATTTTACCCCCATCCTTCTGCAAACATGCAAAAGAACGTTAACACTCTCCTATTACTTTATCTGTCGTCGCAGGTACGTATTATCCACAGTGTGAAGCCATGGGTGTGGATGCTCGTAGCAGCCAACCGACAGGTTTAGACAGACACGTTGCCTCGCTACGCAGATTGGTAAGACCGTAATTTCTGTTCTTGCATCGTCTCTGACAGTGTATAAGACACACCTTTTGTCACCTAGTTCTTGCCAACTCGTCATGAATTATCACTTGAGTAATGCAGAGGATATTCTAAGCGTCATTGTGAGCCTCGATTGCCGAGTTGGAATGAGTTCACGAAAATGAAATCCGTATACTTTTTGTGTATATACTATATATATATATATATATATATGTGTGTGTGTGTGTGTGTGTGTGTGTGTGTGTGTGTGCATTGAGTGGATGTAGAAATATTAGCAGAATACAACAGCGAAGTTTAAGGAAAGTTAGACGACCCGTTAAAAATTTTTGAATTTTGTACACTTTCGCTGCCCCCATCCCTTGATTTATACAAGAAGACTGCGGCAATTCGTGACGTCAGAGATTGACGATACAAAGGCACGAGAATTCAACATTATTTTCACATTTCCATCATAATGAATGACGTCTGTCAGAAGGCAGAGGAAATTATATAACCCTTAACATATATCAAGAACAAGCAGAAGTGAATTAAGTAGATTTCAATAAAAATGAATATTAGTGGAATTCTCTTCATATTTCTTTAATGCCGTTATGCGATTGTGACAAGTAGTATAGGTCTACAGTACACTCCCGTTATAACGAACACGGTTATAACGAAATTTCGGTTACAACGAAATCAAAATTAGGGCCGCAACGTTATCCACTCTATGTATTTTTATTGTTTATTTGCTCGGTTATAACGACATTTCGATGTAACGAAAGAAAACTGCCGGTCCCGAGGACTTCGTCGTAACAGGAGTCCACTGTATTAAAAAAAAAAAAAATCGGGAAACTTCCATTGACTGAGTTGAGTACATATATTACAAAAGCTTATTTGCGCGAAAATAGTGCTCGGGGGTTTATTTGCTTCTTGATGTTTGATAAAGAGAGGACATTTCTCTTCTTGATTGATAGGGAAGACCACCATCTGTGTTTTGTTTAGGCCTATAACTGTTTTACGGGAAATGAATTACTACCGCTACTATTACATGTGCAATATTACACTATTACTTTTTTTTCTTACAAAGGTGACAGATTAGAATGACTTAGTGGAAAGGGATTATCATGGAATAAATGTCAGCTAGACTTTGTTTACACAAAAAAAAAAACCGCACGCACAATCTTTTGATATTTTCTGCTGGTAGGATAAAAAAGAAATCATGATAGGCTCGACTATCAAAAGTGTGCACTTGGCACCTTCATAGAAGGTATGAATATGAGATGTGGAATTCTGATGTGGAATTTCTTTGATATAACTTCTATAGCACAAGGAAAAAAAAACGTTGATCATGTCATATGGCTAAATCGTGACTTACAATACCTAACAGGGAGATAATTGTCTCATGCATGAAAGTAGAATCGTTTTTAGCATAAAACTCAAAATGTGCATTTCGTTTATGCTCACTTCGATTTGGATAACTTGCGGTCATCCTCCCTCATCGTATATTTTTATACTTTTTTGCGTAATAAGAAGCATTCGTTGACTAAATTTTGACTGCTTTGTCCACCTTTGTGAAAAAATGCAAAAAAAAAAATAATTTAGTACATTTTACAAGAAAAATAGATAACTAGTGAATTAGGATCCCTCGAGTCTGAATCTCAACATCCTATAGCATGACAAAGATTAATGAAGATCTTGCAGTGAAAAAAAATGTCTGCATTTAGAGTAGAGCAAACGTTCGAATGGAATCCAAGAAATGCAATTATGAGCGTAACGATTAATAAACAAGGACTTTTAAAAAGATTAAATCAAGGTTGCGTCATGGTCTACAAATTAACTTATACAAGCTTGTTAAAGTACCCGTTAATGTCTTTACCGACTGTGGAGCAGTTATTGCTCCAGTAGCTTTGGGATCAAATTAAGATTCCTTGCTCTGATGTATAAATGTATTATAAGATCTACATTTTGCTGATGTTGGTAATGAAAATGGAGAGGAATACAAACTGAAATTTAGTCAGTATTGATGATAAGATGTAACAAAAAAGAACCTAATAGAGAAATCAATGCGTACCGTGAAATGTGAATTTTGGTGCTGATTAACTCCATGACCCACGAAAGAGTATTTAAACATTATTGATTGTTACATGGTTTTGATGGTTGTGACAACAGATGAGAATTCATGTAAATTTATGAAAGAGTATACAAAAACATGATTGTTGAGATACCGTTGCTCTTGATGAAAAAAGAAGTATATTTTAATAGGGGATTACAACATGATAATAATTACACTTTGAAGTTTCTGAATTCATTATCATTTTATGCTTTCCATCCTCACGTCAATAAGCGAACTAAATCTAAATCACATCAAGTACTCTAATGCTTTTGAAAACGTTTTACAAATTGTATTCTGTATACAATTTACACATACCAATTTCGTTATATTTCATCAAATTGCATTTAAATGATACATTAAAATGAACATGAAATGCAAAGAAGAGACTCAAGAAAACATTGAATTTTTGAATTCTAATATTGCAAATTAAGAATGGCATTAAGTTTTGAATGAAATTGATGTTAACCAAGTGTACGACATTTTTTATGCATAGATTTCAGTGTTTTATCATGAAAAAAAAATAAATGTGCCTCTTGTAAAAGCAAAACATGTTAAAAAGAATAACCAACCCTGGATTACCAGAGGCATTATGCAGTCTATATCCACCCGATATGAATTATGCAAGCAAGCAATCAAAAGTCAATGTTATCAAAAGTTTGCCAAGTACAGGAAATACAGAGACCAACTTACATCTATTATTATCAGGTTTTCATATTACTCCAATGCTACATAAACAAATAGATATGAAAAGCTGTGAATTATCGCCTTTTAAAGAATAGAATAACATGTAAGTGATTTTTTTCTCATATATGAAACAAAATTAATCATTCTAATACAATATTAAATGCTTTTAATGATTATTCCAGTAGATTCAACTTTGGCAGGTAATATTGATTCCACTACCACACATTTTACTGAATTATTGCTAACACCCTGTGAATATTCATTATTTCTCATTCAACCATTCATTATGAAAAAAAAATCAAATTGATTAAACAACTTAAATCAAGTTAATCCACGGAACATGATAATATCAGTGTACATTTATTGAGGAATATTATTTATGATATAGCTACTCATTACCTCATATTCTTCATTTATCACTGTCAACAGAAAAATTTTGCGAGCTATAAAAAAAAGTTTATATATTTTTTACTATGTAATTACAGACCAATATAGATTTTACCCAGCATGTCCAAAATTCTCAAAAATATACATATAACCATATGTAAATTTGTCACTATTTTTATGCCTCCGCCACGAAGTGTCGCCGGAGGCATTATGTTTTCGGGTTGTCCGTCCGTAGTCAATTTTGTGGACAGTGTAACTATAAACCGTTTGAGGTATACAGATGATACTTGATAGTGTATATGTATGAGTGGGTGAAGTTGTGCCTATCAACTTTTGGGTGCACATGCTCTGGGTCAAAGGTCAAGGTCAATGCTCAAAATTTCACTTTCCCCCTATATCTATGCAATGCCTGAAGGCATTTTCTTGAAACTTAGTGTATACATGTACTACCAAATTAAGATTCTCTAGAGAGAGTTTCGAGTCATGAGGTATAAGGTCAAAGGTCAGTGAAAATTTTACAATTTAATTTTTTTCTAAATATTTCGGAAAAGGTTCAAGGTATCTTCATGGAACTTGATACATATGCATGAATTGACTGGCGATATTATCTAGAGAATTTTAGGGTCATGGGGTCAAAGGTCGGGGGGGGGGGGGCTAAAGGTCAAGGTCAACTCCTCAAATTTCACTACTTCCCTCACATTAATACAATGCCTGCATGATTTTTTTTTTCCTGAAACTTAGTGTATGCCTGTATTACCCAATAGAGATTCTCTAGAAAGTTTTTTTTTTGGCCAAAAAGTCAAAAGTCATGTGAAAGTGTTAAATTTCACTTCTTCCTCATATCTCGGAAGAGGCTCAAGGTATCATCGTAAAACTTAGTAAATCTTATCATTTATGCATGTCTGCCTGACAGTGATTCTCTTGGGAATGTTAGGGTCATAGGGTCCAAGTTAAAGTGCCAAAGGCCAGGTAAAAAAGCTGACATTTTATTATTTGATACTGAAATTACACTTTTTCTCCATACCTTGAAAATTACTCAATGCATAAACGTATTAAAGGTCAAAGGTCAAGTAAAAATCCTCAAATCCCCAATACCTGCTCTCCTAGACTATACAGCCATTCATCCTGTTATACCTAGTTCAAGGAAAGTGAACATTCAACACATTTGAGACAAACATGTCATTTTAATATTTTTCAAATTAGATGAAATCTCATCACACATTGTTTAGACGTACTATATAGACCTATTAAGAGAACCATCTGTTATGGCGGAGGCATACAGTCGCCATAGCGATATTTCTAGATTTTAACAAATAACAATTCATTGATTGTTTCATTAATCGGTTAGATTTCAGATAAAATCACTCATCTGATTATGCAATTATAAGTTTGTATGGCAAAAATGAAGACTTTATTCAAAAGAGAGCATGCCACAATGGGTATTTATGGGTTTGATTTGACACAATTGACCATGACATATCAATATATGAATTAAGATTATATGGTACAAGGGGACAAGCGTTATCTCATACCTGCAAAACCGCCAATAAAGTTTTTCAAGTCCACAACTCGCAGAAATTAACCATTAATCGTGATGTACCACAAGGCTCAATTTATGCCCATTATTGTTTTTTGTTTACACTACACTGATATAATAAATACATCATCATTTTTACATTTTCTTGTCTTTGTCGATGATACGAGTATCTTTACATTTGCTATCAAAACTTACAATTTCGAAAAATTTGAGTAAATTGTCAGTCAATTACAGTTTTAAAAATGTTTAAATCTAATGAATTGTCACTTAAGATTGACATTCGGCAATTTGTGTTGTATTTATAGGCATTTCCTTGCGGAATAATACACTACAACATTTCTTGGACTTACCATTGATTGTAATTTATACCCGGAATGAACATTGATACAATATACAGCTATCTTTATCAGAAAACACTGAAAAATTTTACAAATTTAATGATTTTCTTACTGAAAAATCTCTACTAATATTATATGATTCAATAGTTTTACCGTATATTTCATATTGCAATTATTGTTTGGGCAAATGGCAACATAGCCAAAATAGTCTCTTTATTATTGCTTCAAAAACGAGCGATGCGTATTATCTCTAACGCCATTCATTTGTCTCATACAGAACCCTTATAGTTATTTATGTACATTAAGAAAACAAAAGATCAATATTTTAAAACCAGGATTTTTTTTTTCAAATGTAAGTTCAATTAACTTCCTACCTTATTTCATAACTTTGTATGATTCTAATTCAAATATACACACATATCCGACTCACCATTTAAATGATTATCACTTAAATAATTCTAAACTTATTGCAAGGCTCCGGGTTCGTTCTCATATTCTTAGAGGCAGTACAACTTAGTGGAAGTTAGGAGGCAGCTGACACACGGTCTTGCTTGTACGAGATCTGCTGGCGAACTGTCCTTCCCAGCAATTTTATTGTATATCTAATCCAGGCACTTGCCATTCAATAAATATTCATTGTATACAAATAAGTCAACACAGGATCTGAATATTCAAGGCCTCAGCACAGGATCCCAACAAAGGATGAATTACTATTCATGACTATGTAGATTTGTGACTAGGATGGTTGCACAGATAAATATTCATTACAGAGAAAACCAATCAGGAGAAATGGAGGAAATTTTAACAATGGCTCAGGTACTGGTAGGACATGGAGATGTGCCTTGGTGGGTATAGGAGAGTGGAGTGTGCCATACTGTGAAAGAGGTGTGACATGGTGGATGGCATAGGAAGAGATAAAATCTGTCTGAGCTCACTTAGCACAGGCAAAATAAATTTGGTTCAATTTGTCTCATACAGAACCCTTATAGTTATTTATGTACAATAAGAAAACAAAAGATCAATATTTTAAAACCAGGAATTTTTTTTTCAAATGTAAGTTCAATTAACTTCCTACCTTATTTCATAATAACTTTGTATGATTCTAATTCAAATATACACACATATCCGACTCACCATTTAAATGATTATCACTTAAATAATTCTAAACTTATTTTAAGGCAAAGATCAATTCGGCACCAGGGACTGGTCGTTTGGAATGCCTTATCCTGTTATTTAAAGCAATGTCCCTCTGTTAATTCCTTCGAGGCATTCTTTAAAAGATGTCTTGTTTCAAAATATAATTCATAGTGATAGTGACAGGTTTTCGCAATTTTTAGTCAACCTTTTAAATTACTCTCTAAGTCACTGATTCCTAACGATAAAAAAAATGTTTATTTCACTACAAACCAAAAAACACCTTTCAAACTTTCAAACTAAAAGCCACTTACATACACACATTCACGTGTACAAACGAACAAAACTAACCAAAAAGAATACACACACACATACTTCAATATTTACACATGCACAATCATAATCGCACACATTTAGAGGCACGAGTACACACGACCACTCACATAATAGTAATGCGTACACAAGACGTTGGTGAACACTCGTGCAGTACATTTTCATTGATTCCAGTATTAATATATGCATATTTTAAATGCCTTTCCACTTAATTTGCCACACTGCCCACTTTTCCTATTCAGTACTTAAAGGGTGTGTACAGTTCTGGTTGATGTGAGGATTTAGCTTTTAACGTTTTGCGAGATGTTCAGAAACCACGCTATGAGATGTCAAAGAGCATGCAATTCTAAGGGGTATTAAAAGTTTATTTGATGAAAATCGGTTTTGAAGTGGCTGAGATATCCAAAAACAAGGTGAAACAAAGAGATCCTAATAAAAGGCGTGGCCTGTCGCCTTTTATTATTATCACTTTTTGGGATATCTCAGCCATTTGAAAACCAATTTTCATCAAATAAATGTTGAATCCTTCTTTAAATTACATGCTCTTTCATATATCATGAGAGGTTTCTCATTATCTCACTTAGGAATGTTATAAACCTGAATCCCCACCTCAACCAGTACTGTACAGTCCCTTTAACCTATTACGTTGCTTTTTGCGCCCATCTCCTTTCCCACTTGATCCCATTATGTTACTGAATTATTGAATTCTGTAGGTTGGTAGATACAGTTCAAGTTTCAATGGCAAATTGCGCGTCTCTGTTTATGTTCCTATTTGTATATATATATATATATATATATATATATATATATATATATCTTTTTTTTTCTGAGGCTACCATCATTATTAAACACATTTTTAAGATTGTGGACTCCTGCATATTGTTTCTCTCTCGACAATCGGACCAAAGTGTATTACTGGTTGCTTTCATTCCATTGTTTTTGTTAAACACTTTAAACATTATTGCGGTCATTATACAGTGAATTTATCGAAGGCATTTTTGTTCAAATTGACTGTACTTAATTGTACCATTATGTATGATTTTCATTAAAAGATGCAGAAATAAAAATCAAACTGAACTGAACTAAACTGAGCAGTTAATTGCCGTCGATGGGTACTATGGATCTTTTTCGAAAATCTGTTAGAATGTGATAAAAATACATTGTAATGATAAAAGCTGTGAAAGTTGTGTATTTAAAGTAATAGGTATATCAGTGATTTGTGTCGATCGTTCCCTCCCATATTTTACTGGGCATGAGGGAGAGAAAGAGATTTTGAGAAATTATTCATAATTAACAAGACAATATCTATTGCTTGTTTGATCTTCATGCATTGACGTTTACAGAAGGATTTTGACCGGTTGAAAAAAAAAAAAAAAAACCTCAGGTGAATGAAACATCAAACATGAATGTTAATGTCACACTCGCTCTGAATTGAATTTGAAATATGATAAATAAACATTTGCACTGAAATAAAAAAAAATGTAAAGACAGGGAAGTGCAGAAACAGTATATAGACATTCCAAAAGAGCTGTGAATCACACGAAAGCGATGCATTGAGGGACATAGCTGACAGACCGATGTGGCCACAGTTCAACTTCAACATCCAATGTCAATCAATGCTAACCCCCTCCCCCCCCCCCCCCCTGAAAAAAAGGGGGGGGGCGAATGATTTTTAAATACTTATGAAACCCTTTAAGAACGACATACGAAGCGAAGAAAAACCCGACCTATTACTGACCTATGAATTAAAAAAGAATTGATTGAATATGCATTATTGGGACTACGAGAGTTTGCTTTGGTGAGCAGTAATTACTCACTGACGTTTGATTTGGGTTTTTTTTCCTTCACAGTTAAGAGAAGCAGGAGACGAAGACACTACAGACCTAATATCAACTTCTGAAAGTAGCAGCCAGTGGTTACCCGATCCTTTGCTACCGTCAATGAGCACATCCGCCATCAGACTCGGCCCACTGGAGAAACGTATCGATGGTCTGGAGAAAAGCCTTCGGCGGCATATACAAGTTACAACTGACCTTCTCAACGCCATGGAACGAATCGACATTCGTGAACTGGAATCGAATCGACGATTCGTCAAATGCGTTTCGAAGTACAGCCCAGAAATATGTAAGCATATTACCTGCATTTCTTGAAGAGAAATTTGTTCGATTATACTCACAAGTGCAATCAATTATTGATTTGAAAGGAAGAAGGTTCACAAAGTTATCCTTTCGCATTTTTTGCAATGTCTTTGTCATAGTGTTTGTTTTTCTTTGTTTTATTCTCCCTGTTATGTGCTACACAACCGATAGCAATCAGTAGAATACATTTAACCCTAAGCTAGAAAAAACACCCCCCAACCCCCCCCCCAAAAAAAAAAAAAACAACAACAACAAATAGACAATTTTAGTTGGGTTCATTTTTTCCAAGCTACACTCTTAAAACATCCGAGTCAGAACTGACCAGGAACTGGGTCCGTTGGGGTCACACACCATTCCGGGTCATAAGTGACTAGGAATAGGGTCAGATATGACCAATTCAGAGTCATGAATAGGGTCAGGATGACCCCATTCGGGGTCTCCATGACCAAATTCCAAGTCATTTTTGACCCGGAACGGTGTGTGACCCCAACGGACCTAGTTCCGGGTCAGTTCTGACTCGGATGTTTTAAGAGTGTACATCTTTTTACAAGGGCAGGTCAGATCTAGGAATGTACTTGTATGTCAATCTCTTATATGCCTTCAAAACAGCAAGAAACAAGTCACATCTATGAAATAAAATTAATTTCCATGTTCTCATGATGATTTGCCATTCCTAAAGAAGAATTATATATATATATATATATATATATATATATATATATATATATATACACATATACATATGCGTGTTATATATAATATTTATGTATATATACATGTATATATATTTAGCATAGATCATAGCAAATATATTTGATTACATCCTATTCATAACATAGACGGATTTCTATACTCCTGTCTATATTTGTTTTTGATATACCTATACAATTGATATAAAAAAAGTCTTGATAGTGTACGAAACTTTTCATCCAGTACTGAACGTGCTGGGTGGTATTTAGCGATGAAAAAAATGTTCCAACTATTAGGGTCTGCCAAATATAGCTTTCTTTCTTCTACATTCAAGTCTATGGTTTGGGCATAATAATCTAATCTCATCTACTCCACCGTTTTATTGGTATGTTCGTTCCTCTTCGCCTATTTGGTTTAGATGTTATATTTCCTATGGTATGAAATTACGTTTATCATACGTTCATGGATCTCATCCAAATTTAATGTGTTCTGTGAAATGTCCGTGATCGTCAACGTTATTTACATCATCAGCCCACATATCTTATACTTGTTTTATTCGTTCTGCTGTCCGTATTACTTGTCCGTGTCAATGTCCCGATGTCATTATTATGTCCTCATATCATTTTTTTTTTCGTTCGCCTGCTCTGTTTCGACTTTGCTACAGATCTCTAGCAAATCACACATTTCCCGTGCTGTCGGTTTTTTTTTTTTTTTTTTTTTTTTTTGGTAAGCCACCCATAAATATTCATTTTTTTTTTAATATTATGGATTCCTGTCAATAGACTAAACTAATTTTAAGTCTAATTTTATTCCTTCGATAATCCCAACTTCCCTTAGTTATTTTAGTCTTTCCTTACCCGATATGGTCACAAACATCTGAAATATATCTACAGATTCTGCTGAAAATCTGATTGAGGGTTCCATTAACTTTTCTTCGGAAAAAGTCGATTTCAGTTTTCTGTTTCAATTCACGCGTACGGACACGACGTAATTGAGAATGATATATTAAACAGGATACCAGTATATGAAAACGTCACGTTCTATCTTGATGTGTGAAATTGTTTTGAATTTATTGTTTGCGAAGGTCTCATGAAATTCCATTTTTGTTTAAACGAACTTTTATCACAACCTGCAACTTTGATCAACAATCCCCTCTTTGTTAATAAAGACTCTTTCATAATTACAGTGATTCTCAGAAAGACCTATTGATTGAAGATTCTAAAAGCATGCACTTGTAGAGGGACTTTTAGATAATATCTGAAAATCTGTTATCATCTTCTATCTTAGCACTAATCTCTAAACCCACTTGTGTTGTAAGCCATTCTTCTGCTTCAATTGATACTAGTAACCTATTTGGTTACACTCTTGTGGCAAGCAAAATGTCCCATAATTCGAAACACTCGGTTTATCGACCGATATAAACTTAGTTTATCCCCGAAAAAAACTTAATTCATCCATCCATAAACTAGGCTCTCTGAGAGAAACCACTTTCATCGAGCAAAAATGATGTTAAGTGAAGAACTCTGTTTATCGAGTGAAAAAATAAGTTTGACGTGATTGCTTAGTTTTGCACAATAAACTTAGTTTGCTTCTCTTAAGCTTATCTTATATGATGATGAAATACGTTTTCGAACGCATAAACCGAGAAACTTATTTTATCGATCGATAAACAAAGTTTCCAGAGAGAAACTGTGCTATCGAGCGGAAAACTAAGTTTATTGTGATAGTCTTGATCATTTACTTGATAAACTTAGTTTATCACCGAAAACTAATAGTATAGCCTAATAAAACGAGTCTATCGCCTTCATCGGACATTTGGCTTGCCATATAATTTGCCTTTTCCGTAATCACTAATAATTCTGGCAGACATTACAGATCATAAGCCAATCATATACTCATTTTATCATCACTTCATTAGCAACGGAGACTTACCCCCTTTCTCAAAGACATGTAGCTACTCAGATGACGACGTTGATTTTGTCATGTAATAATTTCTTGTATCTCTTTAATGTCATGAGCACATGCCTTTATACGTTCGCATTCCTAGACTGAAGAATAATCGCCTTAATTGTCAAACATCCTCGATTAGGCTACTCTGGATTTCCTAATCCCTTTTACGTTCAGCTAACATAAATAGATAGGTTTTTAAATTCAAGATGATAAATATTGCGCATCTAAAGAAAACTATATTTTGTTCAAAAAATACTTTAACGAAGATTTTACGCTTAGAAACGAGGAAATATTATTCAATGCAATTAGAATAACATGAGCATCATAATTATCAAAAGTACATGGAAGGTCCTTAAGCAGGCTATGAATATATCTAAGAAAAGAAATCAAATATTGATGAAAAAAGATTCGAATAAACCAGTTTGTTGAAAATCCTGATGATATAGCTGTTATCTTTTGAATTCTTTCTTTTTAGCTATTGCAGAAACATCCTTCGTACTAATTTACTTGTTTAAATTCCCAGGTAACTCCATCAATAAGTCCATCATCTTCGCTCCTAATACCAAGTATGAAATAACGGATGCAGTCATTGCTATGACAACACAGCGAGGGTCAGGATGAAATTAGTCATTTAAGTCTAATATGGACCAGTGCATATCCTTTGAAGCATATTTCTGATAAGTCTAAATTAAGTGGTGTATTCTCTAGCAAACAAAAATTGCTAGGGTCATACCCTTACTCATAAATTAGACGATCTGGATCTAGGACTAACACTCAAATTTCTCTGATTTTAGCATCTAAGGATTTATGGAAAATCAGTTTTCAAAGGGGCAATGAATAGTGTTAAATGCTCATAGCATAAACTCACAGTTTGTGTTTCATTCATTCATTTATTCATTCTAGAAAAAAAGAGAGGAAATAATAGCGCAAACTACTCTTTTTCTGACAAGATGGCCCACGCGATGGGTAATCACTTGTAATTTTAGCTATATTTCTCCAAGGCATTCGATAATACTAATTTTGAGTACGACATTTTTTTTTTCTATCTGTTTTCTCATTCCATACCTAATAAGGCGTTGGAGCCGTTTAAGAAGTTCCCTTAGAGTAGAAAGTAACTGTTTCTTTGAATTTAGGAACTCCCTACAGAAATTGAATGTATCACGTTCCACAGGGCATCTTTCAGGGCTCTCTTCTGTCTATAGTGTTTAATGTCCTCTCCTTTATTCTTTTATCCCCTGATGAATCTAATATTTTCTTTTCTCTTGATAATTCAAACATGCTTGTACAAAATGTTAATTTCTAGCTATATAAACTCACTGAATTGAAAGGAGCTAACAAACTATTATACCTGTAATACTTTTGAAGTCCTGCCATTTGATATCGTTTTTGTGAAAAAAAAATTTAAAAAGTGTTCCTGATATAAACTTTCTGGGCACGACAGTCATCATAAATCATCTTGTAAGTTCCACGTCGTCTGTGCGCCTATACTTGTAACACTATTTCACGTAACATTGGCGTAATTGACAGACTCAAATTCTGTCATCTTCTCATCTGGCATTATACTCTTTTCATCCATATGAATAAAATACTTGGCCCACAACTGACAGTGCAACTAGCAAATGGATTCAAATTCTGTGTATACCATTGTGTCAATATGTAAATATATGAATGTGTAAATATGTTATCGTTGTTCATAATCATCTTGATAAATAAAGAGAGAATAAAAGAGCAAGAAAGAAGAGCTGAATTAAATCTTCCAAGAGTTTTTCTTTTTATCTGATGTCTTTCTTTATCAAATCATTCATTTTCTCACCTTACCAACGTTTGCAAAACTCAGAAATCTGCTTCCTTCTTAATGTAATTCATGAGTCATTTTGTTAGTCGAAAATTGAAAGAAAAAAAAACAGTCCTCATTTTAAAAGAGATAGTTTTGTGTCAGAACACAATGAACAACTTCATATATTTCTGTTGGGCGTGAACACAATGCACAACGCGCCTCCTTACATAACGTGGAGGGAAGGGACTTCTGACATGATTTGCAAAGATCTCTATTTCTGTGTGACCACTGAAGCAAATCTGATGGAATTTACTGCAAGATGTAGGTAATAAGTCATAGCTTCATACCCGGAAATTATATTTTGATTAATTCGCTTTTTTTAAAGTTATCATTGCAGAAAGTCTGATTGTATTTCTTTAATACATATATACGGTAGACTACTTTCACCATGGTACTCATTGCACCTAATTTGCAAAACTGCACTCTCTTGTATAATCCTTATAATTCTTCAAAACAAAAGCTAACAAATCAGAGATTTGCACCTATTGCAGTCTGGCCAATTTATATGGAATTAAAGTATATATTTAGCTCATTCTAATGAGCTTTCAATATAATTTCTTCTAAAAACGCAATCTTTTTGGCAATTATCCTAGTATACAATTCAATGAATTTTATCTCTCCCCCAAAGAATATTGATGTTTGCCCAGAATACATTTATTCATACTTGTCACAGATTCTGGAACTAAATTGACAGTGAAACTTGAAATATTCGTACACTTAATTATTTTATGAGTCAACTCAAATCTTCTGTATTATACAGTGGTATGATATGTTTTTATAAGAATTGAGTCCAAGTCATTATTTCGTAGGTTAAAAGGATTTTCATTTCAAATATTCATAGGGCCGATACATCTCATATATCTATTGTGCCACTTTCAAAAGAAATATCACAAATATTGTTTTACCCCTCTCATCATCTTCTCCATTTTCCATAGGAATTGTTTTAAAGGTGCTGTTTACCAATGGAAGCAGTAATTAAAAAAAAAAATCGACATATCACATTTGATGCACATGTGCAAGTAGGTCAGTTATATCACAACACATCCTGCCTTGTAAAAATTTTGCAATAAAGCCTAAAATGCAAGGAGATGTCATTATTTTCTAAATAAACCATAACTGTAGACGGTTTAGTCTGGAAACATTGTTGTTATAACTATTGTTCACATTTTGTATATTTAACAATACTTAACATTAATTGTACTGATTCAAAATTTTAAATCAGTTTTTTCTGTCCCTAATTCACAGTTTAGAACTATTTTGAAGCACTAAAGCTGAGATTTTGTTTCACCTTCAAATGGTATTATGCCTTTAATTGCTGTTCTCAGTCTCCTTCTCACGCCTTTGTAATGCCCTGTCTCGGTTTATATCACTTATTTGTCCCATGCCGTTTCCTAAATTTGTCTTTCTGAGTTGTCAATTTATTTTTCATCTATTTACGTGAACTGTCTGTGAGAGACCCGTACTTTACACAGATTTTTAGTCGAGTCAGCCATGCTTCGCTAAACATGTTTAAAACTTACCTTCCATCGTTAATGCAGGCATATTTGTTCGAAAATAATGATAAATGTCAATTCATTTCACTGTTTCATAATTTCACGCGCATATAACTTGTTAATTTGTGATTCGTTCAAAAATGAAATAAACCTTTGACTTGAAAATAATAGATTGACATTGATGCATAATGCATATTAAAAATTTAAGAGTAAAAAAATGAATTGATAGGATACAATACAGATTCCGCGCATAATACAAACACACCAGAGCATTCTAAGCCACCAACATAAAAATCCATGAAGAGAGATCACATGAGCGTATTATCTCCATCTCCGCCACCTTGACCATTGATTACTGACACACGTTTCATTTATCATTAATGTAAAATAGCAGTAATAAGCATTTCTTGCATCTGTTTTTGTTAGCTGAAATTGTTATAAATGTGTATTGTCTCCGTTAATGTCAGGTATTGACTCTTTCGAAATGCCGCAACAATGTTCAGTTACAACTTGCCCTAACAAAGAGAACGAATAGATTTTAGATGTTTAACTTTCTTTCTTTTTCTCATCACAGTTCAAGAGGACGAAAATATCGGTGGCTTTATTGGTAGCCACCTAAATACATCTCCAGCTCCTCTGAACACAACACCTGCTAACTCCGCCAACACGACATGCACAAATGAAACTGAATATTCACTGCAGGGAACCACTGCGACGACAGTCACTGCGTATGAAGATCTCCAGACCAATGAGACTGTAGTTACGCCAGCCAATACATTTTTCCCGCCACCACCGAGGCTCCCACCGCCAAATGGAAAAAGACCGCTCTCCAACACAGATAAAGATAACCTTGAGAAGCTAGGAGAAACAGGAGTACCCGTAGATGGTGAGAATCACTATGTAAAACGAATTTTCAAGGAGTTAAATCATAACAAGTTATAACGAGTTCATATTCCATCTCGGAGAAGATGTGACTGATGTGTTGTATAGTTTTTTTTTGTTTTGTTTTTTTTTCAAGTTGTGTGACTACGCAGGCTACGCAACAGAAAATAAGTGTTTATGCCAAAATAACATGTTGAACTTAAAATGCACTTCAGACCTGTACTGGTGACGCATTTTACACTATGAAGCAAACAAGGGAAAGGAAATGAAAATAACATTCAACGAAAATAAGCTCTGACGGCAACGTTTTTAAGGCTCCTGTTTGCCTGTATGTATATATTGTGCGATGTATATTATGTATCTATGTATCTATGTATATGTTTATATATAAATATATAGTGTATATACATTGAGCCTACATAAACATGTATACATGTAGGCTATCAATACAAGTGGAATATTGACAGTCGTTTCTCAACAAACGAATTATATGATCGAGGACATAAGCAAGGTGTGGTGTACTATGTACTGAATGGCAGGTTATTTACATCTTTGAATATACGTGCGTCAGTCCGATCCTTCCCGTTTGCTTCACAGCTGCCCTGCAGGTGTATCGAGAGCATCTCCCTGTCGAGAGGCTCATTGAACTCATGGAGGATCGGCCTCTCTATCCACCCCAAGACGACGA
Organism: Diadema antillarum; assembly: GCF_040938485.1. Taxonomy (NCBI): domain Eukaryota; kingdom Metazoa; phylum Echinodermata; class Echinoidea; order Diadematoida; family Diadematidae; genus Diadema; species Diadema antillarum. Next base: position 2,177,320 of record NW_027270925.1, on the reverse strand, counting down.
CTATTCAACCAGCGAAGCTGGCGACGCATTCTCCCGAGAGCAGAGAAACGGCCAGTCACCCTTATGCGGCACGTATATGCAATGCATCCGTCTGCTCGCATCTCTGGAAAACAGACACTAGCCTTAACCCATGTGACGCAGTCAATTATTTGTGTTCACAGCAACACATCCATGTTTATCTAGTGTGAATTTTTATCCTGACCTCATACTTTGGTCTGTAATCAGAAGTTGTTTTTGTTTATTTGACTAATGAACATGAGCACAATCCTTACAATCTAATATTCTAATCGGGCAACACATGTCATTATCTAAATTTATGTCGTTGCTTAGGCAGTTCTGCGCACTATAGACCATCTGCGTGTGTAGCAATATTGTCTATGATGGGGGTGGGGCAAGTGTGGAAGCATTCCAGAGATGAAACCGAATAGCATGCTTCCTAAGGCACTCCTCTCTAACATTATTGTATGCAGTACTTGCAAGGTAATATATTCATCTAATTTTGTGAATAATTTTGTGATCCTCTTCGTATCAGAGTGCCAGATTATGAAGATTCAACAATACTTTTAAAGATGATGATTTCATAATATGTTATGTATATGTTCACTGGTCGTTAGTCTTACTATAAATGTTTGTACAAAGATATGAATATATATAATACATGTATAATAAAAATTAATACAAAATGTGAACGTATACCAGCGTGAAGAGGATAACAAGTATACAGGTGTCTGATGGATGTGAGAAGGCTATCCAAATGAATATTACATTTAATTATTATTGAATGTTGAACTGCTAAATTGTGCAAATTCAAATTGATCTGTCATGCATGTTTTTGCATTGATGCAGGGAATGAACGCCTTTAAATTTAACGTTTAATTGTTCGTTCTTCAGCACTGAGTACTGTGTGGTGTACGGACACTTTACAAGAAATACAAGAATTAAGAGAATTGCGATTTACAATATTTATGGCAGGGCAGCAAGCAATCAATTAGTGGGCATTGTATTTTCTTGTCGTGGCAAGTGCACTTACTTGATTTACAATATCTGATAACATCTCAGTGATATTGACTCTAGCTTAACGCGAGAATTTTGCATAATTATGGTGCCAATTACAATGACTGCCGTTGCCAAGTCAACAGTTGCTTTCCTATACTGTCGATGTATTGGCTCCCGTGTCTTATTAGTGAAACTGACATGATTTTTATTATTTCTCGCCTTGTGAAATGGGACACAGCGATCCTTCTGAAGGTGGGGTCAGTGTCCAGTACAGTAGCAAAAGTCCCCAGAATACTGATTTAGATACAGCTGATAGATGATTTTTTTTTTCAAACGCTGAAGATCCAACGGAAAGTATACTTTCCGACAGTGATACCGTCACAACAGGAATCTGCATTTACTTTTCTTTTCAAACCCGTCAAAGGACATTTTTTTCTTGAAAGGAATGACTACAACTTTCATGATGAAGCAAATTTGAGATTCGTTTGTACTTTTAAAAAATGAGGACCTGAATGATTGGGAATTCCTTTTAAAGATTTGAGAATATTTGTTGTGATTACTTAATGTGACGAGATACCATTTGATTCTCAAGTTAGTGAAGAAAAAAGGTTAAAAAAAAAACCCAACTCATGTACTTCATGAGGAGCGCATCACATTTCCATAATTCTCCCCTTTCTCTTTTAGGAAAGGAGAAACTGTTTGTGTTTTTGCTCTTGTATGAATGTTTTTAAATGATGTATCACTGGATTTTTTGATGCAATTGTAACTATTTCACCGATGATTTAGAGTCTTGGTGCCAATGTATTTAGGGATTAACTTTGTTTTACCGTTTGTCCGATTTTTTTTTAATGGTTTTCCCCTTTTGAGGGTGCTGAATCCCAATCTGGATGGTGCAACTCTTGGTTTACGATATTGTTCAAAAGGGCCACCTGGCCGCCGAAATCTGAAATTCCTATATATTTCCTTATAAATGATGAAAAATTGGACACAAAAATTTTACCGCATTTCCAGGGTGCTGAATCCTAATCAAGGTGATGCCACTTTTGCATTCTTGAGGATTCTGAGATATTCGAGATGGCCGCCAAATATAGGTTTTCCCGGCCAATTTCGTACTTTTGTGAGCCCACTTGATAAAAGGTTCATTCAATTTAGCGAAAATCCTCGTCACTGCACATTCTGTCATTCAAAATTGCAAGTTGGTCGTTCAGTTTAGCATTTCGATCAATGAAATGTGCACATGTGCCTTTCGAATTCGTAAAAGGGGCATTCAAATTGGCACGTGCTCTTCAGTCATTCAAATTCGCCAGCACTGGCCGAAAGGAGTAATTCAGTCATTCAATTTCGCGTATGGGCAGTCAAATTCCAAACATGTTCATTCAAATTAAAGTCATGTTATTTCTATTTTGAAAAGGTGATAACATTTAGACGCGTATTTCTATGTGACCTTTTGCTTCATCCACGCACTGTTAAGCAGTAAAAGTATCATATTTTTGACCCTATATAAATCGAGTTTGTTGTTCTGAAACGCCCCTTTTCTTTCATACATGTCATTTTAGGCCTACATGACCAAAACTACAGATTACGTCATCTTCTTACAGTCATGATAGCACAAGTTAGATACAGATGTATTTCTCAAGAAGACAGAAAAAGAATTATATGGAGGAACATTTGATGATCATAACCTTGACTTCCTAGAACTGGCCGACACACTCGGAATAAAGCGCTCAACGGCCAGATAAGTTGTGGCCACATGATGCACTATCTTCGGACTGGAAGACTCACTAAGCACATTGAAGAAAAAAAAAACTGTTGCCAAAATCTCTAAAATGAGTACGAAACTCTGAAATGTAATGACGTTTGCAAAACAATAACTATGTTGAAAAAAGAAAATAAAGAAAGAACCAAAGCATAAACATGCGTGCTAAATTGACTGCAAAAGATGTTAAATTGGATGCACAAAAATGAATTTGAATGAACGAGTGCAGCATGTCCATGATCACGTGACTATATCATTCTAAATTGAATGAACGAATAACGAAATGGTGCTTGTTTTACGAATTTCAATTGAAAAAGTGTTAGTTAGAATGAGGCTAAATGTAATTTGAATGCTCCAAAATGAAATTGAATGAAGAGATCATAAAATTGAACTACCGAACATTTTTGCTAAATTGAATGCAGCAATTAGGAATTGGACTGACAAAAGTGCGAAATTGGCCGGGAAAACCTATATTTAAATTCCGGCATGTATTTCCTTATACATGATACATACCTTAATTCAAAGTTGAAAAGCTCTGATAATTTTAACCTATTTCGAGGGTGCTGAATCCGAATATGGATATGACAACAGTTACTTTTATAGTACGTGAGGGTTTTGAGATATCCAAAATAGCCGCCAAGAGTTGAAATTTTAATAATAATGTATTTCCGTATAAATTGTACAAAATTGAGAATAAATTGAAGGTTCAACCCTGTTTCGAGGAGGCTGAATCCGAATCAGGTTGATCAAACTGCTGTTTCAAAAAGGATTTTGACATAATTATACAGAAATAGCCGCCAAAAATATAAATTCCAATTTAAGTATTTCCTTATAGGTGGTAATTAATCGATACAAAAAGTATGGTTTTACCATATTTTGAGGGTACTGAATCCGAATTTAGTTCATAGAACTCTAGAATCCTTGTTCAGATTTTTTTTTTTATGATGGGATTTTTTTTTTATATATTCATTTCGGCCGCTATCTGGAAAATCTCAATGATGTAAGACTGCCATCAACCTGATTCGGATTCAGCACTCTCGAAATAGGATAAACCATCTATTTGTTTATGCATTACATAAGGAAATACCAATATCAAAATCTACATTTTTGGCGGTCAGTTTGAATATCTCAAAAACGTCTGGGATGCAAGAGTTGCTTAAAAGAGATTCTGTTTTAGCACCCTCGAAAAGGGCAAGAACATCAAATTTCTCACATTTTCACTATTTCAAAGGAAATAGATGGAAATTTTCATTTTTGGCAGCTATCTTGAATATCTCAAAATCCTTAAGAATGCAATACTTGCATCATCCAGATTCGGATTCGGCACCCTGAAAATGCTGTTTAACTTCATTTTTCTGACAAATTTTCACCATTCATATGGAAATATATAGGAATTTAAGAATTTGGCGGCTATTTTGGCGGCCATTTTGAATATCTTTAAAAAAAAAAAATCCTCAATGATGCAAGAGTTGCGTCATCCAGGTTCGGATTCAGTTCCCTCAAAATAGGGTAAAACCATCAAAAACATCTAGCAGAAAGTAAAACAAAGATAAGTGATTCATCCACATTACAAATATCTGCTTTGTCTGGAGCGATGACGAATGTTATAATTCATTATATGAACCTGATTTTCTCATTGTGGAGCAGGTGTGACAACAATAACTAAACTAATACTGCAGATACATGAACTACACTTGCAATGGAAATACACAGCAATGTAGGGCCTATGTTCTGTGTCTCTAAAAAGTGTGTGACGATATTGCTCGTAATACATTGTATACTATGTAAGGCGTTTGTACTTGTCTAAGTGAGAAATGGAAGCCTTCTGTCCAAGAAGGCATTAAGCATAAACATTCGAAATTTATTTTGAATAAAAACTTCAAAAGCGAAAATGTGCTTATTTACGTACAAAGTTCTGGTGGACTCGCTATAATGTATATCAACAAGCTATTTGTACATTTTTAAGACTTACAGTTATGTATAATTCACATTTGAATAATATCTGATCAAGCATTTTTTCCTTTCACTTATTAGTGGCTTATAGCCATCTCTAAAAGGAATAAAAAAGTTCTCTGTCGGACAATCTGAACATAAATGTGTCGGTATAAAGAATGACTTGTCAAATCTCAAAAGATGATGTCGGTTTTCAATTACTTTGTGGCTTTACGGATACGATCTTCTCACGAATATGTGTAGTCCATGGAAAAAAGCGGCTATGTTTGTATAATGTGTTATGAACATGTATGTGTATGTGGCTATATATACATATATATATATATATATATGTTGATAAGGTAGTCCACGTGTTGGCAAGATAAAAAGATAAGTAACAAAGCTGCAACAAAGTTCATGCTGTATTCACCAACGGTTTATTTCTTCACACAAATTTTCGGGCGTCTCGCCGCCCTTTCTCAAGTGTTGATACATATATATACATTATGTGAGATATGAGAAATGAGGAGAAATCGGTGCGTAGCTTTGACATCATTATTCCTCTTACTGTATTATATATATATATATATATATATATATATATATTTCAATTTCAATTTATTTTCATATTTCTCAATAAAAAATTCATCAAATATAACAAAATTAAATGAAATACATGATATCCAGCTGGAGACATACATAAAATATTGTAAATATATGAAACATATAGTGGTCGATCCATGAAGTTTGGAATCTGTGAATGAATGCTAAAGAAATATGAAGGAACCTACTTAAAAGCGAGCTTGTTGAGCGTAGGTCCCAGTTAAAATCGAGTTAAAGATTAAGATGGGAGCACGGGTGCAACAATGACCGAAACAAGGAGAAAAAAATAAAAAAAGTACAATTATACAATTATATAGCAAATTCTTCTCTAATGCAGGTTTGGGGTCGGATAAGCCATATGCTGCATAGGTTGATGATTGCCGTTCTGGCAATAATAACAATACGACTCAATATATGATAACAATAATACGGTTTAAACAGTATTAGAAAATTTTACATTGCGTGTATTAAGAAGGGAACACATGCAACATTCAACAACCAGTTATAGTGCAGTGAGAATTAAAATACCAGCTGTTTCCTCGCCCCAACTGTCTTTAAAGAGGAAGAATATACAATAGGTTATAAACACAGTGACAGAATTTGAGGGCGCAAATGGCTGGTTTAACATGTCAACAACCCTGGAGTACAGTACAGCGGGATAGTACTGTGCAGCACAAAACAGATTTCAGTGAACTGAATAAATGTAGTTATTCAATAAATACTGTCTTAATTTGCATTAAAGGTTGGTAGTGATAAACAACCTGTGAGTTCAGAGGGGAGATCGTTCCAAAATTTCGGTCCCGCATGCGTAATTGTTTTCATCGCGAAAATTGTGCGAGTACGTGGAAGGAGATAAGCGTCCCGTTGGCGGGTGGGATAATTGTGAACAGAGTAGTTTCTTTAAAACATATACCAGAAGAAAAACATCAGGAAGATTATTCGTGGAGAATTTATACATAAAAATACCTAGGTTGTAATTAAACAAGTCAGTCAATTTCAAAATTTTATTCTTGTGAAAAAATTCATTTGTATGAGATAGATATCCGGCGTTATTGATAATTCTGATTGCGCGTTTTTGGAGAAGGAAAAGCGAATCAAGCAAAAATCTGGACGAATTACCCCTTGCAAGAATTCCATAGTTGAGGTAAGGGGAAATCATTATTGAGTAAATAATTTGTAATATAATTTATGTATGGGGAAAGATATTTCAGCTTGTTTAAAATTCCTATGTTTCTGGACAAAATTTTACTTAAGTAGGTAAAGGTATTAGCCCACATTTGTAAACCCACGAAAATCAAAACTGCATAAAACAGGTCCAATATGACTTCAAGTACAAGTTATAATAGTAACATACCTCACCTGTTGCTCTTTGTCTATACCATTCGATAAAAGAGAGAAAATCATCGTTTTAAAATCAATTTTCAAACCGGGTCAACCCGACCCAAAATCGAATTACGAGCGCGGGCTAGCTACGTACATGTAACTTACACATGTATCGCATGCATGTAGTACGTACGTGGACCGGAGCTAGCGAGCGTTATACGCATGCATACGGTGCATTTTCATTTATTTTTATGAAAGTAATGGACTAATTGGAACGAAATTTTGCACAGGTGTTACTGCAATCATACCCAAACTCCATGCTAACTATGAGACCAATTGCTGCAGGTTTACACAATATTCACGTGGGCTAATACCTTTAATATGGGCTTTCCAGGATAGATCACTATCAATGTAAAGTCCTAGAAGAACTTGATACTATCTACCTGGTTTAAATTGATACCATTGATCTTGACATAATCAGAAACAGAGTGCAGAGAATTGCTAAACAGCATTTAATGCGTCTTATCAATATTTAGTGACAACTTATTTGCGTGGATCCAGGACTGAACAAGTTTCAGTTCATTGTTTAGCATATGTAAAGCGTGTTAGAGTTACGATGTGAAAGAAATAAATTTGTGTCGTCAGCAAAGCATAATTATGAATGAAAGAATCTGAGACGAATTTTGGAGGTCGTTTATCTACAAAATAAATAATAATGGGCCAAGTAGGGAACCCTGGGGGACACCACAAGAAGTTGTTTTCAAGAGAGACTCATAACCGTTTAAATAAACATATTGCTTTCTATTAGTGAGGTAGTCTTTAAACCAATCTAGAGCTGTCCCACGAATGCCGTAATGGCTTAATTTATAAAGCATAATATCATGGTCTATAGTACGAGTATCGAACGCTTTCGAGAAGTCGAGAAAAACACCGATGGTATGGGAAGCGTCGTCTAAAGCATGAGCTACTTTATCAATGAAAACTAACAAAGCGTGGGTTGTGCTATGCTGTTTTCTATATATATATATGTATATATATATATATATATTATAAATATGATATATGTATATATATATATATATTATAAATATGATATATATATATATATATATATATATAACACATTATATACATACACATTATATTATGCGTATATATGTAATATTATGTATATAACCATACATATGCGCATAATATGGGCGCGCTATCACTGTTGTGATATACAATACATTATGTTGGTGTGTGCGTGCGTGTTTGTGTGTGCGTTCGTGTTACAAGCGATGAACCCGGGATATAAACTGGAACTGTTTTGTCGGGTTTCTTTTTCTGCGTTGTAACCTATATTCCACCTGAGGTAGCGGGATGGTCTAGATATCCTGTCCCCTCTCTTTGAAGTTATACATGCAATGGTCAATTCTCTGAAGTCTTTGACATGTTGGCCTATGATTTCAAGGCAAATTGGAAGATGACTCGATATTCCAAAGGCCTTGCTCCAGCGCGCTGCAGCGCAGCAGCGCAGGTATTTACAACAGTTTAGACCGTAGATATTTCTTACATTGATAGAAATATCCCTTCACGGTGAATACTTTCATGTTATGTCATGTTCCCCTCAACATTACCCCAGATGAGGGGAAAGATCCGTGACAATTCAGATACAATGAAATTACTGAATTCATAATACAACACACAACCTGTGAATATGGTTATAATATACATACACACATAATTATAAGATTACGTAATTATCTTCTGGTAAGTGGTAAGCTGTTCCAGCTTACCAGAAGACATTGTAGGCACGATCAGTGACAGACAGTCGCGTCCATAACCATCCTCTGCAGATTGTTTAGCATATTATTCATCAGCGCCCTCGATTTTCTTTTTGTCATTATTCCTCTCTTAAGCTGTTGTGAACCATTGATTGGGCCGTGAGGTTGTCATGTATAGTGAACAGCATTTAAGCATGATTTTGATACTAAGTGTCACGCCTTGTGGACTATTGTTCACAATATCATGTTATATATGTATATGTATATATACTAGGTGCTACAAAAAAATTTCCCACTTTTTCAAAAACTATACATTAGATAACACTGTGATTGATATGAGTAATAGCTAAATAGTGTACAATTTAGTTGGAGGCGATTTGAATATAGGAGCATGAATCAGTTTCGTTAAATCCATGATTGATTTCAAAGTTAAAGGAGACCTCCGGATGATTTTCAGATTTTTACATTTGAACAACTATAAATTAGTTATACTGAGGACAGAGTTTCAGAATCTGTGAAAATTGGGATGAAGAATAAGAATGTTTTCAAAATTTAGAACAAATTGCAGTGAACAAGGATGATGACATGGCAGAGTCACCATAAGAATGCATGAGTTGGGGCTCAAGGAAGCAGAACAAAAGAAGAAGGCATGCATAGATTATACACAGGTGAACTCGCAAGCAAGCGGTATTGTCATGGAATTACACTGCTACATTTCTGAAATATGTGAACCTCCTATGTCATCATCCTTGTTCAGTGTAATTTTTTCGAGTATTGTTTCTCTGCTCAAGAACCACAATAAATTCCACAAATCTACACACGGAGTTGTCGATTTATGTACTACACAATGTGAAATTATGAAAATCGTCTGGAATGTCCCTTTAAGTTCCAGATTTGGTCAAATTTGAACCCTCTGTACAAAATCTGAACTTTGCACAAGAACCAATGATGTGTACGTGAGTGTGTGCTTACAATGACCCTGCACAATAGACATGGTGGTATGAATACCTCGAATATCTTTTCGAGCTCTTTTCAGAGCTCTGCTGACAAGGCTTCTGGACTCTTGCTCCAAGGCACATGAATGCTTTATTAATAATTCATGATGGATGGGCACTGCTAGTCTGAATGGTAACGGGTAAAATGCACGCACATGAAAAATCATAAGCACATGTTTTCATGTGCTTGCATACACTACATTTCAGGATGAATAAAGACTAGCTGTGATAGTGGGATTTCTCTGAATATGTAATAGAGCATTCCAATCCTGGCCATTGTTCAGGACCATTGTCAGGGTGTTAACCACACACTCCTATACACACCAATTGACCCCTGTGCAAATAAAAATGTTGTACAGAGGGTTGAAACTGAGCAAAATCTGAAACCTAACTTAAAAATAAGTTTTGAATTGAATGGAACTGATTCATGCAATCATTTTCAAATTACCTCCAACAAAATTGTGCACTATTCAGCTATTGCTCATATCAATGTCAGCGTTATCTGACATAGTTATCTATATAGTTTTTGAACTATTAAGGATCAAAAGTGGGAATTTTTTTTGTAACACCTAGTATATATATATATATATATATATATATATATATATATACGCATAGGCCCTACTATGTATCCAAGATATACATGTACGTTTTCAAACACAAAATGTGATCATGATCAATATTATTGTGTAAACGTTTAAGGATATATCATGGTCATTTCAATTGTGAAAATCTAAATACTCTTTATAATTATCCTTTTGAAGCCTGTTTAAAGCTTTAATACCTTCCGCGGAGATATTGTAGTGAAAGCATGTGGGCAGAAAAGTAAGCCCAATGACATTTTCAGCAGAGAACTGGATATCATGCAAGACATGTCCTGGCTTCGCTGAAATTTGCGCTAATCTGATGCTTTATTTCAGTAATATCATTTCAAAATATTCCACGAATAGCGGTTATTACAACGTCAAGTGGCGTGAACAGAACGGTGTAAGTTTCAATCAAAGCAGACAGTCATAAGCTATACAATTACCTAAGTAATGAAGTTGACATTTTGCGATCGCCTATTCTAATTAGAAAAGGCTAGGATGTCCTTACTACAGAGGTGATTGAAGCCCGGGATTGAAGTTGTTAAAATATCGACCACAAACTTAACTTGTTACTGTTAAGGTTCAGATGAATATCACCTTCTTTAGGAAGCACACGAAACATTAAATGTGTTGACTCTAGGTCCGATTTTGATGGATTTTTTTTTTGTATTGTTTATTTGACATTTTTCTGTTCTCGCTTAAAAGTCGAGTTTACATGCAGTGAACGTCCCTGCAAGGAATCTATGGGGATCATACTTAGGAGGGAAAGGATTACGGCAGAGAATGTATCTCTTGAAATAAAATAAAGCCCTCTTTCATGAAAAAACCCAAACAACCTACCAAACAAACAAACGTTAAAAGTGAAGATATTATAACAATGGTAACGATGGCGCTTGTAATGATAATAATGTATAATCATTTTACCCAGGGTAGCCTCCTTGTTGTAAGCACTCTTCACTCTCCGAGAGCCTTTGGATTTCATGAAGTTACTTGATGTCACTTGAAAATATTTTCAACTATTGTAACCTAGCAAGGAGGTAGAAATGAAGTCAATCTAATGGACTTAGCTCTTGCGTAGATAAACGTCGCTTTGACGACCGATTCGAGACGTCACAAAAATCATAATTATGATAGTATGTATTCATCTATCCTTGTTCACGAGAGATGAATAAAACTGCCTATTCACAATCATTGCCTTTTTGCGTTATTAAGACTCCAAATTGGGATACCCAATTATCGAGTGATCATGAAGAAGTCTAGAAACATCTTGTTGTGAATTCTAGTGTAGATGGATTTTCGATGAGCGCAGGTTGTTCAGGTGCCATACGCTATAGAGGTTGTGGGTAAGAGACTGCACATAACGTCGTCTTCAAACATAATGGCAATTTAAATGACAATTATAGAGGCACAAATAAATCAGTGATATTGTTAAGCACATGAAAAACCGAAGTTACAAGTGTCGAAAAACACGTTTCGTCTCATTCACTTTCAATTTTTCTGAAGTGAACTTATAAAATCAATTGATAAAACACGATTAAAAAGTATTCAATTTCAGGTAGTATTGACGTAACGAAGGCCTGAGTAAAAGCGTGCGTGCTTTTACTTAGGCAAGGTGAGGATTCAGGTTTTAAGGTTTTTTTTTTTTTTTTTTTTTTTTTGCGAAATACTTAGAAACCATTTTAGAACAATGTTACAGAGCATACAACTCAGACAGAAGATTTTAAAAGTTTTTTTGGTGAAAATCGGTTTTGAAATGATTGAGATATCTAGAAACAAAGTAAAGCATTTAGCGATTTTGATAAAAGACGGGTCCCACCTTTTGTTTGGATTTTGTTTAAATATCTCAGCCATGTCAAAACCAATTTTCGTCATTAAAACTGCGAATTTCTCTTAGAATTGTGTGTTCTTTCATATTTCATAAGAGTTTTCTCACTATCTAAAAGATTATCATCAGAAAACGTGGGAAACATTAAGCCCCAGCTCAACCAACACTATACCATCCATTTAAAGCCCATGTCACACTTAAGTGCAGACCGGTCGTCGACGATTCTACGACCTCACTGGTCGTATAATAATACTATATAGTGGTCTTCAAAAGTCGACACGTTGCGCTACAAATACATGTCAGATTAAGGAGAATGGATAACATGAGTTGCCTTCGCCGAAAAGAAAGTACTTAAAGTCCACTGAAATGACGGTGAACCGGGACTCCGATTCAGGCATTTCATCTTACTCTTGCATCCTTGAAGGTTTTGAGATACTCAAGATGGCCACCATCATCAGTTGCATCATCCAGATGTGGACTCAGCACCTTTGAAATAAAGTTAAACCATATTTGTTTCTACTTTTTCACTGTTTATGGGAAATATATTGGAATTCAGATCTTGGCGGCAATATTGGTAGCCATCTCCAAACCCTCAAGGATGCAAGAGTTGCATTATCAAGATTCGGATACAGCACCTTCGAAGTAGAGCAAAACCATCAAAAAAAAAAATCGAATACAAAGAAACAAAGAATACAATGTCCATAATTTACTTTTGAAAACGAGGAGGAAAAATTTTAGTAAAAATTAGATTATATAGTTGTATAACCTTCAGTGCGCCGATCCAATTCTAACATTTTTCGAGCATATAGGCCGGCAGTTAATTTCAACCCAGTTCAGTATCCACAGGTAGGGTCAATCAAAGGACTTTGATAAAGGTCTTTGATCGAAACGTCAGTCCAGTTTTATGGCTCCTGTGGTGTTTTTATTTGACTCCTGGGTTTTTACTCCTGATATCTATAATATATATATATATATATATATATATATATATATATATTTACATATATATATATATATATATATATATATATATTTACATATATATATATATATATACATATATATATATATATATATATATATACATATATATATATATATATATATATATATATATATCAAAATATGAAAGTTCTGCGTCGGTGTGTAGTAAATATATATCAAGTGTAAAAACAGTCGTATAAACACCGCAGGAGCCAAAAAATTGGATTGACGTTTCGGTCAAAGACCTTTATCAAAGTAAATCTGAACATAAACAATTTGATGCAAGAAACTAAGAAGACGCATAAGTTGCCAAGATACAAATAGAAAAAGGCTGGCAAGGTATAAGCGCTAGGGAGTGACGCCACAAAGGAAGAAATAAAAGGGCGTCACTCCCTAGTGCTTATACCATGCGTCCAGCCAGCCTTTTGTTATTATTATTTGTATCTTGGCAACTTATGCGTCTTCTTATAGTTTCTTGCATCAAATTGTTTATGTTCAGATTTACTTTGATAAAGGTCTTTGACCGAAACGTCAGCCCAATTTTTGGCTTCTGCGGTGTTTATACGACTGTTTTTACACTTGATATATATATATATATATATATATATATATATATATATATATATATATAATATCTGTCCTGGTGAATAGCGTAAAATATCCAGCACTGTTTACGTTTGTTCAATACCAAATCAGAATAAGACAAAGTCAACAAATCAAACACCTGCAAAACAAACATAACCAAGAACAAAAACAAGATGAAAGAGGTATAATATGACGTACTTTTGGATGAATAATTATGGCATGCGAATTATATAGGTTCAGTGATGCACCGAGATTGTCAGTCTACTGTTGTCATTTTTATCAGGTAGCCATATCAAATCTTTTTCCAGTGTAAAGCAAACGAGGAGTTTCCTGTCAAATATTATAAAAGGAATCATCCCCAATTATCCCTTTCTGGGCTCGAAAAAACACAAGGGATAAATCAGAACAATCCCGTGAGCTTTGTAAGTGTGCTGCCATGACACTGGTACGCCCCCTTGTACTTGACCCATTTTTTTTTCTTTGTACACAACACTGGTCTACCCTTCCCTCAGATAGAATTCTTGAATTGACCTGTAATATACTTGTCAGGTGTCATTGTGTCCAAATATGATATGCATATATGTATGTATATATACAATGTGTGTGTGTGTGTGTGTGTATGTGTGTATGTGTGCGTGTGTGTACATAAATAATTACGATGTGTTGACAGGGTTCAGGGATTGCTCTTTGTATGATAAAGTGACATGACATTTGTTCCTGCGACAATTGCTCCTATCTTATTTTTTCCAAGGACTTATAGGGCTAGGGTTATAGGGTTGTGATATGGTTTTATAGGTTTAGTTTGATGTGAGAGCAAGGATAAGGGTTGAGGTTATGGAACCGTATAATGACCCGTTTATGGGTAGAGGTGTGACTTCATGTGGCATTTTATGAGAATGTTGTTAAATTCCCTCTTTTTTAGGGAGCAAATTTCGACCTGACTACCCTGCAAATAATAATTCGCGTATTGTCCAAGTCAAAATAAACGATGGAGCTGGGTGGACAATAATTTCGTCCCCTTTCTAACCTCTTTTGCACAAATCTTTCCTTCAGTCTACATCTATACGAAGAAAAGACACACACAAAGACACAATTATTTCAAAGCTCTCGTACGTCTGATTTTTTTTTTTTTACATCTGATTATTTTTTTAACATCTGGAGGGCACACTGCTACAAACGCAAATCGGAAAGTGGGCGAAGAACGCTGACTCCTTTGTATCTAGTGAGAAGCACCCCCGCACATCATAACACACACACACACACACACACACACACACGCACATACACGCACATACACGCACACAGAATGCATGAATGAATGAAAAAGTGTCAAATTGCCGGATTTTTTTTTTACTTTTCTACATGCGGGTCAATTTGGTTACATGTACATACAGTACTACCTGTTTCATCTAGCATATCGATAACTCTCTTCCGCGATAGACTGCGAATTCATATCTTGTATTTGATTAATTTGATAGAGTTCATTGCTGGAACATCATCTTAGATAAACACCCATGCACACAACACACGCACACAGAGACACAGACACAGACACAGAGTCACAGACAAAATGATCATCTAAGGCAGAAAAACAGAAACGAGTCGTACTTTTCTTAAGTTTATTTTACAAATCTTGGAATCATAACGATTATATTACATACGAATAATTATACAGTGCGTCCCAGAAAAACAAAACTGCACACAAACACACACCCTTAAACAAAAGCTTATTGTGCGGAAGCAATGGGGTGCATAATTGAAAAAAAAATATTTAGAATAAACTGACTAATGCTTGTTCAAATACTACATTAAGCAAACTTATGCATTCATGTATCTTTGAGTACCGTGACTTTGAAAATTGATGAATAAAAAATATTAGCTCTTTTACTTTATATATATATATATATATGCCTTTTTTGGGGGGAGGGGGGGGGGGGGGCTTAGACCTTTACCACATCAGAAAAAGAACACCTCTCAGTCCCCAAAAGGCAGAATCCAAAAACGAAGGCTTAAAGTGTGGAAGCAGTGGAAGGTATGATTGGCAAAAATATGTTCAAAATAAACTCTGACTTATATACTCTTTCAATCAGCAAACTCATTCATTCATTCATCTACCGTGAAAATTTTATGTCAGAAACCATTCATTTGCTACACGTTTTGGCTTGTGTCATGGCGTATAATCGAATACACATTTTTAAAATGAACTTGTTTTTTATTGGAAAATAAATTTTCACTAAGTCTGCTCTTTCAAATGTTAGATTAATCAAACTTATTTAGTCATTCATCTCTGTGTTGTGACTTTGAAAATTTAATGTCACAAACCAGGAGCTGCACTTTTTGTCTTTAAGCCCTCAGATTATTAAAAAAAAAGAAAGAGATGAACACCTCTTATTCCCTAAACAGAATTAACAGAACCCTAAAATAAGGGCTTAAGAATGTGCGGCAGCAGTGCTAATGGAGCGTACGATTGAAGGAACATGTTCAAAGTAAACTTTGACTTATGCTCTTTCAAAATCAAATGATACATCAATATCAACAATCATCTGTTACACTTTTTGGTATGTTGGTCTTTTGGCGTGTAACTGAATTCACATGTTTCAAATTTAAAAAAAGATTTTCACTAGTTATGTTCTTTCAAATTTTAAATTAATCTTACTTAGTAATTCACTCATCTCTGTGGTCTATGACTTTCTACCAAAAAAAAAAAAAAAAAAAACCCTAACAACACACACACACACACACACACTCAAACGTTGTCTACATTGTTAGGTCATTTGGCTTTTTGGCGTACTGAAAACATACTGTCAAAATAAACCTTTGTCTTTTAAATAAACTTTTGCTGAATATGCTCTTCCGAATATTACACTAGTCAAACTTATTTTTTTTTCACTCAACTCTGTGTAAGTTGACTTTGAAAATGTAATGTCGAATACCATTTGCTAGATCATTTTTTTTTGTTTTGATTTTTGGCCTTTAGGCGTATAACTGAAAACACATTTTGACAGTATACCATTTGATAAACTTTCGCTAATAATGTTCTTTATAGAATAACAACTAGTCAAGATTATCTATTCATTCATCACTTTTTACCACGATTTTGAAGATTTAATGACAAAACCCATTTGCTACACTTTATTTTGGCTTAGACACGTACTCCGCACACCACTGCGGCATATAGGCCTTCAAAAAATTCCGTAAACCGATTCTTGTCAGCGGAGAGTTTGTGAGCTGGTGCCCCATCCTACATCCACCACACAATTTGGAATGTTACAGTCTATGTAATCATCGTTAAAAATGCATTTCTTGCTGGCGTACCGCATGCTCATTTATCATCTGGAGATATACTTGGCCGTTCATTTCCCGCTAATAGACGGCCAGTCCGAGAACGCCATTGCCACAAACTGCGACCGAAATCTTCTCTCAGCTAATGGTAAACATTACCATTAAGAAAAATTCTGGAGGATAATGTGCCGGGGCGTACTGCAGAACATCGTGGGTGTTGACATTTCTGTTCATGACAAATGTCGCCTCATCACCAATGATTAGGTACCAAGGAACCTTGATGGGCTGCGTTGACGTCTATTCTCAGTAACTACTGCGCAAAATCTCGCCTCCCCTTTAAATCTGCAGGGAAACGGATGGCGAATGTGAGTCATGTACGGATGGAAACGCAAGTGCAAACGAGAATAATGCGGTTTAATGAATAATGGGAGAGCCCAATGCCATTTCTCCTAGCACTGATATTCCTTGGTTAGACGTGAAGATGACTGGTAACTGCTTAGATGTTGTCTGCAGTTTGCACTAAGCGTCTTCTTTCAGAATTCAGAATCTTTCAGAATCCCATTCAGCCTTTTGCCATGATCTTGATATCTTATCACATTTGCCGAGATGATCAGTTTTGACGGAGGTTCCCAATTAGGGAAAGCATTCCTGAATTTATAATTCCTTGTCTCAGGAAATTTGGTAACGATAATCACTCTTTGTTAAGGGGTATCTGAACTATATCATATAAGTTTGGTGAAGTAGGGGTGTTTCATTCACCAATTAATTTGCTTGATTCATCATCCGAGAGGACAAAGGAGGGCAATGGTCTTTCATTCCCGTAGATCTGTTCACTATTAGCATTATTCAATTAGATGCCGCTGTGTCGGACAAGCCTCAGGAGAGTGTCTTTGCTGTCAAGAGCAACCTAAACCACTGAATCGTAATGACTATGAATAATCGAAGCGCTAAATCCATGAAGAAAAAGGAATGTGAATTCCTTAAAATCAGTGTCAGCACTTTGTTTTCAGAGCACATTTTCTTTGTCCTATAATGAGGTTGGTTTCGGGACATAAAGTCATTGCATGAAAACACAAGCATTTGAAACAAAAATCCAGGTTTTCTCCTAACCATCACACGTGGATTTAGCACCTCATAAAAGGGACTCTTCATAATATAATGTGATATAATATAATATAACATAACATAATATAATTAAATACAATATTATATGATATATAATATAATATAATATAAAATAGTATATAACTAATAATATGAAATAATAATGGGTGTAAGAAAAAACATTTCCCACTTTTGATCCTTAATAGTTCATAAAGTAAGTAGCAAATAACACTGACATTGATATGAGCAATACCAGAATAGTGTACAGTTTTGTTGGAGGTAATTTAGAAATGAAAGCATAGCTCAGTTTCATTAAATTCAAGATTAGATTTTCAGAAAGGGTTCAGATTTTGATCTATTTTCAACAATCTGTACAAAACTTTAACTTTACACAGGGGTCAACTGGTGTGTATGGGAGTGTGTAGTTAAAACCCAGACAATGGCCACGGTTTCAATGCTTATTTATTCACGAGGAATTACACTATTACAGCTAGTCTTTATTCATCCTGAAATGTAAAGTAAGTAAGCACATAGAGACATGTGTTACTTTTTTCATGTGTATGCATTTTACCCCTTACCATGAGTTCAGATTACCAGTGACCAAGGCAATCCATGAGATAATAATGGGTGTAAGAAAAAACATTTCCCACTTTTGATCCTTAATAGTTCATAAAGTAAGTAGCAAATAACACTGACATTGATATGAGCAATACCAGAATAGTGTACAGTTTTGTTGGAGGTAATTTAGAAATGATAGCATAGCTCAGTTTTATTAAATTCAAGATTAAATTTTCAGAAAGGGTTCAGATTTTGATCTATTTTCAACAATCTGTACAAAACTTTAACTTTACACAGGGGTCAACTGGTGTGTATAACATTCATGCGCCTTGTAGCAAGAGACAAGAAGCCTAGTCAGCATGCAGAGCTTTGAAAAGGTGGCATTCGTGTCCATTATTCAGGGTCATTGTAAGCACACACTCACCACACATCATTGGTTCTTGTGTATAGTTGAAGTTTGGTACAGAGGGTTAAGATTTGACTGAAAGCTGGAAACTAACTTCAAAATTAATCATGGACATAATGAACTGATTTCGGCTTTCATATATAAATCACTGCCAACTAAATTGCACAGTATTCAGCTATTAGGGCCTACTCATATCAATGACAGTGTTATCTGAAACAGATAGTTTTTGAACTATTAAGGATCAAAAGTGGGAAATGTTTTGGTAACACCTAGTACAATGTATAATATAAAGCATATGGGAACACACACACACACACACACACACACAAACACACAACTTTACATCGGCCATATATGAAAAGGGAGTAAAAGCCAATCCGCAGAAATAACTCCAAGGATGAAACTTGCTTCTGAATAACAATACATTTTTTTAATGAAAATTTTATTTCATTCTTATTGCAACATGGCTGTATGGTGGCTTGGTATAGGATGGGAGTTCACAGAAATCACAAATGGAATCACAGAGTACAGAGGTCTATGTTCAAGACATTTGTAACAGCGAAAAAACAAAAACACAGAATGAGGACGACGATCACTATACACCATTCCTTGACGCGGAAAAATATCTACAGCATAGACATCTCCCCCCCCCCCCCTCCCCCGAAAAAAAAAGTAACAAAACAGAAAACGAAAGAGTGATTCGACTGTCACCGTCGGCTTGGATCCCTCCATCTTTTGCGCAGTCACTATATCTGCCAGGAAAAGATGGCCCATCATTTACAATGAAGCTCATTGGTCATCTGATTGGAGTATTGACCTTACGCCCTCTTAGCTCAAAAGAAATACACATTTCTATCCATGATTCCTTCAAATAATTCTCTCAAACTTATACCCTGTGCAATTTATGGTTAGAAATGATATTTGAGATGCATTTTGAGACGTTCCATCCCTGTTATTCAAGGCAAGGCAATTTTAATCTATTTTCACTATTCTCATCAAATACTGCCTATGGACAATCCTTTTGGCTTGAAATTGAAATTTGAAACTAAAGACCATCTATTTTATACCTGCTTATTGACTGACGTTACAGGACATTTCTTGGTAAAGTAATGACTGGAAATTACTTCTTTTGTCAAAAGAACAGTGGCTTTTGATATTGACCTTTGATCTCCGCTCACTATCATTTAATTGAAAAAGTTATAGCTTCTTATTCTTTTTATACCAATTTCTACGTACATTACATTT
The DNA here is from genome assembly GCF_040938485.1 of Diadema antillarum. Lineage (NCBI taxonomy): Eukaryota > Metazoa > Echinodermata > Echinoidea > Diadematoida > Diadematidae > Diadema > Diadema antillarum. Next base: position 2,157,373 of record NW_027270925.1, on the reverse strand, counting down.
CAAGATAAAGCTACAACTCAAAATTGCTTTTTCAGCCAAAATCATACTGACTTCGACATTTGACATTGCAGGATTTAATTGGCTCAATCATCTTAAATACACCTCACTTGGAATATGTGGGTCAGCCACTAAGTAAAAATATTGAACACATTCTTCATTCACGATAACAAGATGAGGGTTAGACGACTGGAAGCATATGGAAGTACGGACAATCTGGAACCATAATGACTTCTCCATCCTTTATGATGGAGCAATAAAAAAATAAGAATTGGTCTTCATTTATTTCCAAACCAATCCTCACACCTAATTTCAATTAAAAAAAAATGATGCTATCACAATAGCTTGAGAAGGCACAAAATGTGGCACTAACGTTCACCAGTATCACAAGAGAAAGTATCCCATTCTATCAGATTCTACACTTCCGCCTCTTCTGCTACAAGTTTTACGGTAAACAGAAGTATAATCACTGTCCCATTATACACATAAGGTGCAGTAGGTATGAAAACTGGAAAGTTCTAATTTTTCATGTAATCAGATCATCTCACACTGAAATCTTGCAGTTGTGTGATTTGACCTTGTGTAATATAAAGAGAAATAAAATGTTGACAAATTGCCCTACATCGACGTATAAATGAGGGAAAACTATACATAATTGACCAGCTGGAGAAGTCGGGGGTTGCTTATGAATCAAATTAAGCTGCATTCTAAAACTGAATATGAGAATGCCTTCTTGGCCTCTCTTATGGAATATTCATGAAAAAAGAACGTGTATTAAAGAATTCAAAGTGCAAAACAGAAATCCTTTACTATCCCTGCCATAATTATGTCTACTTCTACCGAATAACTATGCAATTCAAAAAGATTGTAACTACACTAAACGTCATTACACAAGAAATGATGGCTAAGTATCAGTCTCCATCACAGAAAAAAGATGCCGTATTTTTAAGAATGGGACAGGAGTTTGTGCATAAAAATGGCTCCTGCACTCATTCTGTGTATTTTAGATGTATACTTCACTGAATTAACAACCCTCTTAACGAATGGCGTTGATGATAATTTGAGTTCAATGAGCAAAACGTAAAATAGTAGGCCTACCTGTAACAATATCAAATGCTTTATTATAATACTGGAATTTGTGAAGACTTTGTACATGTCACCTCGTCAATATCTTTTTGAAGTGAAATTATGTTTGGCACCAGTTAAGACACATTTTAAATCAAGCTCACATTAAGTTTGTTCACTTCTACAGCAAAATAATGTTCCAACAGAAGACTACATGAACACGAAGGGACTTTTAGCGGTAATTTTATTGAGCTCTAATCATTGACCACAAAACACTTTTGACAGTAGAGTTTTTTATTAAATGGAAATTTACTCCAAATATGAACGTGGGTCAAGTGAATGTGAAAATAGTAGCAGTACACATAGTGAAGTTTGCGGAAAATTTGCATATCTGTTCAAAAGTTATGTAATTCTAAAGTTTTAGTTAAATCCATGTACTGCCAAATAATCAAGAGACTAAATGAGTCTGTGATGTCACAGTAAGGCAACGATATAAAGAGAATAGAAAAAGAATTCAACATATTTTTTCATTTTCAAGCAGAAGCAAAAAGCACTTGATGTTCCTCTTTCAAAAGGCAGAGCGGGGAAACATAACCTTCAACACAATCACAATGTTAGTGACGAGTTCGAGTTAATGTGTACTTTTATTCTTCAAGAATTAAATTCTGGAATTCTCTTTTATTCTCTGTATATAGTGCCCTACTGTGACACAACAAATTGTTGCAGTTATCTTAACAAGCCATGATAGCACATGCAATTAAACACAAGGAAAAGTAGAAATTACGCGGTGCGTAATATATGTCCCCGCCGGAAGTAGCATTTTGTAGCAAAATGTGCAATATAGGTAAAAAATCAAGGTCAAAGGTCAAAGAAGTCAAAGGTCAAAATTCTGTGTAAAAGTTTTGAAGCCCTCACCTAGTGCCATCACATAAAGCAAACGGAATCGAAATCGGGTTAGAAATGGCGAAGGAGTAGCATTTTATAGCCAATGTACAATACAGGTCAAAAATCAAGGTCAAAGGTCAAAGAAGTCAAAGGTCAAAATTCTGTGTAAAGTTTTGAAGCCCTCACCTAGTGCCATCACATAAAGCAAACGGAATCGAAATCGGGTTAGAAATGGCGAAGGAGTAGCATTTTGTAGCCAATGTACAATACAGGTCAAAAATCAAGGTCAAAGGTCAAAGAAGTCAAAGGTCAAAATTCTGTGTAGAAGTTTTGAAGCCCTCACCTAGTGCCATCACATAAAGCAAACGGAATCGAAATCGGGTTAGAAATGGCGAAGGAGTAGCATTTTGTAGCAAAATGTACAATACAGGTCAAAAATCAAGGTCAAAGGTCAAAGAAGGCAAAGGTCAAAATTCTGTGTAGAAGTTTTGAAGCCCTCACCTAGTGCCATCACATAAAGCAAACGGAATCGAAATCGGGTTAGAAATGGCGAAGGAGTAGCATTTTGTAGCAAAATGTACAATATAGGTCAAAAATCAAGGTCAAAGGTCAAAGAAGGCAAAGGTCAAAATTCTGTGTAGAAGTTTTGAAGCCCTCACCTAGTGCCATCATATAAAGCAAACGGAATCGAAATCGGGTTAGAAATGGCGAAGGAGTAGCATTTTGTAGCAAAATGTACAATATAGGTCAAAGGTCAAGGTCAAAGGTCACGACTGAAATTCTGTGTAGAAGTTTCAAAGCTCCCATGTAGTGCTATCATATAAAGCAAACAGAATCAAAATTGGCTCATAAATGACAGAGAAGTAGCAAATTGAAGATTTTGATCACACACGGACGCACACACGGACACACGGACGGACGGACGGACGGACAGACACACGGACGGACGGACGGACGGACACACGGACACACACAAGTACGGAGCCCGTTTCATAGTCCCCTGCTCGAACTCGTTCGGCGGGGACAAAAACTTCATATAACCTTTGAAATGGATTATCCGATTATTATCCGACTTTTATCAATCTCCAATAATGTGTGCTAGCTCTTATACTGTTTTATACAGACATTTATTTTTGCCTTCATTAAATCCACGCATTATGTTTGGGACAAATTCCCCCTTTAAGATAAAAGCTCTTCCGGTAGGTCTTTCCTCCATGGAAAACTGGTCTGAGTACCAGGCTGAAGGACACTGATTGTGGCTATTCGGCAAGCTCGACGGAGGATTTCATCCAATGGCAGTGCGGCATGATGAGCCAAAAAGTATGCAAACGATCCAATGAAGGCGTCTCCTGCTCCCTGTACAAGAAAAGTTTTGAAAATTGTACCTTTGCAATCTTTCACATTTGGTGGGATAATTATTCTCATCATAGTCTGATTAATATTAAACTTCTGCTCGATATTGACATGAAAACTGACAAAAAATATTTACTTGGATATCATGAAATTTATGTTTTATATATATGTGACAAAATCAGTAATGTGCTAGCTCATTCCCATCCCATCCCCCACATCCCATTTTCACTTTGTCCTGACAGGCATAAAGTATATCTCAATTTAACAAATGCATTACTTTCGACGGCAGAACACATTCTTAGTACAAGGCTGTTTTCTTCTTCTTCTTGTTGCCATTGTAAATTTTGGAAGGACTGGTTTATCAAAGTTTAAATATTCAGAAAACCCTCCAATAGGAGTAACTTGGCTCGGTCTTATCGTCGTATATTATGGTATGTGCAGTTCATCAGTATAATGGGGAAATAACATGCTGGTTACAACCTCCGGTATATTAGATCTTGGGTTCAACAAGCTTATTGCTCACAATCCACATTAAACTAGGAAATCAATCACATTGCCTACACAAAGTCACAGTCCTCTGCAAATGCTCTACATTTCAAATTGCCTGCAAAAGTTTTCATAACACTTGTTGCTTCTCCTTTTCAATGTCATCATAAGTGACTGTATAAACAAGCACTGCTGATGCCGATTAAAGTACCTTTGTATACACATTACATCTTGCAATATTGGATTTTAAAAAAATGTTATGTATTTATCCATTTATCTATTTTTTCTTTTATTTTACTTATTTTTTGGCGAGAGCATGAATTGGTCCACTCTATTGCAAATGCTGAAACCTAATCCTGACGTGACCCGTTCACGGCTGTCTAATACCGTGATGTGAAAACAGTTTTCATGGAATTAAACATATTCTCTGATGTGAGATGCCTATGTACATGTGGCAGCAGTTTCACCCCTAGAAATTATGCATTTACACGTACCTGAAAACAGTCTTTACACAACCATAGCTTTTTCAAGAAATTATGGATGTTGCTTTGTATAGCCGTGCATGTAAATATTCATATAAAAGCTCACACTAAAAGCCAACGGATATGTTTCTTCGCAAAAAATTTTGTTTCGCTTTTTGTTTATGCTTTTATATTACATGTCGCTTATTAAGTGAAAGGTTTGGCAGTTCAGTCAGTGTTGTTACTACATGATTTCTTTTTGGTTACCGGTACATGAGACAAGTATTGACTGTTGAAACAAACAAGCAAGACACAACACCAACAACCCCCTCCCCTCAAAACATACAAACAAATAAACAAAAACAAACAAACAAACAAACAAACAAACAAACAAACAAAACAAAGAATATGGAAACAAGACAACTTCATTATAAACATCCATTATCAGCAAATACTCTAAAATCTGATTTTGATTGTGAATGTGATATTGCGACAAAGTAGGCCCTAGTTCTCACTGCGTGAAGAGCAGAATCAAAATTATGACCGAATTATCATTTTCACCAGCGTTCGATGCTCCCTCTGAAAGACTTAGCATATTTCACACCCTATGTTGGAAGGTATTCCCGGTCATTGCCGTTTGTTCATGCATTGTGATCAGAACATTATCGTAACGCAAGTGTTTTTTTTTTTCGTTTTTTGAATGGGCGCAAATTGTGAAAAGGATAAAATTCACACATAATCTTTGATCTAGCAAGAGATCATAACTTCCATATAGCTCCTCCAGGTATCTCTCAGGAAGAAGATTGAATTGATAATATATCCTGGGCAAGATAAATTATCTGCAAATACACACTGCATTAGTGTCATACACGGATCAAAGCGAACTACTGAGAACTGGCCATTGATGATCCTCTGGATCTTTTTTTCTCTGAGAGACAGTGAGAGTGAATGTGTATATCATTTTTCCCACGCTGGATCTTGTTCTTTGAGAAACAGTGGGAGCAAATGTGTATGTATGTTATTTTTCTCAAACATTTTTTTACAGCAACTATTATTAAAGCCTCAAGGAAGTTGATAATACCCCTTTTTGAGGGTTAGAAAGAAAAGTAGGAGCTACTATTACGCCCTTTCCTTAAACACATGCTATGAACTGACGGCATATTTGTTTGTTTTGCAATCTTTATTTCTACCAGAAAAAAAAAGTCTTGAAAACTGTGAACAAAGGATACAAAATGATGGTATTAATTGTGGGTGAGATCCTGTCTTAGTGTAAGTGTGCTCATTAACACTGAGGGATGTCTTCTCCTGGTTATCTTGAATGGACCTTATTTCACAGCGCTTAAGTAGATGGTGAATGCATTATCTAAATTACTACACTTAGCACAATGTCATGAAGTATACTAACATCAGTGGGTGGTTTTTTATTTTAAAGAAAACATCTAACTCTTTGTCAAGTTGTCGTGAGCTTCCAATGCATCAATTTGTGTCCGTGTGTGTGCTTGAGAAATAAAGATAATGGGAAAGTAGGTTCCTGTTTTAAACTTCCCACATGACATAAAAACAAACAAATGCACATTCAACTATCAAGAATATATGAAAAGCTATTACTGAAAGTTGTTTTGGCACTTGCTATTGGGTCCTATTATTCTCTGCAATTTCGCATTTCCAAACAGAGAAAAGTGGCACAGAACTTTGAAATGATAAAAAAATGCTCCATGAACATAAGACATGTCGACAGGGAGCCTTGTTTTTTACCATTTCATGTTTTTCACATCAAACAAAATGTATCAAATTGGCCATGTTGCCCATAGCAATCCATATTTTTCCTCACCGTTCTGTCCAATTTTATCTACAGTATACTTGTCCTCTATACCTCTTATTAAAGAAGAATAACAAATAAGGACATACAAGAAATAAAAGGAGACCTCCAAATGATTTTTAGTCTTTTGCATTTGAACATCTACAAATCGGCTATACTGGATACAGAGTTTCAGAAATTACAGTGATTGGGATAAGGAATAATCATGTTTTCAAAATTCATAGTAAATCACGATGAACAAGGGTGATGACATAGTACCTTCACATAATGATTGGGTGCTCAAGGAAACAGAACACAAGAGGAAAGCATGCATAAATTCTACACAGGCAATGAATTTTCTGTAGTGAAATTACATTGCTACATTATTGGAATGTGTGAGCCCCTATGTCATCACCCTTGTTCAGTGTACTATGTCTTTTTTTTTGCTTTTTCAGAGCATTGGTTTATCTGCTGGAGGACAACAAGAATTGAAGAGTTTGTTCGCAAAAACCGATAAGTCCATATTTGCCAAATGGAGATATTTGCAATTAAAGGTCAAGAAAAATAAAGAGAATAATTAGAAATTTTGTGCTTCTTTTGATCATAACTTCAAAAATGTACCTTTATATGTAGTGACCAATATGTTATTTAAAAGGTGTTATTTTGTACTTTATGACAGAGATCGTACTTCAAAATCTTTAAAAATGGACTTATCGGTTTTTGCGAACAAACTCTTCAATTCCACGCATTTGTAGGCCTACCAATATATTTTCTAACTGATGTGAAATTATATAAATTGTCTGGAATAATCCTTTAAAAAAAGGAAAAAGAAAAGGTGAATCAACATCAAATTTGAATTCACCATTGTATAATAATTGAACAATAAATACTCATACACACACACACACATACACACACATACTGTAATTCATATATATATATATATATATATATATATAATATATATATATATCAGGGGCAGATCCAAGAATTCCGTAAAGAGGGGGTGCAAACGATATTTTTGGTGCTACTTCCGGGTTTCATCTCATTTTTTTCTTTTTATTTCTTTTGTTTTAACAACGAATAAAGAGGGGGGCATGCACGGTGCGTCCCCCTCTGGATCTGCCCGTGCATATATATATATATATATATATATATATATATATACATATACATACATACCAATATATATGTACACATTAATATACAGTCAAACCTACCTCAGCACCAATGTTAAAGACCCTGTGCATAGCGGCCCACACAGGTCTAATGTGGCCAGTGGCCACCCATTCTGTTTTCTGCAGTAGATATTAACCTGTCTATATTTGTCTGTTTTTATGCTTAGCAGCCATGGCTATCATGTCGGTGAACAAAATTCAGTGATTCATCAGCCATCCAGGTATAATACATGTAATGCACTCATGAAAAGCTTGCTTGCAGTGTGCACGGTAGTGTGCAACAGCTCAATCGCTAACCGCAATGTTCAATGCATGAAGTATGGGCATATGTATATCAAGGCTCACACTAACAGACCTACCAAGTATCACACCTCCAGCATAAGACTAATGCCTCAGCGCCTCATCTCACGCTAACACGCCCAGCATACATTTTTTTCAAGCCTTCGGGTGTGGCAAGGAAAACAAAAAAGACCGCAAAATAGGTAAAATGCATCTAGACAGCAGAAGAGTCCTGTTTGCATTTTATTCTCAGACAACCAGTTTATCAACAAGGCAAGTGCCAAAATGTGTTTTGTCCATTCGCATAGAAGAAATCGTTTTTCTAACTCCCAGAATTTCATTGACCCCACTTATGACCTTTGACCTTGTGGTGACCTTCAACTCCCCAAGGGACATTTACCAGCCAAGTTTGGTCACAAATGGACATATGGATCAAAAGTTATGAACCATCATTGAAACGCGCCGTAAGGGCCATCTACCATCCAAGTTTGGTCACAAATGGAAATAGGGATCAAAAGTTATGAGCCATAATCGAAACGCGCCGTAAAAACTTAACATTGGGCCCTAAAAGTTCGTTGACCACTGTCTGCGACCTTTGACCTTGTGGTGATCTTCAACTCCCAAAGGAATATCTACCATCCAAGTTTGCTCACAAACGAACATATACATCAAAAGTTATGAGCCACAATCGAAACGCGCCGTAAAAACTTAACATTGGGCCCTAAAGTTCATTGACCCCTGCCTGTGACCTTTGACCGTGAGGTGACCTTCATGTTAGGTAAAATATGTAACTTTGTATAACCACTCTTCCCTCAAAGTTTGATTGAAATTGAAGTCGTCAGTAGAGAGTTATTCAAGTGTTTGTAGCATTATGGACGGATGACAGACGGACGGACGACGGGCGGATGACGGAGGGACAGACGACGCAGGCGATCCCTTAGTCTCCCCGCACCTCCAGTGGGCTCGACAATAAAATCATGAGATTTGGTGTGTAGCCTATCTGTAATGCGATTTTTATTAACGAAATTACCTTACAGGTGTGCAACAAATCTCATAATTTCATATCCCAAATTAAACTAGAATTATCACTGAAGGTGATTGATACCCCCGCCCCTAGTGTCGCTTTATAGTATGTGATGTCATGAGGGTAATGACGTTAATACCAAGTTTGTGCACTTGTCGAATTGGAAACAGAATAGTTTTAGTTTACTGTACAATTACAGAGTTGACACTGAGTTCCACAAGGTTTGGGTAAAAAGTGTGGTTACCATGGCAATGCATTGTCTGATACAAACACAAGGGACATTTTGCATAACTACACTTAAAGACCATCATACACACCAAATTTGACCTTCATAGCTTGAATGGTTTATTTTGATTAAAAAAATGAGTGGTTACCATGGCAACATATTTTCCTTAAACTAACACTTTGGTGTCTTGCAAAACTACACTTCTAGATCATGATACATAATAAATTTGACTTTAATTGCTTGAATGATGGAAAAGTTATTCGATCTGCAAGGTTTTGGTAAAATTGTGGTTGCCATGGCAACGGTTTGTGTGACAAACACAAAAATTATGTGTTCCACATCTATACCTCAGGGCCATAATGCCTACCAAATTTGGTTTCAATTGCTTGAAAACTGTGGAAGAAGTTCACTCCACAGGATTTAAAAAAAAATGCGGTTACCATGGCAACGCATTGTCCGATACAAATACAAAGGACATTTTGCAAAACTATACTTAAAGAGCATCATACACACCAAATTTCACCTTCATAGATTAAATGGTTCAATTTGATACAAAAATGAGTGGTTACCACGGCAACAAATTTTTCTTATATTAACACATTGGTGTCTTGCATAACTACACCTCCCGATCATCATACATACTAAATTTGACCTTAATTGCTTGAATGATGTGGAAGTTATTCAATCCACAAGGTTTTGGTAAAATTATGGTTACCATGGCAACGCTTTGTTTGACAAACACAAAAATTATGTGTTCCACGTCTATGCCTCAAGGCCATAATGTCTACCAAATTTGATTTCAATTGCTTCAAAACTGTGGAAGTTATTCACTCCACAAGATTTTGAAGAAAACATGCGGTTACCATGGCAACGCTTTGTCAATAACAAACACAAAGAGTGTCTTGCATAACTACACCTATAGATCATCATAGATACCAATTTTGAAATTGATTGCTTAAATACTATGGAAGTTATTCAGTCCACAAGGTTTTGATAAAATTATGGTTACCATGGCAACGCATTGTCCGACAAACACAAAAAACATGTCTTGCACATCTATACCCCAATATCATCATTTACCCGAAGTTTCATTTAAATTGCTTCAAAACTGTAGGAGTTCGCAACACATGCAATCAATTGCACCAAATCTCAAACTAAAAAACTCCCTCCCGTGGGAGAGAAGGCCATGCACCCCTCCCACTGTCCTGTATCAAGGGTTGGCGATGCTTGATATTGATACTTCAATACTTGACAAATTTTCTGCTTAATTTTCTGCATGTAATAAAACTTAATGGCCCGAATTCACGAAAGTGGTCTAAATTTAAACCATGGTTTATGTATATTTCTTCTGCGTATTTATGATTGACAGATTGCGTACGCTAACAGCCATCCAGTAAAAAAACGTGCATTATGCGCGCAAGTATTGGTACGCCTATTTAACGCTTATTTTAGACCATGGTCTAAATTTGTACCATGGTTTAAATTTAAACCACCTTCGTGAATTCGGGCCAGTAGGTTTAAGTTTACTGGCTTAAACAGGCAATCTGGTTAGCATCAAAGTGGATAATTGTGGGGGAAAAATACAAAGTACCTACAGGAGGCTAAATCCTCGGTAGATGACAATTCTAGCTTAGTCCATTTCTTGAGGCGAGAATTTAAATAAAAATCCAAGCTCCACTGTCACAATATTTTAGAAGTAAAATATCTGCAATAATACAAGAATGTGAATGGAAATAAATTTTGCAGCAATTCACCAGTAATCACTCAGATTTTGTAAACAATATTTGTTGCTTTGAAGACAATAATCTATAACTGCTTCTCAACCTTTTTCAACCGACGCCAAGTCAGATCACATATTAATCTTCTTTATTTCATTTTTGGCCAACATTGTGGCCCATTGGTTGAGAAGTGTGGACCCATAAGGTCAGCAGAGTGTACCTTCAATTCAACACTCTCGGGATCACTATCACAAAATCTCATTGGTTTTGCACATATTGGTGATATCTTGATTATGACAGGATTAATTTCATTAGAAAAAAAAATGTATCCAATCAAGTGGTTGAGTAACTACTCTCTTTGTTTCCATTACTAACACAGCATGCCCAAAATTATGGTCATTTTATTCACATTTTAGTTTTGAAATTTGTTGATTACCTATTTTAAGGCAATCATGGACATTTTATCGGATACCCCCTCCAAATTCATTCCACAAGACATCTCACATAATTGGACTGAAGATATCACGGTGGCCTTATAAGATTTATATTCTCCATTAGGCATGTTTGGTGTGAAATGAAGAAAAAGATATGAAATAAAAACAAATAAATGTGATCAAGTTAAATTTCAGATGTTCTGTGTCAGTGTCAAAAGGATGGGCTGACAGGTATAATTTTGAGCTGGAATTAAATGACCTTTTAGCACCAGCTGTCTCATGCTCTGAACATTTCCTCTAAAAGCACATTCTCCTAATTGTGCATCTGGTGTTCATTCATCAGAACATGCACCACCTTTCAGAGCAATAATGAGGAGTGATTTAGTAAATTTCCAATGTCAAAAGTTTTGACAAGGCCTTGCAATATTGTACACTTCTATCTTGCATAAAGTCTTCTTCATTTTACTTCTGAGAATAGGGATACAGGGGCAAATCCTGATGAAATACATGTCTTATCGGGGGCCAGATTTTGCTTGCTTGTTATTGCAGGAAATAAATGCATTTTCACAATCGCTTGACAGTGTAGTGCCCCTTAGGCTTCCATAGTTGTTTAAATATAACACTTTGAGATAGTGAGGCAAGAGAGCTGTAAACTCTGGAGATTAGGGTGCATTCACCTCCTGCTTACCTAGAGGTTTAAACAGCTGGAAATTCCTTAAATGTAGGTAGGCAAGCACTCTGATTGCAGCCTCATAGATCTCACCAAGGAGGTTTTAGGCTGCGTTCACATAGAAGTATACTATTCGGGTATTCGGGCTCGTTTTTCGAAGGCACGCGAATAGCTTGAATTGAACGATAGGATTTCCTCACACCGGTACACATAAGAGGGCACTATTCGAAAGTACCGAATAGCTGCGAATAGTATAGTAAAATGGGAATCGAGCTTGTTCGATTTTCTTGCAGCGTATACCGTCTCTCGTTTATGAAATAGTGACAATTTTGGTCTGGATTTGCCCTTTAGCAAAAATAAGCATGTATACTGACATTCTGATGCAGTTTAGAAATTGTTAATAAGATTTGCTGGGATGTAGGAGGAAGAAATCCTCACTGCATGGGATGGTGAGTTGACGGTGCGGGTAATGGTGTACTCGGTGCCTGAATAGCGAATAGCGAATAGCGAATACCAAATACTTCTATGTGAACGCAGCCTAAGAGTTGAAGTTCCAACTGGCTGTAATTATTCAAACAGTTGTCAGTTTCCTATTGATGTACAAAAGAAGTCCACAGGTGCATTTGTGCCTTTGATGATCGACGCCGTCTTGCTGAGCAATCTGAAGATTCATTTTGAATGTTAACATAATGTTGGCCATATTTTGCTTATTTGTTCATTAAATGAATTTCAATTAATGATAAAGCATGTAAAACAAAAGTTAATCTCGTCCAGAAATTTGTGCATAAGTGTAAATCAGAGCTGTTTCATGTGAACATGTTTAAAACTGTACCATCCTTGAAAGCCAGTTTTATCATTTTTCCACTTAATTTCCACAAATAAAACTAATATGGAACAATCTTCAAGTATGATTCTTTATTGATAGATATATCAGATTAGTGCCCGGGTATGCCAAGTCAAGTAATTTTAATCTTTATTTCAGCATTTTTTGCACAATTTCTATATGCGCATCCTCGTGTCTGTACCACCTACCTAAGAAGGGATAGCGAAAAGTAATTACCATCACAAAGACATATCTTCCTTAGAAAGTGGCTGGTGATTACGCAATGAGACACAAGTCAATTGTCTTCCTATTAGAAGTAAGCCCTCCTAGCCTTGAGCATTCCTGCAGGTCAAACTTTTCTCCTTGTCTTCGATATGATCAAATTTACAAGCTGTGGGGTATGTGGAATGCCATCAGTCTATGCATTTCAGATAAAATCTTACTTGTTTTTGCAGCAGTACTTTGTTACTTTGGTTTATGTCTGGTACATGCATAAAACACATGTGACTGTAGCTGTGTAACAACATGATTATGTTTGAAAGTACCATATGTCCCCCCAAAAATTACAATGGGACCCTCCGCAATTATAACTTTAAAAATAGTGAATCAATCCAAATACAATTTCAGGGTACGAAACTATAACTCATTGCCCACATCTTACAGAAAACCCCATTCGATTTGCTTCAGTGGTCAAAGAGAAATTAGGAATTTTGTAGAGCATGTCAGGAATCTCTTCCCTCGAAGTTTTGTCTACTGTGTTCACACACAAGAGCATCCAAATGCTAAACTTGGAAGAATCAAACTCATGACATGCTTTACAACAATCCACATTTCTCTGTGACCGCTTAACCAAATTGAATGGAGTTTTCTGCAAAATATAAGCTGTAGCTAAGATGTTATATTTTAAGACCCTGAAATAGCATTTAGACAGTTTAATCATAATGGGTGTAATCAATGCGAAAATCTAACTGTATTTTTTTTTCTTTGGGGGGGGGGGGGACATACTGTATAGCATCTTGTCAAGATTAGTCAGTAGACTTTCTGTCTTTGTTAAAGACACTCAGTTGTGGCGAGTGGTTTGTGCGGCACGGAGACGAACGCAACACGCTGCCTCCCCCATTCTGTATCAAATGTAGTGACCCCGAATGAGAATAGCGCTGGCTCAATGGGTCAGCGAACAAAACGTAGAGTTCTGTGTGCTACAAGAGAGCTCTCTGTGCTAATCTCCTAACCCAAAATGGCTGTCCGAGCGAGCCACGGGAGCTTCCGAATGGACATACACTCTCAGTGCGCATGCGCATGAAGAGAGGCCAAAAGAGCCACACGGCTTCTGACCTCTCTCCTCCAATCACCGCAGCTCGCGGTGACAATATTTGTGTATGATGCGTACACACACACACGCACACACACACACACACACACACGTGTCTTCTGGCCTCTCTCTTCCAATCACCGCAGCTTGCGGTGACAATGTTTGTGTATGACGCATACACACACGCACACACACACACACACGTGTCTCGGTGGCAGCATTGTTCCACACGTTTATGGATATAGCACCGAGTCTGGCATTGCGCAATTGCATGCACAAACTTCGGTCGTTCAGAGTTTACGTACCATTAGGGATGGCGATCGGCTGCCTTTAAGATTTAGTCCATGGACTTTCTGTCTTTCTGGTCTATCTGTCAAGACTTACTTCCAAAACATTCAGCATAAATTGAATATTCTGGGAAGATCATCACCAGGAGCAATCACCAAAGAGTGAATTTAGACTGTGAAGACTTGTAGCATATTGAATAGGTACTGTACAGAGGCACTCTTGGTAGCAACATAGCTTTTAAAGATGGCCATTTTTATACTGCATCCAAGTTCTAGTCGCATTCATTGACAGACATTTTATCGAGCATGCAACTATGAGCAGCTAGCTTGTGTTTTAGAAGAGCATGGGAAGTTAAACTTGAACTCATTTTTTTTTTTAATAACAAGCAGGAGAAATTGTTGCAGTACAGGATCAAAGTATAAATTTTGATTCCATTTATTCACCTATCTAGCACTTAACCGTATTTTTGACTGAGCCTGTCCATGAATCCTGGCTTTTTTTTAGTCTATAGAAGATTGGAATGGTTGAACTTGGGTGAGCATTAACTTAGCGATTCTTTATCTAAAGCGGCAGTTTCCCAAAATATACACATGGATTCAGTGAATGCAGCCATAATAGAACAGACTGATGAAATTTTGAAGACAATTGGATGAACCACTCAAAAGTTATGAACGTTTAAAATTTTCTTGCAGCCATTGGACAATAATAGGTTGTGGTGTCACTGAAGAGAATATAAAGACAATATTAACCCTAACTTACCTGGGGGGGCATAATGCCCCCCCCCCCCCTCGACGAATTCCGCCACTATTCCGGCGCACAAAATTTTTTGACCACGCCGCTCGCTGACTTTTTACTTTCAAGTCTCTCGCAACCTTTGAGATCAAATTTGTTGCACCCAGGCATACCGTTCCGAAGCCATGCCCCTTCAAAAAATTTTCGTCAACCCCAAAATTGCTAAAAAACGTGATTTTGTGTACAAAGTCAATACTAATTGTGTTTTTTCAATTAATTCATATAAAGATTCATATTTTTAATTTTGATGGCTGAAATCAATTTATCTTAGTATAATTATGCTTCAAAAAATGTGTATGACAAATTCTGCTAAAAAAAAACAATGAAAACAAAAGTTAGAAAAAACAAAGAAATACATAAAAAATTGATAAAACAATAAAAAATATAAGAAATTAATTTTGATACTGATTTTTTTTAATGCAAAAATGTTCGAAATGTCACTAGAAATATTCACACCAAAAATCAGCATTCCAAAAGCTTTTATAAGCCAATTACAGATGAAAATGAGATTTTTTGCATATATTTGCATAATCAATTAATTTAAAATAGAAAATGCAAATTTGTTGAAAATTTAACTTAACAGTCTTGTAGATTACATCCGGCTTTATGTTCATGGAAAATTTTGCGGCGATCGCAAGATCAACGGCCCAGATCTGAAGGGGGGGCCATAATGCCCCCCCCCCAACCAGGAATTCAAGCTCGCTATTATAGCCCAGGTAAGTTAGGGTTAAGGGAATTCCACAAATTTTAATTTTTTTTTTTAGCGTAATGAAACAGCAAGTTGCTTACCTCTTTAGGAAAGCAGGGGAATAATATTACCCACAATATGTGTCACTAACACTTCAAAGGATGTGTACTTTTCATTAAAGAACCAAATTTTTGTGGAATTCTCTTCATATTTTCTTTATGTGGGTTCTTGTCGGGTTTTCTTGATCTCTTTCAATTTCGACGCTGAAGATTTATAGACTGACTTACTGTAGTATCCACTGCCTGAACAGGTGTCACTGGTAAGTGAACAGGAGACTGAGCATCCATGGTGAGGTAAACGATCCCGTCTCCACCCAGCGTGATGACCACTGCCTTACAACCTTTCTGCAGGAGAGCCACACTGGCTGTCTTGGCTTCATCGACCGTGGTGACGGGGAGACCCGTCAATACCTCTGCCTGCGAGCAAATTGAAGCATTTTTAAATCAATCTAACTTTAAAATCTTTGAAGAAACCATTAATACCACTTATTATCCTCTTTCACATGCTACAAAGAACAAAAAAAAGTGATACCAACATTGGTGGTGTTCATTTTGACAGGGTGGACACCAACACCAGAGAACATAACTTAATTACTGATCTTTCCCAGTGTTAGAACAAGCTACCATTGTCAAATGCAACAATGTTAACCCATTGAGGACGGGCTGATTTTGCTACAACACTCATTTCCCCATAGACACTTGCCAGAGTATACTCCAGACTCGTCCTCAACGGTTAAAAGAACATTTATTTCTTTTATCCCTCCTGTATCATACGACAATATCAAGATCAGTTTAGTTTGCTTCCTACACACATACAAAGTACATAAATAATATAAACAATTTGCAAATGCACATGATTAATGGGACAAATAGTTGAAATGTCAAAGACAATTGCAAAATGTTAACTCTCTAACTCTCTTACTGTCATACATTGCTTAAGCTGGGTAATCAAATTTGTCATTCTAATGTGGCATCTGGTTAGTTAATATGGTTCTTCATACAGAGAAAAAGTGAAAGGACAAGTTCACCTTCATAGACATGTGGATTGAATGAATGCAGCAATACATTGTATTAGTAGAACCCATCAGTGAGAGTTTGAGGAAAATCAGACTATCCATTCAAAAGTTATGAATTTTTGAAGTTTCTGCTCAGTCACTGCTGGATGAGAAGACTACTACGGCTTGTGATGTCACATGTGTACAACGACATAAAGAAAATTCAACATATTTTCACTTTTTTCACATAATAGAAGAACAGTTGACTTGCCTCTTTCAGAAGGCAAGGGAAATAATATTACCTTTGACATACGTCAGCGACCAGTTGAGGAAATGTGCACTTTTTTCAAAAAAATAAAAAATTTGTGAAATTCTCTTTATATTTTCCTCATATCGTTGTACGCATGTGACATCATGCACTGTAGTAGTCTTCTCATCAAGCAGTGACTGCGCCGACACTTTACAAATTCATAACTTGTCAACGCATCGTCCGATTTTCCCCAAACTTTCACTGATGTGTTCTAATAATATTGCTGCATTCACTCATGCCACATGTATATGAAGGTGAACTTGTCCTTTAAGCTGGGTAATCAAATTTGTCATTCTAATGTGGCAGCTGGTTAGTTTGGTTCTTCATACAGAGAAAAAGTTAATCACAAAAATATGAAGCTACCGCCTGCTTCCTTTGACAATATAATCATTCTGCACCTTCCCCTCTATGGAATTTTGGTTTCCTGCTATTGTCATTACTGATGTAACTTTATTTACATTATGACTGGGTGAACAATTACCTCACACACCAGAAAATCTAATGTGAGCTCTGCATATCCCTGTGACTGACAATATATATATATATATATATATATATACTATATATATATATATGTATATATGATGAAAATACATGCATATTAATAATAAAATATGGTGTTTGAAGCCTATCATAGTCTGACAAACGAAACAATTTCTGTACTGTCCTCTTAGAGATCTGGGTCCTGTTTGATGAAGAGTTATAATTAATTAGTTGATTTATATTATAATTCTATAACAGACTGTGTGGTAAGGGAATTTATAAGCAATTATATCTTTTGATAAAACAGGGCCCTGGCCCTTTATTGATTTAAAAAAAAGATAAAGATAATATACCTCACTCTCATTGGGACAGAAAAAAATCTGCATTGCTGTAGAATTCATCTCCTAATCCAGCTACACCAGGTGCAGGGTTCAGTATTGTTGTGACTGAAAATGAACCAAACATACAAACAATCACACAATTAAAGAGTTCAGCTTATTCACCTCCCAAAATACAAGTATCTTCATGTTGTGTTTAGTAAAATGAACAACCTCAGCTTTCGAGTTGCACGTTCCTGTTTAACTGCACCTTAATAAACGTATCTTGAATTGAATTGAATTGAATTGAATTGAATTTTTTTATGCATATAGAGTCTGAAATGCACAACATAAACAGCAACATTTTACAACATGACCTTGACCTTTGATCTATAGTACCGGTAAGCTTTTTTGCCTTGAACCTGGTAGGGAACAGTACTTACTTCGCCAAAAAATGAATTTTTACACTGCCTTTGAACACGTATAATACATGTATTTTGGCACCTACAAAGGAAATTTACATATCAGGAATTTACATACACAAACAGTGTTTTAAGAAATCAATCCTACATGAAAACTACAGCATGTGAGACTTAATTAAACTTTTATTGGGATTTTATCACCATTTATCTACTTTATCATGTCTTATCTGAGTTACAGTGTACGCTGAATATATGACTCAGCTTGACAGTCTGCTGCATTTGTTTGCTGCTACGATGCAGCAAAATCCTGCATGGCTGAGCTGTAAATTTTGTGCATAACTCTATAAACATCAAATGGAAGTCCAGAGATGTACATTGTGATTTTGCTGTGGTGAGTGGTCTCATTGTAACATGTCATAGCAACTATGGGCAGAGTTGAAGAATCACACTGGTGGCTTTGATTTTTTGGCACATGAGTTTGGTAGGTTTTGGTACAATCTCTCAGCAACTATTACTAGAAATGGTACTATTTTTTTCCACCAGCAGTGTGAATTCTGTTAAGTGTACAATGTACATTGTACAAGTCAACCAGAGAGAAGGCTTTATTAAATCTTGAAAAAAAAATGCTCACTGCCTTTTGCTTTGGCAGCCTTCAAAGCAGCCAGGGTGGTTTCTGGTCGAATTTCCAGCTGGCACACCAAGACCTTTGCTGACGACATCTTGGATATGGCTTGTTCTACTTCTGTTTCAGTCACCAAGAAGTTGGCTCCACTTACAATTACTATCGAGTTCTGTCCTGGTAAAATAATATTGTCAACATATATGCATATTCACAAATATCTATATACTATATTCAGCTACACACATGCACATATAATAAAAAGGGGGGGGGGGAGTTGTTGGAATGTTTGTGTTTTAGCGCTAAACATTCCATCTCAGAAAACATCATAGAATCTATCATAGAATAAGATATATGTTGAACTTTACAGAATCAAATGTTTGTTGCTCTCTCAACCTCCCAATACTTAGTCTGTAGAAGAAGAAGAAGAAGAAGAAGAAGAAGAAGAAGAAGTCTGAAGTCTGAAGAAGTCCGAAGAAATCTGAAAACAAAATATACTTGATTACCTCCCTCCTTGTTCCTCTCTTTAACATTCAATGTTTAATTATCTCCAAAGCCCCCTCAATCTTTTCTCCATTATTTTGCTGGTCCTATCATCATGGCAGTTTTTAGTGTAATTGCTATCTTTTAGCATAAGGAATAGCAAGAGTTGGTTTAATACCAATTTTCATATCACTTTAAATACTCCTATCATGCATTTGCCATCTTGGATTCATTTTGCCCTTTTCCTAATATCCTGCTGTCTGCTTTCAGCCCAGATTTCAAATCTTTCAAGGGGAAGGCTAGTAACTGATCAGTGGGAATCAGTGGAAATGCTGGGAGATGATTGTTCCAATTCTTATGGGATTCATTTAAGAGTTCATTGTATATCTATTGTTGTGTGAAAATGATTTGCTTCAGAATGGTCTCATATTCAAGTAATGTGCAGTTTAATGCTTCCAGGTTAGCGTCCCTGGTCAGTGACGGAGCATTAATCTGCACATTACTTGAATATGAGACCGTTCTGAAGCAAATCATTTTCACACAACAATAGATATACAATGAACTCTTGAATGAATCCCATAAGGATTGGAACAATCATCTCCCAGCATTTCCACTGATTCCCACTGATCAGTTACTAGCCTTCCCCTTTAACTCAATCATCTATATTCATCATTGATATTTATAAATCTTCCTGCATGCTGTGCAGAAGAGATAATTAATCCCTGTAAAAAATAAAGAAAGAGTACAAACATAAGCTAAGTGATCATACATTGCACATACAATTTAAACACCGTACACTCCCATTCAGACACAAAACACATGTACCAGGTATACAGTACACCCATAGTAATAGTGCACACCACAGTGATGGGGGAACAAAACCTGCCCCACTGGATCTCAGACCAGATGATAATTACCCAATCAGCCAGCACATAATGTATGCATACCAACTGGAAAAAAAAAACACCAAAAAGAATTCTCACTATCGCCAATGACGTAAAAAACTCCAGCACATGCTGAAGAGCTCTGTCACAGGTGCACTGTGGGATTCCTCGGTCCCTTGTTCGCTTCCGGTTGTCTCACGCGAGTCGCAGCTCCCATACGATTCAATGGAGTTCTTTGTCTGCTTTTCCGTTGTTAGCCCTTTTTTTCTTGGCTATAATTCAGCCAAGAGTTGAAAGAGTTGAAAGTGTCTAAGCTTTACTAATTTGCGGTCACTAGAGTCATGGTTCACTACTACAAGGCTTCAATGTGCTGGTCACATGATGGAAAGCGAAGAAATCTTCAACAAAAAATACCTCTTTATAAAAGACAGAGCGTGATGTATGTGCATGTGCAGCCAAAACCGGGGCAAGTTTGTCCCATGAGCTATCCCATAATGCATCTAAAATGCTGCTCTGCGCACGGCACCTACGTATTGGCGATATCCTCAATTAGTTGGATATACTTATCAAGTGTCATGATTTTGGATTCATGAATAAAAGGAATTAGTGTGGAGAAGGCAGTGGTGTAGTGCCCTGTTCTAGGGGTATCATAAAACTTTTGTCTGACAGGATTTGACAAAAACTCACCATTGTCTGCTACAGTTATGGGCGCTACTCCAGTGGCTGAATCATGTGCGACTTTCAAGTGATCTGAAACAAAAATTTAGGAAAATTATTCAAAAAAAGTAGATTTCTACATTTAAAGCAGGATTCTACATTGTGTCATATTTGTTTCTTCCTGAGAGACTGTGTTTATTGTCAGCCTTGAGAGTCTGAGTAGTACATGTACTGTGCAAGCCAAATACAGCAGAAATAGAACTGGATCTAAGCCATGTCCACGTACACTCTCTAGTAGTTGTATTAAACTATCAGAATGCCTATTGTGGAATGCCCATTCTCCAGCTGTGACGATGTAAATCCTGACCATAGTTGCGGCCATTGTGGTTGCCTTCTTGACCACCAGTAACGGCATAGTGCATGCCACAGCAAAGGATCTAGCGCCATGCCACAGATTGCACAACTGGCAAACCTGACATTAACTTACCAGTACTTCACCTTCTTGACAACATAGCACCTATAATCTACTTCATACTGAGCTGCTCAGCACAGTCCCCCACTCCCTCGTCAAGTCTTTGCAGAGCCACAAGATGTCACCACTGAAGTAAGACACCCTTTTCTCCCTTGACTCTGCCTCTGATGCACTGTGCCTCAGGCGAGTCTGTCACATGGATCCATCAGGTTTGCACCACCACAGCTACTGACGACAACATAAGTACCCTTATCATCATCACTGAGTCTGGTCTCCTTTATTCTCGCCATGCCCTCCCTGCTTCCCTTCACTGTTGATGGCGTAGCCCTCTACAAAGACCTCAGAGTCATATCCCCCATCACCAACTCCACATGTGGTGTAGTCAAGGCAATTGCCTTGAACTTTCAAACCCCAACATGCCATCAACCATATCCCTCACCATAATCCTTCCTATTCCAATGCCTCTGTGTGGATTTTCTTTGCTCCATGGTAGTGGTTTATCTTTATTCCAATTGGGCTATCACTGAGAGGCCACTAATGGCACAGAGGAACTCATCAATTGCCCAAGAATGACTCATCAACCAGTGCCTCATATGCACTTTTGTGAATGTTGGGATTCCTGGAGATGATGGAGGCTCTACATTCACAGCTGATGTGCTTTCTGCAGGATTGGAATGCCTGTAACAGTCATTCTTCTGGAGCCATTCCCCACAATGTCTGTCAAGCTTTAGTGGGTGCAAGACAGTCGAGTGCCTCCTGTTGGACAATTATACAGGCCTGAATGGTGGCCTCTACACCGATGCGTTTAAAGGAGCCATGCTCCAAGAATGTAAACTTTGGAAATTTGGTTGTTCATTTTCTGACTCTCTTAGATGGGGTCATTATCGTAAGCAAGTTCTGTTCTGGTTGTTTAGTACATGTACGTGATATCATGTTGGTGGTGTTTCTCAACAGTTTGCCTCGAGACCCCTATCAGTTTTTAGTTTTCTCTGCACATCAAAAATACATTTAATCCTGTTCCTTGCAAAAATCTTGGATTAGCGAGAGGATTCTAATAACTCTTCTGCTGCATTTCCTTTCTTCCTCAGAAATTACGTACATTGTCAGCTTTGTCAGCCTGAGTAACACATCAACAGGCCAGTTTACTAATGATATGCATAATGACGTCACATCCCACGCGACCCTAGTGATTGTAACTATGTCGGGCAAGCGATCAAGCGCGGACACCACATTGTTTTTGCATTCACGTGTGTATTGTCTACGATCGTTACTCAATGCGGATAATCGACAACTTTTGCTTGCTATAATCTTGCTTTGTGATGGCGTCAGCTTCAAGTTCTAACCAAAGTTCGAGCAAGCCATGGAAGGATTGGACAGTTAAGGTATTAATTGAGTATTTGAGGGATAGAGGTGTGAGCACAAGCGGTTACAACAAGGAAAAACTCATCAAACTTGCAACTGCCGTAGCCGATTTGGATTTGCCCATCGATCCCGACCTCTCCCAGGCGGCAGACACCGGCCGGTCACTGCAGGAGAAGCTCGCTCAGGTAGGCTGCTCGTTCTCCGATCCTATACCAAGCTTGCTGGGTTTACATCCTTGATTCTTGATTCTTGATGGAGTAATCCCTATAGCAGCTGCAAGCACAGCTAGACTGGGATGGGTTGGTGCAGTGGCAGTATGTGATGGTGCACGTGATGATATCAGTATATGTACAATTAAAACGTGATACATGTGCAAGTAAAAGATGCTCTTGAATTACAGCATCCTGTCACCAATGGGAGGCTTCATCCTTCGGATGGCTGGAAGGGCAGCCTCTTGGAAAGCAGCCAGGGTTTGTGCTGTTACTGCTTGATGTGGTAGACAGTTCCATATACGGATGGCTCGAGGATAGAAAGAAAACTTGTAGGAATCTATGGTGGCCACAGGTACTGTAAGCTTGAGGCTGTGGTCGTTTCTGCTGATGTATGGGGCTGGTGCTATGAAAGCTGGGAAGGAGATATTTACAAGTTGCTGCCGTATTTTGAAGAACATTGTGGATTGTGCAAGGAGGCGACGTGTGTGCAAAGGATCCCATCTAAGCTGTCTCACGAGACTCGAAGATGATGTAGTCGTTCGGTAGTCCCGGGTTACAAAACGTGCAGCTGCTCTCTGGATTCGTTCAAGGTTTTCAACACACTGTGATGTGTAGGGATTCCAAGCTTCTGGACTGTATTCAAGTTTGGGGAGAACCAGGGCTTTGTATGCATTTTCTTTTACAGTCTTTGGACATGGTGCAAGAGTCCTGCGAAGCAGGCCAAGAGTTTTGCTGGCATTGCTGGCCTTTTCCTGGCAGTGTTCATTCTATCGGAGGTCTTTGGTGACTGTAATTCCCAGGTATTTGTAGCTGTCAACTCTAGGGATGGATTCATTGCATAGTGTGTAGTTGTACATGTTGGGTCTACGCTTTCTTGTAATGGTGAGCACTGCACATTTCTTCACATTGAATGACATAAGCCAGACTTTGGACCAGGTGGATAAGACCTCAAGATCACGTTGAAGGGAGATGTTGTCATCTTCTGAGTGGATGTCCCTATAGATAACATCCTCCTTGCAACATCCAACTTTAAGAGTATTCCATTCCAGATTTTGAACTCTTTGACGTGTTCAACTACCTGATCATCAAACGGACTGACTATGACCGGAAAAAGCTTAAGGGATACAAGTCATTTGAGGACTACCGTCTTTTTGTGGATGGGAATGTTTCAAGCCTGAAGTTCAATGAGGTTTTGGACACGAGCCCTGTTTGTGTTTTCCTTGGTGAGGTTAGGCCGACGCAAAAGGACCGGACATACCTCAACAAAACCAATGTACCATCAGACCTGGGTCGTGATGAATAAGTCAACGGGGGAAATAAATGTTGCCTACTGCGAATGTCAGGGAGGTTGGGTCTATCATTGTTTCTGTTTTTAGGTCTACGTCTACATCTACTCTAGATCTCTAGTCTATCTAGGTTAGGACCCAAACTGTTATTGTTAATAGAAAATCGGGTCAAAATCGTCATTCTATTTCATGAAGTCTAATCAGTCTGAGTCTTACTTTAAAAAATCCTTTGAAACATACCGGTATCGATTATGAGAGATTCATTGTCTACACGCCCCCCCCCAAAAAAAAAAAAAAGTTCTGAGAAGTTTAGAGTTTACAATCAATCATAATGCTTAAAATCATTGAAGTATGAAGTGAGGCGGTCATACTGTTGCATGTTCCGTAGCAGTAGTGTTTTCCACCCATTTTCAGAAACTACTGAAGACAAAATCGAAACCAAAATTCAACAAAATCGAAACTATAGGCCAAATTGCATTTGATCACAGCAGAATTCTCCCTCATCTACAGTTGGGAATTGATTTAGAGCCACATGAAATGCCAGGAGGTAAAGTCGAAGTTGATGCATCGCACACATGTACACAACATACACGTAAGTCTACATGTGGGGACGTGTCGGGGACGGCTGCAGCAGCCGACGTTGCCAGCTCGTATCCTTTGTTTGCCCGAGGTTGCGGCCGTGTGCAAAATTAAAGATCTGTGCATATTAGTAAACCGGCCTACTGGATTATCAGCTGAAATCAATATACTTGGTTGTATATAGCACTTGATCACTGATCTGCATTAACTCAACACCCTAGATAGGGGGTGTCTATGCAGTGATATCTGTGTTTATGGATACTCTTTTATTTACTCATTCCTTCTGCAGTTCTCTGAGATTCTTCAAGGCCCCAAAACAAGATTTTTTTTTTTTCCACAACGACAAAGAATCAACAGGTTGGCAATCTGCCTGTGCATATCCAGTTAAGCAGTATATGTACATCTTCTTTTCACGGTCAACTTGCATGTGCCTTCGAGCGATGGGAAATATAGATCGAATGTGAGATCATGATAAAAGCATACTGTGCTGATGGACTCGTAAACTCTGTTCTTATACAGGTACGCTATAAAGACACCCTAAATGGGGTCAGCAAAAGTCAAAATCTCATGAGCTCAGCCTCAATTGCCACAGACATCTTCATATCAATTCTTTAGCAAATCAAGTGCACTTCTACACATGTATTTTAGAAAAGAAAAATTAGACTAGAATACATGTAGTTTTCATACAGAAAAAGAACAGATATTACGCTAAAATAGCAACAACTCTCATCTTTTAATTAAAGTCATTTTGTCAAAACACAAATAAGTCATAACACAATTAAACATGAGTTAAGACCCGAATGTAGACACTCCTGTCTACATTTTGGGAACCTTGTATATCCAGGTTCCCACATGAACAGGTCCACTATTCATGTGTATAAGGCCATTTCAAGAAAAAATGCACCTAGGAAAATATTGAGTCAGACATGCATGCATCACACTATACTTAAGTTCACATACAATACGGCAAGTTTTAGCAACACACGTGAACCAATACAGAATCAAAGATGAAGATCAAGCCTTCATGGTTACACTTACCCGTGATTACTGCATTATCCTTGAAGTTTTGTAATGTATCTCTGCCAAATGAGTCATCCCCAACCTCAGACACAGCATAAGAAACAGCATGAAATATTTTTCAATTCAAATTCAGGTTAAAAATCAAAATGATTTGCACATCACTCAAAGTGGTACTTTGCATATCATCATCATTGATTTAAGAAACATAACAGTGGATTATCACGAAATATAAACCCTATCAGTAACTAAAAAAAAGATAAGCAGACAGATGTGAATGGTGCTTGATTGTAAACAAATGTAATGTACAGGCAAATTTCTCAACCTCATAGTTATTCCACTTTCAACAAACAGTTATAATACAGCATGCTTATAAAATCAGGATCAAACCTAATTACTCAGTTCAGCAAAATGTTTTCTGGGAGTGATTATTAGTACTCAAGAGCACTTTCTGGTATTTTTTTTTTCCATCTTACCAGGATGTTTTGTTTTTTTTTTTTAATCCAAAACCAGATGGTACATTGATATTAATCCTGTGGTCATCTTCCAGTCACTGCTTAGAAACACAACGTTCAGACATTTATAGTGCTTTTCCTTCTTTATTTGTTGATAATATCTACACAATGCCATTTGAGACCAATTATTGTAAAGTGAGTAATATCAATGGCATGAAATTCTTGCAAATTGGAGCTAATGACCTATTTTGCAGTGCAGTTGTGTGAATTGCCACAGGCATCCAATGCATTATGGTGTAGACAAGAACTTTTGTATGCATTTTAATTTCACAAATCTTGGCTCTTGCAAATTTCACAAAATCAAAATGCACGCACAAATTTCTGGTTCTACAGTATAGGCCTACAAGCTGAAGAGCAAACACTTCGATTCAAAACCAATATTGTATGAAATGACAACACTAAAGGCAAATTATTAAGTTTCCAAAGACACAGAAATAGTAATCATATGTATCTGTTCATAATCTTTGATTTTAGTGCACAAGTAATTCTTTGAAAGGGTTATTTACATGCTGGGCACATGATCTCCAAAATATCTGAATTTTTGTAGAAAATCACACATATGAAATTATATCTGGTAACCTTGATAGTTTCAAATCGATCATTTACTATATAGCATTTTGACAAAATTCTGGAAATGGTAGCATTTAACAGTTTGAAGTACCTGCTGTACATTTTTCAAATGTTCTCAAAAGCAAGTGAATTCACCGCCATTATTGAAATAAAACTGGTTCTCAAAACATCTTTTCCAAAATGAATTACCTCTGGTAAATAGAAACATTTCAATAGATGGTACTCTGCGCAGATGTATTCTGTGCAGATGTGCACTGCACAGATGTACTCCGTATGTCTGGAGAAAAAATAAATGCAACTTTTCTCACATTTACTCAGTTCATCGTCACAAGTCCAATACTCATGAGTCATAGGCCCACAAGCTTGACATTAGGCAAAGTTCCACGAGTCCAACACTATGCAAACGAGGCCCACGAGTCCAACACTCATGACATCACAGAGCTTAATGTACGCAGTGTCGGTATTGGGGCCTATTTGCCAAGTGTTGGACTTGTGGACCTTCTTTGCCTACTGTCAGACTTTATTTGCCTAGTGTCAAGCTCATGGGCAGTCCAACTTGTGGGCTCTACGACTCATGGACCTTTCTTCAATGCCAAGTTTGTGGGCTTTATGACTCATGGGTGTTGGTCTTGTGGAATGACCCCATCTCATCTAATCAGGCTCCCGCTACAAGCCAGTGCCCCTGGTTTTCACTCGTGTGCAAACCCATACGGTACCTGACTGCACACACTTATTTCAAAAAAGAGAGATAAGGGAAAGGCAGCTCTACATACTGAGCATTTTTGAGTGGGAAGGCAACCCCAGCAAAACCAGCAAAAATTCATCAGTCCCACCAATTCTCGGTATCGCCAATACCTAGGTGCCATACGGCAAGCAGCGTTTCAGATGCATTATGGGATAGCTCAGGGGACAAAGTTGCATCTAGTTATGGCTGCAAATGCATTCAGGTCATGTTCCGTCTTAATCCAGGGATATTTTTGTTGAAGATTTCTTTGCTTTCCATCATGTGACCATCACACTGAAGCTTCACAGTAGCAAATCATGACTCTAGTGAACGCAATTCAGTAAAATTTAGAAGTTTTAAACTCTTTTTAGCTTTAGTCTGAAAGAAGAAAAAAAAAAGCAGTGCTCAACAAAAGAAAAGCAGACGAAAACTGGGTTGAATTGCAAGAGAACTGAGAAACACGTAAGACAACAGGAAGCGACAATGCTCCCGAGGAATCCCACAGTGCATTTGTGATATGGCTCTTCAGCATGCTCAGAAGTTTTGTACACATTGGTGATACCGAGAATTGCTTTCTACTCCAACAAGGCCATAGCAATATTAACACATCAAACAATTAGAATTTCATTGCACCTTATAGGCAGAGTTCCTGCCTAAGGGCTTTCTGATATATTTGGTTGTTTACTGCCTTATTCCAAATTTGAAACCTTCAGAATACAATTGCATGTCACAGCAAATTTACAGGTTATTCAAAATCTAATTAGCAACTACATCATTAACAGGGTGCCATGAATAATAACACTGCAGCCAACAGCGCGGGTGGCCATGAAGGCTTGGTGACACAAATCACAAATATCACACACACACACACACACACAAACATTAAAAAAACAAACAATAACTAAACTGAAGCTAATCATTGGTATTAAAGGACAAGTTCACCTTCATGGACATGTGGATTGAGTAAATGCAGCAATATTAGTAGAACACATCAGCGAGAGTTTGAGGAAAATCGAATAATCCATTCAAAAGTGATGAATTTTTGAAGTTTCTGCTCAGTCACTGCTGGATGAGAAGAGTACTACAGCTTGTGATGTCACACATGTACAATGATGATATAAAGAAAATAAAAGAAAATTCACCATATCTTTACTTTTCTCGCATAATAAAACACTTGACTTCCCTCTTTCAGAAGGCAGGTGGAATGATATTACCCTTAACGTACACAAGTGACAAGTCGAGGAAATGTACATATAAAGAAAATTCAACATATTTTTACTTTTCTCACATAATAAAAGAACACTGACCTCCCTCTTTCAGAAGGCAGGTGGTATAATATTACTCTTAACATACATCAGTGACAATTCGAGGAAATGTAAACTTTTTTCAAGAAGTAAAATTTTTGAAATAATCTTTATATTTTCTTTATATTGTTATATGCATGTGACATCATACACTGTAGTAGTCTTCTCATCCAGTAGTGACTGCGCAGATACTTTAAAAATTCATAATTTTTGGACGGATTGTCCAATTCTCCCCAAACTTTCACTAATAAATGTGTTCTCGTAATATTGCTGCATTCACTCAATCCACATGTATGAAGGTGGACCTGCCCTTTAAATGCCTTTCATTTTAATACAATCATGCATGCAAACACCACTCTTCATTGTAAGTAGGATAGTTTAGCTCTGAAGCCCTGCACTCTTTCACACAGGAGTATATGAGCAAAAACTTCATGGAATTTAGTTTTTGACAGTAATGATCCACCTGTCATTTTATGACTTGTTTTTCTCTGCTGCACAGGATACTGACAGATGCTCCATATTTCCAAAAATATAGGTACTGGCCTGATTTTATTGTCAGCTTCAGCGCATCTAAAAATGCCACTGAAAGTTAAAATACACTTGCAATGAATTTTTTGAAACTTATCACTATCTGTGTTATATCAATCCTCAACTTTCTTGCTTTTTCTTCTTCACGTTCTTTCATTCTCTTCTTTTTCAGCACTCCTTTTTGATTAAAAAAGAAATTGTCTGACTCCTTTTTAAACAGTTTTTAAGCATAAAAAAAGTAAAAGGAAACGAGAAAGAAGAGTGGGCGAGAAATACTATGAGAGGAACAAAAGATGCAGGAAAAAAGTGAAAACAGAAGAAAAGGAAGTTAGCAAACACAGGAGACCAAAGTAAATATGAAGAACAAATTGATGATGATAATACAGAAATGATGAAGAAAATAAGGGCAGCAAATAAAACATAACATCAAGTCACACAAAGATGCACAAAGAAAGGAAGAAATATAAATGACTGATCTAGTACTCTCCAGACTTCGGACAATTCACTTTCCAGGAACTGCAGTTGGAGCTACTGCACAGTTGGAACAACAATGGGCATTCTCAAGGGAAAACTTGAATATTGACAAAAGATTCCCACATATTTCACAACCTAATTCCATCATTTTTATAATCCAGAAAAATACTGTGAGAATACACTTTTTTTTTCTCAGACTTTCAGTCCCTACAGACACAGGTAGGAGATGTATGGTTTGCATTAGATAATTGAATTAGTCCTTCAAAAAAGATGCTTCCTACACCTGTCTGCATGCAATTTACTTTTATATCGTAACAATTTATTATGTCATGCACTTAGTTCTGCAGTCTTTATCAGCACTTGAATGAATGATACTTCTTTATTGGCAATTTCTCTTTGAACATCTATCTGAATTACTGAGTAAAGGGAGCAAGCTACTGAATGTGACATTCAATTAACAAAGACTGATAATGAACAACAGAAGATTACAAAACAAGAGACCCAGCAGGTCCAGTGCTAACTGTTGTAATAGTGGACCAGATTCAATGATGAACAGAGGACATAGTTGTTTAACGATAAAATGAACAACTTTAATCCACTATCACAAACTAGCGTCATGTAATGACTGCTACTCTGACCGTATCACTCAAATATAGAATACATGGAATATGCGTACACTTGTGATAAATGTAGTGCGGTCACATAACACAACATCCCCCTCCTTCTGAAAAGATACAATGACGAATATTTTTAAACTGCACTTGTACATATGGAAACATTCACATTGATCTTCCAAGTATTATAAATGTGAATCTCTGACACAAAATGCTGAAAAATGGAGGAAGCTTGTTTGAGATTTGCATATATACCGGTACGTTGAATTATAATCAGGCAGGCAAATGAAATCTATTCTTCTTGAAACAGCCGGTCTCATAAATGCAATATACTCAGTACAAGAAACTCTTTTTTTTTATATCAGTATAAGTTTTACATTTCTCATATAGAATTAAACTGAACAAATCTCGACATATCTGGTATCGAAAGATAAGACGAATAAAACGATAACGTATTCAAACTTATTGTCACAAAATGCATGTAGTTTAACACCAGCATATTTACAAATAATTTCACGTATATCTTCGTGACATCTTTGATAATATAAGACAGAAATAATTATATTCATACGGAATGTATATATAGTATATGTAATAAAAACAGAATGATTTAGCATTTGAGTTTGTACTCAGATTATCATCAACACAGGAAATAATTTATATATGCTTGTATGTTTGTTGTTTTTTTTAACATTCAGTTGAGATTAACTTTTGTATGTGAAATTAGTGAACAGCTACATCATAGTTTCAATACACAAATGTGATTAACAGTAATACACAGATATAGCATGCAACAAACATTTTGATAAATGTAGCATATGTCGTAGTTGTTATGGTTCCTGACTTAAATTTCAAATATTGTCTTGTGAAATACAATGATGTGTATCACTTGGTTACACAAATGTGCTGTAAATAAATCTACACTAAACATAATGAATGAATATACTATTTACACTGACAATGCTGCTAGTTTATCTTCCAGCATTGCATTACTCTTGGTACCGCGATGGGGGTCTGACTTCACGTCCATATCGCGTTATGTACCGGGTAGAGACTGATTTCCTATCAGATTGTCTTTGTCTTCTGTCTGGATGTTGTCTCCTTTCCTCACTCCTGTCGTCGTCTTCGAAGTGAACCCGTTTTGGAACTATTGGCTTCGTTCCGGTTGGCATCTCTCTCAGGTGAGATCTATTTCTCCTCAAGATGCTACCGTTGGGAGTTGCTACTTCGTAGGATCTTGGTTCCTGACGTACTTTGCTCACTTCGGCAGGAAGCCAAGTGTTGTCTTTGGGATTCAGAACTCTCACTTTCTGTCCAACGTGCAGAGGTGGTAAATCCCTACCTCCATGCAAGTCGTGATTGTGTTTCATGTTCTCCTGTCTCTGAAACAACAAATCAGGCGTAGACGATTGTTTGGTCAAGTGGTGACTTGGAAGTGTTGTCCTGATTGGTCTTCCAAAGAGTAATTCAGCAGGTGATGGTAGGTTGGAGTCGATTGGTGTGGCACGAAAATGTAGTAGTGCTGTCTGGATGTCTTGTCCAGTTCTGGTACACTTGGTCATGATTCCTTTCACAGTTTGTACCATGCGTTCAGCGAGTCCGTTGGATCTTGGATATCGCGGAGACGATGTAATGTGATCAATTGACCATTTCTCACACATCTCTTGGAATGGTCTTCCAACGAATTGTGGACCATTGTCTGATATCAGAGTTGCTGGTGGTCCGAAAAGACTGAAGATACCACTCAGTATGTTTGCGACTGCCGCACTGGATGTATCCTTCAACTTGCGAACGATTGGATACTTTGAATGGTAGTCGGTCACTAACAGGTATTCTTCCTTGTTGAAAGTAAACAAGTCAGTTCCAAGCTTCGTCCACGGCGAAGTTGGTATGTCGTGAGGTTGCAAGGGTTCTCTTTGTTGCTTGACCTGATTTTCTTGGCAGGCGTAGCAATTCTTTGAGATTTGCTCAATGTCTTTATTGATGTTCGGCCAATACACGGTTTCCCTTGCTAGTCTGCGGGTACGTTCAATACCTTGATGACCCTGATGAAGTTGATTCAGGATGTCTTGTCTGAGGTCTGTGGGAATGATGACTTGATTGCCTTTGAAAAGTACACCATCTGATACTCCGATTTCATCGCGGTATGGCCAAAATGTTCTGACCTCTCTAGGTATTTCCTTGATTGTGTCTGGCCAACCATTCGTGACGATTTGCCACAGAGCTCGCAAGGTAGGATCTCTCGACGTCTCTTGTTGCAGCTCATTTCTCTTCTTTTGTCCAAAGAAGATAAGGTCAATCTGTGATATGTCGATTTCCTCACAGATCTCTTCCACATTGACATCAAGGGGAACGTCTTGATTCTTGCTTGGATTAGGCATTCTGCTCAAAACATCTGATATGATCATCGATTTGCCTGGCTTGTACTTGACATCATAGTCATAGCCTTGAATTTTGATGAGAAGTCTCTGCAAACGTGGTGGCGCACATCTCAGTGGCTTTCTGGTGATCATCTCTAAGGGTTTGTGATCAGTTTGGACAGTGAACTGGTTTCCGAACAGGTATGTGTGGAAACGTTGTATTCCAAACACGAGGGCTAGCGTTTCTCTCTCTATGTTGGAGTAGTTAGCTTGTGACGATGAGAGAGACTTTGAAGCAAATGCGACAGGTTTGCCTTCTTGCATCAAACAAGCTCCTAGGCCTTTTGATGATGCGTCGACTTCTAGGATCGTTGTCTTCCTTGGATCATAGTACTGCAAACAAGATTCTGCAGAGATCGCTTTCTTGAGTTCGTTGAAGGCATGTTGATGATCGTCTTGCCATGTGAATGGCACATCTCGCTTCAGTAGTTCACGTAAGGGTGATGCCTTTTCAGAGAAGTTGGCGATGTGTGGAGCGAGATAGTTAAGAAGACCAAGGCACTTCTGTAGATCTTCTTTGTCTTGAGGTGTTGGCATGGCATGAATGTCTTCAATCTTCTGTGGATCAGGGCGGATGCCATCTCTGGTATATACAGAGCCGAAGAAGTTGATGCTGTAAGTTTTGATGATACACTTCTTACTGTTGAAGACAAGTCCTTCTCTTTGGGCAACTTCCATCAGTCTGTGGAGGTTTTTGTCATGCTCTGCCTCGGTACGTCCAACAACTGCAATATCATCAGCGATACAGATGCATCCATCTACTTGACCAACGATACGGTCCATGTGTTGCTGGAACAAGTCTTGGCTGACAGAAAGTCCGAAAGGTAGGCGTGTGTAGCAGTATCTGCCAAATGGAGTACGAAAAGTTGTCAGCTCCTGGGATTCTTTGGATAGGTGAACAGACCAATATCCGGATTTCGCGTCGAGCTTAGAGAAATACTTTGCTCCGGAGAAAGCTGGGTTGACCTCTTCAAGAGTTGGAATCTTGTGGGGACATCGTTTGAGATTCTGGTTTAATCTCCTGGGATCTAGGCATACTCTCAAGGATCCATCTTTCTTGAGAACTGTAGTAATCGAACTACACCAGTCGGTGTGCTGGTCAATTTGTCTGATGATGCCTTGCTTCTCCATTGAGTCAAGCTCAGACTTCAGTTTGTCTTTGATGTGGACGCTGCACTTTCTTGGAGCATCAATGGTGGGGACAGCTCCTTCTTTGACATGTAGTGTTGCTTCTCCACGAAAGTTACCAATACGATCAAACTGGTCCGGATAGAGCACTTGCAGGTCCTTGACAGATTTCAACGGAGACGGTCTGTTAGTTGGACTACGACTCTGAGGGTGCATCTCATGGATTGTTACCACGTGTAACTCACTGCACATAGGTAGTCCAATTATCACTGGTCCTGAGACATCGACCACGTAGAAAAGTTGATCTCTCCACTCGGAGTCTTTGTACTTGCACGTGATCTGAAGGGTGCCCAAACAATGTATCGGGGAACCGTTGTATGCGGTAAGACGTGCTGAAGTCGGGTGTACAACTGCTTGCCACCTGCTTCCATACATGGCCTTGATTGTCCGTAGAGGGAGTGTATTTCCACTCGCTCCGGTATCGACCTTTGCATGTAAGATGTGTTGTCCACGTTTGCTGGGACAGATAATTCCAATCTTCACGAATGCTTCTTTCTGATGCACAGAATCGATAGATGCATCTAGGTCGTTTCCCAGTACGATAGTGTTAAATTCCTCAAAATCTTCCTGGGTTTCTCCTTTTGGCTCTTTGGAGAATTCGGCTACATTTTGTTTGGTTGGCTGCCTGGTGGGTGTCTTCTGTCTTCGTGGTGAAAAACTGCGGTTACCACCTTGGCGTCCTCTGCTTGGACTTCGTCCTCGAAGCACTTTTCCGTGTTTTGTCTTTCTGCAGCATTTAGCCCAGTGTCCTTTGGAACCACATGCTTTGCAAATGTCTCTGTAGGCTGGACACTTTCGTGGTGGATGATTCAAATTACAGTTACCACACTTCTTGCGTCTATCTTGGTTATGTGATAGAGCATCTACGTTGCTTGCGGAGGAGTCGATCGAACGAAGACACTGTTTGCCTACGGCTATGGCTTCGTATTTCCTGCCTTCATCAAGGAGGTTTGCTATCTTGTAGCCTTTGGGTTGGTCTAGAAGATCTTTCTGGAACGCCTCGATAGGTGTAGACGCAATGACTAGCTCTGTCACGCGTTCTGAGAGCTCATTTTCGGTAAAGTCACACTCTTTGGCTTTACTCCGGCATCTATTTACAAATTCGTCGATAGTTTCATTTGCGTGTTGACGATATCGCATCAGTTCCAGTCTGTGGATGCGAAAATTTAGCTTGACTTTCAGCTGACCTTCAAGAGTAGACCACAACATTGCAGGTTTTTCTTGATCCTCACTGGATAAACCGGATGCGTTAATTCTACGCAAACCTTCATTTCCTACTGCAATTTTGATTTTGATTGCTTGCTTCTTTGGGTCTTGGACATCGTTGTCTTGGAAGCATAACTCCATGCGTTGTTTGAATAACTTGAATTCTTCCGGCACATCAGCACTATTCCAATTCATTTCTGGATACTTTGCCATCGTGCGTTTTGATTTAGATTGAGTTGGAGATACAAATGATACAATGCTTGATATCAACGTCACACTGTGCAAACTTATACGGCTGAATGGTTACAGATATAGTTTACAAAGTAAACAAATCAAGAATAGTTTGGAAACACAGAAATATATGACACAAAGTCACTCCTGATATACATGTATCAATAATGTACACTCTCCAAAATACATCGAAACATGTCTAGATGTCAATATTACCACAGTAATACACAGATGCATATGAATATGTCAAAACATTCATGTACACAAATAACGAATGTATGTAATTGTCCACACGCAAGTGTTCAAATGTCTGAGATAGTTTACTGAATTGTACTAATTCTCATCTCTTTTATCTGGTTGCATATGGATTCACTCTCAGTCTGGATCGTGCCGTGTCTTGATTGTCCGTCCTCGCTACGTTGTACATGTAGCTTGCAGGGTAGATGAACTGCGATAACGGGAAACTGCGTATGCTCTGTCAGAAATATCCTTCCGCTGAGTGATGGTCCAGGTAGAAGCAATGATGTCGCAATACACGTTGCTATGCCGATAAGATAAACACATTTCTGGCCAGTCCAGGATAATACGCGTCTATCTGCGTCTTCTATTGTTATGTCAACAATGGATGTCAATGGATACGGTGCGCTCAGGTAATGCGAACTTGGTCTATTGTTACGTCAACAATGGACGTCCTTGGATGAAACGCTCGGGTATTGCGCGTACTTGGATACGGTGCGCGTCGATAATGCTTGTTTACAGAACTGCAACTGTCCAATGTGGCGAATGTCAGTGATACGTGCGACGAAAATATTCTGACAACATTTTGTGCGAACTACACAGCTATATCTAACGATGTAGAAACGAATATAGAATGCTCTGCAAAGCGTTCATCAATCCGATGATATGTATTCGTATCGTTATTCGTTGATGAGCAGCATGGATGATAAAATAATCGGTTTATTCACGCACAGTGTTACTCACAAGACGAGTCGTTCAGCTAGTCCATGCACGTATCTGCAGTAGACGTAGACGTGTTGTGCGCAGTGTCCTCTTGGGCGGTTTCAGCACAAGTCACTCATGATGAATTTCCCTAAGAAAACTTTAGTTCCGTGCTGTTTTGGCATAAATCCGTGTCTGCACCGCTGCCACCATGTTGTAATAGTGGACCAGATTCAATGATGAACAGAGGACATAGTTGTTTAACGATAAAATGAACAACTTTAATCCACTATCACAAACTAGCGTCATGTAATGACTGCTACTCTGACCGTATCACTCAAATATAGAATACATGGAATATGCGTACACTTGTGATAAATGTAGTGCGGTCACATAACACAACACTAACCTCTGATGAATCGCAAGTTCATCTTCCACACATTCTTGCAGAGTATTAGCTTTCATAGCAAATTTGGGGGATTGTGTCCATTTGTATATTTCTTCAAACTAGTGACAATCATTGCCAAGTTTGAAGAAAATCTGACAATGCATTTCCAAATAGACAAATTTTGTCCCAGCCCCAGGGAAAGGCATTGCTTGGATCTGAAAGAAAATCCCCAAAATGAAGAAAAAAATAAAAAATAAATAAATAAAATAAAACATTTAAAAAAAGAATAAAAGTGCAATCACGAATGTATTTACTGATACACAGCACTTGATAATTTCTGGTTCTAATGACAAATATTTAAAAAAAAAAGATTCTCTAATCATGGTGTTTTGGTGTGACCTGGGTCCCACAAGTGCTCATGGTGTCTGTTTGATGAAATAATGATTTACAATTACACCTGCCCAGTTTGGTGAAAATTTGACAATATTTTTTACAAGATGATGAACGTGCAAGAAATTGCACCCTAATATGGTACTGGCACCAAGGGTGCCACCTCTGGATCTGCCACAGACAAGCTTGGAAATACACTCACTAAAATTTGGGTGCTCTGGTGGAGGGCATGGCACCCATCTGTTCAATTTCTATCACCCTGGTGAAAACACCTGTCAAGTTTGCCGACAAATTTGACAATGTCCTTTCAAGACAATGAAAATGTGAATATTGGCCTCTTCTTTGTCCCACCCCCCCCCCCCAACTGGACCACATGAGCACCCCTCAATTTGACATGAACAAACTTGAAACAGCATAAACAAACATACTTACTTTGATATAGCATTTTAGCTCTATCTTTTTGGTTTTATAGATGTATCTTGTTTTGATTTGATTAATTTATGTAAGATTCTCTAATATAAAGGTTATGGACCCCCTGGGGAATATAGTAACCATTTGTACAAAACATATTCTGTCATCTCAGCAATGGATGCCTGCTAAGTTTGGTTAAAATTCAACCATGCATTATGAGGAAGATGACAATTTGACAAGATGGCCTTTAAACTGCTACCCCCCACGCCTTTACATATCATATATACACACACATTCAGGACCTCGAGAAGGACACCCCTGGATTTGGCATGAACAAACTTGAAACCACAGTCAACAATGGGCTTGATATTTTTAACATTAACTTACCTGTGTCACATGTGGTTCTAGTGAAGATTTGTAAAGATCCCTCGATTTCAGGGATTTGGGGCCCACTGGGGGCCCCAGGGGAGCTTTGTGCCAATTTGAACAAATTGAGATCCTACCACCCTAAGGGAAGCCAAGTTTAGTGAAAATGTGTTGTGGGGTGTTCTAAAAGAAAAATGGTACAAATTGAATGGGGGGGGGGGGGGGGGGACAAAAAAGAAATTGCACACAATGCCAGATGCCAGAACAAGGCATGCCAGGACAGCTAGCGAATGGAGTGTGTCGATTCTGCTCCGACCAGCTCCGATTGGAGGAGGAGGAGGAGAAGAGGGAAGGCATCCCTGGGTTTGGACTCACCTTGCCAACCATTGCCGTCCTGGCTCCTAGGCGCGCAGCCATCACACACTGATTTGCCCCTTTGCCTCCAAACCCAGTACTGAATCTATGGCCATGGATGGTTTCTCCTGCCCTCGGAAACTGTGATACATAGCTGCACAATGGATAGAGACAGAAAGAAATATTCAAAGTAAAGATAGAATGATGGAGATACATAGATAGGTAGAGAGAAAGATATATAAATAGATATATGAGAGATAGAGAGAAAGATAATGAGAGAGAGAGAGAGAGAGAGAGAGAGAGAGAAAAGTCTATCTTATACAAATTCCAGTTTTTTGAGACATGTTCTGACAAACAACTTGTCCAGAGTATAAAATACATACATATGTAACACTAGGGTGGTTGCAACCTTTGAATGTTTTGCACACTACTTGTCGCTTTCAGGAAAATGGATCTATTTACATTATTGTTATTTTCTTCCTTCACATCTTTGCCTACTTCAATAATTTCCACAAGGAGTGGCTGGGCAATTCACTTGCTCTCGGTGGGGTGGATATGATACAAATTTTCCCCGAGATACCAACGCCAAAACACAATGTCAGAAAGCATGCTGGAAAAACATGCTTGTTGCATGAAGATCACTATCCTTTTTCTTTCTCTGCCTCACCAGAGGCAAAAGTCCTTTAATTTCATGTCCAACAACCTCTATTTTCTGCTTGGATGCTAATCGAAAAAGAAAAATTGTGTAGAAGCATTGGATCTGGGATGTGTTTGAAGTATAAACACAGAAACATTCCATCGAGAATGTCTGCATGCAAACATTTTTGTGCAAAGATGATGCTGACCTGGTGATAGCAGATAGCAGATTGTGGGTATGAGAATAGTGCATATATGTGTATGCTTTTGTGTGTGATCACAATGCCCCCCCCCCCCCCAAAAAAAAAAAAAAAATGGTTATAAATGCAACTTGTATGACTTGGCAGTCACACTTTGTTTTGAAAACTAGTGCAAGGGTACATACAGTCTGTAGAGGTATACATTTAATGTCCAGTGGAATTATGCGCTCATTATTGGGATGAACGTTGCAAATACAAATCAGCTAATAATCTGGATCAAACTATTCTTGCAGACTGTTACCTATTGACAGAAGAACAAGGCAAACTGAAGAGGCTGGGGAGGGAGGGGGCTTCAGGAGGCATGGTATCCCTTTGAATTCTATCACACTTGCAAAAATACCACATTTGTAGAAAATACTGACCATGCATTTTTAATAAGAGGATCAAAGTGTAAATTCCCAGATCACTTTACGTCATTACAGCTAAACCCATGCTTAAGCGGTAGAATCCAGGCTGCCTGCACAAGCAGCGCTAGCTTCACATCTCTCAAACGTGGTAGTCTACCGCCAAAAGCGGTAGAGTTGGCAAACACTGAATCAATCTACACAGGAATAGACCATGTGGGATATGACACCAACAGCCATTATCAGACATCGAGAGGGATTATACCCAGTAGCAATTCACCGGAATGGTCACTCAATCATCATGCAAGTGTCAAGTATGAATATCAAAATGTATATGTGTCAAAATGCCTTGCCATTAAGGCATCAAACCCTGCTGCAAGAACATGTGCAGGCAATATTGATCTATACAACCCATCTCATTTTTACCTAAACATGTACACCACAAACTCCACCATTACTGATGAGCTTTTAATAATCAATCACTTTCAAGGTCAATCAAATAATACGACTAGAGGAGCAGTCTGAGAGCGCGAATCTCCGCCAAGCAACTAATTATTACCAATGATCTTGCTCTTCCATAGAGATCAGTGATTTCCTTCCATACGTATGCATGCTGAAAATCGCCCGATTTTCCAGTATAGAAGCCTTTTGTTATGTCACAAACCCTCAGTTGCACGGTGCGCCCCACCCTAGCAGAAACTAGAGCACACACTTCAGTGTGCATATGAAAACCCCCAAAATGCGTAGCTTGAACTCCCAAGGCCATTGACCCTACCTGCCAAAATATTGAAAATCCTTCATAAAATCCATAAAAATTTCCAGATCACTATGAAAATTTAATCATCTATTCCTTGTGTCATTCTCAAACTTTCCTGCAAGTTTCATCCAAATCCGTTGCCAACTTTTTGAGTTGTTTTACACACGGACAAACAAACCAACAAATGCCTAAGAAAATGTAACCTCCTCCTCAATTAAGTCTAGTACTAAAGTATCAAAGTGTACTTCCATCAACTCATCCCCCTCAATGACCTATTCTACATACCAGGTACCTGATCCAAGCAGAGCATGGTATGATACTATCATACACTAATCATCACAGGATAACTTGTAAAGTATGACCATGAGGCATGCATGATCTGAGCTAGAAAGTCCCATAGATTAAAAACTAACTTTACACCAGCTGACGATTCCCTACAAGTGTACCTCCCCCCTCCCTTCCAAGAATCTGCCCCTCATTAAACTCATGAGAGTACTATAGTATCTGCAAAATCTGCTAATTTTCATAATGGAGTATTGATGTGATCAGGGACCCTTCCTTATTTTCATAATGGATAGTGAATTGATCAGGGACCAGACTCCCTCTTCACTGTACAAGTGACTAATCCACATTACTGAGCATGCACTTCAGTCACTTCAGCCAAAACACAACCCCAGAAAACATGCAAACAAAAACATAGTTTAACAGGTGGATCATCCTTATCCTTTTTTTATCTTTGCCTTTGTACAAGAGGCAAAAGTGCAACCACTATATTATTGATGTCCAACTACCCTAATATGCTGTTTGGATGCTAACTGCAAGGGAAAGAATATACCGTACGGTACTATAAAAGTGGATATTTTCGCGCGACTAATTTTTCGCGCTTGGACGGGCAAGAAGAGTTTCGCGTGTTTTGAATTCTGCGGAATCAAGACATTGTACAAAGGAACATATATGGCAAGCAAAAATATTCACGTGCTTTTATTTTCGTGCTAGTTTCTGGTTGCGCGAAATGCGCGAA
Source organism: Diadema antillarum (assembly GCF_040938485.1). NCBI lineage: Eukaryota > Metazoa > Echinodermata > Echinoidea > Diadematoida > Diadematidae > Diadema > Diadema antillarum. The sequence continues at coordinate 2,116,099 of NW_027270925.1, read as the reverse complement.
AATTTCAACACCGTGAAAATTTCCACTTTTATGTAGAACTGTAGGCCCTACATGTAAAAGCACTGGATCTGGAATGCATTTTTTTTTTAAATTAAAGGAGAAGTTCACCTTAAAGGGATCGTATAAAGTTGTGGTTGAGACCTAACTTTGGGTTTCTAACATTTTTTAGTGAGATAATGAGAGACCTCTAGTGAAATATGAAAGAGAATGTACCGGTACTAGGCGGTAGCAATATCAGCTCATGAATAATATTTGAAAAAAAAAATTACATCTTGAATCAACTTCTATTGAAGAAAACTGCAACAGAAAAGATACTTTGTGTCAGTGGTAGAGAAAAATGCATCGCATATATTGGGGTGCGATGTACCAGGAAAATTACTAGTATTCCCTACTCATATAATTGGGTGAATCAATCTTTGAGTCTGGAAACTCTGTCCCTGAAGAACTATGAAGGGGGGGGGGGGGACTTTCGCATATTTACAATAACTTGATAATGGGTGCAACCGTGCATGCAATGGAAATTTGCAGGAAGGAACTCAAGCCCAATATGATGCATGTAACAGAAACCTGCTAACATGTGGCTATGCACACAGCTGCATGTGCTCCAATCAAACCAAGGTGCCATGACTCCAGATAAAGGGAACATGTGGATGTTGATGGAAAACGGTTCAGACATGGGCAATGGGGTACACTAAATTACTTTGAATTTACACAGTGTGACCTTTATCACATGCAGGATCAATAAGTCCTATCTGCTCATCAAGGTCCCATTATAGTCATACTATACACAAAGCTGTCACAAAGTGAGATGCCTCACTTCGCACAGCGTTTGGTCGGATCAAACTGAGGTCCAGGGGGGTGTTTCATCAACGTTTGTCAGCGCTGACAACTTAAATCACCATAGTAACAGTCACTGACCAGAGCATCTCAGCCAATCAAATCCAAGGATTTTGCTGAAATCGGTCAGCGCTGACAAACATTGATGAAACACCCCCCTGTATGAAGCTAGCCCGACCAATAACTGCGACCAGCCCCAACGCGTAGCATAATAACTGTATACGAGGAGCGCCCCGGGGTTAGCCTGACTAGATGCCGTGCGATACTTGTGTAAAGCAACAGGGTTGTGTATACTAGTAGCATGAAGCAAGCCTGGACTCCCAGCCATGATATAGAGCTCTTGGTATATTCACTGCCATGACAATGAGGAATGTAATGAGTACCATATGCCAAACGAACAAAGGTGGGTATGAATTAATACCACATTGGCACATATGCACATAGGGTCACATGCTGGCATGTGGTGACTACATGACATTACTTGTGGATATAAAACAATCGAAAAAGAGGGTAAGGTTTACCAGCTAGTAGCTAGACTAGGCATTGTGTTTGTAAATTTACTCTACTCTACTCTCTACATTAGGTAGGCCTACATCGATTGATTGATCATAGACAATACTAGTTTATAAAATGGTCAGATGGTACATCATCTGCAAATGTTGGTGGAATTGGGGTGGGAAGTGGGGTGGCATTTTCTTCTTCTTCTTCTGATTAAATTAAGTCTGCCTCCTTCAATAGACTGAAGATTCTTGCAGACTGGTGCTATTTACATTATAATACACTTTATTTACAGATATTTACAAGCACATAGAAAATTTGACGAAAACAACTAGCCACTGTGATCAACCGTTAGACGGTTTCGAAATGATCCCACAGATCAAATGTCAGACGACAGGGAATTCCAGTTCCTTACAGTTCTTGGGAAGAACGAATGGCGATGCGATTCAGTTCTCGAATATGGTACCTGATGTTGCGAGGCTCTTGTTAACTGAGTAGCCTGTTTGATAATATAGTCCTGTGCTGAAAGAGGAGTAAGATTATTGTGTATTTTGTACATCATAATTAGCCTGTCATTTTCTCTGCGCTGTTCCAGAGTGGTCCAATCAAGTTCTTGTAGCATTTTGGTGACACTTGAGGTTTTTAAAGAAAGGCAAACAAAGCTAAAAATATAAAGCCATGATCATATAAAGCCATGTGCTGTGCTGGAGTGCTCTTGAAGTTGAAATTGCACACAGCAGGGATAAGAATTACGATTGCGAGAGGGACACACCCCCTCAATTGAAATGGCTAGACTAATTTGTCTTTAAATACTCCTAGAACCACAACAAAATAAACATGAAAGTACAGAAAAACTTATTCTCTAGTTACCTAATAAGGTCTGTGTTACAAGATCCTACGACAAGGACATCTACTTGACCTTGGTAGTTCTGGGGATCCATGCTGTATTTGGTGATTTTGGTGATTTTGGATACGAATCTCTGCGGACAATCCACCACCGAATACGTGTACTAGTATTGTACGGGGTCTGTGCGCAGCGAAAATCTCCCAGCGGCCGGCCAAGAGCTACCACCGGGAAACGTTCCCGAGGTTTTCAAGTGACATCTCGCTTTGTAGCAGCGATAGTTGGCCTCACGCACACATGGGCCGCAGAGAGAGTTTAACAACCTCGCCACCAAACACACAGAACAGCTGTGTAGCCTTGAAGTACAGGGTGATGAATTTCATTATGTTCTGGTATGCCCGTTTTTCATTGACGAGCGTAGGGAGTATGTTAAGCGTTACTACTACCGCAGGCCTAATGTCGTCAAGTTAAATCAGTTATTTAATGTTAAGTCTATCAAGCAACTAAAGAATCTTTCAAAATTTTGTAAAATCATCATGTCAAAGTTCAAGTAATTTTCTTTTTTATTGTAAACTTATGTACATACATGGTAGCTAAGACTTCATTTTTTTTTAAAGATTATGTTTAGTTATTAGTCCGTATAGGTATTTAATTTCAAACAATTCTTGCCTTTACTTGCTTGCTGTTAGAGCTTATACTTATACATGTATATATATATATATATATATTTTTCTTCTTTCTTATGTATTTTTATATTTGCTGTAAAGTACTCATTTGTAGAATACTCATTTGTATTTCTTCCATGCCCCTGAAGGGGCCGTTCAAGAAATAAAAATCACTGTATCACTGTATCACTGTAGCTGTCGATGTACAGGTCGTTGTTATTGTTGCAGTCGTTGTTGTTGCCGTTTGTTATCAATAAAGTTTTTAAAGCGGGTGTGCAGCTCAGTGAGGGGGGCATCAACCACGCTGTGGTTCCAACAGTCTCTAGTAGGTAGTGTGGTGTGTACAGGTCTTCGGAATAACGAACCTTCGGAATAATGCCACAAATGTTCGGATTAACGAACCCTTTTTCATTAATTTCGGATTAACGAGCCTCTAGGTATAGTGAATTTGTGTGTTTCGGATTAACGACCCTTCGGAATAACGAACCTTCGGAATAGCGAACCTTCGGAATAACGAACAGCACCCGTTGAAAAGATAGCACGAGAGAGCTGAGCATCTAGAATCCGCTAGACCTCAAGAGCTTGACCCCGGCTGCAAGGAACTTTTTGCGCACATCAACTTGGAGTGGGCGTTGCGTTGCTAGGGGTTTCAGGCGGGAGAATCTCCAAATCAGAAGGTGCTTTGGGTTGGAGTCTCTGAAGTGGCACCAGAATTATGAACTGGGCCCCCATTTTTAAAAACCTGTGGCGACGACTATGGTCGGTCTTGCTATATGCATTTTCTTCTTGTTTCCAAGACAAATTCGAATGTCTGAAAACAGCATGTCTAAGAAAAATAGAGTCAAATTCAAAGGTCCAAAGCCTGTTGCAAGGTTGCATTTCTAGATACGTGCTCATTATTGGTCGGAAAGGTGAAACGTTTCTACAATAATGACATTATGGGATGTCACACGAAAAGGTCTAAATTTGAACTTAATTTTCTAAGAGCGTATACGTGCCAATCTCCTCCCCCCCCCCCCCAATATACCAAACCATGATGGATATGGCCTTTGGGAGTAGTCACTTGACTCACTTTATCTTTAATTAAACATGAAAATCAGTTTTGTTCACGGATCCTTCTCGCTAAGGGATAGAGGTTTGTTCGAACCTCCCCCCGGCCCCCCATCATAGTAACGGGCCTGAATAATTTGTTTACATAAGCGGACAACATTTATATGTATATAAATTGTATAAAGGCCTCTAATAGTCGTTTATTTGGCAATAGTTAAATTCGTGGTCAATACCTTCACTTTTTCGACATACTTATAGTCCATGGCGTGCGCCCCATTTTCGAAAGTAGGGGGGCACTTCCGGGTTTTATCAGCCGACAAGTAAAAAAAAAGAACAAAAAAAAAAAAAAGAGGTCTTCAGCCCATAGAACAAACGCCTCACAGCTCTCAAATGCTTTATTCTATTTTTTTTTCTAGTGCCACTTCCGGAGTAAAAGGCTCCCCCGCCCCCGCCCTTGCCCCCGCCCCCGTTCCGCCGGTCCAGTAGTCTGTCTGCAAAAAAAAAGTTCCCCAAAATCGTTATGTCTGAGATTAACACGAGCAGCGGTTTCGTGTGTGTGTTTGTGTTTGTGTGTGTGTGTGTGTGCTTTTTTCCTAGGAACGACCTCTGCGATTAAAATGTCCCTTTATCTTGTACTATACCTGCTTGATTTATAGCAGTTTGTTCATACTGTATAGACCTATACATGTATTATACATATAACTATAAAGTCATTTTCCCTATCTTCCAACCTTCGTTCATATAACTATACTATTCAATGTTATTCCACTTACAAGCCTTTTTCTTTTTCATTCCCAATCAAAATCCTAGAATGTTTGAGACTATAATGCTTTACTCGGATAGCAGCAGTTTGATTTTTGTTATTGCGGGGTGAATGACCTCGAACCGCGCTTTCGTGTCGCTATCACATAATAGTTAAAACCCCATAGGCCCTATATTATTCTGATAAGTAGGCCTATACAAGTAGAGGTTATCAAGACATATCCCTCTTGCATCGCAGTGCATGTAATACTATTCGCAAGATACCGAGTTTGCAAATATGCATGTATATTCATTGAGTTTTCGTATGTCATTGAGTTCTTGGGTTGAAAGGCATGAAGGGAAAGATGTTATTGTATATTAGGCCTTTCGTGTACGTCAGAATAATTTTCCATTCCTTTCGTGCAACTTCACCTACCGATACAGAGGTAAGCCTATAATACACACTTTTTTGTCTTAATCTGATCACTTTGTGTGGATCCTTTTTGGGTGGAGACAGGTTAAGAATGAAAACAGAGCTAATCTTTTTCTTTCCAGCGAAAGAATCAAGTAAATATTATGCCATGTATGGGACACCATTATTTTTCACGATTGAATTATTTCAAGAAAGATTAACTGAGGATGATAGAGAATCTGTGAATACTCTACAACACGTACCGCATGCACGTCTCACTCTGTTAGGGTTGTGATAGGGTTTGAATAGGTTATTTTGATGTGAGGATTATAGGATTAGGGTTAGGTTTATGTTTGTGAGTAGAATTTATGTTTGGCTTAGCGTGCAGATTTCATTGGAGTAATTGTCGCAGGAGCAAATGTCATGGAACCTCCTTTATCTGTCATCGTTTGTCCATAATGTCTCTATCTCTGTCTTTTACCTCGGTTTTGTATCTTCTTTTACTAATAATACCGCATAATTTATTATGGCACATCATAATTGAATCACACTAGTCACAATGCCTTACAGTTAGAGAGATGCACCCAGCCTGTTCAAGATCGCATCGTCACTGTTCTTTGTACTTACGTATATATATAATATATTCCTGGAAATAAATGTCATTGAACTGAACTGAACTCTATACCTGAATAAGAATGTCTTCAAAGTAAAGATGGAAAGAGGCGAGATTATGATGTGATCTCTCTTAGTGTTTTGTGAAAACAACTTCTTTATGGCTACATTTTGCCAAAACAAAACAAAAAAAAAGAGTGAAAAAAGGATGGAGATTGTGTATCAGCAGCTAAGTTTGATGTTGCTGCGGTAAGCGACCATACGCTGTAGCAACTGGCAAGCCGCAAAGTGATATCCTTTAGGTAAAGATTAGTCCACTTTTATACTTTTACACTTTTATAGCACAGCACTGCTATAGCCTCACAAGTACAGTAATATTTGGAAGAGTGGCGTATAGCGTCGTGGTAGCTCCCTGTTTACCGAAAGGATGCATTGAGAGCGTCAGATTTTGTGTTGTCAACGATAACAGGCATGATAGTCATACAATGAAACCAACAATGGCATGAATAATGATAATAATCATGATAATGATCATAATAATTTTGAAATTGCCCAAGACGAGGAGAAGGAGAAGGCTTGAATGGACCATTAGAAAAAAAACAAATAGTCGGAAACAATTATATAAAATTATTATACGAAGAGTTTACTCGCAAAACGAGTTAAGCGCTAATTATAAACATTTTATTTTTGTAAGTACATTTTTATTGTATTTTAAGATTCATCATCAGACAGAGCAAAATGAAGCCTTTCCAGCAATACCTCACTTGTAACTAAGGAATATTGTTAAAATATTTGACATTCTCTGATAATTTGTGTTGTTTTTTAATAGTTTCAATCGCAAACAAGGCGAACGTCTCATGAATGGAGCTAACTTATTTTGCGATAAAACTCTTTATTATAACAAAACCATTATGAATTCTTGTCCTATTCAGTTATTGGGTCGAAAGCCATTAAATACAGGAGGATTTATATGAATCATGTTTTTCTGTTACGGGTTTTGGATGGTTCAGGAATTACCTGTACAGAAAACAATCCTCATGATTTGATTTCATTCATATTGTTGCTGCATTTTTCACCAAGTATATACAACGTAACAAACAACTTTCCAATACTAATCATGTTATATCCAACACAAAATGAATAGATAATCATTGAATGTACCAATGATGAAATATTGTACATAGTAAGTAATAATCATACCCCCCCCAAAAAAAAAAAAAAAAGATAGTTGGAAAATCATTGAGTGTTCATTCGAATTAATACAAACAAAATGCAGGAAACCATAGTCTTAAGCTGAAGCTTGAATTTTTTGACCGTCTCTGGAAAAGCATATGGTTTATACTACGTTACAAATCGTTTAATACATTATCTAATTATTGTGTAACGGAGTGGGGTATTACGATACAAGACATGCGTGAGTGCAAAGGTGAGTTATCACAGATAGGGTGAAAGTGTATAATATGTGCAGTATTGTTGTTTCATTATTGTTGACGATATAAAAACAATATGCCTATATTAGGTATGTTTATGCATGCATAATGTATGGACACGAGTCATGTAATGTAACATTATTATGTGGTAGAACGAATATCTTGGCAAATATGAATTCAATGAAATATATGGTAATACCATGGTATTACAGTGTATAACAAAATCAGTGCTTAAAGGTAACATGAACTATAGTTTAGAGATAATTCCGACACTAAATTATAGATATTGAACTAAAGATCTAACTCATATGAGCATACCAGCTTAAATTTTCATCAATAACTACTCTAAGAAATTTGGAATGTTGTTCCTGTTGAATAAAATGGTCATAATAAATATGCTATCATAATTGTGGCAATTTCTGTATAATGTACTTGTATCTACATGTGCAGCTGTACATACTGTACGACGTATTGTATGTGGATGAGAGCTTGTATGATTGTATTTGTTTAATGTATTTTTTGTTGTGTTGTGAACCAATGAAAAACAAATTTCTATTTTCATGATTTTTCATGAACAGCTGAGGTAATGAATACTCATGGCATATCGTATTATTATCATAATGGTTATCATACTTCCACATTTTATGAGAGAAATTAGAAATGTGCCGTTTTCATGGGGTACTTGCCCCCCCCCCCCCGTTTATAAATATTGAATGCCTATTCTAACGATGTCCTCTCATATTCTGTTTGATAATGAAAATGTTTTTTCTTTCTTTCTTTCTTTCACAAAAATTCATACAAGCTAGCATCATCAACAGAGGGCGGCAAAGCATGCTCACTGCGGTTGGTTGCTGGAAGATATTAGTCAAGGCTCGGTCACAAATGCCTTTACGAACTGCTACGAACGCCGTACGAACGATTTTTAGACAATTTCGTAAGATCTTCTTAGGAAGGCCGTACGAAACCAGCGTTCGTAGACCGTTCGTAAGTTAGTAGCCTGGTCGATGGTCTTGTCCAAGATTTTTTTTTTTTTTTTTAACTTCGTACGAAACCCTCTCTTCGCAAGGCGGATGTACGAACGCCGTGCGAACATCGTAAGAAATACGCAAGATTTTGCAGGGTCGAGAGACAATATTCTAGAAGCCTTAGATTCTTACGATGATTGTAAGAACGCCTTAAGTCGTTCATAGAGGGCTCTTTCGTCTTTCGTAAGAATGCCTTACGAACGGAGATTCGTACGGCGTTCTTACGAACAATTCTTCCGGTTTGTAAGGCGTTCGTAAGGGACTCGTAAGGCGTTGGTACACAATATTAATGTGCAACTGTCGAGTTTTAAGGGTATAAAGCCTAATGTGCGAAGTTCAAATCTTCACTTTGTTCTAGGTGTTCGACCAGAAAGCATTTCTGTTAAATATGGGACCAACAGGGAATGCAATCAAATGGAAAAGAGGGAAGGGGAAGAAAAGAAAAGAGGGAGATGAGGAGGAAGAAGCGAGAGGGGAGAGTTGGAGCAACAACCTCCTCCTCTACTTGCAGATGCAGCTGCAGTTGTACTCTCCTTGGCACTACTGCCATCTTGAAGTATAAAATCTTCAACTGTTACAGAATTTTCGACAGGACACGGCAGCGTATGTTTAACAACCCGACAAAATATACAAAAAAAAAAAAATCGTAAATCTTCTTACGAATGACTTGAGAGTGCCGTGAGTTGCACGTACGACCATCTTACGACAAAAAGAAATCGTAAGATGGTCGTAAGTCTGACGAAAGAATATCTCAAATTAGTCATTCTTACGAAAAACGTAAGAATTCTAGGGCCATAAATCATTTCGTTTCTCTGAAAGGTTTTAAGTTGTTCTTACGAATTAAACAGCGTTCGTACGAAATTCGTAAGAAGGCCTTCTAAGAATCTGTTCCCCATCTACGAATCTCTACGAACTCCAGAATTCCTACGAACAGTGACATATTTTGTACGAACGCATCGTTCGTACGAACCTTTGTGACCGTAGCTTGAGGTAAATTGTATTTTTTAATAATATGCCAACCGTGACTACTGTTTGGTGTGTGTGTGGGGGGGGGGGGGCGATTTCCTTTATGCAATGTCGCTTTAGAGAATAACTTCAGACAATTTTGAGCGGGGATACCAATTATACAATTAACATTATAAACTAATTCTTTCACTATAAATAGAATTTCACCAGATAAAGAAAGTGGACTGTGCTCTTTTCGTTTGCCAAACTGAAATCGAAGGAAACTGCCATAAAATTGTTGCATTTGTATCACTCATATTCTAAAGCATAGTCCCTAATGCTTTCGTCGGCAGCAGAGAGCCCACCTCTCTAAGAAAAAAAAAATCGAGGGAAAATATTCACTCTTGAAGGAGTGAATACAAAAAAGAGTGAATTTTTAGTAGAAATATTTATTTTCACTCGTTTTGGAGTGACCTCAGGGATCACTCGAAGATTTTGAAGTGATCCCAATGGTTACTCTAAAACGAGTGAAAATGAATATTTTCACTCAATCTAATTTCACTCAAAATTCACTCTTTTTTGTATTCACTCCTTCAAGAGTGAATATTTTCACTCGATTTTTTTAGAGAGTAAACCGCTTAACCCTTTCTGTGTCAACGAGTTAATCATGTGCACAAATTTCATTTACATGCCAATATGGGTAAGAAATTCTTGCGGAGTGCATCGGGAAAAATCTCATCACCGGCGATGACATCATCACCCCATCTTTATTTCCGTTTTTTTTTTAAATCTCTCCCTTTTTTCTTTGTTGTTGTTGCCGTTGTTGGATTGAGTGCGACGGCTCCTAAGCTAGCCACAGCCTAACTGGTTGCAATTATTTCGAGTAATTAGTTATAGATAAGATGCCGAGCTGGTTCATAAAATTATTCAATGTTGTCAGGTATATAAACAAACAGGCAGATCAACAAAATAACAGCATCGTCAGAATTATTCAGTCATTCAGTCATTCATTCAAATATCTTTATTGGTCTATGTCTATTACGTACACACACACACAGACACACACACACACACACACACAGTGCCAACATTCATGATAACATTGTCAATGATTGTATTGGGAGAGAATGTATAGCCCTAAAATGTACGTGCTGTGTGCATTTAAAGCGGTATTCTTATTACCACAAGACTGTAGTAACATAAAGCTTCTCAGTTATTCTCAATTACTAGTATTATTCTCGAAGAGATTCGTCTGACTCGAAATCTGTCCGACTTAGTTTTGAACGAGAACTTCGTTCGTGTCCACCGATACTTTAAGTCGAAGTGTTGACTGCGGTGCGCCCACTGGCATACAATGTAGGAGCCTACTCCTAAATGGTATTTTGAGTCCATTTGGGGTCGAGGAATTCAGATAAGTACTTAGTAAACCTTGGGAGACAGATAAAGTATTATGAAATAAAATGCTCATTTGTGGTGTTACATTAACACAAAAGATTGTCACTTCAAAACATAATTTACTTTTAAAGTAATTATCTCCTGTTCTTCTTGCTGATTTTAATCTTCAACGAGACGAACAAGAACTTTCAGATAACGAACTTGATTTTTGAAAAAAAAAATGTTAACATAATTACATCACCGTAACATCAGAGGGTGTGGTCTCCTGTTCACAATCGAAGGGTGTTATACCATTGAAATTAACAGCAGCAATGTCAAATCAACACCATGCAGTGTCATTGTTGAATTAACTGAATCAGCGTGATATTGTGACGTCACACATTGCCCTTCCGACAGGTGTTTATGTCTCTATCATATATCTTTACAATTACGATGCATTGAACATATTCTGTTAGCGTAACAATCTGAACTATTCAGAGTGCACAAATACAAAAAAATATACACGGCTGAGTTATTCATTAAGATTCGTTTATTGATTTAGATCAGGGGTGTTATTTCTATCGATTCCAAAACTTTCAAATTCCTGTGTGATAACAATTCTCCGTTCATAAATGACAATTTTACTCTTACAGATTCTTTAATATACATCAATGCATTTGCTTACTTGCATTATGTGCATAGGTGATCCTTATCCCTGTTTAGCTATAAAATTGTTAGGTTGGATCTTTAAGGCTATTTTTTTTCTTTTCAAATGATGATGTATATTTTCGATAGTGACATGGACATGATGAAACTCACGGATCATAATCAAAATGATCGGTTTGCTTTGACAAGAGATCATGACTAAAATTAACTTCCTTACCCACACTATTAGGAATATTGAGCAGACGATATCATAACATTTTACGCAGTACACTACTGACTCCCGCCAAAGTTAAACAATATCATATAATCAACCTCAAATTGTTTAATGATTTGTCCTTTTGTAAATCACTTAACAAGCTTATTATGTTTTTTTTTCTTTTAGCAGTACTATATCGCTATTTGATTCTCCATAAGTACTCGGAAAAGGACTACAATCTCTTTGACTGTATAGCTGTATATGATACCCAAGCTGAATATTGAATATATCTATATATACATGTACTCCTATAATTAGTTCTTAGTTATCCATCATATATCTTCATAATAGTAGTTACGTGTTTTTTTTTTACGATGAGTCACCTCTTGTGAAATCCATATTGGTACTATTTACAAATATTGGCATTATTTTGGGTGACCTAAGTTCAAAAATTGACACAGTCATTCAGAATTTGACATGACGAAGCTGAATAGACGCACAGTGACATGACAAACGTCAGTCAACAATTTCATTCACTCTTACATGCTTCGAAGAAATTGATTTTCTTTTTCTTTTTCAAAACAAGCCATGACAGCAAAGTTTGTCCAAGGCGTCAGCAGCTGCGCCTTTGAAAAGCTTAGATGATAGAAACAAGATGTATATTGTATTTTTGTTTTCTTCCACTGACACCACCAAATTATATTAAAACCTATGAAGCGGCAATCACATCCCCATCATTTAAAAATCAACAGTTGTGGTAAATCCTAATCCCTCCACAACATTGACACAATCTATAGTGATCATGATCAGATTGAGACCTTCATCATAAATCAGACTTATACGTGATACGTGATCTTATTTACAATATGTAAATTACACAATTATCTACACTATTAATTCTGAAATCATGCGATATTCTTCTCTTTTTATTCTTTGATTTTTTGATTGAATTCCGGCATGCAGCCATACACGAAATCTTCTTGATTACAGACGCTTAGTTTAACAAGTGATAGTGCACGAGGATGGATGCCTACACCAAAAAGGAAATTAGATAAATAAATAAATTCATTAATAAATAAACAAGAAATAAAAAGATAAGATTCAACAACTATCAAGTATGGTTTCACAACCTATTTGTTTACTGGACAACAGGTATGATAGTGAGAAATTAAAGAAATGTTTTCAACTAACGATAGAGTGATAATAGAAATAATGATGATGATGATGATGATGATGATGATGATAATAATAATAATAATAATAATAATAATGATAATGATAGGACAGACATGCAACGGCAACTTTCCCCACTGGTTTTGTTTTGAGTGAACGAGATGTATGCAATCGCTATGTGGTCCACTTTTCCTTTAATATGATGACAAGAACAAAGATGAGCTATTTTACCGAATTGAATCAATGTATATTGCACGAGCACCCCTGTTGTGTTTTCGACCAAGCACCGAGATTTTTACTATTACCAACCGTAGAAATAAATACATAAAAAGATTAATAGGTAATAATGATAATAATGTTTGTAAAAGTAATAACAACAAGAATAATAATACTTCATCATTATCACCATAATAATGACAAAGGTAAATGACGAGAATAATTATAGTAATAACACGTAAAATAAAACAATGATGTCATTTGAAGAAAATTTGAATGATTATCACTGAAATAAATCACGGACAAGAATTGTTCAAATAAGAGATTTCCTTGATTTCAAAACATTTCCTCCTTATCTTTCCTTCACCATTTCATTATAGAAATCCTGCTGAATGTCTCCAAGTGATGTGAGAAGTGTCGGCTTTGAACCTAAACATGTACAAAGTTAAAAACAACAAAAATTGAGCGGTCCGTTGCCCCCCCCCCCCCCCCAGCAAACAGAACGTATAACTGATGATTGAATTGAACAGAACCTATAGCATGGTGAAGGAGAAAATCAATGCTGATTATTATGCAACCATCCTTTCGTCTACATCACTGGCTTGGAGCCGGAGTAGAGTGGGGCTTTCTTGGCCACCACGGAGTGCAGGCGGGGTTGATTGTAGATGTAGGGGTTGACGTATGCGTTCTGAGGAGGATAGAAGAAAGAGCATGGCATTGAGAGATTAATTAATCAAGTCGTTCGGGTGGAAGTTGAACTCTCATTACTCTGTATTGGTAAAACATGTTTTGCGTCTTAATGCTATGCATCATACAGGAAATGTTTCGAAGCATTAGAAAATGAGTGACTTCCCGCAAAATCATACCCCACTCAATTTAACTCTCAGAGAGTATAGTGTGAGAATAGAATTCCCGAGAAAATTTTTATGCAAGGTTGTGTTCTTTCAGATAGTGACTGTGTAATTTTCAAAGGTTTAAAATAATTATAATCATGCTTAATTGTTTTTTTCTCGTCCATTTGAACATCATTATACACTATTACAGCTCAGTCTACAAAGTCAGACAATCTTCGAAATTGAGACACCAGTATGTGGGTGCACGTCACGAGCTCAATACTCACGAGTCATACTGTCCACGACTCATACAACCCACGAGTTATACAGCTCACGAGCCATACAGCCCACGAGTTAGGCACTAAATGAACAAGACCCACGAACTCAACGTCAACTGAAATATACCTCGACTGGCTAGACACTTACAGGCAAATAAGGCCCATGATTTCGACAATAGGCAAATTAGGAGCACGACTTCGACACTACGCAAAAAGACCCACCAGCCGGACATTAAATCATGGAGCTCTTTTTTTTTTCCTAATGTCGAGTTCAAGGGCCTCGTGGGTTGTAGGGACCTATTACTCGTGAGTGTATATTGACTCATGGATATAGATCTTTTTAAATGTCAAGCTCGTGGGCCGTATGACTCGTGGGTGACGAGCTCATATGGAATGACCCCATTAAATATGAAATGAACAGTGCATTTTTACAATGACAACGTTTCGATCCTTACCATCATATTCGGAGATTTCTTGGCTACGTTATTCAGCATGTTGCCTTCCAGAAATGGATTAGCGCTCTACACAGGGAGCAAATCAAACAAACGGACACACACGGCATTTGAGAAAGGTGTTGCATATAAAAACAAAGCTCAATCAATATTGTTGTTACGAATATGAAAGACTTTGTTATGTACAGAAACCCAATACATGCATGCCAATAATTATTTTGCTGGTCGTCCAGTGCTCACTCCTTCTTATTCATTGATTCTAAGGAAGGGGTAACATATTCATCGCGGGAGAAGGGATTCCATTTTTACATTGTGTCAATTTCCGCAATGAGAGTAATTCACTTCCAAGATTTCCCTATAGAGGTTGATAACATTCCGAAAGGGATTTATATATTTTTTTTTAAATCTACAAAACATCTACATAAAAAAGAAGACAAAATAACTATCCGCATGGTTATATATATTGCTTATAGAAATACTTACTTGTTATTGATTTTGATGTTTGCAAGAAAGAAAATCTGCAAAACCCTCTATATTTTTGTTTGATGACGCCATCGGTTTAGAACTGTAGACAATGTTTTCAAGTATTGGAAAATGGAGTCATGATATAAAATTGTTGGTCAACAATTTTATATAGTGTGTTACAGTCTGCAGAAAGCACAGAGAAGAAATCTGTACTGGAATTCCTTCATGAATGTGATAAGCACTCTGAAGAAATGAAAATTTCATGATCATTTTTTTTTTCTAGAGAGATTACTATTAGATTGAACCAACAACAATAACCACAAACTCTGTTTTTACATAATTATGTATAGCAATATTATGACAAAAAGATAACTTTGAGTGGTGTATCGGCGGAGTACGCAGAAATAGTGAAGCATGCAGAAAACGGGATAATCTAAAAGGTGTTCCAATCGCTTAAAGTGCAATTAAAATAAAAGAGTAGCATTCATTCAAATGATTTACTTACCCTCTTGTAGACAGGGGTTTTCTTGGCCGAGTGGTCAGCCCGCTTGTTTCCGGTGGAATACTTATTCTATATTTGTACACACAGTGGAGAGAATTTAAAACTTGGGATGATCATCACCTCTCTATTAGTCATAACATGTCTATAATCAATAATAATGCTCTTGAAGACAGCTATCATGTTGGATTTTCTTTTCAGAACAACAATGCCAGCAGGAGTAAGAAGTTTATCCGCTTCGCCTAAGCTGCCATTTGATTTACTCTTTTGCTGAAACGTGGAGTGGAACTGAAAAAGAGAAAGACGCGAATACATGATAAAAGCGAACAAGTAAGCATTTTTGCAACTTCATCAACATAGGATAATAGGTAGCATGGGATACCCAATGACGTCATACTATGATATTCTTCCCCCCCCCCCAATATTGTATGAAAATGTCAGTCGTTCATTCACGGTAGTTGGTTCATGAAAAATTCATATATAGGTGCCTATGAGCTAGTACAAGCTATAGTTCAAAACAAAGATCGTCGATCATTGGTCAGCGTAAGAGATATCTTCCTATGAAACTTCAATTTCAATTTCAATTTCAATAGTGTATTTATTTCCATCATCAAAAAGAAAAGAAAAAGTTGACATAATCCAAAGTGATACAATTTTTCATTTTTCTTACACTCGTCTGATAAAGGATTTTTTTTTCAAATACAATATAAAGTATATGCACGAATGATATCATAAAAAGAAACAATGGATATTGCCATGGCAATAAAAATTGTAAATAACCACAACAATAGAAAACAGTGTTCCACTAAGAAAGCCAAGCTTGTAAGACGTGGAACACTGGGACAAAACAACAACAGCACCAATTTGCCATACCAATAAAACATATTCATTTCAAATTCTTCTATATACAATTGTATACTATTGTACATTTACTCATTGATATTGATGCTGATTCTATGAACAATACTTACTAGAATATTAGAATGTAAACATATAAACTATATAACATATCACATCGCACGTCGGTGCCATATCAACCAAACTATTAGTATACGCTAAAAAAGAATAATGATCGAACTTGACGTCAATATCAATGGCGGAAAAGTATTAGAAAAGTGTTATGGAATTGTAAAGGAGAATTTGTCAATTAGTCATTAATCTGAAATTGTATGCATAAATTGATCAGACAAGCAGTGACAAGTCTTTGGTAAATA
This sequence comes from Diadema antillarum, assembly GCF_040938485.1. NCBI lineage: Eukaryota > Metazoa > Echinodermata > Echinoidea > Diadematoida > Diadematidae > Diadema > Diadema antillarum. The sequence goes on along the minus strand of NW_027270925.1, from coordinate 2,099,674 downwards.
CACTGTCTCACCTCTCCCTTCAAAATATTTGCATAACAAACCTATCGTAGAATTATTATTTTTGTCAGTATCAACTGTAATATCATGCACCCTGTATAAATTCATTAAAGGTCCTGTTTACCTTTGGGAGCAGTGATTTAAAAAGTGTTCAAGATATCACATTTGATGCATATGTGTAGGTCTGTTGTATGACAAAACATCCTATAACCATATAAGATTTTTGCAATAAAGCCTAAAATATAAGAAGATATCAGTATTTTTCTCATTTAACCGTAACTGTAGACTGTTTAGTCGGGAAACATTTTTATTAAAACTATTGTTCACATTTTGTGTATCTAACAATACTTAACATCGATTATGCGGATTCAAATTTTTTCAGTGGTTGTTTCTATCCCTAACTCACATTTTAGAACTATTCTAAAGCACTAATGCTGGGTTTTTGCTTATTCTGCAAATGGTAAATTATGCCTTTAAGGTGTTCGTTACAAATATAAAAAAATGTGAAGTATGTAAGGATATCATTTCTTTTTAAATTCATGTTGAAATGGATAATAACAATATCGAATTATGAATGCACTAAGAAACTTACAGTTGTCACTTCATGTACGATGCACTATTATCTAACCTTGACCAATGTCAATTTCCAAGGGAAAATACATACAAACTTCTGAATTCTATTCAATTATTCTCTTTTCTTTTGTCTGACTTAATGAAACTTTCACTCGAGCAGTTCTGTTCTTGCATTTGATTCAAATTATTAAAAATAACTTGACAACGCAGGTTGATAATTATTATTTCACGTTGAATACTGACCCTGGTCTGGGAGAAGATTTGCCTGTTTTTCAGAGATCTGGTGGACTGTTGATATCTGTTCACGAATTCTGCATCATTCGGCATGTTAGGCAGACAGCACTTAGGAGCTGTGAATTGTGACAAAAAGTTTCGAGAAATTAGCAATGCACATCAGTGATACCTACAATATCACATTCATTTGAATGGAACACAAAAGTGATGAACACAAAACTTTAAAAAAAAAACCACAAATTTATTTCTGTTCAATAGTGTGTTAGACCTTGTTTTGTAAAACTCGCTCTAGAATGTGAGAAATGTACCCCTTCCATCTCTTCCATTATACTTACTGCAGCTTGATAATATTGCAAATGATGAACAATATCATACATAAAATGTAATTTCATTTCAGTAACATACGAATATGAGGGACATTAAAGGGATTATATAGTTTTGGATGAGATGGGAATTCAGATTTTAACTTTTTACAAGATAATTTGAAAGCACTCATATGAAATAAAAAAGAGCATACAATCTAAGAGGAATTCAAAGTTTATTTGATGAAAATCGGTTTTGAAATCGCTGGGATAAAAAAAAAAGTAAAACAAGGACCTCTTTGTTTCCAGATATCTCAGCTATTTCAGATTGATTTTTTTTTTTTGTCAAATAAACATTTTATTCCTCTTGGATTGTATGCTCTTTTATATTTCAAATAAGAAGTTTTCTAATTGTCTCGTAAAAAGTTAAAACCCTAATTTCCATCTCAACCAAAACTATACCATCCCTTTAAACGTTAAAAGAAAAAAAAAAGATTATCCTGTTCCAACTGTCTAAGGACATGGAGGATAACCCTCCCATATGCATGTGGTAAACAATTCAACCTACTAGTATCTCTGACATGTCTGTATAAGACTAAATGATTAAGTACAACGATAATAATGTGCCCAACATTAGCAACTATATTTACTCAAATCACGAGATCGCTGATTTAAAAAAAGAAGAAAAGAAGTCTGCAAAAGTGATCAAAGGGGAACTCGGTGACTAGCATCGTCTTTGCAAAATATAGTAGCTAAAACGGTAGCCGATATATATATATATATATATATATATATATATATATATATATATATAAAAAGAATTAGAGGGTTAAGAAAAAAGAGTCTCTAGAGGAACTTTGCTCCCTTCCCCTAGTGGAGCACAGGGATCATGGCGCATAAATAATACCCTCTTCACCACTTCATGGCACCAACTTACCCTCGGAGCAGTCTCTCCGTTCTCCTGCGTCCCAGCCCTTCTCGCAGGCACACACCTGGTGGCGGTGGATCTTGGAGTAGACACGCATTTTATCTTTGAAGAGATGGATAGACTCATGAATCATTCATCGAAGAAGAAACGGATGTATAAGACATCGACATCGATCATTTTTCTGCCATAGTTTCATTTTGCATTTATTGATATTCATAAATCATTTGAGACCACGGTTTAGAGGACACACGGGTACCATACTGATGCTCCAAAGGTCAATTTATCGGGGGGGGGGGGGGTGGGACGTACACGTTGATAATGAACCATTCTATCATCTTCACAATACTTGATTCCATGGGAAGCCAAGTGGGACATTAAGGAGTAAAAAAAAATACAAAGTAGTATGATTTTTTTTTTCTGACAGATATGTCAATCCATTTACAAACGATCATTTACAAACGATCATTTACAAACGATCAAATTCTTCTTCTTCTTTTATCGAACGAAGCAACACCTTCCAAAATCTTTTGCCAAGGAAGCAAATACATTGAGTTATTTCTGCAAGGCGTGAAAATGGTAAGTTATCATAAATGTCACAAAGTTCTACCCGCAATTAAAGAAGATTATATTCATTTGTGTGGCAGGACAAAGAGATACTTTTTTTGTGATCATTTAAAGAACGAAAATGGCACAAAGAAACTTACAGTAAATGAACGGTAATCATGCGGACGTTTTCTCGTAATTGTATTCGATTGTTTATTTGTTTCACGAATTAGATACCAACTGTCACCCATGTCAATTCCCTATAGAGAAATAACCAAGAAGAAGGAGTTAACACTGAATTTCATTTCATTACATTATTTTCCATATACAAAGATACATTTGTTCAAAGTAACAATAGCCGTTTGTGCAAGTAGGTGAAAAAGCATATTAGAATGATGTAATAAAGTGAATACAAATACGTACATGAAATAGAAGTCCGTATTCGTCTGTCAGGATGTTCAGAAACAGGTTTCATGCTGATCGTGCTCTTATATCATGATTATTTGTTAAAAGTCTGAAAGCAAATCAAAATCGCATTTCTCCAACACTTTCCTCAAAAAACAACTGGACAATAATCATTGTGGTGTAAAATTATGGTGGTTTGGCCCTGAATATACAACTTAAGGTGAAGGAGCAACGCTTGACCATGTATTTCGGTTTTGGAGTCTGAAACCTCACAGAAAGCACAAGATGAAATAAAAAATTAAACAGAACTCCATGGTCTTACTGGTGAGATCCTCCAGCTGCGGGCAAGGGTTGGGAGGATTGTCGTACTGACTTGACACCTCCGGTATCGGGTTCTGCCTGTTGGGGATGTCACCCTCGGCTCCAAGATGCTGGACACCCTCACCGGCACCACCTTAATAGGATGAAGAGCGGAAACGTCTCTAATTTTCATGCTACATTTTAAACAGGATGATAATAAAATGAGCAGATAAAGAAAATCATTTGAAAGTAAGCTGATAGATATGAATATTTCGCACATATTCACATGTACATGAAGAGATGCATGTATACATTTCATGTAAGATAAAAGCTGCTGAAAAGCATCATAATCTATACATTTTCATTGGTATCTTCAAAAATATTTCTTGTTATAAAATGAGTGCAGTATCGCTGAAAAGATTTTCATCTTTCTCTAATAATTTAGATGATGCCCCTACGTGAAAAAAAAATGAAAACGGCGTGTGTCTTTTTTTTTCTTCAAACCTTGTATAATATGTACATGGTATACGTGTTGTATTGAGTATAATAGTATTATGCGTTATGTGTAGGCGTATAAATATGTGTGTGTGTGTGTTGTGTGTGTGCGTTGATGAGTAGGCGTATAAATGTGTGTGTGTGTGTGTGTGTGTGTGTGTGTGTGTGTGTGTGTGTGTGAATCTCCGTACTGTGGACAATGTATATTAGTGAAAGTAAAAGACACCAACCAGCAATGAATGTCAGCGGGGGAATCACAACTTTCGAGTTGGTGGCGGTATTTTCCAGGTCACGTGGTGACGGGCCGACTGGAAAATCGTAGTAGTTGCCTCCCATGAGCAGGTCCTTCAAGGCGAGCTTGTCCTTCAGGGACAAACCAACGAATTCACTCCCGACAAGAGCCCCGAGGAGCAGCAGGTTCAAGATGACGTAGAGCATCCCTGTGGGGAAGAGAACGCCCACAAACAGAATGATAGAGAGAGAAGTGCTTTAAAAACAAAACAAAACAAAAACCACACACACAAGACTCGAAAATACAATACAAACAAATTAAAACAACAACAACAACACCAATTAAGATAAAACAAAAAAAAAAAACCCAAAGAAAATCAAAAACAAACAGGTGATATAGAACAAAGGATTAAACAGGATGTGACGCATAAACATGGTTTATGTCGTTTACCAATCGCACATTAATCTGTCACGTGCATGGACCGTGGCGCCGAGATAGATGGCGTAATTATGTAAATCGCTCTCACTTTGAAACCACTGACTAACTGCATGCAGATGATGATAATTACAGCACATTTTCTGATGGAGGACAAAAGGACAGGAAAATTGTGCAAACTCGTGAAGATTTAAACGAAGAAGAAGTTTGTCTGAGAGAATGCTCTTTTTAGTTCGTCTGAGAGAATGTCTTTTCAGTGGGTCCCTTTTTTTCACACAGTGCATATTTTCACTATCCTTACCGCAGCAACTATTGCAATGTATCGCTACTGTAGGTTTTTTTTTCAGTTATTCTTGTTTTTCTCTGTACAACTTTACATGCATTGTTTCTGTCACTCAAGAAAGTGAGACTTACGTTTATATTATTTCATTGTGGAAAAACGAAATAAATTTGAACTTGAACTTGAATGCAAATGCAAATGCAATACTTAAAATGCTCTCTGGTAGACCAGTCAAGACATCGGAATCAATTTTACGCTATCTCCATCGCAGAACATACATAATCAACCAGAAAAGGAAGGAAGCAAAAGAGGTATACAAAAACCACACTTTGCGATATCAGAGGAAGATATCTATTCCCAATGCAAAACTTAGGTCCAGCCTGGACTTAATCTGAAACATGTTATTTTGATACCAACTGCTATTAATGACATTTCATATACAAATGTTGAGAGGTCGCCTCCCGTTATGTATATCAGCGAAGATTCAATTTTCATCATGTTTCCGTAATTCCGTTTCAAAACAAAGTGGTGTGCAAGCAACACACCATTCCAAAAATACCATGGATTTGTCAGCTTTCATCTTCAGTGCATGGGTTTAACTACAAATCATCCCGTACGCTGTGCAGTTGGGTACTTCGAGATTTTAATGAAATGAGATTGTCGTATAATCATCATCACATTTTACACTCTCTTAAGACAGAGTCTCAAATGAGATGAAGAAGACAATAACCAGGACCGACAGGAATAATGGAGTACACAGAATTCCTATACAAACTAATCTTGTCCCATGCATGGATTGAACAGAAAAGCAGAAAACATATCAGCCGAAGCCTAGAATTCAGCTTACAAATCATATGTATAACTGTAATGTGGAAGAAATCAAGTTTGAGGTGGAGGTTGCCCTCTACTTCTCCTCTTTATGAAGCTTTCGGCCTGTCATGGCCGTAATCAGGATCTACCAAGAGAACACATTAAAGTAATTGTCTAGATGGTATAATGAGCCATAATGTAATAAGTGCAATATCATACACAGATATATTCACCAAATCATATTCATTCAATCATGGAACTTGATTTTGTTAGCATTCACTGTAACATTTTGTTGACAGATCATGAGTCTGTACATGGTATTACATATCCGCACATTGCTGTGATGCAAGACGTCCCACAATTAACCAAAGTATTTATTTCCCCATGTAATTCCATACAATGTCATCATTGCTACCACACCCATGACACCTGATTGGAAAGTAAACATAATTCAGAAGTTGTTTCAGTTATCTGATTCTTTTGACAATATCCAAATATATATGCTGACTCAGATAACACTAAATCGGCTAAATGTATGACTGTACCCATCATACTTCATGTGGAAATTGATGGTGAAGTACGATTATCGTACTTTGCAAGTATGATATATAGGAATTGAATCTATTTTTTTTTTGTATGATACACATCACTTTTCTGTTTATGAGATAATGTTAGGTTGAATCTTATTGTTGAAGTAATGGATTGATTTGTGTAAAGGTAATTGTTATTGAATTAAACGATATTACACTGTATAACATTGCAATTATTACATCATGGCACATTATGCCATCTCGACAATTATTGAAATAATACTGTATGTTCTCTTGGTAGATTCTGATGAAGGCCACACATCATGCCGAAAGTTTGAATAAAGGGAAAAGTAGAGAGGAACGTCCACCTCAAACTTGATTTCTTCCACATATTCAAGCTTCGCAATGAGACACCCCGTGCGTTTCGATCGGGATCGATCTCTCGCATATATATATATATATATATATATATATATATATATATATATGTATGTATATATATGTATATATATATATTATATTCACATACATATTTCTTAATCTTACTTTGCAGATAAGTTACCCCATTGCAAGGATAGGTAAAACTTTGGCAAAAGACATCTGTGGCACCTGGCCGTGTGTCATCTTAACTTGTCTCTGACTGGAAAACACATCGCAAATATATAACTCAATAGCTAGATGTGACTCAAACGAACTTAAGATAGATCAAAACTTTATATAACGATTTGTTACAAAGTCAGACTGTAACGTCAGGTTTTACGCACGCCTATTTGAAAGTTCTCATAATCAGAACACGTACGATAACAATTTCACCACAAGAATAAAAGTACTGCACTTTATAAACTTAAATATTTTATATTGCATCGTTTGACTGCCATCATACACTAAATCATTAGAATTACCATCTGTCATTGTAGTCACCCATCTTGTAATACAGGGGCCGCGGAAGGTTTTGCAGTGTGTGTGTGTGTGTGTGTGTGTGTGTGTGTATGCGCTCCCTTTCCGCGGCCCCTGTGATACATGTCAGTATCATGCCTAAACAACATTAATGAGGACAGAACGTTGTTTGTTGTTTCACTCACACTAACAACCGCGATGATATAAATACACCCAGGAATTAAACTGCTTCTTATAGTTATCGCAAGACCCAACTATGGTGGATCCTTAGGAAATTATGACTGTTGAAATTGATTTTAATAAATGATCTGTGGAGATTCTGAGGTCGAATTGGCTTACGAGATTACGTGATAGCAGCATTTATGCAAATTACCATGTGGTAAGGCATACAGTTGTAATCGAATCTTTGCAGTGGCGGATGCATTTGACCGCCATATTGTGCATTTCAGCATCATACACGTATATTCCTCTTTGTGCTATAGAGCATGTGTTGCGCTCCACGCCAACCACCTTCAGACAGATGGACGAGTGGCGGTGACTTGGGCAAATCAATTTCAACAACGACAAAAAAAAAGTAAATAAGTAATAAAAAGCAGAGGACTCAGTTTATCATGTTACAGAAATAAGTGGAGAGGCTGGTGTCAGGATCTTGAAATTCAATGGATTTCATCGACAGATGACCAAATGTCCAAATAACTGAGTAACAGCTTCCATTTTAATGCAAATGTACACCTTTTTCACGTCAAGCAGACAGAAATTAGCACACGTAGCACAAAAATAGGAATATGGAAATATACTTACTGATTGAAGATGCTTGCCCGCGGTGATGAGAACAGTGATTTTGATGATTTGAAGGTAAAATATGCGAGACGGTATAATAATTTTGCCCAAAAGCAGACAGACAGTGCAATGCTGTTGGATGGCGGACACGTAGGATGTTTTCAGAAGCCCCGAGACGCAGGTACTGCGCACGACACTATTATAACCATTCCTCCTTCTCCCAACGCACGCATCCCGAGCATCATCATCATTATCCACGGCGACGACATGACGTCATCTTATTACAGATGCGCTTCTCGGTCCACGTATAAGACATGCATGAATGCATTGGAGGCGAGTCCACCACGCACACACTTCATCTAACGGGAATTATGAGTCCACTGCTATAGACACGTTCATCACAGATAGCAAATACACTGACTTTGTGTATGACACATTTCGCTAATACGATGCTCTAGAGATTAATTAGTGGAACCACCTGCTACAAAATCTGCTATATTTTTGACACTCTATAAATGAATGTGCATTAGAGCACACTCTATCTTGGTGAGACATCAGTATAGCCTAACGGATTATGTAAGCAGAGCCTTATAAGAGATAACTTAGAAAAACAGGATGTTTTGTTCATCTAAAAGGAATTTCTTTTCCTTGACCTTTCAGAGTGGTATGTAGCTGTTTGCAACCTGCTCATTGCTTTGTTTGTGTGTAGATGTTTTTCGTTCAGATTGAGTGTAACCCTGAAAGAGAAGCATGTGACGCGTTGAAAATTACGTACAAACATCAAATTTTGTTGGAGGTTGATAACGCATTTTTTACTGGTCTCCCCTTTTCATCTCTTGTGTAGTAGAACCAACATGCTAACTAATCTCTCCCCCTCTCTCTCTAACATATGTTGTATAGGCCTATATGTATACATAAATATATTATATAAACACACACACACACACACACACACACACACACACACACACACACACACACACATATATATATATACAAAATAGATACATATATATACATATACATATATATATATATATACGTATATATATATATATATATATATATATATATATATATATATATATATACATTGTTGTTTAATCATGACTTTATACAAGTTCAAGTGTGAGAATAACAAATATACAAAAGAACCAGGTCCACCGTTTCATTCAAAACAAATGGCAGGTTTAGACACGTACATGGGGGTACAAAACAACAATATTAGAGTTTACATTATTGCAACCCATATCGCACATAGAATATCAAATATTACCGGTGATCAATCAATTAAAAAAAATCAATACATAATACTATTTCTGTGTTACAATAACATCAGTGATGTAGTTATCATCCACAGTATTAATACAATAATCCGCATTAAAATGTAATATAATAAATTATACAAATACACATATAGGCATACATATATACCCAAAAAAAAAAAACCTACATAAACCTTATTATCATAATCATCTCATCAAATCTTCACCAACGTTAATCCATGCAAAAGCAACTTAAAACTTGATTGATTTATAATCAATGACAACTATCGGATAAGATGGTTTGAAATCAATGGCAAAGTTGTCATCGATTTGGGGACTTACGATTCAAATCGATTGCAACTCTTTATCTAGGGTAAATAGTGCATGCAAAAGAGACTAAACATATTTCAAGAATATATGGGGGCACATAGATTTTTTTTTTTTAAAGAGACAATTAATACGGCATAAAGATTTTCTCTTTTGATTTTAAAGTGTTTCATACCAGAATTGCAGAACACTGAAGTTTGTGTTATGAATGTCAGGTTTATCACAAGAACCCTCTGTATGACTTTGAAATTACACAGTAATTTTTATTTTGTTTTGTTCTTGTGGTATAAAGTACATATACATTGTATTGGCATACAGAAATGACAGACATCAACATCTCTACTTGCACTGTACTTTTAAACTTCATGTATTCCACCAGCACAAATCTAAAACAATGCACAGACCACAGAGAACACAGACTTCAATGTGTGTATTTTGCATTTAATTTGCATTCCTCTCAAAATAAGATATCCATGAAGATTAAGCAATGTTAAACTCACGGGTAACATCATTTCTTCATGTCACTGATTAGATTAAATTTGTTGCAGAAAAGAAAAGTACATAGGTGTCACAGATGATGTTCACCCATTCCATCACAAACAATTGCACTTTCATCCAAATAATAATTTTCAGCATAGGAAACCGAAGAAAACACACATTATATATATCGCCCACTGTGTAGGTATACCACATGCAGTCTCTTCTTGAATATACACAAATTATTATACACAAATTCATAATACATTGTACATTTTTTTACATCTTAATGATATATCGTGAAAACTTAGTGGTCTTCAGTAAAATTAAATACAAATATGACAAACCTGTTCTTCACTGAACTCCTGCCAATTTGAAACTGTCAAAAGCTGACTAATTTGGGATTTTGTCTCGATTACTTTTATTCTACATTGTATAAACATTGATTTATCCAGAGATTTTTTCTGAAGGATGTTATTTTATCTTTAATCCTTTCTCATTTTTTTTCTCTTTTTTTTTGGGGGGGGGGTGGGGGAACTATGCTGCAATACTGTTTTAAGTTTCAATGTTAATTTTCTGTGGACGTCCAAAATGTTCTGCAATAAACGTCACTTCCATCTGTTAGTTCAGCTTCCTGAAATCACTCCTAATAATCTATAAGGATAGTCATCAATATCATTCATGAAAGGATAAATGAAACAATGTTGTAAGAATTCAATTCATTTAATATCATCAATCTTGTATGTACAGAAGTTTACATAATACATATACACATAATGAACTTTGTTCTAGTTAAAACATTGGCATAGTTTTGGTAGCAAAAATTGTTTGTTCTCCACATTTTTGTACATGTAAACAAAATCAAATTCATTATTTATTGAAGGAGACAGCAACACGGCAATGATGAAACAAAAACTTGGTGAAAACACAAATGTGTGGAACTTGTATGGGCACGTATGAAAATATGCTTGCAAAAAAATTAATGCCAATCATATTGTTGGTATGTATGAATATACAGCGCTATCAAATGAAGTCTCCATTCTTAATCCTTAGAAAAATTTGTAACTTTCAACATTTTGCTTCACACAGAATAAATGTTCAAAACTACAGGGGTAAATATGAAGTCTGTGTTACTTCCAGGAGAACACTATGTTACTCTGCACATATGAAATATCACATGAAAGAGCAATATTTGTTCCCATATTTGACAATGGCCTATGGAAAATCCAATTTCGTTTAAGCATCTTCCTGCTAAGAGAAATACAAATATCTATATGTACTATGTGTAACACCCACAGACAACACGCCATCTCAGTAAAAAAGGCTGTTCTCTTCTTTCACAGGTGTCTGAATAGAGATGACTGAAATACAGAAATACCAAACTGCTGCAACATGTGTCCATCACACAGAGAATTCATTGACAGATTCAATCATCAAGTCACACACACACCATTTCTGTGGTTTGGTGTGTTCTTATCTTTTCATCATTTTTACTTTTCATAATCAGTGAATCATAAAAAGGTAGATCACAAAGAAAAAAAAAATCATCTTTTATTTGAGTTTTCGGTGTTCATATGTTATTGTTTTGGTTGCAGAATTTCAAAAGCTCCTTGATTACTAAATCTATAACTGATTCTAAAGTTGACAACATATCTTACAAGACTGAAGTTCCTGTTTTGCTCTCAAATTGGCAAAATGATGTTTGGAAATTGCTTTCTGACTTTGCTTAGATTCCATAAATTTAACCACTTTCGTCTACTCTTTCTATAATATGAGTTATGCACAGAAATTTAGAAGTACCAATTCTGTGATGAAAAGATAATAACTTCTGCAGGAAAATCCTCCAGAACTTTACTAATTAATAATACCAGTACTGCTGTGCAAACATTCTCTACAGCACACACATAACACACACAGGCCAGGTACTACCGCCACCTCAGATTAGTGTATAAATTGCTTGCACATTCAGCTGCTAAAGATTGGGAAGCATTTCATCTTCGCGATCACAAAAGGTTTACAGGTTGATGCGTTCGCCTTGGACCAGACGTCCTTTGAGAGCCCACAAATCCTGTATAGCAAAACAGTCGTGACACAAAAATAACACACAGTCATCATTCAAAATACACACAGAATAAGACATTAATAGGTATTCCACCTAATACCAAGATGACATGGATCTCCTTACACTTTGCATGGCATTAATAAAGGAGACATCTGGATGATTTTCAGACTTTTACATTTGAACAACTATAGATTAGTTATAAAGAGTACAGAGTTTCGGAATTCATAATGACTGGGATGAAGAATAAGAATGTTTCCAAAATTTATAACAAATTGCAATGAACAAGGATGATGACATGGCAGCCTCATCATAAGAATGCATGAGTCGGGGCTCAAGGAAGGAGAACAAAAGAAGAAGGCATGCACAGATTCTACACAGGTGAACTTGTTAAGCAAGCGGCATTCTATTGTCATGGAATTACACTGTCATCGTCATCAACACTGTTCAGTGTAATTTGTTAACAAAAAATTTAAGAGTATTGATTTCTCTGCTCAGGGACCACAATAAATTCCATAAATCTACACATGGAGCGGTCAATTTATATACATACAGCATCTGTATCTTACAATCCTTAATCACATGTGTCTGGATAAAAGAACCATGTAATCTTTGAAGCCATTCATATTACTTTGAGTATGATATTGACACAGATTGACACAGATCCACTGCTAATGACAGACCACATTCACAAGTTACCTTTACACGTTCAAAGATTAAACAACAAAACTCACTGACACACGAAGAAAGCATAATTCATTGATGATGGTCACTTGATTAAGAAATTGTACCATGATTATGAGAGGCGATGACATTATTGAACCAATGTTAAGTAAAAACCAGGTTGCTTCGCCTCCATCAGGAAAGAAAATACACACAATCCAAGCTCTTCAATAGAAACCTTTTGTTATACCAAAGTTGGCCAGGAAAGAGGTGATGTAGACAAAGACATGGAACACTTTAACTGACACTAGCACACACACAGCAGGTGGCACACACATACAAACATCATTGAAAAGGCAAAACATACAACCTCTTGTCAGAATGAAAATAAGCCCAAAAGCCCCAACTACAATAATGCAATATTTTTTTCTTATTTCAATTTCAATTTTTTTTTCACAGTAAATGATTGACAATTTGCCATGCATCAATGCAATTAAAATATCCAGTATTCTTGCCCAGATTACATAATCCTACTGTAAATGCTAGAATAGCATGCTGTCCCTAGAATACACATACAACTGTATGACAGTGAAAAACACCATCAAAGTATTCTTGTGAAAAATAACTCAATTAATTTGATCTGACTCCATTAATTTTGTAATTTTCATTGTAGTTTTCGAAAAGAAAATAGTAATCTTGATTCATGCATGATTTCAATGCCATATACATGTATGATGCAAGTTCTTTTATTTCAATGAGAAGTACACAATATATGCTCCTTATATGAGTGTGCTCATGCTAATGTAAATGTATGATATATGTGTGTATGTATGTTACGGAATGCTTGTTAGCATATAATGATATATACAGTCAACCTTGACTAAGTTGAATCTATTAGAACTGAAGAAATAGCTTTGACTTCTGAGGGATCAAAATCACTAGAATATAAAGCCTTATGTGAGGTCAACGTAAGCAAGGTTGACTGAATATCTAATTCATTCAATCTATATTAGCTTTCTGTATGAAAGTTTGCAGTGAACAAAATGGCTGTTTGCTATGAATTAGAGGGTGCCATCTCTGGACTACGGCCCACACAAACCAAGGATTGTGAGCAAAATATCAGTCTATGACAGGAACTTACCTCGAAGGAAATCTCTACTTGATCCCCAAGCTTTTTCTTGGCCATTTGATTCACCTCCTCAGCGATGACCTCCTGCGTGGTTCCCATTACATCAATGTAGTGGCAGTCAGAAGATGCATAGTGGCATGAGATGGCCTGTAATCATGGAGGAGCAGCTGCTGAGCATTACCTTCTGACTTTTCTCATGAAAATCAATATGATGCCAATCGTTTTGTGTTTGCTGAGGTCTAAGTAGCATGCACTGCAGGTCAGTCTTTCTGTGAATCAATTTCATTCTTTTAAAGATATTTATTTATCATTACAACTTTTTCTTTAATTTCACTCAGAATGAAACAAATATCAAATAACTTTAGTACACAAGTACTAGATTTAACATCAAACTTGTATATGTGCTGACTGATTAATCCAAACTGCGATGTGACATACTACACATCATGAGTATAAAGAGCACACAAGGGTACAATGTAATGGACATGTGTTTATGCTAACAAATTAATAATGGTAAGGTCCTCTTGGTAGTTGTGCTTACACCGATTAGGCTACTCTAAGTAGATAAGTCAACATTGTAATTTCAAATACATGTAATAGCATGTAAGTAAAACTCGTGGTATCAAAGAAATAAAAAAACAAAAGCAGACAAAAAATAAAAATAGGCAAAAAAAAAAAAGAGACTGAATGAGTGGAAAACTTTTTTTTCTTTGATTGTGCAAAGCATTACTCGCAAAGGCAAATGGGCAAAAAAAAAAAAAAATGAAGAGGAGAAAAATCACCTTTCTGAATCCAGTGGTCTTGTTGGCACCTGAGCCATGGAGGAGAAGTGGATGGAAGAAGACAGTGTCTCCCTTCTCCATCTCCAGGTGCACTCGTGGCATGGACTCATCGTAGTGGAGCACACCATGGTACGCCTTGTTCACACCCCCCTGACGAAACAAATGGAGGGCAGCATTTGCTCATAAGTTTGCCAATGTGATTTCATTGTCTATTACTACATGCTCTCCAAGAGATTGCCCTTGATTTCTATGATTTCATTGTTTTGGCACAGGCACATTACAATCTGTTTCCGGATGACCTTCAGTGGCATCACTTAAGTGTCTTCAACTGTTTCATTCTTTACATCTAATGTACAAATACAGACATCTTGACTTCCTGCTCAAGTTATTGTTGCTGATAATGGCATGAAGTTGGACATAGAAGTGAGGCATTAAGTATTTGTTCTGAATTTATAGTGTCACTACCTAGAACTGGCTGTAGCTTACTGTAGTTGACAGTGCCGCAGCCCATAAAGCAGTAAGTGACATGGGTTCAAATCCCAAGCTGGTTCCTTCTCTTTCACTTGGTCCTCATCGATAACACAGATTAAAAAGGACGGGATAGGTTTGGCTGAGATAGGGGATTCAGGGCCCCATTTCATAAAAGATGCTAAGATGGCAACTCTTGCTGTAATGACAACTTCAATAGCAACAGCCAATCAGGAAGCTGGATTCTTGGTTGTTACTATGACAATTGTCATTCCAGCAACAGTTGCTATCATATCAACTTTTTTTATGAAATGGGGCCCAGATTTTAATTTTCTGTGAGATAAATAGAAACCACTCATAAATATTAACAAGCACACAATTCTAAGAGGTATTCAATGTTGATTTGATGAAAATTGGTTTTGGTATGACCGAGATATCCCAAAACAGAGGAAAGCAAAGTGGTCCTAATAAAAGGGCGTCCAACTTTTTATTAGGATCTCTTTGTTTCTGAATATCTCGGCCATTTCAAAAACAATTTTCATCAAACGAGCTTCAAATTCCTCTTAAAATTGTATGCTCTTTCATATTTCATACGAGGTTTCTCATTATCTCACTTGGAAAGTTGGAAACCTGAAGGCAAATCTCATCCAAAGCTACACCATCCCTTTAAGCTCCGGTATTGTTCAAGGAGAGTTACAGTAAAACAAGAATAAAACCTCTAGAACTAAACTTTCTTAAAAATAAATAAATAAAAACACCTTTCAAGTTATAACATTGTTCACTATTGAGCTTGGTAAAATCTATGGCAGTGTTATTGCTTTCTGTTTGCTTGTTTATTTTCCTTTCCTTTGAAGAAGATATCTATAAACACACACACAACCTACACAAATATCCATCAGTGGAGGTGCAGGTTAAACCTTGATTTAAATGGGAAACAAAATATGCTGCTCAAGATTTTCAGTAGTTTAATAATCTTTTGTAGAACAAGACTCGAGGTACGTATATCACACTTGGTATTCCTTTGTGTAGCATTGACAAGTCAATATCTCCGTATTTGGTTTTTAACCAGCATGCATTGAATTTCAGCTCAAATAATCAATGGTTTTGCTTATTTTATTTCATTAAATGTCTATTGCAATCACTGTCTTGCAGGCTATACAAAATACACAAAATTACTATTGCATACTGCAACCACAAATGAAATGCTGTGACATACATGTAAAGGCTGTCATCTCAATCTATAATGTTGCCCTGAACTATAAGAACAAATATTCCTATTTATTTCTATTAACCAAAATGCAATTGATCAGTAACATGCAAATCACTGATCTCCTTGCATCCCAACACTGAGAAAAGAAAAGAATGAAAAAAACAAAAATCGTGCAATACCAGTAACTACGTCCATGGCAATGCTAAGAATAACAAGCAATTTATGTCATTATGGTCCAGTACAATGAGTACAGTTCTTCTCACCTTCCACTTGGGGTACCCATGCTCCAAGAGTGATCCTTATGTGATCCAGGAATGACTACCAAGCAGCCATTGGCAATGTGCACCTTCTCCATGGCAGTCCAGGAGCACACAATGCGTTCTGCTGGACGGAATGGGAAGTAGTGAAGGTCCTGGTGCATTGGATGCCGAGAAGTCTTGGTTCCTGGAAGCATAATTTACATTTACAGATGAAACAAAAACCCAGCATTAGTGCTTTAAAATAGTTCTAATATGTGAATTAGGGAAAGAAATAGCCACTGTAAAAATTTGAATCTGTATATTCGATGTCAAGTATTGTTAAATACTCAAAATGTGAATGATATGTATAATAAAACTGTTTCCAGACTAAATCGTCTGCAGCTATGGTATACACTACTGAGAAAAATATTGATCTCTCCTTATATTTTAGGCTTTATTGTGAAAATTTTATATGGTAGGGTGTTCTGTGATACAACAGACCTACACATATGCATGAAATGTGATATCTTGAACACTTTTTAAATCACTGCTCCAAAGGTAAACAGGACCTTTAATAAACTGTATTTCATACACACATTCTAATGTATGCAAGGGAGTTGATGACAGTGTCACATCAAAAGCCAAAACACAGTTCTCAGATGGGGGCTAAATTCATCTCCAACCATTTTTGGAATTTGCTTGCAATGCACTGAAAAGCTCTACAAAGAAATTTGGCTGGCTGACACAATTTGCCATGATATTGATATTATTTTAAAATATTTTGAGATCAAAGGTGTCAAACAATTTCCATTGAAGTACACAACTTTATTTTATTCCTGGCACCCCCCCCCCCCCCCTATTCAGTAGCAGGTATGTATGTGAAATCATGACCGATCGTACCCTAGCAATTATATTTTCCACCAAGCGCCATACACTCTAGCACAGATCTGTGGATATTGCTGTGGCCCAATGTGTTCATTATCAATAATCAATTATTTAAAGAATGCATAGCAACCATGATTGGGTATAAAGCTCTGAGATTGCAGTATTTACAATGAACCCTTTTCACTAGTATTTCACATTTCTATCATTACCCAACTGAAATCATGCTATCACAGTGGTACTTCACATATTTTTTTTTCTATGCATATGTACATTTCAAAGCAAGAATTGACAGTTATGCAGGCATCTGCAAACTATTGTTTCACTTTAAAAGAGAGCATGAGACATATAATGTCATCATGTTTTCTAAAGCAAACAGAAATTAAATCTATACTGTTTTGTTTTATTTCTTTATTTAAGACTGCTTGTATGCACATGGATTTTTCCTTCCCTCTCTGAGCATTACCATTGGAATAAATTAAGGTGTACAACTCTGCAGACACCAACTGACATGGGAAATAATGTGGAAAAGAGTTTTTGATTTATATTAATAAGAATGATTGCTTGGGCTAAATGACAATGATGGCATTTGAAGACGCTTCTTTCTGATATAACATTCTGTGAAGATACAGAGAGAATACAAATATATTATAGTATATACATAGAAGGACATGCAAGGAAAACACTAGAATGCAGAATTGGCAATGGGGGTGGGGGGGGGGGGGGAGGGGGACACGGTGCTGAGTTCATTATATAGATGGTCCATTCCCATGATTCAAATCTACATGATAATACACTCCCACGATCCTAATTTGCATTGCAAGGAACAAAACGTTGCTATTCCCTGCATAACAGCTATTTACAATGGATCTGAGCAATCACCTTCATGCGGTTATGTGATCAGTCATAAAGGTTAGATCCTTTACCATCCCAAAGACTGCTATTAGAATTCAAAGTTAACCCATTGAGGATGAGTCCCAAGTATACTTGGGCAAGTGTCTATGGAAAATGCGTGATGAAGCAGAATCAAACCATCCTCAATGGGTTAATCTTGGTTATACATTCTGTGATAGTTCATAATTACCTGGGTCAGGAGGCTTGTTGATTAGCATTGTGTGCATTGCCATGATGTTTGGACCCAACAAAGCACTCCGCATATTGAAGGATCTGCAAAGATGAACAAGGCACACAAAAAGTGGTTAGAGAGATACAGCAATATTTGCAGTAAGCCTGGACATTTGAGATTTGGGGCCACACTTTGGGTATCTTCTGGTTGTCAAAAAAGCATTTTGGTTTTCTTCTTCTGGAGCTGATTGATCTGCATCAAGCCTGGACATTGATCTTTGGCCATGTCCCCAATAACTAGGTAACCAGGCAGTACAGGCCAGTGTAAGCAAGAATGTTTAACACCAGATTAAGGATGATAATAAGCCCCAGGAGAATATAATGGAGCATGTTTGATCAGTCCCTATCTGCATCACAGTGTTATTACTGCATCAGATATTTTTCTAGATCACAGCATTGCAATTGCAGAGAGATTTTTTTTTTAAAATAGAAGTTGCAAGGGATGTAGTTCACAGAACACATTGTACATGAGCTATGTTTAGAACACTACAATGGACTACTGTAAAAGTACAGAAACTTTCGCGGTTTCCATCGGTGCCGACTTTTTCGCGTGTGTTTACTTTCGCGGTCGGTAATGATAGCGTTGTAACAAGCGACGGGTTCAAAACATTTTCGCGTGATGTTAAATTCACGGTTTAACCTCAAAGTGCGAAAAGCGCGAAAATAAAACCACCGCGAAAGAAACCACGTATACAGTATTGTATTGTATTCTCCCCAAATTCTGAATTAGAACACTTACCTAGGGATGGTACAGTATTGATGGAGATGAAAATTGGGCTTTAACTTTTTTTGAGAGATACCAAGAAAACACTTATGAATAGTACAGAGCATACCATTTTCAGAGAAATTCAAAGTTTATTTAATGAAAATCGGGTTTGGAGTAGATGAAACATCCAAAAACAAAGTAAAAACAAAATGATCGTAATAAAAGGTGGGTCCACACTTTATTAGGATCACTCAATTTTGGATATCTAAGCCATTTCAAAACCAATTTTCATCAAACAAACGTTGAAATCCTCATTGGAATTACATGCTCTTTCATATTTTATGAGAGGTTTCTCACTGTCTCACTAAAAAAAAAAATGAAAGAACCTGAAGTTGCTGTAAAAGTGGAAATTTTTGCAGTGTTGAAATTTTCGCGCATTTCGCGCAACTAGAAACTAGCGCGAAAATAAAAGCACGCGAATATTTTTGCTTGCCATATGTTCCTGTGCGTGATATCTTGATTCCGCGGAATTAAAACACGCGAAACTCTTCTTACCCGGCCAAACGCAAAAAATTAGTCACACTCTTACAGTAAGTCTCAACCAAAACTATACGATCCCTTTAATTAAGATTTTATTCCTTTCCAATCCCACACGCTATTTCATCTCTTGCAGACAGGAAAGAACCTCAAGCTGTTTGCCCTGTAGTAGACTTCGCATAGGCATTTACAATGTAAGTGTTTCCATACAAGGGCCAGGTTAAGTAGCTCCACACAAACATACAAGCAGTATAAAATCATGACTTACAATACTAATGGAACATTTGTTTGTCTAGCCGTTGCCAAGTACATATATATGCATCGTAATACATTCATGTGTGTGAACTACAAGCACCAACAAGCTTCTGAGCAAAGGTGGCTGCATTTAAAAAAAAAAAAAGTCTCTCAAGAAACCACACCAAATATTCACGTGACAGCAGTTGACACAAATCACTCAGAAAGAAACCAAAGTCCTGAATGACAATATCAAGGTTACCTCTGGGAGGGTGCAGTATGAGAACAAGGTTTCATTCTCATGGAAGTCCTGAATCTTGTTGACAGCTCTTTCTCCACTTGAAGTTCGAAGGGCGATGTCCTTCATTACGATCATTCCCGAAGATTTCTTGCCTAACTTGCAAATTTGGTCAAACTCCTCCCTACCAATCAGAATAGAAATCACCACTAACAATGAACTCACACACTGTACTTTTAATACTATTGACTTGTTTCTGTGGTGATGGTGTTTGGAGGTGTTGATACTTTCCACATCTCGAACATTAAAAAGAAAAAAACCCACACACATAAAGGAGGATGAACCCTTATGTTTACGAACGCTTATTAAGGGCACTTTGAAAGCAAAAGTCCAACCTTCTGCTTTATACATAGTGAGATTTCCCAGTCGATTGTTTTTATTCTACTTCATTCTTATTTTCTTTCTTCAGTACTATCAAACATAACTTTATGCCAAAGCCCCATTTCATGAATGTTGTTTTACAACTTGTTTTACATGAAGGTATAACTCTTTAAATCGTTCACTGTGTCACTGCTTTTTGCGATACAAAATCTTCAACGAGTGGCTGCTGCTTGGCTTCCTCCAGTAATAGTAATCATTGCAATGTTTGAAGCATTATTTT
Organism: Diadema antillarum; assembly: GCF_040938485.1. NCBI lineage: Eukaryota > Metazoa > Echinodermata > Echinoidea > Diadematoida > Diadematidae > Diadema > Diadema antillarum. Next base: position 2,078,931 of record NW_027270925.1, on the reverse strand, counting down.
GCAATGTAGGGCGCAATTTTCTAGTGCATGTCTAGTATCATTTTGCAGCTACTTGGTAAATGCAATAAAATGACAACTCCTATATCTACAAAGTGCCATTTCTTATAAAGATTTTGGCTCTGCTATTTAAATAATTTTCTGTACACAAGATTGAATCATTTGATCTGCTCGATAACGGAGAAAAAGAAAAGAAGGACCAAATCATGAATGCTTCAACCTGTCAGCAACTGCACACCAGGCACTACGTGCACATGTTCTACCAACTGAGCTAAAGGAAGTTTATGGAAGTTACATGACAAGAACAAAACCTAAGACACTGCTAGCTCTCCCTCTTTTTTTCTTTCTATCCAGTTCTAGTGTTCCAGTGTCTGACTTAAACTATTTAAGTAGCAAAAGTGAAAAAAATATAATTTGGAGGGGTGTATAACTACAGATATAACTGTGACCTCACATCACATAGTCATCAAAACCTACAGGACAAGATTACTTCTCAACAGAAGATCAGAATCTTGACTTCCAGCATAATTTCTCTTTTTTTTTTAACATAAAGTGGAAGGAATTTGAAGAAATGTTCCCATCTACGTATGTGATACTGACTCATTCCTTGCTTGACCCAAGACACAGGAAGAAGACAAAGAAACTTAATAAAAATAATTAAAAAAAAAAGAAGATTTGAATCTGAGCACCTAAATAATGGTATTGTTACATCATTCTGAAACTGGGTATCCTAGTACCACATTCTATTCTTGAAATGAACATTTCAATGCTACTCGACTGTCATCTCTTTACAAGGTTAAACGAAAATCAACCAAGTGTGACTTATTTCAGGTGTCATTAAAAATCATGTCTGGCAGCCAAAGGCTGAATTGCACATATTTACAATCATAACCATAAAAACAGATTATTTTAGTACTCTGAAAAAAAAACAATAATCATGAAGACATGATAACAACACAAAGGAATGTTTTTACTGTTTCAGCCGTTTTGGGTGTCTCACCTGTATTTTTCAATCTTGTCGTGAGGAACTAGGTCTTTGATGACCAGATAGCCATTGGTCTTGTAAAATTCCTCTTGCACTGGGGTGAGAAAGGAGTTCTTTACGACATAACCAATGGTGTCTGCAGAAGGCTGATTTAAATCCACTCCGACTGGCAGGGCATCACTCGATGTCTGGTTAGGAGACTAGGCATGGCATGTGTGTGTCAAGGTGAATAAGACTGGTTGATCATGTAAACACTCAAATAATCATTTCATGAATGTGACTGACTTACTGTATACAGAAGATTTTACAGGGGAGTAAGATAGGCAGACAGCATTTCCAGTCTAGGCCACACACATGATTTTCATGGTAAAGGCATCAATATGCTATCTGCTCACTTTCATCAAAGAACTGCTACTTTAGTGATGTTGTTAACAACAAGTCTCTCTTTCTTTAGATCTTCATGACTGATCTACTGCTTGTGGGTAAATAACCAAATGGTATCTTAAACAAAAAAAAAATGGATATACAGTGTACAGTGTATAAATATTATTTGGGTTAAATTCTCTGAGCACACCATTCTGTTTTTTAACCAGCATTCACAGATTATGATAGTTTCATTGTGAAAGAGTTTGGCAATTGTGAGAGGCACTTCAAGGCAAATCACTATACTTTGTTTACAATGTTTGCACAGCATATTCAGCACATACTCTTTGTGGATCTGGGTGTCTTCTCATTGTTTTATGGCATGCAACCTTGGAACTTCTGATTGCATTTACAGCCTTAACAAATTTTTGGTTTATGGTCATGCCACACGTAAGAAGTAGATTTCAGAGTAACCCACTTACATTTGTGAACATGTACACACCTGTACATTCTGCAAATACTGTATCCCTAGTGATAGTACTTACTGCCACTTTGACTGGGCTTTGTGTAGGCTTGCTATAATATTATCAGGCTTTATGAATCAGGAACCACCCCACCCATTTGGCTCTTCAAGTCCAACAACAACAACACCACCAAAATAAATGATCACGGTAATACTGATAATGATAATTATAGAAGTCTAAGTATTAAAACAAACAAACAACAAACGAGACCCATGAATTCCTGCGGGTCCCGTTCGCACAGTCTTCACTTCCCATCAAAGCATGGGTGGGGCTAGGTTACCATTGATACTTGAGTAGCCAGACCCACCCTTTTGCCCCCCCCCCCCCATACAAACACACACACACACACACACACACATTCCCACACAAAAACGTTCTGTAGCCCTGTATCTGCATGCTTCTGTAACACAGGAATTGCAACGCAAGAACGTTTTGAACGTTACTGAATGCTGAGTAAACTACCCAGTTGCCTTTTTTTTTTTGGGGGGGGGGGCACAGGATGACTATTTTTGGCAGGAGCACTTTCATTCATCAATAAAACAGCTAATAATGAATATCATGTGTGCTCAGTCTCACTAGGGATAGATCACAAGCAGGGATAATACTTGCAAGTGTTATGGGAAGTGACATTTATTGGACTTTTTCATCAATGAATATGGAACAGCCCTCGCAATAGACAGAAAGATCCGTCTGTCCGGAGGACTCTTTTATATTTTGCCATTAACGCTGTCCTCCGTAGACAGACGGAAGGTTGCAGTACCCATTGCTGTGTGGATGTTCTTAACCACTGTCTCTATGGAAAATTGGGTGAGGTACCTCACCCTTCTCGATTGCGTCTAATTCACGGCCCTAGGTCGGCACATTTAAGCTTGTATGGTGAATTTATTTTTTTAAGAATACGTTACACTCACCAGATTCATGAATAATCCAACATTTTAGGAGAATTTTCAACGTAAAACACAGCCTGTCGCGTCGTCACATTCAAACTGCAGAAACATACACTATGAATCTATTAGCCAATCACATGCGAGGTAGTTTCTACGTGTTTGTTTTACTAAAACACGTACCTCGCATGTGATTGGCTTAGCAATTGTTATAGATTCAAAATGGCGACTTACTGCTCGCGAACGGCGATGTTGCGATATCGATAAAATTTCTGCATTATAACCGAGGTTATGTGAGTATTTTGATTGCACAATGTGAGAAATTTATCCCAAATATTGCTGCATAATGTGTCATGTCATGTCATACTTGTTTGAATGTAAAAAAGCTGTCTGAAATTTGGTTTATCGTAACGTTTGATCTGTGCGCGACTGCTCCACACAGGAGCCGCAATCATTGACTTCGGTCTGTATACGGAGGGGATCCGTGAAGCCAGACGCAGTCTCCGCGGAACATTCCCCGACGGACAGATACAGACCGATCTTTCGGTCAACCCTCACAACAAACAGGCACCCTGTACAAAACCTCCTGCAAACAGAGTATTGAACTCTAACTTTAGATTTGGGCACATCAAGGCAAATATTCAGGTAGAGAAATCTACCGTTGTTAGAGTCTTCAATCTGCACACCATTTGTCTGAACGACTATCAAACGTTTAGCTTCCAGAAACAAACAATTGCAATTGTAACCATCAGCCGTAGTCCCTATTTTGTTACAACTTCAATATTCCATTCACTGGTTCAAGAAAAGCATAGCTCTGCTAGCCTCTGCCATCGTTGGTCCATTTACTGGACCATACTGCCATACGTATTAGAGAGCTAACAGTAATCAGTAACATTCTAGATTCACCTGTAGCCGTTAGCTTTTTAGTGTTAAGTCAAGTGGTATGGAAATCATGCAGTTGAGCACAAGTACGTTAACATGTCGTAGTGACTCATCATTAGGGCCATCCGTTATGTATCAACATTGGGCTTCAAACATTGTAATGTAAGGATACAACATGATGAGCAGTATCCAAGTGACGTGCACAAACCATCAGTCGTTCGTGGGCCCTGCCCCTGCTGGACAGCCGACTCGTCGGGCCTGTAACGGGCTTCTCCGGCGTAGCCATGTCCATGACGCGTGACGCAGTCACCAGGGCCGTAGCCGGCAGGTAGAGCTAGAATGTTCCAGTAGACACTAACGTTAGATGTCTATTGACGTTGTAGGACAGAGTCTCCTAAAACTTGTCTCACTCAGCTTCTGCTGGTAGGTACATAGGCTTATTTACAGCAAACATAGACGTGTTCTTTCAAAGTGCCATACACCGTCGGTTGCGATCCTAGAAATCAACACAACAGCAAACTAGCTAGCGAGACCCAATTAAATCAACTACACACGTACAATGCGTCATCTTATGCAATCAAATGCATGCATCTTTCATATCGCGGATCGCGGACCAAATTCAACAACACGATATTGTACGAGTGCCCCCTCTGGACGTAGAGGGCCATCTCTAATTTTTACCTTTCTCGAAGAGCCTTGATCCCCCTCCCTGCACCCCGGTGCACCACAGAACTCTTACCCCTTGTAATTGCATCTTCTTCTCTTCTTCTTCTTCCGTGTACAGTCCACTAAATGGTGCAGGCATATACAGTGTCATTAAAATGTCTACAAAGTCACTATTTACAGCTAAAAACACCCCTGGTTGTTAACGCAGTTGTATGTCTTGCACCCTCCCTTTTGAATAGATCTAGCGAGGTGCAGTTGACAGCATCCAGAGGAAGGCTGTTCCACAATCGGATGGCATCTGGGAAGAACGATGATTTGTAACATTTTGTTCTTGTGTGAGGGACAACAAGTTTCAGGATATGTCCACGATGCAAGTACGGAGATGGGTGCAGGTACTGTCCGTGGGATGTCCACTAGTCTTAGGGAGTTCATGACCCGGTACATCATTACCGCCTTAGTACAAAACGTGCGAAACGTCGCTGGACTTTCTCTGATTTGGTGATGTGCACCTGTGTAGAGGGGTCCCAGACAGTACAGGCATATTTTAGGATAGGGGCGCAACAGAGTTGTGTAACACAGGATTTTTGTTTTCCTTGGGAAGGCGTTGATGTTGCTTCTGAGGAAGGCTGATGTTGAGTTTGCTTTCTTGCTTATTAGGCGTATTTAACATGATGGTTCCAGCTATACAGCTGTATCAATACTCGAAACTCTTGCAAATGTACATCTTGTAAAAAACTTAGCCCCCTTATATAGATAAGTTTATATTTCTGGTATTCTGGTACAGGTTAATCGACTGAACAAGCAAAAAAAAAAAACAAAAAAAAAAGAAGTTTAACCACCTTTCTGCTGCCACGTTCCGAGGTAAGGAGGGGCGGGGGGGGGGGGAGTAGTTGACCCTTATGTATTCCTATATGTATTATGCAAAAAAAAAGGGGGGGGCAAGTGGTTAGAACCTTATGTATTCCGATGTTAGTATGCAAACTGTATTTGCCTCCCCCCCCCCCCCCCCCCCTTTGCGCCGGCCTTGATATAGAGAAGTTATATCAATGTGTTAAGTTGTGGCGATGTTGTAACTATGATAACATTTTTACAGGTAGTCGAAAAGAGTGCATGCTCTTTTTTTTTTAATGATCAATACATTTTTCATTTTGGTATAAAAAAAAAAAGAAACATCTTTTCGTCATGATAAGGTCCCATAATCACCTCCATCTCCCCCCTTTCTTGGACTGTAGATGTTGAGAAGGTGAGCTCTCATCACAATTCGCCTTCTTACCTCTCCTCGGACTCAAAAACTCTGAAAGAATACCATAACTATCTAGGCCGGGTTTCTCCAACTCACTCGCTTCTAGGATCAGAAAATGTCGAGGAGGCGAGGAACTATCTCGTCTGTTTCTTGGCAGGATATACTAAGTTGCTCATTTCTTTTAGCTAGCGTATATGATATCATATCAGTTGCATGACTTATTCAGCCAGGAATGCTGTCATAAAAGAGGCACCTTGACATCCCGTATACAGTGGTGCATGATTTCTTTAGAAATCATTGTAAGCTGCTGAGGTTGATGCTAGGCGTAACCGCAGAATGATTTCTGTTGGTGTAAAAGGCTGATGGACAGCGTAACGCACCTCGCTCATCACCTTTAACTGACTTTATTTTTTTTTTCCGACAGGGCCTTCGCAATCCATTCTGTATTATTATATTCAACAAAGTTTCCAAATGAGTTCAGTAGTGCAAAGCTAAAACAAACACAGACATTTTTTCTTTGTTTCGTCATCTCAAGTGCAATTTATTGACAAGTGAATAATGCTTTATCGCGTTGAGCCCCTCCCAAAACAACACAAAAACTAAGTAGAAGGTAACTGTCAACGATGAATTCTTCGTCACTGCTGACGTCCATATTAGTCCATATAGAAATTTATCTGTGGTTTTTGTTTTTCAATGTGTTGCCGTGCTGACTACTTGAATATAGAACACATACATAACGTATACCTCTAAGACACAAAGCTATAACAATAAAAACACGTCCAGAATGCCAAATGGTTTACTCTTATGTTAAGAGCAATGGAAAACAATTCTTTTCTCTGAATAGATATAGTGCAGGTCCTATCCTTAATCACTCAACAAGAGTAATTATGTACACTCTCTTCCTTATTCCGTTTCTCTTCTTCTGTCAAAGCACATCAATTAAAACAAGGCAAGTGCCATAATGTGTCTCGCTCATTCGCGTACAAGAAATTGTACGCGGATGGGATATAACAGATAAAAAAGAGATATAACAGATAAAAAAGAGATATAAAAGGGTAACAATTTATGGCAAAAAAGAAACGTGCCATAAACTCTTAACATTGGGCCCTTAAAGTTCGTTGACCCCTGCCTGTGACCATTGACCTTGTGGTGACCATCCACTCCCCAAGGGACGTCTACCATCCAAGTTTGGTCACAAACGGACCTATGGATCAAAAGTTATGACCCATAATAGAAACGCCCCATAAAAACTTAACATTGGGCTCTCAAAGTTCGTGGACCCCTGCTTGTGATCTTTGACCTTGTGGTGATCATCCACTCCCCAAGGGACATCTACCATCCAAGTTTAGTCACAAATGGAGTCATAGATCAAAAGTTATGACCCATAATAGAAAAACGCCATAAAAACTTAACATTGGGCTCTAAAAGTTCGTTGAACCCTGCTTGTGACCTTTCACCTTGTGGTGATCATCCACTCTCCAAGGGACATCTACCATCCAAGTTTGGTCACAAATGGAGTTATGGATCAAAAGTTATGACCCATAATAGAAACGCGCCATAAAAACTTAACATTGGGCTCTAAAAGTTCGTTGAACCCTGCTTGTGACCTTTCACCTTGTGGTGATCATCCACTCTCCAAGGGACATCTACCATCCAAGTTTGGTCACAAATGGAGTTATGGATCAAAAGTTATGACCCATAATAGAAACGCGCCATAAAAACTTTACATTGGGCCCGAAAGTTCATTGACCCCTGCCTGTGAGCTTTGACCTTGAGGTGACCTTCATATAATGTTGGTAAAACGTGAAACTTTGTATGACCCCTCTTCCCTCGCAGTTTGATTGCAACTGAAGCCCGGAGTAAAGAGTTATTGAAGTTTTTGTAGTGTTACGGAAAGACGACGGACGGACGGACGGACGGACGGACGACGGACGGACGACGGACTGACAGACGCCGCAGGCGATCCCTTAGTCTCCCCTCACCTCCGGTAGGCTCGACAAAAACTGCATTTGGGCCTACCTATATCTGGAAATTGAATATAATATACATGACTTTTGTATAATTTTGGTGGGCTGGAAACACATCAAATCCTGTTCAGATTGTATAGCCCTTTATGTTTATGTGATCTCTTCAGACTATACTATTAAAATCACGTTGTCATTATACAGGAAAAAAATTATATTTCCTGCCATCACATGATTTGTTTTATACATGCATGAGGTTAAACCATATACAGAAGCCTTTTCATTAACATAATATTCATTGTTAAGTAGAGTGTAAGCTCATTTTCTGGTTGGGAAGAGTGTTTAGATCAATATCCGACAATAAACTACTTCAGAGTTACGCATAGCATCTTCTTCCATTTTTATTTTTTTACACGAGCCTGCATAATCACGCAATATAGCACACTGCTCGCACGAAGCCTGTATCAAAATGGATCACCTTGGACTCATCTCATCACTGATAGTTGGAGTATATAACGTTCATTTGGTCATAAGTGGCTCTTCAGTATAACAAACAAATGTGAAATTTTCCTGAGAAGCCAGCACAGTGCGACGAATCGAACTGGCTAGAAAACAAACGAATGCGTGACAAACACACCAAACAAGCAAACAGACAGACGTACATACAGACACCAACAATATAATAATGAAATATCTCTGAAGGCAATTTCGCACCCATACTGAGTAGAAGTAAAATCAAATGAATATGATTACCAGGAATTTCATAAAAATCAGACCTGAAAAAATTATGGAGTAAAATATAAAATAAATAACTTGGCATGGTGTCACGAACAACTTGCTGTTGTTTGTGTCGCTTGTAAAGGTGCGTTTAAAATGTTATTAAACCCCCTTCTATATAGAATTAGGAGGGGCGCTAAACCAAGCGCCATTATTCGTTAGGTACCATAAAAACTTTCATTTTATATTTCATGTTTCATTTTATATAAACGGTGAGTAATCTATACGACTGGGTATGACAGACTATATGCACGGCGACCCTGTTTAATCTAATGACTGTAATCTATTATGACTGACATACGTGATACATCATTTTCGTCGAATGCATAACTTAGCATTATAAATTCGGCCAAGTTTTAGATCTAACTTCCCAATACTTATTTAGTCATGAATATAGAGAGAAGTTTTGAACTTAATCCATTGCCAATGTATGTTTGTCAATTCACGATGAAACTGTCATAAGGTCCTGTATACACTATCACATTTTTATACAATGTATTCTTACACACGTCTCTCATTAACTACAGTAACATTAAGTATCAAAATCATGGATCATAATCACATCAACCAGTGATGTGCAATGCCGTTCTGCATAAGCTACAAAATGTATCTTACGTGCTTATAAATTACTGAAATGGAACTGAAAAAAATTAAGTGAAAAGCGCGAGATACTATAATACCAACAGTACTTGCAAACCCCGTATACCCCCCTTTTTTTCCTGGTTATTACATGCTTAACGCAGGGAGGTATACGACCCCCCCCCCCCCAAGCATGAGAAGACGTGCAGACCTCTGGTTGAGAAAAAAAAAAACACACCATACAAGCTGTTTATTTATATTCTAAATGCCATTCCATCATTAAGACATGTTTGGATTAGCTTCAGATAGAGTAAAAATTACGGATCACGGACCCTGTCAAATTAAAAGTGGTAGGTTATTTTATTATAACAATCAGACCTAAAATAAGGTACAATGTAGTTGTGGTAGAATTTCCCTTATTTCATGGAAAAGCGATGTTGTTCGTCATCAATATCCAGACGAGGTGCTGATGATGTCATCACATCACAACCCTGCACCATTGGTTTGTATACACAATTGTAGTTCGACAAAGTCATCTTGCTTCCCTCGAAGATTTTACTCTTTTGATTCTGACCCAATGAGTCAATGTGAGTTATTCTATTCAAATTTCACACATGAACAGGAAATAAAGGTGGCACAGAAGTGGTAATTATAGGCAAATTCCTTTCATTATAGTTTTATCATTCCATTTCATTTCATTTATTCGCTTTTTATTATTCTGTATGACGCAGTACAAGTCATGCAGTATAGACGCGAAAGATATACAGTTTTGTTTGTTTGTTTGTTTGTTTGTTTGTTTGTTTGTTTGTCTTCTTTCATTTCAAGAAAGGACATTACCTTCAAACTATTATGTTCGGGGGGGGGGGAGGTTTAAGTTTGCTAACAATAAATCAAAACAGGATCTTTATCGTAGGCCCTATTACATTATGCGAATAGACCACTGATACAGAATTTCGACATCCTGTTGCCCCTTCTATTGCCATGCACCAGCTTCTTAATTACGTACATGCGATTGTGGCAAATATTACAGTTTGGTGAAACTATGATGTTATTTTCACGTCGGACTTCGCTGAGGCATTCTTTACGTTAACAGTCACCTTGAAGATGTGCAGAATTGCACAATTAAAGACTGCAAAAGAGAAAAAAAAGAGAGAACAGAATATAAATCTTACACTAATTGACAAATAAGTGGGGTTTTTTTCGTGGTTGATACGCCTCATCTTCCTATCATAATACATCATCATCATAAGTCTTCCAAGAATTCGTGTGGAAAGAGGCGACTGTTTGATTTATTTGACTAAGAGTTTATATACTCATATAAACACGGACCGAATCCTGTGAATAATTATAGTTGTTTGCTTTACTTCAACCCTTTTGTTGATATTTCATCTCATTATTGTTATCTATTTATTGATTATTATTATCATTATTATTATTATTATTATTATTATTATTATTATTATTATTATCATTATTATTATCATTATTATTATCATTATTATTATTATTTTTTCCGTCAAACATCATATGAGCAAAAAGTCCTCTGAATGTGTTTGCAGTGCGAGTACTTGTAATACATAGACCCACTTGTTACCCACGAAATTGGAAGTGTCAAAGTGCATATCAGTAAGTCTGGACGTGCTGAAGAACGAGGGCCGGGCGCGCTGCATGTGCGGCTGTTGAAAGTTGAAAGTTGAAAGTTTATTGACTCATCAATCACCCCATTTGGGGTATGCGAGTTCAAAAGCATTATATTATACAAAATATGTGAAAACATTACACAAACATAACGTGTACAGAAACGTTACATACAGGCACCTCCTGCGAGCACTAAAACACTGAACTCATAAATACAATCGTATATACAAAATTTCCTAATATCATGCCTACCAACTAAATTTTCATATCTACACACAAAAAAAAATAAAAGTCCTACGAAAGAGACTGTATTTATAATACTCTTTGAATAAGCCCTATGTGATTAATCACTTTTCAAAATATTTAACAATTTGTCCTCACCATTTAAGGTACTGTTTACCATTGGGAGCAGTGATTTAAAAATTGTTGAGATATCACATATTTTGATGCATGTGTGTAGGTCAGGTGTATCACAAGACATCCTACAAGATAAAAAATTTACAATATAGCCTAAAGTATAAGGAGATATCATTATTTTTCTCAATATTTAGAACCATGATATTATAGACTGTTTAGTCTATAGAGACATTTTATTATAACCATTGTTAACATTTTGTATATTTAACTACTTTTATATACTATAACATTATTGATTATACTGATTCAAATTCTTACATAGATTGTTTCTATCCCTGACTCACATTTTAGAACTACAAGCGTATTTTGAAGCACTAAAGCTGGGTTTTTGTTTTATCTGCAAATGGTAAATTATGCCTTTAATGTCTCTTTAGTATATAGTCATTAAAAAGTAAATCCCTATTTATCATGCGATGTGGGATGATGCGAACCCTATTGGTTCAAGTTCAATAACGTAATCCAGTTCCTTTGCATGGGCCACGCATCTACTCCTAGCTTGCGGTAACGTCAAGGAAGGGCTCGCAAAGAGCAGGGTGTTTTGACCCGGTGAAGTGGTCCCGCCTCACATCCAACTGGACCCCATGGAAGACCAGCTTAGCAGAGCTGAAAATGGGCTATCCAGCCATCTTCTCAGATGGAAAATGAACAAACAGACAAAACACACACACAAAAAAAACACAAAACAAAACAAAGGAGAACTAAAAGCCACTGCTAGGCATAGTGATGCTGCCCTGCCAAAACATCTCACTACTAATCATCACATGGTTTGTTTGATGCGTTCATGCGGCTCGACGCTCCCGTCTCCAAGGAGTACACTCTAAGGAAGCTGACTGTATAGGATATAGAGGTCGGTCAAGTGCAGACTGCGGTGCGAATGATAGGTACAGATGCTCATTCCTTTCTACGTAGCGTAGTGACTTGTAATAAATGCAACGATGCAAGCGCCTTGCGGTTTCAGGAATATCAAAGCCCTTTTCTTCGTCTTTCTCGTCATCAATCTGGCTCTTATATTATCCCTTCTGCACATCAGACAAAAATGGGTGAGTATGAAGCAGTGATAACTCCTTCGTGTCAATTCCTCATTCTCATCACATAACATAATTCAGCCACCCATGCATGCATCACTGTGTGTGTACCGTAACCGAACAAAATGTCTATCTAGCAAATAATATGTCATTCTCATCTCGCCGTACTGTCGACGTAGGTCGATTTTACCGATGTTTATTGAGATCATTATTTCGAATTGAAGTATCTGCACTGATTTGATTTCTGTCGGTCTCAGTCAAAAGGAAATAAGTCGATCGCTCCTACAACGAGACAAACGGCGATCTTATACTACACGGCATCCCTTCCCACGTACTCGAATGAATACTAGTAGTGGATCTGCATGTAGGTGCATAATCAGCCCATGTCCTCGCCTTGCCTGCTGCTACTGCTGCTACATTACCACACAAGCAGACGGTTATTAGTAATCTTGTAGGCAAAGGCATAGATGTGTGTCCCGACTCCTTAGCAACTGCATAGCTGCTGGCGTGATCTTGATTTTGTATTTCCTGCTTGTGTGAACTACTTGTGTCAGTACAAAACTGCGCTCTAAAACAGGATACATGTTGTCTACTTTGCAGTTGGGATGTCTACAATTTCTCTGGGAGAAAATCACAACTGCCCCCCACACTTTCTACTTTAGGTTTTCCAGGCCAATTTCGAACTTTTGTCAGTCCAATTCCTTATTGCTGCATTCAATACAAAGCAGAATTTAGCGTAGATGTTCGTTATTTCAATTTTATGATCTCTTCATTGAAATTCATTTTGGAACATTCAAATTACCTTTAACCTCATTCTAATCCACACTTTATCAATTTGAATTCGTAAAACAAGCACCATTTCGTTATTTGGTCATTCAGTTTAGAATGATAAATTCACGTGATCACGTATATTATGCTGTGTGCGTTCATTCGAAATTCATTTTGGGGAATCCAATTGTTGTTTAACATATTTGCAGTCAATTTAGCACGCATGCTTATGCTATTTTTTTTTTCAACATAGTTATCATTTTGTAAGCATCATAACATTTCATATTTTCGTATTCGTTTTAGAGATTTTGGCACCATTTTTTTTTTCAATGTGCTTATTGAATCTGCCAGTCCGAAGTGCATGTGGTCACAATTTATCTTGATTCCGAGTGTGTGGGCCAGTTTTAGGAAGTCAAGGTTATGATCATCAACATTAATGTTCCTATAATAACATTCTTTCTCTCTCTTCTTGAGATATACGTCTGTATCTAACTTATGCTGTCATGACTGTAAGAAGATCGGATGAAATTAAACTGAAGTATTGGTACATCTAGGCCTATAATGAGATGTATGAAAGAAAATGGGTGTTACAGAACAACAAACTCGAGTTATACAGGGTCAAAAATATGATACCTTTACTGCTTCGACAGTGTGTGGATGAAACAAAAAGTCATATAAAGAAACACCCGTTCAAATGTCCTCACCTTTTCAAAAAATAAATATCACGACGTAAATTTGATGATGAAAATGTTTGGAATCTGACTGCCCCTTCGCGAAATTGAATGATTCAAATGCCCTTTTCGGCGAGTGATGGTGAATTTGAATGAACGTAGAGTACCAGCCAATTTGAATACCCTTTTTACGAATTCGAAAGCCACACGTGCAAATTTCATGGATCGAAATGCTAAATTGAACGCACAAGTTACAATTTTGTGACAGACTGTGAGATAACGAGGGGTTTTGCTTAATTGGATGAACTTTCTGTCAAATGGACTGACAAAAATGCGAAATTGGCCGGGAAAACCTATACTATTAGTTTCAGGGGTATCATTTTGAAGACGTGTCTCAAGTATACTCGGGCAGGGTCTATGGGAAATGCGTGTTGTAGCAAAAACCAGTCCTTCCTTAACGGGTTAAAATAAAGAAGAAGAAGAAGAAGAAGAAGAAGAAGAAGAAGAAGAAGAAGAAGAAGAAGAAAAAAAAAAAACCCCACAATATTGCCCATGACTTCCTGTCGAAGGTTCTGTCCTTAGATTTTTTTTTAATCTCCCCCCCCAAAAAAAAAAGATGTTCCTAGGTCCCTAAAAATTCCAGCTGTCATTATCCATCTCATGCAATATACCTGAAAGAAAAAAAGTGTAAATCTTTCACCGTGAAGTTAGTTGATTAAACATATAGATTATCAAACAGTGATCATGCAGTGAAAAACTCCTCGCTGGATTTTTTTTTCATGTGTGTGTGTTCCTAGGTCCCTATGAAAATGAATGTATATATATATATATATATATATATATATATATATATATATATATATACACTCAGCAAAAAAAAAAAAGAAAGTTAACACTTTTTCAAGTTTATATTACTCATAGAATGTTTGGTGAAATGTTAACGTATTATATACCATATGAAAGGTAATTTAATTGGCTATCAACTTCATAAGTCAATAAAAAGGGAAACTTTACGCATGGGTGAACACCTTTGTTTTTTTTCTTCCAAGGCACAAACGTGAAAATTGCAAAAATGATCAAGTTGTCATTCATGCCTAAATGCTCTACCATGAAACAATAAGAACAAAAGACAAATTTGACACAATGATGAACATGGATTCAGTTGCAAAAATATACCTATGATCTCTATAAATTCTTTAAAGCCCAAAAGATCAATAAAGGCTAAAAATAATGGAGGAAAATGAAGAATGTTCTGTCAAATCCAAATTCACATGAAATGAGAGAATAAGCAACATTAACAAAAGTGGTAGAATTTTGAATTGAATATTCAAATTAGGAAAATTGTAAATTATATTTGGTTCTTGAATTTTTCTTATGAATTCTTAAATTACTAAATTGAATGAATGAAATAAAGATATTTTGTTCATTTAATCATCTTCGTGCCCTTACTCCCTATGACACTTGAAGTTGTAGTTCATTACAAATTCTTATTTTCCGCCCTGAAGTTTCCCACTTTTATTTTGTTTGAGGTTATAAAGAGATTAAGAGAATATAAACTTATTTTGGCCATTTCTTTGTGTCTCTCATTGTGTTAAACTGGTCTTTTGTTATTAGTGTTGTTTTAAAGGGCATTTGCAAATGAAAGACAATACGTCAATTTTTGCAAATTTTACTTTTGTGATTTGGAGGATAAAAAAAATGTGTTCACTCATGCGTAAAGTTTCTTTTTATATTGACCTACTAGATTGATAGCCATTTAAATTACCTTTAATATGGTATAAAATATATTGATTTTCATGAAAATCTTCTATGAAAATTTTGAACTCGAGAGAGTGTTTACTTTCTTTTTTTGCTGAGTGTATATAGATATAAATATAGATATAGATGTAGATATAGATGTAGATATCGTTGGATCCATCGCGTACTTGAGACTCTTTCTTCGTATATATACATATATATATATATATTTCATATGTATCCTATATATATATATATATATATATATATATATATTACATTATATAACCATTAAATAGCATAAGTCTCATTTGTGACCCTGCATCCAAAAACCAACAAAAAGTTGCACACACTGATTTTGTGTCAGTACTCAAAATAGGTGATATGAGTCAGCATAGTCAATTTTTAGTTTCTCATGTTTTCTGAAAGAGAAAGACGTCATCTCCATCATGGTAAGGTCTGGGATCATAAACTGAATGGGAAATTGTCTTGTTAGCAGTTTTTCTAGAACTTTTTTTTTGTAGAACAACGTGATTAGGTGTGTCTTAGAGTAAACGTTTCATTTCTTAAAAACCCTTTACACACTCTTCACTTTCAACTCTAATAACTTTTGAAAGGATGATGCTACTTCTGTGAAAGTTGCCATTAGTCATGAATGGAATGTGTTGATATAGAATATGACCAATTTCGGCTTACTCTGATAATCCTTTCATTGTTTATGCTGTGGAGTTTTATATCCTATTTTTTGTCCCATTCACTGCGCATCTCTCTTGCACGACTCCGTATTTGATATCAAAACGCTTAAATAATCCGTATACTTTAGAGCCTCTTTTCTCAGTAAACACTTTTCCACAGTTTGTGTTTTCTTTTCAATATCTAGATAGGTTAGGATGTCCATTTGAATTGAGTTATACATGTACATCATTTTAAATCTTAAAGTCTGCTCTTTCAGAATCTGTCCTTAACTAAAAATCCATGTGTGTATTGCGACTTTTCTTTTTTGGTTTTGTGGTGCAGGGTCATTTTGAGTGTTTTTGAGTCTTTTGAGTGCATGGGTACCTCCACTTTTTTTCTCCTCAGGGTGTATATAGAGTGTATGTATCTTTATTTTACTGATCATGTAGACAAGAACATGTTGTTAATCCTGTCTAGTTATATATATTTACAACGATTCGCATGTCAAATTCATGATATTGTTTCTTATACATTCTGTTGAAGAAAGAAAGTGAAAAAAAAATAAAGTTTGAATATTGTCCAGTAATTATTTGATAGGAATTGTACAAATAAATGGACAATTACTTCCATGAAATCAAGTGGTCAAAGGTCAAGGTCAGAGGCAGCCATACTCTAGGAAGAAGAAAATAACACATTTAAGTCTTTACTTCCACTTTGAGTGTCCAATGTAAATCGAGTGGATAGGGTGGAAGATAGTCAGCAAACAGTTGCGTAAACATTGCTGTAGTGATGGGTCAAAGGTCACTGAACTTCAGTAAGAATTGTCGTTCTTGTGCCACAACATCAGTTCAGAAGTGCATTGGTCATATCATTTGGTGGAATGGTTGGAATGAAATAAAAAAAAACATGTATTTTAATGATAAGAGTCAAAGCTAGGTTAAGTTCGGTTTAAATGTCTATCAAGGATAAGTCTATACTGATAATATAATAGATTTGGTCTAATGTCTGGAAATAAACTGCGAAATATATATTTCTTTTCATATCAACTGAACTTTTTTGTGTGTGAAATAAGTGAAACTCCATAATATTTCATAATTTCCCTGATATTATTCAAATTTTGATCAAATTTCAACCGTTGTGCTAGAAAAAGTTCACTCTTTCTTATCAGACAAACTTTTAACAGGTCCAGAATCCTATGTGGGAGAAAAGTCTATCTCCTGTCTCTTTCTATTCGAAAACCAAACAATTCTTTTTTTTACATGAATAGGTGAGGAATAATGTAATTGGTGTAGCTTTTAGCACCTCTGAAGAAGAAGTATTAGTTAGTTTATATAGCATACAATGAAAGAGCACAAGTAAGTTGCATCAAGGTCTATTTAAAGTATTCAAAAGGTATATTCTTCCCCATATGTACATTATATCTGCAAAAATGTTGGTTTCCATAGATTTAGTTCAGTGAGGGACACACCACATTGGATAGAATGATTGAAGAGCATGTTTCTCTTTCAATCAAATGACAGGTTAATGGTCTCTAATTTGTGAGTATGTGTATGTACATTTATGTATATGTGTGATGCACACAGGTAATGCTTGCATATAGTGCTTGTGATTTGTGAGATTCTGTGAGGATGGCACAACACACTGTTTCAATGTAAAATGATTCTCTGCACATCAATGTCTTATCTTGCTCATTAGGTCAATAACCATAATTTGTTAATCCCAACAGGTGTGATATTTTTCTTTTGATTTTTAATCATTTCATTTCTCTATTCACAGTTTGGTCATGTTGATGCACCCGTGACATCAACGAACACTTGTAACAGTGATCTTACAAAAAGGGGGCTTGAGACCAGGTGGCGCCATATTCTATCACCTTGGAATACTACGCGCAGGAGACCATATCCAGATGAGCCCATCGCCAAGGGCTCCATTGGTCAGTCACTTGTTGCTGTGGATGTGCAGCCCTTATCAATGGGACTTACTTCAGCGGTCACTAGCGACTATGAACTGATATCTCCACAGCATCCAAGCGTAGGCGATACTCTACACTACCATCTCTTTGCCAAGGATGCCAATGGGCGAGCTCGGTATCGGGGCGGTGATTTCTGGTACGCTGTTCTACAAACACCTAAACTAAAGGTAGATTAATGCTATTAATGTTGAGTGGGTATTTTGTGTGTGTGTGTGTGTGTGTGTGTTTTTAATATTCCTCACTCTGTGTCTGATATGATTATCCATCTTGAATGAGTCAGAATTTGCTCTGTGCAGCAGTTGTTATAATCTGAAATATGTAAAGCATTGCATGACACTTTATTTTTTTTTTCCCATTTGCTGTGTATTATGGGAAAATTGAAAAATAGCATAGCAGTCTCTTCTCTCTTTGGTACATTTTGTTTTCTGGAGACATACTTTTAATGTAGTCACCCTCGATTCATTTGTGCTTTGGCAGTGGCAAATGTTCAGATCAGGAAAATATCTCAAAGATTGACACATGTTTCACACCATTGTCATGTTGACCTTATGAAAAGAATGTAATCAAATTAAAGGAGCAAAATCTTTGAGGTTTTATCAAGGTGGAATTGAAACTTTAAAAGTTACGGAAGTTATGAGTTTCACACGCTTTCACTGAGTAGGGATATTAATGGCAATTGCATTATATGCAAATTAGCTGAGGGGACGGTGTCATTAAGTCACAAGTCCAGTGTCAGTTTGTGCACTGAAATATAAATATCATGATTTTGACTGATTAATTAAGTGCGACATTTTCCCTTGAAAAGTTACATCAACACAACAAAGGATACAATATATGGGTGTTTGTTTTTGTTTTTGTTTTGTCGCAAAGAAATTTCAGGAGATGTATGTGTTTGTAAATCAAACACGTGTGCAGAGACCACGAACTGTATCTCCTTGTCTGATTAACATAATGACTGCTGTATATCACTGTTTTAAAACTTGACAGATTTTGAACATTGTTATTTTGCATTCTAATCAATTTGAAAAAAAATTCTCCCATTAGTCCTATTATGTTCTGGTTTTTTTTCCTCAATAGATGCATGAAACAAAACATTGGACATGATGTGGGTTATTGCACTTACGGCCTCATCACTGGCGTAGCCAGGGGGGCGATGGGGGCGATCGCCCCCCTCCCCCTAAGATTTGGACCGGGGATTTGGGAGGCGGAAAAAAAAATGCGTGTATACTGTATGCATGCACATGAAGCGGGTCTCCTTTGGAACCTTTCATCAAATAAGATTTTTTTTTTTAATATTTCACTCAAAGTGTGCACCAGATCGTTGAATTTCAATTCAAAATATGCAAAATCTCTCGTGCTTGGGAGGGGGATACCCCCTCCCAAACCCTCCCCCTCTGTGCCTCTTTCCATAGCTTGGTACACTTTTTAGATTTACAAAAAATTATGAATAATTCTGAGTGCACAAGACTTATCACTTATATTCGGAAAACTCAAGGTTCCCTCATGTATAAGGGGAATTTCCCCTTTTAATCGACCCTTTCCTCCCTCAGTCCCCCCCCCCCCCATCAGTTTTTTTTTTGTGTGTGTGTGTGTGTGTGTGTGTGATTTTCCAAATGTTGATTCCATCAAATGTGCGTAGACGAGATATCTCAATTTCAACCTTAAAAAGGCAAAAGCTCAATCGGAATGGAATTGGGGTGGGGATAACACTCGCCCACGCCTTCTCCCTGCTCGCCCGCCCCTCCCCCCCCCCCCCTTCCGCCATGCATAGAAGTAGACTGTGGCTCTACCCAGATCGCTTTATTTCAATTCTAAAAACGCAAAAGCTCCGCGAGCGGGAGGAGGAATCCCCCTTCCCCTAAGCTCTACCTCACTAGACTTTATACATACAGTGTACACACAGATGGTGCACATTCGGAATAAGAGCTAAATTCTGTGATTTTATCACTTCGATGAAAAAGTATTGCACCAACAATTTGCAACAGATCGCTGAATTTCAGGTCTGAAAATGCAAAATCACCTTCGTGTTGGAGGGGATATTCCCCTATCAAACACCCTCTTGTGCATGCTTTTTCTGTTTGACTGCTGAACAGACAGTGTTCATGATAATAAAAAGATATTCAGTGTAAGAATTAATACAAGAAGATTATTTAAATGATACCATTTTATAGACAAATTGTTCAATAATAATCTACACTAAAATATACTGCAACTTTACTGTTTCAACTCGTTAAAACACGCAAAAACATGCATCAAATTGCACCATTTGCAACATCAAAATGCAAAAAGGTTCTCACCGTGGGAGGGGGGACACCCCCTCCCACACCCTCCCCTCCCCCTTCGCTCTCTCCGCTCTCTCGGGTTCAGTCACGTTCATGATATTCAGTGAAAAGGATTAATACAAGAAGCGTATTTAAGTGATAGCATTTTATAGGCAAATTGTTCAATGATAATCTACATCCAAGTGGGACTGTTTCACGTCGATAAAACGCGCAAAAACATGCATCATATTTCACCATTTGCACCATCAAAATGCAAAAAGTTCTCACCGTGGGAGGGGTGACTCCCCCTCTCCTCCCCCCTCGCTCGCTCCGCTCGCTCGGGTTCAGTCGCGTTCATGATATTCAGTGAAAAGAATTAATACAAGAAGTGTATTTAAACTATACCATTAAATAGGCAAATTGTTCAATGATAATCTACATCAAAATATACTGCAACTTTAAAAAAGTGGGACTGTTTCAACTCGTTAAAACACGCAAAAAATGCATCAAATTGCACCATTTGCAACATAAAAATGCAAAAAGTTCTCACCGTGGGAGGGGGACACCCCCTCCCACACCCTCCCCTCCCCCTTCACTCGCTCCGCTCGCTCGGGTTTAGTCACGTTCATGATATTCAGTGAAAAGAATTTATATAAGAAGTGTATTTAACTTATACCATTTTATAGGCAAATTGTTCAATAATAATCTACACAGGACTGTTTCACGTCGATAAAACGCGCAAAAACATGCATCAAATTGCACCATTTACAACATCAAAATGCAAAAAGTTCTCACCGTGGGAGGGGGGACACCCCCTCCCACACCCTCCCCTCCCCCTTCACTCGCTCCGCTCGCTCGGGTTCAGTCACGTTCATGATATTCAGTGAAAAGAATTTATACAAGAAGTGTATTTAACTTATACCATTTTATAGGCAAATTGTTCAATAATAATCTACACAGGACTGTTTCACGTCGATAAAACGTGCAAAAACATGCATCAAATTGCACCATTTACAACATCAAAATGCAAAAAGTTCTTACCGTGGGAGGGGGGACACCCCCCTCCCACACCCTCCCCCCCCCCCCCCCTCGCTCTCTCCGCTCGCTCGGGCTCGGTCGCTTCGCTCGGGTTCAGTCGCGTTCATGATATTCAGTGAAAATAAGTAATACAAGAAGTGTATTTAAATCATACCATATTATAGGCAAATTGTTCAATGATATCTACATCAAAATATACTGCAACCTTAAACAAGTGGGACTGTT
Source organism: Diadema antillarum (assembly GCF_040938485.1). Taxonomy (NCBI): domain Eukaryota; kingdom Metazoa; phylum Echinodermata; class Echinoidea; order Diadematoida; family Diadematidae; genus Diadema; species Diadema antillarum. Next base: position 2,057,640 of record NW_027270925.1, on the reverse strand, counting down.
TCACGTCGATAAAACGCGCAAAAACATGCATCAAATTGCACCATTTACAACATCAAAATGCAAAAAGTTCTTACCGTGGGAAGGGGGACACCCCCCTCCCACACCCTCCCCCCCCCCCCCCCCCCCCCCTCGCTCTCTCCGCTCGCTCGGGCTCGGTCGCTTCGCTCGGGTTCAGTCGCGTTCATGATATTCAGTGAAAATAAGTAATACAAGAAGTGTATTTTGATTATACCATATTATAGGCAAATCATTCAATGATAATTTACATCAAAATATACTGCAACCTTAAACAAGTGGGACTGTTTCACGTCGATAAAACGCGCAAAAACATGCATCAAATTGCACCATTTACAACATCAAAATGCAAAAAGTTCTTACCGTGGGAGGGGGGACAACCCCCTCCCACCCCCCCCCCCTCGCTCTCTCCGCTCGCTCGGGCTCGGTCGCTTCGCTCGGGTTCAGTCGCGTTCATGATATTCAGTGAAAAGAAGTAATACAAGAAGTGTATTTTGATTATACCATATTATAGGCAAATTATTCAATGATAATCTACATCAAAATATACTGCAACCTTAAACAAGTGGGACTGTTTCACGTCGATAAAACGCGCAAAAACATGCATCAAATTGCACCATTTACAACATCAAAATGCAAAAAGTTCTTACCGTGGGAGGGGGGACACCCCCCTCCCACACCCTCCCCCCTCGCTCGCTCCGCTCGCTCGGGCTCGGTCGCTTCGCTCCCTCGCAGACTAACCGCCCCTCCCCCCCCTAAGATCAAATCCTGGCTACGCTGTTGGGCCTCATCTGATGATCTATGACGGGATGCTTTTACACGTACTTACCAGTCTTTCACTGGTATGAAACACTCCTGATAAAAAGAAGTGCAAGAAGACGAAATAATAGCATTTTCTTTTTGTGAGATATCTTGAGCAGATGATCTCAGCGTAACGCGCTCGCCTTTGCCACTTTCCTTCGTTTTTGTCCATGCAGGCAAGCACTGCGGCAAGGATTGTCGACCACGACAATGGGACGTACAGCTTGTACTTTTTGGCAGGCTGGGCCGGCAAGGTGCAAGTGAATGTGACTCTGGTCCATCCGAGTGAGGCTGTGGACTACCTCAGGGGCTCTTTTCGGTTGGTTTTTGCTTCTTGCTCTTAGAGCAGTGATTTTTATCATCCTGTTTTGACAGTATGACGTAGTTAATAGAGTCCCCTGTAAGTATCCTTGTTGTACAGTCTGCCCAAAGTGTTTATTGCTGCAAGAATTGAATTCAATGATACACAGGAAATGTGGCACATTTATCCTGCGTTTTCATTTTTGCACGTTATGCAAGTTGACTTATATTCGTGAAATAAACGACTCGCTGGTTGGAAATCACCAACTTTTGTCCCGATATTTTGTGATGTTTATTTCTCATTTCATTGCAGATGTTTTCTATTTGATTCAATCACTCATGAAATTGTCTACCAAGACTTGATTGGTTAACAAAACATGGTTTGGGATATTATATAGTATTTAGTTTAATCTGTGTTTTCGATGTATCAATGAATCACATTGATGAATCTTTTTATTATCTTGTGATACAATGTTCACAGTTTTAATACAGTAAATCCCATTATAGCAAAAATTGCTGCATAACAAAATTTTTGTTATAACAAAGTTAAAGTTCAGGTCCCAAAGTTATCATCTATACATCTTTGTATACTTTACTGTTTTGCCTACATTGATATTTCGATATAACAAAAGAAAACTGTCGGTCCCAAGGACTTCATTATATCAGGAGTCCCTTGTATAAAACTGAATATTTCTCTGCTGTCACTTTGAATGTGAGAAATGACAGCTGTTTTGATTGAAAGGAATCACTGATTATTTGTTTTGATCTACTAGTGTGTCATCTTTTTTTACGCTCTGTCCTTAACCAATAACTCCACGATCATTTGAGCTCATGATATGATGTAATTGTATCAGGATTTTCCCCATAACAGCATCATCGCATAACTGTTGTGATTCTTATTTTCTCAGACACGAAGAAAAGAAAGTGCAATGGGAAGGGATGTTTACATCTGCAGAGCGGACGGAAAATTCCCTTTGTTGGGTGGCTTACAGTGGTGAATGGTCCAAAGTATGCGAGTACAGGCCAGTGAGGGCGCTATTCCAAACACGTATCCTATGCTCACCACCGCCTAGTCTGCCATGTAACACCCTGAGGGGCTTGAGGGGAACGACAACATACAGGAACCAGTTTGAGCGAGTTCTCCCCAAAGAGAAGGCCTACTTATTTCAAGAGTAAGAAGTCTATATTATTAGCAAATTCATACCTTACTTCTTTATTTGAGAATGTGAATGTAAAAACAGTGTCTCAGACCTGAATTGACCTGACATTGGAGGTCTCGGTTTATACAAAACCCAGACTTTGCAACAAACGCTCTGCAATGTAGCAAAGATTTGTGAATTATTCAACAATGCATCAATTGTTGAGTTTTGGGCCTTCGTACTATATCATTGCCAGTTGTAAAAAAAGTACAACAAAGTAAACAGGAGAGGCAGGGGCTTGTTGAATAAATCCTCCAGCGGAGAAGAGAATATTGGTTCAAATGAATAAATGCCATCAGTTTCTCTTGTTGGTCCAACACTTCCTGTTAACTGGAATAAATGTATGACATGCATGATACTACTTGAGGTGCCAAGTCTTCCTGATCTGCAGGAGGTTCTGTGAAAAATTCAAATTATTTTCTTCAAATTGTGACAAAAGAATATGAAGGCCTTTCTGCTTTGGTAATCAGTTTTGCCCACCAAGATGAATTCAAATGCACAATTGTCTTCTAAGATAGCAGATAGATAATCTCCCTGACTTTAACATGTCAATGTTTGCAGCCCTGCATTACGAGGTCATCTCTCTCTTTTTTGTTTGTTTGCCCATATAGTACTTTTAGAACTGATTTGAGTGTCAATAAAGTTTCAGTTAAGGAATCAAGGGCATTTTCTTTTGACATGCATCTCCCTTGTTCCCACATTAGTAGAGCATGTCCCCTTACTTTGGTGAACCTGTGCTCACTCTCTTCATCTTATTCTCAGATATCCTCAACTATTACGAGAGAAGATAAACCTATAATGCATACAGGAGCTTGGAGGGGCCTTTATAAAGTCACTTGGCTCCTCAAAGTTGTGTAGGTAAAATGATTAAAGTGAATTATTCAGAATAATGGAGTGAATAGATAGATTTGGTTCTACTTCTAGCACATAATGTTTCACAGTAATGTATTGTTTACATCAAGAAAGTGTGCTCTTTTCCCACTGTCGTAATCATTGTTTGCAGAGGTTACGTGCACGCAAAATTGCAGTTTTCAAGTTCAGTGACCATCCAGGGTGAGTGAAATCAAATTTGAAAATCATCCATGAGTGTAAGCATCCCTTTGCTGTTTTGTAACACAGAAATTATGCTAAAATCACACAGTATGTCTTTATTTATTTATTTATTTGTTTGTTTATTTATTTATTCATTCATTTATGTATTCAGTTTTCTTTACCCAGGGTAGCCCCATCAGTGGTTTACACACTGTTATCCTAGGGGGCCCTGCAACAAAATGACAAAATATAACAGTTCAACATACACAAAATAACAAATCAAATCAAATAGTGAAAATGTTTTCTACTCAGAATGTGCTTCTTCAGAAACAGTAGGAAAGTCGTGAATGTAAATCTCAACCTTTAAACTGTTCTTTTTTTGTGCATCATGGAATAATGTAGAGGACAGAGTAGTGACATATACTTAGTATGCCACAATTTTAAATGGAACTTGATGCGAGAATTCATGTTTTCAGGATGTAGAATTGTGTCCTAGATAAAAGCTGTCCATTACTGCAGTATATAGTAACCACCATGACAATTCCCCTCCCCCTCCCCTACCCCTGCTGGTATGAGAGATAGAAAATGACCCAAATTTTGGCAAAGGTAATCTAAAAGTAGTTCACATATTGTGAAAATTTTGATTGCCTAAGTGCATGTGAATCCTCATGTCCACCACCACATGGACCCATTTATAACCATAGATTTGGTTTAAGTTACTTTTATGAATTGTACGTGAATTGGACTTATTTTGAAAACATAATATACTTTATAACCCTCCCACCTAAAACTAGTTGTCAGGCCCATACAGGCTCATACTGAAAACCAGTTGTCAAGGTCAACTTACAGAGGAATGATGCGAGTCCAGCAAGTTGGTAGAAGATGAGGGCTAATATCTTGTTTTAACTGAGTGTTCAGTGGTGTACATCATCTCATGTTTCTGAGTTTATGATATCTTTTTGACAGCCACCCGTGAAGGAAGCAAGGTTTTGGATAGGGACCTTCTCCTGCTTCCCACCTGCCAGCCTGACCTCCCCGTCACATTTTCAGATGGATTTTGGTTTGGAAATCGCTGGCACTCACTGGTCTGCAGCCCCCAGGTGGAATTTCGCGGTCCAAGCATTCGCAGCTGCCTCAAGCACCAGAACGTGTTCTTCACTGGAGATTCCACTACTAGGCAGTGGTTCTCGGCTGTAGTCAAAGCCCTGGGTCGTAGTAAGCCAGAGGACAACCAGTTCAAAAATAAGTCGTTCTATCTGGAAAGAAGGGACACGCAGAGTGACATAAACTTCAAATTCATTTTTCACCCCTTGTCACTGCATCCCCACGCAGTGTTTGTCAACCTCTCTGTCGTCAGGTTCGAAGCCGATGTTCTCCTTGGACTTCCCCGAGATTCCTGCAACCATGTGGTGGTATTCAGCCCGTGGGCTCACTTCCCGAATTACCCCTGGAGGTCCTACTTGGAGTGGCTGGAAGGGGTGCGGGACGCTCTCCTGGTTGCGCGAGAGAGGTGTCCAGGTCTGAAGTTTGTGGTGAAGACCCCACATCCAGTCAACATGCAGCAGGAGATGAAGGCGCGGGACTGGATGTTTTACCAGATGAGAGCGGCAATGTTCGATGCCTTTTCTGGTGTTGGCGCCCTCTTTGTCGATACATGGGACATGAACCTTTCCTACCCGTCAGCACCCAGCAACATGCATATGCCAGACAAAGTGATATCGGAAGAGATCAGCCTGTTCTTGTCCCATCTCTGTTCGAGATGATGAATGACCGTGAAATTGATTTTCGCAATCTTGTTAACTTGTTTATGTATGTGCGTGTGTGTGTGTGTGTGTGTGTGTGTGTGTGTGTATGTGTGTGTGTGTGTGTGCATGCCTGTGTGTATATGAGCTACCATATAGTGCAATAGTGTGACCATGAAGACTGTATATAAAACACATTTAATAGTCCATTCTTGACAGTATTTGGTGCATATCAAAATCATGTCTTCCCTTCACTTAGATGAATTTGTTCAACTATTCTTCTCCAGCAATGTCTTCAGTAGTTGTGGGTACGTGTAATGGATGTGAGGGCAGTGGCAGTTAAATAACATAGGAGTGATGGCTGTGTAGTTCATGTAGAGCTACATAGTTGGAAGTATCAGTGGTCATGTTGAGGAGGAGATAAGGAACATTTCAACTAAGATGCAGAAGGCATCAAGTCAGGAGAAGTTGAGAAATAAAGCTCAGAGTAGTCAATATTGCAATACATTGTATTCTTCTCTCTTCATGGAGATGAAATGATGTTGAGATTGTTGAAATTTAACATATTAGCTATTTGAAGCGATGAAGGTAATGATACTCATATTAGTGGTGCTTTTGCTATGCATAATGTGTTTTTTGTTCACTTGCCAGCTCACTCATTTGCACATCCATTCTTTTGCAAAAAAATAGCTAATTTGTTAAATCTCATAATTTCCTTATTTTTCTAAATCCAATTTTGATTCAAATTTCATTGCTGTACTCATACATTGATCTATTTTTTTTCTTTTTAAATCAAGTTATTTTAATAACCTTTTAGAAATATTGAGGGCACATGACTAGAACTCAGTGTTGCGGATAACTGAAATCGTTTCAGCTTGAATGTTTCATAATTGAATCCACCCTCTTAATCAATGTCTCACAGGTAATAGATAGGTCATGGTATTGTGGAAAAAGGTCTTCGTTCTTCATTTTGTTTGTGCAATGAATCATGAACGTGCACATAGTTTGTATTTGATAATTGCCAACAAAATGTAACCTTCGGAATAACGAACCTTCGGAATAACGAACAGCACCCGCAATAATGACCACAGACAGATAAATATGTCCATGATGATCACTCTTGTGCAATGAAGATCTTGCTCTTGGTATTATACTCGATACATAATGTTCATTGTACTGTGTTGTGTGAAAAATTATCATTTTGAAATCTGTAATACATGTACCGCCATCAAGTAGCTTATTTTTTTTTAGCAAGTTTCACATGGGTATTATTATGCAAGAATAATTTTGGTATCTGAAGTATATTTACTCTGAAATACACGTGTACAGGCATCAAGAAACATGTAAATGCTGTTTATTAAAACATTAAAAAGAAATCAACTGACACTTTGGAATTTATGTTCATTTTAATGCAAATTACTTCTGCTTGAATGATAGATCTTGGTATAATGTAAGTCCTTATACACACACTTAAGGAAAACAAATCGTCATTTTTGTGATTATTAGTACTGAGCTCCAAAGAGTAGTGTAACAACACTGTAACAACATCGGTGTTAGATTTAACACCACGGGTGTTAAATCTAACACCGATCAAACTTCAATAAAGGACCACACCCACAGGTGTTAAAAATGCACTGTGATGGTGTTGAAAAGTGTTCACCTGACACTTCATGGTGTTAATTTGACACTCTACCTGGTGTTATTTTGACACTGTACTGGTGTTAATTCAAAAATGACACCACATGGTGTTGATTTGATATTTGCTGGTGTTAATATCAATGGTTTAACACCCGTCCAGCTTCAATAAGGGACCACACCAGCTGGTGTTACTTTGGTGTAAATTTATTTTCACATTTTTTCAAAAATCTAGTATTTTAAAGTAAAATTCTTGATCGTCTTGTTTAAATTAAAAATCAACAAGAAGTGCAGTTACTAAGAAACTCTTCAAAAAACAGTTTAAAATGTGGAAATGACACCCGTAGGTGTTAGTTTAACACCATAAATGAGCACCGAAAATTTAACACCAGCTCGGTGTTCACTTTTTAACACCGGACTTTTTGCAGTGAACAGTGTATCTCATTTGATCAGATTATCAAACACTACAACCCCCCCCCCCCCCCCGATTTGTATCACAATCTAACCACTGAAAAGGTGCTGGTAGTATAGTGTTTTGCAATCAGATCAGTGGAAAAAGAAAATCAATGTTTCATAAAAAGTGTACAATGGGCTGCTCTTCTTGGTTTAGATGAAACCTTGCCCCTCCGACATGAAACAAATAGAACGTTCATGTGATAGAATAAACTTTTTTTTGGCCATTCGTTGCTCGTTGACCCAACCACTAGCACTAGCCCTGACACCCCCCCCCCCCCACACACACACACATACATACACACTAATAATAGAACAATTATCATTCCCATGAAAAATTTTACACATGATAGGAAACGCAGGGGCCGCGGAACGTTTTTGTATTTGTTTGTTTGTTTGTGTGTGTGTGTGTGTGTTGGGGGGGGGGGGTATTCGGCTCAGGGGACAGTAGGCCTACTCGTTGTTGGTTGAATCAATGTTCCCTCTCCTCCTCTCCCCCCCCCCCCCCCACCCGCCAATGTTGGTTTTCTTGCGCTTTTCCGATGTTTTATCTGTTCAGTGGGGTTTTAAGAAGCTAAAAATCAGTGTGTGAGGAGGGGTTCCGCGGTCCCTGAAAAACGTTGATTGTTTGGAATCTGGGCACAAAGAGCAACGGATATATGACATTTTATTGTAGTCACAGAATAAGAACACATTAATAAAAAGTCACCTCTGAAGTTGGTATATAGTTGCCGAGAATGTGTTTTTTTTTTATATAATATTTTATACAAGACCTGGATACAATAGGGGAAAAGAAATTACAGGACTTTCAAAACTAGTCTCTAAGAAGGAAATATTTCAGAGGTAGACTGACAGACGAAAGCACATTGTAGATCACTTCTTCGTGGCTCTTTTGAAGTATCGTTTGGTCGAGACGCTTCCTTTAGTCAGCGTGAGGACTAGGAACTCGCCGTCCAGTTCTCTCCTCTCCGTCGGGTCTTTGTCATCGCTCACCGGCCGCGTCACCAGAGCCGTTCCCTCCCATCTGGTGTTGGAAGAAAAATAAAACAAAACAACGCACATAAAAACAGCTACAACCGGAAAAAGAACAGGATGACGATACTGGCTACTGTATAATGATGATGGTAATGATGATAGTATTATTGATAATGATTATAATAACGATAATTATAATGATAGTGCCTACCGATATAGTAATAGCAATGATGATATCGATAATCACATACGAAACATATCATGTGTGATTCCGGCGTGATTGCAGCAGAATCGCACAAAAAGAGAACATGCACAAAAGACGACAGGACAAACTAGTAAAAGTCGTTCAATGGGAGCTGTACAAAACAACAAAAAACATGAAATAGCATGTGAGAGCAAAATGATACGAACATGAACTACAGATAGTGTCCGAAAATGACTACCGGTAGGTGAAAAATGCTGTGCGATCTTTATGAGGTCCAAAATGACAATGTCATCCAGCATAGGCCGCCCGGACATCATCATCGTAAAAGGGGGTCGGAAGATGTGTAAGAACGTCGATGTCACTGTATCTTGTGACAACACAGCAGCCAAGAAGGAGAAGGAAAAGATACAGAAAAGTACCGGGACCTTGCCAGGGAACTTCGCCGCCTGTGGATGAATGAAGGTAGTCCCTGTTGAAGTAGATAGGAGCACTTATACAACACCAGGGCCATTAAGACACTGCTTGGATGATCTGGGTGTGGCCTACCGAGTGCAGACAATTCAAAAAGCAGCATTACTTATAGGACGATGAGAATCGTTAGTAACGAAGTAAAGAAGTCCGAGGTTCCAGAATGGAACTTGACATGATGTTGACCTGCAAGAGACATCTTGTGATGATGAAGATGATACTGATAATTAGGCCTATACCAATATTTGATGTCATCATCATCATAACCGGATGGGATGAGAAGGAAAAATAAAGTCAATGATAATGGATCTATACATCGATATAAAAGGAAAATTCCATAACTATATCCAAGTTGACAGGAAAATTGTGGTCGAATGGAACATTGACATTAGGTGGTATTAACTGCACGATTTTATTTTCTATTTCCGCTTTAAAACTTTTCAAGATTCAATAACATTGGTAACAATAACCTGACGCGTCGTGATACTGGAATAAGGAAATATATTTTTAATCCCCTAACAAATCTCCTTTGGTGCGCTTGTGTGGACATAATCATTTTTACCCCAATAAACCTATATATCTTGTTGATACCAAATGCACAAAAAATGTTACAATGACGTATGAGGTAAAGTCATGTAATGTTATGCAACTCACCGTATTTGCATGCGATTTTGATCCGTATAACTGGAAAAAGAACATTCGAAATGTCGCAACTGCTTCAATACTTTCTACTCATCCGATCTCTGGCTTAAACCTATGCTGGAAGTGCTGCTTCGACTAACTTGCACATCTTTGTCGTTTATATCAAACATCATATAAAACAAGAAATAGAAAAAAAAAACCAAAACGTTTATTTCATATAAAAATTACGCGGTTTGCTTGGAGTATCTTTCGTCGCGATAGCATGAAGACTGGACAAAATGAACAACTCATAACAATTTCATGAATTCGAAGTGAACAACTCTCGCTCCTTACTTGGCAATACGTCGAATGGTCATCTTCCGAAAAGAGTGGTAGAACTCGAACTCCTCGCCCACTGTGAAGGTCAGTTCCTGGGTCGCAACGGGCAATCTGTCGAGAGTCAGCAGCCAGAAGAAATTACATCGAGACTGTGATAAATACAGCAAGGGATTCGAATTGTTATAAGATATAGGGATCATATCATTCCAGGGAGGTGTCCCATGGATACTCTCATCATGCTCGTTGTTGTAGCTTCATGATAGTATAACCAAACAGTGCATACAGGGGTCGTGGAATGGTTTTGTTGTTGTTGTTATTGTTCGTTTGTTTGTTTGTTGTTGTTGGTTCTTTTTTATTTTTTTATTTTTTTATTATTATCATTATCTTCTTTTCTTTTCTTTTTTTTTTCTTTTTTTTTTTTTTTTTTGGTCAATGACACCCCTTCCCTTCCACGGGAAGAATCTCCGGACAGAACCCTCGAGACATCATAGATTTTATATGATTTTCTGTTGCCATTATCTATTCGCTTTTTGTTTGTTTGTTTTTTGTTTTGTTTTTGACTTGTTTTGGAGGAGCCAAAAGTGTGCGTGTATGTGTGTGTATGGGGGGTTTCTGGTGACCCTGGAGTACATAACAAAATGAGCAATGCATTGTTCTTGCACTGAGTGAGACTTTATGCATATATACGTAAGAGTTGTCTTTGTTAGGCACGTCTGAGTGATCATGACGTTGTATGTCGAGTTAAGCTTTCTATGGCGGGAAAGACAAACGGAAAATTAGGTCTGCATTATACTTTCTCATTCTGCCGGGCCCTTCTATCATTGTAGATGTGTCCTTCTATTTCCTGCACGGATCTCTCAATATTTTCTCTACTTGTGTAATGATTGTTTGCCTGACTAACAAGTTATTAAATTGTTACCGTCTCCGCACTAATTATATGCCTTGTCAATGAAGTGATTTAAGTCTGTCGACGAGCTTTGAATTTGCAATGGATGTAAGCCCACTGAAAAAAAAAAATGAAGTAGATTGCCTAATTTAATTTCTCCAGTGGAAGTAGTGATGAACTTTCCATGGTAATGTCCCCAGTTCATGTCGCTATCAATTTCGTAATCATTCTTTTATTTTGTTTTTCTCTTATGACATGCAAAGATGCTTAAAAATGACATGCAAAGTTACGTATAAGCCTATATACTAAAGTCAAATGTGGGTTATTTAACCGTGTTTTTGGGGGGTTCGTATTTTCTTTTCAAAGTAACCTATTCCCCGTCTTATCGACATATCTGTTTGCATGAGCCATGTGCCCGTACTTTGCTCTTAGTTCACCTTTATTCCTTTTACTTCATGAGAGAAGTAAGGCCAGAAGCAATAGCTAAATCAAAACTATTATCTTCCAATTAAATACACAGTAACAAAAGGGCACCCTGTGCATACATGCACACTCCGCTATAAAATAAACACAACTCACGAACGCCCTACAACTATGTAACCCCAACTCACAAACTCCAACGACGTACGTCGTATGTGCATGTGCACAATCTATATGTACATGTTGGCCTATGTGAAGAGTTTGCTAGCAAAACGAGCTAACTCCATTCTTGTTGATTTGAGATATTTGCAATTAAACCTGCTTAAAGACAAAGATAATAATGTGAAAATATGATATCTTTGATCATGTCGACAAGAACATTGTCGACAAGAACATTGTTGTAATGTTACAAGTGATATATCACTGGAAAGGTTCTATCTTGCTTAGGACTTACCTGGTACTTTAAGATGTAAGAAAATGGCGCTTAACCCGTTATAAAACTCATATATATATATATATATATATATATATATTATATACTGTATATAAAGTAACAATCACGAAAGAATGTCATTCTTACGTCTGACTACGGGCAAATAAAAATAATGGCAGATAAATTATGAACCTTACATGACTTTAAGCTTGAAGTTGTTGCCGTCTTGTTCGATGTCCTGATACATGGAGGCATTCTTGATCACTTTTCTCATGACGAAGTTGACCCCGACCTCCTGTAGGTATTTATCGAAATTTTCGTCATTCCGCTCCAATTTCCAGTAGCCGGTGAAGTTGGGTACTTGCGTCTCGCCTTCAGCGGCCATGACGGCCCCGCCACTGGTGAAGATTATACCAAAGAACTGCGGGGAATACAACCTGAAGTGCCAAGTGAGATGTAGTTAAGCAGTACGGAGAGAGACGTTACTCCCTGTTGTGCATATTATTGATAATGGAGGGTGCGTTTACTCGTGGTGTTCACATGTTGGTCTACTATTAAAGTTTGTGTAAACACCTTTTGTGAGAGTTCGCTTTTCCCGTGACGCTCTCAATCTTGGTGCGCTAAATGGTGAACATAACAGGGTCATCAAAGGGTTATGTCCAATGATTCAAACTCGACGGTCGAAAGATTTCCAGACCAGATGTTCGATTTCCTGTACCTCTCATTCATTGCGAATTCCATGTGTTCAGTTTTGTTGGCATCCAACGGACAAAGTTATTGTAATTCGTGGAGTAACTAACAAACTGTATGCACAGTTTTCTGAGATTCGTTCGTGGGTGTCTGAAGGTCGCACAGCCTTTTGTGTCCTCAAGCGTGGAAAGCATTGTCATTGGATTCGTTATTTGCAAGGCAGCGCCACAAAGTATACGATAGCCTGGATTATGCTTTCAGCAGTGGTGACGAATGCTGTGCATTAGAAGCGTATTACTTATCATCAGGTATGGGAAGACCTAATACTAGTATAGGTTTCCCCGGTCAATTTCATACTTTTGTCACTGAAATTCATTAATGTGCATTCAAATTCACGCAGCGCACGCACGCGAAAATATTGGGGCATTCAAATTCAGAATCCGAGCGATCAATTTCATTTACGAGCGTTCTATTTCGTTTTCGTGAAATCAAATTCACGATTGGGCATTCAATTTCAGAATGCGAGCACTGACTTTCCTACTCGTGCATTCAAATTCATGCGATAGTCACGTGATAGTCCCAATGAGCTTGTTTGGAGCGTTCAAATTCATTTTTAGGCGATCAAGTTCCTACTTCGTGCAATCAATTTAACGAGGAAAAAGGAGGAGACTTTTAAGAAAGGAAAAAGGGCCAACACAACCAATGAATGCTTGCATATATTGTAATTAGGATTGTTTACATGTGCTACATTGTTCTCTGTTCATGTATTCTTTGTTTTTCATCTCAATAAATTTCAAATTGCAATGTCCAATCAGCAGTGCATCCAAACAACACAACGACTAGTAATCATATTTCTTGATGATATTGCATGCTGACAACGCCCCAACACCAACCACATAATGGCAATTCATCAATTTGTGACAAACTGACACACAATGATCTCATAATTATAGTCCCGCAAAATTAGATCAATAAGACAGCAATACACAACAAACAACACGTATAAAATGCTCATGTATCAGTTTCAATATAGTCGAAATTGTGGGGTTTTTTTTCCTCGAAAGTGTCAACCAACCCTCCGTATTATGCTCGTCTGTAGGCCTATACAGTGCCTAATTTTTGTTTGTTTGTTTCATTTTCTATCAGAGAAGATGGCTGGATAACCCATATTCAGCTGCAAAAGCTGGTCTTCCATTTGGGGTCCAGTTAAATGTTTTGCTCTTTGCGATGAATACATGAAGTGGGATCTTTTACGTGCATGAGTTGTGACTCTTTTACACGCGGGACCTCCATTTTATGTCCAATCCAAGGGGCATGTGCCTGTATATCCCTATTTGCTGAGCGCGAGTTCAAATTGTCAATTAACAGGTGGACCTCTATACTGCAAAATAAATAATCATCATAAATCCCAATATATTCAAAGCCAAGTGAGAAACACATGCATACACGGCCCCAAACTAACTAAATTCAGGACTTCTTTCAAATTGAATGCAGTTATTTGGAACATGGTTGCCTATTCACGAATTTGAATGACCGACGAGATTCCGTCGCCAGCTTGACATAAATTTGAATGCTCATTGATGAAATGCGTGCTCCTCTCTTAAATTTGAATGCTCCGATAGTGAATTTGAATGTTCCGATAGTGAATTTGAATGCTCCGATAGTGAATTTGAATGCTCGGATAGTGAATTCGAATGACCGGATTTTGAATTTGATTGCTGATTCAGTATTGTGAGCGTGGAATGCGTGAAATCGAATGCTCAGAATAGGAACTTGAATGACAAATGTATGAAATTGACCGGGAAAACCTATATTTCAGTTCCCCTGATCTTTACGGCTGGATCATGGTGTTGATGCAACGACAAGTTATGAAACGCGCGGTATACATGTTGAAGTGATTGGCGTCATTGCTGATTTCTTCTCCCCCTTCCCTCTACAAGCCCTCCTCACAATTTTTGATACTTTAACAAAGTATTATCGAGCCCGATGTATTTCAAAAATCAGTCTGGCTCCTAATGGACTATCAAAGTAATAAGTTGCGGACTCGCCTGCCTTCAAACACTGCCACTGTCCACAATGTAAATGCCGTTCAAAATTTCTCCGGGAGCTGCTGATGTCTGCACGGCGCCATCTACGATCATAGTATGGTACAGTGTCCAGGATTGAAGGCCTTGGATTCCGCGATGCTCCAATGAGATTGCCACCAGAATGCGGGACAGAACGGCAATTAACTCAACCAGGGAGGTGACGTATGTAATGTTAGTTGCCCCCATGCTTGTTCACGATATTGTATGCGGGCAAATTATTATATCTAAGGTAGATATTTCCCGTATTTCATACGAACAAGCATGCAGGGGGTAACGATTTTGTCACTTAGTGATGACATTATCTCGGAATACGGGAAATATTCATGCAGGGTGGATTTATGTAGGGCATACGCACAAATAACAAAAACGCAAAATATAAGAACAACAACAACAGCGCCATGAAATACAAGCAATATGCAGTGGATGGTTGACCAATGAAATGACAGAATAAGTATTATACACTGTAAAAACATCCGTGTTAGATTTAACACCATGGGTGTTATATCTAACACCGATCAAACTTCAATAGAGGACCACACCCACAGGTGTAGAAAATGCACTGTGATGGTGTTGAAAAGTGTTCACCTGAAACTTCGTGGTGTTAATTTGACACTGTACCTGGTGTTATTTTGACACTGTACTGGTGTTAATTAAAAAATGACACCACATGGTGTTGATTTGATATTTGTTGGTGTTAATATCAATGGTTTAACACCCGTCCAGCTTCAATAAGAGACCACACCAGCTGGTGTTACTGTGGTGTAAATTTATTTTCACATTTTTTCAAAAATCTAGTATTTTAATGTAAAATTCTTGATCGTCTTGTTTAAATTAAAAATCAACAAGAAGTGCAGTTACTAAGAAACTCTTCAAAAAACAGTTTTATATTTGGAAATGACACCCGGAGGTGTTAATTTAACACCATAAATGAGCACCGAAAATTTAACACCAGCTCGGTGTTCACTATTTAACACCCGACTTTTTGCAGTGTATGATCACTGTAAAATTATCATTAAAATTGAGTTGCTGTCTGGCGCCATCTCTATATACTGTATAGTCTTGGTAGATCCAACAGACCACATAAAGGGACCGGAGGTCCGATAGACAGAAGATTTCATAAAATTTCTGAAATAGAGTATCTTACTTAATATACAAGAAAGCACACAAGCACACACACACACACACACACACACACACTCATATATAGGCCTATACAGTGTATGTGGGTAAAAAAAAGACTCGGAGACATTTTTCCACCAATAAATTACCTTCATTTCTGGCTAGTTTCCTTCTTTTTGCGTGAGTACTTACACGTATCGGTTAATCAATGCTGTTATACGGCTCTGGGCAGAACTACTAAGTCTCACGCTTAATACGGGCATGAGTCTCACTCCCCAGCAACCCATCTCACGCTCACTAGCCCAGCAATCATTTTCTCACGCCTCCCAGAGAGAAAAAAAAAACTTGAAATGAAAGCAAAAAAAAAAAAAAAAACCCAAACAAACAAAAAAACCGCTTCAGGTAGATTGATTGGAAGGCCGTTAACTGAACCGAGTTATTTATAGCTACTTTCCTTATTCTTTTTTGTTGACTATGCAGAATTCCAATAACATGGCTGTATCTTACAGCTATTTTACTTTCCAAATAAGTAATCCAAAGACCCTCTAAAAAATTCTATCATCTATTAAGTCATGCCAGTCATAAAATTCTAGACTCATTTACCCTTGACCAAAATTTAGGCAAAAAAATGCTCAAAATGATGTCTTGCAGGACCATAAAAATCTTTCATAACGAATATAAATTATGAGAATTATGCAAGTAAAATTGTAGTTCGCCAAACTGCGCAATTTCTAATTCCAATACCAATACCCCCTAACCCCCGTAAATCAAGCAGATAGGCACAGCTTTATGTCGAAGACAAACTCCCATAGAAATAGAAATGAGACGTGAGAGTAGCTCTATTACTAACCGACAGTCTGAAGTTATGACTATTAATCCCAAATTACTTGTTTGCTTGTTTTGTTTTTGCTTTTTTTTTGTCAGTACATAGAAGGCAGTTAGGTTGTACACCAGGACTTCACGTTTGAAGTGAACAACCATTACGATATTGTTGATTTTCTACCACCATAGAACACAAAAGATAAATGATACTCCAGCACTGCACTACAATGTGCCAGGCTTAAAGGCTGGCATTCTCTTCAATAGAAATTGAAGGTAAGTATAAAGCAAGTCTCAGTAGATGATGTCTGCTTTTCTCCTTTTGCGGGCGCCAAAGTTTCTTGACACTCTGGTGAGCGTTTTATACACGTGGCTCATAATTAATCATCGTCGCGTTTGCCACATAGGAGCCCGATGCAACAGCCAACATTATACCAAGAAGGTATACGAGTTCTCTGTTACCAGGCACCCGGTTGTGTTCCTACAACAAAAGTTCATGGTGCTTGAGTTGGAAATAAGTATTTCAAGTGAGCAGCATAATAAGATGGGGGAATTCTTGGCAATGAGTGTATGAACTTATACGTTTACCTGTTTACAAGGCCAATGAACTCCTTTTCAACCATGATAATGTGTACCCATACTCTCCGTAAAATTTATATTTCACTGCAGTTGAAACTGTGTGACTTTGGAATGATCCCTTTCTCTTCGCATCGAGACGTTTCTGGAGGATCCTCAAAGAAGTATACGAATTTTAAAAAAAAAAATGTTGAAAACATGCAGCCACTTTAGTCGGTAGGATATACATGATTCGTGATTTTGTTATAGTCCATTCTTTCCATTTCATCGGTTACCTTCAATTTTTGGGAAGATATTTTGAAATTAGTTAAAAGTATCGTCATAATGATTTGATATTATTAATTAGTGATTATTTGTAGAAAGATATGGGTCATGTGGTTTAAGAGCGATGGTCAAAGGTCAAGCGAAAATGCTCAAAATCATTTTGCTGTCTGAGATAAATTTAGTCATGTTAAAGGAAATTTGGTCGAGGAATGTATGAACTTAAACATGATAATGTATTATGAGTTGTGCTATCAAACTTCCAAATTAATAGAAATTATATCAGTTTATGTTTTCTTTTATTGATAATGTGAAACTGTCGTCTTACAGAAGATGTTTTGTGGTTTTATTGGAAGAATAATGGCGGAGGCATATCTATCGCAACATCATTTTTTTGTTCTGTTTGTTTTTAAAGGTGTGCAATACACTGTATAACTGTATGAATTTTGTGTAATAATGTAATTCCTCTCATAGTCATACGTGTATGCTCAATGATTTGTAATCGTATGAAAGTCTAGATTTGTTTGTACATTTTTAACGAATAAAAGAATTAAGTTAATATGATTTTTCCTTGTTTTCAATGTCACCTGTGTCCTCATTTCGTTATTTCATGTTCATATTTCTAAATCATTACTTTGTATTTAGTTTCCTTACTTCTGTTACGGTATAGGCCTCAGATCTCTTGCACGATCATTTATTAAATAGTCTGCAGTTTATATGTAACTGTACGATTTTAAATGTTGACGTATTATTTGTAAAATTATATGCAATTTAGTCACTGGGCAATGATGTATAACATTCATTGATGAACCCTTCAATGAAAAAGAAATAAAGTATTTTTTCTCTCCATTTAGAGAAAATGGTCGGGACAGTTTTAACAAAAGACGGTCTACAGTTCTACATTTTTCCACTTGGATCTTGTGTAAGATGGACAGGCTATACAGACTACTCATGTAGTTAATCAACAAAAACAAAACAAAACAAAACAAGATTTTGTTTGAAACAAAGACGAAAAACTGCCACACTCCGATACGTGATTGCCAGAATATTTCATATAGCTATAGGATTACAATCATTTTGTTGCAAATTCATATCTGTATCTTTATGTAACGGAGACATGTAACGTATATCATTGCTAACTCAATGACACACATCTTTCTATTTTTTGTTTCTATTTTCCTGTCCATTTACTTTCACTGATTGTCACTTTGTTTGTTTGTTTGTTTGTTTGTTCGTTTTTTTCGTTTTATCCCGCCATGGCAATCTATACGAACTGAGCACATCCACGTATCAGCGGAGCACGAAAAACTGTGACTTCTGCTGCCGCGTTTCCGACATTACGACATAGCTTTGCTTTTCTATCAAATGCAATGTTATAGATTGTAACATTATACTGTTTCAAATTTGTTTCGAATTGTAAATTGTATTCTAATATTTTTATGTAATACAGGGCTCTCTTGTAAAGCAGTTTTATGTAATGAAGAGACTACCCTGTATAAAGAAGACAGAATAAATAAATAGATAAATAAATAAACGTGGGTTTGCAACTGCGACTTGGGTGAGAGTAACTGTTGTAGCCAATGAGCTATGCGCATATTTTCAATTGGGTGGTTTTTTTTTTTTTTTTTTGCTAAATGTTTATTTCAACAATAAATGGAAATAAACACACACACACAAACATATATATATATATATATATATATATGAAATATATATAATGAGCTCTATGCAAACAGTAAAAAGAAATGTATAGCTTTGAGTGTTGTCTCCTAATGAAACTAAGAACTTTATAAATCGTTGTGCTTTGTTATTTTTATCTCAAAACTGATTCTTTGCATACAATTATTCTCTCCCCCCCCCCCCCCAAAGAAGAAGAAGAAGAAGAAGAAGGAGAAGAAAGAATAAGGTTGGTCAATATTCAGATTTCACACTTGTGGTTTAATAACATAATAAATCAGAGTTTTACAACAAGTCGTTTAATTTGGAAAAAAAAAACTTAAAAAGAGCCATGATTCACATACATTGCAATAAATCATTATAGTCTACATGGGTCACGTCCAATGTCTGATGATGTCATTACGTAAGTTCGCGTTGCCTGAGTAAGCGGGATCAGACTGATGTGCTGGAATACTGAAACAGTGCCTCCTATACGTGTAAATCTCAACTTCAATTGCACTTAATTTCTGGGCACTCTAAATAGAGACATCCACTATGTAATTTCCAACATCTCTAAGAGAATAATCATTAAAAAATGTATATAATACATGTTATTTGTATGCAATGACGTTGTGTGCATCTCGCTTGAGCTGATCGAAAATCATAGTACGTATTTCATTTTGCTATGGCGCCACACTAAAGAGCAGTTCCAATTCAGTGAGAAGTGCAGGCTTTAATGGTAGAGGGCGCTCCGGTTGATTCCTCACGCTTTGATGAAGTGTCTCTTAGCAACGGTGTCTCCCTTCTGCTGAGTGATAGTCATGTGATCAGCATCTTCGAGCTCCCTGGTGGCCAATACTCCTTCCGGGTTAGTCATATTCCTGATGAAAAAAAAAACAACCCAAAAAACAAAAACAAAAAACAAAAACAAAAACAAAATCATTGAGAGTATTATCATAAGAAGAATCTATACATTACGTCAGAATTCAATTCAATTACACTGTATTTCCATCCATCGAAAGGTACTAAGATAATAATTCAAGGTATGCAAAGTATATCATACATAATACAAAGTATGCATAGATACAAAGGAGGAGTGGATCGTAGCGAGAAAGAGATCAGTCCTTCTTCAGCAGGGAAGGGCATTGATATTGAATAAATCAGATACTTAAGTGAAATCGAAGGTTAAAGAAATAGAATTAACAAAACTGCAAACATTATGTTTGAGACTGTGTGCTCAAATTTATAAATGGTATATTTGCCAGCCACACCGTAAATGAAATGCCCCTGATGCCCCTGATGTGTCACTTTTTGAAAAGAAATGGATCTGTGAGGATCTGTCTCAGAGCAAATCAAAGTGCTATTCTTGCAACCCATGCGACTCAATCCGGTTTGTACATACATTTCATTATCCGGTTATCGCAAGTGAAAAAGCGATCCTCTGAATACACGTTCCTACAGTGTGTACAATCACATCTTGTTGAAGACGGTGTTTCGTATAACACTACACTCATCAAATTCAGTATTGGAGGACACACACCCAGCATTGATTCGTAATGCATGCCTTCAGAGCATAGCATGTTCTACCTCTGGTAGAGCAGTGGCAACACTGCAGAGACAACCCTGAATAAAGAAGATCATAATGATGATGGGCCTACTAATTATCATTAGCATTGGTTCTTATACAATATGCTCATGTCGTCAGTAGGCCTTTACCCAACCGTTAATTTCCGCTGCATTTGCACTCGTGTGAGCTTGAATGACGTTTGATAGGCAATGAGAGGGATATGTCCTTTTCATTGTGATTTCATTTGAATACATAATTTGTGTGTGTGTGTTTGTGTGTGTGTGTGTGTGTGTGTGTGTGTGTGTGTGTGTGTGTGTGTGTGTAAGTCAATGGGAGACAAGTGATGTAACGAAAACATCATCCTATCCTATCTTGTGTACAGAATTATGATCAAAATATCACTGGCAGAGGATAAAAGGTGAAAAAACCCTCAGATGAAGTATGAAATTATTTCGTAACTGACTAAGATGATAATCGGCAATGAAGCCTCTACCGTTTTGTCTGTCTTGTTCTGGGAGGGAATTTTTGGGGGAAATGACAAATTGGTGATTGCACGTGGCCACTAAAACGCTTATGGGCAAGCTTATGGTCACTGAACCGATGGCTGTTAAGTTCCCTCTGAAGTGCTATAAGGTAATGAGGATGATGCGTCTTGCCAATGACGCAACCTCTGGTATGCCAGGGAACCACGAGATGGAGAGTCAGGAACAAGTGTTCCATTGAAGAGACTCGTTATTTTCAATCAATATCATCGTGAAATTTTTCCTTTTAAATCTTCATGATGGAAAGACACCACAAGCAGTTATGACGGTTTTGGTCAGTTTATAAATTAAGCACGGGTGTCGGGCGACTAGATCCGCCGCTTACCAGCAAGTATTTTAATAACTAATTTAGTGTCCTCTTTTTGTGGGGTCCTGGTGCACTGTAATAACGTAAGGCAATGACACGTCATAAACACATTAAAATCTAGAGATCTGTGAGAAAATAAGAATGTTCAAAGACCGCCCATGGACAATATTGTGCTGTGTTTGTTGTAGGCAAATATTTGACAGTGTGCCTACACAGAGGTACGTTTTCAAAGGACAAAATGCACCCAAGAAAGTGGGGATGGTGGGGCGTTTTGTAATGCCATGCACGTATCAGTGGTGATTGGTGGTGGCATAATAGTGATCAGATGCTGTAGAAGTAGCGGTAGTGGTGAGAATGTTATGGTGTTGTACATCAGTTGCTCAACCCGTAAACAGGAGAGGCTGGGTTTGAACCACTCCTTACGCGTATGTTTATTTTGACCTATACCATTGTATACACGTAGGTGTACGAAGAGGGTATACTTGTAGTTTACATCCATTCATAATTATATCATGACAGTGTAGAGTTAATAGGGCCCTCTGTGTGGAACAGTGCTAATATACCAAAGATACGCTATACCAGTTAATTAGTAGTATAGCCTTCCTGATTATTAGTAGCCTGCAAGTCTTTTTATGCTTCGCACCTGTTTTCTCAAACGTTGATCACAAACCCGAAACATTTTAGGACGAAAATAGCAATTTTTCCCTTGTAAATTAAGGTTTACTTACTTGATGACAAGTTTTTGGCCCTCCCAGACCGCCCGCATGGTTTCCTCCTTGCCCGAGATAACGTTGGTAAACTGGAAATCCTGGCCCACAGTGAACTTGAGCGTTGTGGTCTTCAACGTGGTCTTGTTGGTGACGACAAACTCGTCGCCGTTCTGGGTGATCTCCTGCTGAGGGGACATTGATGTGATGGCCTTTCGCTTCAAGACACCTAGTCCTAGCTTCTGCAGCAGAGTATCGAATCCTTCGTCCTTGCTGTGTTTCCACTTTCCGCTGAAATTTACCGTCGCCATCTTTCGCTAATCTTGTAGTTGTACAGCGAGGATACTGTATGAATATTATTGGAGGGGAGGGGCTGATGATAATATGTCAAATGACCGATCAAAATGTGGACGTAGATCTGCAGTAAGTTGTTTCCTTCGTAACCATATAGACGGTCGCTTTATAATACACGGTATGACAGCGGAGTATTATAGCTGGTGAGGACAGATGAAGCAGCAAGCCTGGGGGAATGGGAGACGTCAAAATAGTCCTATTGTAATTATGGTAATTTTCGACTTTTAAATCACAAGACGCAGTGGTCAAAATGTAGATACGTTATGTCTCTAGCAGTATGGACTGATTTACTTTCTCAGCAGCATGCATCGATGGTCCAATTAAAGCCCGAGGCTGTTTTAGTTGACGCAGGGAGGCAGAGCTTGACACACACGAGCCGCACGATGACTTGCTCCTATATGTGCTTCCACAATCGCCATCGAATATTATACTCAAGGACAGTAAAATACCCAAGCATTTTATACTGACAGCATGTACAGCGTAGGGTGCTCTTATGTGGAGTGCACACAATGCATGCTTCTTTGACAAAAGCAGCCAAGCGCGTAACACATTACATGTCTATTTGTCCTTGTCAAATACCCTTTTGTGTTTACCAGGGTACTCTTACGCAAGCTACAAGCTCATCATGGTATAAAAGTACAGTATTGATTGTTATTGCTGAGTACAGTAAGCCTACTTCATCGACGCACAAGCCGACTTCAAAAAAAAAAAAAAAAAACGACTGCATAACAGTCGACTGTGATGCATCCGCTTCTCATGCAGTCATTATGTTCCGATAAAATTCACTAATCTTGACCACTGACCAAGGGTCTGCCTGTGACCCTCTCTGCACAAAGGAAATATTTTCCACTCTATTTCTATCCATTACACAGTAACATTATAACTGGACTTACCATGAGGAATTATTGGCCAAAATGACATCTTGGCCCTGTTTCATAAAGAGTTACGATTGATCTTACGCTCAATCTTTATGAAACAGGCCCCTGTACTATATGTTTGCGTTCGAAGACCTTGAACTATAACATTTCATCCCGTTATTTCGGATAACGAATTTCATATCCATTTCTCAAAGTAGTAAATTTCCTTCATGTGCCTATATGACGTCATTACGTGCTGGTAAGTAAATCAGAGAAATGGTATAAAAGGTTCCTCTGAAACTTAATGCATTGTATGTAACAACATAATAACAGGTGGTATTTATCAATACCATCTATCCCTGCAGTATGAAATGAATAAAACAAAACAAATGTATGCATACAACAAATGATCACAAAGGCCATTACAAAAAGTCATAATTAAGTAATGAAACTTTGAAGTTTTTAAAGTTTTGATGAAATAGTCTTCAGTTTCTGAAGTATTCATACAAAGTAAGTAAATCATATTTTCTGGCTGATAATCGACAGCAAGCTCATTGTGATACCAGTAGTCATCCGCTGTCATGTTATTACAAATTTACAATAATTTGAAGCTATGCAGGGTGTATTGTATGTTTGTTTGCCACTTGATTGAATCAAATTAGGAAGACAGTCAAGATTTTTGTATGGGTCAATAAAGAGAGACATCATTGGTATTTTCATCTTATGTGACGGTGAGTACCGTTATCAATAGTGCAAACATGAGGAACTTTACTATAACTCTTAATTTGCCATTAGACTTCAGTTGAACTTCTACCATATTTATTCAAATATGCTCTGTATATTATACTTATCACTTTAGTCAACCTGAGAAATGAGTGGAATTGTCCTTTGATGATTGTGGCTATATAGGACGTAGATGGCTCGATGACCATAGTATTCATTCTCGGAACGTCGTATTTTATGACCCATGCACGTAAACACAGTCACAAGTATCAGTTTATGATTTGATTGCACTGTGATACACCTCTCTTTATCTCACGAGGGAGGGCGACATTGGTTAATGTGTCGATTTTTGCAGTTTTATAGACTAAAAGCTCTCTGTGCTCCGCAAAATGACAATACCCTGCACAGGTGTCGTTCAAAATCCGTAATTAATTACGACATTGTGACATTTTGTCAACAAAGCCCACAAAATCTCCGAAGAAGTTAGAAACAAACATACCCCGCAGCAACGTCCACAATGATGTGCTGTTCTTTAATCATAAAGTCTTCAATAAATACCAATACATAAAAACAGTTTGTATCTAATCATAACGAAGTGATTTAGTCTTGTACAGAGTAACGCATCCAGCGATGGGTAAAGAGATTACAGTACGCTAAATTATTGACCCAAAACATTGTGTTATTTCAATTCTTTGCACAAAACCATAGGGACTGACATAACTGCTTTTCCCAATTTTCTTGTTCGTTGTATATTCCATAAAGGTATATGCGAAACTTTGAAATTCTATAAAATCTCTATATTTCCGAGATTGATGTAACATGTCATACTGTTCATCCGAACATTCCTTATCTATCGAGATCGTGGATCACATTGAGTTTGTGCTATATATATATATATATATATATATATATATATATATTCCATATTTCACATATTATGTCCTACTCCAATGTACATGTACTGAGTTTTATTTGATCTGAGGCCCGTTGCATAAAAGTTATTATACAACGTCCAAGTAGATCCTTGTAATTTGATTGGAGGATTGTTGGTCACGTGATATTCAATAAGTACTCCATTCAGTGCGCCGTGCAATTTTGGTTCTATTTTTGCGTGCAACTTGGTTCGATTTTTTCGTTCTATTCCACGGTTCGAGAAAGTGTACGGTACTGCGTGTACTGTGTGTTGCATATTGAGGATCGCATGTAGCTAGCGCAGTGTACGTGTGCGGTACATGCATGCGCGTACGTAGGCCTTCGTAGTGGTAGTGTACGTGTATGAGCGCTAGGCTGTGACCTGTATCTAAACGCCCTGACTGCACAAGCCAGAAAGAGAATCGCAGTGGATCCACATGTAAGTATGGCTATATTTTTCATACATACATAGACTTCTAGGCCTACTTAGACCAAAAAGATCTACTTGGACGTTGTATAAATCAAATAGTGTATGGTCTTTACTCGTGCAGTGGAACGAGATTTCGCACTCGGTGAAAGATGAGGAGCTCTATTCAACTCGGCTTCGCCTCGTTGAATAGAGCGCCTCTATCTTTCACCTCGTGCGAAATCTCGTACCATTGCACTCGTGACCATTCACTATTTGTATACTATTATGGTATCTTTGCCATCCAATGGTAACTTCCATGGAATTCTTGATTTTGATTGGCTGTTGAGTATTGTTGCCATGGTAGTTACCACTGGATGGCAAATTTACCGTAATAGTAACTTTTATGCAACGGGCCCCTGGTCTGAACTGTTTTATCTGCTTTCCGCGTGTGTGTGTGTGTGTGTGTGTGTGTGTGTGTGTTGTTGTTATTTACAACGACTGATTATTCCGGGCTTACATCCATACAAGCATGTTTATCACATATATATATATATATATATATATATATATATATTATATATATAGTGCATGAGGCTGAATGCACTATAACAATATAAGCACCGACAAATTCTGAATTTGCCCCGAAGGCCAGTTATATTCAATGAGGCCGCAGGCCGAATTGAATATAATTGCCTGAGGGCAAATTCAGAATTTGGAGGTGCTTGGTACTTGTTATAGTGCAATAAGATGTCATGCACTATGTGTTATATAAAATAGCATACATACCCAGGCAAGATAAATTGAAAAAATACGAAAGCCTAGATCATTTAAGACTCTACACGTGTCTAGACAGGCAATAATACCAGTTTCTTTGAACCTGTGTAGACAAAATCCTGAAGATCCAAATTCAACTATAGAGTCTAGGGTCTACGTGGTTATCTAACGTTTACTAGGCCCTACGATAGGCTAGGTCTAGTGGCCCTGGCCTAACGTTGATAGATCTACTCACGAGCGACAGAGCTAGTTAACACTTGACCCTACAATAAGTCTACCATGGATCTAACAGTAACACGTTAGAACCCCTACTTACTGCACTGTGGGTCCAGGACCAGGACTAGATGATGTTTTGTAGGATTAGGGATCTACTGGATTTAAACACAAGGCTCGTGCCAGGCATCATTGAAGTCACCATTGCTGCACATGTGGATTCCGAGAGTGTGTTGTAAATGTCGTAGTAAAAGTTCATAGCGTAGCGTGATCAAAGAGCGCTTAGCGTATACCGTACACACGCTACCCATTTCCACGGCGCACTTCCGCGTAGAATGTACGGAGATTGCGGCACAAATCTTGGGTTGACTTGCTCAATATCCGTCGGACTGATTCCTTTTTCAGAACAGCAGGAGTCCAAAATTCGTAGGGCGTATTTGATGGCATCCATTGTGTCCTTATTGTCTAAGATACTGTTTATATAGATCAGTCTCTGTAAAAGTAGCGAACCTGTTCATTTCAGCTTCCATGTTTAAATCTACCGCTGAAAGTCTAGTCCCATACAGATAAGTTGCTGGCATAGCCAGCGAGAATTGAGAATAACGATAATATCGAGCAAAGCATATCGCGGTTGTGGCGCAATCGCGTCGATAAGGTGCGGGATTCAAGTACTCGATGATTAAAATGAGGGAGCAAAAACCGATATCAAATCGATAGTGGGTTATCGTTTGCAATCGT
Organism: Diadema antillarum; assembly: GCF_040938485.1. Taxonomy (NCBI): domain Eukaryota; kingdom Metazoa; phylum Echinodermata; class Echinoidea; order Diadematoida; family Diadematidae; genus Diadema; species Diadema antillarum. The sequence goes on along the minus strand of NW_027270925.1, from coordinate 2,030,805 downwards.
TATATTTTACGTGCACTATAACTTTTGTCATGCACTGCCGGCCTGTATCATAAGTATGTATGCTATTATATATATATATATATATATATATATATATAACGAAGAATAAACCGGTAATGCAATATTTCGCCAATATAGAGTTTATTGAGGAACTCAATAAACTTGAGGAACTCAATAAACTTGATATTACTCATGCACACTGGGTACTTGTTGATAGTGTTCTTTGCTATTCGTGAATTGCGTGGTAGTCATGGAGATGGAATTTTCTACACTTTTGCAATCCGTTGTGTTGCTTCCCCGATAGTTCATCATAATGGATAGTCTTCCAATGCAGTCACTGTCAAACGATGATTTTGTAGAAGCAGTTCTTGCCAGTAATTATACTACGTCTCACAAAACAAATGAGGTGTATTTTCAGTCTGATGTTATTCATCGTTTACATGAGCAAATGCCTGACTTACATTTAATATATGACGAAAATGATGCAGCTGTACCTCATATAACCACTGAATATGTTTTACCACAACAACTGGTACACGGCGAAACTTTTTCTTCACGTAATAGTTTTTCTGTAATGCATCATAATGTGAGAAGTTTAAGTAAAAATTTTGATCAATTAAAATTACTTTTAAATCTTTCATCAGTTACTTTTTCAGTTATTGGTCTTTGCGAAACTTGGTTGCATGATCCGCTTCATTCGCTGGTATGTATTGACGGTTACACTTTAGTTTCAAAGGATAGAACACGTAAGCATGGTGGTGGTGTGGCCTTGTTTGTTAAAGATGATGTCAAGTTTAATGTTATGGAAACATTTTGCCAAGTTTCTGATATGATTGAATGTGTCTTTATAGAAATTGTTATACCGAATGCGAAAAACCTTATAGTTGGAGAAATTTACAGGCCACCAAATAGTAATTTTAACGATTTTGTCGGTGTACTGCAAACTATACTTGACTCTCCCTCTCTTATGAACAAGCATTGTATATTGATGGGAGACTTTAATGTTAATTTATTTTGTTATAATGAAAAGCCCCAGTGTCAGGAATTCTTAGATACAATGATGTACAATTCATTTATACCTTGTATCACGAAACCAACAAGGGTTTCTGATACAACTTCGTCACTAATTGACAACATATTTACAAATTTATCTCACGTTGCTGATCAAGGAATCATTGTTTCTGATATATCGGATCACTTCCCTATATTTGTGACGTTACACGATATTTTTGAAAAAGGTAAAACAAATTATAATAAAAAGGGATTTCGAGTAATGTCACAACAACGTATAGAAAGTTTTAAAATGAGTCTTGATCATACCGACTGGTCTGCTGTTTATGATATGAATGACGCTGATATAGCGTTTGATATATTCAATGAAATTGTTTTGCGTTTATATGATGCTCATTTCCCAGTTTCATCGATCAAATTGAATTATAAAAAAATCCCAAGAAGTCCTTGGATCACCAAATCAATTTTGAGATCTATAAATCGTAAAAACAATTTATTTTATAAATATAAGTCTAGTGGTACAGAAGAAGCAAAATGTAAATACTCAGCTTACCGAAATACTTTGACTTCTGTGCTACGTAAAGCAAAAAAAGATTATTTTTCTGCACAATTTCAAATCCATAAAAATAATATCAAGTCTACTTGGAAAGTTATAAATGATGTATTAAAAAAGAATGATGGAAAGAAACTGGGAATTGATAAAATAATACAAAATGGAACGATAATTGATGACTCCCGTGGTATTGCTGAAGCATTCAACACGTATTTTGTAAATATTGGGTCAAATTTGGCCAGAAATATTCCTTTAACGGAAAAAACATTTCATTCATTTCTTGTGAATCCCAATCCTAGTTCTATATTTTTCACGCCCGTAGATGCATTGGATGTCATTGATATTGTAAATAATTTTAAAGCTAAACAAAGCTCAGGTTATGATGGTATTTCAATGTTTCTTCTTAAACAAATCATTTATGAAGTAGCCGCACCTTTGACCCATGTATTCAATTTGTCTTTAATGACTGGTGTTTTTCCTAGTAAAATGAAAGTTGCCAAGATTATTCCTGTTTTTAAGAAAGGCAGACAGGACGACCTGGGCAATTATAGACCTATATCTCTTTTATCATCATTCTCCAAAGTACTTGAAAAAGTTGTCTACTCCCGAACTATCAAGTTTTTAAATGACCATGATATCTTAGTAGACACTCAATTTGGTTTTCGCAAAAAACATTCGACTACTCACGCTGTTTTGTTGTTAATAGATAAAGTTGTTCAAGCTATCGAAGCTAAATCTCACACTGTTGGAGTTTTTCTGGACCACTCCAAGGCGTTCGACACAATTGATCATGAAATATTACTGTACAAACTGTCTCATTACGGGATTCGTGGCAGCGCCTTGGAGTGGTTCAGAGATTACCTCACAAATCGATCACAATTTGTACACATTAATGATTCTGATTCAAGCACAGCAAATATAACGTGTGGTGTTCCACAAGGCTCCCTTTTGGGACCACTTCTTTTTATTGTGTACATAAATGATTTGCCCAGGTCGTCAGCACTCCTTTCTTTCCTCTTGTTTGCGGACGATTCAAGTCTTTTTTTGACGCACAAAAATCCTACTGAGTTACTTGATATGCTTAACTCTGAGTTGAATCACGTCAATGATTGGATTCAAAGTAACAAACTATCTCTAAATCTAAACAAAACTAATTTTATGGTGTTTAGTAATACAATCACTTGTTTACCTGGCTCAATTTCAATCACAGGAGTAAACTTACAACAGACAAATTCAGTTAAATTTCTTGGTCTTTTAATTGATTGTAAATTATCTTGGCAGGAACAAACAAATCATTTATGTAAGTTATTATCAAGAAATTTGGGTGTTATACAGAAGCTTAAGCATGTTTTCCCCACATATATATTACGTACCTTATATTCGACTTTGTTATTGCCGTATCTTCATTATAGCATACTGGCCTGGGGGAATTGTTCCAAAATACGCCTGGAGTCTATCTTTAGAATACAAAAGCGAGCTGTAAGGATTATCAATTGTACCAATTATTTAGCACCGACAAGCCCTCTGTTCAAAAGTAATAACCTCTTAAAGATTTTTGATATATATTCTTACTCCCTTGGGATATTTATGTACCAGTTAACTAAAGACGAATTACCTTATGCTTTCACTCCCATGTTTGTAAAAAATAAAGTTATACATTCCTACCCTACAAGACAGGAAAATTCATTTCACTTTTCTCCCGTGAGAACTGCATTTGCTCTTAAAACAATAGTACATACAGGTCCAACATTCTGGAATGGCCTTGACTCCGACATTATTGAATCGTTGTCATTGAACTGTTTTAAACGTAAACTAAAAAAATCCCTTGTGCAGGCTTATATCTAATAATACAGCATGCAATTTTATTTGAACTCCCTCTTTTTTATCAGATTCGTTGTTTATCATATGTATTCCATGGTTGCCTTTTGTTTTTTTTTTTACTGAGTCATTTATGTCAAGGCTATTCCTGAATTAATGAATCATTATGTATCATGTGCGTTTTTGCGCATTCTTACAGTTACGTAACTGTGTTGCTCGGGTGACAAGGAGTCTTGTTAACGCGTTACAGGTGGCTACTTTGTATTTCGCTATGCTTTCGTATATTTTATTCCTTTCCTTTGCTCTTTTTGCTCTCTTTTCTTTTACGTCCCTTTCCTTCCTTTCATAGTTTTCGTTTCTAGGTTGTTTAAGAAGACCAACACTTTCATATATACAGGGACCTATACATTACAAGCTTTGCTTTTTAGTAGGTCCCCACATTTCATGTTTGTTAAATTGTCTTCTCTTGTATTTTTTGTAATTTACGACGCTATGTTCAATCTTATGTTCAATCGATCGTATCATGTTTGATGTTTTGAAATGTGGAACAATAAAATCAAATCAAATCAAATCAAAACTCTATATTGGCGAAATATTGCATTACCGGTTTATTCTTCGTTAAATTGGAGCCAATACGTGAATTCGCAACATATTTATATATATATATATATATATATATATATATATATATACATATATATACACATGTATATATATATATATATATATATATATATATATACTTATATATATATATATATATGCCATCATATTTTTCTATTTTGTGCAACCCGAACCGAAATATTAACCAGTTACATGTAGTTACAAAAGTATTGTGTAAAAGTACACTGTATTTATATACATACATACAAAGTATAATAATTTGAGTTCATATCATTTCAATGTGGCTCGAATGAGAAGTATGAAATAAATTGAATGGAATTAGAATTGAGCATAGTTTGGAATTACATCTTAAAGAAGAAATCCACCCAAAAAATAAATAAACTTCAAACAAAAATCGGCTGAGAAAGGAAGCTACGACAGTTTAATATTTCACATTTTGGGGGGAAATATTTCTTGACCATCAGTCCTTATGAATATTCAAATGAGCGAGTTGATGATGTCATACCATCACAATTTTTCATGTATGCTTTATATGAAATTTATTAAGGTTGTTATCTTTAGCTAATACAAGTAAAAGCATGTCATACCCAAAAATATCAGAGTTAACATTTTGGTTTTTTTTTTTTTTTATTTTGAGTGGTTTTAAGACAAGTTTTATAAATATATATACAGCTGAAATATGAGTTTTTTGTCATTTTTGTGTATCAAAGAAATCAGAAATTGTGAGAGCATGACATCGTCAACTTGCTGATTTGAATATTCATCAGGACTGGTCACGAAATGTTTCCGAAAAAATGTGAAATTTCAAAAGGTTTTTATTTTCCCTATTTCGTATCCGATTTTTGTCATTTTTGTATCGTTCTGTAGGGAATATTTTTCTTTTTCTTTAAAAGTTTACTTATTTTGGGGGCAGATTTCCTCTTTAGAATTAATTACCAAAGAACGAGAGCATTCACGTTGACGCTTTATAGTGCATAAGTTATGCTCTCTCCAGTCTCAGCACTCTAAACAAAAAAGGAGGAAAACAAAAGAAAAACTTATTAATCTAAAAAGGAATCATTTCTAATAGAGACTCAAACGAGATATCTACTTAAAATTTGCTTAAATTTTAAGTAGATTCCATTCAAATATGATCAAAATCAAGTTACATATAAACAAGAATCCGTTCAAAATTTGAACAGATCAGGAAGGTGAATAGAAGCCTTGTCAGGGCCAATCTGAAATGATTCCTATTCAAAATTGGTTAGTTTTTTTTTTCCATAAGAGTGCACCATCATTCACGTTTGACACATTACGAACGTTATTACTTTCATGCTGAAGACATCTGCGCATGCGGCCAAGAAGCGTACAGGGCCATTTGAGAATGTAAAAAGATTGGGATACACAGCTTCCGTCATCACTCTCACTCATCGCCACATATAATCATCGAAACCTTGAAGTTAAAATCAAAATGACAATAATAATCGACGCGTGCACGGGTATATTATGAGGGAATGCTTTATTTTGGAAGCGTGGTGGTCGTTTGAGGACATGAATGTCGCAACACTTTGTGAGATGCATGCGGGATCATAATCGATAACTGTGTAACATCATGACGAGATTACAATAATACAGTACCATATATATCACGCGATAGTGCATCGTTTACAGACTACAGAGCTATTATGAATATGCATGCATAGCATTGATAAATAGCCACTGCCTTTACTCCAAATTTCCATGTGAATCAGCATTTCACATTTTACTAACATCTTCTTCATACATTATAGCAGTCAGGGAGAGGGAGAGAGATGGGAGGAGTGATTTTGTCCCTCGAAGGGAACTTATGTACCATCAGTCTCATAGTTGCTTAAAATGCCTTTACATGCTTTATAAACACTTTGCTTTCACACGATCATGATAATCTCGAAGTCCGAATCGTCTCATTCATTACACATTATCCTGACAATTCTCATTCTCTCCTAAACTATATGAAGTAGTTGGCTTGGATACTTCTTACCTATCGAAGATGGCGGTTGGTTGCTATGGCTATACGACATAATCATTAACATGCCAATCAGTTGCCTACTCCAAAGAGCTCTTCAAACAAATCTTGATTGAAAACGATCGAGGCATAATGACTTTCTTACATTTCTTGCTACGATGTATTCATAAAAAAAAAGTTTCCAAACTCCAGTGGCAGCATGTCACAGTTATAAGACTTACTTTGTTCAATCGGCATAAGCAAATTACACAAACCATCATTAAAAGTAGACTGCCTCCAAAGATTCTAGTCCAAGTCTCTTCACATTCGCATCTTATGCCCCATTCTGCATATGTTCTGTGTTTGGTATCTGTCAACACATTTTACGACACGACGAACATACAAAATTCACTTGAAGCCTCTTACTTCGTCACTTATGAATCTACCCTGGAAAAAGACAGCTGGGGCATCATGCAAAACAAATTTAATTTCAGTGAAATCGCGAGGTAAAAAAAAAAAATATCGGTGCAATGATGTCTAACTGTTTGTGATCAATATAGTAACTGCAGAAGCAGTGGAGCAGCATTGTTAGTAATCGATCCATGAAAGGCTGCGCCAAAATCATAATACTCTTCATCACATTCCTTTGTGTATTCTTATCACTTTCATTATTTCGAAGTTATTTTGCAAACCCTACGCTAGCTTAATGCTAAGACTTGTTTTACGTTTCTCTAAACACGAATTCGATATACGTTGTACACAGCGATTTAACATTACCTTTTAACGCCTACACTACATATCGCTGATGTAAAAATATAGTGGCGTTCGCTGCGTCATTGCCATACGATATTCTGGTATGTACGTGCATCATGAGCGCTTCTCCCGTTATCCTCCCACACCCCGCATCTCGCTGGATGCTGCGTTATCTGCATCAGTAGGTGAACGACACAAGTAAAGAATGATGACGCCCAACGAAAATATTTGTGGAGATGTCATAGCGTTTGATGCAGGCGGAGGAGATGGGTCACCTTAGCCTCCTGACGCCTTCTGGGAAGGCACAAGGTCACGGAGGTGGTGTTGTCAAGTATTAAGCAAATACTTCAGCGAGGAGATAACGAGAACACCATTAGACAGGTAATCTCAAAGAATTTATGACTTGACTTCACTTGAGGTTGGAGGCGGAAGAAAGCCGTGGGCTGGCCTCCCTTCCCTCGACACACTGACATACCTTCTTGTCTTCTCTTTTTGTGCTGTCACCACAGATATTTTTGGAAGAAAAATATTCAGGCACAGGACGTTTATCGCCTCAGCAATCTCTCACCTCTCAGTTTGCAGCTGCAGCATGTAATATGAATTTGGTTCGGATGACATGAATCATGCATGATGTATATAGATTTCGTAGATGTAAAACTAAAGTCAAATCGAATTCATTTTCCCAAAATATTTTATAAGCACTCACATCAAGTATCGAATTGTCCTTACGATGCTGTTAGCATCACAATAGTGCAATGTATGTGCTAAATAAAGTGACAAAAAAGAAAAAACTCGAATGCTCGCATCTCGAGACAGTTAGGCCCATGTGGTGTGGACAATGTATCGACACGGACACAAATCCAGATTTCACAAATCTTACATTTCTCCGTCTTACGGATTAATGCTGATGTAAGTTTGAACACAAGAGCAAAGTGCAGATTTTAAAAAGAAATGTTTTTGGAAACTTCAATACGCGTGTCCCAGCGGAAACCACTGCCATCGTAAGCGAAGTAAATATTGTGGAAATGAAGGGGGCATCTAATGAAGCGTTTTGTCAGATTTTTTTTTTTTTTTAGAATCTGACAAACTTTTATGAGCTACTGAAATCTTTGCATCTGATTGGCTGAGAGCGAATTTGTCAGAAAAAAAAAAAAATCCGATCAAAACGTTTCATGAAATAATGCTCCCCAGGGTTGATGATCGACCGACCTAAGATTGACAAGCGCCTCCTACGACGCATATCAGCTTACTCTCGAATCTGTAGGCTGTAGCTATCGCTGAAAGGAAAATCATCTGCCTTGCCATTATAGAGGGGGTGGGGGTCCATACAATACAACAGCACAGTTTCGAGTAGTAGCATGGTGGTCAACAGATCATGTCAACCGCATAGATTATATAATCAGTAACACACTTCAAAAGTTTCAAAGTCCAAATAATCACAGCTGACGATTGCAAGCTTTCGCATGAGATTCCCACCTAACAATGACGACACTCAACGAATGATGGCTAGATTTCTATCGCTCTGTCTCATTTCCTGTCACATTTCCACAAAAATAATGATTTAACAATTTACCAAGATGTTTGAAGGCAATATACAGTACTCGTGAGAGCAGCCTTCGCTCACTTACAGCCTCTACAATTTCTACAACGATCATGTTCAGAAAAAATAAATACCGGTCACTATACAATAAGGTAGTTGCATACAAAAATGTGATTACTTTTTATTTTCATGATTTCCTATTACCGCTGTCAGGGTACCAATTCTCCATACATTAAAACATTGTCTGCATTCAAAACACATCATTTACATATATATTCAATTTTAAAATTGCATAAATGCACAACCTATATCGGTTGTTTCGCCTTCAGATTGAGCTTTCACGTATAGCAACTATGACGGAAACAGATTCACTGCTAAAATGTCCCAAAGAATGATGCGAAAGTCTTCAAAATCAACGCTATTAGACGTTCAGATGTGAAAAACAACATTACCCTTTGGAGAACTATAAAAAGCGACACGGTTAAAAAAAACCAAACAAAGCAAGCACAATGTCGAGATGAGTTGAGCTGAGTTGATTCGAAATTATTTCCTAAGTCGAATAAGACAGACATGTACCTGGTGCCTTTGATGTGCCGCTACCCAAACATTAATCCAGTATGCGTGATAATCCGGTCAATAATGTACACTAGATGCATTCATAATCATCCATGAACTTAACTCTACTTATGAACGTTACATCACATGCCACATGAGCAAGTTTAGGCAATTGCTGATCGCAACACCTTTTGCGATCAATAATGATCAGCTGACGATTGAGAAAATACTAGACTGCATCAATGAAAATACAATACTGTACAATGATGTTTACGGGCACGCACGTACCATTGTGTAACATGCAATCTTGATCGAAAATACACTGTAATCGTACCAGTGCAAGATAATAGAGAGCGTGCCCTCAACGAGATGGTCAACTGCACCATCTTTTGAAAACAAAATATCCTCACTATTGACTAACAAACTGAGATATCAATTTAACATAATAACTTTGAAATGAAATTCTGCTGTCATTTCATCCCTCTAAAAGACTGAAGTACTATACAAACATGGGAACACGAGGATCATAATATCATTCTGAATTTGTGGTAGTCTTGTCCGGGGGAAGAGGTTGATAAAAGCCTCCATTCATGCATTCAGCTTCATGGATTTATTTATTTTTTCCAATGCACCTGGTCTTTTTAGCAGATTAGATACTTCTAAGTACATGCAATGTGGAGTCCAGGATGCATGTATTAGTTGTTGCTATGTTGCGCAAACGTCAGGAAAGTTTTCTGGTCATGAGAAAATGGCAGTAACCCGGCCTATTTGGACTAACACATGGCAGAGGCGCTACTTTCAACTCTTTGCCTTCGCGATTCTGAATTTCACCACAGAGTTTGTACGGAACTCATTATATTTCCGTAGGCGATGGCGATGGGATGACACACTTAAAGCCACTGTTTACCTTTGGGAGCAGTGATTCAAAAATACTCAAGTTACCACATTTGATGCAAAAGTATAGTTCAGTTGTATCACAAAACATTCTACCATATAAAGATTTCGCAATAAAGCCACAAATATGAGGAGATATCACTAATTTTCTCAATAAACCATATCGTAGACGGTTTATTCTAGAAACGATTTAATAAAACTACTGTTCAAATTTTATACATTGAACAATACTTAACATTGAAGATAGTGATTCACTTTTTTACATTGGTTGTTTCTGTCCCTTGCTCACATTCTAGAGCTATTTTGAAGCACTAAAGCTGTGGGGTTTTTTTTCATCTGCAAAATAATGGAAAATGGGACTTTAAGCGGGTATCTCATTGGCTTGAAGACTAAAGTTGACTTGGTGACATCTCCGCGACGCCTCCATGACGTCTCCTGCCAGGTGAGACTAGCCAGTTCTACTGGAAGTTGCGGGAGAATTGAACAAGTTTGATTTTGTTTCGAAGACTTCTTTTCCCGTCTCCAGCTGGTCTCGGAGATGTCTCCGTGACGTATCCGCGACGTCTCCTTTGAATAGTTGCGGCCACCTCGCGGAGACTGATTTTGTGTGCGACGTGGTCGAGACGATTCTGCGACCTTGTGGAGACCCATGGCGACAGTGTGGAGACGTTGAAAAGATGTCTTGAAGAAGACAGTCAACAAAGCATTCCGCATAAGTAAGAAATGAGGCATACATTTTCATGAAGGTTCACTGGGTGATCTAACGCATCGCATCTCGTTAGGTAGTTGTACACGTCATTGATATAGAAACCTATTCAATAATCAGTTTTGCGTCAGTTGTATGTTTTTTGTTTTCTTTTCTTTTGTTTCGGGCATTAATTTAGTTCTCTTTCTGTATTGCAGACTTTTGCTTCTCAGTAGGACCCTACTATCAAAATTATAACCCTTATTTCATTCCGTCAAGACAAGTCCGAAGTTGCAACCAACAAGATAAAAAAACGCAAGTTAAGCATCATTTTTATTATTATTGACCAACGGCGCGCTCTTACTTACGTTAATTCGAGTCTAAAATATAAACATTTTGCTAATCTGCTAGTAACTGAAATCGTCTGTAAGTAGATGGTATGACTATAACAATGCGGTTGCTATGTGCGCCTCTGTCGCACAATATTTCTAGTGTTTATCTTAACTGACTCATTGCAGGAATTTTGGTTTGAAAAAAAAAACCAAACAAACAAACAAACTCATGTTCATTAAGAACAAGAACCTAAAAACTCAGCGTCGCCCTATAATTGCACATTTTAAATGTTCAGTCTGCATTTGCATAGAATTATTATTCTAGGATTGGCATAACCAATAATCATCTATCATTATCTGATTTAAAGGGGCAAAGCTTTCTCGCAAAGACAGTCCCTTTGAATTTCTTTACAGAAGCCTACGGTCTACATGTCAGAATTCATCTCTACAAAACTACTGGTAATGATAGTATATTTCTCAGTGATAAAATAGTAATCGTTGGTGTTAACGATGCAACTTTTTCTGCTAGAATCTACGGTAAGAAAAAGAGCGAGTAAGTGATATACAATTCAAACGTCTTTACCTAGGAATTTTGATAGAATCATGGTAGAAAAAAAACTGTGCAGCGTCATTTCAATCAAATTACTATTACAAAGTAGCAGGAAGAGCCACGAGAACAAAGAATGCACATTTTACAAGCACTATCGTTAGAAATCAGATACATATACCACGAAACATACATGCACTGCTAAACAAATTAGCGGCTTCTAACGCCATCTTTTAGTTAGAATAATCATGATAAATGCCGCCTGAAAATATGTTGCAACAATGTTTTCGCGTTTAAAGCTACGCTAAAGAGAGAGGGAGAGGGAGATTAAACTCTCCCTTTCACATCGATTTCTTCACACGGCTCCATCATGCGCATGTTGCCCCATCATCAGCGGTCAGTCTTTCTTCTCCGTGTTGTAGAAGGTCCTCGTAGCGGTCACGTCCCCCTTGGTCTGAGTCATCACGAGCTTCTCGCCAACCAATGACCTGGTGGTCACTACGCCATCTTCTTGAGACAGTACTCTGGGATTGAGACAGAAGAGAGAAAGTGGAATACTATACTAAGACGTGAGAAGATCTAAGCTTTTGTCATCTTTTAAGAGCACATCACCAAAATTATATCAATATGACACCTTACACAATATTACAATATCACCAGAATGTAGTGGTTATAATAGATTCGGCACGTTAACATTATCTCGCTAACTGCCATAATATATATTGTAAAAGACTTCGGAGAGTTCGCAATAAAACTCTACCGTTTGCATTAACCCTTCCTGTGCCGATGAGCAAATGTGCACAAAAGTCACACACAGATCTATGGATAGGAAATTAGTGAGACGCGCAGAGGGTTAATAGGGCTTGATCGTGATACCATGCATACTAGTATTTATATGCATTCACAAGTTGTGTTAGACTGCTGAAAAGTTACTGTATACTGTCCATTTGACACACTTTCGCTATTCCTCCAGGAATTTAGCCACTCGAAATAAGGAAAAGTGACATTGACATGACTCAGAGCAGCAAGGCTGTACGATGTCAGTAGCATAAGTTTATGAGATGATGTTCCGACTTTTCTCCATTTGTTGCCATGGTAACGAACTTGAACTTGGTAGATGTGTCATGGAATCAAACGGTGCCGAAGTGCCGTGTAAAATAGTTTAACAATATTGATGATAAAATCTCAGAACAGCATCGCACAGGAAATTCACAGAAAACTCGCTTTCAGCTCATTACCCATCATATCGCTGGGGGCGTATACAACAACTGGCAACGCCTATACATTCCCTTGAAATCTGAATGACACCGCGGGGAGCCATTGTGTTCCATTAAAAAACAGAAAATTAGGCCATGATCTGAGATCTACTAACTCTGCGCCAGGAAGCCTTAACGACAAGGAAAGTTTTATTGCCCAATGTGGAATTATCCAACTTTTTTTTTTCGTTTGCTATGCGAGACCAAAAGAAGAAAAAAAAAAAGGTCAAAAGAACACAACACAGCTGCCTCACTTCAAGCCCGAGACGAAAAAGTATAAAGGAAACTAGAGATTGTAATTTGTCATCACTGACAAATTAAGGTGATCCGATTTTTTTTATCAATGATTCGAGTCCTGATCGCAATAGGCATGACCATACAAGTTTCATCTGTGTTTAGAGACATTGGCCGTGTGATGTTTGCATTCTCATTTAGCAAAGGGAGTCATATCTGCCATGTTAGGTACCAAATTCTGTATACACTATAACGAAGAAACAGCAACAAGTACATATGACCTTTGACCCACCTTTGCACTCCCAAGATTGCATCTGATGAAATAGTGGTTATTTTGTGAAATGATTCTCGCGACATCGTCTATACGTGTGAAAAATATGGGAAAGATAGGACAGGTATTCACTAAGATACAAGATGAAACATTTATGACCTTTGACCCTAATTTACATACCCAAGATGTTGTCCGATCTAGTAGTTGTTATTTTATGAAATAATGTACGAGCCATGAACTAAACATGTGCAAAATATGGGGGTGATAGGGCGTGTTTTTCTTGGGTTATTGCAAAGAAAGTTGCAGAAAGAAAGAAATATCTCAATACATAGAAGATAAGCTTTAATTTCAACCAAGTTTTTTATCGTAATTCCGACATCGTATGAAAAAAACGAAGGGCACATAACGATAGCGCAAAGTCTCAGCTACAACATATTAAAATCTGGGAGAACTTCACCGAAGGGTAAGTGAGCTAGTGCTCGATAAAGACAATCATGTCAATTTTCACATTTAAAAAAATTCCCTCCCATAGAGATAACACGTCATAACGAAGATACAAAAAGAAGTACATATGACCTTTGACCTCAATTTGCACAGACAAGATGGCATCTGAGTAAAAAGTGGTTATTTTGTGAAATGATCCTTGTAACATGGTCTTTGCGTGTGCAAAATATGGGAAAGATAGGACATGTATTCACTAAGATACAGGGTGAAACACTTATGACCTTTGACCCTAATTTACATACCCAAGATGGTGTCCGATCAAGTAGTTGTTATTTTATGAAATAATTCACGTGACATGAACTAAACATGTGCAAAATATGGAAGTGACAGAGGTCGTTTTTCTTGAGTTATTGCAAAGAAAGTTGCAGAAAGAAAGAAATATCTCAATACATCGAAGATAAGCCTGAATTTCAACCCAATTTTTTGACGTGATTCTGACATCGTATGAAAAAACAAAGGGCACACTTACGGTAGGGTAAAGTCTCAGCTACAACATATTAAAATCTGGGAGAAATTTACCGAAGCTTAAGTGAGCTAGTGCTCGATAAAGATAGTCATGTCAATTTTCATTTCCAGAAAAACTGCACTCCCATAGAGATAACACGTAAACTGGTCAAATTTGACAAGATTACTTTCAATCAATTTTTACGAGGTGATACCGTTATCCAATCAAAATTTTGTTATTTTATGTTTGAAAGAACATTAGATGAGCTACATCATACTGAAATATGGGTGAAAATTGACAAAGGACTAGTGAGATACGCTCGAATGAACTTGAAATTTGATGACGTCATTTTGAAAATTTACTTTTTTTACTTTATTAAGAAATTTGATATCTTTTAATCATTTTGTCAGCATTGCCACCCCATGAAATGACATGTACAACTCATCAGCTTTCAAAATATGTACAGAAAATGGGGGGTCACCGTCCATCCTGACGAGTAAAATCGGATTTAAAATTGGCAGTTTTTTGGCATAGTTGTACTGTATATCGCCATTGACGCGCGCGCGGAATTTCAACTTTGACGGGCCCGTATGACGTCATATTGAGTCGGATTGACTTGAAACTTGGTAGAAATATTCCTTGACATTTCAGGCAGCCGATAAGTGTGAAAAAACGGGAAATTTCTATTGCATATGAGCTGTGCGTGCGTATATGCGCGCGCGCGTACGCGTCCGTCGATTTTTTCTGAAATACTCCAAATGACCTGAAACGTGTGCAAAACAATTTTGAGCTCGATTGGAACATATTAAAATTTCAACGCGCCCGTACGCGCTCGTTTACCAGGGTCGTGATGAAATTTTATAAAATATATCGATAGAACTTGACTTGAACTATATTATATGTAAATGTCGTTGAGAAATTCCATTTCATTAATGAGATACGAATGTGAACGTGATTTCAGATAATGACGTCATAGTGACGTCATGGTTGACTGATCACAAAGATACATTAGATCTGTCGTTCTTATGACGTGATACATATATGGTATAAGTTTAAAAGTCATAGGTGAATGACTTTTTGAGTTAATCGCTGCACAACATTTGAGGAGAAAGAAATAAAGAAGAACTAGAGATTGTAATTTGTCATCACTGACAAATTAAGGTGATCCGATTTTTGTTTAATCAATGATTCGAGTCCTGATTGCAATAGGCATGACCATACAAGTTCCATCTGTGTTTAGAGACATTGGCCGTGTGGTGTTTGCATTCTCATTTAGCAAAGGGAGTCATATCTGCCATGTTTGGTACCAAATTCTGCATACACTATAACAAAGAAACAGCAACAAGTACATATGACTTTTGACCCACCTTTGCACTCCCAAGATTGCATCTGATGAAATAGTGGTTATTTTGTGAAATGATTCTCGCGACATCGTCTATACGTGTGAAAAATATGGGAAAGATATAAGGACAGGAATTCACCAAGATACAAGATGAAACATTTATGACCTTAGACCCTAATTTACATATCCAAGATGTCCGATCTAGTAGTTGTTATCTCATTAAATAATGTACGTGACATGAACTAAACATGTGGGGTGATAGGGCGTGTTTTTCTTGAGTTATTGCAAAGGAAGTTGCAGAAAGAAAGAAATATCTCAATACATAGAAGATAAGCTTTAATTTCGACCAAGTTTTTTTTTTATCGTGATGCCGACAACGTATGAAAAAACGAAGGGCACAGTTATGGTAGCGTAAAGTCTCAGCTACAACATATTAAAATCTGGGAGAAATTCACCGAAGGGTAAGTGAGCTAGTGCTCGATAAAGACAATCATGTCAATTTTCACATTTAAAAAAATTCCCTCCCATAGAGATAACACGTCATAACGAAGATACAAAAGAAGTACATATGACCTTTGACCTCAATTTGCACAGACAAGATGGCATCTGAGTAAAAAGTAGTTATTTTGTGAAATGATCCTTGTAACATGGTCTTTGCGTGTGCAAAATATGGGAAAGATAGTACAGGTATTCACTAAGATACAGGATGAAACACTTATGACCTTTGACCCTAATTTACATACCCAAGATGGTGTCTGATCAAGTAGTTGTTATTTTATGAAATAATTTACGTGACATGAACTTAACATGTGCAAAATATGGAAGTGATAGAGGCCGTTTTTCTTGAGTTATTGCAAAGAAAGTTGCAGAAAGAAAGAAATATCTCAATACATCGAAGATAAGCTTGAATTTCAACCAAAATCTTTGACGTGATCCCGACAGCGTATGAAAAAATGAAGGGCACACTTACGGTAGCGTAAAGTCTAAGCTACAACATATTAAAATCTGGGAGAAATTTACCGAAGGGTAAGTGAGCTAGTGCTCGATAAAGATAGTCATGTCAATTTTCATTTCCAGAAAAACTGCACTCCCGTAGAGATAACACGTAAACTGGTCAAATTTGACAAGATTACTTTCAATCCATTTTTACGAGGTGATACCGTTATCCAATCAAAACTTTGTAATTTTGTGTTTGTAAGAACATTAAATAAGCTACAATATACTGAAATCTGGGTGAAAATTGACAAAGGACTAGTGAGATATGCTCGAATAAACTTGAAATTTGATGACGTCATTTTGAAAATTCACTTTTTTTACTTTATTAAGAAATTTGATATCTTTTGATCATTTTGTCAGCATTACCACCCCATGAAATGACATGTACAACTCATCAGCTTTCAAAATATGTAAAGAAAATGGGGGGTCACCGTCCATCCTGACGAGTAAAATCGGATTTAAAATTGGCGGTTTTTTGGCATAGTTGCACTGTATATCGCCATTGACGCGCGCGCGGAATTTAAACTTTGATTGGCCCGTATGACGTCATATTGAGTCGGATCGACTTGAAACTTGGTAGAAATATTCCTTGACATTTCAGACATTCGATCCGTGCGATAAAACGGGAAATTTCTATTGCATATGAGCTGTGCGTGCGTATATGCGCGCGCGCGTACGCGTCCGTCGATTTTTTTTGAAATGCTGTAAATGACCTGAAACGTGTGCAAAACAATTTTGAGGTTGATTAGAGCATGTTTAAATTTCAACGCGCGCGTACGCGCTCGTTTAGTATGAACGTGACCAAATTTTATGAAATATATCAATAGACCTTGACTTGAACTATATGATATCTTAATTTCATTCAAAAATTCCGTTCCATTAATGTGATATTGATGTAAACGTGATTTCAGATAATGACGTCATAATGACGTCACGGTCAACTGATCACATTGATACACTAGATCTGTCGTCCTTAGGACATGATACATACATGGTATAAGTTTGAAAGTGATAGGTGGGGGACTTTTTGACTTAACCGCTGCACAAGATTTGAGGAGAAAGAAATAAAGAAGAAGAAGAAGAAGAAGAAGAAAGAATCCGTACAGATACAATAGGTGATCCGAGTGGATACTCGGATCACCTAACTAGAGATTGTAATTTGTCATCACTGACAAATTAAGGTGATCCGATTTTTTTTAATCAATGATTCGAGTCCTGATCGCAATAGGCATGACCATACAGGTTTCAGCTGTGTTTAGAGACATTGGCCGTGTGATGTTTGGATTCTCATTTAGAAAAGGGAATCATGTCTGCCATCTTTGGTACTATTCTGTATACACTAGATAACGAAGATACAGCAACAAATACATATGACCTTTGACCCACCTTTACACTCCCAAGATGGCATCTGAGGAAAAAGTGGTTATTTTGTGAAATGATTCTCGTGACATCGTCTATACGTGTGCAAAATATGGGAAAGATAGGGCAGGCATTCACCAAGATACAAGACGAAACATTTATGACATTTGACCCTAATTTACATACCCAAGATGTTGTCTGATCAAGTAGTTGTTATTTTATGAAATAATGTACGTGACATGAACTAAACATGTGCAGAATATGGGGGTGATAGGGCGTGTTTTTCTTGAGTTATTGCAAAGAAAGTTGCAGAAAGAAAGAAATATCTCAATACATAGAAGATAAGCTTTAATTTCAACCAAGTTTTTTATCGTGATCCCGACATCGTATGAAAAAACAAAATCACAGTTAACGATAGCGCAAAGTCTCAGCTACAACATATTAAAATCTGGGAGAAATTCACCGAAGGGTAAGTGAGCTAGTGCTCGATAAAGACAATCATGTCAATTTTCACATTTAAAAAAATTCCCTCCCATAGAGATAACACGTCATAACGAAGATACAAAAGAAGTACATATGACCTTTGACCTCAATTTGCACAGACAAGATGGCATCTGAGTAAAAGTGGTTATTTTGTGAAATGATCCTTGTAACATGGTCTTTGCGTTTGCAAAATATGGGAAAGATAAGACACGTATTCACTAAGATACAGGATGAAACACTTATGACCTTTGACCCTAATTTACATACCCAAGATGGTGTCTGATCAAGTAGTTGTTATTTTATGAAATAATGTACGTGACATGAACTAAACATGTGCAAAATATAGAAGTGATAGGGCGTGTTTTTCTTGAGTTATTGCAAAGAAAGTTGCAGAAAGAAAGAAATATCTCAATACATCGAAGATAAGCCTGAATTTCAACCAAAATTTTTGACGTGATCCCGACATCGTATGAAAAAACGAAGGGCACACTTACGGTAGCGTAAAGTCTCAGCTACAACATATCAAAATCTGGGAGAAATTTATCAAAGGGTAAGTGAGCTAGTGCTCGATAAAGATAGTCATGTCAATTTTCATTTCCAGAAAAACTGCACTCCCATAGAGATAACACGTAAACTGGTCAAATTTGACAAGGTTACTTTCAATCCATTTTTACGAGGTGATACCGTTATCCAATCAAAATTTTGTAATTTTATGTTTGAAAGAACATTAAATAAGCTACAACATACTGAAATCTGGGTGAAAATTGACAAAGGACTAGTGAGATACGCTCGAATGAACTTGAAATTTGATGACGTCATTTTGAAAATTTACTTTTTTTACTTTATTAAGAAATTTGCTATCTTTTAATCATTTTGTCAGCATTGCCACCCCATGAAATGACATGTACAACTCATCAGGTTTCAAAATATGTAAAGAAAATGGGGGGTCACCGTCCATCCTGACGAGTAAAATCGAATTTAAAATTAGCAGTTTTTTGGCATAGTTGCACTGTATATCGCCATTGACGCGCGCGCAGAATTTCAACTTTGACGGGCCCGTATGACGTCATATTGAGTCGCATTGATTTGAAACTTGGTATAAATATTCCTTAACATTTCAGACATCCGATCAAAGTGAAAAAACTGGAAATTTCAATTGCACATGAGCTGTGCGTGCGTATATGCGCGCGCGCGTACGCGTCCGTCAGATTTTTTCAATTTTTCAAAAAATGCTCCAAATGGTCTGAAACGTGTGCAAAAAAATTTTGAGCTCGATTGGAGCATACAAATATTTCAATACGCGCGTACGCGCACGTTTTAAGAGAAAATATGAATTTTGAGAACATGAGTAGAATGCGCATAATTTGAAATATATGTGATGTAAATTTCATTGAAAAATTTCATTCCATTAATGAGATATGATTGAGAATGTGTTTTCATATAATGACGTCATAGTGACGTCACGGTCGACTGATCACATTGATACATTAGATTTGTCGTCTTTGGGACATGATGCATACATGGTATAATTTTGAAATTGATAGGCAGCGGACTTTCTGAGCTAACCTCTGCACAACTTTTGCGGAGAAATAAAGAAACAAAGAAGAAGAAAGAATCCGTACAGATACAGAAGGTGATCCGAAGGATACTCGGATCACCTAACTAGACTTAGAATTTGTCAACACTGACAAATTAGGTGATCCGATCTGTTTGGAAATCAATGATGTGAGTCCTGATCCAAATAGGCATGACCATACATGTTTTATCGGTGTTGAGGGGACATTGGCTGTGTGATGTTTGGATTCTCATTTAGAAAAGGAGTCAGACCTGCCATCTTTGGTACCGAATTTCGTATACAGTAACGAAGATACAGAATGAAGTACAGTATATAATAATATGACCTTTGACCCCACTTTGCACACCCAAGATGACATCTGAGCAAAAAGTGGTTATTTTGTGAAATGATTCTTGTAACATGGTCTTTGCGTGTGCAAAATGTGGAAAAAGATAGGACATGTATTCACCAAGATACAGGATGAAACATTTTTTAGCTTTGACCCTAATTTACATAACCAAGATGGTGTCCGATAAAGTAGCTGTTATTTTCTTGAAATAATGTATGTGACATGAACTAAACATGTGCAAAATATGGGGGTAATAGGGAATGTCTTTCTTGAGTTATTGCAAAGAAAGTTGCAAAAAGAAAGAAATATGAAAAAAATACATCGAAGCTAAGCTTTAATTCTAGCAAAGTGTTATGACGTGATTTCGATGTCGTATGAGCAAACGAAGGGCACATAACGATAGCGCAAAGTCTCAGCTACAACATATTAAAATCTAGGAGAAACTCACCGAAGGGTCAGTGAGCTAGTGCTCAATAAAGACAATCATGTCAATTTTCACATCTAGAAAAATTCCCTCCCATAGAGATAACACGTCATTACGAAGATACAGAAAGAAGTACATATGACCTTTGACCCCACTTTGCACAGACAAGATGGCATCTGAGCAAAAAATGGTTATGTTGTGAAATTCAATACATTAAAGATAAGCTTATTTCAACCACGTTTTTTTTTACATACCCAAGATGGTGTCCGATGAAGTAGTTGTTATTTTATGAAATAATGTATGTGACATGAACTAAACATGTGCAAAATATGGGGGTAATAGGGAATGTCTTTCTTGGTTTATTACAAAGAAAGTTGCAAAAAGAAAGAAATATGAAAAAAAAAATACATCGAAGCTAAGCTTTAATTTTAGCAAAGTTTTATGACGTGATTTCGATGTCGTATGAATAAACGAAGGGCACATAACGATAGCGCAAAGTCTCAGCTACAACATATTAAAATCTGGGAGAAACGCACCAAAGGGTCAGTGAGCTAGTGCTCAATAAAGACAATAGTGTCAATTTTCACATCTAGAAAAATTCCCTCCCGTAGAGATAACACGTCATAATGAAGATACAGAAAGAAGTACATATGACCTTTGACCCCACTTTGCACAGACAAGATGGCATCTGAGCAATAAGTGGTTATTTTGTAAAATTCAATACATCAAAGATAAGCTTATTTCAACCACGTTTTTTGACATGATTTCGTCTTCGTATGAAGAACAAAAGGCACACTAGCAATAGCGCAAAGTCTCAGCTACAACATATTAAAATCTGGGAGGAATTCACAGAAGGGTAAGTGAGCTAGTGCTCGATAAAGACAATCATGTCAATTTTCGCATCTAGAAAAATTCCCTTCCATAGAGATAACACGTCATATAGAGAAAAAGGTACATATGACCTTTGACCCCAATTTACACAGACAAGATGACATCTGAACAAAAAGTGGTTATTTTGTGAACTGATCCTTGTAACATGGTCTTTGCGCGTGCAAAATATTGGAAAGATAGGATATGTATTCGCCAAGATACAGGATGAAACATTTATGACCTTTGACCCTAATTTACATACCCAAGATGGTGTCCGATCAAGTAGTTGTTATTTTATGAAATAATGTACGTGACATGAACTAAACATGTGCTAAGTATGGGGCTGATAGTCATTGTTGTTGTTCATCTATTGCACAGAAAGTAGTAGAAAGAAAGAAAAATAAAGAAAAAATTATATCATTTTATAGAAATTTAAAGAAGCATAAAAAAATCAGAGAAAGATGAAGCTAGGAAAGGAGATTCAGACGAACTAAAGAAAAAGAAGAAAAAAGTGTTTAAAAAATATAAAAAAAAAAAATATTGGCAGGAGTCAGCTTCGAACCAGGGACCTTAGGATTACGAGTCGGATGCGCTATGCAATGACCTATTTCATGCTCCATAGGCCCTGTGTTTAAGCAAAATGACGCTGCATCGAAACTACGTGCCATTTTCAACCAAGTTTTTCGACGTGATGCCGACGTCATATGAAAAAATGGAGGGCACACTCACGATAGCCCAAAGTCTCAGCTATAACATACTAAAATCTGGGGAAAATTCACCGAAGCATAAGTGAGCTAGTGCTCGAAAAAGATAGTAATGTCAATTTTCACTGCCAGAAAAACTGCTCTCCCATAGAGATAACACGTAAACTGGTCAAATTTTACAAGGATACTTTCAATCCATTTTTACGAGGTGATGACGTTATCCAATCAAAATGTTTTTATTACATTAATGAAAGAACATTTCGTAAGCTACAACATACTGAAATCTGGGTGAAAATTGGCGAAATTTAAGTGAGATACGCTCGAGTGAATTTGAAATTTGATGACGTCATTTTGAAAATTTACTTTTTTTACTTTATTAAGAAATTTGATATCTTTTCATCATTTTTTCAGTATCGCCAACCCATGAAATGACATGTACAACTCACCAGCTTTTAAAATATGTAAAGAAAATGGGGGGTCACCGTTCATCCTGACGAGTAAAATCAGATTTAAATTTGGCGGTTTTTTGGCATAGTTGCACTGTATATCGCCATTGACGCGCGCGCGGAATTTCAACTTTGACGGGCCCGTATGACGTCATATTGAGTCGGATTGACTTGAAATTTGATAGAAATATACCTTGGCATTTCAGACATGCGATGCGTGTGAAAAAACGGGAAATTTCTGTTGCATTTGAGCTGTGCGTGCGTATATATGCGCGCGCGTACGCGTCCGTCCGATTTTTTCAATTTTTCAAAAAATGCTCCAAATGGTCTGAAACGTGTGCAAAAAAAATTTGAGCTCGATTTGAGCATACAAATATTTCAACGCGCGCGTACGCGCACGTTTTAAGGCATAGATGAATTTTGAGAATATGAGTAGAATGCGCTTGACTTGAAATATATGTGACGTAAATTTCATTGAAAAACTCCATTCCATTAATGAGATATGATTGAAAATGTGTTTTCATATAATGACGTCATAGTGACGTCACGGTTGACTGATCACTATGATTTTACTTGCGCTGCCGTCTTTGCGATATGATACATATATGGTATCAGTTTGACATTGATAGGCAATGCACTTTCTGAGCTAACCTCTGCACAACTTTTGTCCAGAAATAAAGAAAGAAAGAAAGAAAGAACTAGAGATTGTAATTTGTCATTACTGACAAATTAAGGTGATCCGATCTTTTTTTAATCAATGATTCGAGTCCCGATCGCAATAGGCATGACCATACAGGTTTCATCTGTGTTTAGAGACAATGGCCGTGTGATGTTTGGATTCTCATTTAGAAAAGGGAGTCATATCTGCCATCTTTGGTACCAAATTCTGTATACACTAGGATAACGAAGATGCAGCAACAGATACATTTGACCTTCGACCCACCTTTACATTGCCAAGATGGCATGTGAGGAAAAAGTGGTTATTTCGTGAAATGATTCTTGCGACATCGTCAATACGTGTGCAAAATATGGGAAAGATAGGACAGGTATTCACCAAGATACAGGATGAAACATTTATGACCTTTGACCCTAATTAACATACCCAAGATGGTGTCCGATCAAGTAGTTGTTATTTTATGAAATAATGTACGTGAGATGAACTAAACATGTGCAAAATATGGGTGTGATAGGGGCTGTTTTTCTTGAGTTATTGCAAAGAAAGTCGTAGAAGGAAAGAAATATCTCGATATTATACATCGAAGATAAGCTTTAATTTCAGCCAAAAATTTTTAACGTGATCCTGACATCGTATGAAAAAACGGAGGACGCTTACACGATAGCGCAAAGTCTCAGCTACAACATATTAAAATCTGGGAGAAATTCACCGAGGGGTAAGTGAGCTAGTGCTCGATAAAGACAATCATGTCAATTTTCACATCGAGAAAAATTCCCTCCCATAGAGATAACACGTCATAACGAAGATGCAGAAAGAAGTACATATGACCTTTGACCCCACTTTGCACACCCAAGATGGCATCTGAGCAAAAAGTGGTTATTTTGTGAAATGATCCTTGTAACATGATTTTTACGTGTGCAAAATATGGGAAAGATATGACATGTATTCACTAAGATACAGGATGAAACGTTTATGACCTTTGACCCTAATTTACATACCCAAGATGGCGTTTGATCAAGTAGTTGTTATTTTATGAAATAATGTTCGTGACATGAACTAAACATGTGCAAAATATGGTGGTGATAGGGTATGTTTTTCTTGAGTTATTGCACATAAAGTTGCAAAAAGAAAGAAATATTTCAATACATCGAAGAGAAACTTTAATTTCAAGTAAGTTTTTTTACGTGATCCCGACATCGTATGAAAAAACGAAGGGCACATTTACGATAGCCTAAAGTCTCAGCTACAACATATCAAAATCTTGTAGAAATTCACCGAAGCATAAGTGAGCTAGTGCTCGATAAAGATAGTAATGTCAATTTTCATTTCCATAAAAACTGCACTCCCATAGAGATAACACGTAAACTGGTCAAATTTGACAAGATTACTTTCAATCCATTTTTACGAGGTGATACCGTTATCCAATTAAACTTTTGTAAATTTATGTTTGAAAGAACATTAAATATGTTACAACATACTGAAATCTGGGTGAAAATTGACAAAGGACTAGTGAGATACGCTCGAATAAACTTGAAATTTGATGACATCATTTTGAAAATTTACTTTTTTTACTTTATTAAGAAATTTGATATTTTTTAACCATTTTGTCAGCATTGCCAACCCATGAAATGACATGTTCATTTCATCAGCTTTCAAAATATGTAAAGAAAATGGGGGGTCACCGTCCATCCTGACGAGTAAAATCGGATTTAAAATTGGCGGTTTTTTGGCATAGTTGCACTGTATATCGCCATTGACGCGCGCGCGGAATTTCAACTTTGACGGGCCCGTATGACGTCATATTGAGTCGGATTGACTTGAAACTTGGTATAAATATTATTTGACATTTCAGACATCCGATCAAAGTGACAAAACTGGAAATTTCAATTGCATATGAGCTGTGGGTGCGTATATGCGCGCGCGCGTACGCGTCCGTCCGATTTTTTCAATTTTTCAAAAAATGCTCCAAATGGTCTGAAACGTGTGCAAAAAAATTTTGAGCTCGATTGGAGCATACAAATATTTCAACGCGCGCGTACGCGCACGTTTTAAGAGAATGTATGAATTTTGAGAACATGAGTATAATGCGCATAACTTGAAATATATGTGACGTAAATTTCATTGAAAAATTCTATTCCATTAATGAGATATGATTGAGAATGTGTTTTCATATAATGACGTCATAGTGACGTCACGGTCGACTGATCACAATGATACATTAGATTTGTCGTCTTTGGGACATGATGTATACATGGTATAATTTTGAAATTGATAGGCAGCGGACTTTCTGAGCTAACCTCTGCACAACTTTTGGGGAGAAATAAAGAAATAAAGAAGAAGAAAGAATCCGTACAGATACAGAAGGTGATCCGAAGGATACTCGGATCACCTAACTAGAGATTGTAATTTGTCATCACTGACAAATTAAGGTGATCCGATTTTTTTATCAATGATTCGAGTCCTGATCGCAATAGGCATGACCATACAAGTTTCATCTGTGTTTAGAGACATTGGCCGTGTGATGTTTGCATTCTCATTTAGAAAAGGGAGTCATATCTGCCATCTTTGGTACCAAATTCTGTATACACTGAATAACGAAGATACAGCAATGAATACATATGACCTTTGACCCACCTTTGCACTCCCAAGATTGCATCTGATGAAATAGTGGTTATTTTGTGAAATGATTCTCGCGACATCGTCTATACGTGTGGAAAATATGGGAAAGATAGGACAGGTATTCACTAAGATACAAGATGAAACATTTATGACCTTTGACCCTAATTTACATACCCAAGATGTTGTCCGATCTAGTAGTTGTTATTTTACGAAATAATGTACGAGCCATGAACTAAACATGTGCAAAATATGGGGGTGATAGGGCGTGTTTTTCTTGAGTTATTGCAAAGAAAGTTGCAGAAAGAAAGAAATATCTCAATACATAGAAGATAAGCTTTAATTTCAACCAAGTTTTTTTATCGTAATTCCGACATCGTATGAAAAAACGAATGGCACATAACGATAGCGCAAAGTCTCAGCTACAACATATTAAAATCTGGGAGAACTTCACCGAAGGGTAAGTGAGCTAGTGCTCGATAAAGACAATCATGTCAATTTTCACATTTAAAAAAATTCCCTCCCATAGAGATAACACGTCATAACGAAGATACAAAAAGAAGTACATATGACCTTTGACCTCAATTTGCACAGACAAGATGGCATCTGAGTAAAAAGTGGTTATTTTGTGTAATGATCCTTGTAACATGGTCTTTGCGTGTGCAAAATATGGGAAAGATAGGACATGTATTCACTAAGATACAGGGTGAAACACTTATGACCTTTGAACCTAATTTACATACCCAAGATGGTGTCCGATCAAGTAGTTGTTATTTCATGAAATAATTCACGTGACATGAACTAAACATGTGCAAAATATGGAAGTGATAGAGGCCGTTTTTCTTGAGTTATTGCAAAGAAAGTTGCAGAAAGAAAGAAATATCTCAATACATCGAAGATAAGCCTGAATTTCAACCCAATTTTTTGACGTGATTCCGACATCGTATGAAAAAACAAAGGGCACATTCACGGTAGCGTAAAGTCTCAGCTACAACATATTAAAATCTGGGAGAAATTTACCGAAGCTTAAGTGAGCTAGTGCTCGATAAAGATAGTCATGTCAATTTTCATTTCCAGAAAAACTGCACTCCCATAGAGATAACACGTAAACTGGTGAAATTTGACAAGATTACTTTTAATCCATTTTTATGAGGTGATACCGTTATCCAATCAAAATATTGTAATTTTATGTTTGAAAGAACATTAAATAAGCTACATCATACTGAAATCTGGGTGAAAATTGACAAAGGACTAGTGAGATACGCTCGAATAAACTTGAAATTTAATGACGTCATTTTGAAAATTCACTTTTTTAACTTTATTAAGAAATTTGATATCTTTTAATCATTTTTTCAGCATTGCCACCCCATGAAATGACATGTACAACTCATCAGCTTTCAAAATATGTACAGAAAATGGGGGGTCACCGTCCATCCTGACGAGTAAAATCGAATTTAAAATTGGCGTTTTTTTGGCATAGTGTCACTGTATATCGCCATTGACGCGCGCGCGGAATTTCAACTTTGACGGGCCCGTATGACGTCATATTGAGTCGGATTGACTTGAAACTTGGTAGAAATATTCCTTGACATTTTAGGCAGCCGATAAGTGTGAAAAAACGGGAAATTTCTATTGCATATGAGCTGTGCGTGCGTATATGCGCGCACGCGTACGCGTCCGTCCGATTTTTTCAATTTTTTAAAAAATGCTCCAAATGGTCTGAAACGTGTCCAAAAAAATTTTGAGCTAGATTGGAGCATACAAATATTTTAACGCGCGCGTACGCGCACGTTTGAAGAGTACAGATGAATTTTGAGAACATGAGTAGAATCAACTTGATTCGAACTATATGTGAGGTAAATTTCATAGAAAAATTCCATTCCATTAATGAGATATGAATGAGAATGTGTTTTCATATAATGACGTCATAGTGACGTCACTTTCGACTGATCACTATGATTTTATTAGATCTGTCGTCTTTGGGACATGATACATATATGGTATAATTTTGACATTGATAGGATGAGGACTTTCTGAGCTAACCTCTACACAACATTTGAGGAGAAAGAACTTTTTTGTGACAACGGGAAGTTCAACACTAGAGATTGTAATTTGTCATCACTGACAAATTAAGGTGATCCGATCTTTTTTTTTAATCAATGATTCGAGTCCTGATACTGCAAAGTCTCAGCTACAACATATCAAAATCTGAGAGAAATTCACCGAAGCATAAGTAAGATAGTGCTCGATAAAGAGAGTCATGTCAATTTTCACATCTAAAAAATTCCCTCCCATAGAGATAACACGTCATAGCAAAGATAGAAAAAGAAGTACATATGACCTTTGACCCCACTTTGCACAGACAAGATGGCATCTGAGCAAAAAGTGATTATTTTATGAAATGATTCCTGTAACATGGTCTTTACGTGTGCAAAATATGGGAAAGATAGGACATGTATTCACCAAGATACAGGATGAAACATCTATGACCTTTGACCCTAATTTACATACCCAAGATGGCGTCTGATCAAGTAGTTGTGATTTTATGAAATAATTTTCGTGACATGAACTAAACATGTGCAAAATATGAAGGTGATAGGGGCTGTTTTTCTTGAGTTATTGCAAAGAAAGTTGCAAAAAGAAAGAAATATTTCAATACATCGAAGATAAACTTTAATTTCAACCAAGTTTTTTTACGTGATCCCGACAACGTATGAAAAAACGAAGGGCACACTTACGATAGCCCTACATCTCAGCTACAACATATTAAAATCTTAGAGAAATTCACCGAAGCATAAGTGAGCTAGTGCTCGATAAAAATAGTCATGTCAATTTTCATTTCCATAAAAATTGCACTCCCATAGAGATTACACGTAAACTGGTCAAATTTGACAAGGTTACCTTCAATCCATTTTTTTGAGGTGATGTCGTCATCAAATCAAAATTGTTTAATTACATTTATGAAAGAACATTTCATAAGCTACAATATATTGAAATTTGGGTGAAAATTGGCAAAGGATTAGTGAGATACGCTCGAGTAAACTTGAAATTTGATGACGTCATTTTGAAAATTTACTTTTTTTACTTTATTAAGAAATTTGATATCTTTTAATCATTTTATCAGCATAGCCAGCCCATGAAATGACATGTACAACTCATCACCTTTCAGAATATGTAAAGAAAATGGGGGTCACCGTCCATCCTGACGAGTAAAATCCGATTTAAAATTGGCGGTTTTTTGGCATAGTTGCACTGTGTATCCCCATTGACGCACGCGCGGAATTTTGAATTTGACGGGCCCGTATGACGTCATATTGAGTCGGATCGACTTGAAACTTGGTAGAAATATTCCTTGAAATTTCGGACATCCGATCCGTGTGAAAAAATTGAAAATTTCTATTTCATATTAGCTGTGCGTGCGTATATGTGCGCGCGCGTACGCGTCCGTCCAATTTTTTCAATTTTTCAAAAAATGCTCCAAATGGTCTGAAACGTGTGCAAAAAAAATTTGAGCTGGATTTGAGCATACAAATATTTCAACGCGCGCGTACGCGCGCGTTTTGAGATAAATATGAATTTTGAGAATATGAGTAGAATGCGCTTGACTTGAAATATATGTGACGTAAATTTCATTGAAATATTCCATTCCATTAATGAGATATGATTGAAAATGTGTTTTCATATAATGACGTCATAGTGACGTCACGGTCGACTGATCACTACGATTTTACTTGACCCGTCGTCTTTGGGACATGATACATATATGGTATAATTTTGGCATTGATAGGAAGAGGACTTTCTGAGCTAACCGATACACAAATTTTGTCCAGAAATAAAGAAGAAGAAGAAGGAAAACAAAGAATCAGTACAGATACAGAAGGTGATCCGAGAGGATACTCGGATCACCTAACTAGAGATTGTAATTTGTCATCACTGACAAATTAAGGTGATCCGATTTTTTTTTAATCAATGATTCGAGGTCTGATCGCAATAGGCAACACCATACAGGTTTCATCTGTGTTTAGAGACATTGGTTGTGTGATGTTTGGATTCTCATTTAGAAAAGGGAGTCAAATCTGTCATCTTTGGTTCCAAATTCTGTATACACTAGATAACGAAGATACAGCAACAAATATATAATTTAGGCATGACCATACAGGTTTCATCTGTGTTTAGGGACATTCGCCGTGTGATATTCGGAATCTCATTTAGAAAAGCGAGTCAGATCTGCCATCTTTGGTACCATATTCCGTATAACACGTCATAATAAAGAGACAGAATGAAGTATATTTGACCACTGACCTCACTTTGCACAGCCAGGATGGCATCTAAGCAAAATGTGGTTATTTTGTAAAATGATTCTTGTAACATGGTCTTTGCGTGTGCAAAATATGGAAGAGACAGGACATGTATTCACTAAGATACAGAATGAAACATTTATGACCTTTGACCCTAATTTACATACCCAAGATGGTGTCTGATCAAGAAGTTGTTATTTTATGAAATAATGTACGTGACATGAACTAAACATGTGCAAAATTTGAGGGTGATAGATGCTGTTTTTCTTGAGTTATTGCAAAGAAAGTTGCAGAAAGAAAAGAAACATCTCAATACATTGAAGATAAGCTTTAAATTCAACCACGTTTTTTAACGTGATCCCGACATCGTATGAAAAAAACGAAGGGTAAAATACAATAGCCCAAAGTCTCAGCTACAACATATTAAGATCTGGGAGAAATTCACCGAAGCATAAGTGAGCTATTGCTCGAAAAAGATTGTCATAGCTTCATTCGCAGAAAAACTGCACTCCCATAGAGATAACACGTCATAATGAAGATACAGAAAGAATGTATGACCTTTGACCCCACTTTGCACAGACATGATGGCATCTGAGCAAAAAGTGGTTATTTTGTGAAATGATTCTTGTAACATGGTCTTTGTGTGTGCAAAATATGGGAGAGATAGGACATGTATTCACCAAGATACAGGATAAAACATTTATGACCTTTGACCCTAATTTACATACCCAAGATGGTGTCCGATCAAGTAATTGTTATTTTATGAAATAATGTACGTGACATGAACAAAACATGTGCAAAATATGGGATTAATAGCCATTGTTGTTGTTCATCTATTGCACAGAAAGTAGTAGAAAGAAAGAAAAATAAAGAAAAAATTATGTTATTTTTATAGAAATTTGAAGGAGAAGCATGAAAAAATCAGAAAAAGATAAAGTTAGGAAAGGAGATTAAGACTAACTAAAGAAAAAAAGGAAAAAAAGTGTTCAAAAAAAAAAAAACTGGCAGGGGTGAGCATCGAACCAGGGACCTTAGGATTACGAGTCGGATGCGCTATGCAATGACCTATTTCATGCTCCATAGGCCCTGTGTATTAAGCAAAATGACGCTGCATCGAAGCCACATGCAATTTTTCAACCAAGTTTTTCGATGTGATACCAACGTTGTATGAAAAAATAGAGGGCACAATTACGATAGCCCAAAGTCTCAGCTACAACATACTAAAATCTGGGAGAAATTCACCGAAGCATAAGTGAGCTAGTGCTCGAAAAAGAGAGTCATGTCAATTTTCACTGCCAGAAAAACTGCACTCCCATAGAGATAACACGTAAACTGGTGAAATTTTACAAGGATACTTTCAATCCATTTTTACGAGGTGATGACGTTATCCAATCAAAATGTTGTTATCACATTGATGAAAGAACATTTCATAAGCTACAACATACTGAAATCTGGGTGAAAATTGGCGAAATTTAAGTGAGATACGCTCGAGTGAATTTGAAATTTGATGACGTCATTTGGAAAATTTACTTTGTTTACTTTATTAAGAAATTTGATATCTTTTAATCATTTTTTCAGTATCGCCAACCCATGAAATGACATGTACAACTCATCAGCTTTTAGAATATGTCAAGAAAATGGGGGGTCATCGTCCATCCTGACGAGTAAAATCCGATTTAAAATTGGCGGTTTTTTGGCATAGTTGCACAGTGTATCCCCATTGACGCACGCGCGGAATTTTGAATTTGACGGGCCCGTATGATGTCATATTGAGTCGGATCGACTTGAAACTTGATAGAAATATTCCTTGACATTGTGGACATCCGATCCGTGTGAAAAAACTGAAAATTTCTATTGCATATGAGCTGTGCGTGCGTATATGCGCGCGCGCGTACGCGTCCGTCCGATTTTTTCAATTTTTCAAAAAATGCTCTAAATGGTCTGAAACGTGTGCAAAAAAAATTTGAGCTCGATTTGAGCATACAAATATTTCAACGCGTGCGTACGCGCACGTTCCAAGAGAAAATGTGAATTTTGAGAATATGAGTAGAATCCGCATAACTTGAAATAAATGTGACGTGAATTTCATTGAAAAACTTCATTCCATTAATGAGATATGATTGAGAATGTGTTTTCATATAATGACGTCATAGTGACGTCACGGTCGACTGATCACTTTGATTTTAGTTCGATTGCCGTCTTTGGGACACGATACATACATGGTATAAGTTTGAACTTGATAGGCATAGTACTTTCTGAGCTAACCTCTGCACAACTTTTGGGGAGAAATAAAGAAAGAAGTACATATGACCTTTGACCCCAATTTGCACAGACAAAATGGCATCTGAGCAAAAAGTGGTTATTTTGTGAAATGATTCTTATAACATGGTCTTTGCGTGTGCAAAATATGGGAGAGATAGGACATGTATTCACCAAGATACAGGATGAAACATTTATGACCTTTGACCCTAATTTACATACCCTAGATGGTGTCCGATCAAGTAATTGTTATCTTATGAAATAAAGTACGTGACATGAACAAAACATGTGCAAAATATGGGATTAATAGCCATTGTTGTTGTTCACCTATTGCACAGAAAGTAGTAGAAAGAAAGAAAAATAAAGAAAAAACTAGAGATTGTAATTTGTCATCACTGACAAATTAAGGTGATCCGATTTTTTTTATCAATGATTCGAGTCCTGATCGCAATAGGCATGACCATACAAGTTTCATCTCTGTTTAGAGACATTGTCCGTGTGATGTTTGCATTCTCATTTAGAAAAGGGAGTCATATCTGCCATCTTTGGTACCAAATTCTGTATACACTGAATAACGAAGATACAGCAATGAATACATATGACCTTTGACCCACCTTTGCACTCCCAAGATTGCATCTGATGAAATAGTGGTTATTTTGTGAAATGATTCTCGCGACATCGTCGATACGTGTGAAAAATATGGGAAAGATAGGACAGGTATTCACTAAGATACAAGATGAAACATTTATGACCTTTGACCCTAATTTACATACCCAAGATGTTGTCCGATCTAGTAGTTGTTATTTTATGAAATAATGTACGAGACATGAACTAAACATGTGCAAAATATGGGGGTGATAGGGCGTGTTTTTCTTGAGTTATTGCAAAGAAAGTTGCAGAAAGAAAGAAATATCTCAATACATAGAAGATAAGCTTTAATTTCAACCAATTTTTTATCGTCATCCCGACATCGTATGAAAAAACGAAGGAAATAAAACGATAGCGCAAAGTCTCAGCTACAACATATTAAAATCTGGGAGAAATTCACCGAAGGGTAAGTGAGCTAGTGCTCGATAAAGACAATCATGTCAATTTTCACATTAAAGAAAATTCCCTCCCATAGAGATAACACGTCATAACGAAGATACAAAAAGAAGTACATATGACCTTTGACCTCAAATTGTACAGACAAGATGGCATCTGAGTAAAAAGTGGTTATTTTGTGAAATGATCCTTGTAACATGGTCTTTGCGTATGCAAAATATGGGAAAGATAGGACATGTATTCACTAAGATACAGGGTGAAACACTTATGACCTTTGACCCTAATTTACATACCCAAGATGGTGTCCGATCAAGTAGTTGTTATTTTATGAAATAATTCACGTGACATGAACTAAACATGTGCAAAATATAGAAGTGATAGAGGCCGTTTTTCTTGAGTTATTGCAAAGAAAGTTGCAGAAAGAAAGAAATATCTCAATACATCGAAGATAAGCCTGAATTTCAACCCAATTTTTTGACGTGATTCTGACATCGTATGAAAAAACAAAGGGCACACTTACGGTAGCGTAAAGTCTCAGCTACAACATATTAAAATCTGGGAGAAATTTACCGAAGCTTAAGTGAGCTAGTGCTCGATAAAGATAGTCATGTCAATTTTCATTTCCAGAAAAACTGCACTCCCATAGAGATAACACGTAAACTGGTCAAATTTGACAAGATTACTTTTAATCCATTTTTACGAGGTGATACCGTTATCCAATCAAAATATTGTAATTTTATGTTTGAAAGAACATTAAATAAGCTACATCATACTGAAATCTGGGTGAAAATTGACAAAGGACTAGTGAGATATGCTCGAATGAACTTGAAATTTGATGACGTCATTTTGAAAATTTACTTTTTTTACTTTATTAAGAAATTTGATATCTTTTAATCATTTTGTCAGCATTGCCACCCCATGAAATGACATGTACAACTCATCAGCTTTCAAAATATGTACAGAAAATGGGGGGTCACCGTCCATCCTGACGAGTAAAATCGGATTTAAAATTGGCAGTTTTTTGGCATAGTTGCACTGTATATCGCCATTGACGCGCGCGCGGAATTTCAACTTTGACGGGCCCGTATGACGTCATATTGAGTCGGATTGATTTGAAACTTGGTATAAATATTCCTTAACATTTCAGACATCCGATCAAAGTGAAAAAACTGGAAATTTCAATTGCACATGAGCTGTGCGTGCGTATATGCGCGCGCGCGTACGCGTCCGTCCGATTTTTTCAATTTTTCAAAAAATGCTCCAAATGGTCTGAAACGTGTGCAAAAAAATTTTGAGCTCGATTGGAGCATACAAATATTTCAACGCGCGCGTACGCGCACGTTTTAAGAGAATATATGAATTTTGAGAACATGAGTAGAATGCGCATAATTTGAAATATATGTGACGTAAATTTCATTGAAAAATTTCATTCCATTAGTGAGATATGATTGAGAATGTGTTTTCATATAATGACGTCATAGTGACGTCACGGTCCACTGATCACAATGATACATTAGATTTGTCGTCTTTGGGACATGATGCATACATGGTATAATTTTGAAATTGATAGGCAGCGGACTTTCTGAGCTAACCTCTGCACAACTTTTGCGGAGAAATAAAGAAACAAAGAAGAAGAAAGAATCCGTACAGATACAGAAGGTGATCCGAAGGATACTCGGATCACCTAACTAGAGATTGTAATTTGTCATCACTGACAAATTAAGGTGATCCGATTTTTTTTTATCAATGATTCGAGTCCTGATCGCAATAGGCATGACCATACAAGTTTCATCTGTGTTTAGAGACATTGGCCGTGTGATGTTTGCATTCTCATTTAGAAAAGGGAGTCATATCTGCCATCTTTGGTACCAAATTCTGTATACACTGAATAACGAAGATACAGCAATGAATACATATGACCTTTGACCCACCTTTGCACTCCCAAGATTGCATCTGATGAAATAGTGGTTGTTTTGTTAAATGATTCTCGCGACATCGTCTATACGTGTGAAAAATATGGGAAAGATAGGACAGGTATTCACTAAGATACAAGATGAAACATTTATGACCTTTGACCCTAATTTACATACCCAAGATGTTGTCTGATCTAGTAGTTGTTATTTTATGAAATAATGTACGAGACATGAACTAAACATGTGCAAAATATGGGGGTGATAGGGGCTGTTTTTCTTAAGTTATTGCAAAGAAAGTTGCAGAATGAAAGAAATATCTAAATACATAGAAGATAAGCTTTAATTTCAACCAAGTTTTTTAACATGATCCCGACATTATATGAAAAAACAAAGGAAACAAAACGATAGCGCAAAGTCTCAGCTACAACATATTAAAATCTGGGAGAAATTCACCAAAGGGTAAGTGAGCTAGTGTTCGATAAAGACAATCATGTCAATTTTCACATTAAAGAAAATTCCCTCCCATAGAGATAACACGTCATAACGAAGATACAAAAAGAAGTACATATGACCTTTGACCTCAATTTGCAACGACAAGATGGCATCTGAGTGAAAAGTGATTATTTTGTGAAATGATCCTTGTAACATGGTCTTTGCGTGTGCAAAATATGGGAAAGATAGGACATGTATTCACTAAGATACAAGGTGAAACACTTATGACCTTTGACCCTACTTTACATACCCAAGATGGTGTCCGATCAAGTAGTTGTTATTTTATGAAATAATTCACGTGACATGAACTAAACATGTGCAAAATATAGAAGTGATAGAGGCCGTTTTTCTTGAGTTATTGCAAAGAAAGTTGCAGAAAGAAAGAAATATCTCAATACATCGAAGATAAGCCTGAATTTCAACCCAATTTTTTGACGTGATTCTGACATCGTATGAAAAAACAAAGGGCACACTTACGGTAGGGTAAAGTCTCAGCTACAACATATTAAAATCTGGGAGAAATTTGCCGAAGCTTAAGTGAGCTAGTGCTCGATAAAGATAGTCATGTCAATTTTCATTTCCAGAAAATCTGCACTCCCATAGAGATAACACGTAAACTGGTCAAATTTGACAAGATTACTTTTAATCCATTTTTACGAGGTGATACCGTTATCTAATCAAAATATTGTTATTTTATGTTTGAAAGAACATTAAATAACCTACATCATACTGAAATCTGGGTGAAAATTGACAAAGGACTAGTGAGATACGCTCGAGTAAACTTGAAATTTGATGACGTCATTTTGAAAATTTACCTTTTTTACTTTATTAAGAAATTTGATATCTTTTAATCATTTTGTCAGCATTGCTACCCCATGAAATGACATGTACAACTCATCAGCTTTCAGAATATGTCAAGAAAATGGGGGGTCACCGTCCATCCTGACGAGTAAAATCCGATTTAAAATTGGCGGTTTTTTGGCATAGTTGCACTGTGTATCCCCATTGACGCACGCGCGGAATTTTGAATTTGACGGGCCCGTATGACGTCATATTGAATCGGATCGACTTGAAACTTGGTAGAAATATTCCTTGACATTTCGGACATCCGATCCGTGTGAAAAAATTGGAAATTTCTATTTCATATTAGCTGTGCGTGCGAATATGTGCGCGCGCGTACGCGTCCGTCCAATTTTTTCAATTTTTCAAAAAATGCTCCAAATGGTCTGACACGTGTGTAAAAAAATTTTGAGCTCGATTTGAGCACACAAATATTTAAACGCGCGCGTACGCGCGCGTTTTGAGATAAAAATGAATTTTGAGAATATGAGTAGAATTCGCTTGACTTGAAATATATGTGACGTAAATTTCATTGAAATATTCCATTCCATTAATGAGATATGCATGAAAATGTGTTTTCATATAATGACGTCATGGTGACGTCACGGTCGACTGATCACTATGATTTTACTTGACCCGTCGTCTTTGGGACATGATACACATATGGTATAAGTTTGACATTGAGAGGCAATGCACTTTCTGAGCTAACTCTTGCACAACTTTTGCGGAGAAATAAAGAAATAAAGAAAGAAGAATAAAGAATCAGTACAGATACAGAAGGTGATCCGAGAGGATACTCGGATCACCTAACTAGAGATTGTAATTTGTCATCACTGACAAATTAAGGTGATCCGATCTTTTTTTTTATCAATGATTCGAGTCCTGATACTGCAAAGTCTCAGCTACAACATATTAAAATCTGAGAGAAATTCACCGAAGCATAAGTAAGATAGTGCTCGATAAAGAGAGTCATGTCAATTTTCACATCTAAAAAAATTCCCTCCCATAGAGATAACACGTCATAGCGAAGATAGAAAAAGAAGTACATGTGACCTTTGACCCCACTTTGCACAGACAAGATGGCATCTGAGCAAAAAGTGGTTATTTTGTGAAATGATCCTTGTTACATGGTCTTTGTGTGTGCAAAATATGGGAAAGATAGGACATGTATTCACCAAGATACAGGATGAAACATTTATGACCTTTGACCCTAATTTACATACCCAAGATGGTGTCTGATCAAGTAGTTGTTATTTTATGAAATAATGTACGTGACATGAACTAAACATGTGCAAAATATGGGATTGATAGCCATTGTTGTTGTTCATCTATTGCACAGAAAGTAGTAGAAAGAAAGAAAAATAAAGAAAAAAATATGTTATTTTATAGAAATTTGAAGGAGAAGCATAAAAAAATCAGAAAAAGATAAAGTTAGGAAGGGAGATTAAGACTAACTAAAGAAAAAGAAGAAAAAAAGTGTTTAAAAAAATGAAAAAAAAATATTGGCAGGGGTGAGCCTCGAACCAGGGACCTTAGGATTACGAGTCGGATGCGCTATGCAATGACCTATTTCATGCTCCATAGGCCCTGTGTATTAAGCAAAATGACGCTGCATCGAAGCCACGTGCCATTTTCAACCAAGTTTTTCGACGTGATGCCGACGTCGTATGAAAAAATGAAGGGCACACTTACGATAGCCCAAAGTCTCAGCTACAACATACTAAAATCTGGGAAAAATTCACCGAAGCAAAAGTGAGCTAGTGCTCGAAAAAGAGAGTCATGTCAATTTTCACTGCCAGAAAAACTGCTCTCCCATAGAGATAACACGTAAACTGGTCAAATTCTACAAGGATACATTCAATCCATTTTTACGAGGCGATTACGTCATCCAATCAAAATGTTGTTTTTACATTAATGAAAGAACATTTCATAAGCTACAACATACTGAAATATGGGAGAAAATTGGCAGAGGATAAGTGAGATACGCTCGAGTAAACTTGTAATTTGATGACGTCATTTTGAAAATTTACTTTTTTTACTTTATTAAGAAATTTGATATCTTTTAATCATTTTGTCAGCATTGCCTACCCATGAAATGACATGTAC
Source organism: Diadema antillarum (assembly GCF_040938485.1). Lineage (NCBI taxonomy): Eukaryota > Metazoa > Echinodermata > Echinoidea > Diadematoida > Diadematidae > Diadema > Diadema antillarum. The sequence continues at coordinate 1,992,048 of NW_027270925.1, read as the reverse complement.
AACTCATCAGCTTTCAATATATGTAAAGAAAATGGGGGGTCACCGTCCATCCTGACGAGTAAAATCGGATTTAAAATTGGCAGTTTTTTGGCATAGTTGCACTGTATATCGCCATTGACGCTCGCGCGGAATTTCAACTTTGACGGCCCCGTATGACGTCATATTGAGTCGGATTGACTTGAAACGTGGTATAAATATTCCTTGACATTTCAGACATGCGATCAAAGTGAAAAAACTGGAAATTTCAATTGCATATGAGCTGTGCGTGCGTATATGCGCGCGCGCGTACGCGTCCGTCCGATTTTTTCAATTTTTCAAAAAATGCTCTAAATGGTCTGAAACGTGTGCAAAAAAAATTTGAGCTCGATTTGAGCATACAAATAATTCAACGCGCGCGTACGCGCACGTTTTAAAATATAGATGAATTTTGAGAATGTGAGTAGAATGCGCTTGACTTGAACTATATGTGACGTAAATTTGATTGAAAAATTCCTTTCCATTAATGAGATATGAATGAAAATGTGTTTTCATATAATGACGTCATAGTGACGTCACGGTCGACTGATCACAATGATTTTACAAGATTTGTCGTCTTTGGGTCACCATACATATATGCTATAAGTTTGACATTGATAGGCAATGCACTTTCTGAGCTAACCTCTGCACAACTTTTGGGGAGAAATAAAGAAAAACTAGAGATTGTAATTTGTCATCACTGACAAATTAAGGTGATCCGATTTTTTTTTAGTCAATGATTCGAGTCCTGATACTGCAAAGTCTCAGCTACAACATACTAAAATCTGAGAGAAATTCACTGAAGCATAAGTAAGATAGTGCTCGATAAAGAGAGTCATGTCAATTTTCACATCTAAAAAATTCCCTCCCTTAGAGATAACACGTCATAGCGAACATAGAAAAAGAAGTACATATGACCTTTGACCCCACTTTGCACAGACAAGATGGCATCTGAGCAAAAAGTGGTTATTTTATGAAATAATCCCTGTAACATGGTCTTTACGTGTGCAAAATATGGGAAAGATAGGACCTGTATTCACCAAGATACAGGATGAAACATCTATGACCTTTGACCCTAATTTACATACCCAAGATGGCGACTGATCAAGTACTTGTTATTTTATGAAATAATGTTCGTGACATGAACTAAACATATTCAAAATATGGTGGTGATAGGGGCTGTTTTTCTTGAGTTATTGCACATAAAGTTGCAAAAAGAAAGAAATATTTCAATACATCGAAGATAAACTTTAATTTCAACCAAGTTTTTTCACGTGATCCCGACAATGTATAAAAAACAGAGGGCACACTCACGATAGCCCTACGTCTCAGGTACAACATATTAAAATCTTAGAGAAATTCACCGAAGCATAAGTGAGCTAGTGCTCGTGTGCTCGATAAAGATAGTCATGTCAATTTTCATTTGCATAAAAATTGCACTCCCATAGAGATTACACGTAAACTGGTCAAATTTGACAAGGTTACCTTCAATCCATTTTTTCGAGGTAATGTCGTCATCGAATCAAAATTGTGTAATCACATAAATGAAAGAGCATTCCATAACCTACAACATATTGAAATTTGGGTGAAAATTGGGAAAGGATAAGTGAGATACGCTCGAGTAAACTTGAAATTTGATGACGTCATTTTGAAAATCTACTTTTTTTACTTTATTAAGAAATTTGATATCTTTTAATCATTTTGTTAGCTTTGCCAGCCCATGAAATGACATGTACAACTAATCAGCTTTCAGAATATGTAAAGAAAATGGGGGATCACCGTCCATCCTGACGAGTAAAATCCGATTTAAAATTGGCGGTTTTTTGGCATAGTTGCACTGTATATCGCCATTGACGCGCGCGCGGAATTTCAACTTTGACGGGCCCGCATGACGTCATATTGAGTTGGATTGATTTGAAACTTGGTAGAAATATTCCTTGACATTTCAGATATCCGATCTGAGTGAAAAAACGGGAAATTTCTATTGCATATTAGCTGTGCGTGCGTATATGCGCGCACGCGTACGCGTCCGTCCGATTTTTTCAATTTTTCAAAAAATGCTCCAAATGGTCTGAAACGTGTGCAAAAAATTTTGAGCTCGATTGGAGCATACAAATATTTGAACGCGCGCGTACGCGCACGTTTGAAGAGTACAGATGAATTTTGAGAACATGAGTAGAATTAACTTGATTCGAACTATATGTGAGGTAAATTTCATAGAAAAATTCCATTCCATTAATGAGATATGAATGAGAATGTGTTTTCATATAATGACGTCATAGTGACGTCATTTTCGACTGATCACTATGATTTTATTAGATCTGTCGTCTTTGGGACATGATACATATATGGTATAATTTTGACATTGATAGGATGAGGACTTTCTGAGCTAACCTCTACACAACATTTGAGGAGAAAAAACTTTTTTGTGACAACGGGAAGTTTAACACTAGAGATTGTAATTTGTCATCACTGACAAATTAAGGTGATCCGATTTTTTTTTTATCAATGATTCGAGTCCTGATCGCAATAGGCATGACCATACAAGTTTCATCTGTGTTTAGAGACATTGGCCGTGTGATGTTTGCATTCTCATTTAGAAAAGGGAGTCATATCTGCCATCTTTGGTACCAAATTCTGTATACACTGAATAACGAAGATACAGCAATGAATACATATGACCTTTGACCCACCTTTGCACTCCCAAGATTGCATCTGATGAAATAGTGGTTTTTTGTGAAATGATTCTCGCGACATCGTCTATACGTGTGGAAAATATGGGAAAGATAGGACAGGTATTCACTAAGATACAAGATGAAACATTTATGACCTTTGACCCTAATTTACATACCCAAGATGTTGTCTGATCTAGTAGTTGTTATTTTATGAAATAATGTACGAGACATGAACTAAACATGTGCAAAATATGGGGGTGATCAGGCGTGTTTTTCTTGAGTTATTGCAAAGAAAGTTGCAGAAAGAAAGAAATATCTCAATACATCGAAGATAAGCCTGAATTTCAACCCAATTTTTTGACGTGATTCCGACATCGTATGAAAAAACAAAGGGCACACTTACGGTAGGGTAAAGTCTCAGCTACAACATATTAAAATCTGGGAGAAATTTACCGAAGCTTAAGTGAGCTAGTGCTCGATAAAGATAGTCATGTCAATTTTCATTTCCAGAAAAACTGCACTCCCATAGAGATAACACGTAAACTGGTCAAATTTGACAAGATTACTTTTAATCCATTTTTACGAGGTGATACCATGATCCAATCAAAATATTGTAAATTTATGTTTGAAAGAACATTTAATAAGCTACATCATACTGAAATCTGGGTGAAAATTGACAAAGGACTAGTGAGATACGCTCGAATGAACTTGAAATTTGATGACGTCATTTTGAAAATTTACTTTTTTTACTTTATTAAGAAATTTGATATCTTTTAATCATTTTGTCAGCATTGCCACCCCATGAAATGACATGTACAACTCATCAGCTTTCAAAATATGTACAGAAAATGGAGGGTCACCGTCCATCCTGACGAGTAAAATCGGATTTAAAATTGGCAGTTTTTTGGCATAGTTGTACTGTATATCGCCATTGACGCGCGCGCGGAATTTCAACTTTGATGGGCCCGTATGACCTCATATTGAGTCGGATTGACTTGAAACTTGGTAGAAATATTCCTTGACATTTCAGGCAGCCGATAAGTGTGAAAAAACGGGAAATTTCTATTGCATATGAGCTGTGCGTGCGTATATGAGCGCGCGCGTACGCGTCCGTCCAATTTTTTCAATTTTTCAAAAAATGCTCTAAATGATCTGAAACGTGTGCAAAAAAATTTTGAGCTCGATTGGAGCATACAAATATTTTAACGCGCGCGTACGCGCACGTTTGAAGAGTACAGATGAATTTTGAGAACATGAGTAGAATCAGCTTGATTCGAACTATATGTGAGGTAAATTTCATAGAAAAATTCCATTCCATTAATGAGATATGAATGAGAATGTGTTTTCATATAATGACGTCATAGTGACGTCACTTTCGACTGATCACTATGATTTTATTAGATCTGTCGTCTTTGGGACATGATACATATATGGTATAATTTTGACATTGATAGGATAAGGACTTTCTGAGCTAACCTCTACACAACATTTGAGGAGAAAGAACTTTTTTGTGACAACGGGAAGTTTAACACTAGAGATTGTAATTTGTCATCACTGACAAATTAAGGTGATCCGATTTTTTTTATCAATGATTCGAGTCCTGATCGCAATAGGCATGACCATACAAGTTTCATCTCTGTTTAGAGACATTGGCCGTGTGATGTTTGCATTCTCATTTAGAAAAGGGAGTCATATCTGCCATCTTTGGTACCAAATTCTGTATACACTGAATAACGAAGATACAGCAATGAATACATATGACCTTTGACCCACCTTTGCACTCCCAAGATTGCATCTGATGAAATAGTGGTTATTTTGTGAAATGATTCTCGCGACATCGTCTATACGTGTGAAAAATATGGGAAAGATAGGACAGGTATTCACTAAGATACAAGATGAAACATTTATGACCTTTGACCCTAATTTACATACCCAAGATGTTGTCCGATCTAGTAGTTGTTATTTTATGAAATAATGTACGAGACATGAACTAAACATGTGCAAAATATGGGGGTGATAGGGCGTGTTTTTCTTGAGTTATTGCAAAGAAAGTTGCAGAAAGAAAGAAATATCTCAATACGTAGAAGATAACTTTAATTTCAACCAATTTTTTATCGTCATCCCGACATCGTATGAAAAAACAAAGGAAACAAAACGATAGCGCAAAGTCTCAGCTACAACATATTAAAATCTGGGAGAAATTCACCGAAGGGTAAGTGAGCTAGTGCTCGATAAAGACAATCATGTCAATTTTCACATTAAAGAAAATTCCCTCCCATAGAGATAACACGTCATAACGAAGATACAAAAAGAAGTACATATGACCTTTGACCTCAATTTGTACAGACAAAATGGCATCTGAGTAAAAAGTGGTTATTTTGTGAAATGATCCTTGTAACATGGTCTTTGCGTATGCAAAATATGGGAAAGATAGGACATGTATTCACTAAGATACAGGGTGAAACACTTATGACCTTTGACCCTAATTTACATACCCAAGATGGTGTCCGATCAAGTAGTTGTTATTTTATGAAATAATTCACGTGACATGAACTAAACATGTGCAAAATATGGAAGTGATAGAGGCCGTTTTTCTTGAGTTATTGCAAAGAAAGTTGCAGAAAGAAAGAAATATCTCAATACATCGAAGATAAGCCTGAATTTCAACCCAATTTTTTGACGTGATTCTGACATCGTATGAAAAAACAAAGTGCACACTTACGGTAGCGTAAAGTCTCAGCTACAACATATTAAAATCTGGGAGAAATTTACCGAAGCTTAAGTGAGCTAGTGCTCGATAAAGATAGTCATGTCAATTTTCATTTCCAGAAAAACTGCACTCCCATAGAGATAACACGTAAACTGGTCAAATTTGACAAGGTTACTTTCACTACATTTTTACGAGGTGATACCGTTATCCAATCAAAATTTTGTAATTCTATGTTTGAAAGAACATTAAATAAGTTACAACATACTGAAATCTGGGTGAAAATTGACAAAGGACTAGTGAGATACGCTCGAATGAACTTGAAATTTGATGACGTCATTTTGAAAATTTACTTTTTTTACTTTATTAAGAAATTTGCTATCTTTTAATCATTTTGTCAGCATTGCCACCCCATGAAATGACATGTACAACTCATCAGCTTTCAAAATATGTACAGAAAATGGGGGGTCACCGTCCATCCTGACGAGTAAAATCGGATTTAAAATTGGCAGTTTTTTGGCATAGTTGCACTGTATATCGCCATTGACGCGCGCGCGGAATTTCAACTTTGACGGGCCCGTATGACGTCATATTGAGTCGGATTGATTTGAAACTTGGTATAAATATTCCTTAACATTTCAGACATTCGATCAAAGTGAAAAAACTGGAAATTTCAATTGCACATGAGCTGTGCGTGCGTATATGCGCGCGCGCGTACGCGTCCGTCCGATTTTTTCAATTTTTCAAAAAATGCTCCAAATGGTCTGAAACGTGTGCAAAAAAATTTTGAGCTCGATTGGAGCATACAAATATTTCAACGCGCGCGTACGCGCACGTTTTAAGAGAAAATATGAATTTTGAGAACAAGAGTAGAATGCGCATAATTTGAAATATATGTGACGTAAATTTCATTGAAAAATTTCATTCCATTAATGAGATATGATTGAGAATGTGTTTTCATATAATGACGTCATAGTGACGTCACGGTCCACTGATCACAATGATACATTAGATTTGTCGTCTTTGGGACATGATGCATACATGGTATAATTTTGAAATTGATAGGCAGCGGACTTTCTGAGCTAACCTCTGCACAACTTTTGCGGAGAAATAAAGAAAGAAAGAAGAAGAAAGAATCCGTACAGATACAGAAGGTGATCCGAAGGATACTCGGATCACCTAAAGCTGGTGACGCCCCTGCAGCATGCAGGTTACAACACCGGCGGAGGATCATAGAATGCATCTTTCGACTGGAATGGTGGTGTAATCTCTTCTGGAAACCACTCGGCTAGTGGTCGACGCAGCTCGAAGCTGGTCGAGTTTAAAGTGCGCCATCTATTGACAAATACTATACATAACGGGTACGATCAAAAACAGCGTCTGCTCACTCGACCGATGTCTTACCACTCCACACGCAGTACGTACACGTGTGTGATTGGGAAAACCACGTTAAACACATAGACTCTACACAAGTTTTAGTGGCTGTGAGGTTCGACGTCGTTGCTGAGAAAGAGGTCCTATTTTCCTATTCCAGAGGGTATTACAACTCCTAAGAACGCAATGGTAATTACAGTATTATTTTCTGAGAAAAGTTCTCCTTTGCAGGTACAGGTCTTTACCGTGCGAATTGAAATAGGGTAGGCATACGGAATTTCTAACTGTAGCGTTATAAACTTTATATGTAGAAAGCAAGCCCCACTCAGCTGAGCTAACAATAACATTATGTTAGCTGGTTAGGTTGTAAATCTATTAAACGTGTTAAAATAGATACTCTTGTAAATTTTACTGTTGTGTGCTGTAGACTTATATGATCGTGAAGAACATGAACATACTGGCCTGAATCTTTGACATGGTCACACTCTGTCTCCTGCTTTACTGATGTAAAATTTACTCCACTGGGCACTGTTGCTATGCTATTAAACCTTGACCGAAAGATCGGTCTGTATCTGTCCGTCGGGGAATGTTCCGCGGAGACTGCGTCTGGCTTCACGGATCCCCTCCGTATACAGACCGAAGTCAATGATCCCAGCTCCTGTGTGGAGCAACGCGCACAGATCAAACGTTACAATAAACCAAATTTCAGACAGCTTTTTTACATTCAAACAAGTTTGACATGACATGACACATTATGCAGCAATATTTGGGGTTAATTTCTCACATTGTGCAATCGAAATACTCACAGTAACTCGGTTATAATGCAGAAATTTTATCCATATCGCAACATCGCCGTTCGCTAACCGTAAGTTGCCATTTTGAATCTGTAAACCAATCACATGCGACTTACGTGTTTTAGTAAAAAAAACACGTAGAAACTACCTCGCATGTGATTGGCTAATAGATTCATACTGTATGTTTCTGCAGTTTGAACGTGACGACGCGACGGGCTGGTTGATGTGTGTTTTACGTTGAAAATTCTACCGAAATGTTGGATTATTCATTGATCTGTAGTGTAGTCTATTCTTGGATAGTTGATATAACTATACAAGCTTAAATTTGCCGACCTAGGGCCGTGAATTAGACGCAATTGAGAAGGGTGAGGTACCTCACCCAATTTTCGATAGAGACAGTGGTTAAGAATATCCACACAGCAATGGGTACTGGAACCTTGCGTCTGTCTACGGAGGACAGCGTTAATGGCAAAGTATAAAAGAGTCCTTCGGACAGACGGATCTTTCTGTCTATGCTAACCATGCCATTATGTCACGATTGTCGCAACTGATCTTATGTATGATGTGGCTAAGCTAAATTAAGAATGTCGGAGGCAGAGCAGTGTTTAAATCTTACAACAAAGTTGTGTGTGAGTGTGTGAATGCAGTCTTGAGCATCTACAATTTGTATGGGGGGGGGGGGGGGGGGGGGTCCCATCCTTAGATGTGGAAAATTGTCATGCTGAATATAGAATAGGGTATGGTAGGTGTTCAACACACCGACCGGGTCCATATCAACCGACCGCGCACTATAATGGCATTGCACGAACAGAAAGAAAATGTACGCATGGGACTACGCGCAACGGTGTTCGATTCTTCACTGGGCTACGCTACCGAGTAAAATGAGGCGAAAACAAATAAGTATTCCCTCTAAATTAACGAAATTTAGCAAAATCGAATAAGATTTATCCTGTAACTACATATAACTAGGCCTACCTTTGCTGACTCGTTGTTAGATGTAGAGTATCCTTCCGTAATGAATTTGACGATTTTGACCGCAAAATTGTCACCGCCGCTAGTACGATCGTGCACACATGTTACACATACACATGACATAATTATTTTGTCGCCCGCTACGACCGTACGAGTTGAAGCAGAAACGAGAAATGAATGTGAAAAAACAAACTGACTCATCTAATTTATTTCAATTACGATGAAAAGTTTCCTAATGAAAATCAATTCAAATTCATCAAACAGTCCTTCAAAAGTAATATCGAAGGATTCAAAATATATTCAAATATTATTGGGGAAAAATGACGGCTAGAAAAAAACAGCGGCCTGTCGAAAAAACGCATCTAAGTGCCCTTTATACGTATTGTGAGGGTTGGTTGAAATGAACAGGGCAACTGAGAGCGGAAAAAATGACACCCCATGCGTTCGAAGCCGCCATCTAGAGCGCGTACCTCAGATCGCATTTTCAGTGCGCGCTTGTGAATCCGGAGTATTTTCTCCACACGTGAGTAAAATTTCAGGCAAATTGTGAGATTTTTCATGTTTCTATTGATAGAAAAACGTTAGGTGGCCGGTATTATGAACACCCAACCATACCTACTTGTACTCTGCTCCCCTTATTGGCCTTACCCTTAGCCCATTCGGTCCAGAATTCAGTCACTCATCACTAATCCATTAGCCAGCAAATTGTATTGTCACAACACACACAAATCACATCATTTCACATACTGGCACTGTCGTTCACATAATAAGGAAAGTCCCTTGCCTTAGTCACCTCCAAAATCCATCCCAAATCCAAATTTTGCCGTCAAAAAATGCAGAATCGGCACAACTTTTCCAAAGCGCACATGAATTAACTCCAGTATAAAGAATCAGGGTTGCTGAAAAAGCACTTATCACGAGCTTAGAGTGTGATAATATCTGCCAAAATGGAAAAGAAAAGCAAATTCTCCAAATGAACGTGCTGATGCAGTGACTTATGGGTTGAATGCGTGTCAGTGGCCTTGGACGTGCATAACGCCTGGCCAAATTCAGATCGCGTTGACAGGATTCTGGTTGGTTAACATAGAAATATATATTTGGATTTTCTGAAATTCTGTATTGAGATAAAGGAAGTTTGATATATTTAACATACATCGTTAAAGACATGGTTTTGCATGTACTATTTTAGTTTTAAAGAATAGTGCAGAAAAGCTCAGATGACGAAATTCTGGTAGTTTTACCCTACACTTTTAGATTGACAGATTTCTGAATATTTCATCAGAAGTGCGCACCAGGAGATTTGTCACTTCGGTTCCAAAAATGCAAAAGTTCCCTTGTGTGGGAGGGGATATCTCCTTCATTAACCCTTTGCCTTGTCTCCATACATTTTAGTACATTTTGGGTATGGACAATTTCCCAAATTCCATCTAAAAATATGTTTATGAGACATTTTTATTTGAATTCTAAAAACGCAAAAGCTCTCTTGTGTGCAGGGACATTGATCCTGGAGGTCAAGGGGAGCAGTTGCATATAATTTGGCCCCCAAATAATTCCCAAGATGTGGAAAATTTTCTGGCTTTTTTTTTTAAATAGAAAACTGTCCACATATTATTTCACCCAGTAGATGTCTATGCACCAGATCATTAAATTTTACTTCTGAAAATGCAAAATCTCCCTCATGAGGGAGGGATGGTAAATGTATAGAAAATAGGAAAACTGTCTAGAATAGTTATTAGAATTTACAATGCGTACTCACGTTTTTAGGAGCTGAGGATTGTACGTAAACTAGAGAATGATAGAAATTCAGGTGAGATTTCAAAGCAGAAGTCATTGCTGGTGCTAGAGCTGATTGACTCACTATAAAGCTAACATGCACTTGACAGGCCACCGTGTTGACTCGATATACTGTACTAAGTACACAGCAAAATGTAATGTTACATGCATGATCTGTCTGTGTTCGTACTGAGTTTGCAAATTTAAATTGCGTTCTTTACTAGTATACAGTGTACAGTTCATAGTGGCTGAGCGTGCATTTGTCTCTCGACAATACACGTACATGCTGCCCTACAATAGGTAAGTGATCGTGAATGACGTGATTGATGCCAAAAAGAATGAAGCAAGAGGGATACTACTCTGATGACATCATCAATGGTAAAATAGTTCCGTCCAAATCGGCTTGATTTTCTTTATTGTCAATTTACTAGAGTTATCTTGATTTATAGAGAGCTCTGTTTTCTTCCAAAACCACTCAATTTTCTAACAGAATTGTGTGGTCAGGCTACTTTTTGACAGCTGTTCCATTTCCTTGCTATATTTTGGGCCCCCAGACCACAGCGAAGACAAATCCGGGCTGAAATTAATCTCTTGAGGAGAACAGCAAGTGGCTCTATACATTCTTAAGTGCTTAAATATGCTAATTTATGTGACACAAAGCTAGTATTCTGTAATTTCCCCTCCATGCTTGAATTGAAGGCACTTGAAAGTCACATTCAAAGCACTGAATACTGAATAATATAACCTGCTGTATATCTTCTGTTCTCTTTCCTTTGACAGGCACACACTATTTTACTCATCCAACCCGGGGAGGTTGCAGATACAAGAACCTACACAGATTACAACTCTGTCAGGGAATGCATGGAAGGTGAGACTGTTTGAACTAAATAAAAAAAAATAACAGAAAGGTTTATAAAGAAACAGGTGTTGGAGTAGCTTTCAAATGGGGCAGGCATATTCACACACTGTGTATGCATGCAGTGATGTGTGATGCACGTGGGAGCGTATGAAATAATGATAGTGCCATGTAGGGCCTACTGTAAATACTCCAAATATTTCAGGAGGTTTTTATTTTTGCGAATTTCGTGAGTCTGGTGCTATTTACGAAATTAAAGATGCGCGAAAATATTGACTCTGATCCCGATGTGATAGTGACGTACGCGTATACACTTCTTAGTTCAGTACAGGACTCCATGATCGCAAATTTAACCAGTCGCGATGTCGTCGGGAATACCTGATTCACGAAAATTTAGACTTGCAAAATATATGGCGTATACATTGTACAGTAGTTTAGGGCGATTTTAAACAATGAGAACAACAACCTTGATTTTGATATTGTTTTTATGAAGAAGGATATAATGATATTATCAGGTACAAGTAAACTTTGAAGTATTTGATGCTTGGACAGATTTAAGTGCTACGTGTAGGAGGAAAGTGTTTCCAGACTTGTCTACATAATCGTAATTAGGGAATAACATTAAGAGTAATACAGTCATGAAGATCAGTGAAACTTTGCCAAAAAGGAAGACATCATCATGATTTTAGTGTCGGTAGATGGCTGCATTTACCATCTTATAAACTACAATGTACTGAATGTTTGAATAACCTTAGTACACCAATGTGTAAACTCAAACATTTAAGTGAAAATTTGTCCATGTTCAAATATCACAAAGGAATAAATAAATGCACAAAGACTTCAGGCAGTCTTTATATCATGAATACACTGCACCATGGCTTTTGAAGACACCGTCTGCCAGTGCTTCAGGAGTATGTACCAGTAGTGATTATACAACACATAGAAAAATACCTATCACAGTAGCTACTGCATAGAGCCTTTCTTCAATGACCGCCAGTCTATAACGACCAGATTTTGTGTTTAGCTTGAGTTGTCATTTTAGACAGGTTTGACTATTTCTATGTCATTTCTGCTTTCATTTTCATATTTTTGTTACAGGAATCTGCAGAATCTTTGAGGAACACCTGAAGAGGCTTCACCCCAACAGTCCTTCCATCACATACGACATCAGTGAGCTGTTTGAGTTCATCGACAACCTCACAGATTTGAGCTGCTTAATGTAAGTGGTAGCAGAACAAACTTGTTCGTTCATTTTCAAAAGAGCAAGTAGGAAGACGTGTAAAGATGATAGATCTTGTAAAATTATTGCAGATCTCTGTAAAGTTGTTGAGTTCTCCTGGAACAAATAACAGTAATGAAGTGATGATGTCACTGTCTCTTGTTATAGCTTGGGTTGGAACCGGGTGCGAGCATGGTTAATATGGGGCCAAGTGAGGTTGTGCAGAACCAGTTTCCATGGCGATGAATGGCTATGACATCACACTTTGCTACTCTATAGAGTCACCTGGTCCAATCTGTGAATGCTGTTGTTGCTATAAACCATGCTTGCACCTGGTTCCAATGCAAGCTATAACAAAAGACTGTGACATCAGCACTTGGTATTCTATACAGACTGCAAAACATAAATACACAGCGGTATGTCATGACACATATTATCTTTGAAATCATCTGTGTGTATGAAGTGAAAGTTCATATCCAGTGATTGATCCACATATCTGAAAGTAAAAGTAATGTTTGCACTTCCTCAGATTTTTTTTCTTCTATCGATTGAGCTGTTGCTACATTTCTCTGTTTACAGCATTTGTTTTTGGAAACTTCACGAGAGTGAAAAAACTTGCAGCCCCACTCAAAGTTATTCGAGTGATGCTCTGTTATCGCATGTGTACACTTTATTTAAAAAACAAACACTTTGCTAGTATATATTAAAAGCAATAAGAATATTGTTTGAAAGATACTTTGTATCTGTGGAGTATATTATGTCTTTGCACAAAATGGATTCATATTTGCAACTTTCTTTTCAGTCTTGATACAGTAGACTCCCATTATAACAGAGTCCTCGGGACTTTTCTTTGGTTATATCAAAATTTAGTTATAACTGAACAAATAAACAATAAAAAAAAAAATAGAGGATAATGTTGTGGCGTGAATTTTATTTTGTTGTATCTGGAATTTCGTTATAACCATGTTCTTTATAACAGGAGTGCACTGTACCTTGTTCTTGTCCCACAGCTTTCAGCCCACTGCAAACATGTATGTCCCCGTCAACAAAGACTGGATTAAGGAGAAAATCTACCTGACCCTCAGAAAGCAGGCAGCAAAGTGACGCAGATGAAAACCCATGAAGCGTGACACTGGAGCATGAAAGCAAATTTGGGAACATGCGCTTTGATGAGACTCTACTCCAGAGACAATGCTTTTTTGTAACGGAATCCAGAGTGATGCCTTTGTTGGACGTGTCAACAACAAGAAGATTTGAAACGAGGGGGACCCCCAAGGAAGGAACCGGCTACACAAGCTTGTGATGGCAGTGAAATCACTTCAACCCCATGCAAATTTAGAATGTGAGATGCTAGCGAAGTGATTTCCTGTTCAGTTCTTGATGGCATCTGCAGCCATTTCATTAGTTTTCTTCACTCCAAATATTTTGACCTTGTCTGCTGCAATTTCATCACGCACCAGATTATTCTTGTATGCTTTTTTGAATACGAATCCACTGTGAGCAAAATCCTCTTTTTTTGTGGTGAAAATTTTAAGGCCAAAAGAGTTCTGTGATGATGTATGTTTGTACAATTTCTTTATTCATTATGATCATCATTTTTTGTGGTTATTAGAGCTTGGTTAGAAGAAATTTCACAGTATGAAAAACAAATCTTTGCTCAGTATGATATGATGTTTGTGTTTGATTGTTTGTAGACAGTCTGTATTCTCTTTAAGCTCTAAACAGTAAGATGAAAACTGTTTGAAGCAGCTGATTCTAATATGGTGGCCGATCTTAGTGCCATGGTATCCCCTGCACTACGCAAAGGTTAAGAAAGCACAGACATATGTTAACATTATAAACTATACACATACTCATGAGATGGAATAGAACTACGATGTGGTGCTGTTCACTTCATCATCAAAACTGTGTAATAGTCAATAGACAGATCAGACAATTGTGCTTTTGATTTGCTAGTTACTGGACAAATTCCATAATTCCTGTGAAAATTGTGTTGCATAAATTCGAGCTTCAGTCTGCTGTAGCTGCCTTCTGCAGACATGTTTATTTACTCTAGGCGTATTTGTTTGTTCTTACATCTTTGTCAAGCATTCAGTGAGAGTTTGCGTACACTGGCTTTAATTATTCCGTGGGAGACACCTATGGAGACTGTTTAAGCAGAAAAATAAACCTTGATGAAGAGATTGTATTTTGTTACATACAAATTATATTGTTGTCCAGGTGATTATCACACATGATTTGACATGCCGCTTAAAGGACAAGTTACATGTATTTTGTGTATTTATGGTCAGAACTTTCATATTTGTCTGATTTCACAAAAACTAAGTTTTCCCTCCCATTCTTCCTGGACTCACTTAATTTAAGTTTCTTTCACCATCAGTCTGCTTTCATAAAATGTTTTTGATGTTTCTGTAGTCAGGTGATATCTATAGCAAGAATTGACAAAGTTTTGTGCAAAGTAAATTGTGTTTATGCTCAGAAATATCAAAAAGATTGGTTAGTGTTGGTTGGTTAATGTTGCTTTGTATGTAATATTTCCAGATGCCTTTGGTCATCTTTTGTCAAAAAATAGTACCAAGATATGCAAAATGGAGCAATGCAAGACTTGGAAGTCAGTGGGATCAAGCCCTTTCTCACTGGGGAATTCCCATCTATTGATTCAAAGTCTGAATAACATGGACAGCTATCATCAATTCATAGACAAAGAGAGAGAGAGAGAGAAAAATAGATTCATTCATTTTTTGTGTCGTATGTCCTTCAATGACACCTAAGTATTTTTGCTGCACAGTCTGGCTTTGAGCTGATAGTGAGCAGGATCTGTATTTCCCAGTGAGGTACCTAAGGGGGTTTGAATTACATGCATACATGTATTCTCGCACATGTGAATTCATGAGAACCAAACCCTGAGAAGGCAAAAGTTCAAACGCCTAATGCCCAAGATAAAATGAATTATTGTTTATCTTGCTGTCGGAATGTACCTTTCTTGTTGAAATCATTGTTGCATTCCAGTGAAATTTGACCCGAAGAGTTGTGGGTGAAATTGCCCTGTTTTATGTATACATACATACATACATACATACATGTTGTATATGCACAGTAATTTGCCCAGTGAGGGTAGAGTGACATAATGTAGTAGAGCTCCAATTTCACAGGAGTATTCTGAAACTTTGGTGGTCTGGAGGTGACCTTGTTCTTGCCTTCCTTTGTCCACTCGTTTAAATCCAGTACAGAATGAGCATTGTATATTTAAAAAAAGAAAAAAAAGATTATTGTCGAAAAGCAGTACCAAAAATGAACGTTTTAGCCGATGAGGTGCCCTTTTAATCAAAAACTTGTATAGTGTGGTATCGTTTCAGATGAAATGTACCAGAAAAAAGGAACTCGCTATTTTCAAACTTCAATATCACTTGGTAATCAGGATTTATGGCTATCTCCCTGCTTTATCCAGTTTGCATTGAGCTGTTGGACATACAATGTAGTGATCAATGAATGGGATTCATGCTGGCTGCAAAGTTTCATATTATAAGGATATTGACAAGTGAAGTCATTAGGTTGTTTGTTTGTTTGTTTGTTTTTTTGAGGGGGGGGGGGGTTGTCATTTATTATATTTGTTTTCCAAGGGGTGGAAAATGTAGGAAAATGAAGAAAAAGAGCAGAAACCGTGAGCTCATTGCTTCAGAAAAAGAGATGCTTGTAGTGCCTGGAGAATGGTGGAATGATATGATTTTATTCTTTTCAGGACCACTACCTCGCAATGCCATTCACTTTGTAAATATATTAAAGCCTGTAGGGTACATGGGGTGAAATTTGAAGAAATGGTTTGAAGCAGCATAAAGTTTTGAAGTAGAAACCAACAGTGTCAGTCCTTTCTCTAAGCTTCAAGCACCAGTAGTCACCTGTGAAAGCCAGGAATATAGAGTGCCGAAGTGATGATGTCACAGTCTGATGTTACAGCTTTGATTGGGACCAGGTGCGAGTATGGTTAGGAACAATTCTCATGGTCGGGTATACGTCGCTTCCAGTTTAGCTGGAGTGAAAACAAACAGCTTGCCTGTACAGTTCATGCATGGAGATAGGATGTGAGTCCATGAATCGGTGTGAATGCTTTGCATGCACAAGCATACAGTGTACAAATCTACATGGTGATACAGATGACACAGTGTTGGCATTCAAAATCCTTCATCTACCATTCTTTTACATAATTTTTTCAATAACATTTCTAGTGGCTGTCAGGATTGTTAAGATTGACCATATCTTACAGTTTCATAGAATTTCAAACCGATTATGGAAGAAAAGTACATAATTTTGTCTAAAAAATATGCCAAATTTGCACTGATCTTGGGCTTTCAAGCTACTATCAAATATCCAGTTGTCTAACCATGAGAATAGTGTGCAGGTATTTTGGCCAGCTAAGGTTGTTTAGAACCAGTTTCCATGGCAATGAATGGCTATGACATCACACTCTGGTACTCTGTTATGCATCATCTTGTAGTTAACAATGATGAAGTGATGCCATACACCGTATTTTTCTATAAGAACAGATTGCCTTGAATAGAAGGGTAGGTTTTTGTTGTTTTGTTTTCTTTCTCAGTGAAGTTGGACTTATTTTCCATGATGCTAAGGTTTCATTACATACTGATATTGTATCAAAGTGCAACTTTCTTGCGTGGTTCAAAATTATGAGAAATGTAGTAGGACAAGTTAATTTCTCTGTGTGGGAAGTTGTTTGTATTGTTTTTGTGTATTATCTCTATCTGGCTTCATTGACTACTCGATGTGGTAGGATATTGGTTATTGTTTGATGAAGGATACCTTGGGGTAACAGTTATTTCTGAAGAGGAGGATGAGGAGAATTTTGCCAAGGAAATTTTCTGTTAGCAAGTACATTGGGCAGTAACTGACCCCTCACATCTACCAAAAATAGGGTTCTCCTGAAGTCTTTTTTCTTTTCATATTTTGGGGCTTTTCCTGAAAATTGCAGAAGTTGCCAACAGTCGTGTCTAAACTGTACATGTAAAGTAAGTTTTGAAATTGATGACACATGTGATACTGAGTTTTAATCAGAACAAAGAAATATCACTCTGAGATTTGTGTTCACCTTTGCTGTAGCATGTAGGGAGTATAAGAAAACTTCAGTACTGTGGTCCATGAGGCACAAGAACTTGAAAGTGTCTAGCCCTTTGAATGAAAAGCCATACAAGTAAGAAGCGAACAGTTCTCATGTCTACTACTACCATTGTTCCTTTCTCTGTGATGGTTTGAGTGAGAGTAATCCCGCTAAGACATTCTTGGATCATTCGGGAGCACATTGAAATGATGTCGCTCTTTTCATAGGGAAGACTCGAGTACTGTATATGCCATATATTTCTGATTTCGGGATTCCTGATGATTTCGAGAGTGGTTAAATTCGTGATTGTTGAGTACTGAACTGAATGGAGAAATGTATACATGTACGTCACATTCATATCGGGATCAGAGTCAATATTTTAATGTGTCTTTAATTTTGCGAATAGCACCCAATTTGCGAAATTCGCGAAAATAAAAGTCTTGCGAAATATTTGGCATATACAGTACTCTCAGACTTTTTGTAATGTATATTGTGGGAAAATGGATTGTGAACGGCAATATGAGTTTGTCACGTTTTTGGAGAAGAGAAAAAATAAAATCTTTCAGTATCTTTTCCTTTTTTACACACTGTCTTGACGATCTTCCTCTCTTTTGGTTTTGTCCCTATGAAAACTGACTGCTCTATGTAAAAAGCCAGTCAGGGAAAATCTGAGCATATATATGCAGATAAAGGTTATTGCAGACCTTTTCTTGAGTGACTTGTAAGTGAGGTGTTTGAAAAGCTAGATAGGTCTTTATGAATTCTATGTTATAGATATTCATGTATGAATGAGATGCATATCGGAATGTTTATTCTTTTCAACTAAATTAACCTGTTGAAGACGAGACCCAAGAATACTTGAGCAGGTGTCTATGGGAAACACGTGTTACAGTGCACTCCCGTTATAACAAGCACGGTAATAATGAAATTCCGGTTACAACAAAGGAAATATTTGGGCTCAACATTATCAGCTCTTTGTTTTTTTATTGTTTATTTGTTTGGTTATAATGAAATTTTGGTATAAGGAAAGAAAACTGCCAGTCCCAAGCACATTGGTATAACAGGAGTCCACTGTATAGCAAAATCAGCCCGTCCTGAACGGGTTAACAAAACACATCCATGCAGCACTTACATGCCGATTGCTACTTTCTGCTCGGCCATTTTCAACTGCTCTTGTAATTCAAAAGTTTAATCCATGTTTTTGGCAAGTCCTTGGTTCAGAGGTCATTGTAGACTACTACTTACTGTGAACTAGCTTTTAATATTTTGCATGGTTGAGAGTGAAAGTGGTATGGGATTGGCAAGGCTGTGCCTTTCCAGGAGTGCGGCTGCAAGGCTCATGTTGCAATGTACAAGTATTATTTATACGTTCTTCCTCACATGGTAACAATAAGCCACAGGATAATATGGAGACCAGTCTACAAACACATTTCAATTTGTGTATTGCACATAGTACCACCACAGCACAGGTTGCTCCTGGCCACCAGAATGTTTCCCCAAAGAATTGTTGAAGGAGCAGTGTATTCAGACTGAATATCGTAAAACCAGCAATTTCCTCATGAATGCATTTTTATTTCACAAATTTTGCAAGAGCCAAGACTCACGAAATCAAAATGCACACGAAAGTTTTTATCTACACTATATGCATTGAATTCTAGTGGCAATTTGCAAAATTTCATGTGCGAAAAAGGGTGTAGGCCCCAATATTGGCAAAAATTTCATGCCGTGAAAAAGGCTGTCAGCTCCAAATGGTGAACTTTCATGTCGCGAATATTTTTGGTTTTACACCAAATTTTTTTTTTTTTTTTTTTGGTCTTGGTAGAAAATCATCCATAAATGTAAGTAACCTACAGAATTTCAAGAGCAGGAGTGAGGAATGCATTTCTATTTCTATATAGGAAAATTCTAATTGAACAAAGTCTACAGCCTGTCGCTGTGATAGACTTGCTGAATGGGTCATTGTGAAGTCCTTTTGGTGGTGTTAAGCATAGAAATTGGGGACATACATAATTATTGTGAAAGCACAGATGCAGAGGTTTGTGATATTTACTGAAAAAGTTACCAGGAAAATATTGACTTGACATTAGTAATGTATATTGTTTCCATGTTAGGGTATTCCCTATGTAGTATGAAAGGAGCCATCAGCTGATGGGTCATTGTCCATGCACTTTCTTTTGGTACCTCATGAATGTTGGACAGATTACAGCTATAAAAGAAATGAGTTCACTTGTGAAACTTCAGAATATTTCTCCCTAAGTTCTACACTCTGTCATGCAGAATGCAAGAAAAAGCCTTTAAAAAAGGTCTCAATAATAGGAAATAAATGTAGGTTTCCACACGAGATTAATTTTTGTGATACACATCAGATTGATAAAGATATACACTCCTCCCCCAGATGGAAGAAGTTAAAAAACTGTGGCTTTGACTGCATCAAAAAGATAACGTAAGCCCACTCTTAATTTTTCAGTAATTTAGTCAAAAACAGAATTTTACATCAAATGGAAAAGTGAAAAAGGTTACCTTATTTGCATATCCCGAAGTATTTGATGACAAAGTTTAGGATGGATGCCCTTTTGCAAATGTTCCCATAAAGTCTCATTTGGGAGGATTGGAATAAAATTCAGATTTTTGACTTCCGGTTGTAAAGCATGAATGTAATTCCAACTGCTAATATTATTATGTCTGTAATATTTATAGACCCTTTTAAAAGATTTGAATTTTGACCGCTGAAAAGCAAGTTCATTGTCCCAGATTCATGCTACTGAAATGATGTATGATTTTCTATATGCTTTAATGCATAATCCATGTTGAAAGATTACAATATGGACTATGAATTTGGACTGTTCCTCGAAAGGCAGGCCCACTCTTTCAGATCACCCTCACTAAAATTAAAGTTTTTCATCATGTCATTGCAGGCTGGAGAAGTTGAAACATAAATGTCCACACAAAATACCTTCTTTCTTTTCTTTTCTTGTCTTTTTTTTTTTTGTCATGTCAAGTGCAAAACCCCCAAACAAACTATGCTTCAGTTCATCCAAACAGGATAATTCAATTGTCAGTATTCAAACACTTGCTAGTACTCCTTTCATTCATTCATAAATAAATCAATAAATCAATAAATAAATCAATAAATGAATGAATGAATGAATGAATGAATGAATGAATGAATGAATGAATGAATGAATGAATGAATGAATGAATGAATGAATGAATGAATGAATGAATGAATGAATGAATGAATGAATGAATGAATGAATGAATGAATGAATGAATGAATGAATATATATATATATATATATATATATATATATATATATATATATATATATATATATATATATATAAATAAGATGCAATGACAGAAAGGAAAAAAACACACTGACCAGTTTCTGTTTTCACACTCCGGTTTAATATCGTTCATCATCTAGAAGGAAAGGCAAATATTCTCCAATCACTAAATTTTTTCGATGAATACATCCCAGTTTATGACAGGCACAGAGAGGCCTTACAATCGTATATCAGTCACATCTCAATATGGCTTTTTGCCCTTCACATACTAATCATATACTATAAAACTTTTATTTTCTTTTCTGTTTGCTGTATCACTCAATCATTGCACCAATTTTCATGTCATCATCTTCCAATTCGATAAAATAAGAAAACGATAGGCATCAAAGTTTCTGATATGGCAATTTTTAGAATAGAAATAGGATGACTGTACGGTCTGTGCACATTTCGACACTTCTGTACACATGGTCCTGGGAATTTCACTTCCCAAATGCAGTCAGCATATCAAGATAGTTTTCTGTGCAAAATTCAGTAGACAATTCTACAGCATATCTATAAAGAAGAAATACATTGATAGATCGCTTAATATCACTGCATCGCAACTTGAAAGGAAATAATACCACTTGAAACTGAACCAAGCATCCCTTGTGGGGATCACAGTCTGTAATTTGAAAAATAAGCTATTTATAAAACAAATGATTAACACAGCTTACTGACATGTAAGTAGAAAAAAAAGCAAAGAGCAAATGCTATAGATGTGATAGAAATTTTATTCTACTAATTTTTCTATCACTGTTGTTTGAAACAATGTACACAAAATGCTTGCAAATGCCCTAGTAGTAAACAATATGCAAAAATTCAAAACATTCCACTTGCTAAAGGAAGACTAAGAAATTCCGGTCTTCTTTTTTCTTTTTGAATACACAAAAATACTAGCGAGGATCATTTGTCAGTATAGATACCTGGAAATAGACTAGTGCTTGAGACTGCACTCCAATGTCGCTGCCACTTTAAACTGCACTGCTTAGAAAACATTTCTTCCAAGCAGTATGCTCACTTGCACTCGCTGTCAATTAATAACACTGTTCTTTTTATCAAATTCATTATCATTATTCGGTTTATTTATTTTTTTTAGGGGGGGGGAAGGGGGGCAATCACAGATGACTGGGTAGTTGAAGAGTTGCTGTATGCACACCAAGTACATATTAATGCCGCTTGCATCCCGTCTCCTGTAAAAATTGGTAAATCTACGTTCACAATAACATGGATTTACATGGGAAGAAACTGAAAGTTTGCCATTTGAAAAAAAAAAAATATCTTCCCCTCCCCCTCTCTTTTATCATATAAGAAGGAATGAGGGGTTCATCCAATGGCCTCTTTCAAATGTTCGGAAAAGTGTCTTAAATAGTTCTGAGTAGTGTACTCTTACAAATATACTGCTGCCGATTCTTTTTACGTCAACTGCAACATTGCATACGCAGGTGGGATTTTCAACTGGCCATAGAGATCTGAAGCATCAAATTTCCATGGAATGGTCTCTTATAATACTAGTGACACATCTGATGTACAACACGGGCCATGCATGAAGAATCAAAATAAACAGCATGTGTTACATCTGTACAACTGTCATGCATATCTATACTAGTACAATGAGTGAAAATGTGCAATACCCAAAATACAACAGCATAACCTCTTCTATTGAGTTTTCTCCTTTAAGTTCAAATATGGGCAAAACATATGAAATACAAAGTTAACTAGGGGGATGTTTCATGAAGAATTAAAGTTATGACCACCTTTATAATCTTATGGTATGCTGTGTGTATCTTCAATGATATTCTAATTTGCACATGAAAATGAAAATTGGGGAGACTGTCATATGCAGCCACAAATATACAAATTAAAATAACAGACAAAAGAATTTTTTCCATAAATTTTGATAACAATTTGAAGTGGATTCTGACAACACTGAATAAAACTGAACAGGGAAACCAATGGCTACCATAATATTCAAGTTGATCTTAACTTTGAACTTTCAAGATCAACTTATATTCTTTGTGAAACACCAACCAGAGCTGGTTTCTCTGTGCATGAATGATCATGTTATTCTAGTAAGTACAGTGCACTCCCGTTTTAATTTGCACAGTTATAACAAAATTCCAGTTACAATGAAATAAAAATTTTAGCCGCAATATTATCTGCTCTATGCTTTTCATTGTTATTTTGTTTGATTATAGTGAAATTCGACATAACGAAAAAAAAACTACCGGTCCCAAGGACTTTGTTATAACGGGAGTGCACAGTATCATCTTTTTTGGGTACATGTTTATCCTGTCTATACTCTCGTTGACATGCGCACATTAACAACCATACCATTCTCCGAGTTGTAGAATAGACTGTCCCTCTGCCCCACAAAGGCCGAATGAGCGGAAAATTGCTTTGACAGCAAAACATACTCTCCTTCATTTACAAGGCAGCTTCAATGATTCCTCCTTGAAACTACAATCATGCTATTCATAAAATACCCTATATCATTATCAATTATTGCATTCATACCACTGGGCAAAGTTAAAGTGTAAAACTAAACTATTTCCTCACAAAAATATATGTCACATGTAATACATGCATCAAAGGCAATTTAGGCATACACATCAGAAAAGGGGGGTTATTGTGTAGCTGGTTGACCACTGTCCCATGCAACATTAACACTGTTTTGGTTTTACAAACCACATTCAATTCTATTTTTATATAAAAAAATAGTTCCACTTTGATGAGAACAAGAACATGAATCTTTCTCAACACTGCAAAGGAAACAATGTTAAACTCAGAGAGAAAAAAAGATGTTTTTACACCAGCTAGTAGAATTAAAATGCTTATGAAACTTTCTCAGTACTACAAAAAACCAAAAAACAAACAATGCTAAACTCAGAGAGAAGAAAAAGATGATTTTATACTAGCTAGTAGAACAAAAAAAAAAATGCTTATCACAACTGCTTGTTAGTTTAAAAGGAACCATAATACACTGTATGTCTACTCTGTTCACTCCACATTAGTATAAGATTTATCTTACACAAACTAACTAATGATTTGAGTCTTTAGTCTTTGATCGAACATATTACGCTGCCAGCTCAAATTTAACTCACCTCTTGAGTCAAAGGGCTGGCAAGACTATTACCATACACACAAACTACCTATCACAGTTCTATCATATTGCACAGGGTTGGTAAATTAAGCGACCTAATCATTGAGGGCACAATATAAGATCTAGCCCTCTTGTCAATGTGACCTGTTGGTACTTTCTTGAAAACTAACTATTGACACGTAAAAATTATGCCATGATCATCAATCTATTCCCAATTTGAAACCACAACGAGGGATATGACTTGTTACGACCAATTTTCACACAGACAGATTGATATCACTTCTTTCTCCCCATGGAAATATGAGGAACAAGTCCAATATGGGGATAAATTCATACAGTACTTTTTCATTACAACTGGACCTGAAATGGTTTCCTAAATATAGTCTTCAAACCAGACCATTCATTCACAAAACTCACCACACAGATTAGAATCTGGAGTCTATTTCTTTTTGAGAAATAGAAAGAGTTGTGTGCATGCAATCATAACATAAATTGCCCTAAAGAATAATATTATTCTACACAGATTTAGGGCTCCTCTTGCCTAGCATAAAAGCACCTTGGGAGAGTAATATTTCTGCAACTGACATCCAAGAAAACATATCACTTAATAAAAAAATTCATACAGATGAACAATTTGCCCAATTCAACAATAAGCTCCTGACTAGGTTGTCATCCCAGTTGTTAAACGCACTTTCACAGAAACATAACATTTACTGCCATGCCAAGTTTTACTTGCACAATATTAACAATGATCGCTACAATGATTTATAAAAAAAGAAGGAGATATTTCAATATACTGCTAAAGTCATATGATCATAATTATTGCAAACAGAGAGTAAAATAATCATAGTACAAAGGCCCCATGTATGTACCCTGTTTGGCATATCACCTTTTCAGCAACAACAGAATGCAGATGAATTTAAGAAAAAATTAATCTGCTTACATACAAAGACTCAAACCTTGGGAAAATTTGAATGCCAGATCACATTTGACATCAGCTATCAATCTTTAAATAAAGTCAATACATCATTTGGAAAAATTTAAAATGCCAAATGCCATGCCCAGACTCTTACTATAAAACGCCTGAAACGAGTGAACTAAAAAACTAGTACTATACATGTCTTACCTAGTATACCTGATATATGATATTCAGAAATTACGAAAATCCTTGAAGGAAGACTATACTGTGAAATGATAAATAATAAGACGGGGAAGCAAAGAGGCACAAAAGATATCAGAAAAAGGACGTAAAAATCCTCTGCAATTAGAATAGGGCACACAGACTGACAAGGGATTTTTTTCCCCCTATTTCAACACTTAATCTGAACAAATAAGGGGTGGGGGGATCACTACTTAGCTTGGTATACAAGGTATTAAGTTGTCCCTAACTAAGAAAACTACAATGTAAAGTAAAAAATTGCACTTCAAATGCCTCAGAATG
This sequence comes from Diadema antillarum, assembly GCF_040938485.1. Taxonomy (NCBI): domain Eukaryota; kingdom Metazoa; phylum Echinodermata; class Echinoidea; order Diadematoida; family Diadematidae; genus Diadema; species Diadema antillarum. Next base: position 1,966,688 of record NW_027270925.1, on the reverse strand, counting down.
ACGTCAATGTGATTTCTATTTCTTTCACACATTTCTTTTTGTTTCAGGTGGGAGGGTGTCTGGGAGGTATAATGTGACGGACAATAGACAAAGTCTGCACATTTGAGATCTTGACCACACCCTGAAAACTACTCTGATTGGCTGAATCATTAAACTACTCTACGAAAATGAATATTCTTGTTTGGAGGTTTGTGCAGAGTAAAGTAGACCACCAATTAACCTGTTGAGGATGAGTCCCGAGTATACTTTGGCAGGTGTCTATGGGAAATGCGTGTTGTAGCAAAATCAGTCCATCCTCAGCGGGTTAATGTCAAACGAAGACAAACACTCTCGTGGTATACACATAGCATACACATGTTTATCTTAACACTCGGTACTCTTTACTCTTCCACTGTTTAACAACTTTGTGGAGATGATATCTTTTTTGGAAAGCCTTTTGAACATGATATTGAAACCCTCCGTCTCTTATGATACCAATACACTGCTCCACAATTTTGCACCCCCCCCATACACACACACAAGACCCCCATAAATTACCTAACTTGCATGAGACAGCTCTAACATCAAAACTGAAATCATACTACAAGTTACCTTATAAAGATAAAACATCAATATAGAATACATTTGGCAAATGAATATAGAAATAAAAGCATATTTTCACCAATCACAACATGTTGATTAGTTTATAAAACAAACAAAATAAGAACAAAACCATTTGTAATGTTTCTTTACCCTACGGTAGCAGTACTAAAATATGACATATCGCTGATTGAGAACTGGTCCAACTTACTTCACTGTCCATGAAGGTCATATTCCTTCTCTAAAAATGATTTTGCAACAGTGGTGCCAATGCTATGTCACTGATTATATTTTTTGTGCATCACTCCGAGTTGGCTTGTTGAATGAAAAAACTTTCCTACATCTTACGGCAACGTCCATCGCACCTTTTGGTGAATTCTCTGTCTTTGTTTGCATCACTGAGGTAAAAAAGAACTGAGATGCAAGAAGTGATTCCGTTAAATAAGTTCAGTGTCAAAAAAAACTAGGCATCCGTTGTGGCAGAAGGACTTAAGAGCAAAGTTGGCAAAATATTGACAAAGCAAGTCTGTGCTGATTTAGCTTCCTGAGGTAAAAGGCTCATAATTTAACATTTCTACTCAAAATCTCATTGCAAGGGTTAGTGCATATTTAAGTTTAAAGTGCATCTTTGCCCACCCATATTTCAGGGGATATTCTAAATTTAGATGTCTATATATCACCCATTATATCAACCATCTATACTAGAAACACTCCATTAAGACAGAAAAGAATGCACCATGTAGCCAGGACCTTCAATCAAATTGAAGGAATGGTCCACCCTGTGAAATATATCAGAAAATGTTGCTAGATGCAAAGAAGGGCAGAAAACTGCACGCCAGGCTTTTGGCTGCAATGTTAATACATGTAGTTACGCTTCTACCAAATATATCTAAACACATTTATTCTATAAAATGACCTCCAATTTTAGGAGAACAAGCACAAGCCTATAGGGAAGGTGCTTACCAATCAAGAGCTGTTCCACGACAGTCATTTTGAATAACTTTGTATCAAGAAAGTAGTTTTGTTGCTGGAAGGTGTTGGAAACAATTTTTAAGCTCTTTCTACAACTTCTAAGAGTTTGAAATGTATTTTTTCAGACCAAAATCATTATGATGTTTTTGTCATTAAATGGTCTTCATCTTCAGCAAAATTTATATTTCTTGAACACCCTACTATTTCTGTTGAAATCATTCAAATTAATCACACCAATCATTTGCTTGGCAAAAGATAGTCTACCATAATATTGTAGTTACTGAATATCTGTCATATATATTGGGAACACTAAACTTACAATAAAGAGAAATAATGTCAAACAGAATGATTTAGTTCATAAATATCAATAAATCGTAGAATTTCATATGCTGATTCAACTCAGCTGATATGACTCATTGAGCATGATAAAACTGATGAAACTACATATGCTGCTCAAGTATTCTGCATGTAAACAGTACAGGGAAAATGTCCTTTGGTATTTGTTGCTCTTTTGGTGGAAAAAAGGAAACCCACCAGATTTGCTCTTCACTTACTTTTCTCTGCATATGTTCATGTGATTAACACAATGATTACAGAGACATAGACCCGTATCAGTCTTGGTCAATTATGATAATTCTAATACTTATATATACATAAATAAATGATTTATGTGATGATTCTTGTTGTTGCTGTTGTTTTCCAAACAACTACATGGATGTCAAAGCAACCCTTTGTCAGTTACCTGCTTACACAGTCTCCTGAGATTTCAATCAATTCATCCTACAAGACTGGTATGGGTGTCACAGGTCCAATTTTCGTCCACTTTATTGAACAATTGATTTAAACATAAGATATGATTTCAGAATATACATAATGGATTTGTTTAATGTTGCATAACTGTAACATTGATATACCTATAGCTTTTGTCATGATATCTTATTATTTGTTCACCTCAAAATACACTGCCTGTCATTTCTGTGATTAAGTAGCGTCAGAATACATGGCTAGTCTGATTGTACAGGAAAACTGTAAAATGGTCTATCGGTAGGAAATGTATATTAGACAAATGATAAATGACTGTAAGAAAAAGAGAAACATAAATAAGTAAAGAGATCGAGAGAAAGATAAATGTATATTCTATCAAAACAGACAGAGAAATAGAAAGATATTGATGACAGACAGTGAGAAAAAGAGACAGGTATATTATTAAAGTCAGAGAAAGAGAACACATCTGATTAACAACAGAGACAGAGATAGATGTATCATTGAAGACAGTTAGAGAGAGAGAAAGATGTATCATCTAGGACAGTTACAGAAAGAGAGAGATATATTATTATAGACAATGATAGAAAGAGAAAAAGATGTATTATTAAAGACAGTGATAGAGAGGGAAATACATATTATTAAAGACAGTGGGAAAAAATATCATCAAAGACAATGACAGAGAGAAAAAGATACCTCATTAGAGTCAAAGACAGAGAGAAAGAATGATATATCATTAAAGGCAGCAAGAGAGAGAGAGAGAAAGATATATCATTAAGGACAGTGAGATAAAGAGAATGATATATCATTAACAGAGTGGTAGAAAGAAAAAGATGTACATGTACTGGTACAGAAATGGAGAGAAAAAGCAAGGTATATTACATTTAAACATGAAGGAAAAAGATCTATCATCAAAGAGAGTATGAGACACAGAATAAAGCATACTATTTAAGACAGTTAGAGAAATATAGAGAAAGAGATAGATGTATCATTATTAAAGACAATGAGAGAGAGAAAGATATATTTGTAAATATAGTGAGAGAAAGAGATAAGCATACCATCATGTTCATAGTGATGCTGTTCTAAACAGTGAGAAACAGAGAGAGAGACTACCAAAGAGCAAAGCAAGAGAGGATAATGTGAAAATAGTAATGGACAGGGGTAAACACGAACAAGGAAATGATTTATTTAGAGCTTTCATGATGATAACAAAAAGTGGTTTAAGAAAGAATGATACAGATAGAGTACAATGTTTCAGTGTAATGAGGGGGAAAATAGTGCATGCACCACTGTCTCGAGAGCAGCACTCTCTTTGGCAAGGAAATATTGCAAATTACATCCAAAAATAGTATCATATTGACAGCTTATACTTTTAACCTGGCAAAGGCAAATTATCTATCCATCACTTCTTACTGAGCTGAATGAAAAATTACAGTGAAAAGGGCAACAATGGGGAAAGTACACTTTCTATGATCACACGAAAAATATGCATTCAACTGCACTGTCACATCCCTCCATTGTCGATGTAATCGACCAACATCATCAACATAGCTGAGGGCTCCATCCAACATTCGTTGATGTAAAGCTGGCACTGTTGATATGATCTCAAGTGACGAGTGACTGGCGGGATCCAACACATTAGCATCCTGCTGCCACAAATGCATTTCCTCTCCCAATGCCAGATCATGAGAGTTGCTCCAAAAACCATCAGAGTAGCTCCGACGATCAAAATATTTATCTGTCAGTTTATGACCTACAACCAACCAATGGTCACTTTGCGATAGGCCACGTCCCTGAAGAATGCCCGGAATCACCATCAAACGCAGCGGTCAGTCCCCGAGGTATGCATGAACTACACTTAGGGCAGCTCCCCGTCCCACGACACCCCGGTGCACCCAGGGTCACCTGAGGCCGTGCTCCCGCGAGAGAGAGGACGACTGTTTGATCATCCACGACTGAGTTCTTGAGATGGGCTCGCATACGTCAACAATGAGTCCCTTCTCTGGTGTTTGATTGTCTAAGCATAACTTACTCAGGGTGTGCTGTAAGGCATTCCCATTCCGTGTCCACTTCTGTTGGTAAGAACACCAAAGATACAAAACTTTAACAACTTTATACAGCTGAAAATACAAAATTAATTTTTCTGTATATATTCAATGAGTCAATTCAGTTCATCGGGCTGCCTGTGGTAACCATGTAATCCCCTTGTTTGCAAGTCATTCATTCACTCATTCATCTTTCATTTATTCACTCATCCACCCATTCATTCAATTAATCAGTTCATTAATTTATTCCTTTTTATTGGTTTGTTCGTTCATTCATTCATTCTCAAGTTTAAGGATGAAACCAATGAAGCATTAGAAACTTCGACATTTTAGAGGAATCAGATTTACCACTTTATGTGTGAGATCTAATAAAGCACAAACAGGGGGCGGGTAAAGCCACAATCAATAAGGAGAGGCAACACATTTTTCATGAAGTCCTCTTTTGGACTCCTTTTGGACTTTTGGACTGACCTGCTTGATGTCATTAGGAACACAGTTTGCGATGTAGACCCTGGAGGTGGGATGGGTGGAAGTCACAGTCAGACACAAGGACTCTTGCTCTACTGTGTCATCTTTGGTGATGATCCAGGACTGCCAGGGGAAAGAAAAATAAATTTTGATATAATTAAAGATATAGAATCTACAGAGATTCAATTTCCAAATCTATACTAATAGGATGTTTTTGTGCTGGCATTTTGGGCTGCTATGGAGTTTCATCAAGACCAGCTTGCATTTTTGACTCATTGATGCCTGTGTAGAGTGCACCAATATTTTCTGTCAGTTTTCGCACCCTCATGGAAAAAATCTTAGTTACTCTTCAACCAGCCGTAAGAAAATCTTGCTCTTTCCTCAATAGCAATTTGGGACTACACAGACTTGGCTATCATATACGTTTTGAATCAAAAGAAAAATAGTTTTGAACTAGACCAATTATTTTGACACTGGAGAACAACTCACCTTTTTTGATGTCAGAATTCCTCATTAAGATATTCTGACTGCCTTTCTCTAAAGTTGGGATTCATTCGAAGTTTGGATTTAAAGAAAGTATATCTCTTTTGCAAACATCACAATAATTTTATTTGCATGGTTGACGAATAATGTCTTTCTTTCAACATCATGTACGAAATCATTTGATGATACACCTCAGAGTCTGTTGGTTTGTTGTTGTTGTTGTTGTTTTTCTAAATGAGAAACCAACTCCATAATATTGGAGAATATGCTTCCCTTTTGTACAGAGAATAACAATTGGAATTTTTGCTGGTCTGGATAAATTTACTGGAAATCTTTAATATCTATTCCCTCTCCATCATAAAGAAGTTTCCAGTTTCATTCTTCTTTAATTGGAAAGGTCTAAATTACTTACCTCTACCATATACCAGCTTTTGAAAGGAAACTAATCTTCAGGGTTGCAAAAGGGAGACACAAAGTCCACCTGTTTGTTTTCAGAAAAGACTACCTTGTATACTGAGGATGAATGACAAGCAAGCGATATGACGAATAAAAAAAAACACCAGAGTTGGTTTGACTTTTTCTCATGGCTTAGGTGACATGAAAACTTGACAACAAACACTAGAATAGATGATGTTTGTCACCTGATGCCTTTCCTCCTGTAAGCATGGTACCACGATGGGAGGCCAGGCCGAACTTGTGGGATGCGGGGAGGACTCCAGACAGAGGCTTCCCTGCTGAATCTGGCCGTATATCAGCTCGCTGGGACCAGGAATTCTGCAAAGGCAATTTTTATATATTTTTGTGCAGAATTAGAATTCAATGGGAGCATCCAGTTAAACCTAAACTTCTTTTTAGGATAGCATCAATGCATACACAGCACACTGCAGGGTAAGTGAAAGTCATGAAATATTCATTGTGCTTGGAATCTTTATTTCGTATAGCCTAAAGCCATTTAATCAAAATTCCTCTTGATGTATGACATTCATTTGCATTATCTGGTACTTCCTCCAACATCATAAAAAAAGAATAAAAGCACACATTGTCCTACATATGATCACTTTAACAATCTCTAGACACAGAGAGACATGAACACCTGAAATGACTAATAATTAATTCACTTTATATCATAATTCCTCTCATCGTCTTTTCTCGCATTCAATTTCAATAGTTATGTCAACGGCATCAGTCTAATTTACTATCTGATGCTTGAATTTATTTCTACCATACACTTTCTTCATATATGAAAAGGAGCAAAACATCTTTCTGAGTAATACGATTCCATGTGATGTGTGACTACACTGGCAGACTGAAATAGAAGTCTGGTGTAACTATGAGAAACATTCCTTCTTTTTTTTCCGTCACAAAAATATGAGCGCAACCTAGCAAACATGCTTGTAGACACTACAACTGTCAAGTTCTCAAATCAAAGCATAGGGCAGCACACAACAGATGGCACTCTTTTCACCAGATAATTACTATCTGCAAATTCTTGGGTTTGGGCCACATTCTCTCTTGTTATTTATTTAAGACCTGGAGCAATTGCTAAAACTCACTTCAATTCTGGATATACTGTTGACAGATACCACTTGAAAGATTTGCATTGCAGCTGTTCCCTCAATTCTTTTCGGCTCGTCACACTGTGAGAGAGAGAAAAAAAAAGTGAAGAGAGTATATATTTAGATATCGGGAGAGAAAAATACTTGTAAGAAAACTTTGATGCCATATTCGACAATGAAGCACTAACTACAAAGCTTTCTCTTACATGCTTGTAATGGTTGTATGATTATGTATGTTATTACAAAATGAAATGTACACAATTCTTCAATTCAGCCATCTCCATGGCAAATTGATTTTATTTATTTTTTTGTTTTTCTCTTATGTTCTCTTATGTTCTCTCTTATGTTCTCTCTTATGTTCTCTTATGTTCCGGTCATTGTTGTACCCGTGCTCCCCTTCTCAATCTTAAACTCGTTTTTAACCGGGACCTACGCTCAACAAGCTCGCTTTTTAAGTAGGTTCCTTCATATTTCTTTAGCATTCATTCACAGATTCCAAACTGAACAGATCGACCACTATTATGTTTTACATATTTGCAATATTCTATGTATGTCATGTATTTCATTTAATTTTGTTATATTTGATGTAATTTTTCATCGAGAAATATGAAAATAAATTGAAATTGAAATTGAAATGAATTTTCTTAATAAACCATTACCATTATTATGATTGTTTTAAGTGAAACAGGGTTTCTCAAATAATTATAACAAAGGTAAGCATAAAGAGGAAATGACTTTCTTCTGCTTGATCAAGTGTTCTATTTATTCCAGAAAAACAACAATAAAAATTTTTTGTCTGTTCATATTTACACAATTCTTTGTGAGAGCAACCAAAATTGAGTTCAAAATTTAAGTTCAAAATTGCACAGAACTCTCCAGGAAATTTCATGTTTAATCCAATTTGTTGTGATTGAAATGATATCTTTACCTAGAATCTAGATATACCATGCAAAAATCCTTATTTACACATTAGGCACCTGGAAAATGGACTCAGTGACTCAGAAAGAAGAAGAAATCACAACATAATGAAATTCTTGTACAAATGTATTGGAGAGTTATCTACAACTTTGTCCTAAAGTGAATATCGCCCTCTAGTGATGACTATTATCTACAAACACTGCATTAATTTGTCTCATTCCTTGCCTTACTTTTAACGAAGTTCCCCGATTCATTTAGACTTTTAAAACTTTACAATGCATGCATAAAACTCTAATAAAGCTCCTGGATATAGTGCATTCTATGTGATGCAATGAGTTTTTGAAGCAGCACACAAGACAACTTTGTATCCCACTACAAAACATTTCTTAATCAGAAACTACTGATTAGAACATACTTTGGCAGTTCCTTATATGGCTATGCTTCACAAATTCCAAAACATGCTGATTTCACTCGCAGGGATATCATGTTATCATATCAACAACTACAACAAAATGAAGTTTTACACTTTTTTTTTTTTTGGTATCACAGACATCTCAGCCAAGTCTCCACTTTCCATCCTAATCAAATCATATCAAATTGGATAGACTTAATTTGTAGTCCTGAAATGTCAAACTCAATTTCGTTCTCCAGTACATAAACACTCCTTTTCATTTGCAGCATTTCTTACTTCTCAACTTGCTAAATCACTGCTCCAAATTTCCTACCCTGGTTCTGAGAGCTACGGTTTAGATTGAATTTGGATGCAGACTCAGGGGGAGCGAGGCGAGGTCGTCTGCCCTTTTACGTCTGGTATCAGAGCTTCTCAATTACACAGATTTTCAGCCTGTGCCCTGATGATTGACACTCTGTGATTGGTACCAGGAATGTTCTATTCTATCTAATACTCCATCTATCGGCAGCTGACAAGACAGAACATGACTCTCGTTCTTTAATCACTAATGGGCGTCGGCCAAATCTGACGTCTGGTGGAAAAGGAAAAATAACTTGTGACTGACATCTTACACCTGCACCGCTGCTTGTTTTTAATCTTATTTTTTTCACAATACATTTCAAATGATATGGCTTACAAGATGATTCGAGGTCTGTACAATGATTGCTTATCATATGTACTTTGTGATCTTTGAAATATTCTTTTCCCACATTGATTTAGATTTACATGCAGAAGAAGTTCCAGGGACAATTTGATGCAAAGTCTAGCCTAACATGCAGCAGGGCAAAGCAGAATATTGACCCATTAAGGATTTGTCCTGAAGTAGGTTAGACAATGATAAACATTACTCTCTAGAGTGATATTGAATAAAACTGCCAGTCAAATACACATTGTATTATTTGACAAAATAATGTCACGGTGATCTCTGCAATTGGGTATTTAGTAGAGTACAATTGGTGGAGTTTCTGGTAATAGCAAAGTTATCAAAAAATAGTCAATTGCAACTACCACAGTAATCATGGCAGGGAACAATTTTTCTACATTCTAAATGGTGCAATCTGGTGCACACTAGTCATGATTATAGCTTTCTGCTTTGCAGGTACAGCATGAGAATTTGTTTATCACATTGATACCCCTTTCATAAACTCAATAATGCGGATAATATCCGCAACATTTGGTCGTAAAATCGGAGCGGGGAAAGAATAATGCGCTTTATTTCGACCCTTCTATTATCCGCATAATAGCAGCATCGGGACCAGATTTGGAGTTTATGAACGCAAACCCAAATAATGCGGATAATTGCCGGGGTGCGGTCAAACGTCACCTGTCTTTCCCGCAGGAGGGACGTGTGCAGTCACCATGACGATTATCCGCCTTTTTCAGGACGGGTGCTCGTAAAAATAATGCGGATAATTTTCAGTTTGTGAACGCATTTTTTATTGAATTGTCCGCATTATTCTTATGCGGATAATTGACGGATGAGTTTATGAAAGGGGTATCAGACAGTTAGAATTGGATGAACTGTGGAAGAGTTGGCAGCCCTGAAAATGGTCTTTACAGCCCCAAAAGCAGATGGGGTACCATAAGTGCAACAATGAGTAGCCTACACCTCTCAGTTGTGTTTCTTATTTGCTAGGAAGCACTCAAGGTTTCTTCACAATACTCACTCTCCATAGGGCTTCCCTCTGGCCGACGGTCTAGCATTGTAAAATAAAACTTTGAATTCATCCATCCAGACTTCTGCCGTCCGCCTCGTGTTCCTATAGGATCAAAGACAACGTGACAATCATTGTAAACTCTAAATTAAGACCACTGATATAACATAGAAACAATGGAAGCGACTTACGTGTATACTATTACTAGGTGAAATAAGTCAAATACAGGCAACAGATCATATGAAGGAAGTCTTCCTGAAGCGTTGGGCCATTATCAAAATACCCCCCCAAAAAACAACAACAACAACAACAACAACAACAAACAAATAAACCACACACACACACAAATGTATTGTGACATCATGTATACTGTCTAACATGAATTCCTAATACAAACTGAAATGTACATCATCCATTAGTATGGTTCTCAATCAATAACAGAAAAAAAAGGATTGTGACATCATTTATACCAGCATGAATTCCTAATGACAAATTGAAATGCATATCATCCATCAGTAGGGTCCTCAATCAATGAAACCGGAGCACTTGAGCATCATGGAGAGTGGTCTGGTCTACTTTCAATGTATACAAGTCTTATCATTTGTTTGATGATTGCCTGGTGTGCATTCACCCCTTCAAAAAGATGTTTTACCTACCATATCCCCTGTGACGTGTATGCCTCTGGGACAGCATCAGTGCGAGTGATGAGGCTACCAAGGGCAAATAAGACTGCTATCATTCTTTTTCAAATCCCCTACAGAACTTATGGTACAATCCCCTCCCCCTAAAAAAAAACAAAACAAAACAAAACCAGCATGTGCAAAAGAACTGACAGTACCAGAATAATTAATTCTTGTGATAGCATTTGCTGTCTACTTTGTGTCTGTGTTTGACATTTTCAATACATCCTTGTATTGTTCTTTGTCCTTTCTTATTTGTGAACAAGGAAAAGTAGAAATTACCACAAGGTCAAAGGTCAAAGAAGTCAAAGGTCAAAATTCTGTGTGGAAATTTTGAAGCCCTCACCTAGTGCCATCACATAAAGCAAACGGAATCGAAATCGGGTTAGAAATGGCGAAGGAGTAGCATTTTGTAGCCAATGTACAATAAAATATCGATCAAAAATCAAGGTCAAAGGTCAAAGAAGTCAAAGGTCCAAATTCTGTGTAGAAGTTTTGAAGCCCTCACCTAGTGCCATCGCATAAAGCAAACAGAATCAAAATCGGGTTAGAAATGGCGAAGGAGTAGCATTTTGTAGCAAAATGTACAATACAGGTCAAAAATCAAGGTCAAAGGTCAAAGAAGTCAAAGGTCAAAATTCTGTGTAGAAGTTTTGAAGCCCTCACCTAGTGCCATCACATAAAGCAAACGGAATCGAAATCGGGTTAGAAATGGCGAAGGAGTAGCATTTTGTAGCAAAATGTACAACATAGGTCAAAGGTCAAGGTCAAAGGTCACAACTGAAATTCTGTGTAAAGTTTCAAAGCTCCCATGTAGTGCTATCATATAAAGCTAACAGAATCAAAATTGGCTCATAAATGACAGAGAAGCAGCAAATTGAAGATTTTGATCACACACGGACGCACACACGGACGGACACACACACGTACGGAGCCCGTTTCATAGTCCCCTGCTCGAACCCGTTCGGCGGGGACAATAATGATTTGTTCCTGTCTTGCATACCTAAAAGTATTTGATGATTCTATTTATGCACAGCTTTCTAGATTAGATAAAGTAACATTAAAGCTAAAGAGATTTTACTGTCCTCAGATAATTGCAGTCAATCTAAGTAACCTAAAATAGGTGGCAATGTGACGAGAATAATACATCTTCTTTTGCATCAGCAACATGAAGGTATTTTTCTTGAAGTGGAACAACAGACTAGTCCTAGTTGACCTTTTGCATAATGAAGGAAAATCAGTCTCCATGGAAACAGAGCTACATGCCTTTATTACAGGAAAGCCTGCTAGTTAAGAACTTGTCTGATTGGACTGATTTTTCCCCTCAAATTAGTGAGATAGACACCTCAGCTGCTGTTTAGTTCGACAATTAACATTGTACTGCAATTAGGAGAAGGCGATTACTTCCCACGCTGAGCTTATGATATACAGCTAACAGCTTGTCACAAAGTGTTAACTTTGAAGCCTTTATAATGTGGATTCAGCACTGCTGCCTACGACATCTAATTAAGAAGGTGTCTGCTGCTGAAATCATTCCTTCTTTTGGAGGAAACTTTCCCGTCTGAGAGAAAGGAAAAGATCAAAACAACAATAAGCCACGAAAGCCTGTTTAAAAACAGACAAATTACCTTCAAATGCCGAGATGACGCGAATGTCATTAGGCTAGCAAATCTATTACCCTTGATACAGTGCCAAACCCATAAATATGACACACATTATTGGCAAACAGGAAAGAAAAAACAACAACAACAAAGGCCCTCTTTGATATGATAGTCATTAAATCATCAAGTGGCTTCCTAACTACATTGCCATATCTCTTTGAGAGAGAAGGCTGAACTTCACAATTTTCTAAATTTCTGTTTTTGATGCACAGGCTCCTTTTTGTGGGATACAGAATATCTAATATAGTGATCGGCTTTTGACCAAAATAGTTTCAACAAATTAGTCTGGACTTTGTTGGTTCATGTATCAAAATGTTTGGTTCAAAGATGCAGGCTTTCTGCAATGTTACAATCTCTATTCAAACAAGTGATTATAGCATTATATAGACCTCGAGCAGCAGACAATATATCATGCCATAAAAATTCCTGCTTTGGTTCAGAAGTGCACTTGATAATATCTAAGCAATAAAATGATATGACTATCACACCAATAAGAAAACATCCATAGACCGAACGAACAGTTAAATCACCTTCCAAAAATACCGCTGTTGCAGACTACCTTTCACATTCATAACCTTGACTGTTATGATGGTTGTTTGAGGGGGACATCCGTATCATTTGATTGCTGCATACACAAAATTTTTTCACATAATTCTGAGATTTGGAGGTCACTCGAGTGCCTATTTATCCCCGACAGAAACTTGTCAATCATAAAAAACACAAATCCCCTGCTCTCTATACTCTGCCCCCCCCCCACCTCCACCCTTACATAAATTTTTCCTGTGCCCTGACCCTTCATAACATAATCCAAAATCACACGCCTAGTTTGGTCGGAGGAGAGACATGCAGAAATGTACGCGGAGGGGGAATGACGGACAAGCGCTGTCGGGATGACCCGATTTCTTCCCCCACGTCACATGATATCAGAGATCAGAGTCTCCCGCAGGGACGAGAGATGGATTCACCACGTCACATGACACAGTTCGTTCTACTCACAGTCCTGCGCTAAAAAGTTTGGATGATGCTAACCTGTCATGCTGATAGATCTGCCACATCTCTGCTCCATTCTAGTTTTTCTCTTCCGTCTTACATTTCTTCCCTATCCCAGAGTTTCTTATAATCCTTCCTCACCTCTCCAACTTACAGATTCTATAAATATCTTTGTCCTTGGACAAGGGATGACATGACATCTTGGGATCAGTCAAAGATGATATGATCAATTTCTTTTTTTTTATATTCCCTATATCAGTTCACACATACCATAATAATTGAAATTTTCGCTGTGTGGAAATTTTCACACATTTTGTGCAACAAGAAACTGGTGCGAAAATAAAAGCGTGTGACAATGTTTGCTTGAAATATGTTCCAGTACTCAATGTCTTGATTCCAAAGCATAAAAAAAAAAGGAAATTCATGACACCCAGCTGAACGTAAAAAACTACTCACACAAAAATATCCATTTTTACAATAATTCAAATTACATGTATGAAATACATTGTCATTCATATGATTCATTCTTCTCTGCAAAGCTGAGCTAAAACACAGTAGAGTAACGTGAATCATTTGTTTTCTTTTTCTGAAAAAGAAAAAGAGTACAAGCAAGCCAGCAGGAAATACTTTATAACTGTCAACATTCAGTTTGTGTTTGTCAACAAGCATATCAAGTTACTCCCGCCCCCTCACACTTCCCCCCCCCCAAAAAAAAAAAAAAAAACTGCATCAGCCACAAAGAATTTTTCTCACTCCCCCACAAGCAGGGATGAGAATCAGGAGATTGATGGGTATAAATGTTATTATTTCACAAAATCTGAAAAACCTGAGATAAACCCAAGATTATGCAGGTTTAACGTACATCCAACCTCACCCCCATTCAAGATTGGCTATAATTCTCCTAACGAATAATCTCATGTAATCGCTCTCTCTCTCTCTCTCCCTCTCTTTGAAATTGGCTTGTTTTCATGAAATTTTGGTTCACATGCTGAGAAAAAAAAGGATATCATAGAGAACTTATCTTTAAATGACTTATTAGAATGGAAAGAGTGCATTGACTTGACTACACAGATCCAGATTCATCTTGTTGCCCAAAATACTTCGTCAGTAATGCTCCCCCTCCCCCTGTACTGTATCATGATTTCGACAGATCATTTGTTACTCCTTATAGCAAATCACTTGACATTTCAATATGGCTTTCTCATCATCCAACCATCCATCATTCTGCCAACAAGTTGATTCATTCACTATCTATCTATCTATCTATCCATCATTCTGCCCAGAAGTTGATTCATTCACTATCTATCCATCCATCCATCCATCCATCCATTCTATCCACAGGTTGATTCTCACTTACTACACATCCATCTCACTCTACCCACAGGTTGAGTCATTCCTATCAATCTATCCCTCTATCATTCTATCCACAGGTTGATTCATTGACTATCTATCTATCTATCCATCATTCTGCCCAGAGGTTGATTCATTTACTATCTATCCATCCATCCATCATTCTATCCACAGGTTGATTTATTCACTATCTATCCATCCATCAATCTATCATTCTATCCATAGGTTGATTCATTTATTATCCATCCATCCATCTCACTCTATCCACAGGTTGAGTCATTCCTATCAATCTATCCCTCTATCATTCTATCCACAGGTTGATTTATTCATTATCTATCCATCCATCTACAACTCTACCCACAGGTTATTCATTTACTATCTATCCATCCATAGGTTGATTAATTCAGTATCTATCCATCTATCATTCTATCCACAGGTAGACTCATTCATTCACTCATTCATGATCTATCCATTCATCATTGTATCCACAAGTTGATTCATTCACTAGCTATCCATCCATCCATCACTCTATCAACAGGTTGATTCATTCACTATCAATCTATCAATTTCACCTGTCTCTCAGTTCAGTTATGATTCAACATTTGGCCACTCTTAAATTACATCAGAGCGTAAGATGGTCGTCATTTCCTGAAATAAGCTGGCAAACTCCCGCAGCACTACAAGCACTCAGAAGGAGTTCCTTTAGATGGGAGGGGCACTAAAAATAAAAATTTATATCCGCTGCGGAGAGGGTCGCGGCAAACGCCATTGACCCCGAACCAACCCGTACCTGATGTATGTGTTTGCGTTCCCATCGGGGAAGGTGTAGGGATGTTTCTTGCGGAAGACGTGCCCCACTCGACTGCAGGGAATGATCTCGAGACTGCCCCCACACTGCCAGACACGGAAGGAGATTTCTGCGGGAAGAGAAGAGAAACAAAAATAGTGAGAAAAAAAAAGGGACAGGTGAGAGATTGATAGACAGAAAGTGTGAGAAATAAGGAAAGATGAAGAGGGAGATGGATAGAGAGGAGAGAGAGATTAAGAGAGATAAAGAATGACATTTAAAGACAGAATTTGAGATATAAAATAGAGAGAGAAAATGAGAATGACATTTATGGAGAGAGAAGAAAATAGGAGGGAAATGAAGAATGACATTTACAGGGTGAGAGAGAGAGAAAGTGCATGAGGAATCACTTTTCACATTTGAACAATGAAAACTTACCAGAGGGGGAAAAATCCTGTACAACAGAGATTCACAAATGCTAGAGAAAACTACTATGAATGAAGAAGACTCAAGGGGGGGGGGGGGGGGGGATGAGGAAGAGGGAAGCCGGAACGTGAACTCTCTCCGGAGAGGATGTGGCGTGATTAAGGAAGACGCAAAGCGCCTATCCTTCGGATGGTCGGCGGGCCTGGGGTCACGCTACGATTTCCCAACACTCGGCTTGGCTTCAGCCATTTAAGCCTGCAGTGGCCTAGGGGGACATTGAGTGAATATGTCATTGACCACTCTGGTCAGCCTTCACAGGGCAGGGGGAAAATTTTGTCAGTTCCCAATATCGAAAGTGAAAATGACCGTGCATGCACCCCATCTTCTAAATAGCTGACAGTCTACTGCAAAGCTATGCCTTGCAAATGTTAAACTGTCATTACAATTCATGGGGAAATTTAGACAAATCATTTCTGCATTAGTAGCAGAAAGACTATTATTGTTGCCATATTTTTGGCAGAACATTGGCAAATTGCTCACTATGCATGAATGTGTTGGACACCTCCCCCCACCCACGGGGGTTTCATTTCCACATCAAGAGTCATCGGACTACATGACAGGATTTGGGTTAATAAAGCAAGTCACTGGCTGGGCTTATAAGACACAGATGGTGTGGAGATCCAATATGTATTTGTGAAAGCTGTACTTTTTTAAAATTCAGTCCCATAATACTCTTCACTCTTGACGTGCCTGGGATTTTGCCAATGAAATGGTTCTTAAAATTTTCTGCTATTGTATTCCCATGATAAAAATAGACAGGAGCTTGCAGCGATCTGATGGAGACTAAGTTGAGAATGAGAAGGGCTTTAAGTTGTCTCGAACACTATGGGTTTTGTGATCACTTAACGCCCTTATCATTCTCAACCAACGAAGTGATGACATATCACAACCATTTAGCCAACCTTGGACTAACACGCAAGAAAAGACTATGAATTTGTGATAAAAATACTCTTTTCACTATGTGCATGCAATTTTCCTTTGTTTTCATCGACAAAATGCGAAAACTGCCACTTTCACTGCTCTAAGCAAGCAGTTGTTGATGTACAGAATATGCACCTTCAACCATCCTGTACATGTCTTAATATGATTCACTCTTCAGCATTTTTTTGTTAACCTTTGATTGACAATCATCTTTACTGATATGATAGCATAACATAAGCAAAAACTGAAGGAAAGTAAAATCAAAGTAAAATATCTGAAACAATTACGATGGAAAAAACATTATTCATAATGCATGGCATTATGAGAACATGCTCCCCCCCCCAAAAAAAAAACCAACAACAACAACAACACAAAGAATTTTCAGTAGGGTCATCCAAGGGCAACATTTGTTTATCATTTCAAAGTCACAATTTATCAATGATTCATATTTTTGTTTTCTTCTTTCCAACTTGCCAGAACTTGTAATATTCTTTTATTTTTTGTTTGTTGCTTTATTCCAAACAAGCCTCTCCAAGCGACATTTTCCTCTCTTTGAGTCAGCCGATGATGTGTTGGCAAATCATACAACCTGGAAAATCGGAGATCGGTGTCTCTTCCCACCCCCCCACTCCCCCCCCCCCACCACCACCACCACTTGGATGTCTCTCCGTCATCTTACCGAAGTTCTCTCCACCCCAGATGTCCATCAGGGTGTCGTACTTGCCCAGCTTGGTAAACCAGTCGTGATTGATGACAAACAGTCCGCCTGCGATCAGTGGCCATTTGGAATGAAACTTCATTATTTCCATTCAATCAAGAAAAAAAAATCATCTATATAATACAGTTACAACAACACTGTATCAATATAGATACACATGTACAATCCCTATAAAGCAGTCTTACAAATATGCATACTGGATGCCATTGTGTGGGACATGAAAATACCTACTTGACTGCACACAACACCAAGATAAATTGTTTACCTTCTTTTTCACTTTTTACCCTTATCAGGCATTAGGGTTTGAGACGACAGGCTCACATTTCAGAGGGTGCAGAGTAACAAAGAACATTCAATACATGGAATACAAGAGGCAGTATGTTCCTGCCCTCCCCTCCCCCAATTATAGTCGATGGTAGAAGTCACTTTATACATGTAAACACGTTAACATTTTGTTAGTGTTGGCTTTTGTTTGTTTGATTTTTTCTTATGGTGATAGGGAGAGAGAAAGAGTGACAATGCAACTTTTTCATTAGTCTTCTTTAATTTTTCTTTTATAGACTGTATTACAAGATTATACTTCTTAAGAGTGGCAAGGGCTCCACCATGTCTCCTGTACAAGTTCCGCTTCTGACACACGAGAGTTAGAACATGGCAAAACCTCTAGTAGAATCTGGGTCAAATTAATCTTCTGCGCCTTACTAGCATTTCAAAGTGGGCGTGATGGTAGAAAAGTCATCACATTCTTTTCCCTATGTTTATGCAGCTACTTGCGCTACAACTTGAGAGCAATTTCTTCGTCTCCATGAGCTCTAATTCTCGTCTGTGAGAGCATGGTCGGGAGTCACCGATACCGACGCATCAAATCCGGTGATACCCAGAAGTTCAATGCTTCATTTGTTGCTCGTAACGTGAGAAAATTAGATTGTGTTCGATTTGTGTGCTGCCGCATCAAAGTGTCGCCTCTTCGATGCAGTTTGTATAACACATAGCACTGAAGGGTGAAAAAGAACATGACAACAAAGAAAGCCTCTCGACTAGGTGACAGACGGTTTTCTATTCACACCTAAGATGGTGAACATCAGCCCCAAAACCAACAAAGCAAATGGCAACAGTGATGTGTTCTCTCTATATTTCCAGACATGTATTTCCCCAAGGGCTGAGCATGGACATGACAGCAAAATAAGAGTCTTGAGTGATGATTGTCTGATACTGCTGGGAACAGGCAAAATTTTGTGTTCATGAAGCCAGACTGATTCCAGACAACAAAGGTTAAAGTCTTTAATTTTCTGTGCAGGTCGTAGAGAAAAAGAGAGAGCACGCAACATTGCAGCCAGACAGTCAGCCCAATTTGCTTTCACACACCCGCTTTTCTACTGCCAAAGGTGATCAATTGCAAACAGTTGAACATGGATTTTTACTTGCCGGTAGGCAGTTTAATGACAGCCATACAGATCAACTTCCTAAAAGAACACAATCACACAACATAAGTGAAAATCAAGAAGTGACTATCAAATTTATGGAATCCATTCATTATATGGACTTATCTAGCTCACATTTAAAGGGATGATATAATTTTGGTTGAGATGGGGGATTCAGATTTTATGTTCTTGTGAGATACGCCTAATTAGAAACCACTTATTAAATGTGAAAGAGCATACAATTCTAAGAGGAATTCAAAGTTTATTTGATGGAAATTGGTTTTGAAATGGCTGAGATATCCAAAAAGGAAGTAAGGCAAAGTGGTCCTAATGAAAGGTACGTCCCATCTTTTATTAGGACCTCTTTGTTTTTGGATATCTCAGCCATTTCAAAACCAATTTTCATTAAATAAACCTTGAATTCCTCTTAGATTTGTATGCTCTTTCCTATCTCATATCTTAAAGAGGTTTTTAAGAGGTTTTTAAGAGCCAAAACTATACCGTCCCTTTAAAGCATAACAAGTTTTAGTGTGATATTGATATTCTTAAGTGATATCCATGACTTCCAGTTCATGGAGGGGTATCCCCCCCCCCCCCCCCTCTTTCTGTGGATGTTCATTCAGGTATTCTTCCGAAGGTAAGATTCCAAACCCGTTTCAAAGTGCTTTGCACCTTTATGCCAGCTCCTCAGACTTTGAACCCATTAGTCCTCAACACATGTTTCCAAAGTTGGTGATAGACATCTAAATTGGAGTACAAGGTCTCGTCTTAGAACTTTTTTTTCCCCACAGAAATCATTGTTCCCAGTGTAATACCAAGTCTAAGTACAGGTTCTTTGCTATCTGAAAACATCTGTTTCAGCGGATAACTGATAACTTTTTCATTATTCATTTCGTCATTATTTTCATTGCACAGTCCCGTCTTGCAATTTTGAAACCCTGCTATTTCGTTGTTTTATTTTCATTTTGTTTTGTATATATTGTTATTGTTTTTGCATGGGTGCTTGTGTGTGTGTGTGTGTGTGTATGTGTGTGTTTGTGTGTGCAAGGGTATTTGCATGTTGTTGTGTTTTTCATCATCTGTTCTTGATATATTGCATATGACAGACCAATCTTCGGGATTGGACCAAACTCTGCGTAACACAAACGTTAGATTGATGTAGGGCCTATCCCTTACCCTGGAATCTCTTTGATTGCCATCTGCATCAAACATTCCATGATATTTTATTTTTTTCATTTTCCAGTTCCAAAATTGCAATCACAGATTGAACGCTGTGGGAATAAACTGCTACAGGACTTCTATCACAGTACATCACCGACATAAAGTCTTGTCAGATTCTGCCAAACTACCACGCTGTCTTTCCCCGGAAATGGGAAGAGGTTTGAGAGTGAGAAAATATCTCCTCTCACGATTCTTTTCCATAATACACCTAGTATAAATATAAACTCCCAAAAGGACGGTTAAAAGCAAAATAACAAAGTAAAGCTTGGTCTTCTACAAAGACATGCCTACTACCTGAGGAAGGGTTGTCAAGGGAACATTCAAAAAATGTCAAGGGTAAAAGCTCTCTGTTGAAAATGGATCTTTACGGAAAGCAAGTGCATTGCCGCTTCATGGCAACACTTGATTTATAGTCGTATTGGACATCTATAAAGTTTAAAAAAATATCCAACTTCTCTCTGGAATGTTATGCCGTCACAACCTATTGCTAAATCAGCAGCTAGTATTAACTGTGCTTATAGAGGCATGCCATTTTTTTTCCAAACAAAATCAAGTTGATAAAGATTTGGATTTTGAAATCCTGTAGAAGCAGCTATACTCCAGTAACATAATTGCGCTTCTCCAATCCTACAGAAGTCCTATCAAGACAATTAATATGTTAATAATAAGAAAATCAAGAGGCATTTGACATACATCATGCAGATGGCATGGATGATTTCTGGGTCTTGGTAATAGATTTCATTCCAGTATTGGTAATCAGCCTCGTTCACAAATTGCAGCAAAATGTAGGGCCTATATACAAAATGTGCTCCCGTCCCACAGTCCTGAACAAACTCTCCCTCTCTACCCAAACTGAAATATTTCTATTCTATTGCTCATAATTTCTTTTGAGAGCTAGCAATCTCTCTTTAAATCACAACTTCCAAGCTGTAGTTCTCAGTGAACCACGAGATTCTCTACAGTACAAAATGTCCTCCTCATGCTTTCGTCTCTTCAGCCATTTGTTCCAGTTGGTGAGTATGCCGCTCTCTTTCTGTGGCTGGGTATGAAATAAAAGTCAGACTTAAATGTGCCATTATGCACGGTTTACTGGCGAAGCCTGGGCTAAAGTCTCCATCGTCCTCCAAATCCCGACAAAGTTTGTTTGGGGGAAAGGGCTAGGTTGGCTTATGAGGGGATATATTTGCTCTATGCTTGTTTTCACAGGAAAAATCTTTCAAAGGTTGGCCTAGAACAGGCCTGGCCTAGAAACAGGTTTATGAGAGCCAAAATGATTTGGAGCAATGCAAAAATCTGACTGGTATACTTGTTTATTCAGTACAACTCAAGGTACAATCCATTACCAGTCTGCATACCATTGCACTAGCAAAGGCAATTGTTGCTGACCACGCAGCCTTGTTTCTGGGTTCCAGTTTTCTCAAAGCATGTTTGCTAGGATCAATTACCAGTACCACAGAAGCCATCCGCTCTATGAATAGATAAAACAAACTTCTTCATGTCCTTGTACATTGTTGGTAGGTGGCATAAAATTTGTGACATGTAGAAATGTCTCAAGCAAAAAATTAAAGATTAAAAACTAAAAATTAAATCATATTTTGAAAAAAAAACTGAGTATCATTATATTTCAGCAAACAGTTGTAAACTCTGAACCTACAGGTGTTATTGATGCAAAACATTTTCTTCTGCAGATAATATGAGGTTGACAGAGAGATGAAGCTTCCCTAAACCCCACCCCTACCCCCAAAAACAAATATGTATCAACATCCTGTTTGACAATGTAACTGGGCATTTCTTAAAGATTTCTACAAACCCCTTTGATCTCTTCATAATGATATTTGCCAAATCACACAAAGATCATATCTTCATAGTTATAGTGATCTACCATTAAAGTATACTCATCAGTCAGAGATGTAGAACAACTGCATGACATCCCAAATCATTCAAATAGAGTATAAGCATCACAACTCTTCCAAGCATATTTGCTCAAACTGCAAACACATCTTTGACCTGTGAAAGAATATAAATGCAGAAGGTATGTATATCCTCAGAGGTAAACTCTCATAAAATCATCTAAAATTACTCTGAGGAATCTATGAAGCACCAGTTCAGTTGTGCTTAGATGCATGAGTAAACTTTCCTCTTAAAAGAAGAAACACCATAAAAGATCTACACAGAGAGAACATGATTTCAAAAACATATCACCAAATTGATCTCAATACTGTTAGTCTGGGTGCCAGAGGCTGAAACTTGTTTTACCATCCACCTGGTGTTTTTTAATGCTTGTACCCTATTTTTAAGGGTGCTGAATCCAAATCTGGATGATATAAATCTTGCATCCTAGAGGGTTTTTGAGATATTCAAAATGACCACCAAAATGGCTTCCCAAATCTGAATTTTTGTATATTTCCTTATAAATGGTAAAAATTAAAAAAAAAGAAGAAAGTTCTACTTTATTTCCAGGGTGCTGAATCGAAGTCTTGTGGATGCAACTTGTGAATCCTTGAGGACTTTGAGATATTCAATTGAGAGCCACCCAAAATTGAAATTCCCATATATTTCCTTATTAATGGTGAAAAACTGTAAAGACTTGATGGTTTTACCCTATTTCGGGGACGCTGAATCAGAATCTGACTGATGCAACTCTTGTGTCCCTGAGGGTTTTGAGATATCCAAAATGGCTACCAAAAATTGAAATTCAAACATAAGTTTTTCTTCATAAATGGTGAAAAAAAAAGAAAATGAATGGATGGTTTCTCAAATTGAGGGTAGTGAATCCCAAATCTGGTTGATGCAACCACTGCATTCTTGAGGGTTTTGAGATATTCAAGATGGCTGCCAAAATGGCCACCGAAAATTGCACTCAATCTTTTGCACAATCCCTGATCGGCAGTAGAATGGGCTATAGATCACTGCCCAGTACTTCACTCCCTTCAAACCACATCCCCGCAAATTCCAGCTGCATGTAATCAATTACTGTTCCATCTAAGTCTCATTACACGCGTGTCACACCTAATAATGCGCATGCTAGAGGAAAAAAGAACCTTCATTTCCCCTTGCAAGTTTCATCCGGATGGTGGGGAAATTCTCTCGCCACCCCTTTCATTTTTTTTTTTCACAGAAGGGGGGGGGGAGAGATAGAGAGAGATAGAGAGAGATAGAGAGAGATAAATAGATGCATAGATTTATAGGTATGGATAAGAAGAGAGAAAAGAAGTAAAGACAAGATAGGAGAAATATATATCTTAATATATAATGGTAGGTAGATGGATAGACACATAGATACGGAGAGATAGATGTATATTGATATAAAGGTAAAAAGAGAGAGAAAAAGGAGAGAAAGAGATAGATAATATATCCATATACAGATAGAGAGAGAGAGAGAGAGAGACAGTGAGAAAGAGAAAAAACGGAAAAGGGGAGATATAAATATATAGTGAGGTAGAGAGAGAAAACAGATAGAGCGAGGGAGGGAGAGACGATGAGAATTTGTCCCTGTCTCAAGGGGTTAAAATCTCTTCCTCTGAACAGGTGAACATCAGCAGGATGTGGCATATTATTTCCCAATTTCCTAGAGCCACCTGTACCATTGACGTGCCTGGATTTTAGAATTCCTTCCTTTTGAGATCATCCCTTTTGCTGGGGGTCATAATTCCTCAATGGCCTATCCTGTTTTGCTTTGTTTTCGTTTTTTTTCTCTTTTTTTTTTGGGGGGGGGGGAGGGGGTTGCAGGTTGTCTTATACAGTGTAAAAGAACAAACCATAACTTTTGATCCCATAATCCCGCTACAATGTTGTTTAAAATTTAGCAGATTCATCCCGCAGCCAAGCTGATAATGGCAAAGATGTTTGATTTCATGGGAAATACCTAGGAACAAGGGACTTTGCTACTGTGAGTAGATTCCAAATGACCTCACAGACACCACAAAGCCACAACAGATAGCCTTAATTAAGTCCTCACATTGATCAAGTCCTTTTCTGATGAAGTCCCTATACTACTGTAAATGTGGAAATTGTGTTGAAATTTTCGCGCATTTCGCTCAACCAGAAACTAGCGCGAAAATAAAAGCATGCAAATATTTTTGCTTGCCGTATGTTCCTGTACTTGGTGTCTCGATTCCGCGGAATTAGAAAGACGCGAAACTCTTCTCATCCGGCCAAGCGCGAAAAACTAGTCGCGCGAAAATATCCACTTTTACAGTATCCATTGAATCATCATGTGATGTCTAAGGGACAAAGAGGGGAGGGGAATCACTTTCATATTCAAATAAACATAACAATAACATCACTATTTTTATTACCACGACATTAATCAAACTTTGATCACATTTCGTGTATTTCCACTATGATATCAATAGATATATCCCCTACAAATAAGGATAGTCTTCTCTTTTGTCTGTGTCAGTTTGGGAGTTGATGATGTTATATTGAAATTTGATGCTCAAGTACCTGCAGAAATACCACTATCATAATTTCAAAGAGCTATGAAAATCACTAAAATAGACAAAAGTCTATAACAACTCAACTGCATGTAAAGTGCATTGACAAGTCCTACATTGTGTTTGCTCAGTGGTGGTATGTTGACTTTTGTGCAGAATTCTAAGTACAAGAAAGTGAAATTTCCATTCCATGTTGAATTTGACTTTGATAAAGAGAGTAAAAATAATTTGCATACCTTAACGTGACTGACACTTAAGTGTATGTTGAATAAAGAATATATAAAACTTTGAATTCCTTAACTTTCTTTTCTTATGTCCAATTTCAATACAACATCTACTGTTCTCTGTGTGTCAGAATTTACTGTACGTGTTCGAGTCAACATAGCCTAGGGTGGTATTTCACCTTTTAACTCACACGGCTCACACAGGCCAATTACGCTCAATTGTGGTACGAGTGCATTTAACATGACCGTGCGCAGACTTCACCATGCAAAGTAGCACTTCACACCATGAGAAATTCCCCAGTAGCCGTTGACTCACCATGCTTCTAATCACAAAATACGAAGATTTACATTTTCATTTAACACTTCTAACCCTAAAACAGAAAGTCAAACTGATGCTACCCTTAAATACGCTTTTCGTACAATGTAAAAATACGCCTGGGACAATGTGCTTTGATAATTTGTTCACTTGCAATTGAAAAAGTTGCGAGCAAGTGAAGGACTATTTGACTAGTGTGAATGGGGTCCTATTAGGGGGGAAAAAGTCAGAGAATGTTAGATTCTGTCTGGTGGGGTCTGTTGGAGACGTGCATCCTGAATAAGGAATGAAGGCAAGACACAAGACAGTACCCTAGAGACTTACTGGATAGGCACTGTTGGATCCTTTCTCTTGGCTTTCTGCTCAGCAGTCATATGTTCCCATTTAAAGTGCAGACTCCAGTCAAATCCTGGTTTTGAAGGCATAAGAGAAAAATGACGAAATTTGGTTAAAAATCCAATTTCGATGCTAATATTTTCTATAAAGGCACAAGGAGAAATCACTCAACTTCACTCTACATCTGATTCAGTTTCTTACAAGTCGATGCTGAATTTGGGAAATCACTCCAAAATATGCATCACAATCTCTTGTTTCTATTCCAGCAATACATAACAGAAGGTAAGTGTTACTGTGGAAAGTAATAGCTGAATTTAAAATGACTTCAAAAGCAATTGACCAAATTAGAATCAATCATTGAGCAGTATGTGGGCAGCACTGCCAAATGTAGCACATAATTACATTCATGCATCCTATACGCCTACATAGAAATCATTCTATACATGGAAAACTCAGTCCACGATCAATTCTCTGCATTGCAGATTGGCTTAATTCAAATCAATGATGTGGAATTCAATAAAATGTGAACGTCTCCCTACTCCACGATAAAAGGCAATAACAATTTGAAGAAACTTTTGTACGAACAATCATCTTAATATTCAAGCTGATCTCTCTCTCTCTCTAAAAAAAAAAAAAAAAAAAAAAAATTCCACCTTCATAACAGTCTCTTGCACAAGACAAAATGGCAAGCTATTGTCAGAGGATGACTTCTCAAGATGGAGCCAGTAGCTTGGCTTTTTATTACTCAGACAAGGCTACCCCCTCATATAATCAGGATTTAACAGACTTAAGCCTTGGGCACTGTCTCATCTGCAACATTCAACAGGTTTCCAGAAGTTTATTTCTTCTTTTTTTTTTTGGGGGGGGGGGTAGGGGTATGGGATAATAAGAAGACGATACTACTTTAATATTTCTTCTTGCTAGTATTATAACGAATTTTATTGGAAAATCTTGCACAAGCTCTCAATGAACCTGCTCTATGCAACATTTGTAATTATTCTTCTGTATGTCATGATATAAGAAAACTTGCACAAGACATATCATAGAAAGCAGAGTTTTGGCCCTCTTTATTGTCCCTTTATTTGAGAAGACAAAACTTTCCTGCAGATATTTTATTGAATGATTTCCTCTATCTGGGAGGGTGGTTCAAAATGTCTTCCTCCCCCATCCCCCCCCCCCCCCCCAACACACACACATCATGCTTCTACTTGCCTGGCATGATCACACACAAAATAGAACATTTTGGTCCTCTATTCTAGCTGCTGTCAATTTGAACAAGTTTACCATCTTGTTTTAGTACACAACCTCCAAAGAGGAAAAAAAAAAAGCTTATCAGCAACCTGCCTACTTCTGAAGAAGGCAAGGAGACTTCTACTTGAACATGTTTTTTGTTTTGTTTTGTTTTGTTTTGTTTCGCTTTTTGTTAGTGAGGAGACAAAAAATAGAATATTTGGTCTTCTATTCTACCTGCTGTCAATTTGAACATGTTTACCGTCTTGTTCTAGTATACAACCTCCAGTGGGAAAAAAAAAATGCTTATCACTATCAGCAAACTGCCTACCTCTGAAAATGGCAAGGAGACTTCCACTTGAACATGCTTTGTTTTGTTTTGGTTTTTTTTTTGGTTGCTTTTTGTTAGTGAGGAGACCGTTTAAAAAAATGCACACATATTTTCTGGATCACAGTGTCAAACACAAGTGGATAGGACTGATTGATGGTATCAGACTTGCAAGTGACAGGGCTCCACAATCTATGCCATGTGCCATCGCTCAAAGACCTGGTGGGAAAACAAACCTGACCTTGGGTTGACCTCTGACCTCCACTACACTTCAGAGTTTTCACCCTCTACCCAAGCTGGTTCCACTCACGGGCAATGTATCATGCTCCGTGTGACATTTATAGCCAAGCGATAGTTATCAGGATGCTGATGGTATGTTGCCATTAAAAATGCATTTATTTCTAAATGATGGGGTACAGAATGGCAAGGAAGAAGGGACTAATAGGCTTACCTGACTCACTACAACAACACATATACCCGATGCTCACAAAACAATAAGATGAAAGGAGCAAGCAACACACAAAATAAGGCAAATATTTAATGTGAAAGTACTGCAGGCTCAACATCTAAGACAAACACTTTCACTGTGCCATATCAATTCATGCAGGGAGGTGCAAAGCCTGGTGGTTTGAAAAGAAAAGACAGTCAATTGCCCTAATTTGCTAAGTGACCATATTTACTAATCTACAGGAAAATGACCAGTTTAAAGAGGGGTGGGGGAAGGGAATGAAAATCCATACAATTGTTTTTTCCCTGAAGTTAAACATGTGTATAGATAACCAAAAAAAATAAGAAAAATGAAAAATAAATTTTCATCACATAAGTCCTGCCATTAACTAAATGATAAACTCCACATCTGTCTCCATAAACCCCATGATTCCCTCCTTCTTGGTTTACAACTTCCACTGATTTCCCCATGGATTCTATCTCATAATCAAACCATGAAATGCCAGTCAGGATCCATATCCATTGTGAGACAGATCTTCAGCCCTTTCACACCACACCAATATTGGGGATTCAAGTTTAGAAATACTTCAAACAAACATTCAAGAGGCAACAGATGTTCTTCAGTTGACCAGATACCAGAGCTTTGATATTTTTTTTCCAGCTTATTAAAAATTTCTCTACGTATAATTCACTTTCTGTCATTCCACTGAAGGTAACAGAGAAGGGTGAGTGTGTAGGTTATGCATGTGGGGGGTATCACTGGGGTGAGGGGTATTGCATACTGCAAAACCAGAAGTCCTATTTGTCTAACCAATGTGTTGAATGCCAGTGGTGACTTGTGATAGTTTCATGCTGCAAAAAAAAAAGGCCGTCAGTTCCATTTTGCATTAGTTTCATGCTGTAAATGCTTCTGGTTTTTCAGTAAGATTTTGTCCTCATCCCATACCACTCCCTCTCCTTCTCCATCCATTTCTTTCCCCCTCTGCTACCCCCCCCCCCCAACTTCCCATGCTTTGCCAGACATCAAAGGCATGATCCACGTCCCATCAATACTCAAGCTATGGTGGCTTGATCCAATCATACTCAGAAATGGCATTCATCTTGACAGAGAAAAGCCAGAGAGATCACTGCGCATCTCTGTAAGCAAAGCCCATGATATTTCAAGTAATCGGATGACTGGAAGGCTGAGGTACAGATCGTGTGTGCAAAGGGGGGAAAGTATACCAGTGTTTGCCTCCTTCGGTTCGACTGCATTCTTCCATGCCCTCGCCACAAATTGGTTGTCCAGTCTGTCCCACTAATGGATTCTGATCATGTGACAATTCGCCTTAAATGCAGTTGCTGCCGAAGCCCGGCAGAGCAAGCTTTTTGAGGTCGAGAAAACAAGGCCACTCGTCAGCCATCGATGGCACTTGAGGACTGCGTGATGCCGATGATTACGATTCATTTGCCGTGAAGGAGACAAGCACTGGAAGTCTAACCGACCTTGGAGCGCTACATGATGACACAGACTCCCCCCCCCCCCCCCCAACAAAGCGACATTAATTCAAGGTCCCATCCCAAAAATCTCATCATGAGAATTCTCCAGCTCTCATCCACACCCACTGAACAAGGTTACTTGCTTTGTGTTTCGGAATACTCCCCCCTCCCCTTTCAGTTTCCTTTCTGTGTTTGCATTTGGCGGTCTCATCTCAAGCGATCTTTACCTGATTGTGATTTGCTCTGGACTTTGTGATCCAATGATCTGGAAGGCAAACATTCAACAAAGTTTTTTTTTTCCGTGCTTAAAAAGGAGGACATTAAGAAGTGATCTGCTTGTAACTGTTTTCTTTCTTTCTCCCCTGTCTCACGCCCCCATCCTGTTTCATGATGCTGCATTAATACTGCTGACGGCTTTTAGAACATTCAGATATCTGTCTGGTACAGTCTAGTGAACATCACATCGCTTCACGGACAACTTGGCCTGGGAATAACACCTCAAAAAAACATCCCTGCTCCTACTTCTTTCCTGGATATTGCGTCGGTGGACCCCTCCTTGACAACTTCACTCCACATATCCTGACTGTCTCAGTAGAAGAGACGGCCGGGGATATTGTCAATGACATGCGAGCCATCGCACACAATGATTAGAATTAATGCCGGCTGGGAGAATGAATAGCGGAAGACTTCCCAGGAAACATCGCATTGACTTCAAAATTAAACCAGGATGCTCCAATGTGGCATTGAATGCTTCTTGTCTATAAGTGTGCAGGGACTCATGTTGGGGTGTGTTTTGTAGGAATCCGATCTTCAGATAATGATGTCAAATGAAAAAAAAAAAATTCTCACCCTCCTTTGAAGTCCCTCTGTGTATCTACGAATGTTATCTTTTCCATTTGGAGGTTTAGACAAAATAATAAGTCTTTTATTTCTCTTTAGGCTGAGTTTTCAGGGGGAAAGATATGAATATTTGAGAAAATGGTTTATCAAAAAACATAACTACATGAACTGCATTGCAACTTGTGCTGGAAATGCATAGATGCAAAGAATACCAAAAGCAAAAATTTTCTCGGTATAGTTTGGCCACATTTGATTTTTCCATTTTGGAATGTTTTTTTTTTTTGGGGGGGGGGGGGGCGGGAAAAAGGGGGGAAAAAGACATCCTTGGAGGCACACTGACTTCATGTTTATGGTTAACTTGTTTGTGGCCCTCAAGAGATCCTTCGCTGCCAAAATTTATCTTTTGAGAGCGAAATACTCTCTTCATACTTGACGAACGACTGACTGGGGAGTTTCTGAGCATCATTTAAAGTTAGGCTGTAACTCTATCCCTAGAATAACTGATTTATAACTCTGCCCACGAACAAAAGGTTACAGTTTGTTATTCCAAAAGTTTGATCATACGAAAATAATAGAAGTTTCTTTATTTCGAAGGTTTATTATTCCAAAAATGAAAAAGAATTGATAATTCCAAAATGAAATAAGGTTTATCATTCCGAAGCCTCATTGGTACACACTGTCTTTGCATTCCTGGAGAAATGAACCATACTTCATTTATGGATTAACAAACCTTCAGAATAAAGAACCTTTGCTTATGTTCAGATTAACAAACTTTTGGAATAACAAACATTATTTCATTTTCAGATTAACAAACCTTATTTCATTTTTGGAATTACAAGCATTTGGAATAATGCTGCAAATGTTAGGATTAATACTTCCTTTTTCATTTTTGATTTAACAAACCTCAAGTACAGTAAATTTGTGTGTTTTGGAATAACAAACCTTATTTCACTTTCAGATTAACGAGCATTCAGAATAACGAACGGCACCCATCGAACAAAGTTCCTTCCTTTCAGCTATGACCACTGTATGCAAACCATGGTCATACTTTGTGATCAAGTCCTACATTGTCAGTGCAGTCCACATTCCCTGTTTACAACAAGCTCTCTGGAATACTGAATTCACGAACACCTGTTGCTGCATTTGAGCTCAGTTTTATTTTATTACCTACTTTAAAGGAAATTTAAAGGGATATTTTACATCAGGGAGTGCATTACTCTGAAGAGAAGACTTAAGTGCAGGGGAAGGTGACTTTGAAGTCGCAGCAGATGAACGCTGATCACTCTTGTGATCATCAATAAGTGTGAAAATCAATAAATATATATAATCTATGAACAGCTAAGCAACCCTACTGAAACAGGTCTAGGGTATTTCGAGCAAACTCGTACAAATAAGGGAACTTGATATGACCTTTCAACTGTCTACGAATCATCTAAAATCTTAAGCGGTACCCTCTGCCCATATCTAACTAAATGCCATGATTATATGACTATAAAATCCTTACTGTCATATTCCTAGCCAATTTTGGTCACAAAAGATGACTTCAAGGTCTTTAGGGCACAAACCTCCCCCTCCCCCAAAAGAGAAACCTCTATACCTACTTGAATGATATGAAATTATGTTATGCCCTTTTTGGAAACTTGAGCACAACCACAGAGAATAATGTGCCTCTGAAAAAAAAAGTAAATCGGATGCATTAAGAAACACATGGTACATGAAGTCATATTTGTAAGACTATCAAGGCTTTCCTACAGTCCCACACACAAGCTCTGACGGTCGTTACCAAACTGACAATAACGTAGTTATAATACAAAATTTTTCAAATTTAGCCTAGAGTACCGACTTGTTGTCTCAGTAACTGTTTCTTCTTTTAAATGAATACCTCTGGTAGAGTTTATTTCTCTTCAATGACAGGTCAGGTCAAGAAGATACTGCCTCATAAACATTGTGTAAACATCATCAAAGAAATCTGAGATTATGCTTAGTATCAAAGTGGGCTGCTAACTTTACGAGACATGCTACATCTTGTGGCATCTTAACCGTGCATTATACAGGCTGAACTAGTATCTCTCATCTTGAATTACTCCTAGCAGAGTGTCATATTAGTAAAACATGTGAATTTAATCACATACAGTGAAAACTGTTCACCTATGAAATGGTGAAAATTCTTTAATAACTGTTTTATGTAATTAAAAAAAAAATCGAGAGCAGGATGGATTACCTACAGAGCTGCTGGTGGCACAATGCATTTCATAATGCATTTTATTATCTCCTCCTTAACAGTAATACCACTTATAGTTGATATCAAATTATCTATATTTCTTTGCAATAATTTGATTAAATCATTGATGGTTAAATTGTTCATGTTTATGATCATAATTGATGTATACTTAATGATTTGTAAGGATAATAGTTTTCAAATAAAATCATTTTTGGAAGGTCTTTTGGTAATGTTATATCAATTTTGTGAAAAATGCAGAAATCAAATCCAATTCAATCCAATCAAATCAAATCATATTGATCACTGACACATGATCTTGAACCATCACATCACTATAACATAATTATATGCAGTTGAAAATGTGTGCTGCTGTCCTAGATTTTTTTATCATGAGTCCAGAGTTGATAGAGGCATAAGCCCTGTAGACAGATATACAACTGTACTGAGCAGTTTGGGAGATTCAAGAGCTCTATATTTTACAACACCTTTTAACACTCATGACTTAAAATGATAGCACTTTCCGCAAAGGTATCTGCACTACCAGTCAAGCATGTAGGCCTACATCTGCATTATTGTTGCTTTGGTAACTCAGAGAGGTGGCATCTTCCCACCTCCCTGGGTAACCACAGCTATCGGGGAAATAAAGAGATTGGAAATCCTTCTAAGTGGAGGGATCTGTATTGTCTTTCTCTTTCTTCTTCTTTTCTGGCATATAATGGGAAGATGGCTTTCTTTATTGGGCTACAATCAGACACTATGCTCACTTGCCAAAAGTCTGTATGATATTATCTGTTATTACACAATTATCTATGATTACCAATGATGAATAGTAAGAAAGAAAGAAAAAAAATATATATAGCACAAACATACAACATTGGCCAATGAAAATGTGTTTTCTGGGACTTAATTGATGAAAAAATGGGGGGGGGGGGAGTATATATTTGCCCTTTTAAGAGTCTTTATGACAGGAAGACAATGATTCATACCCGCTGTTAAAATACAACAAATAAAAGAAACAACTAATTTACCCCACCAAAAATCCTTTTCTATAAAAGGGAAAACATTCAAGTTGATTGCAGAGTGTACTAGAAATTGATGCAGATGTTATAGATTGCTTTTTTGAAGGAGTGTCCACAAGGAAAAAAAATGGCATTTTGTTTCAATAACAACTCTTCAGGGACACTGACAAGCATTTAATAAAAAATTCCTGACAGGAAGATGGCTTTGAATACATTGCGAATGACACTCATCATGACACGCAGAGGATTCCAATATTTCATGGATCTACTGCTGAAAGCAAGCCACCAATATACTTCTCCTTTATTTTCCATACAAAGGCTACAAATAAGGATTCCAAAGTGCACAGCAGAAACAAATAAGACAGATGTCAAGCAGACTTTTTCAAGCAATAGCAATCATGAGTACACAGAGAATAAAATTGCCTTTTTGACATACAGCAGGTACATTTAACACCACCTTGCAATACCAGTCCATATAAAAGAGATGAAATAGGGAGGAAAAGTGGTTATTGGTTTTCTCAATAATATGCTGCATATTACCTCCCCTCAAGTCCGGAGAGGCACCAACGTAGTGGAATGTTTGAGTGTTGATGACGTCTATGATGGGACTGACTACCCGTGTGGAATCCTTTGGACAGAAACAGGGATGCGAGGTTGGAAGAAATGTGGGGCGACACGTAAGTAAGCGTGCCGGGGGAGTGGAGGTAAGGAGACGAAGAGAAACGAGTGCAGGATGACAATGAAAGTTTTGTCGGATGTGTCGCGGAAATCGGTGCGTGCAGCGAGTGACCATGTAATAGATATCAATTAGGGATTTGTGATTTTTTTTTACAGTTACAAAGTTTAAATGAATCAGAGAAAGTTGAAGCACCGGGGAAAGACATTTGAGATAGGAACAGTAAGAAACGTGAGTATTGATACACATGCACAAACCAAGAAACAAACCACCAAAGCATTATGAAGTGCAGTCAAAACAAGAAAGAAATGAAAACAAAACCCAAATAGAGGATTAAAGAAGAGGAAAAAACACCTCAGTTCGTAACGGCAAAGAAATGATAAATTAAGTGCAGTCAGATATTTTAGCAGAAAATATATGAGTTCAGGTTAAGGAGGATACATTTGCAGGTTTAATCAACACAAATAATCCACAAATGTGTAGCACAAACAGCGCACCCAGCAAAATAACAAATGATACGTGCATTCAATGTGAGAGGGTGCCGCAAACAGTAATGAGAAAAGCAGTTGAAAAACGTCACATGCAGCGAGAAATGAAAATTGTTCACAGTGGATGATGTGTGATCAACAGCACAACAGCACAAGACATGATGTATATTAAGGCATAATGGGTGCATTATTGAGAAAGCAAACACGGTAAATAAAGGCACCGCCAAACACACACGTAAAAACACATCGTAGAGTGGAAGACGATGACAGACAATGATAATCACAGTGCATCAAGGCATGCACATTGTTAGCGCGAAACACAGCAAGACATCACATAAGACATAGTGTGAAGTTTAGGAGGCATGGCGTGAGTTCAGGGGACATAGCATAAGGTAGAGATGGTATATGAAAGAGAGAGAAGAGGAGGGGGAGGGGGATAGAAACACAAAGAGGAAAAGAACATGGAATCACGGTTAGTTCTTGAAATAGGTAACATTTCACGAACACTACTTTTTTTTTCAAGAGCAAGTTAAAGGAATTTTGAACTGCAAACACATTTCAGCAACTACAAAATATTTTAGATATTACAAAGAAATACCTATATCCATGATTTTTATTTGACATTTTGCTTTATTTCTGCAGCAATGATTTGCATTGATGAAGGTAATATCTCAGTCAAATTATAAAAAAAAATATGAAAGACAAGCTTTGTACAGTCAAAGTAGTAACAAAAAAATGTAAAGGCAAATTTTTCACTTAGTCCACAAGCCGTGTTAGTGGCATATATACAGTTATGTATATAGTGCATACAGTAACAGCAAGGCTTTTGCTCATTTTGCTTTCACTTTTATACATTCTTGGCTCACCTTTTCCACAAAATTTACTGCTTTGTTTACACATGACAAAAAATAAGACTGTTCATA
The DNA here is from genome assembly GCF_040938485.1 of Diadema antillarum. Lineage (NCBI taxonomy): Eukaryota > Metazoa > Echinodermata > Echinoidea > Diadematoida > Diadematidae > Diadema > Diadema antillarum. The sequence goes on along the minus strand of NW_027270925.1, from coordinate 1,931,601 downwards.
GTCTAGATATTTGCACTTTCTGCTTCCTCATCTGAAAAAATAACAACAACAACAATTAACACCAAGTTCGTAATCACAGTCATTCAATACATATCTCTTTGACTCCCCTTCATATACACACATATGTTTGGAAATATTGTGTAAACATGATTTCACAATTCAATAATTTTAGTAATTGCAGGATATGACAGAGAGGAGGGAAAAGGCAGAGGCTTGTTGTTTTTTTCACATTTCAGTGAGAAGGGAATCAGCTGTTTAAATAACAAACTCTCAAACAGCTGATACCCTTGGACCACTTTACATGACTTGTTTTATCAGACAAATCAATACTACTAAACATTGGATCCATCACATTGATTTCCCAGAACATTATACTGAGAGTACCACAATTCACAATGCTGCTTGATTCACACATCATCTGCATCTGAAGTACTGTATACGCCATATATCTAGCGAGTCTAATTTTTGCCAATGTATTTCTTTGGTAATTACTGACAATTCTGCGAGTAATTGAATGTGATCATGGAGTATAAAGTAATGAATGAAGAAACGTACGCGTGCTCGTCAGATTCATGGCGGGATCAGAGTTGATATTTTCACATGTTCTTAAATTTGCGAGTAGCATCCAACTTGCAAAATGCACGAAATTAAAAACCCTGCGAAATATATGAGTATGGCATGTACAGTATCAAACTTAAAGATTCGAGTAAAATGAATGAATTTTTGCAGTTCAACAAGACAGCATCATAGTACAAGAATTGGCTTTAATACTAACTTCTTTGGCAAGGGACGCACATCTGTAATCACTGAAATTATGTATCGAGCAAGTGTCTTCATACATTTTGAAACAAATGACATGAAAGGAAATCCAGATGGAAACACAACTTCAGACTTCCTCCTAAATAAAAGTCAATGCAGTGATTGATCTACTTTCATGAAATTTAAAATTTATGTAAAGATTTATTACGAGTATTCATCTACCAAATACTGCATCACATTGAAGTTAATCAGAGTCTGAAGACTTGACTCGAAGTATTCATTAATTACCATGGCACATTGTTTAAAGGTTTCCATGGCTCTAGAGAGATAGTCAAGCCCAGACAGACAGACAGACAGACAGATAGATGCAGTCTTGGTCTGCTGAACACCAGCAGCTATAGTTCATCGACCCTGACTGATGACATCATACATCATGGCCAGCTCACTGCTCATGATGACAGATTAATTAAACGTCAAGCTCCTAGTCTAGGTTAAAGATGGCAAAGTTTCCACCTGTCCACCCCACCCCCCTCCCTCCTCTCAGGGCCCCTCTTCCCTGATGAATTGTGATATCAAATCAAAATGCAAATCAACTCTCCCATATCAGCAGAAGCACTCTAAGGTAGATTTCATTGCAGAGGCTAGGGACCCTCTAGAATTGCACCTGAAGTGAAGGGCACAGTCGCACTGTCTTAAAACAAGCAAGTGGTAGTGTGCTGATGCAGCAACGTATGGAAAGCAAATGACAAATGAAACCTTCCCCCCTTAAGATGAACCATTTCTTTTTCTGTCGTTGTCACATCACATTAAAGGGAAAGTCACCCTAAAAAGATTGTTGAATTGGACAATAAAATTAGTGGAACGGGATAATGCAAATTTCGTCGTAAAAAATGTGCGTGACGGCGCAATACCAGCAGACATCTATAATGAATGCATAATATGATACCCGTGAAAGGTATGCCTATTTTGCCCTTGTTTTAGTCCGTGGACTGAATTCAAAATAAAATGCTGGATTTGATTTGAATTTCCCTTGTGAATTCCGGCCATTGATTCCGCAGATACGGCAAGATTTTCACCAGCACGAACCTCACAGGTATGTCAAGTCACAGGCAGTGTGATACAAAGACATTATGGAGGCATCCCACAAAGACTATCTCAGAAATTTAGTCAGTTTTGCAGAAATTGCCTACACTTTTACACCATTAATATTCTCCAATGCATGTGCATTTGATAACCTATTATTTTTCTTACAGTTCCGAAAGTAAAAGCTCTAAGGGCAATTAATTTATCCGCTTTACGTGGAACTTTGTTCAGAAAAAAGGGAGCAATCTTTTTTTGATACAATTGTCATGTTTCAAGAAGAATTAGAGGCCTAAACTTAATACCTTATGGAGACAAAGCTAACTAAAGATAGTGATTAGCATTCTTGGTTTGAAGACTCAATAACCTTTGCACATTTCTTCTGAATTTTACTCACTTGATTCAATTCCTGACGCGTCCTTTCCTCCCACCTCCTTTTCAGATTTTGAAAACAAACCTCATCAATGCATCTTCATTTTGTGGGTAATGAATGGGTCTTTCCCGCCGCTTATTCAAACTTTTCTTCAGATTTTCCAAATTGCCCTCTCCATGGTTTTCAGTTGAGTGACTGAGTGTTCATAATTGTCCCTCAAGGAAAGAGAAAATCAACCAGACATTCTATCCATCGCTCTAGCTCACCACTTTAAAGGGATACTACAGTATTGGTGGAGATGAGAATTTGGCTTTTAACTTTTTGCGATATACCAAAAAAATACTTATGAAATAGTACAGAGCATACCATTCTATGAGAAATTTTAAGTTTATTTGATGAAAATCGGGTTTGGAATGACTGAAACATCCAAAAACAAAGTAAAACAAAGCGATCGTAAAAAAAGTGTGGGTCCCACATTTTATTAGAATCGCTCTGTTTTGGATATCTCAGCCATTTCAAAACCAATTTTCATCACATAAACATTGAATTCCTCATGGAATTACATGCTCTTTCATATTTTCATAAGAGGTTTCTCATTATCTCACCCCCCCAAAAAAAAGAAACAAATGTTAGAAACCTGAAATTAGGTCTCAACCAAAACTAAACAATCCCTTTAAATGGCAGCACTGATGACAAGCTAACTGAGTAATTTTGTCAGATATTGATGATAGTGTTTCCGACAACCTTGCTGATTCTATGAAGGAGATCCTAAACATTAGCATTTCTGTGTCTACAATATGCTATCATTTGCAGAGTATTCGAAGAATATTTAGCATGGATGATTGATGGTGATATCAAGAAAATCTTAAAGAACAAATATGTTGTCTGTAACGAAATTGGTAAGATCATTTCTGTATATCAATTTGTTGTCTTTCTTTCTTGAACCTTCACTGAGAGTGCCCTAAACTGCAGAAACAACAACAACAACAACAACAACAACAACAACAACAACAACAACAACAACAACAACAACAACAACAACAACAACAACAACAACAACAACAACAACAACAACAACAACAACAACAACCAGGAATTCAAACTTTATTACAGGTACTGCATATTCTATCAACTGCTTTTATCATCTTCAAAACACAACAACCCAGAACGAATGAGGGATCTGCAAACATGTTTTCTACATTTGATATGTCCAATGCACATTAGAATACAACCTTAAAGGTGTCAAACATGCACTAACCTCGCACATTTTTATGATAAGATCAAGACAAATTCCCCAAGTTACAGACAATTTACTGATTTTCACCTTTTTTTATTTAAGGGGGGGGGGTGGAAATGAGTTGCAATCGGTATAACCTAGGAAAATATGGCAAGGGTATTGTCTACAATCCATAAGATCTGAAATGTGCACTGAACAACCAAAGAATCTAATCCATGAGGAAGGAAGGTTAACAAACGACCCAAAAACTGATGAAATTCAGATGAGTTTGTGCCGTCGAGTGGGCTTAAAAGGCACCATACTGCTTCCTTCTATTGTTATAGCAGGATGGAGAACACGTGTAAGACAGGCGTGTATGCTGTGGAGAAAGGAATCGGGAGCTGACGAGATAAATGACCTGAAGAACAAGTGCAGACGATATGTATAGTCATGAAGTGGCTGCTAATTTGTGAGTCAATGGCTTTCAAACTGACGCTGAGCCGTGACAATTGATATGAACAAACTTCTCTTTGAGAGCCTTTTAGACGACTAGCATAGGAGGATAGGGAGATCTCAGAGAGAGAGAAAGAAAAGAAAAAGAATTTAGGTGCTTGCCTCAGATTACTGTTTGACAAGCTGGCCATAGTAATCATAGTTATTCAACTGTCTACTAAAGTTTAACCAAGTGCTCCTAAGCTTTTAATAAGAATAACGGTTTTATACAGGCTATAACTCTTCCCCTTTCAATGGGATATCTCCTGCTTTGAGGTCATTTTATACATATTTCACATGTATATTTCATGTATTTTCACATATATATTTAGGTTTCATTCCCTGTTAACACATATGGCATCATTAGTCAATGCAATGTGCACACTGTGTGTCACTTTAAAGGCAAAACATTTTTGACAATTATGTCATATTAAAATGTACTCTGTGGGTTACCAGAAAATATTAGGTCCTATTGATGGCAACACTGTGTGGTATTCCATGGAGAAATGCCACCTATACTCCTATCACCATTCATAAATTGGATGAAGAATCGTATACTCTTCAGTTTTATTCCTTCATATTTCAAGGACATCAAAAGAGCACTCTACTTTAGCCCTTTCAGAAGGCACAGAAAACAATTTTAGCCTACTTTGGGTATGTACATCTTAATGACAAGTCAAGGGAATGCATACTTTTGTTCAAACATTCACTGATGTGCTTCTTCATCTAATTTACATTCCCAATGCCACCTCGATGTCTGCATGGGAAAGATTGTCCTACAAACATGATGTCAAGTTTATAGTCTTAGCTGAAGTGGCTGTGATGATGAATGAGTTGATTACTTCTGTAAATGAGCCGCTTGAGGCAGGCAAAAGTGTGCTATGATAATTGGATGCTGAATTAGTAAAGTGGTCTACAGGGAAAACAACATTATTGATCTGTCAAGTCCGTGAAATTTTCTGTGGCACGGTAGTGTATCTTTTTATTATAATCTTTATCATTCTTTGATAGCATTTCATGAGATCTCATGATGTTGGTTAAAGGGACTGTACAGTTCTGGTTGAGGTGAGGATTTAGCTTTAAACATTTTGCGAGATATTCAGAAACCACTATATGAGATGGCAAAGAGCATGCAATTCTAAGGGGAATCATAAGTTTATTTGATGAAAATTGGTTTTTAAATGGCTAAGATATCCAAAAACAAGGAGAAACAAAGAGATCTTAATAAAAGACATGGCCTGTAGCTTTTTATTATTATCAATTTTTGGGATATCTCAGCCATTTGAAAACCAATTTTCATAAAATAAACATTGAATCCTTCTTAAAATTACATGCTCTTTCATATTTCATAAGAGGTCTCTCATTATCTCACCTATGAATGTTATAAACCTGAATCCTCACCTCAACCAGTACTGTACAGTCCCTTTAAATATCACTGTTTATATCGGTTGCAAAATTTTCAATAGTCTCTTTGATTCCTGTATTCATACTTGATTGTTAAATTGGCAACCCTTTTAGAGGATAACAGTTCCATCTTTGCTTCTTTCGTCACGGAGAGACTTAATTTCCCTCCATATATAATATATCATGATATAAGATGTACAGGCAAATTATGAGGTGCCAATCTAAAAATGACAAGATGATTAAAATTCCCCATGAAAATGTTTTAGAGGATTCAAGTTCCTGTTTCCCTATTAAACTAAACAAGTTTTGCCACTTTCTTTCTAAATTTTGTGCTGATATAATGATTGACAAGTTCCATCTAAACTTAGATATGCATTGATTTGCAGCGATATTCCTCACTTGGCAACATGTTTTGGTGATTTGACCATGTTCCGATGGAATAATGCAGCAGATATTAGACATACTCTGATTGAAAGTGATATTCCGAAATTGACAACCAATTTGGCATCATATCAGACATGTTCTGATTTAAGATGCAGACAACCTAGGGCAGCACATTTCATTTTTGTAATGAATCTGATGAAATCTCTGATAATTGAAAAAAATTGGGAGAATGCATCGAGAAAGTGAAGGGAAATTCCACCCTTATTTCTGCTTATTAGTGCCACATTGGGGGGGGGGGGGTTGAATGCTCTATGTAAAATTCAACCCCACAATTTAAAGATAGTTTCTTCTCTCAGGGGTAAATGTCACTGAAAAAAAAAAAAAGATCCTTCAGTGCTTAGCTGTTTGTCAGTTCTACCGGGAGCCCAATACCCCTTTCAGTAACTCCTGCATTTCTGGCCAGCTCCTGGCCCGAGCTAATTTGGCCCATGCCAAGCAGTAAAAATTGCGTTCAGTAACTACAGCAGAGCCGCGCTACTTTTACGATGACCCATTCACGAACTCGGCCACGTAAGGGATAACTACCATGGCAGCTGAACGCGCGCTCCGGCGGAGAGCACGGCCAGGTAATTGTGACCTTTGACCGTGCAAGAAATTTTGGCCCGAGCCTGGTGCTGCTATCATTCATAAACTCTTCGATTGGCACCAGGGCCGAGCCTGGCCCGTGCCTGGTGCTAGCTTCAGCAGCGCCAAAATAGTCCGCTCCTAGCACGGGCCAACTTTGGCCCGACCCATTCATGAATTCAAAATTTTACGACTTAGCTCGGGCCTGGCGCTAGCCAGGGGAGTTACTGAAAGGGGTATGAGTGAGGCTAAATGAATGGACATGACACTGCCATATAGTGCTAAAAACTATCAACAGCAAGTGTGCCACACAATTGCCAAGACCTATTCCTCAACAGTGCAGTTTTGTGTGGATGGTAAATACCAGATGATGTTGGTTGGCATGGCAAACTGAGGCTGCCAAGACAGAATTAATGGTTTAAAGACCCGGTAGTAAGGAAATTCAGGGTTGGCCCAATTCATTCGCTGCCCACCAGGGTACATTAAAAAACCATGAATAGCACTGGTCAGCGAATACTGTATAAGCTGTTATTTTCCCGAATTTCACGAATCACTGTTGGACTGCGAATTTAACTACACGCAAAATTGTCGCCATGTCATTGAGTAATAGTGTACTTCCGATATCATTTGCGTCAATTTGCGGAAACAGCATCTTGCAAAAATGTCTATGATCTCCTCATTTGCGAAAATATCTGTACGCGAAAATAACAGCTTACACAGTATGTGCATCGAGGCTTACACCCATCGGTAATGGTCGACTGCTGCTGAGATTCTTCGGTTGTGTGTGTACTTACAGAGTGATCAGTTGTAAAACTGTACACGATTCGTTACAGCAATCCTCGAATATTATCCACTACCGGGTCTTTAACGTTCACTTCGCTTCCACTTCAAATCAAATACCACGGCACGCTCTACTCTCTGGGATGTTGCTTGTGCTGCTCAAACTGACTGAGTACAGGACAAATGCTAGATCTCTCCAGTTACAGCAATCTGGATCCTGCATTTCGACAAACTCATGCTAACGATGTGTACGGACTGCTGAGCGATTCTTTGATGTGTGCTAGCCTATATCCATGAGCAGATGCTTTTGTTCCAAAAAATAACGTATCATCAAAGATGTATTTTGCACTATTTCCACACAGCATTGCAATAGTTTACCTGTATTGCTAAATACAACAGGATGTCAACCTCGGTTCGTTACTTTGTGTATTTTGAATTGATTCTACTTTGTTATTTTTCTTGCAGGATCTCAAGAATAACAGTGTATAAACCATTGATTGGGCTAACCTAGGTAACGAATACTGAATAAATTGATAAATAAATAAAGTCTATCCATCACTTTCTAGGTGATGAGAAAAAAAAATGTTCACTTGACCTTTGACGTTTGACCTCATGCCCCAAACCTCTCTCTGGAAAATCTTTATTTGGTAGTACATGTATACACTAAGTTTCAAGAAAATACCTTCAGGCATTGCATAGATATGGGGGAAATAGTGAAATTTTGAACATTTGAACTTGACCTTTTGACCTTTGACCTTGAGCATGTGCACCCAACAGTTGATAGGCACAACTTCGCCCACTCATACATATACATGCCAAGTTTCATTAGGATACCTCAAATGGGTTTTTAGTTACGCCGTCCACAAAATTGATTATGGACAGAAGGATGGGCAACCCGAAAACAATGCCTTTGGCGAAACTTCGTGGCGGAGGCATAAAAATGGGATTGCCCTTGAGATACAGAATATAATCACAAACATAGTGATATGTATAAAATGACAAATTCAATTATGATTGATTGAATAAGTTATGAGAATTGATTTAAAGGCTGTCTACACTTGCATCATTTTGAATCTGAGAGGGGAGTTTGTTCCAAAGAAATGGAACAATGACAGAAAATACCCTATCACCACAATGGGTACAAGCGTGACAACCACATGATAATTGCAGAGAACAGGAAGAAAAAAAAAGATCGGGTTGAAGTAAAGAAGCAAAGAGATCTCAAGTTTTTGAGATAAGATGGGACAGCACCATCGAATATCTACAAACCATGAGAAGGTCTTTAGCCCGTTGAGGACGGTTTGATTTTGCTACAATACGTATTTCCCATAGACGCTTGCCTGAGTATATTCGGGACTCGTCCCTAATGGGTTAAAGTTGATATGTTGTAAGGGGAGCCAATTGAGGGATCGGAGAATTGGAGTAATGTGGTCAGATCTTCTTCTTTTTTTTTAGGGTCACAAGTCTGACAGCTGTATTTTGAATTCTTTGTATATAGTGGTGCAATAAGTGAGGAAGGGGGCCAGCGAAAAGGGAACTGCAGTAATCAAGATGAGAAGACCATGAATACATGAATGAGACATTCAGTGGAAGACTGATCCAAGAAGTTGCATGTCCTGCAAAAGGAGCATGTCAGCTACTTCAATCGATTGGACGAGTGCAAAGAAATTGGACCACCAGGAATAAAAGTTAGGTGTCAGCTGCGATGGGTATGAAAAGTTAACTATGATATCACCGCCATGTCATTTTCTCCCACTTACAAAGCGAGCTGAGGTCTGAGCTATTAGGTAATGCTTGTTTGGTGGTTTTTGGATCAATAGGCATGAAATAGCTGTGCTTGTAAAGGAATTGTATCCCTGTCCCATTTGGTTGAGATAAGTACATTTATCAGCGTGCGCCCACACACATCGAGCAGGGTTTCTCCGTGTTTTGATCCTTATACCAGTGAGGCTGTGGTCTAGGGTCTTTGTCTAATATAAGGACACCTGGTATTTACTCTGAGTCTGACAAGACACTGTCTTACAATAGGCTTTTGCGATTGGGCTGAACGTGTTCATAATATAAAGTCCTAAATGTTTGGAGAGCAGTGAATGACAGAGTACTGTGGAGGTATATGGAAGTCAGTAGAGGCACAGTCAACACAAGAATGTGTGCATCTATCCTAGCAACTATGATTTGAGGGATATGAACCATGTAGGGTCAAGTTTTATTTTTGCCAAACTTACAGCAATTTTACAAATCTTATCTCATGCTTGCAAAACATCTCTCTTTAAAAGGGTTAAATTTCCACCAGAAGACATAAGCCTATGTGATTTATACTTTATACAGACACACCTGTCTTACAGTGGCCGCCCAATGGATATGAAAAAAATGGCTGTTATAGGCAGGTGGCCGCTATAGACAGGTTCTTTAACATGCTTTTTCTCTCGGAGGGAATTGTTTTTTATTGGTTGTACCGGTATATGGCAGGTGGCCAATATAGGCAGGTGGTCACCAACACAGGTTTGACTGTACCTTCAATTTTCTTTAAAGATACTGCTTCTTACTGATAGATTTTTGCTGTTACAGATGCTGTTTATTTTTAGACTGTATACTACCTCTCATGAGTCTGTAATAGTGTAGTAACCTTCACACAAATCCTTGAATGAAAACAAAGAACAAAACCCCACAATCAAATGAGGATTGTAGGCCCTAAATCTTTAACAGACATACAGACAAGCAGAAACATAGATATTTGAACAGCCATTAGTAATGACATTATATCATTACGAATTCAACGAGTTGGTAAGCCTTATCATTCTGTTATGACTGGATTTGCCTGTATCTTATTATCCCTCCGAATATTGTGTTGAGGTTTTTTTTACAGTATTGGAGATCTGAGGCAGATGCCCTCATTTTTACAAACCAGTGGCTACACTACAGAATCTATCCGCATTCAATCCGTCAATGCGGATATAAAAATTGCCCGCACATCGAGCCTTTGGTACTTATTTCCACATCGTCACATGTACACAAGAATTTGAATACCTCTGTGCACAGTAATAAGAGCAACTGGATGGATTGTATTACGCTCAGTCAAAATATTTCAATATTTGACAACAAATTTTTAGCCTTCCGTCACAAAATCTAGCACTGCTCTGACATAAGCATTCACACATGCTTTTCAGATCATGATTATTTGCCTCATACAAACTGAAGTGTGAAGCAAAATAAGCTACTATAGCTATGACACATGTTTATTTACTTGGCTAAATGGTTGAAAAAAAAATCTCTCTCAAATTGGTCACAGCATGACTACTTAAAATGAAAATGTTTGATATGAAGAAAAACTCCATGTGAGTCGTGATAATGATCAGCTTTTTTTGACATAAGTGCTTTTCAATGTGCACAAAGTCTCCTTAAAGAAAAAAAAACTGATATGATCTGTCGCTTTAACATACAACAATGTGATCTGTCAGAGATTGCTGTTGATGCACTACTTATAATAGCTTCCCTTGAGCTATTGCATATTAATCATCCAGGGGATATTTTAAGACTAAAACCACAGTGTTTGAGCCACCCAACTGTGACTGTGTCATTGAAAGGTGTTCACTCATTCAACAAGCAAGGTAATGATAACATTTATTTTGCGGTGACATCTGAATTCTCAGCCCTTGGATATTCCATACTGACTGGTATCAACAATACGGGCAGGTCTTGAAAAAGATATTTGCCTTTGTAGGAATATAATCCCAGAGGAGTCAACACAAGAATCAGTCAATCATTTAGATGACAGACAGTCTCTTAAAGGTGTACTTAAGCCTCAAAAGAATTCTTCCCACATGAGGCACTTAACCAAGAAAGGATCACTTTTGTGAATGTTTGAGTAAATCACACACATAAAAATGCTATGACCATTGAAATTTTGATTTGCAATCTAGCTTGGCTTAGCCACATGTCTTGGTCTCTATCACATCTTTTAAAAAAAAAGACATACTTCCTTCTTGTCTCTGAAAAGATTTTAAAGATATTTCATGTCTTTATGGTTCTTGCACAGACAGAAATTTACAATGTAACAGGAATACCAGAAGAGACAGAGGTATTCTTATGTTTAAAAATATGTGTGGATTTCTGCCAGAGCAATGCTAAGGGTCATATGACCAAGACATTCGTTCCCATCAAAAAAAAAAAGGACTGTCAGATAGCTTTTAACCATCAAAGTATAATTTTTTCATATTAGTTCGATTTTGTTTATATTTAGTAGATCTATGCCTTTAAACTCACCAAAAATAATCCCACTCCATAAAGTGCAAAGTACTCTTTTTCTATGCTGATGGAGAGAAATTGTTTTTCCAGTTACTTTAAACCTTTGAAGGCAATTCCAGTAGAGAAACATTCACTCAAAGCAGATTATAATAGTTGAAGTTGCCTTGGAAACTGTCCTCAATTGAGTACTTTAAATTCCATGGTGGTATAGATTATTTTATGAAATGAAACTATGCTATTAATATTTTGTAAGATGATCATATATCCAGTTGATACATCAATGGACAAAAAAAAAAAGGTATTTCTGGTATCCTGGTTAAAAAATGGATTATTTATCAATTGTGTTTTCTTAATGAGAAAATTATCACTTAAGCTTTCAGGAAACAAATATCAAGTCAATATAAAAACACAGAAGCATCAACTCTATATATTACACTAAGATATTTGACTTTTTGTGTGGACTCACCTGCTACTTACATCCATTTTCATGAATGAATACTCACAACAACAAAAAAGAGAGAGAAAGGCTTTTTTAAAAGGGATCCTTTTCAGGATCGCTTTATCATTTCACATTATATTTAAATTAGCGCATGTCAGTTATTCAAAAGATAGATTTGTCTCTCAGTCCTTTTCATCAGGCTTTTATCATGACAACTAATAAGTGAATCTATTGCTTTGCTCTCTGGCATTTGTCATTATCTACTGTACAAAAAAGCAATTAAGGTTTCAAAGGCAAAATTGCCCCTAACAAAGATACTGCTATCAAGGGACAAGCAGTCAATCCTCCACTAATATGATTTGCAAATAACCGTCCCATTAAAAAGCTATGCACAGGGGACATCCAAGGCAATATAAATAATGAGTTCTGCATTATCTATTAATCACTGATTGAAAGTAGAAAATTGTACCGGGATGTATGTACAATTGATGTAAAATTATGATTTTTTTTTTTCCAGGGCAGGAAGATCATCACTTGAATAATCAGGCAAATTTTAAACAGTTAAAATTTCATGAGCCAAAGTCATAGCTCTTGGTAAGGTAAAATGTAACAAAGTCCACAATCAGTAAAGATAAAAATATGATTCTAATTACCTTAAAACACATTTAATACAAGCTAACTGGAGGTGGTCAAGACAAAGTGATCACTCATCTGCAAAATCACCTGCAATTATATTTGTTATTCAAAATCCCTGCTTAAAATGTCAATGAAGAGAGAGAGAGAGAGAGAGAGAGAGAGAGAGAGAGAGAGAGAGAGAGAGAGAGTTAAAAAAAATAGAAAAACATTTTTCTCCAAAATTCATCACGGGAAAAATAAAGGTGAGGGATCTTTACACAGAAACGGGATGAAAATCTGATTTTAGGACATATTTTGTATGGAATACAAACAAAAAGAATAAATGTCTCCTTGGTAACATGACCCAAGATTTCTACCTTGACTTGTCCACAGGATGTCATATTGGACAATCCAATACCATCCCATATTGCCCTCCAAAAAGTGTATTCTATTCTTTCACAAATTAGTTAAATTCTGCACAAATTTAAATTTGAAATGATCTCTATGATCTCATCACATCTTTTTTTTTTTTTTTTAAATCAAAGAGCTTCCACAATCACAAAGAATCCCTTTGAAAGGAAAGCACTGCACTCACGATAAAACAAAACAAAGACCCACAAGCAACAATGCATTATTTCATTATATTGTGCTGACTTTTTTTTTTTTTTTTTTGCTTCAGAAAGCAGCATGTTTTTATGACTACACATTGTATAGCATAAAAATGCTAGGCTGTGTACAAGTATATGAACTGTAAATTTGTGATACATCAGTAAGAAGAGGAGGGGGGAGGGATGGGCAGATGTTGGTAAGTAATTTGATACCCTCAAATAAGTCACTTGCCCCACACTGGTCAAAACTTGTGACAGCTAGCTTTTCTTCTTTCTTTTTTAAAGACAAAGTTACAGCGGTTAGTTTTTTGCTTTTGTTTTGTTTTTGTTTTTTGCTTTCCATCATACCCTGCAAGAGTAACATAAGCTGTTAACTCAAACCATAGGAGTTAGGTAAATTTGCATAGATAACAGCTTTCATGAGAGGCACAGAGACATGTGACCCTGGATTTACATTAGTGAGCATCTGCTGATCATTATCACATTATTGATTAACAGCAGGACAAACACACATTTGGCAGCATCCAGCGTTAAATCTAGCGTTATTTTGAACTCATCAACTGAATAAGTTTATCTTGTTTGTACAGCAGCGTACTGCAGATGTGATAAGAAAATAACGAACTAGGAATGGATGAATGAATCAATCAATCAAAACAATCTACATCAAACCATGCCTTTCATGATTGAAATATTAGTAATAAAATGCATTCATGGGCACCTAGCATTAATAGCACACTCTGCTTTGAAGTTGAACTAGCTTGTGTAACAGAAAATACTTGTAATAATAATGAACCATCATCTATTGCATAAAAAAACAACAGAAAAACTGTCTCCAGAGAGCAAAACACTTTGACAAAAATCTACACTATCTACTAATCACTATCTATCACTAAAAAGAAAGAAATCTAGATCAACATGCAATGATTTCACTTGAATGTCAGCAGAAGAATGCACACAGCAGGAATAATCTGGTATTAGCCGCCCGTTTCTGCAGAGTATACATGAAACGTGACAGTTAAGCAAACACTTGATGATAATTGAGGAGGCAAAGGATTAAAAAAAAAAAAAGCCTTCTAGGTCGCTATACCTCCACGAAGATCATCCATTGCTCCTGTGTAGTTGAAAGTGTCCAGGTTGATGATGTCTATGGTAGGGCTAACTACAATCTCTGGGTTCTGTATCCTCCCAAAGTCAACAAGAGACAAACAGATAGGGATAAAGAGAACAAAAGAGTACATTTTTATACATCTCAAAAGTCTGGGGGTAGAGATAAAAGGAACGGGAGCATCATTCTCCTCCCTCTGTGTTAAACCATGATGACGTGACCTGGTATCGATTTAGACAGAACCTTTAAAATCTTGGTAGACCTTCGCATTTTGTGAGAAGGAGTTAAAGTGTCTGGAGTGCACTTACATTTGCATGAACCCATTTGGCAAAATGCTCTGGACTCTTCCAGACCACAAAAAAAAGAAAAAAAACATTCCCCATATATAGCTCCCCTTCGTCCTCCTAACACAGACCTATTTCTGAGAGATATTGCCCGACAGGTCGAAAACAAGAGATCAAAGTACTTTCTTGAATTTTCATGAAACATTACCCGAGTATTTCTGAGAGTTTATGGGATCTCTGCTAACCATAATGGGAGAATATCCCAACTTTTCCTATTCTCTTTCTTTTCTGATCCAGACAAGCACCACTCTTTTCTGTGCCACTGCAATACAGGGTATTAATTCAATTATTATCTCATACATTTTCTGAATGTTCTTGAATTTCGATGACATTTTGCTTTCATGACTGATTCTACGACTTGATTATCCCGTCATTTTAAGATTGGGTCTAAAGTGATAATGGTTCTAAAGGTGGAAAGTTCATACCCATGTTGAAATCTGTTCAAACACACAAGCAATTTTGGTGCTGATAATCCCCAAACAGACTTAATTTGAATTGGAAAAGAATACATTTCATTTTGAAATTCAACTCACTCAAACATCTAATCAACAGCCATATGATATTCCTTCTACATGCTTTGTTTTGCGTGGCATGTTGAGCACTTTGTTGCATTGGGTTCTCAGTGAGCCTTTGATTTGATGTCTCCCTTTAAAATGCACAGCATCAAAACACAAATTGAATTACATAATGAGGTTTGACGCAAGCACTGTCTAGATAAGAGCTAATAGCTCCAACGCAGACAGTCTTCCCTGCGGCAAACGACTGTCAACAATCATCACACGACACCCCTACAATAAAAATCAATGAAATGCATCAGACTTTTATGCATAGATGTTGTCAAGTGTTTCATGTCCAGAGGGTACGGTTGTATAATAATGCAGTGTCAACAGATAGTTGTCCTTTTGTTTTTTATACATCCATATATCTTTAGAACGAGCCTATAGATAGTAAAGAATACAGTTCCAGAAGACTGTTCATGGTAGACATGTTGTCCAATACAAGGTGACAATGCAAGAAACATGGGCATAAAAAATTTTTAAACAATATCAATAGGACAAATTGATATGCGCTTGAACTTTCAATTAACATTAATTTCAGCTGCAGACAACTTCCAAATTCTGTGTATATTTTAGCATCCCCATGACAACTGATTTCAATTCAGCTGTACACTATAAAATTATCTGGTACAACAGACATACATGGACTGAAATACTGCATGCTGGACGAACCAGAGTACTGATTTTTATGCCTTGAGTTTAAAACACAAAGGAAGTCCAGTACAGCAAACTAAAGGAGATACCATAGTGAAAATCATCTATCTTGTACCTGCAATTTGATCAAACATGATACAATGCTTTTATCACGTTGTGACATACTTTGATCAAAAAGTAGTCGAAAATTGACAGGGACAATCAAAAGAAGTAAAGAGATGGTATACACATGGTATATTTGTGATTTGCTCAAATGCACTTTCAATACCATGGTCTGATAAGATGACATGATGCTTTTATCACTTGCTGACACATTTTGATCAAAAAGAGGTTGAAAATGCAAAGGGACTATGAAAAAAAAAATCAAGAGATGGTTAAAAAAACACATCACTGTCATATCAAGTGGACTGCCCTTAGGCCTAAATCTTTTGTGTCAACATGGCTGTTTGTGTCAGTTCCAGTTCATAAATGATATTCTAGCTTGGTGCTTTTTTTTTTTGTCTCCCAAGCTAGCCAAACGACAACTGGGTTAAAGTAGCATTTTCTTGACAGTCGGTGGATTGAATTCATGTTCATCAACAATCCTGCGCCCCGGGCTTTTAGCTCCTAATTCGTGAGGATGTTCTGGAACAGGGACAGGTGACGTCAGACACAAGAAAAAAAAAAGAGACACCTACACTCGAAGGCATGGCACCATTTCTCCTCCACATTGGAGCACCACCCGAGCAATTAAACTCCTGCAACTGTACAGCTACAATATTGCGAGTATCTGAACGTAAGAAGTGCACCGTGAATTCGAGATTCATTACACAGACAACAGATCGATGTGACTGTTACAAAAGCAACTTGTGTTTTCAGGGGTTAGATTTCAATGTTGAGGGTGAATTAGATGATGTTCTTGAGAAATTAGTAAATTTCAGTTATACTGGCTGAAATGTTAGCAAACATCTGCAGTATGCGGAACTTATGACCGAAGAGAACTGAATAGGAATCGAACTCCAAATTCATTTGAAAATGTGTCAAGTGGAAATGGGAAAAGGGTTCATACTCCTTCCTTCGTTTCCTTCCCTTTCTCCCTTTTTACCTCTTTACCTGCCATTGTCTCTTGTTGTCTATCCTTTGTTTACTGCGAGCTTCTTCTGCCTGTGTGTGTTTCCATTCCATTACATTTTCTCTACTTAAGTTCCATTTACTGAGTGCTCCACATTTCTAAAAAGCTTTTCTTTTATGTGAGCCTTTCTTTTCCAATAACACAATCACTTTGAAAACAATTAGTTTCATATGAATATGTATATATGTTGTTGTAATACATTGTACGTTTTTGGTTTTCCTTGAACTGGTATCCACAACAAAATGTGCTATGAAAAATAAAATTCAATATTTGAATTTTGAATTTTGAATTTGACTGCTCACTCCCTGCCTTCTTTACATTGCTTCATGGTATACTAGTATTATAGCATTGTTACTATTCATTGTCAACCAGATTTCGACAGAGCAAGTGGTTTACACCAATGAAAGGCCAAAAAGATGTGCCTTTTTCACTTTGTGGTATAATCATAACCACTGAACAGAAACTGACAAGCTTGCTAATAGTCCCATTAATGGTGTCATCATTAGACAATATATGCAACATTTGAATGTCTATTGCAATTTTCTTTGACACAAGTATCACATATGTTGAAATGTTGATTTGTGAAATACTTACTTTCTATTCACCTAATAGCACTTTTAGCAAATGGAATTGATACACAAGCAAAGATTTGACTTTGAAATAAGGATTTTTAAGAGCAAATGATTCACTGGTGAGTCATTGAGGAAAAAGCTATGTCTGTGTTTTCTACTGAAGAACCATTCAAAAGATTAGATGAAAAAAATCTATTGTCTGTAAAATATGATTTGTACGACTGTTGTTCCTCTACTTGCATGAAAGTCTCCAAGGAACCACGAGTACCTCTCATACAGACTTATTTTTATCTTTTGACGGTACATCTAAATATTTGACAGATTGGAAGTACTCTTGATAGGGCGAGATGAAGCAATGACAAAAAATAAACATATCAAAACATCCTTTTTGACCCAGTATTGGAGTGCTTGTAGCTCCCCTTCCCCCCCCCCCCCCAAAAAAAAAAAACAACAACTCATGAATACTCTAGAGACACACAACTTCTTCCTTGCTCAGCCACAGAAGTAATGCAAGGTGCATTGTATAATATTACCACAGTATGCCTCCCAGACAATGAGTTCATATCTAAGACAGATGGATTGCTTTTCTGCCCTGCAATGTTGATATTGTGGCAACATTGACCGTGCTGTTTACACTGCCTCGGCCATCTTGTTTAAACTTCCACTTTTTATCACTATTATCATTATGGGCTTTTGTTTGGGTTTGGTTTTCTTGCTATGAAGTCGCGCTAAAAGCAAATGTAGATGAATGGGGGTCGGCACCAAAGCAAGCTTTGATTTTGTCATACAAGTCGGGGGCGGATCCAGGAATTCCGTAAAGGGGAGGCGCCTTTGCAAAATTGAAGGGGGGCGCACGCACCCCCCCCCCCCCATTTTTTCTTTTTATTTCTTTCGTTTTGACAAAAAATAAAAGAGGGGGCACGCGCCCAGTGCGCCCCCTTTGGATCCGTCACTGCAAGTGTTTTCAAATTTTGATGAGTGAAAGATCAAATGTGCATTTCTTTTTCCGTTTTAAGGCTGTGTGAATAGTCTCAAATCACCCCAAAGAGAGTTTGCATAAATCCTCTAATTTTGCTGCCATGCAGTGAACAAAGTGGGGCTTCGAAGGTATCTTGATTTTTTGACAGAACAGAACTTCCTTTCAACTTTTGGATGTGTCACATTTTCCATTAAAAATTATCATTTCCATCCCTTTTTTGGTTCTGGCTTGCTTATGTACTTGCCTTGTTCATAATTTTTTTGACATATATTTTACTGCATATATCCTAAATTGATTTGTCCAGCATAAGCTGTATTTTAAGCAAATTCCTTCATTATAATGTTGACATGCTTTTCATAATAGAAATAAATCAAATCAAAATGAAAAACAGGGCCAAGATTAAGCAGATGTCTAGACTACAGATTTGGTAGTCAAACAAACTTCTTTTCATTGTTTGTCTGCTTGTTCAATTACCTTGGGGTCTTTGCAGTAGTTTGCCTAGTCTAAAGAGGCTGCATGGAATAAGAAAGCCATCATACTTCATGAGAAAATAACACCAGACACCTTGAGCACATTCAAATAAGTTGATTTATGAGTGACAATAATTGAACCTGTACTGAGCATAGGCAGCATACTTTTAAAATCATGAGCAATATGGCATGATGCAGATCCAAAACCTCCTCTCAATACATAAAGTCAGAATACTCGATAGGGGATCCGACCCACGTGGGATGGCATATGTCTCACAAACTACTGTAAAAGTGTTTTTTTTTTCACGTACAGATACTTTCGCCGCTTCCATCGGTGCCAACTTTTTCGCATGTGTTTTTATTCGCGGTCAGCAAAATCTGTGAATTCACAGCTGGCAAAAACTGTTTATTTTGCACATGAAAACCCAAACTATTAACCAATTATTCTTTTATTTATCAAATAGAAATTAAACTTAAATACAGGCTTACCTGAAATCCCGTTTATCGAGTACTGTACTTTATAACATGCTTGTACCTACATTGTGCGGTATCGCTGTGTGTATGTTGACTATCAATACACTCAATGCGCGGAATCTTCGTGTGTGCAAGTGCACAATAGCATTGCAACAAGCGGCAGGTTCAAAACATTTTTGCGTAATGTTAAATTCACAGTTCAACCTCAAAGTGCGAAAAGCGCGAAAATAAAACCATCGCGAAAGAAACCACTTTTACAGTATGGACTCGTTGAAGAATCGGAAAGAAAATGGCATCAGTGTAACAGAACTTTACAAATGTTGAGAAAAAGAAAAAATACTGCCTGAATCTACAGTAGTACTATTTGGTTACTTCCCACTGTGACTGGTGCATGATCTTAGCATGTTGCATTACACAGTCTCTCCACTTTTCTTTCGTTTTTGTCCTTATTTTAACCCTGGTTTTTTCTTGCACCTTAAAGGACATCCGGAGGTGGGTGTTCTCCCACAGGTCCATTTCTCACGCATCAACAGATCAAATTTGCCTTCCCCTGCATCAACGTCGTGTACAGTTTCTATGAAGACCAGCCAGCGAGAGAAATAAAGTTTGCATAATTCTTTCACAGTGCATCTCACACAAAGGGGCTTCAGGGGTATACAGGAACTCTAACACATCTCTCTTAGAAGACACCACTTTCTAGCATCACAATGAAACTCAATCTCGCTCACTAATCTAATTACATCTATTCATCTGAAAAAAAAAAAATCTTGAGGAAAAAAAAAAGTAGATACAATTTTCCCCAATTATGGAAATGTCCTGCAATCTTTGGGCATGAAATATTAGATAACAAGCATGAAGAGTTTGTTCAACTTGGAGTGGTGTGCCAGCTATACTGCATTGCCAATTATTCTGTCCTAATTCCAGCATAAAGTTTCATCTGTCATCACAACATCTCTCATCTTCATGTATTTCAGAGCTTGCCGTCAAATAAACAATTTTTTGTGCAAACTCCAGTTGAGTATTAACGTCTTCAAAGTCTTCCAAAGATCAAAATCTTTTCCATGTTTTCATGTGGTCATTTGATAAGCCTACAGACTGTGTGTAAAATTTATAACTTAGTTTAGAATCACTCCCAAACGAAGGAGGATTAACTCATCAGCAAAGATCGAAAGCATCATTAATCACAATCTCCGGACTCTGGGGCACTGACGAGGAAGCTCAACAACTCAACCGCCAGCAATATCTAACGAATCACTGTAACGATGGCACACACAGACACAGAGACACATTAACATGAAACACTCAACACATACAAGCTGACAGCAAACACACAAACACCTTGGAAGGAATAGCTTACATGATGCGATGAATGCCCGAATTACTGGAGGCCATTTGAGGAAATTCATTAAGAATGACAAATGCACCTCGAATTGAAATGTCACATGGAATCTACATCCAAGCAGCCGATAAATCACCCACAGAGGATATGGGAAAACACGTTGTTTGAGCAGTAAAGTGCAATACTATTAAACCAGACGTTTTCGCGTGCATTAAACTTTTCACAAATTTTGCAAGGAGCCAGGATTTCGCAAGAGTAAAATGCGAGCGAAAGGTTTTGTCTGCACAATGCATTGAATGCCAGTGGCAATTCATAAAAGTTTCATGCCGCGAAAAAGGTTGTCAGCTCCAATTCTCAAATGTTTCTTGTTTTACAGCAGTCACAAACCTTCTTTAACCCTCTGCATACCATATTAATTACCTGTCCATAAGTGTGTGTGTGTGTAGAATTATGCATATACTGTATTAGCACAAAAAGGGTCAAATCCTCTTCCCTTACTAGCAAAAACAAAAACAAAAACAAAAAACAAATAACAAATAACAAAAAAGCAAGGCGAATGATTAAAGCCGGGTAATGCTGGCTGGCATGAATAAACATCACATCGAGATAATCTATTACAAATTGGTGTGGTATATGATTACTTTTTAAAAGCCATTCAGCAAAGGCAAACAAAGTCATGTATTAATTGAAAGTTTTCAATTTGAGTTAAGCCAACCTAGATCGGCATCAGTGGCTGAATACAGTTGGATTCAAATACCTGTGTACCATATGTACCATATGCTGCCAGAATCTTCTCCTAGGCTCTCTATCTAAGACCTTTCATCCATCAGAACTAACAAACAGAACCCCATTCAGACATCACACAAACCCCTTTTTGCAATCACGATTATAATCCCTATTAGAAGAATTGCACTTGTAATTGAGATATTTCTTGCAGCTGAAAGCAAATTATGTAATTATGATTCTAGAACTGCAACTAGCATGTACACAGTTTATTTTATAAATGTATTTTACTATGATATAAAACAAAACATTATGTGACAGCCATCTGTATTTAAGGAAAGTTTAGGTTTTTCAAAAATTACTCAAAAGCAAAACAATAGACAATCAAATTACCGGTAATTTTTATTCTTTGGCAAAATAATAAGCACTAACATATATTCATGTCTAACAGACTCATATTTCTGGTCATAGTGGCTGTTTTTTCTAGCACGCAGAGAGAGTGTCATCAATATTACACCTACTCAATGTAGAAATGTCTCGATTCGAGCTTTGCATAATGAATGAATTAGAACAAATTTTGAGCACTCTTTCCGGAAATAATCTCTCAGTAAGCTGGAAGCCCCCTCCCGCTTGAGAAATGATGAAACGGGCATCATACAGCTGTAATCAGAAGATATCAAAACATATGATGGGTGATTGATTGCTTCCTACAATGCCCGCGTGCTGTTGATGTCACGCACCAGGAGTCACATTTCAATTGTGTTAAGTTAATCGTGAATGTGCGGATCACCACAGATGAAATTTATTTCACATATCACCTCTGACATCATGGTTTATTTGACAGCTGAAACATTTTTTTTTCTGTATGTTAGTCCATTGCAGATTCTTAGAAATTTCAGCTTGCTCTCAAGAGATACACTTTAAAAGTTGGGTTTCCCATTTCTAAATGTCAAAAAATGTTATGTGGATAAAGAATAATGTCTCCAAACATTGTCTGTGAAATCTCACAATAACACACCTTAAGAGTTTTTTTACAAAGAAATTAAAAACTAACTCCCTGTCACTCAAGAATACACTCCCATTTTGTATTGAAATTAATGGCTGGAATTCTTTTTGGGTATGAATAAATTCTCTGGAAATCTATAGAATTGTGTCAACTCCCATCATTACAAAGTTTCCAGTTTTATCACTCTGAGGAAAGGTCTGAATTACCTACCTCTACAATATACCAGGTTAAGAACGGAATCTAATTTCCAGGGTAGCAAAAGGGACACACAAACTTTAAATGATCCAAGAAACATTTGAATAGTCAAGCAATGTCTTCATGATCATCAAATTGCAAATAGTTGTGATTGAGAGAAAAAAAATACCCTACCATGACACCGATACAAAAATTGACTTGTGAAAGACAGGCTTGAACTAAAAACTTGACAAATAGCAATGATGATTAGCTACAAAAAGAGTAAACTGCTCATTCTAATCTCCAATTCTGAGCAGCACAGCTCAGATATTTTAATGTTCCCCTTTGTTTTACTGTAAAGACATACACATTTTCCAAACTGTAAGTGTTTATGCTTGATGCAAATACCCAAAGTGTTATGATAAAAGGAAAAAACACAAACAATACTCACTGAATGGCTGAAACTAATAAAATTCTCACAGAGGCTAGTGTGTAGGTTTGACACATTCAGAACAGGATCCCCCCCCCCCCCTTCCCCCCATGTGGCTCTTATTACCTTGACCAATTTAATCACATTCTATCAATTTACCAGCTGCCCTACAAAACAACGGAAATTCAAGTCAGGTTTCACTTAATTCATCCCACATTACGAGTGGGTTTCTAGAGTGGAGGCGGAACAGGTCCTCTTCCTACGGCGGCCTACAAATATTCCAGACTTGAATATGAGCAGGGAGGTGAGCACCTCCCTGATATGAGTTTCCATACATCCTTCTGAGTTGTGTTCCATATTTTGCACATTACAAATCTACAAAATACACATAGAAATATTAAAAATATATGACATATTATTGTTTGTGAAATGATTGTTAATTTTTGTGTATGGTTTATAGTAAAAGAAATAAACAAATCAATGCAGAAGCCAACTATCATATGTGCAAAATGAATGGATGCTATCTCTTATACTTGACAAGTTTGCGAGTTTTGCAGGACTGAAGCACAGAATCATATGAAAAAATTCAATCAACTTATGAAATTTTGTCCTTTCTCGTTTTAACTTCAAAAATTTCTGGAAATAGAGTAACCTTCAAGCATGATATTTTCATTTTTTACCAAATGATGACTGTGACAGATTGTCACAAATATGAAGTCATAACCCAGAAACATTTCCATAAGAGTTTCTTGCAGTTAGCCATACATCACTGGAAAATCTAATTAGAAAGTAAGTGGGATATCTTATGACATCTAAATATTGTAATAGCCTTCTGCAAAGCTGCGGTCCTATTGGACCCTGCAAAATATGCAAATGACATCATTTCCCATGACTGTGAACATACCCAAACACATATTCAAGTTTTGTCGTGACCATACATCATGCTGTGATTGCCTCGCAAAACAAATCATGAGAACCGGAGTAATTTGCAGACGGAAGGCCGACCGGAGATGAGTCCAATCTGCCGAAAGTCAAGGAACTCCGCACCCCGAAAAAAAAAGAAGAAAATGCCGGCACTGCCCCATCTCTCAAGAATCCCTGTAGTGAATCGGATGCATCCTGCAATGCACCCGAAAAAGGGGGAGCGTCCCCATTTGGGCAATAAAACAGTTGCCATCTTCCATTACCGGAGGGTTGAATTTGGGTCAGCTCAATAAAATGGGTGACGGAGTCATTATTGGCCTGCATTTACGGTTTTGTTTTTGTTTTTTAATAACAGGCTCCATTAATGGCCCACTCGGTAAACAGTCAATAGTTTCAGTCGTATTGGATTTGATGATTCACACCCTATATTTCCTTAAGTAGCTGGATGATTTGAATAATCTATATGGAAGCTACGCATTCTAGGGTCACAGCGCCGCCAATGCACTTTAAGTGAAAATAATCAGCGACTCCAAACGTCTGCAGGAAATCGTGACAGGCCGACTGGAACGGCAGTAATGACTTTCTTTCAACTGTGTGAGGGATAGTATGATCGAAGTTCACATGAGAGCAAGATGAGTTTAGTCACCTCTGATTCCAAGTCCATCCATTATGGAGTATTCTCTTCTCCTTCAAAGGAACCTACACCCTAAACACCATTTGAACTGAGCATTCATGTGTCCCTGACTAGTAAAAATCACAGACATCTGGAATATCAAATTGTCACTGAGACAATTTGATATTCCACGTGACAACTCTGATTTGTTTATCACATCAGTAATCTGAACGCGGACCTACATAGGTCCATGTTTTGAAGAAAATTCTACCAAGTACTTTTTCTGTATCTCTCCAGCAAAATTTTGGATAGCGATTACTACATGGACATGAACAATTTTAATTTCTATATAGCTTCACAAGTATGAAAGAGAAATGAAAGAGTGGGTGTTCACTTTTCATTTCTAAATCAGCTGCACATAAAAGCACACATATGGATGAGGCACATTTCTTGATTTGTTTGCAGGACTCTTCCGTTTCATGGCTTGTGTATCCAGCGGCAACCGACTGTTTCTCATCCAAACATTAGACAGCGCCTGCGATCTGTATTTGGCCAGTGTTCTGAAAATGGAAACATCATCCCCCACCATCGAGATCGGATCCTCTCCTCTGACATTGTCTATTACAGCGT
Organism: Diadema antillarum; assembly: GCF_040938485.1. NCBI lineage: Eukaryota > Metazoa > Echinodermata > Echinoidea > Diadematoida > Diadematidae > Diadema > Diadema antillarum. The sequence continues at coordinate 1,906,477 of NW_027270925.1, read as the reverse complement.
AGATACTGAATTCCCAGGATGCAATTCAAGGCCTCTTCATAGAAACAGACGGATTAACTGCTTCAGAGAGACACATTACCATCTCAACGACAGTTGAGAGTTGACTAGGAATTTTGTTCATTTGTGTGCGCATCCGAACTTTTCCATAAATGCATATAATACAGACAATCATTGCCATTAATCAGAGCATAAAAATGTAGTATCTGTAAATGTGAATCACATTCGAATTAAACTCACTATGGATTATGAGACAGAGCTCTGAATATACCTGAATCAAGTTATCATTTCCAAGGATATGCAACTAAAATTGAATATGAAAGGGTTTGCTGTTTTTGTTGTTTTTCTCTTTGTATCAAGAATCTGTTCATTTGAACTCATACAGATTGTTAAAAACGAGATGTGTACCTCAACAAATTTTGTTATATTTTGTGAGCACGAAAGTCAAGAAAATGCAAAGTTTTGTGACAAGACAAGAAATGTGTTCTCATGGTGCTTCTCTCACTATGGACAGATAGAGATGATGTGCACAGTGAAATAAACAACTTTGAAAAATGTTGCCGATTCCTGCCAATCTGGTGAATATTGCATCATTAATGCGCAGGAGCCCACTGGAGTGGAATTAGTCTGGTGCGGCACATCAATAGTTAATCAGCGTCTAGCTATGATGCAAACGTTTTAGTCAGAGGAGCGCGCATCCATTATACCCCAGATTTATGATCCAATCCATTCTCAGGTTGATCCTTTCGATGCAATTTTCAAAGAAATGGAAATCTACTTTGACCAAATTAGACCATGGCCAAGATACATATTGCTCTGTTGTGGGGGGGGGGGGGGGGGGGGTATTATGCTTCTTCCAAGTGGTCAGTTACAGTGTGAAAATATCAATCTATACTTTTGAATTTCATCTTTTCCTACAATTTTTGTCTAGTGTTATATTCTACTATGATGTTCTCATTCTTCATTTTTAAATGTATATTTGCTGATAATAGCAATATCATATATTTCTTGTGAAGGAACCTACTTTCTAGCTAGTTTTCCACCAGAGCTACTTCACAATGCACCTTGAGCTGGTGTGGTTTGTTGTCTCAATTACTTCAAGTACAGTTCAAGTAAAAATTTCGCGCAAATAATTCAAGATCTTCCCGCTCCATCGGGTAAGATTAATTATGCATATTATTAATTCTGCAGAATCAAAACATTAAAGGGCTCGTATAGTTTTGGTTGAGACCTAACTTCAGGTTTTTAACATTTTTGGGTGAGATAAAGAGAAACCTATATGAAAAAGCATGTAATTCCAAGAGGAATTCAACATTTATTTGATGAAAATTGGTTATGAAATGGCAGATACCCCAAACAGAGCAATATCAAAAAAATGTGGGAGCCACATTTTATTACAATCGCTTTGTTTTACTTTGTTTTTGGATGTCTCAGCCATTCCAAAAGCGATTTTCATCAAATAAACTTTAAATTCCTCTTAGAATGGCATGCTCTGTACCATTTCATAAGTGGTTTCTTGGTATCTCGCAAAAAGTTAAAAGCCAAATCCTCAGCTCCACCAATACTGTACCATCCCTTTAAATAGTGTTACATATAACCAGAGTTGAGTTGATGTGGTATGATGTCTCAATTACTTCAAGTACAGTAACGGTGGAAACTTTTGTGTGAGTAATTCTTCCCACTCAGCCAGAAAAGATTGATTTTGCATATTAATTCTGCTGAATCAAAATATCAAATAGTGTTGCATATAACAAGCAAAAACAGTCATGTGTTTTCACTTCTGCACTAGTTACATGTTGCACAAAATGTGTGAAAATTTCCACTTCTACAGTAATTTACATCAAAGAAGTCACCTTCTCATCTGCTGTAATTGTTCCAAAACAACGAAAAAAGGGAAGTGAATACATATATGTTTGCAACTCTTTACTAGAAGAAAAAGCCCCAAATGTACACTAGTCATCTTCCAGAACCATGGTTTATTCATGAGTCTCGATTTGGAATGGGTGAAAACGAATATGATGGACCGTATTCTGGACGATAGGCGGCGTATCGATCAGTGCTCGCCTCTTTCATGACAAAGTGGGCGAGAGTGTTTGCACTGCAGAATGTCTCGCGGACATGCAACAACCTGTATAAATGTCAGATCAATAACCCCTCTAGAGAGGGGACTTTCACTTTACCATGGCGACAAGTGATATCAATGATAGAATTCCAGGAGGATGGCAGGTTTCCTTCTCCCATTAACCCTCTCCAGACCAACACATTAAAGTGTCCTTAAAGTCATTGCATACAAACAGGTTGCCTGGTGGTCATGAGACAGTTAATGTAACCTGATGACTCCACTGATACCTGCATTTCTTTAACCAGCTGACCTGTATCTTTGGGCTCTGTCACGGAATCATGGCAGAAAACTTTTTAAGAAGAGTTTGCCTCTTTGCGTGCGTTGGCTGAAAAAAATGCTGGTGAAATAAAGCACTGTCTTTCTACACCAAATGAAATAGGGCGTCTTTAAATTGCAGCTGACATGTGCCATATTTGTAAAATATCGATGCAAAAATTAGAACATCCTTGTTTTTTGCATGGGCAAATTACAGCAACAGCCTGACCTTGAATTTGCCCCACTGCTGGATTATCATCATGCCAATTTGTTTCAACAGATAAAATGACGAGCGAATTCTGTGAAAAAGAGATTTAAAAAAACACTCCTTGGACTGAATGCAAACACGGATGAGCGAAATCCAACCGGAGAAGAGGAATAGGCAATATGAAACCAAAGCCTATTGAACTTCTGTATCTTTCACAATTTCCTCAATGCATATTTACATCTGCTTCTCAGCTCATCAGAAGATGACAGGATGGCTGGTCTATCTTTCCAGACCCGACTTTCTTGAGGACATGACCAATGGGGCATAAGAAGCTGAGTAAGCCAATTCCTGAGTAAGTCCTTAACCTTATATTTTATTTTCATCCTGATTAAATCTGGAAAGGAAGAAGGCGGAGGTCAAGCTGTTTTTCTTTTTTCTTTACGATGATTCTCTCTGGAAGGAAATCGCAACCGAGCTGTGATTTTGGCGGTGACCTCGATCGCCCCTGGCACCTGTCTGGACTACAGCGGGGTGCCATCTGTCCTCCCGTAAAAAGCTTGTCATGCAGTTTCAATTTAATCATATCGCGTCAGCGGCATCTGGGAATACTATTAGATGAGCTTGCTCTCACAGGAGAGCAAAAAAATAGCCACTTGGACCACAAACTGAACACCTCTCTATCACACGATAACATGGTGCATCAAAATTGGGTTTCTAAAGATGTGTGCAGCGGCATACTTTTGAATCAACAAATTTACCATCCTAAATTAGGCTTGAAGCATTCAAACATTATTTCAGAGCATAAGCCTCCACATCATTTTGTTAACGTTTGGAGCGTTTATCTCACCTTATCTTTGTTTGGTCAAAGTGGTCGGTGACGTGATCTAGTGCACAAATGCAGGTGTTCTGCCACAAAAGACTCTAGATTTATTCAAAAACCCACGATGAGCTCATGCACGGTTGACTTTGAGGGCCACTGAGCATTTCACTTCTTTCACACTGTGACGGCTGGAAGCAAACAGCATCTATAATTTCATCAATCGTGTCGGAAAACCTCTAAAAGTAGCGCAGAAATGCGCTGGTGCCCCCACAATTTCACAGCCTAGGTGACAAAATCTGTCATGGGTATCCGTGTCGGGGGAAACCGCAATTCATATTGTTCTTTGGTGAGGTGGATAAAGTCACTAGGCCAGCACATTTTTTATCTTAAAATATTGAAGGCTTTAAAACATGTGACAGTTTTGTTTTTAAACTTGTCTAAATCTGAAATTTGAAGGTCATGATCCTTTCCTTTGTAATTTCTCCCAGCTACTGTCATATTTTAGCAGGAGAGGGCAAGTGAAAACTAAGAGAGGATGAGCAAATGCACAGATAAAAAATAACTCCAGCATTGGCAATGAGAAAAGAAGGCACACCTTGAGTGTTCAATATTTGTTTTTTTAATTTTTCATTTATTGGCTCCTCATCTGTCCATCAAATGAAAAGTCTGCTAAATTTATCCTGCAAATGTCCTCTGATGATAAGATTGTATGATGACATGAAGATTAGTTAGGTCCTTGTTTTAGGCTCTGATGAGCTATTTCTCAATGGAAATATTCATTCCTTTCAAAATGAGCTCTAATCCCTTTAACATATCTATAGCCATTAGTTTTAATGGCCCAACATAATACAAACCCCTTTAACACACCCAGAAGTGTCTTCACTATGTCTCAATTCAAACCAAAACCACTGCCACCATAAAAAAAAAAAATCCAGCAGATCAGGAATGTATTATTCACAATGTTCAGTCCATGTTGTCCACAAATCTACCAGAGGCTAATTTGTTTCTTGACATCTGCAGCAGAAAGAAGTGACAACGAAGGTGGAATCTAGGGGCAGGCAGGGGTGGATCAAGGAATTACAGAAAGGGTGGGGCACAAAACCAAAAAGTAAAGGAGACGAACATGCCCCTTTCATTTCATTTCTTTTTCTTTTCTATTTTAACAAAAAATAAGGGGGGGGGGGGGCGTGCCCTGGTGTGCCCCCTCCTGGATATGCAACTGGCAGGCACCTGGAAAATTTTGAGTGTTTCATGAGTTCTTTTGCATGATTTTTTTTTTCCAGAGTCAAGTGCGCATGCACGTGTGCGCGTGTGTGAGTGGAGGAGAGGAGTTTGTAACATGTGATGGACCATTCCTGCAGCCTGCAAAACTGATACATAAAAAACTAGAGATTGTAATTTGTCATCACTGACAAATTAAGGTGATCCGATCTTTTTTTTTAATCAATGATTCGAGTCCTGATACTGCAAAGTCTCAGCTACAACATATTAAAATCTGAGAGAAATTCACCGAAGCATAAGTAAGATAGTGCTCGATAAAGAGAGTCATGTCAATTTTCACATCTAAAAAATTCCCTCCCATAGAGATAACACGTCATAGCAAAGATAGAAAAAGAAGTACATATGACCTTTGACCCCACTTTGCACAGACAAGATGGCATCTGAGCAAAAAGTGGTTATTTTATGAAATGATCCCTGTAACATGGTCTTTACGTGTGCAAAATATGGGAAAGATAGGACATGTATTCACCAAGATACAGGATGAAACATCTATGACCTTTGACCCTAATTTACATACCCAAGATGGCGTCTGATCAAGTAGTTGTAATTTTATGAAATAATTTTCGTGACATGAACTAAACATGTGCAAAATATGAAGGTGATAGGGGCTGTTTTTCTTGAGTTATTGCAAAGAAAGTTGCAAAAAGAAAGAAATATTTCAATACATCGAAGATAAATTTTAATTTCAACCAAGTTTTTTAACGTGATCCCGACAACGTATGAAAAAACGAAGGGCACACTTACGATAGCCCTACATCTCAGCTACAACATATTAAAATCTTAGAGAAATTCACCGAAGCATAAGTGAGCTAGTGCTCGATAAAGATAGTCATGTCAATTTTCATTTCCATAAAAATTGCACTCCCATAGAGATTACACGTAAACTGGTCAAATTTGACAAGGTTACCTTCAATCCATTTTTTCGAGGTGATGTCGTCATCAAATCAAAATTGTTTAATTACATTTATGAAAGAACATTTCATAAGCTACAACATATTGAAATTTGGGTGAAAATTGGCAAAGGATTAGTGAGATACGCTCGAGTAAACTTGAAATTTGATGACGTCATTTTGAAAATCTACTTTTTTTACTTTATTAAGAAATTTGATATCTTTTAATCATTTTATCAGCATAGCCAGCCCATGAAATGACATGTACAACTCATCACCTTTCAGAATATGTAAAGAAAATGGGGGGTCACCGTCCATCCTGACGAGTAAAATCCGATTTAAAATTGGCGGTTTTTTGGCATAGTTGCACTGTGTATCCCCATTGACGCACGCGCGGAATTTTGAATTTGACGGGCCCGTATGACGTCATATTGAATCGGATCGACTTGAAACTTGGTAGAAATATTCCTTGAAATTTCGGACATCCGATCCGTGTGAAAAAATTGAAAATTTCTATTTCATATTAGCTGTGCGTGCGTATATGTGCGCGCGCGTACGCGTCCGTCCAATTTTTTCAATTTTTCAAAAAATGCTCCAAATGGTCTGAAACGTGTGCAAAAAAAATTTGAGCTGGATTTGAGCATACAAATATTTCAACGCGCGCGTACGCGCGCGTTTTGAGATAAAAATGAATTTTGAGAATATGAGTAGAATGCGCTTGACTTGAAATATATGTGACGTAAATTTCATTGAAATATTCCATTCCATTAATGAGATATGCATGAAAATGTGTTTTCATATAATGACGTCATAGTGACGTCACGGTCGACTGATCACTATGATTTTACTTGCGCTGTCGTCTTTGCGACATGATACATATATGGTATAAGTCTGACATTGAGAGGCAATGCACTTTCTGAGCTAACCTCTGCACAACTTTTGAGGAGAAATAAAGAAGAAAAAGAAGAACAAAGAATCAGTACAGATACAGAAGGTGATCCGAGAGGATACTCGGATCACCTAAAAAGTTTGTCTCGGTGTTGACAGATGTTTTAATAGCTCAATATTTACATTGATATAGCTACAATTCACACACAGCAGTAATCGGTTTTTGCATCATGATGTAAAAATCCATTTCATTTGCCACCATTCACACATGGCACCAAAAAAGAACTAGAAAAAAAGTCACTTGGCTGCAAATGAAACATTTTGAATCTCCAGACTGCACCAATGACTGGAGCATGACCCAAGGCACCCAAGTGTGCAAACCTATGTGTGGGGAATTGCATTGTGGGATTTAAAAAAAAATTATACCAGTTTGCCATGTGCCATCCAAACATGCTGTGCAGGGCTAAATCAATGCGAGAGTTCCAAGAAAACTCAAGCAGCACCGATGTTTACATCACAAGATGTTTGTATCATGAGAATAATATTTGTGTGTGTGTATGTGTGTGTGTGTGTGTGTGTGTGTGTGTTCACACACAAGAATTACCATGGTAACAGTTTTTGCATCCTGCTGCTTTTTGATTTTGATCAGCGGTGTGTGACATGCTGCTATTAACGTGTTGAGGATGGGCTGATTTTGCTACAACACGCATTTCCGATAGACCCCTGCCTGAGTATACTCTGGACTCGTCCTCAGTGAGTTAAATGACAGCCTTGATGACTTCAGTTTCAGTCACAAACTATTTTCTGCTTTATACTTTCGGTGCGGTGGCCATATTCTCTCTGGAAGATGACAGAGGGCTTTCCGATCGGATGCCGAGGAAGGCATTGCGAGGGAAGAGCTTACACTTGGTCATCATGGCCTACTTTTACGGTCTATAGGTTGCAACCCGAGACCACCAGAGGAAGGAAGCTTGGTTGCGGACCTGGAACTCCCACGATGCAACACACCGCAGCAGGATTTGTTTTCCTACAGTTACTAAGCAGCAACAGCTATTCTTTAGTCTTTACTGGCTGACCGCTGGTCATCATTAGGACAGTTAATGTATTCAAATCTATAGATATTATTCCCTCGAAGAGTGACCATCCATTTTCCTATCTAGCATCTTATGACTTTCAGTTTGAAGGCAAAAAGTTGCTGGCATATCAGGGAAGTCTTTGGCATCATACCTGCTGTTCAGCAGGAACTACACCTGCTGCAACATTACACATGAAATCTGAACATGTTGGTTTAAACCCATCTATTAGTCATCAATATCAGACGCTGACCCCCAAAGACATATGTCTGATACGTCTGGATTCTCTCAAAACTTGAGACACCTATGTCAGCACAGCTGATAACAATAATTTGTTTCATTTCTCTTCAAGCACTTGGAATTTGACCAGAATTCATCCGTGGCAGGGAAGGGACATTAGCTAACATTTCCCCTTGTAAACAGTCGTAGGAGATAAGCTAAATATGTTGAATCAAAGCTATGTGATGTTCTATGTAGCTGCTTATAATTACTCCATTCCACAACCTCCAAAGCAGGATGTCAATGGCTACTTGACAGCTAGCCAAGGCAGCATTCAGAAGTCATCAAATTTCACATGAAAACTGCCAAAAATATTTCCTTCAACACATCTAAACGATACCCTTCACTACCCCCCCCCCCAACACATTTACAAAAACAGATACCTATATAAATAAAACCAATAACATCAAATATCTTACAATACAGACATTTTTTTTTTATTTGCTTGCTATATCTACCTGTACCTAAACTCAGGGGTAATTATTATTGCAAAAGGACAACACTGTTGTGACTTACCCCTATATTAATGATGTGTCATTTCTTAGCAAGTACACAGTAGATATAATGATATCTGGCACATTTTCTTGGTAATCAAATTAATTTCTTTCATCTGGTAAATGCAAGCTGAATCTCGTCCACAAAAAGGAATCTGTGCAAAGATTTCAATCACACTTATTTGGATTTCGTCGGGTGCCCGTGCATTGGCCGTTAATGCAATACAATTTGTATTGCGTTAACGGCCAATGCACGGGCACCCGACGATTTATAGGTGGATACTTACTTCATTAGTATTACCTATTATTCAATCATACTGTATTTCCATCTGACAAAAGGTAATAAATACATAGTACAAAGTGTACATCGGACAAATTATATCATTTAACAATCTGTAAAAAGTACAAGTCATGAAGTATAATACAATATATATATGTATGAATGAATAAATATGAGAAAAACGATGCATACTTTGCAGTGGTGACAAGAAGATGTAAATATAGCAACGAAAACGAGTGCTCTACTGAAAAGCTGAGCTTTCATGGGAAAGCCATGCAGGCATACCTTGTGCCTATTCAGATGCTTATTGGGGAAGAAAGTCTCTTGGGAAAAATTAACAAATATAATCATATTTCCCCATGGTGGGAAATGCAGCCACAATTGTGATTAAAATCACTTTAATACATAATCACTCCTGGGGGTATCAGCCTAATATGGGCAATTGGCCTCACATCTAGAGTGAACATAGTCTTGTTTTCTAGAAATTTGTTGCATTTCCACACCCTCATACTACTACAGCCACATCTATTACTACTAGCCTGAAACAAAAACCATTATGCCATTCTCACTGGCAAGCCTGACTATCCTACATGTGCAAATATTTTGTCCTCTTGAGTAACGTAGGAATCCTACATTAAACTGTTGTATAGGCCCTATATCCTAGGTAATGTCAGCTGCTTATATTTTTTTTTACTGATTTCACAAGCAGACTGACAAAAACACACAAAAATACTGTTTCCTACAGCATAGCTGCAATTTATAACATCTTCAAGGTTGGAAATCCACAACTTTGCTTCTTGGAATGAGATATAACGGCAAAGACTCATTCCATCCCTGTGGTCTATTTTGCGTATTTCTTTTTCTGTCAAGTTTGTAGCAAAACATGCAAATATGGGTCTGAGATCTAGACTAGAGTCACAAGGAGACAAACCCTACATGTATTCTTGAGTTTTGGTGCACTGTGATAAATAAGTTATTCACTTGAAAACATTTCACAGCACCTCAGTTTTGCACTTTTCCTTCCTTTATTTCCTTCTCTCTTTTTTTCTCTGGAGTGCTAGGGGTTTGTTTGACATTATTGGTGTTGAGAGTCAAAGTCTCCAATTTATTGAACACCATGTGTAAAAAACCCACGGGTCTTCTGGCATCAAATGCGTCTACCAGACAAATTCTGATATTCTTTTCTTCTATCCACTGCTCGCGGGGACAACACAACCAAAGAACTACTCGGTTTGACATTTGAGAGCAAAAAAGAAAGTCTGCATGTGTAGTTTGTAGTCACAGCAAATTCTCACACATTCTTTTTCCCCTACTATTCCGTTTTGTCACTCTCACCTTGGCATCACAACACAGTAATAAAAGTATGCTGTGAGAAAACTTAATGGAAGAGATCAATGGCCGGATACATGGGCTCAGTAGTTGAAGGGTCAGCAAAGATTGCATGAATCTAGTTGTACTGTAAAACATGATATATTCGCGGCATGAAATTTTCGCGAATTGGAGCTGACAGCCTTTTTCGCGGCATGAAATTTTCGCGAATTGCCACTGGCGATCAATGCATGTAGTGTAGACAAAAACTTTCGCGAGCATTTTAATTTCGCGAATTTTGGCGCTCGCGAAATTCGCGAAATTAAAATGCACGCGAAAATTTCTCGTTTTACAGTATATCGAGTACCTGCAGCCTACCAACAACACATAAACAAACAAACGAGTGATCAAAAAGTGGCAATGTGTATTACAGATCATGGATGTAATGTCCTAAAACTATCCTTCAGTCTGACAGAAATCGCTTGACTAAAAGCATGCATTATATTACATGATATTGCCTCATAGATTTGAAATGGCAATGTGGTGATTTTCCACAGATTTGCATTTAGGACAATGTGCACTTGCTTCAAAAATATACCAAACTACTTATAAAACAGCAACATTCATAGCTTTAGTTTTAGTACGGTATTTGTAGTACTCTTAACTTGACTACACATCACTGTGAAGGCCCAAGTAAGCTTTGAAAATAATGATAATGCCTACAAAATCATGAAGCCAATATATCACATTAATGTCTGAATGTTTATCTCTGTGCACTATGCCATAATCTTGACCTGTCCAGGTCTAATAAATTGTTCGTACAAAACCATGCTGAATACAACATAACAACCTTAACAGCCCATAGGACCTACATGTATAAGCGAAAATAAAATGAGTGAGGTACTGTATAAGCTGTTATTTTCGCGTACAGATATTTTCACGAATGGGGAGGTCACAAACATTTTTGCGAGAGGTTGTTTTCGCGAATTGACACTGAAGCTGTTGTAAATTTCACTATTACTCTAGCGCATGGCAATATTTTCACGAGTTGTTAAATTCGGAAACAACAATGTTACTGCAGTTTAACAGATAAATATCGAATAAAAAGAGTAGCTTGGTACCATTTCTCCTAGTGATTTTACCTGATGAGGCCAATAATCGTAAATGAGCCTACTAATACGCTTGGCCATGTCACAGAGGCCCAGCGAATACCTACAGAGTTTAAACAGATTCCAGAAGGACAAAACCTGACACCCTCTCTTTGTACATGCCTCACACTATTTCTATCGACTTCCCCTCCCCCACTTCCGCAACAGGAAGTCTTATAGCAGGATGGATATCTATGGCATCATGACGTGACTGTACTGGCTGTAGCAATGTACATTGAGGCAATGGGGGTGGGGGTGGGGTGGGGTGAGGAGGGGGTAGATGGGGCAATTCTGGAAAAACTGAGTCACTTCCACTGGTCTTCACTAACAATAAAGAGAAAAAAAGAGAGGAAAATGAGAACATTCTTTCACTGTCCCACTTCCACGACAGAAATAGCCATGGCAACAGGGAGCAAGTTATAAACCTGGAACTCCAACAGACTTCCTGGAAAACAAAGAGGATCCACTAGGCAGGGCACCTTTAGTGCGGGGGAGGGCCGGAGGATTTGTATAACCCTGTCTGATGCCGCAGAAACTGTCAGCAGGCCAATGGGCTGAGCAAAACAAGCCATCTCCAAAGAAGAATGAACACAGTATGTAGGCCTAGCTCCACCAACTCCAGAGACTCCAACCAAAAGCACCTTCTGATCTGGAGATTCTCCCGCCTGAAACCCCTATTAAACGGAGACTCCAAGTTGACGCATACGAAGCGCGAAGTTCCTAGGGTTCTAGATGCTCTCTGGTGCTATCTAAGGCTTATTTTCTTTTCCACATACAATAGCAATAAGTAAGAAATCCTTTCCAATGGGAGACACAGAGCCAGGGTGGGAGAAATTAAATCTCAAGTGGGAGAACGGGAGATTTTGCAAAAATGGGTTTTCGGCGGGAGATCTCCCGTCAAAAACGGGAGAGTTGGAGTCTCTGCAACTCTGCTAGCCTCTCAACTACAATTCAATTCAATCCAATTCAATTCAATTCAATTCAATTCAATTCAATTCAATTCAATTCAATTCAATTCAATTCAAAATTCACTTCATTTTCTGATCGGGATACGATCGAAATTATTAAGGTATACATGCAAATGTGAGATTACTTTACAGTGAAGTCAGCATTTAGCAAATATCAGTTTAGCTTTCCACTTGATCCCGCAAATGCCAAAGAATACCTTCATACAAGTCTCTGTTACAATATGCTCTTTCATGGCAGTGAGAATCTTTGCAGGAAATTCGTGTCACACACTGGAAATCCGACACTGCTTGGATACAGCAAATTTACTGGTTTAAGTCTGGGCAAACTCTGGAGAAAAACGTACACAATGGCATTCCAGAAGCTAGGCAAACTTGGGGGCTCCGGGAAATCATTCTGTAACAGTGCTATTCCCAGGCACAACGGCACACAGCAAACAATGGGGAATGGAACCAGGTCAGTCGAATCAAAGCTTGATCAAACTCCGCAAGAAGGCAAATGTTCCGCACATCTAACTCCTACGGTCAAAGCACATGGCTTCAGCACAAAGCTAGATCTGCCAACACAAGGCCGTTTGTGCTGGGTCCGATTACAATTCCTAGTACAAACCTTGCCCTTCAAAATCCTCCTCATAGACCTCTCTACCCAGGAAATTGTATCAAGATGTTACCCTGTGCCTAAACCTGTTTTCATGGCTATTTGCATGTTTACCCCCAAAGTATCCAGGTTTGGTACCTAACTGCTGTTAAAAACAAAAAACACGCACACACACCAAAAAAAAAGTATCTGTGAATTTATGACAATGACATGAAAATAGAAGAATATCTATGTAATGAGTCATTCCTTCACATTATAAGGTGCTGCTTTCGATGAATAGCAATTTCCCAAAGAGATAAAACACGGTACACGAGGTCCCCATAAACCTACCCTCTCCTCACCATTATGCATCACCACACAGTTTATCCCAGACAACCCTTTTTGTTATGATATCCGTGATATGCAAAAAAAAAAAGTGCGTTTGAGATAATTTAGCTTGACGCACTCCCACAGAGAAAGACAGAAAAAAAATCTGTACAATCTGTACGAGATGACAAGCACTTTATGCCATCCAAACACAAAAATCTGATGAATAAGGGTGTTACGTTTCATTTCTTGACCTAGATTCAGCCTCTGGCAACTTCTGCCCAGACGCATTTAAATTCGATTTGGGCCCCTGTCCCCCTTTTTTCAGGATGGTCGGAAGGTAGTCTAGATCAAAGACAACTGTGCAAAGATGCGTTGCATGGCAACGACAGTCATAACTACACTAGCATCAAGTGGTTTGGCAATAAAATATGAGACATGCAGGAAAGAGAAAGAGTGGTAAAGAGAATTTCAACACAGGGCGATTTCGTCCATTTGCTAACGTATATTAACAAGAATATTCGCTGAGTCCTTGCGAATTCGCAGTAGCCTTGAATTATGCAACTAATCTTCTTGCAGGATGACTTATTAAACAGATACATAGTTTCAATGATATTGATACTGTATCAAAAATATTACTTTAATTTTGGAACACACCAGAATGGAGAAAATTTTTCAAATAATGAAGCCAAGATACACAGCATAGGCCTATATAACTTGTAGTTTTTATGTTCAGGTGCCAACTATCACAGGTATCTTATTCTGTTTTGTTTGTTTTACAATCCAGTTTTTTAATCCCCAAAAAGATGCAAACAGTAAGAAAATTTCAGTGTTCAGATCAAGCTGATTCTTGCTGACACAGCCTAACCTGAAACATAATTTTTCAACATAAAAAGTGCTCCCGAACTGTAGTTTAATCGCTTTGAGGACAATGGATCATTTATAATAATCATGGCCATCAGCCAAAAGCTTGTTGCTAGGTTACGCCAGACATATTCGGCAGCAGGAGAGTGGTTCTCAGCGCTGATGCTCAGAAAGGGGAAACGAGGGTCAATTACAAACTTCCCAAATGGCATCAAATCTCAAAGAGGCATGGCTCATCAATGAACAAGTATAATACCCCAAGTGCCAACACAAAGTGGGCCACAGACAGTGAATTCAAGTACAGAGGTTATCTGTTCAAAGGATGTGTAGTGTAGGCTCCTTGATTTTCTTTCTTACTCTCCTCACATAGCTGAAAGTTTTCCTTCTATTTCCTGATTATAATGTTTTGCTTATTTACGATTGAATTCATGTTTTCATTGTTTTTATTACCATCTTGAATATCAATCACTTTTTATGGTTACATCATTTTTGATAATTTTATATATATTTCATGATTTTCCTGAAATTTGCATAATCTATACGGTTTTATTTGACACAGAAAAGGCTTCACAGATGACACATTACTCTTTTGCAGTATAATTAATTCTTCTTTTCATGCAAATGCCATTACGTGAAAAAAGAGAGCACAAAAATGAATGAACTTATGAATATAATCATGATTTAAAAAATTGTCTTCACTGTTAAAGATGACGATCAAATAAATAGAACATTAGGCCAGTGGAACGATATGAGTGATGTCACATCTTTACATACATATGATTTCAAGCTGAATTGTCATTTCACATTGTGATACACTATCTCTGGTGAAATCCCAAGTAAATTACAGTTATGACCTTCAAATGATGAACGGATTACTATCAGCCACTTGGTTGTCTAGACACACATTTCTGCCAGATCATCACGGGATGATGTCACAAACATGAAACTTGCAGTTTGTGGTAAGTTTGCAAGGAGAGGGCCATTGCAGGAAATATTTTAATGACATTCACTCCAGAGACCATCAAAGCCTGAGACATTTGGATGATCTCATCTTCTGCTGCACAAATAGGACAAATAATCACAAATTCCACAATTTTTCAGATCATCTTCCAGTTTCTGCAAATCTATGGTGGCATAACATGGCATGATAGATGTAATTGCTTGTTGTAAAGCAACTATCTCTAATGAACATTATTACCATATAAACAGCTAATTTTCCTCTCCCATCCACATTCTTCCATAGCCATGTGTGAACGAAAAAAAAAACCCACCCAATTGTCACATTGCTATGCAAACCCGTTACTGCATATGCCAAATGTTTTGCTAGGTTTTTACTTTCGAGAATTTAACAAGTCACATGCTATTTGTGAATATAGACATACTAAAATATTAACCCTGTTCCTAACATGCATACTGTGATGTGCATGCAAACATTCCTCAGTTCAGTACTGTGCTCCACAATCGCAAATTTAACCACTCGCAAAATTGTCGGGAAGTCCCGATTCGTGAAAAATTAGACTCGCAAAAATTTAGACTAAATATATGGCATACACAGTAACTCCTATGCCTGAATGCAGCTATTGTATCTCGGAATTTACAATATCAACATTTTGGTCTTGGTAACTATGATTTGCATGAAGCATTACACTCAAAGAATTGTGATGTGATGTCTATATAGGGCCTATCAATCAAAAAAGAGAACAGTTTGTTAAAATTGTACATGTTTAACTTTTTTTAATATTTGTTCTAAAGCCAGCACCCCACCACGTAATATCTTGCAAATGAGGAGCATTACCTTCAATATCTAATCGGTCAGACTGATTGCACATTTCCAAAATGATAAACGATCATTGTAGTTACCACATTTCAATTAAAGCCACACAAAACAAAACAAAAATGGCAATGTTGGTTGGGTGCAGTGAGAATATAAATGATATAGCCAATCCATATGTAGCCTAAATGGTGCATGGTGAATAGACTATGAAATTCAAATCATAAACGCTATGTTTTCATAACCTATTTTCTGACGGGAAGCCACAATATAATCAAGTTTCTCATTAGTCAACGAAGGGTTTCACACTTGCAAGAGACCTTGTTTGTAATAACATTCTGAAACAGGTTTACAGCTACAATGTGCTCCGCCCTTAAATGAGTCTCGTCATCAAATTCAAGTGACAAGTTATATTCCATGCATTAGTTGCATCAAAAACTTTGTCCATCAAACAAGCAACATTAACTGCCAATATGCCTCCATACATAACTATGTATCTATATGCACGTGAAGTGAATAAAGGTCATGCTATGTTCTATACCTCCTTATTCATGACCTTTAGGTAAAACCTTTCATATTGCAAGTTACACAAGATAGAATCGAGCAAAACTGGGTTGATATGTACACCTCAGGACCATGATTGGCTAAACGTAGTTTGAAAAAATGTGTTTCACTTTCAGACCTACAAAAAATAAAAGAACTTTGAGTGGCATGAAGCATGTTTCCATTTAAGTTTTGTAACAAGTTTGTCTGCCAATCTAAAAAGGTTGAAATGATTCTAACTTGATCCCCTCTAGCCAATTTCTACAGGCTTTTTAAAATTCAATCAAACATACCAATAATCAATCGAAAAAAGAGCAATTTGTGCCTGGGACTCTTGCTTACTCAGCCTTTTCCTTCCATATTGACCAATGGTTAGGGGAAAAAAAAACCAATTACATCTTTCAGGCTGCTGGGAAAGTCTGCAGATGTTTCCGTTTGGAAAAAGGGAATGCTTTCATATATATTTTTCTTACTCCTCTTATGCATGGCTCTGGCACTATTATTGCACTGATTCCTTACCTAGACCCCGTTTACGGTGCGAGGCTCGGCCGCGGCTCGGCCACGGCCGAGTCCACCTTCATTTCAGTGTAAACGCGCAAAAGGCCAAAAAATGCGAGGCCAAAATTGGCCTCGCATTTGGCCACGCTCTGGAGGTGGTCTCGGCCGCGGCCAAGCTGCGGCCGAGCTGCGGCCGAGCCGCGGCCGAGCCGCGGCCGAGCCCGGCCTTTTCTCAGTGTAAACGCAAACTGGGCCAAATGCGCGGCCAATTTTAGTCTGGCTTCCAAACCCTCTGCTGTACTATTTCGCTGTTCAGGATATTAACCCCCTCAACGTCGAAATCTAGCATAGTTTAGGGTGGTTTTGTCCTGCAAAGGATTTTTTCCTTCGGCAAAGGCCTTTGACCGAACGGCGACTTCATCGCCACGGAATTCATTTGGCAAAGGGTCTGAAAACCAGATAATACCAAATTGCGTTTGTTTACAAGCAGAGCGCCACTATGACAAAATATTGAAAGGTTTGCATCAAAAGCGTGGCCGAGCCCGGCAGTGTAAACGGACAAATTTGCGGGGCCCGGCCTCGCAATTGAGGCTGGGCTCAGCCCAGCCCCGCACTGTAAACGGGGTCCTACACAGCACTCAGTCAGCTACAGCAGATCCTTACACCATAGTAGGAGACTTCAATTTTCTCTGTATTATACCATGAATTGTCGAATAGGTTCTCAAAGAACTTGCCATCCGACATTCCCAATTGTTACCTGTCTGACTGCATCTACAGACGTCAGTCTGTGGGACAAGGGATACTAAATGGTCACATTTCATTCACAAATGTGAAAGGAAAATTCAACACACACACACACACACACACACACACACACACATAAAACATACAAATGAACAGAATTTAAAACAAAAATGATTTAAAGAGTCGAAGGCATAAAAAAGAGACCAAACACTGTATTAAGATTAATCTCACATTAAAAAAAAAACATATTTAAGAAACCTGAAGTCAACTATTGAAAGCACACCATGACAAGATCTACCATCAATCACTGCACATGTATCCATCAAGATGCAGATATAAAAGATGGTCAAGATATCTGTTTAATGGTCAATTGGTCAATATTATCTGTTTATTACTGACTGAGCCGAGCCACACTGCCTTTTCCCTCACTGACAGCGGAAATGAACGTCTGAGTGCCACTGACCTGTGCCACTCGTTCCAGGAGCGGGGGCAGCCACCCGACGTTTGCCTCGCAGTGACTGTCAAGAAAAGTCAGGATGTTGGCTTGGGCTGCATCGGCACCTCTCACTCGTGATCGTATCAGACCTGCCGCAGGGAAAAAATAGATATAGCTGTCCATCATCAAACACCACAAAAATCTCTAAAAAGGTATATCTATGAAAGGGTATTATCCACATAACATGAATTCTCAACAATCTTTCATCTCATCAAATCATGGTTAAAGTCCGTCAAGACCAAAAAAAATAAATAAATGAATAAAATGAATAAATAAATAAATAAAAAATCTTGTATGGAGACTTATCCTTCATCAGTTTTGATGCTGGGATGATGGCAAACATGTCGAACCACAATCTGATACTTCAGACATGAAACCTTGGTTTGCTCATAACCTATTTCCATGAATTCAGACACACTACACTTGCATATCATTGAAGATCTTAGTGTAAATATTGACGATAAGCAGCTGTCATGTAACTTTGGAAATAACAGAAGTACAGTGTATCCTCCCCTCTGATAAGCTCATGAACATTCATATAAAGCACATTCATACATTATACAAATCCTTGTTCGTAAGTCTGAGCACAAATAAATTTTTATTCATTCAAAATGAAATAAAGAAACAATTTGAGGGTTATGACATAGCTATACAATAGTTCAACATGAGCATAAGCAAGATCATTTTTTTTTAAATATGACATGAATACTACTTTTATAAAAGCACCAAGAACATACATTATAGATTGCCTTGATCATTTACTGGGTCATAAAATCAGAGAGACAATGGTCTGAGTCATATCAGAATAGTGGAAGCCCTGTATTTGTCTTAGTGCTGGAATTTGATTTTTAGCCAACTGTTAAAAATATATATATATAGTGCAATTGGAGTGTTTCAAGACAACATGGCAAAGATGAAATGAAAATTTTCACCTCAAATACAGCAATGAACAGGGTATGAGTTCTAGATGGCTTTGTGGGGTTGGAGATACTCAAATGTCTTCAGAAAAGATTCCATGCATACACTGCAAGGCTTACGAGAAGTAATGTCTTACTGTACATTATACAATGAAATCTATGAAGCATGACTTGGGCCTTTGTGAATAGTGCATACAAATAAAAACATGCTGTCGCACCTCTCACGTTTCAGCCTTAACACAACATGGACATCAGTCAAGCTTGAAATGTGGTTTGCACATTCAAATATTAGGAAGAAAAATGTTTGACAAACTATACAAGGAAATACAATGGTGCTTTGAGGGAAATTGAATGGCTCCAAGTCACGTAGTAGACATATGCTTTTTTGGGCTTTTCATTTGATTTTAAGGTTATTCACTCTGTTGCTGCAAGACAGAACATGCATTTTCTCTCTTTTTTTTTGCAAGGTTGGCAAAGGAACCCTTTAGCATACTCTAGAAGGCAAGACGAAAAAAATGAAATAGATATATACAGGCAGACAATACAAACTACAAATAAATAACAGCTTTAAAACTATTGTGCCAAGTCCTGAATCAGACTGACACGTGTTCTGGCAGTAAGAAAAGTAGGCCTAGGCCCTATATATTCCGAGGACATGTAGGCCGCTACTGGTTCCATGCCAGATTACTATGTCTGGCATACATGGTATATCCAGCTATATATATATATATACATTCATATATGGCAGACATATTAATGTGGCATAGAAGCAGTACTCGTCCATGGCAGAACATTAGTGTCTGAATAAAGAGATACACGTATGCTATTTTCAGCTGAATAAGAAAAACAGAGGTTATTCATACATACAGTATGTACAAATATCTACATTGTGTGTGTATGTGTGTATTCATGTCAGCTTTCTCTTTTAGCTGAGATTAGCATATTTCTATATTAAACATTCAATGTTTTAATATTCTGCAAGTTATGGGTACTGGCTCCATGCCAGATAAGTCATACCTATTTCATTGAGGTATTCTATATAATTCTCTTCTCTCTCTCTTCTCCACCCCTCCCCCTTGTCACTAGTGTTTGTTGGTAAGCAACTGGTTCTTTGTGTCTACTGTTTTGTTATTTTTTTTTTCTCCTTTTTAACCTTGCAACCTTACTTGGCTGGCCTTCCATTGACAAATGTTCAGCCTTTCTCCTTTCATTTCAGCCTTGGTCTGTATATGTGCGTGTGTGTGTGTGTGTGTGTGTGTGTGTGTGTGTGTGTGTGTGTGTGTGTGTGTGTGTGCATGTGTGTCATGTATGAGTAAGGAAAAGGAAACTATCTAGGAGATAAGAGCTTTTAAAGGGGAAATAAACACAACTGTACTCGAACGTGACAGGGTTACTCCGAATAAATGCAAAATTCAGACAAATATCACATCAACGAGACATGAAAACTCGTCACATTGAGGACGAGTTAGGTGATACGCTTGTGGTCATCAGATGACGGTCATCTGTGATCGACAAGAAAAGAATGTGATATAGGCACCTTGAAGTTATATTGAGCGTGCATGCGAAACCGTTTCTGTAACCACTCGGCCACGGGTCATCCACGGAAATGGTAAGACAAAAAAAAAACCAACAATGTATAGATATAACAGGGGGAAAGTCAATGCCCACTCAACTAACGTGGCCGTGTGAACATCTATTGCATTGCTAGACGGAAAAGCGGCCTTGCAACGACTGAGGTCGCTATGCCATTTCTGGCAACTTGGGAAAAATACGTCCCGCAGACATAAAACCTATAATCGGCTGGTTTTGATACCTTGCCTTTAATCACAATTTTCAGTGTAATGACGTCATCAAATTACAAAACAATGACATCGTCTTGAAAGACAATTGTTCAAAGTACAACACCTCAGTCGTCGTCATTACATACTATGATCGGTTTGACAAAGTCAACCTGCAAAATTTTGCTGCAGTCGAAGCAATGTGGTCTCCAACACACAAAAAAGAGGGATATGGCGTGTGTGTGTGTCTGTGTGTGTGTATAGGTGCGTTTATATACGAACGTGATTTCTACATGGACGAATATGTAATACAAAATTGAAGAAAAAAAAAAGTAAAATAGCTAAGTATTTTGTTTCGTGATCTTGTGGGGTTCGAACCCGCAACCTCAAGTCTCTGAGACGTCGCCTTTATCCACTCAGCCATACGTCTCGACGAGAAAATATGGGGAACGTAAACTTATGTATGTGAAAGATACATGAGGAATCGTTTTGTCCACATTCCAATTTCATTTTCAGTTTTAAACTGCAAAATTGTCAATCTGATGAGAAGATTTCAAAGAATAAAATGCATGATTACTGCAGCTTATTGTCTCAGCTACAACATACTAAAGTTTCAGAGGAAATGAAGCAAAATCAGCTGAGATAAAGGTGCTTAAACGTTGTTAAGTCAATGCATGGTTTAAAAAAAAAATCACCTCCCATAGACAATACACGTAAACTTGTCCGATTTTGCGTCTTTACCTTTAATCACAATTTAAGGTATGATGACGTCATCAAATATCAAAAGCATGACATGGACTTAAAAGGCAAATGTTCAAAGTACAACATATCTGAATTTGGGATAATATTAAGCTTAAACAACAGAGATACGAGTAAATGAATGTCAGAAACAGTACCTCAAAAAAATTAATTCCACTTTTTTGATTTCAGATGATGATATGATGACGTCATGAGTTTTCCTGGCAATATTTGTACTTGAAACGTTATTTCCAATTCATATGCTTTTGTAATATGCAATAGAAATATAGGGTCACCAGACGTTTTAAAGAGCTATGGCGACATAAACAAAAACATGTTTTTTCACTATATTTGCAGAAAGACGCGCGCGCGGAATTTCAACTTTGACGCCAGTGCATTCCTTTGTTATAGGTCAAAATCGATCGGAAATCGATGGATATTGTTACTCAAAGTATCAGAAATCCAAATCAGTCAAAAAAATTGCATTTTCATGTTGGTTACGCCCTCTGCGCGCGAAATTGCGCGGACGGACGCGCACGCGAGAAAATGTTTGAAACGCTTAAAATTGTCTGAAACTTCGAGATTTCCCATTGGGAAGTCGTTTTGAGCCTTTTAAAATTTTGACGCGCGCAAACGCGCGCCTAATGATGACCTTGGTAACTAGCGTTAAAAAGTAAGATAGAGCCTGACCTGAACTTTATGTCCACCGAAAATGATGCAAAAATGATATCTAGTTATGAAGTTATGATCGATCATGTGACAAGGTCCGAAAATCACAAAATGGCGCCTAGATGACGTCATAGATATGTTACTGTCATGAAAACCTTATTGTGCCCAGATATTGTTATGAGACATGTTGACTGAAAATGTCATGTCATTCCGTAATGTCATTGTTGAGATATTGACGGCACAAAATGTGGCAGAAAGAAAGAAGAATAAAAAAAAAGAGAAATTTTGACAATCACAATAGGTGATACGCTGATAGCGTATCACCTAATTATGATTTGATGTTAGGGAATGATGAATATAAGTTCTCCTCCTGGCATCTCAAAATGGCCATGGAGGTAGTAACAAAAGTGAAGTTAGAACAAATAAAAAAAGGTTTCCTCATTTGTTTGAGTATGAAACTCCCCTAGAGCAATTTTAGTTTAATAAATTAACATTTCATCTCAACTATGCTTAATGTATCACATTGTTTGTGTGTTCAAAGTCAGAGGAGGTTGATACTTTTCATGCAACTAATATGACAAATCCGATCTTTCCTTTTTCCGGGGGGGGGGGGGGGGGGGGGGGGGGGTTGGTTGTTAGCATGTGTGCATAGCATGGCATACCCATACAAAGAAATATTCTCTGAAATCTTATACCCCTTCCAGTAACTCATGCATTTTTGGCCAGCTTCTGGCCCAAGCTAATTTCGCCCCCGCGCCAAGCAGTAAAAGTTGCATTCAGTAACTACACCAGAGCCACACTCCTTTTACGATGACCTATTCACGAACTCGGCCACGTAAGGGATAACTACCATGGTAACTGCATGAATGTGCGCTCCAGCAAAATGCATGGGCAGGTAATTGTGACCTTTGACCGTGCAAGGAATTTTGGCCCGAGCCTGGCGCTGCTATTGCTCATAAACTCTTCATTCGGCACCAGGCCCGAGCCTGGCCCACGCCTGGTGCTAGCTTAATTCAGCAGTGCCAAAATACACTTTGGCCCGACCCATTCATAAACTCAACATTTTTACGACTTAGCTCGGGCAAGCCCCGAGCCAGAGGAGTTACTGAAAGGGGTACTAGTCATCTGAGCCAGATGGCTTTTGTTAAACCATCTGTAGACACAAGTATCAGCTGACAAATGCTAAACATTCAGGTATTTCTAATCTTTTTATGAATTGAAGAATACTCTCCTGGAACACTCTTTGTTTACAATGAAATTCCTAAATGGAACACCTTGCAATCTCTTGGCACAAAACTTTAATGTTAAAAACCCTCCTGCCCACCCACCCACCCCCCCCCCAAAAAAAAAATATCACTGAAGGTGATTAATACCCCCGCCCCGTGACGACAGTCTTACCCAAGGAATGATCTTTCCTTGATCTTCTGCCATTTAAATGCCGTTACCATGGCAATGCAGCTTCCGACACGTCCGAAAAATATGTCTTGCACATCTTCCCACCAAGACTATTGTGTGTGCCACATTTCATAAGCTTTTGTCAAAAACTGAGGAAGTAGTTCAATCCACAAGATCTTTCCTTGATCTTCCGCCATTAATATGCCGTTACCATGGCAACGCAGCTTCCGACACGTCCAAAAAATATGTCTTGCACATCTTCCCACCAAGACCAATGTGTGTACCACATTTCATGAGCTTCAGTCGAATACAGAGAAAGTAGTTCAATCCGCAAGATCTTTCCTTGATCTTCTGCCATTTATATGCCGTTACCATGGCAACGTAGCTTCCGACACGTCCGAAAAATATGTCTTCCACATCTTCCCACCAAGATCAAGGTGTGTGCCACATTTCATAAGCTTTGGTCAAAAAACTGAGGAAGTAGTTAAATCCGCAAGATCTTTCCTTGATCTTCTGCCATTAATATGCCGTTACCATGGCAACGTACTTTCGGGTACTGTCGAAAAATGCGTCTTGCACATCTACAACCAAAGGCACACATCTGTACCAAGTTTCATGGAAATTGGGCAAAAACTGAGGAAGTAGTTTGCAACACAAAATTTTCCATCATTTTGGCTCATAATATGTGAGCTGTTACCATGGCAACATACTTTTTGTCACTGTCAAGAAATGTGTCGTGCTGACCTATATCCTAAGACAAACATTCAATATGAATTCCATGAGAATTGGAAGAACACTGATGAAGCAGTTTTGCCATGAAGCATTTTGCCCTATATTTTACCAATAACATGCCGTTACCATGGCAACGAACTTTTTGCCACTGCGGAAATATGTGTCTTGCACATTAACATATTCAGATGAACATCTGTACCTAATTTCATAAAAATTGATCAAAAACTGTGGGAGGAGTTCGCGACGCAAGATTTGTACCCATTTTTGCCCATAATATGCCGTTACCATGGCAACGTACTTTTGGGTACTGTCAAAAAATACGTCTTGCACATCTACAACCCAAGGCACACATCTGTGCCAAGTTTATGGGAATCGGTTGAAAACTGAGGAAGTAGTTCGCGACGCAAGATTTGCAACGGACCGACCGCCCGACCGCCCGACCGCCCGACCGTCCGCTGATTGCTATATACCCCCTTCAAACTTCGTTTGGCGGGGGTATAAAAAGATGCTTATACCCCATGTGTACACACAGCTGGGCCCAGGAGCGCTTATGAAGCGCTTTGACTTTATGCCCGCCCTCTGTGTCTGTTCGTACAGATCACCACCACTCACCGAGACCCCATGCAAAGTGACTGAGAGGAACATAAATGTCATGGGGACCTTCGGTATGCGGGGGAACTTCAAACATGTAAGACCTAAACTGTAAGCACAGCGCTCACTACATACCCTTTCAGAGCGCTCTGTACGTTGTTGACCATTTGTACGGAGTTTAGAGTGCTTCAGGAGCGTTCCTGAACCTAGCCTTGAGAGGGGGGCATAACTCAGGAGTTCTCCAGGTCTCGACTGTTGGTTCATACAGAGCTAAGAGGGGTTCAGCAGCGCTCCTGGAGCACTCTAACAAACTGCCCGGTATAAATGGGGTGTTTGTACTTGTGCATTTAATACCAGACAGGTACATCGTGGTTTGTGCACCTGTACCAGAATGCACAGTGGCAGTATGGGTCATCCAAGTAGAAATCCCTATGGCAAATCCTTCTCTAGTCTGAAGAAGTAGCATTATACCATCCGAGGTAGGGGTACCTCCATGATTATGCATACAAGGTCTTCACTACAGAGAAGGCAGACTGTAGGGTAGTATTTTAGTTGGGCCTGTGGGGAAGGAAAATGAGAAGTAAACATGGTTCCTTAATTTCAGGGCTTTTTTTTTCACCTTTTTCTCCCAAGGGTCTCTTTAAGTGCCTCACTAACCCTCTTTCAGATGAGGGAGTATGGACACATTTTTTCTTGTCTGAATGCCCGCATTATCAATACGTTGTTTCAATATAGCATATTTTTCAAAACGATGTTTTGAGCATCGTTTCGTCCAATCTTGCGATATTCATACAACATTTTTTGTGTCTGAATACTCTTGCTTACCCATATGTCATATAAGTAGGCAGGGCTTATTCACAATGCGTGCTTAGGGCCTGACCTCTACTACAGAGGAGTCCAGCACAAAGTATAAACATGAAGCTCAAAGCCTGCACAAAGTTGTGCTGCGCAATGGAGAGACTCATTCATATTCATAAGCTTCCCAAGAAAGTTCAACTGAGCGTGACATCTGAACGCTCCCATCATATTATCGAGTAACGGGGTGTTGCATCTAAATGGACTCATCAATACGTCGTATATCCATACATCATAATGATTATATGAGAAGTTGATATGTCTGAAAGGGACTTCAGTCACTTGATGAAAACAAACATCTCATGTATGAGAGCATCACTGTGGCTATTAATCAAATGTCTCAAGCAGATGAAATATAATCATTTTGCTGTTGTTTCAAAGGTCTGCATAGAGTACCAATGTGATGATGTCAGTCTTGAACCAGGTGTGAGCATAATTAGCAATCGTAGTGTTCATATTTCAGGCCAGGTGAGGTTGTATAGAACTGGTTTCCATGGCGATGAATAGCCATGACATCACACTTTGGTGCTTTATTGTTACTGTAAAATGACTGTCCTTTTCAAATGATGATAATATCAGTTATAAACATGCATCAGAATATGAATCTATACTTACTTGATTTTAGATAAAGATGAAAAAGCTACAGCCTATTTCATTTCCTATGATATAGAAATTTCATGTGCATGAACACACTAATCTCATTCAAACATTTTCCTCATTAATGGTAGCTGCTGTAATTGATGAATTTTGATTACATAATTTGCCAATTACTTACAAGGAAGCTGTGTGTAAGATTTAATTTAAGTTCCTACACGAACTGAAACTCAAGAGTAACCATTAAAAGCATTCAATACAAGCAAAAGACATCTAAAACGATTATCTAAAAGGCCTTGCAGTGTGGGGATTTGTGGTTGGCCCAATTCATTTGCTGATCAAGGTGCATTTGAAAACCACCAATAGCACCGGTCAGCGAATATGTGCATCGTTATGATCATCGGTAATGGTTTACTCCACTTGGCACTCTTCAGCTTTGTGTGTACGAGACATACTCATCACTGATAAAACTGTATAAAATTCGTTATAAGGATTCTCAAATATATCCAAACCAGGCTAAACAGCTCCATGAATTCCCATGCTGTCAGGTCTTTAAAGGGAACCCAAACCCAAAGAGCAATGTGGATTGAGTTAAAGCAGCAACATTAGTAGAACACATCAGTGAAAGTTTGAGGAAAAGAGGACAATCGATGCAATCACTTTCACTGATGTGTTCTACTAATGTTGCTGCTTTCACTCAATCCACATTGCTCTTTGGGTTTGGGTTCCCTTTAATGCCAGCTTGTTGCTGGAGTCAATGCTTACCTTCCCTGACTTCATTGCGTAGCAGTTTCACTTTGGGTATACTGGTTAAAATCTCTCCGTCAGAGGCTGAAAAATGAGAACAGAAAATTTACAAATAAAACTTCACTGCAAAGTACGTATCTATTAATCAGTAATTTGCAAATATTACACACTGTTGCAATGAAACTTGGATTTGTAGAACAAATTATTGCACAGGGATCCTTACCAATAGACAACTTTGACAGGACTATCACAACATTGTTTTGACTGTTCAAAAAATGTTTTAGGGGAAACATGTGCTTACCAGTAAGCTCATCATGTCAATATGACTAATTGGATAAAATGTACAATTCTTTTCCCTCCCTCATTGGTTTGTCAAAGTTGATCAAATTCCGATTTAAACACAGATTGATTACTAATAACTATTACATTAAATGAATAAATTGGTCAAATCTTGCCAGACATCACGCTGCTCCACTCTTTGGCCCGAATTCACGAAGGTGGTACAATCTTGTCCATGGTTTAAACCATGGACAAAGACCATGGGACACCAAGTGTTGCATGGCCTATTTGGTTATGAAATCAGTCATTTCGTCAACAAAATTACCATTTCGTAACGTGATGACAACATTTCGTCGACGAAACGATCATTTCGTTAACGATATGGTCATTTTGTCGACGAAATGACTGATTTCACAACAAAATAGGCCATGCGACACTTGGCGCCCTATACAAAACTACAGTCTTTGTCCATGGTTTAAACCATGGACAAGATTGTAACCTTCATGAATTCGGGCCTTTAGGACTACATCTAATATGTGGACCTTAAGGTGGGATTTCACGGAGCACGCGAACGATTTGCGAAGGACGCGAATGGCAAAATCCAGCATTCGCATTTTGGTCTGCAAAAGATCGCCAAACGAACGTGAGGGTTCGGAAGCGTCGTCAATTGTTCGCGAATGTCGTTTTTACTTCGGCGAGAATTTCAAAAAAGTTTGAAATTTTCTGCGAACCTTTTCCGCACACTTGGTCGTGATTTGCTCGTGAATTGTTCTCGAAAGTGTCTTTAAAGCCTCGTCATATGCGCAAGACCTTCGCAAGACACGCGCGATGTTCGCAAAATGTTCGTGAAACCCCAAACAGACTCCGAAACTTTGGAGAATGTCTCGCGTATGTTACGCGAAATCTGCGATGTTTTTCCGATCATTTTACGACGTAATCGCAAACTGTTCGCGTACCTTTTGAGACATTCTCGCGAACGTTTAGGGCAAGTTTGGGGGATGTATGACCTATACGTTTTCTACAAATAAAAATCGTAGCATACACCTAAACATCAAACAATTATTAACAACTATAGTAACAAAAGAAATTAAAGACTAGCAAAGAGAAAGAAATGTTTGATATACAAAAAAAAAATCGCAGAATACAGTTAAAATTAATCTAAAGTATGTACAATTTTATTTGAAGTGTAGAGATTATGTGTTGGAGGAACTGCAAAAAAAAAAAAGATCTTATGCTTTACTAGGGAGATACCAGTCAGTCCGCAGCGTGAGCGAAAACGCACGTATTTATTCAAGTCGTATGCACGGCTGAGCGGTGCTTGCATACGTAATGAGCAGATACATGGTCATGAACAAATCCGTGTAGAACGAGTATTTCTCGTCAGTTTTCGACATTTTTAGTATCGACTGAAAGAGAAAACATAAGCAAATATGCTCATGATCAAAATAAACGGAAAAGAAGAATAAAGAATATCAAAATCCCTCTCGAAGTTCGGTATTGTATTCAAAAATATTCCTTCACGTTTGACGCCAAAAAATTAACCTGAAATCTTTCATGCCCCTCTAAAATATGGTAAAGACTATGTCCGCTAAGGTATATAGTATCACAATAAGGGCACGTTTTCCCATCTTCATTTCAATACGGGTCAGGAACTAGCAAAATTCAGAGACATGTCTAGCGTCGAGTTTAAAAAGATTATCCTCGCATTCGCACCGGAATTCCGGGTCTGTGATTGGTCGAAATCTGTCGCAAGACGCGGCGTGTCGCATTGCGTAGTATCCATTGGCTGCTGACTCAATGCTGTGAGTTTTAAATGTTAGGTTCCAGATTGTGATCGAATTTTCACTCTCTGTACAAAACTTGAACTTTACACAGGAACCAATGATGTGTATGTGAGTGTGCACTTACAATGACCCTGAACAATGGACCTGGCTGCCACCTGTCCCGAGCTCTGCTGCCAGGCACATGAATGCTTAATCAATTATTCATGTTGATTGCCCCGAGCACTGCTAGTCTGAATTCTTGACACAGGGTGAAATGCATGCACATGAAAGAAGTAAGCACATGTTTCCATGTGCTTGCACACACCACATTTCAGGATGAACAAAGACTAGCTGCGATAGTGGAATTTCTCATGAAACATTCCAATCCTGGCCATTGTCCACGACCATTGTCTGGGTATCAACAACACATTCCACGCGTGTTCATTCACTACCCCCACTTCCAGTAAGAAAACATAATTTGCCTTGTTTTCAACAGGAAAATTCACAACCTTAAAAATGGTGCCCCTCTTCGTTTTTTAATTGATCATACTCGCTCAAGTTTCACGATTGTGAAATCGAAGAAATTACGGAGATCTATTTTCAATACCAGTCAGGAACTAGCAAAACATCAAACTATGATCTAAAAACTTCTTGAACATTGGCAAAATAATCGTTTACTTTGATGCTAAAATTGACTACTATATTGACATCAAAAATAGGAAAATTAGGTATCAAATTAATGAGCATAATCAGCTCTATAACATACCTAACCATCCTGGGTAAAACAATGCACTGCGAAAGCTATGAAAGCTGTTGTTGCGACCTCTGCAAAAACTCTCGCAAAGTATCGCGAAATCTCGTCAGTCTCAAGGGCACAAACTGCGTAAACGTGATTCTGAATAAAATTGTCGTTCGTGCCTCATTATCGCACACGCTGCGGACTGACTGATACGTCCTAGGAAAAAAATGTAGGCAAGCACACAATAGAAAAATGAGAGAAAAAGAAAGGAGAAATAGAGGAAAGAAAAAAATTCAACTCAAAGACAGCTTCCACCTCTCCTTGGGTACATTTTATCCCATGATTATTGAAAAATTTTCGTTGTTCGCATTTCCGTCGCGTGTTCTTCGTGTACGTAACATGCTGTACTTTAGCAATGATACACACGACATTCGCACATACGTCGTGGAAACTTCGCACAAATTGCGCAAGAATAGTTTTCGGCTTCATTGTCGGAAAACATTCGGAGAAAAACTTTTCCGAATGTTGGATTTTGTCATTCGCGTCCTTCGCAAATCGTTCGCGTGCTCCGTGAAATCCCACCCTTACAAATTTGTCTAAATTTGAGAGAAACTTGTACATCATCAGCATATCAGAGAGCTGATGAGCCCAAAAAACAAACAAACAAACAAACAAAAACATGCAAACAAAACAACTGTGATTAGCGTCAATTAAAACATGGTCTGATTCCCAACCCAAGAAAATACTGAGCTTCACATTTCTCACAGTGAGCAAAACCTGAAGGTAATACTTAGATCTAGAAATAATCAGCGTTGAATTTTTTATCATGTCCGGGTGCCCCTATTCAACTGCATGCCCCTATTCAACTGCATGGGCGAACATTCAATGACTGAAATTACTCTGGCGAAAGTTTCCTACCAGACTGCACTCAGATGCTTTGCTCTTATTTTTCTGATTAAAGGATATTATCAATCATTTGATAACTTCATATTTATATATTTAAATAAAAAACATAAAATCATATTCAGGGGCAATGTTCCAAGATCAAAATGCTGAAAAATTCAGAATCTCTTCAGTCGAAGAAATATGCGAACGATCTGCCCTGCTGAGATCTCGGAATCCCGATGATCAATAAGACTCTCAGACCTCTGTGGGAGATGATCCCATCGTATGTCAAACCCGATACATTGATTGATGCGCCTTTCTTTAATATGAAGGAATCAAACAAGGACATAAGTCACGGCGGAAGCTGTGACAACCTCTAATCTATTTCTCCCATGAGTCACAGAAATCTTGATATTGTTTACAAAAATATGGGTTCTGCGGGCAGTTGGATGAGTATTAGAATTAATGTGGAGTGAATACAGCCCATCACACAAGCATCTTCTATATTGTATTATGTAAATATAAATTTAGCATGAGCATTAAAAAGTAGAGGAAAATAATTAGATCATATTCTGGTGCTGTCAAAGTCACACGCTAGATGACTACTTTGTGGGTGCGCCATGCCACATCAGATGATTTCCCAACATTAAAACGATTATCATGTTCTTATTACTAATGCAATTTCACTAAAACCTTTGCTAATTTGTCCGCTTACTTCACTGATCTACAGACAAAGTTCTCCAGATGGTAAGCTCACCTAAGATTCTTCCCTACTGTTTCAAGAAGACCAGCTCTTATTTCTCAAGTGGAAAATGGTGCATGTGCAGATGGAATACACATATGTTGCATTAAAGATGCTGTCACCGTGCTGAGTGCACACACACAATACAAAACAAAGGCATTTCATCACTTCGTGGTCATATCTGTAATGTAACAGAGTTCACTCCCCTAAACAGATCCCACACAGTTCTAATTTTGCTGCATGAGTGATGACCGCATATAAACTCTGCTAGGAGATTGTGTGTCACAGTTATGAAGAGATGTCTTAACACTCTTGTACGAGATTAAGAGGTGGGAGGGAAGATGGAATTTCAAACAGCCCATTTTAGATGGTATCTGTCATTCTGAAGAACTGAAAATTGATCCAATGTGATCTAAAAGATTACCAGTCATTTACTGACTATGAACTAATAACAATATGGTCTTCTCATCCAGGGCAGCCTCTTCAGTGTTACCTGTGCTCCACCACAAGTTGCTCCCATTACTATCATACTAGCTTTGCCAGGTACCCATTTGGGGCAAGAGAGATATGGTGGATAAAAACGTCTTGTCCAAGGAGGTAGACACTTGGTGGGCTTCGAACAAGGAAGCTCCCATCGGAAGTCAAGAGTTTTTATCCACTTTGCCACAGTGCACCCAGTAACTGAAGTGGGTGGACAAAGTATTCTACCCTGATTTGAAATGACATATATACACCAAAGTAGATGAGGTAAAGCAAAGATATAATCATGCATGTAAAGCTTCCTTGTTAAGTAATTGGCATCCAGACACTCTTCATACTATCTTTGGAGATGAAAGTGCTCAAGTAAGGTGACGCAGATTGCAATAAATGAGCCAGCGCTAGACAGGCATACTAATTTTCACATACCGATAGTCATGCTCACACACATACCAACATGTAAGAACCACAGACAGTGCCATGCTAAAGGGTTAACAGGCTTCAAAGTGTCTAAAAAATAAGAAACAGATGCTTCCATTGAATGAATAGATTCAGAGACTCCAACTCTCTCGTTTTCGACGGGAGATCTCCCGCCGAAAGCCCATTTTTGCAGAATCTCCCGTTCTCCTGCTGGAGATTTGATTTCTCCCACCCTGGCTCTGTGTCTCCCGGTGGAAAGGACTTCTTACTTATTGCTATCGTATGTTGGAAAAATTAGCCTTAGATAGCACCAGAGAGCATCTAGAACCCTAGGAACTTCGCACACATCAACTTTGAGTCTCCCGTTTGCTAGGGGTTTCGGGCGGGAGAATCTCCAGATCAGAAGGTGCTTGGGGTTGGAGTCTCTGTAGATTTCCACTGTTGTTGAACGAGAGCCCCTACTTTTGCATCCTTAAATTTTCTGCTCACTTTTTAATATGAAGCATTCAGTTCAAGGTTACCTCATCTTGCCTGCAAAATTCTCATCGGTATGGGATCTTATCTGTCCTTTACCATTAATATGGATCATTACACATAGTCCCTGATGAGCACGATGAGCTACAGTACCTCAATCTATTTCCCTCGACCCCTAAATTTTGAACTTTACGAGGAAGACAGTCAACACCCATGCATCTGAGCAGAAAATTGTCCCAAACACTGGAAATTGCAATGTACAGCACATGATATGTAAATAATGATATTGTGTGCGCAATCTTTCACTTACGATCATCGCTGCAGTCATCGATGAGTATGACCTCTTTGATGAGATGAGGGGGACTTCTGCTCAGGACGCTGCATGGAAATGATAGAAATGAGTAGACAAATTAACATGTAGCCACTTCAAAAAAAAAAATGGAATGGGCAAGTGGGTCAGGTGGTGTGAAATATACATTATCAGGCTGGCATAATTTGATTGCTCTTGTCACTTTGGGCCAGTTGTGACACTGTGCATTAACCTGATGAACACTAGTCCCAAATATACTCGGTTAGATGTCTATGGGAAATGCATGTTATATCAAAATCAGCCCATCCTCAATGGGTTAAAAGAGAGTACAGCGGTGGAAATCAACTTTGGAAAATTGGTGGTTTAAGAATTGAGGGCAATATATGGTGGGCAGCATTACAGGCAAAAACAGGCCAAATTATGGACTGCATTGTGGGGAAGAAAATTGTCTGAAAACCAATCTGGGTGACAACATACATTTACTGGTATTTCATGGCATGGTAAGATATCGGACAAAGTTTTCAATCATGACAAGGATGTAACAACACCCTGACAAGCCATATGTCACATGATATTCACAGCTTATTTTCCCCAGGCACTTTATACCCAAGTGTGGTCTTGTAAACATTTTCACTACATCCACATAACACCATGCTTGAAAACAAAAAAGAAGGGGGAAAAAAACAAAACAAATACAGACATATCTAGGAGAGACAGGGTTGAGCACGTTCCCACAATTCAGTGGAACATAAACTGTGCATCATGTCTGTATACCGACAATAGGGCAACAAAAATCATCAGTCTCCATTCTACAGCACTCAACCCAACAATGAAGTCTCACAAAAGAGTGCTTGAAATCCCACTGCGACATTCAGTTGCATTAATTCCCAAGGTGTGACAGGATTTCTTTTCTGAATGGCTGACACAAGGAATCGCATGATCACATTGAACGAGGCACACATGAACTAAGCTGAAAAGCAACCAAATCAGATTTTTTTTCTCTCTCTTTTGTTCTTCAATCCTGGATTTAATAGTCACCGGTACTACTCTCATGAATGTTTTACTGAAATCAGGTGGCATATGTAAATTTGATTTCTTCAACTTTGCCCCCTGAGTATGGATGAGGTGTTGAATTGTAGAGGTTGAGCAAACGACACGATTTAGCTACGTGTCTTACCAAGGCCCTCACCCAGATCTGAGAAGTCTTTTGGGGGCCTGTGTATTTTGCACCCAGCTTGGTTAATATTTCATGTGCTGGTCAAATTGAGAGGGAGTGAATTATTTACCATTGCTCCCAGCTGGCTATGGAGATTGATGGGAGATGCTACTAACTGTCGGATTTTGATGTTGTTTGCTTACACAAAATCACAAATATATACTCTGTCACCGTTAAAGCCAAAACATAGTTCTCAAGAGGGCTCAAAATTCATCTTCCACCATTTGGAATTTGCTTACAATATACTGAAAGAGTCTACTAAGAAACTTGTCTGGGGGACATGATCTATCAGGATATTGAGTTGTTTTGGAGTATTTTGAGATTAAAGGTGTAAAATGATTTTTATTGTAGAACACAACTTTTATTCTTGAAGCCCCCTCCCATTCAGTTTTAGGTGGGTAGAATGTTATGTATGATGATCGATTTGATTGATTGATTGATTGATTGATTGATTGATTGATTGATTGATTGATTGATTGATTGATTGATTGATTGATTGATTGATTGATTGATTGATTGATTGATTGATTGATTGATTGATTGATTGATTGATTGATTGATTGATTGATTGATTGATTGATTGATTGATTGATTGATTGATTGATTGATTGATTGAAAGGTGTTTTATTGATCAATATCCATCGCAGCCGGGAGCTGAATTACAGACATTGTTAACAAAGGACCATGAATACATTAAAAATACACAAAAGATACAGCAATGTAATGAAAAAAATGCATAGAATAACAAAAAATCAATCTTATTCATCTTAACCATTGCACAAAGCAATCAACCTATAATACAAAAAAAAATTACAATTACAATATCTACTATCACTATTCTCAATAGTTATCATAAATAAATTGATATGTTAATTGTAATGTGCCCTTGTAAGCATATTTCAAACAAGCTGCATGTGATTCACTTCGGCTGGATACTGCTGTGGCTCAATTTGTTAATCATTGATAACTGATTATAAAAAAATATTTAAAAAAATATGCAGGAACCCCAATCAGGTATGCTCTAAGACTGGAGTACTTCCAGCAAATTTTTTGGCTGATATTTCACATTTTTGTTGTTACCCAACTTAAATCTTGCTATTTCTGTGTTATTTCACACATTTCTTCATAGTTCTGCAGGCATATGAGAACTACATTTTCACTTTAAAGTAAGTATGTGGTATCTACACGTG
The DNA here is from genome assembly GCF_040938485.1 of Diadema antillarum. NCBI lineage: Eukaryota > Metazoa > Echinodermata > Echinoidea > Diadematoida > Diadematidae > Diadema > Diadema antillarum. Next base: position 1,871,138 of record NW_027270925.1, on the reverse strand, counting down.
TATTTGCTTGTTAAATCAGTTTGATTTTATTTGATGGCAATAACTTGTAATCCTTAAGTGCATTCTGATCTCATACACACCAATATACATAATGTCTACATAATGTCATTGCGCTTGATTTTGATATGATACAAGAAACCATGAGAGATACACATAAGGTATCAAGAGACTTGAAACATACAATACATGAGTCCGGATGGTTACCATGCCACGATTCAAGCTGACATCAAATAACAAATCATGTTTTTAAAATGGTCCTCAATCTATATATTCTGATCTAATTTATAAAGAGAGATTTATCTCTGGTGTGATTACATGTATTACTGAAAAAGATCAAGCAGCAGTGTAATGGCAAACTGAAAAGAGGGAAAGTATTATGATATCAAAATGATTGTAAATAAGATAAAATCTCCTAGATCCAATTTGTCAAGAGAGGAAGAAAAACAATTTGTATAAAATCCCACTGCTGTCTATAAATGTATTCAGTTACAAATAGAGAGATATGAGGCTGTACAGGAGCTTGGCGAGGATTTATTTTGCTGGCTTTAGAAACTACTAAAAGACTGTCTGTGTGCCCTTCGGCAAATACAGACTCAAAGACTTCAGTGGAGCTCTAGGTGGGAGAGAATGACGTGTTTGAGGGGGAAAAAACATAGAATAACATCTGCTTGTGAGAGGTAGTGATCGGTTCTAAATTGAGGAGGAAGGACTGTCTAATAATCTGAACTCAACTTCAGATATATATATACACACGAGAGAAAAAAATTGCCTGAAGCTATCTTGGCTACGTGACTTAAAGCCCCTGTCAGAGGAGCTTTGGAGAAAAAGCTTTTGTCTGCAGCATCATCATGCGTTATGGTACAGACCTAATATGGAATCCACTGGGATTTGCCAAAATAACAATGATGAAAAATCATTCCATCGATTTCCAAAATGGTAAAAGAAAAAAACCATGTATGACCAAGTTCTATCCGCTTCCATCACAGATGTGTGTGTGTGTATAAAACATTGTATGATTAACAAATAACCATAACGTGGAAGCACAATAAGAGTATATTTCATTGCAAAATTTTTGTCATTGATTTCCACCTTATGAGCAGTTTCTCTTTTCCTTGGAGATAACCAACCCCCCCCCCAAAAAAAAACCCTCAAAACCCCAAAACAAGCTGATGCGTTCCAAACTATTTGCACTGTGCAGTAAGTTCTCTACATATTGCACTGAATTGACTATAAACTTCCAGGGCCAACCTTAAACTGACTTTGGGCGGCTTTTCACTTTGGATGAGATCTATTTCGGCTGAGGAGAACCCACATCCCGCAAAAAGTCAAAGGAATGGAATCGGCCTAATCGTAAAACAATGGCGATGTGGATTTTAGATGGAAACTCACGGCTTCTCCATTGTCCAGAAAACCTCAGAGGGTTAAAGCCTTGAGTCAATTATTGGCTCAGTAGACAAGAGCAGAAAGACCTTGTGCAAATATACACCGATCCTGAATCACTCGACTGTTTTGGCCCAGGTCTGAGACGTGACTTTACTGAAGCCTAACAACAGACAAAACAGATTTTTAGGCAGGCTGAATGTCACTTCAGCATGGGAGAAACTGGATTCATTCTCTTTTCCAAACAGGAGAAGATTTTGGACCACTTGACGAAAAGCAATGGCAGACTATTCGATATAATTTGAGACAGATAATCAGGTGTTTTTCATCTCCTGTTTATAAACAAGTCACCTTATCTTCACATATCACACCATTGCACAAACATGAAGAAATTTATGAAATGGTATGCATAAAATACCCACATTAGAAATTCATATATCTGTTAATTACATGAAACAAATGCAATGTACTCATGGGTAAATATTGAAACGAAATTTGACTGAGATATATCACTGCTAAAAGGCAAGTTTGGTGATGAGCATTTGATTTATTTCATTCCGTTTTCACATGTTTTGATTATAGGCCTAAATCTGTATTTTTTTTTCCTCCAAGGGTAATAACAAATACAGCATGCCAAAAAGAAATAAGAGATACAAACCACATAATATGGGAGTGGCCAAGCCCATATCATAGCAAGTTTGGTCATTTCAAACATGAAGAAAAGTGCAAAGTTGCGTATAGTAATCATGTTGATATTGGAGAACAAAAATGTAGTACACTGCCAGAGCTATTTTGATTGAGCACATACTTTGGAGGAAATTGCCCTCCAGACATGCGTGACACAATTTTCAGTGTCTGATACTGAGGGAGAAAACTTTCCTATGGAGCCAAGTCTATCCCCAAAGAAAATAAATAAGCTAAAATTAGATGGCATCGCATTTGGTATCACAACTGTGGCACATTTCATCACCTACTTTGGACCTTCCTGCTCTGTAAAAGTAAAAGCAAACATATGACAGTGTTTTATCCATCAACACACACATGTGGGGGGGAACGGAAAATAATAGCTTCAATTTTTGCTGCATCCACACGCACAACGAAAAAAAAGGAAAAAATTGGCAGGCTGTAAATAGTCTTTCACTAAGATTTCATAACTCCATTTAAAATGAATCATTTAGTTGATGCTTTCTTCGATCTTGAGTGTCTCGAGTATATGGGCACTTGCCAGTTTACAGGCACCACTTTAGTGTATATGGGTGCATGCACGGCTGGCTTTATACAGTGCATCGATTTGCTCGCTTTGGGTAATTGAAGCAGAATTCCTGATAAAGCATCCTCTCTGGCTTGTAATAACAAAGTTCTTGTGGAGAAGGTGTTATCAAATTTGGAAAACATATTCAAGTGGAAGAGCTAGATGGCAATGGGGGGGGGGGGGTGGTGGATTGGAGCATTGGGGCCATTCACACTTACGGTGAAATACTGCAGTATTTTGTGCCACATTTCCCAATGTGAAATGCAAATATCTTGTGAAATACAGTGGTATTTTGGGTGCATGGTAACTCAAACTTCGTGCAAATTACGCATGCGACATTTGAGAGTGAATCCTGTCACGAAATTCTGCCCTTGGTACAGCAGTGTATTTGTCACATGACCTGACACACTTCCTGTCTTCTCCCTGTGGGAGAGATACAGATGCGCAGTTCTTACTTTGGAGAAGTGTATGTTTGGGCCAGAAATACCGTAGTATTTTGTGAAAGAGAATGGTATTTATCATACCAACTGAAATACCGTTATATATACTACCATGATTAGAGTAGATATCGCATAATATCACAGTATTTTGTATCAATAAAGCGTGTACGCAAACCTCAAATATGTGCAGCTCGAACTCCCATGCAAGTTCATTGATCCTATCTGCCAATAAAGGATCAAAAAATCTTATAAATCCCAAAAATTCCACAAATTCCAAAATCAAAACCAAAAATTTAATCATCTGTGTCATCACCCTATCATTGATCTTATCTGCCAATAAAAGATAAAAAATCCTTAAAAATCCCCAATATTCCAAAATCACTACCAAAAATTTAATCATCTGTGTCATCATCATCTTTTCCTGCAAGTTTCATTCAAATCCATTTGCAATTTCTTGAGTTTTTTTGCACACAGACAAACAAACAAACAAAAAACAAACCAACGCCGATGAAAACATAACCTCCTTCCTTGGCGGAGGTTTGTAATAAGAATGGTGACAAATTACCACAGTGATTTCAATGTGAATGCATCTTTCATGATGCTGGGGAAAATCAAGCCGAAAATCAAACCTATGCATGCTTACAGCTACATCACTGGTACACACACACACACACACACACACACACACACACACGCACACACACACACACACACACACACACACACACACACACACATATACACACACAGGATCATACATGGATGCATCTCTTCCCACCTAACTGGATGTATTGTCATTCACAATGACAGGGACGATGTACAATGTATATAAAGAAAAGGAAAGGAGGAGGGAGTGGGGGAGAGGTGTGGAGTACATACAAACATTGAACTTCTGCACCCCGTCATCCGTGGAACAATTGAGGTGGTTTTTTTTCTTTGTCAGTATACCTCACATCTATAAATACCCGTTACACCTGATATCCTTCAAAAAACATGCCCTGCATATGCACCACAGTTACTGTGACATATTGGAAATTGATATCTTACAAAATAAGGAATGCAATTTTGATGGAAGTAAAGTGTATTGTTATGTTCATCATATCTGGAGGCTAGTATATGACTTCAATAAAGACTAGGTTAAGATGCTTCTCTGTTTTCGAACACATCAAATGCACTTCATTTTTGTTTTCTTCACAGAATATGAGCAGAAGAACTTTTCAGAAGACATTTGATCTGCATGAAGCAAAATGTTGCTCATGAAAAAAATAATGTACACTACACAACTTTTTCTTTTCATCATACAGTGTCAAAATGCATACATCACTGAAATTATAATCATCAGATGACCACGAGAAGTAATCATTGCTATTGTAAACTTAGCCACTCTACAGTGACCTCTCATAGTGACACCAGTGACATACTTCATCAGACTAGTCTTCACTCAGGACAAATAAAGATATTGACTGAACAGACATCAAGGCAATCAAAAGATGCAGAAAAGAGGCTGGATGCCAAGGCTACCACATTCTGGACTGATTCATCTCTTTCTGCTCGTATTCATGGACCCACCTGATGACGGTCCGCATCAACGTGGATCGCGCTTCGTTGTGGAACGTGATGATGACAGACGTGGGCGGCAGCCTCGACACATCGTACGGTCTCTTGTGACACCTTCATGAGAAAAACACGCAAGGAACGAAAAAAAAGTGTCATTTTTTTCGCCTAAAGTGAACAAACATGCATTCCTGTATCAATCTTGTGAATCGAACTCAATTAATGATAAAAGAGAGAGGCAAATTGCATGGGTGATGGTGTTTTTGACACAGAGGGTAGTAGGGTTTTACCGACTCTCAGAACAGACGGCTCATGTGGTATGCATTAAATGTGGAAGGAGGAAGGGATCTTCAGAGTGTAATGAACCAGGGTCTGAAAGGCTAGGAAGGAGAGGAGATAGTCCCAAGACGTAGGAATTGCCATCTGCTAAAAATAGGATTTCAAAGCCAGAATGGGAGAAACTTTCGGTCATTCCACTCAACATTCTCTGTATTCATCAAAGCAAGATGAACTGATGTTCTTGAAAAAGATATCTAGATTATAACTGACATTATTTTTTTTTGCTGCTGAATCCATTAAAGATCTCCAACCTAAATTGAGCTTCAGTAAATGTATTTGAGATGATGCCCGCCCATCATCACTTGCCAAAATTTGCCAAAATTCACAATGTCCAGAACAATTAGTAACAAATGAGGTACGACAGTCTATCAACACCTCTGTAAGTGGGGAAGAAAGCTTGCATAACATGTTCAAAGGCATCACTGCCCTATGGATCTCTTTTAAACTGCTCTAAAATTGTTTGAAAATATGCTTGGATACTCTGTTTATGCTAGTGGTAACTGAGTAGGTCTGAGACTTAACTTCCAATCATATCTCTCTGCAGCATGATTCCCAAATCAAATCACGTTTAGCAGTCTGGAGGCATTTTCTAACTGAGTTGGGTTCAATTCTGAGGAGTTGAGAAAATGTGAACTAGATGGGGGGTAGATCAAGGAGGCAGAGTTTAACTGTGAATTTACTTCCATTCTACTGCTGGATATAATACATACTCATGCAAAAGGAAAATAAAAGACGGCAATATTCAGATCAGGTTTTCAGGCAAACCTAAAGGCTGTTGACTTTTGAAAGTTGTCATTACTCAATTGACATCTACAAACAAATATTCCATGGATATTGGGATTGACACCAAGAGAGTACTACCTCTGATTATCCTTTCCCAGAGATATATTCACTCGAAAAATGACATTAGAAGCCATATTTGAACTCATTTCAAACATGTTTATGAGCGCGCTATAGAATAAGCTGCCAATGTTTGTGTATCCATCTATCAAAAACCACATTGCCCAGGGCATCGACACATAAATCAAATTTCCAGCCGTGAATGCACAAGCGCAGAGTTCAAACAGTTCCTTACCCTGCGCACGCTTCCAAGTGCGTAATAATGACAAGCATTATATCATGACACTCAATGGCTGAAAGTTATTCACTCCACAAGCAGTTAACGAGCATCAAATCTTCATCAGAAAAAAAGAATAAAAGCTCCTGGCCCTCTCGCTTTGAGCGGCCCAGGATGTTGAGAGAGAAAATTCTGCTCATTACTCTTTCGGCCTGGGCTTAAATGACACATCATCAAGATATGGGACTCTTGGGAGCCATTTTTAAAGGATCACATTTATCAGTGATTTCGCCCAGAAAGGATATGAACTCAGATGAACTAAACTAAACCAAACTCTAACGACCAAAGGCTCTGACCAAAAGCTCACGCACATACATCATACTTAACTCAATTTTTGCGCTGCACAATGGCATACAAGTAATTCACACAATGATTGTATGGGAAAGTGCAAAGGAAGCTGTTGATAGAGAACACAGGATTTTTACTCTTCTTGGGAATTAAAGTCTTTATGGTAGACTTAGGCTGCATTTATCTAACTTGAGAGAGAGAATCACGTTTCAAAACGCGTTTGGAACGGTGTTTGCAAACGTGGTTTGAAACGCGATTCTCAGGGTGTCGCGTTTATCTAACCATAATACAGGACTTCGCGATTCAAGTGGTATCACTGCGCAGCTGCTTTGCGCCGTTTGACACGAGAAGTAAAGGTCAACTGCATACCACCAAACATGCCTCATCAGTCACACACAAATAATGGGCACAGAACACTACCGGAAACAGCTGGGATTTGACCTTGAGATATAAACACGTTTCAAAACGGCATTGCATTTATCTACTTAAAGAACGGCGATCGCGGTCTCAAACACTTTTCAAAACGCCCTTTGAAAGGCGTTTCAAAACGGTGTTTCTAAACGTGTTTGAAAACACGGTTGCGTTTATCTAACCCCTGAAAATGCCTCAAACGCGTTTAGGATCATGATTCTGCTTCAGAATTTTTTTAGATAAACGCAGCCTTAATCACTAATGACAGCCAACCGCAACAAATAATGCTTTCAAGTAGGGCCTACTGAATATGACATACATTTTGCAGGGTTTATATTTTGGCTAATCTTGGGAGTCGCATGCTATTTGTGAATTGAACAACAAGCAAAATTATAAAATCTGATCTTGACATGTAGGCCTATGCGACATGCACACATACATTTCTCCATTCATTACTGTACTCCAAAATTGCGCATTCATCCACAACTACGAAATTGTCCAGAAGTCCTGATTCATTCAAAATTGGACTTGCGAAATAATTGACATAAACAGAAGATCTTATGCTACTAGATGAAGCCATTCTATCAAAGTGATATAAACACATTCAGCACATAATCCTTAAAGGGACTGTACAGTACTGGTTTAGGTAGGGATTCATGTTTTGAACATTCCTAAGTGAGATAATGAAAAGCCTTTTATGTTGTATGAAAGAGCATGTAATTTTGAGAACGATTCAACGTTTATTTGATGAAAATTGGTTTTCAAATGGCTGACATATCCAAAAAAGTGCTAATAATAAAAGGCGACATGCCACAACTTTATTAGGATCTCTTTGTTTCACCTTGTTTTTGGATATCTCAGCCATTTCAAAACCAATTTTCATCGAATAAACTTTTGATACCACTTAGAACTGCATGCTCTTTGACATCTCATAGAGTGGTTTCTGAATATCTCGCAAAACGTTAAAAGCTAAATCTTCACCTCGACCAGAACTGTACACACCCTTTAAGAATAATTCACCGTCAAATTATTTAAAGATTCATATTAAAAGGAAAGAATACATGCTTCAAGTAGAATTCCATATCAATCAAACAATGACATCCATCTATGGAAAGCTCAAGTCATTTTATAATCTACATTTTTGGGGGGAAGGAGACTGCATCTTTTTCTTACAACCTAAGGTGGACCTGGGACAGGACTACTGTAAAAGTGGAAATTTTCGCGGTGTTGAAATTTTCGCGCATTTTGCGCAATGAGAAGCAAGCGCGAAAATAAAAGCACGCGAATATTTTTGCATGCCCTATGTTCCAGTACTTGATGTCTTGATTCCGCGGAATTGAAAACACGCAAAAGTCTTCTGACACAGCCAAGCGCGAAAAATTAATTGCGCGAAAATATCCACTTTTACAGTAATCTGGAATGTCTTACATTTTATCTGCACAAGTCCTTAGATTTACAAGCTGATTCCATTTACTGTAAAAGCTGTTATTTTTGCATACAGATATTTTCATGAATGAGGAGGTCACAGATATTTTCATGAGATGCTGTTTTCACGAGTTGTCAGTAAGGCTTACTAGGAGTGCACTAATGCCTGTCTGTTTGCGAAATTTTCGCATGTTGTTAAATTCATGGCCTAGCAGTGATTCACATATTCAACAAATTAAACCGATGCAAAAATAACTGCTTTAAAGGGGAAATCCAGTCCAAATATAAGTTAGTCTGATAAGAAAGAGTAAAATATTACAAATTCAACAGTATAATTTTGATCGAAATCGGATTAAAAATAAGGAAGTTATGACATTTTGAAGTTTCACTATTTTCAGTGGGAAACAGTTCTTGAACAGTCAATATGAATATGCACATGGCAAAGTGAGCATGTCATTCCCTCACAACTTTATACCATATAGTTTGTTCATAAAATTTGAAATTTCCAGTTTTTCATTCAACCGCAATAATAATTATGCCCGAGGCTCAAATCCTCGTATATCTAACTGATCACTATTCTGAAGTTATTCAACCAGGAATAACATCATGTTCAAGACTTCAATGACAGAAACATTGAATTTTCGTCATTTTTTTGTACACGATCAATGGAAAATTGTGAGGGTTATGAAATGGTTAGCTCACTCATTTGCATATTCATATCCACTGTGAAAGAACTGTTTTGCAGAAATTAGCAAAACTTCAAAATGTCATAACTTCCTCATTTTTCATCCGATTTCATTCAAACTTTTACTGTTGAACTTGCAAGATTCTACTCTTTTTTATCAGACTAACTTATATTTGGACTGAATTTCCTCTTTAACAGTATTTGAGATTAATCTCTTCTCAGTGATACTGTCTTTTTTATGGTATAGCATGGTGCCATTAAAATGTACATTTTACCAAAACATTTATTGTTTCTCTCTGCAGTGAGTTTTGCTAATGATTCAGGAAACATTGTCTGGCACCAGCGTTCACCTACCATCATACAAACTACACATCATTCTGCCGTGTTTAATTTTCTTGTGTGAATGGACAAGGGGAACTTTGGTGCAAAAGTACTCGAGTAGAAGGGCCAGGGGGATCACCCAGCCATCCACGAGGGCTCACTTTCATGTCTGGGCATTTGGTGAGCAGCTAGGGAAAACAAGATTGATGGCCTCTCCCAGAGCTCAGGATGAGCATCCTGAGCTCCTCTCTGAAATGCTAGTACCTACGAGTTAGGTTCCATCAACATCCACGAGTGATGAGGAATCATCAATTCTTGAGAAAGGAGCACTTTGGATCCTAGCTGGGGTGATTACGTCCGGAAATAAAAAGTATCGCCTTGCACACTCATTCCTAAAACAGCCTACTGAAGTGATCAAGTCCACACTGTGCAGCCGTTTTTCTTCTTCTTCTTCTGTTCTTTTTATCAGATATAAACAAGTTTAAGAAATAACACAATCAAAGATTAACCTGTGTAATCATGACTTGATGAACTTTCCTTTACACTAGAATGTAAAATAATCTATCAATTCCTGGAACAATTATTTGTATAAGTAGAGAAATTACAATCTTATCTCCATTGCTAATTAAATCTTCTTGTCAGATATAAGATACACTCTGGTAATGAAATGACTTGATTATTTGATGTGTTTTAATCCATAATACCTTTGGGGAATTTTGACATTAAAATCATTTTTTTTTTAATTTCTATCTCTGAACTGATACAAGATACCTCTGCATTTATTAGAGAATGATAAGACATAATATCTGCACAAAATCAGAAAGAAATTTACAAATATTGGCCAATTTGAGAGAGGAACAGGAAATCTAAACTTCAAAAAATGTATTGCCAATTCAAACTTAGTAATAAACCTATTAAATAAGAAACATTAAAACATATACAAACCTTAAGTGAGAAATAGGCCCTTAACTAGAACACAGCAGGTGAAGTGATGTACTTTTATGACAGGAATTTCATATTCACGTGTTTAAATACTCTCTAGAATACTCTCTTGATATAAAATATTCTTCAATGTGAGCTGAACAAACTGACTGTTAGAACAATGTTACTTCACACACATAACATGCCTTTTTTCACTGAGATAAAAACTTGCACTCCAATCATCTACATCATTCCAACAGCAGCTCAAAATTAAATTATGGATACCTTTTCTCCTATGTTTATATTATCACTTCTTCTTAGAAATGTTCATTGCAAATACCATATTGTAATAGAAGAATAAAATCATAGTACAATTTTCCAACATATTGTGACACAGATATTTTCAAAAACAACAATCTCTGCTTGTAAACTTACACACTGCTATTCAATACTGAGCCAGAGTTAAAAATGGATTTATTTTGCAGTGACAGCTTGCATGTCAAGCACAAAGTTGCAACAAACTTGTTGCAACGTTTACACAAGAATACTGTGATGCACTACTGTCAATATTTGTGGTCATAAGGAGGCATATAAATCAAATTACTGAGTTATGTGTCATTTGGGACAAAAAAAAAAGAGAAAAGAATTTGAGAGCTTTAATGGTGACTGGGGCACACTGGGAATGAGCCAAATATAGCACTTCCTGTTTGACCAGTTCAGTGACTTTTCCTATCCTTACAGCTCTCAAATCCCATAGACATTCTGCACTTCCCACTTCCAGAGTAGAGTAAGGGCTCATGTGTAAGGCTTGGGCAAACACTACGAAAGCCATATATGTAAATGATGAATATGCCTGATGCTAACCTTTGACCATTGCACGATTGAAATGCAAACACACAAATAAATAGAATTAATGTGCATACTCTAGGACCTGCTTCTCTGTTATTCACAGGATATACCAATGATTTCAGAATTTCTCATCTAACAACTTAGTGCACAACTTTAATACACACATGAATTTTGTTACATATCTGTACTTCTATCTCTAACCAGTTTCCATAACAATGAAAGCAAACAAAATATGAAAATATGATGAAATTATACATAATAGTATGGTAATGATCCTTTTCATCACATAATAATCACTGTCCTAAAAGAAAAGAGAGAAAATAATTAGCATTTATACAAATTGCTTGGTATATCTGTTATTAAAATGTCAAAGCGGAGGGGAGTTACATACTCAGAAACAGATTTCACATCTAGAGTCCAAACTGTATGGCAGTCAAAACAAGGAAAAGAAATCTACCAAGAAAAACAGCGCTTTTACTCTTTTAACATTTATTCTGTACTTTTCCCCCTGGAACGCCACTCTTATGGGCACATTAGCTGCACACGCACATCCCAGCAGCCAAAGTTAGTATTAGCCTCATTTTTTTTTTTTCAGGGAAGGTGTGAGTTGAAAACGACAACGGTGGCTCCCCACACACCATTGATCTATGCCTGCTAGCTTACCTGGGGAAATAAAAATGGGGTCAGCTTGTCAAATTATCACTTGCTAAGTGAACTGTGAAAGCCGCCGCGGGCCTTTATAGCACTAAGACAGCCACAACAACAATTAAAGTCCATGTGTAGTTCTATAGGAAAGCTTCCAAAATGTAGATGCACAAAAATCCCCCATACATCACAATCATCATAGATAATTATCTTTATACAAAAGAAAAGAGGGACCAAAGCAACAGAGATACATATAAACTGACCCATCCTTCAAAAAATGTAAGTATTCAGAAAGCATCAAAAATGTATACGAACAAATTCTCTTTACCTCACAATCATTCAGACGATTATCTTCAAAAACGAGTTTTTTATAACACTTACAGATTATGGGGAGCAGAAGTACGACATGTTTTTCAATGATAAAAATACCTGACCATCATTCCTGTAGGGTAGCCTCTTTTTGTCATGTTAGCACTGCTCTTTCGGAGGGACCTGCTATTACCATTAAATTGGCATAAATAACCAGGTATCCACTTTTACAATGTACACCTTGGTCAAGAGGGACAATAGAAGTGAAAAATCATATCCAATAGATGTGTACATACTGCCTAAGATTTGAATTCAGAATCTGCTTTTTATGAGTCTAGGGTCATATCTGCTGCACCACAGCCCACTTCATTCAGACACAGTATTTTGATATCTCCTGTACCAATGGTCCTGTTCAAACACAACAAAAATTAATGGTTTTCTCAACTTGTTTTCTGCGCTATGATGCAAAAAACTGTAAACTCTTATAAGTAGACAGAAACAAAACACACACATACACACATACACACATACACACAATGGATAGCCTAGTTTTCCATCATGATTGTATTATGTAAAATGTATTGAAAATAATGCGGATGTTGAAAGATTTGTAGCAAGAGATTGACAATCATATTAATGCACTGGAAGATAAACTATGTAACTTTGTTGAATATTTCCATAATCATGCTGGTTGTTTGTTTCTTATTTAACAATCTGGGTTACATGTCTCTTTTTGTGTAATTTTACTAGACTTTGCATACAGTTTATCAATTGTGCTGTGAATCAGAATGAAGCTGCATTCACAGCATTTCAAAACCGGGGGCAAATATGAAAAGACTACTGCAACTGAACTAAATGTGTAATGTTGAGAGTAAATTTGAATATTTGTGATCATCACCATTGGTTATATGTGAGCAAATTTCTTTTTAGGTATTTGAATATACATTGTAGTTGCAACCTCTTGCAAGACCTCGAAGTGCACAAGGAATTGCTGCATGAAGAAAATTAAAGTAGCTGACTGCAAGTTTGAGTGACACATGATCGGCCGAAGATTTACCCACGCTTGTTGCTTTTGCAGGTCTGTGTGTTTTCACCCATCCACTAATGACGCTATGTGAATCCAGAAGTTTGCTTTAATGTCACTTAAACATCTCTGTAAAAACCACATACCAACCAGAGTAAAAGCATTCAGGTATTTTCTGTTCACTTCCCCTCAAGATTAAATACGGGGTGACAAACGTAATCTTGTTTGTCTCACTATTTGTAACCTCACTCCTGTTTGTCATGTCACTTACTTCCACAATGAATATTGGGAAAAATATTGATGTATCGATGCTAGTGTTAAAACAATCAAGAGAATTCTCTGTTGCATAGACCAACTATTTTTTGTTTATTCTTTGGGCAAATATTATTTGTTAATTAATCCCCAATAAATGTTCAATGATTCATAAAGATGGTATATTCCCACACACTGTGTATGAGAGAATTCCATTTATCCTTCACATAGGCAGAAAAAAAGTTGTAAACATATTCATTTAAAACCAGAGAAAAATTATTCTCAAAATGTCACCATATATCAAGTAAGATACATAGATGTTGCTTCTTATGGCTCAGTGATGGGTTCCAATGTATGACGATTAATGATGCCATATCCAAGCTGTCAAAACATTTGCAACGGTCACAATTTCCTGCAGAGACTATCTGTTTACTTCATTTTGACTGCTTTCAGCCAAGCCAAATATGATGTGAAACTTCCCTATAACGTAGACACAGCTCTTACCATGCAGAGATTACCCAATCAATTAAAAGTACCCCAAAGAGAAAGCAAAAATAAGGCACAGAATGTTTAAAATATATTACGTACGTATGCATGTATGTATATATTTTATGGAGCATTTCAAATCCTTGCTTCGTATATTTCTACCAAAAATTATTCTCTTTTGCTTTCTTTTTTTATATCATATCATATATAATACCCTGGGAGCATGACCACAAAAGTGAGTTTTTGTTTGGCCAATTCTTCCCTCTGCTTGAAGCTGTTTCAACTCACATATGAAACCTTGTCCACACAACAAACCGATCCATTACAAAGTCGACTGGCGACTACAATGTGGCCATTTCGCCCTCACACTGCTCCACAGAAATACAACCAGGCAGATTTCGTGACCCGGTTGATTTTTACGATTCCGCTATTGATGTGCGGTGTGCAAACTCGAACAAAAGAGTCTCACCTATTTGTAAGAGATTTTATTTCATCTGTTGGGTTTCCTTTGCCGCTCTATACCATGCGGATAAGGTCATAGACGCGGCCCCTCCAGCTGTGAAATTTGCTTCGGCAGCCTCGCACTGTTGCACTTGACACTCACTTCATCAGTGCCACACTCAGCGGACTGAAAAATGGTTTTGATTAGGGTAGCTGTTTGATTTCCCTTGGCTTTGATGAATACATCATGGGGCTGCTCCAACAGAAAAAGAGCTAGGCCTTTTTATAGCTGACAACAGAACTTGGCGGCTTCCACAGTAGACATATCATGTATGAGCACATTCATGAGGCAATCATAACCTCAAAATGAAGACCCTCTTACATCTGCAGGCATCCCATACCTTCAGCATTACAACAGCAACAAAATGATATGAATGAACTCACATAAAAAATACTACCTTTTCCTGCTGCTGCATTGAAAGAAAGTCATAGACTACTGTTAAACCAGAAATGTTCATGTGTGTTTTAGTTTCCTGAATTTAATGAGAGCCAAGATTTGTGAAATTACTATGCATGCAAAGTTCTTGTCTACACTATTAGGCATTGAATGAAAGTGGCATTTTGAGAAAATTACATGTCCAAAAAATGTTATGTCACAAAAAAGGTTATCAGCTCCATGAAAGTATCTTGCTTATAGAGTATGTCTCGGCCTGCAAGATTTTGTTATTTCTTACACATTAGTTCTTTCGAGGGTTAGAACATATACCTAGTTCCTACTTAAAGGACAAGTTCACCTTAATAAACATAAGGATTGAGAGAATGCAACAATATTAGTAGAACACATCAGTGAAAGTTTGAGGAAAATTGGACAATCGATGCAAAAGTTATGATTTTTTAAAATTTTTGTGTTGGAACCGCTGGATGAGGAGACTAACTACAGCTTGTGAGTCATATGCGTACAACAGTATAAAGAAAATGTAAAAGAAAATTCAACATATTTTCACTTTTTTCGCATAATAAAAGAGCTCTTGACTTGCCTCTTTCTAAAGGCAGGGGGAATAATATTACCCATAACATTTGTCGGTAACGAGTCAGGGGAATGTGTACTTTTTTCAAAAGATGGCATTTTGTGAAATTCTCTTTATATTTTCCTTATATTGTTGTACGCATGTGACATCTAAGTTATTCATGCACTGGAGTAGTCTTCTCATCCAGCGGTTACTGCACAAAAACTTCAAAAATTCATAACTTTTGAACGGATTGTCTGATTTTCCTCAAACTTTCAATGATGTGTTCTACTAATATTGCTACGTTCTCTCAATCCTTATGTTTATGAAGGTGAACTTGTCCTTTAAGCAATAAATATGGGAATGTATGTAGCAGGTCCAGAGCCTGAATGCAGGGGTCAAAGGGCTGTATGCACTGGTGAAGGGCCTGACTGCAGTGATCAAGAGCCTAAATGCCTTTAAGCCTGAATGTACTGGTCAGGGACTGTATTCACTGGTCACCAGCCTGAATACACTAGTCAAGAGCTTGAATGCACTGGTCAAGAGCCTGAATGCACTGGTCAAGAGCTTGAATAAACTAGTCAAGAGCCTGAATGCAGTGGTCATCAAGAGCCTCAATGCACTAGCTATTAAAGAGCCTGAATACACTAGTCAAGAGCCTGACTGCACTGGTCAAGAGCCTGAATGCTCTCGCCAAGAGCCTGAATGTACTGGTGAATAGCCTGAATGCAGTGGTCAAGAGCTTGAAAGCACGGGTCAAGAGCCTCAATGCACTAGCTATTAAAGAGCCTGAATACACTAGTCAAGAGCCTGACTGCACTGGTCAAGAGCCCGAATGCTCTCGCCAAGAGCCTGAATGTACTGGTGAAGAGCCTGAATGCAGTGGTCCAGAGCTTGACAGCACTAGTCAAGAGCCTAAATGCACTGGCTAAGAGCCTGAATACAATAGTAGAGAGCCTGAAGATAGTCTTGACATCAGTATTAGTCTAGTGAGTTTATATTGCTCTCTCAAAGCAAAAAAAAAAAAAAAAAAAGAGCCAGGTTTCATACCTGCAAAATGACTTGTTTATGAACATGTTTAGTGTAACACTACAATGCAATATAATGGAGTGACTTTTCCATGCCTGAAAGCAAACATTTATCACATCTTTCCTGAAGATGTCTCTCACATCATGACTAGCCTGTTGTGCTATAGATATGATTCCAATTAAGTTTTCCTTTTTTCCATGAGTGCATTCCAAATCTGTAAAACTTCTGAGACATGATTAAAGTGCATAGCTCAACTTGTGTTCACATTGGCTGCGTGTGTGCATATATACAGAGTATTTATTATGTCAATCAGGGCTCAACACTAACTTTTTTCTCTGGTGGCCTGCTTGGGCCACTAGGCTGTTTGAATTTGAAATTTTAATGGCCCAAAAGAGAAATGTAGTGGCCCAAATTTAAAGGAAATATAGAAATACATTTTGAACTCTTAGCTGTCAGATCAGGCCATCAAAAGATAGCCTTTTTGGAAATTTGGTAGCCTGACATCAATTTTTAGTGGCCCCAGACCACCAAGCCACTACTAATGAGTTCTGGATATTCATGTATGTGATTGTCTACGTGAATTTCTAGAGAGTTCCATGTTTGATTGGCAGGGAGTAGAGTTAGTGACACAGCTGTTGTATGTATTTTGGTAATGCTGTTTACAATATTATTGGTAGGCAAAGTTCACAAATCTCACTATCCGAACACTGTAACTCCCTGTAAAACATTTAAAAATGCATTACAGGAATGTGATTACAAATGGGCACAGATGTAGGCCCTATATGTGTCGATCTGAAACCACTCTAAAACATCATTTTTCAACACTCAACACCTAAGACCTGTCATTCAGGAACTTATCAACAATCAATAGCCACCATAAAAAGCAGTGCACTCCAAACCACTGGAGCGAGGGTGCATACTTGGGCAATCTCCCGCAAATTAAATATTTGCATTTGATTTGTATTCTCCTGCCAGCTGTTGCACCTCAACAGACACTGAAGCGAAGCTTGCTGTGCAAACAGGAGCCGGGGAGAAACTTTGATTCTAAAATCACGGCCTAGGTGCACCTAAGGCATTTTATGTCACCTTTAATAAGAACTCAATCACTCTCTTTGAAACGGTTGCCAGGTTTCATAACAAACCAAACGCAATTTTCCCAGCAAAACACCGCTAGACTGATAAACCGTAGCATTTGTTCCATCAGGCACTTCATACCCTGTCTTAGGGTAAATCTGTAACAGCTCATCCACTGTATAAATCAATCACACTGGATAAAAGGGTAAGGGAGGTGAGAATTCACAAGAGCTTTCTAACCTGGGCATATATCCTCTTCTCCTTGAGTATGGTTGCCCGGGTCCTCGATGGTTGGTATCTGCCCTGGGCCCCCATTGCTAGAAACTCGACTTGCGATTAAACGCAAACTCACATCAAACACGAGTATCACCCACAAATCGTTTTTGATCCCTGCATTCCATTGCTAAAAGAGACTTGCATTCGATTCTCATTAATCATTCAGATTTAAATCACTGTGGATGAGGATAGTCTGAAAATAGTTGAAATAAACCCCTGCAAATAGCAAGCACATCGTCCGTACATTGCAAAAAGTGACGACAGTAGATATTGAAAAGTACGCTAAAATATGGAAATATGTGCTAAAGTCCTTGAGTAATGAAGTTTTACAGAACATTACTTTAGGATTAGAATGGCTAGGATACCTCAATATGCACAGAATTTGCTTGTTTAAAAAATAAACTCACGTTCATGCCGACTTCAGTCCCTGAAAAACACATTCTGTGATATGACCTTGAAATTAATAAGTGGGACTATAGGATACCATCTAAAGCTGTGGCAAGTTCATTGACAAGGAGTTTTTACGATCGCATTTATTGCAGCTTGTAGTTTACAAATTTGAATACTTCCCGTACGAATCATGAGATCTTTATTTCATCAGTTTGATTTTCAAATGCTATGCTGCAGCAAAAAAAAAAAAAAAAAAAAAAAAAAGAAATGCTAATTATAACAGAAAGTGTGTGATTCAATTTCGTGGGGTTGTCATTGCACGGTCTCCTACATACAGCACTACACATATATCTCTATGAACACTGCTTTACTGTAGCTAGCTTGCAACACATACATACAGTATGTATGTGTGCATATATGCAATGCTATCTTCGTTAGACGACAATCAAAGGGGTGGGGGTGTGGTCGTTCGCTTCTGGACAATATTAGACAGTGCATATTAAACTTACCAACCGACAATATTTCTGTAGGCCTAGTTGATGAAAACTGACCTTCATATGAATTTCTGCAATGTTTTAACGACTGATTTTACTTTACACAATTATCTGTTGAACAAAAGGAAATATAAAGAAAATCCCACAAAAATTCACTTTTCTAGCATTATGAAAGAGCACTTGACTAATCGCGTTCAGAAAGCAGGGAATAATTGCTATCCTTAACATACATACATGTCAGTATCAAGTTGACGGAATGTGTAATTTTCATGAAAAATGAATTGTGGAATCCCTTTGTATTTTCTTTACATTATTGTCCACACATACGTCATAACCTCTAGTAGTCTCCTCATCCAGTGGTTCCAACATCAAAACTGTAAAAATTCATAACTTTTGTCCGATTTTCCTCAAACTTTCACTGATGTGTTCTACAAATGTTGCTGAGACTTTCACTCAATCCACATTGCTCTTTGGGTTTGGGTTTCCTTCAAAGTCATGGCAATTGTATTTCAAGGATTTTTTTTTTCGGGGGGGGGGGGGGGGGAGGAGGGGGGTTATATGTTTGGTTTTTAACTTATTATCATGTTGAGTTATTATTTTAGTTTTCATTCCATCACAGTGATTCTTGATTGGAAACTCAACCACTTGTGAAATTGCCTTACAAATCTGAATTTGTGAAATGCTATCCTTGTAAAATGTGATAGGCCCTATCTATTATACACCATAGTATGTGGGGGAAAAAAGGAGAGAAAACAATTGCCCACAGGTTGTTTTGTTTTTTCTTTGAGCACAAACCACGACTAAAAAGCCCAGAATTTTAAAAATCTGTTTGGCCAACAATTGTATAGGCCTTGCAAAAATCTGTCAAACATATATGGTTTGAAGCAACCTTCAATAAAAAAAAAAAAGAAGACAGTGTGGCAATTACAGCTAGACTAAACAAATTTATTTGATTAGCCTTGCTTCCATGCTACTGAATATTTTCCCTCACCTGTCTATCATAATCAATCAAGCAATTGCAACAGTCTGGATACTAATCATCCCCTCAGTTATTTGCCTATGCCCTTGGTAAACCAGCACATACAGAAGACGCGCAGTCTTTACTAAGGATTGTCGGGAAATATATCAGCTAAACTCATCTTATGGGGATGACAAGAAAGAGAGCTCGCATGCTGGACAGAAGGCTACAACCCTTCCAATGTTGAGGAACACAGTGTGAAACGAATACCCTTCAAGGGCAACATGCCAATTATTTTCCTAAGAGATAGGATTCACCAAATAGATGATGCTATTTATTCTGTCTGCATGGGAAGATGAATATTATTGGGATCACTCTGCAGCCCACGGTGAAAGAGAAGCACAAAATACTGCGGCAGGAGAGGATGTGACATTTGATATCAGAGAAATCAAATTCAATGACAACTTTGTTACCCAATACAGTACAAATGAATGTCAAAATCTACGAACCACAAACACCAACAGATGTCCTTCTAGTTGTATAATGGTGATGAGACCCATGTGAAAGGGTAATGCCATTAAAATTGTGTCTGTGAGTCTCAAGCTCTGGTTATCAAACAAAAAAAGGGACATTACATAGCAAGAGCTATAACAGTAGTTTTTGGGGTCTTTTTTAATGCATTGTGTCTGACAACCTTCCTTTATTTCCTGAACATATGGCTTGTCAATTATATCACACAAATTAATGTTCGTTATAATAAAGACCTCACATCTCGCAATTCCAAGGTCAGGCAATTTATCTTGACATTTGACTTCACTACCCATTGTACATTGGGACTTTTCTATACAGTGAGGTAGCATAATCATACTGGAACCCTTTGGAGATGAACTCCTTCAAACATACAGAATACATGTGCAGCAGAGTAATCATTGTTGTATTAAAATATTTTGTCTGCATTCAGGTGCAAAAGGTCAGCTATGAATGTTCACACACTCTGCCAGAACTCTTGGCAAACACTACTCAAAGAAGCAGCTACATGCGTCTCAGGGCGTGCGAGCACTCTACGTACTTGAAATGCCTGGTGTCGGGCAGCGATCTGTCGACTGGAATCCGATCACTCTTCACCTGGTTAAAGGCATGCCGGGCGAAAGGATCCCCGCCGGACTCCACGCTCTTGGCTGCGATGTACTCACCCACGTCGAACGGCACCACGACTGGATAGTAACGGAACTGGGTAGGGGTGGAGAGAGGGGTGAGGGATTAAGTGAGAATGAATTCACTATGACTCGTTTTTGAGAATGAGAATGATAAAACTGGAAACTTCTTAATGATGGATGGGGATACAATGCTATAGATTTCCAGTGAATTTAATGGGACAGAAAAAAAATATACATATATATATGCTTTTCCTTGTACAAAAGGTGAGCACATATACTCAAGTGACATGGGATTACTTTTTCATGTCTTTTTTATTAAAAAAAAGTCTAAGAACTATTACCATAAAATTTCATACATGATATTGAGAGGCATTATATTTCAAACATGCAAAATTTGTGAAGTTTGCAAAAGGGATATACGACCTTTAAAGGGATGGTAGAGTATTGGTGGAGATGAGAATTGGGCCTTTAACTTTTTGCGAAATACCAAGAAAACACTTATGATATAGTACAGAACATACCATTTTAAGAGGAATTCAAAGTTTATTCGACGAAAATCAGGTTTGGAATGACTGAAACATGCAAAAACAAGGTAAAACAAAGCGATCATAATAAAGTGTGGGTCCCACACTTTATTAGAATCGCTCTTTTCTTGGATTTCTCAGCCATTTCAAAACAAATTTTCATCAAATAAACGTTGAATTCCTCATAGAATTACATGCTCTTTCATATTTCATAAGAGATTTCTCATTATCTCACCAAAAAAAAAAAAAAAAATGTTAGAAACCTGAAATTCGGTCTCAACTAAAACTAAACGGTCCCTTTAAGGTTTCCTTTCACTGGCATTTCTATTTCTTCTTTGCTTCCTTTGTCAAAAGGAGGCAGGTTCTAAATATTGAAAACATCAGGGACAGGAGTGAGCTCATTACAGACCTGTCAAAATGAGTACTCACATCTTCCCCATACCCAAGTCCAAGAAACCAAGTTTCTGGGGTTTGTTGCCATTACATGTTTTCTATAATACTTACTATTCATTGTTAGTTTTTACTAAATTGTTGTATAAATACATATGTTTAGTAAATACTCTCTCTCTCTCTCTCTCACTTGACCCTTTAGTTGTTCATTTAGGCTTGTTCGTTTCACTTACAGAATGTTATAAAAAGAGTAAAATTAAGCACCAAATTAACAACTGGTCTACTATTACATTACTTAGAATAATGGAGTGCTCAACATATTTCCCTTAAAATGTTTAATATCTTACAAAGAAGTTACAGAGTAATCATGCATCTACTATATCCACTTTTTTGGTGTGAAAATTCTGACAATGCCATGGAGAAGTAAAGGCTTATCAATCTGCATTCACAAATCTTTTAAGATTTGAACAGATTCCTGCAATCTACATATGCTAAACTATACCAACAAGGATATTCAAGACAATACCACTGGACTTTTCCTTTTTTTTTCACTCCAAAAAACATGATTGTCATACATTTTTTATTGCCAATATTATGGGTCTCAAAGAAAAGTACTTGTCTTAGAAGCTGAACTTTCATTTATTGTCTCTGTCAATAAAATTGTGATTTAAAAAGTTTTATGGTATGCTTTCAATTCTCTGAGATTTTCTTGCATAGTACATCATAATGCAAGCATTTGCTCATGTAGAATGTCTCAGTTTCCATGCTACACAACACTCGACAACAATAGCAACTGAATATAATTGCAGTTGCTATGGCACCACCTGAATGGCCCTGGTTTGGTTTTCATCATTAAGTTTATCGTAGTATTACAGTAATGCTCAAAGCACCACAAGTCTTATGATGCCAAGAACACAGGGGTACAGAAATGTCTTAAAGGGGAAAACCGAACTCATTCATCAGCATCTGAACATCTTCTTTTTTTCAATAGAAGTGATTCCCTCTGCATTCAATTTCAAATTATATTTGGGACTCAAAGTAACAGATGTGTCTTCTTTTTAATTGTCTTCAAACTTCAGTTTACCGAATGAATACCACCATGAATATACATGTAGGAACAGTCTGTATTTTCAATGTTGTCTTTATCATTGAATACAGTCATTCAGTAGGCTTTCACGTAAGAAAAAAAAATCTTTTTAATAACTACACTTAAAATTCTCATGGGGTAAGCTTAACTCAATTCGGTCAATGAGATCATGCATATCGTCAAATTCCTATAATGCTTTTTCTTTAACCCCTTCCCCCCCCCCCAAAAAAAAAAAAACAAGAGACCCGCGGGTCTAGCGCTCACCTGAGTATCGCAAGTTCACCTTTCACGCAGTCACTAATCTAAATTATTCACAGCTCTACCAAAATTTGACGAGGCATTCTCAAGTGGAAGATGAAAATGTACAATAAGGGCCCAATTTTTTCAAGATTCCTTAATTTGGGGGAATTGGGGCCCCCTGGGGCCCTCTGGGTGGGGCATGGTGCCCAGTTTGATAAATTGAGATCCTGACCACCTAGGGATGCTACCTGCCAAGTTTGACAAAAATCCATCATGAGGTTTTCAGGAAGAAGATGAAAATGTACAATTCAGGCCCCCATTTGGACCCTTCCAACCACCCCCCCCCCCCTACCCCCAAGAGGGGCACCCCTGGATCTCCTATGAACAAACTTGAAACTACAGTCATTAATGTACTCACTCATAGTATTATCTCAGCTCTATAACTTCTGATTCTAGAGAAGATTTTTAAAGATTCCTTCATTTGGGGGGTTTGGGCCCCCTGGGGGCCCCCTGGGCGGGGCATGGTGCCCATTTTAACAAATTGAGATCCTAACCCCCTAGGGATGCTACCTGCCAAGTTTGGTGAAAATGGGTCATGGGGTTCTCAAGAAGAAGATAAAAATGTACAATTTAGGCCCCATTAGGACCCCTCCTCACCCCCCCCCCCCCCCCCCCCCCCCCCCCGGGTCCCAAGGGGGGCACCCCTGATTCTGCCATGAACAAACTTGAAACTACAGTCATCAATGTGCTAACTCATAGTATTAACCTAGCTCTATCACTTCTGGTTCTAGAGAAGAAGATTTTTGCGGATTCCTTAATTTTGGGGGGTTTGGGCCCCCTGGGGGCCCCCTGGGTGGGTCATGGTGCCCATTTTAACAAATGGAGTTCCTAACCCCCTAGGGATGCTACCTGCCAAGTTTGGTGAAAATGGGTCATGGAGTTCTCAAGAAGAAGATGAAAATGTACAATTTAGGCCCCATTAGAACCCTTCCCCACCCCCCTCCCCTGGGTCCCAAGGGGGGCACCCCTGATTCTGCCATGAACAAACTTGAAACTACAGTCATCAATGTACTAACTCATAGTATTAACTTAGCTCTATCACTTCTGGTTCTAGAGAAGAAGATTTTTACAGATTCCTTAATTTTGGGGGGTTTGGGCCCCCCTGGGGGCCCCCTGGGTGGGGCATGGTGCCCATTTTAACAAATTGAGTTCCTAACCCCCTAGGGATGCTACCTGCCAAGTTTGATGAAAATCGGTCATGGGGTTTTCAAGAAGAAGATGAAAATGTAAAAAGTTTACGCACGACGCACGACGCACGACGGACGACGGACGATGGACGACGGACGACGGACGACGCACGACGCACGACGCACGACGCACGACGCACGACGGACGCCGGACGAAGGGCGATCGCAATAGCTCACTTGAGCCTTTGGCTCAGGTGAGCTAAAAAAAAAAAATAAGAGAAAAAGCTAAACTAAGTATTCTAAATGCCACAGACATTAAACAATCCAATTAACCCCTTCAGTTCATGACGGATTTCCCTAGGGGAGGAGAAAAAGAGTCATCAGCCAGAGCGTGCACACTCTTATCATATTAAAAGCACGAATATAATCCAACTGCAATGCCGAAAGCCTCAAGCAAAACTTCAGGAAAAAAAAAAAAGGAAGATGCGCAGCCAAATTGCTTGCTGGTGCAGAGAGTGGGCGTACTATGATGAGAGATTATCTGGAGGATAAAAGGGCATTCTATGGCTGTCTGTTTTAATAACGGTAAAAGCCCTAATATTAAAGCAATAAACACATAATTCACGATCACAACCTTTTCAAAAAAATACATACATATCTGTTGTCTTTTCTTTTCTTTTCTTTTTTCATGAAGAAAGCTTTATTGACTACTCAGATCATTAAAATCATTTCATCTGATCAATCATTAATTCATCAACTAAAATTACATTAATTTGTATCAATTTATCTGTCTCATCCAGTATATATACCCAGCAATATGGGCACTTCATGTGACAGTTGCATCAGCTTAATTCCATCCAAATTTGATAGAGTGGAACTGGCTTGAGTATGTTCGACTGCATTATGATAGCCAACTTCCCTAACATGCAAAATAAAACTGGCACAGAATGATTGTTGCTGAACAAGGGCAGACTGATTTCACTTTCTGTTAATGAATAAATATATTGAATTCCGCAGCATAGTCTGGCTGTATCAAAATTGATTACATTTCAAGCAAGTTGTCGAAATCATCATCTCAAAGTAACATGACACATCAATGTTACTCAACTCAAGCTAGAAGATATCCGTACACACACACACACACACACACATACCAGGGGTGGATCCAGGAATTTCATAAAGGAGAGGCGTCGTTACAAAATTAAAGGGGGGGAGCGCGCCTGGTGCGCCCCCTCTTGATTCGCCACTGCACACACACACACATATATATATATACATGTATATATATATATATATGCATGTATTAATGTACAACAGTTATTGGCGTTCAAACCCATCATGGAATTTCAGAGAAAATGAATCTTTCAATGTGGACTTAATGCAGAACCATTATGACCTGCCATGAATTTGCAACTGGGACTCCGCATATTAGTTTTGATGATTACATCTTGATTCTATCCATGGTTCACAGGATACATAAGCCACGGAGCTATGAATATTCATACCAAAATTACAAGCTACCGTACAAAAAACAACAACAACAACTATTACAGTATTTTAAAGTAGTTAAAAAGATTGAAATTACATGGCCAATTACACTATAATTATTAATCATTCTGCATACCAAGTATACCTTTTTTTTTATTCATATGTGATACAGAGATTGAATATTTTGGTCAATACGTCAATAAAGGAAGAAGTATTCAGTGGCAATTAATTGTGACATATTCCAAATTAAGAGGGATTTTCACAGGTAATTGCTGTCAAAATGTAATTCAGTCAAAACGTTGCAATTCAGTATCAAATTCTGGCTTTAAGTAATCATGTGTTTAATGATGAGATTATACTAATATATCAATTTCAGATATTATCTTTCCTATTTCCTTTCATTTGCTTGCTATATTGAAATCATCTCTCCACTGCCATGAAATCCTGTCTGCCTTACGTCATGAAAAGAATGATATAGGAGTTCTTTAAATTGAATATCACTGAGTGATGCGACTCGGAAATTAAATTTCTCGGGGACCATCTAGTATTTCAGTAGCTGAAAACCACAAGCAGTTATTGGATCTAGCACAGTCTGATTACTGATTTCAATCGAAACCTTCACAACAGGTGAATGTCTGCATATAGATATGGATGGACTCTTGAATTAAAAAGTAGTAATAATGATAGAATGTTTACTATGAAAATATCATAAGTTGTCTGTTTTTCCCTATCAGATATTACACATTGGACCAGTCATCCGAATGATCATCCTTGAATTCGAAATGTTCGCACTGGAATTTGCAATGAAAAAAGGGTCAAGTGATTACGCCAGTATCTGCCTTGTGTCTAACTTTATGGGCAAAAGCCTGTATTGACTTTACAGTTGTGCATATGAATAGCTGGCCAAACCAGCTTAGGCAAGATTTGGGCAAAAGTAAACTTGGTATTTCACTCCGATCCACACCAGTGAGACAAGACGAAATGCTCCATTAATCTTTGTCATCGCCAGCTATTTAAAGACATTGTTGCTACACTTTACAAACTCTTTTCATTGCCCAGGTATAATAGAGCTTTAGCTTTAAGACTGCCTCGAAACAAATTCTTCATTGGCTTCTCATTCTCATGGAGGCAGATTTGTCCTCTTGCTCCCCCCTCCTTTTTTTTTCTTTTCAGGCTATTTAGCCCAAAACTTGTATCACAATTCTAACTTTGGAGAGATTCAGAGGGCCCAAACTGTTTGTGTTACAGTGTATATAGTCAAGCAAACTCATATTTATAATGATGCTCATTGTGCTGTACTGTGTTCAATACTCATTGAACACTGCTACGTTCAAGGAGTATTGAATACCACTGTTAAGGATTTTCAAAGGGATAGAGAATGACAAATAGCCTTGTGATCATTACAAACATCAATCTTTTTTTTTATTTCACGTTAGCAAAACTCTCTTCATTCTGCTTTTCCTTCTTTTTGTACAATCTGTAGAACCATTTACAAAGACAAAAAAAAAATTCACAATGTTTCAGTGGAAAGTTGCTAAGCAACTGTGCCAAGAGCCACCTGAAACATAACTAGAGAAATCCTTGTTTCCTTGCTTCGGGTGAAGTTTTCATTATGAAAGCATCTATGGCCCAGAAAAACAATTATATTTGGTAAGGTGACTTCTGGTGGCTGTTTGGATTTCTCCCTCAGCCATAAAGGAAACGTGCAGCCAGCTAGCTAGTCTTTTGTTCATGTTATGATACAGTCATAGTTGTAGCCATGAGACAATTTATTTCCAAACTGCCTCGACATTGCGATTTTAATTTCCAGCATTTACAGAAAGGTAAAAAAAAAACAGTGTGATATTTCCCAGTAAGAATGGGCCATACAGTGAATAGGAAAAATAAGCCTCAATAACACTATGACTTACTATAAAAAAATGCATTTTGCAACGCCAATGATATATTCAGGCAGATATGCTCAAAGGATTGAGTACCATCTGCCAGGCGATATAGTCACCTGGGGGAGATCCATGAAGGATCACCATCTTCCGCCCTTTCCGTTTTTACGTTCTGCCATTAAATAACCTTCAATAATAGGTAACTTCACATTGACAGTGAGACACATCGGTACTTTGTCATGTGAATAAAAACACACTGCGACATACACCTTGAAGGACATTGCAAAATACCATGGTATTTAGGATATTAATTCAAACTTTGCACAAAACGTGCATGCAAGATTTGATTGTGAATCGTGTCATGAAATACCACTAATCATATTTCTCACATGACCTGACACACTTTTTGCCTTTTCTCATTGGAGATAGAGTATGCATGCACGGTGCTTACCAGTAATACCACAATATTTTTGTGAAAAAGAAAGGTACCCAGTGAACTAATGCTGTATCTAAGACCCCGTTCACAGTGCGAGGCGAGGCCGCGGGTCGGCCGCGGCCGTGCCCAGCCCCGCTTCAGTGTAAACGCGCAAAAGGCCAAATGCGAGGCCAAAATTGGCCTCGCATTTGGCCTCGCTCTGGAGGTGGTCTTTTCTTGGTGTAAACGCAAACTGGGCCAAATGCGCGGCCAATTGCGCGGCCAATTTTAGTCTGGCTTCCAAACCCTCTGCCTGTATCTTTCGCTATTCAGGATATTAACCCCCTCAACGTCGAAAAGTAGTATAGTTTAAGGTGGTTTTGTCCTGCAAAGGATTCTTTCCTTCGGCAAAGGCCTTTGCCCGAACGTCGACTTCGTCGCCACGGAATTCATTTGGCAAAGGGTCTGAAAACCAGATAATACCAAATTGCATATGTTTACAAGCAGAGTGCCACTACGACAAAATATTGAAAGGTTTGAATCAAAAGCGCGGCAGAGCCCAGCAGTGTAAACGGACAAAATTGCGAGGCTCGGCCGCACAATTGAGGCCGGGCTGTAAACAGGGTCTATTACCACAGCATTTCGTCATTGAGAATGGCACCAACAAATTACTGGTACTGAGATATTCAACACCCCGGGACAATTCCAGTGTGAATGCATCATCTGTTGTTATTATGAAACCACCAACCTGTTTGCATACAATGTCAAGGACATTTTGCACTAATGGTCTGGTGGGGGTTTATGCACCTCACCTCATAAAGGGGGATATCTAACCTCTGATCCACATTCACTGTGCTCATTAGTGGGGTTTTCTGTCAAAGCTGATTGGGGCATTTGATTTGACCCATTAGGCCTATCCCTTTCAGTCTCGTGGGCGACATGCTTATATACAATGTCAATAAGATTCTTATGCTGGTGGCCCTGAGAGTGTTAATAAATCAGTGTGACAGGTGTATCAGCTATATAGTTATATACTTGCTTTACCTTTTGACTGGAATCATGCTTTAATTATCAAGATGCAAGATGAGAAGCACAGCAGACCATCAGCACAGCCTGAGATCACACTTGATTTCTTCTCTCTTTTTGATTAGATCATCCATTCATGCTGTCCATAACAATGCAAGTCCCCAAGAGAGCATGGCATCTACTTATTCAAATCTACAAATGCATTTGTCTTATCACCCAGAACTTTTATTAATCGTCATTTTTCTTTATCACCCTGACTCTCAAAATTAAGTATGAAATTGAATTTATATCTAACTATCCATTTTCACTTGATCCCCTCATTCACTTAAACAACTAGGACCTACTGTAAAAGTGGAAATTTTTGCGGTGTTGAAATTTTGCGCGCATTTCGCGCAACCAGAAACTAGCGCGAAAATAAAAGCACGCGAATATTTTTGCTTGCCATATGCTCCTGTGCGTGATGTCTTGATTCCGCGGAATTAAAAACACGCGAAACTCTTCTTACCCGGCGAAGCGCGAAAAATTAGTCGCGCGAAAATATCCACTTTTACAGTATAGGCCTAGTATTTAGTTATCCACATAATAATCAATATTATGATCAATCTGGCCGGTAATTTATCTTAAATCCTGTCATTAATCTCTTCACTTTTGTCTTTTCCTATATCTGCCATCTCCCTACACATCCTTCATGAGAACAACCACTGTGCCATTAATGCTTTAATTTTAATATCATGGCACTTGAAAAGCTCTGGCAATGTATCGTGGGTAATAGCAGAGACAGCTATGGGAGCAGGAATAACTTGTTGAGTCATAACAATGGCACTCAAAAGCCAGGAATCTCTGCAATGGATGTCTGGGACAGAGACGCCTGGAAGTACTCCCATGAATAGTCCGAGGGCTCCGCAACAAATGACATAATATACTCGCCTTGTTCAGAGACTCTTACAGCCGAGTGCCAGGAAGTTTGAAGTTAATTGGATCAGAAAGGGAAAGCGGTGAATCCTTAATCACTCGGAAGCCATTGCTAATACAGCTCGCCTTGCCAGATGCAACATGGGGGCAGAGCCTTGCTCTAATAGCTCCGGATGAAGCTCTAGCGATTACTGCAGAAGTGAGCCTGACAATGTATTATGAAAACGCCAAAGCTTCCAATTTTTTTTTCTTTGTGGCTAGAGAAAGTGCCTTCCTCCTATGGGCTGCACAAGTGCCATGCAGGAAAAAGCATCATCGAGAGAAGCACGGAGTAAAGTATCTGTGCCATCAAGTTTGGAAGTTGGGAGAAAAATTGGAGGAAACAGGCAGTAGTGCAGGCAAAGGTGTGTGTCCTTTGGATGCAAAACTGAGACTGCCCAAAACTGGTCTCATCTGGTCTTTAACCCATTGACTACAAGAACCTTGTAAGCCCCATATAAAGTCAACACAGATTTTAGAATCTCTGTTAGAATTGCAATGGTTACCGGTTTTGAAAAATACTTGAGGCTATCATTTTGAAATCTACTTTGACTGCAATCTCACACTATGATGTGAGGGGTTGGGGGAAATCAAACGAAACCTGACAATAATCTGCGCAATGCACAAAACCATTCAAGAAAAATTCGATATAACTTGTCCTATATTTTCATTAAAGTAATATTTTTAAAGTGATTATATGCTTGATTTAGTGTCACCTTCTACTATTTATCTACCATAGAGATAAGCTAATATTCTTCAAGCTTTTGAGATAAGAGAATGACAGAACTCACTATAAAACCAGAAACATTCACAGTATGAAACTTTCCTGAATTTGAGCCAACAGCCCTGTAGCGGCATGTAACTTTGTAACCTAGCAACTGGCATTCAATGCATTTTGCAGACAAAAACTTTCGGGTGCACTTTACTTGTATGAATCTTGACTTCTTGTGAAACACACAAAAGTTTCATCCACACACACACACACACACAAAAAATTCTCTTCAGAAATGCAAAGGGCAGCCACTACCTGCAGCACTACATTTAGTATTTAATATTTGGCAGTTTGCCCAAGAGTTCACTGCCGAAGAGAAAAGCGTTGTATGAGCTGAGGAGCATTCCAGAGGCTTGCAACGATAATAGCAATGTGAGAATAAAACATGTGCCATGCCTGAGGGGAGATATGCGGAGGTTGAAATCTCCACTGTTGACCGTGTATACGCCGACCTTGAATCCGTCAGCCACTTTGAATTTTGTAATCCACTTTAATCTGACATGAAATATGGCAATCGGTGCAAGAACGCTGGACATGTATAATGGATGGCAAATCTCGTTACACGAACACATACAGATCTCCCACACTGAGCAGTCAGAATAGTCAGGTATCAAACTCACACGCATTCTCTGTCAGTTGACAGAACTACAAAAGTGAGAACACTACCTTGTGAAATTTTTTAGGAAGAATCTAGCAAGAATAACTGTTGATTTTCTTAAAGCTCAAACTTAGTAACTTATTCACAAGGCATTAATACAACACTGAGCTCACAATCTTAGAATATGAAACTAACATCTTTCATTCCCTGACAACTGAAAAACACATCAACTGCATTAATGCAAAGGATATTTGTGACAAATGTAACATTCTCAGTCTCACTGCTGGACATTCTATGCTATGACTTTGTTACAGCCACAATTTGATACTAATTGCTTTTCTAGATAGTACCGGAAATTTCCTGTAGACATCAAACCTTCACAGATATTCAGAGGTCCTAGAAATATTGTATTTGTTCACGGAATATTAGAGTTAGGATGCAAACTATCACTGAAAACAAATATGTTTATATTCATAATAATAATAAATCAAATACCTAAAATTGTTGAATTCATTAGGCCTATAATTATCAAGCTTGTGTAGTTGAGCAATACTGTATCTTTGTTGTTTTCTATACGACAGCATAATGTGTAGTATGGGATTCAATCGAGCAGCAATAGGTAAACAAAAGTTATGACAACTTGCAGAAACCATGCACTCTGAACAATAAAGGCTTATTTTGTTAGCTTGTGGCAGACCAAAATAGTGATGGTAACTCAAATACTTTTCATTAACAAAGATTTTTTTTTTTGTCCTTTAGACTAGTAAATGTTGGTCTTTGGTACTTTTTTTTAATACCCCAATTATTTCTAGTGAGGACGTCATATAACTCAGGTTACATGGCACTTTCTCTCACACCCTTAAAATGTAAAATGGAAACACCACAATATTTTGGAGTACCATTCTCAGAATGACACTGTGGTGTTAATGAAATGCATTTACCAATGTATAGACACTCTGCATAAATATCAAGATGATAAAATCTGTGCCTGAAGAAACTAGATGGTGGTTTTGCTGCCTTGAAAGCATCTGCCTTGTAACTATTATTCTACTGCAACCATGTATAGATTCAAACTGTTGAAAATTCTTTGAAAATCAGATATTGCATGCATTGGAAAACCACTGGGAATGTAAATGCATTATGGATGATTCAATAGTGTTCAGACTACAGTCACTAATGGACAATAGGCTTCACACTATCCATAGTGGCTGGACAAGCACACGCTCTTGCATTAGTCGACAAACATCGCGGTAAATTATCTTTCATTTGCGAATCCTTGAGGGGGTTTTCAGTGCAAACAAGAATTGATTGTGGCATCCAGTTGACCTCATTCAGAAAGCGTATACTCCTCTGATCATTCAAACATATAAGAATGCAACATTCACAGGAGAAAAATCAATTACGGGCAAGAATTCAGAGTTGCAACATATTCACAGAGTACCGTATGTCCTTTCTTCAAGTCTGCAAACCTTGTGCAGAAGAACTGAATCCTGAGGCAAGATTTGTGATGGTGTGGGGCTAGATGGAGAAGGAGGTCATGATGAAAAACAAAGAAAGAAACAAACAAACAAACAAACAAACAAAACTTCTACCCACATTAAAGGTAAGTTACCTTTCTTCTATGCTAACAGATAATCCCAGTTACCATACCTGTTTGTCCACAGTAATCACCTAATCTTTGTTGTACCCTAGTGTTTGGGTCATTTGTGTCATCGCAATTTTGGTACGTAAAAATCAAGAGAGTGGATGCACTGAATAGATAGAGCTGTCACTCCGTTTAGATTTAATATCAAATTGGGCCCACTTCTCTCATTGTCGAGAGGCCTCCCCCAGTGGGTGAGCATCTAATTGGTATCTAGAAGCACCCTACTTAAGGGGTTTATTGGGTCTCCAGAAAAAAAGGGGCTTTACATCTGAAGAGATTCCATTAAAAACAGCTCATCCCACAGGCAAAAGACTCTTTAATTCACATACACACAATTTAGAAAATTAGCACTCTCTCTCCCCATGTCTCTTTCTTCATACCCTCAGCCTCTCTCATACACTCACTCTCTTGTGGATCCCCAACACTTTTTCTGTTCTTGACAATAGTTACATTCACACACTGTTTGTAATCTTCTAAGCTTTAAGCTTCGATGATTACTATGTACAAATGTTGCTTGCTTGTACTTTAAAAACGGTGACACACGTCTACAAGACACCTACATTTAATTTTAGAGATTTAATTTTGGAGTGACCAGTCCTGCTCAACACAGAACTGGAAGACACAAGATATTCATGGAGTGCAAGCAACAGACCCGAGAATGTGCAACAATACAAAAGTGTACAACACACACTGGAGGTTGACCCAGAAGGGGGGGGGGGGGGGGGGGGGGGAATAGGGTTCATGGACAAGTCACATAAACATTCAAGTACATTGATCATAGTTTTCACACAACGTTAAACTGCGCGTGGGGACCCCCCCCCCCCTGCTTGTGGAGAAATCGTAAACCCAAAGATGTCTTCTGGTTCTAATCATCTACTTATCCTTAAAGCTTCGAGCACATCTACATGGAGCTATGAAAACTACCAAGCTAATCATTGAAGATTAAAACTTCATGCTAATCTTCATATTCAGAAACTTCGTGTGAATGTAACTACTATTATGAAGGCTTTACTGTTAAAGTCAATTTATCCTCAGTCAGAGATGTGCTAAACACCATTCTAATCTGTTCACTCTCTTCACGTCCAAAGGCTACTAAACAGATTGAGGCAATCTACGTCATAAAGATCTGTTTTATTTCCATTCTACAAACATTTACAGGGTGAAGAAAACAAAATTAAATCTGTGACATCTGAGCAAACAATTTAAACATAACGACCTTTTGACTGTCATTTAAGTCATACGACCTAGATATCGATGAGTACCTTGAAAGAGCTGTTCAAGCCTGATTTCACACTCTCAAAAAAACTTGCTGTAATTGCGCTTCAAAACATGCGTCATGCCACTCAAGTTGTAATGGTGGAGAGCCCTTTTCAGTTCTATCTACATCACAGATCTCTTCTTCCGTGGGATCCGTGAAGAGAACTTGGTTTGTTTTTCCTTCATGGACCCATGTATCTAATTTGTAAATCTGGCCCACATCACATTTCTCTCACACACACACACACACAAATTTCTGGTAACAACTAAAGGAAAAGAAAAAAAAAAAATTTCCATTTCTTTCGTGCTTCTAACAATGTTCCGCGTTTCTGAGGAAAAGAGTGTCTTTAAAGGACAAGGTCACCTTCATAAACATAAGGATTGAGAGAATGCAACAATGTTAGTAGAACACATCAGTGAAAGTTTGAGGAAAATTGGACAATCGACGCAGAAGTTATGAATTTTTGAAATTTTTGTGTTGGAACCGCTGGATGAGGAGACTACTACAGCTTGTGAGTCATATGCGTACAACAGTATAAAGAAAATTCAACATATTTTCACTTTTTTCACATAATAAAAGAGCACTTGACTTGGCTCTTTCTAGAGGCAGGGGGAATAATATTACCCATAACATTTGTCGGTAACGAGTCGGGGGAATGTGAACTTTTTTCATAAGATGAAATTTTGTGAAATTCTCTTTATATTTTCCTTATATTGTTGTACGCATGTGACATCTAAGTTATTCACACACTGCAGTAGTCTTCTCATCCAGCGGTTATCGCACAAAAACTTCAAAAATTCATAACTTTTGAACGGACTGTCCGATTTTCCTCAAACTTTCAATGATGTGTTCTACTAATATTGCTCCATTCTCTCAATCCTTATGTTTATGAAGATGAACTTGTCCTTTAATTGCTTGAGAACCAATGCAATATGTCTAGTCATCATTTATTAAAGCAGACATTAAGTTCACCCTATTCCCTCATTTTTCACACATGATAAATGAGGGCATCCACCTCTAAAAGTTCAAAAGGAGAGTTTTGTTTTTGTTCTTGTTTTCCTGCACTGGCCCTGGTCTCGGATAATTTTATTCTTATGACATGTTAGATGAGTGTGAAGAGAAAGAAACTGCACCTCTATACAACGCTTTTGTTCTGGCCTGTTCCATGCTCATTTTCCTCTCAAAATCACCTTTTGTCCAACTCCTACACTAGAAGACCTATTATCATTTCCATGATTTACTCTTGATTAATACATGCAGCCATAACCATCATAATTTTATTTGAACAATACTGCTTTGGCATTTTTTAGGACTAAAATTTGTCCTTAACAACAGCACGGGTTTAGCAATAAAGCCACAAAATTTAACTTGTTTTGCAAACTAAACAAATGGGTGTGATAGTGTGAAAATAACAGCAAGGCTGCCTGAACGCAAATGAGAGAGAGAGAGAGAGAGAAAAAAAAAAAACCTTCCAATTTTAGGACTCGCTGCATCTTTTGTTTCACAAATAGCATGTCACACACCTGAAGCCACAGTCTAGTGTTTCGGTGAAGCATGGCGTAGTTTGACGGCACTTTGAACAAAGACCAGGAGGGAAGAAGAGGAAACTCTCAGGGACAAGCGGAATACTTCAAAGTCTTCTCACTTCCACCACAGGTATTGTCATGCTGCTTGTTCCCTTCTCAAGATTGATACAGCTGGCAGTTTAAAAGAATGTTCGACTCTTCCTCTTCTTTTTGTTTTTAATCTTTACAAGCTCTCAGCTTCACTTTGACACATGTTTTTTGTTTCTGCTTTACACTGTCTTTGTTTACTTTCTATTTGGACTTTAGAATGTCATTCATTGTTTGCAATGATAAGGAATCAGGTTATGAACAAGCAGACATATATCTTCTAACTATTAATGCGTACCTGACACTGCGTACAATGAGAATACTGAGAAGGTTTTACACCTGTGCAGTTCAGTTGTCACGACAGTCATTGATTGAAGTGATATTGATCAATAAACTGATAAGACTTCTAGAACAGCTGGCATGTTACAACCACTGTCATACCTATCATTGGTAATCATGGTGGGTTCATATGTTTACATGGCCAATTATCTCCTTTTCTCTCTGTTTTTTTTCCCTTTCTTGCATGGATTGGAAAGGATTTTTTTTTGTAACCCATTGAGGATGGTTTGATTTCGCTACACGCATTTCCCACAGAAGCTTGCCCGAGTATACTTGGGACTCGTCCTCAACAGGTTAATATGGACGACATGTATATAAATACAATTTTCTCATAGCATACAAAGGTTGTCAGATCTTAGTGAGATTTGGAAACATGTCTGAATGATGCAATACAAAAATACATCATATATTTAAATAAAGGGAATGAGCACTTGAGACCCACAAACTAAGACCAAACAGAATGTTGTCAGAGATCAATGAATGATGTCACAATGAGAAGAATGAGATATGGTAACTTCCTATAGACAGGGCATCATTCCTTCTACAGACTACAACTGTACGGCTTGATTCCCCGGACATAACTGCACGATGTCCCTGTGTGAATATGTTTGTAAAATATTGCAATCCTATATAAACGATAAAAATTTGACTGACATGCCCAATGAATGATATTTCAGTCAAAACATGAATTCAATTCTAGCACTGTAATAAAGGTTTTAAAAGAATTAAAGTTTATGAACTACATGACACTGCACATGTCCTCTAATCCCAATGAATTCACCACTCGGTTGGGTGATGTGCATGTTTAAGTTTGGCCTACTATGTTAACCAGTAATGACATATCCTGTAGGGATACCACAGAGTACTTCATGACAATTCAGCCAAATCCTCCCCAAATTGTCCTCGGGTAATTTGATGAAGAGTAAGCCGAGACTGGAGCATTCCAGCCGCATATCCCTTCACCAGCCTCTCGGCTGAGCCGTGCCGCATCAAGGCAGCGTGTCTCGCATCATCTGAGCAGTTCACTGATCACTCTGGTGGACGAATTTCTGCCTGAATACCCTCGCTCGCTTTACTCCTCACACGAACCCCCGGGTAAGCTGGCATCCCTCCGTTACCTTGGATACCGTCTGCTCTGCATTTGGGAGTGATGCAGAAATAACACGTTTGCCTTCCACCGGATACGGTGTTCAGGGCTTCAAGCGGATCCACAGCATACGCCATCAGGGGCCACGGTACCTTTCTTGGGCAAAACACTTGCCATGGTTGCTGACATAGGAATGCACTTTGCCACAGCAACAAAGTTAAGTTTTCAAACTATGGGAGCTTTTCACATGAAAAAAAAAAATGTTTCCCTGAAGTACAGGATAAAAATGCTGTAGTCCTAACACAAAAGGGCCCTGTTGGTATTGGTAGCTAAAATCCACATTCAAAATGGTCATACCATCATTAGCAAGAGATCCAATTCCCCTTAAACAAGCCTGATTATATTCTCAATTTCTGAAGTTTCCAACAATACTTTCTGAATAGACATTCAATTTGACTGAGCAATGCTATCCTCTGAAGGAAAAATGAGTTTGCAATTCAGATCCAAAGATAATTTCAACAAATTTTCACTGGTATGCCCAAAGAAGACAACACCATATACATGTATTTCATGGGGATTGTGGGAAAATTGGAACAAAGCACAATCTCTTTAAGAAGAGCAATAGACACAGCAAAAAGTGCAAGTGGTTTTGAAACATCAATATTGCAGCAGAATCTTTCACTTGAATGCTGTGCGGACACAGCAAGATCTTATCACATCCCACAGGTAACAACCATCCATGAATGTTCCTCTGACCCAGACAAAGAGAGAGAGAAAAAAATAAAACCATCACACCCTCCTACAGATGTATCAACTACAACTCTTGAGCTCTTTTCATAACATTTTGGGTGACATCAGACATCACACAATGCTGACTTGGAACATTGATGATTGCAACAAAGACTATAGTGTGGGCTACCCTCTAATGATAGACTGCAAATATCCTATGGCAATGTGCCAATCATGGGATGAATTGCAGATGTTCTTCTATTACTTGAGAGTTTGCCGCCCATTTACACAAACTAAAAATGTTTTTCAACAAGAATGACAACTACATCCTGAAAATAAGAGAGAAAGAGAGAGAGAGAAAAAAAGGTAACAGTAAGCCCATTAAATCTTAGCAACACTATATTGGTAATCGATGTTATTGTTTTTTTGGTGAATGTGTTGGATCAATGAAACTGGCCAGCTCAAAAGAAGAAAACTAAAACATGTGGGGGTGTCATACAAAAGTGTCTAACTTTCTTTATTTTTTTTCTTCCTTGCAGGTATCTTAAAGTAAGCTCCTGACAAAATCATGTTGCTCTAGTTTCAAAATCAGGTTGCACTGGCAACCCAAACACACTGTTAGCTGTTACTAGTTACAGCACCCCAGGGTTACATATAGGCCGCGTTCATGCGAATTTCGTTGCCAGAATCACAAACATGAATCATGATTCAAAACGGCGTTTCAAATCACGGTCTCAGCGGAAGAGCGTTCATGCGGGCTTTCGCAATGCTGATTCTGGCTCAGCTCATCATTTGCCATTGCGCAGCGCACTGCGCAGTTTGACCTTGTCTCTGCAACTCGAGCCAGACCTCCTTATTCCAGCTGTACAGGCCTTTACGTTTTTATTTCGGTGAATACTTTCCGATTAGCTGTGGCATTCAGGCTCTGCCCACAGATCGAGGAACAGATCGAGGAATAATCCAAATTCTTCGTCTCTCCAATTGTTTCCCTTGGTAGACACAGCGCTGCAGCTATTACTTTTATCAACTCAATCGGAGAGTAATTACATGTATTATTATGTTAAACAGTTAACGTTAGATACTAGCATAGAATCGGTGTATGGCGTTGATGTAAACAAACAAGTGCAAGTATGGTACCAAAACACACGATTCATAAGACGTACACAAGCGCGCGAACAGAACTAGAAGCTGTGCATGGGATACCCCATGAGACACGCCTGCGCACAGCGCACAATGACGTCATATAATCATGATTGAAATCACGGTTGCGTTCATGCGGTTTCTGCAATCGTGATTCTGGCAGAATCATGATTCAAAACGCCCTTTTTTCCGCGTTTCAGATCGGCGTTTTGAAACGCGTTTAAATGGAAAAATCGCATGAACGCAACGCAACTAAACACGTTTAGCGACTAAACGTGTTTAGAAACGCAATTCTAGTTTCGCATGAACGCAGCCATATTCCCTAGCTTGCTGCCAAAAGTCCAACACTACTAAGGAAAATTGATAAACAGATGAATAAATATCACATTTTCTTTCATTGGTCTCTGCTAGCTGCTATTACCACTTTGATTTGATATGATCCAAGTTTAATGTGGCTGTTGAGCCCTGTTTGTACACTTAATATAACAATTTCATATTGCCAGGTCTGGTTGAGGAGACTAGTAAACTTTACAAAGTCGGAAGACTTTGTGAAAGCGCGACAGGCTTAGTCTGCACCAACTAGACTCAACTGTGAAAAAACAAGTAGGTCCTCCTACAGCATGCACTATGCAGGGTAGGGGAAACATTCCAAGACCCAAGATATTCCCAAACTGGCTGGGTATAATTGGAAGTTTCCACCCTCGGAATAGGCCTTTGATATTCCCTGTAGCTGTTAACTCTGCACAGCATCCTGAGATCCTATTCAATTCTGTGTCTGTAGAGAGCGTGTACAGTTTATTGCAGCAAAGCAGTGGTGAACAAGGTGATGAATATTTCATTCCAGAGCTTGTGAGCACGAGCACCCTCACACACAACAAATATGCATCCATAACTGTGCACTGCAGCCACTTCTGATCAATGTAGACACAGTCCAGTCTTCATGAGCACTCTCTCACAAACAATTTCACAAAGTCTGCTCAGCCCCTACCCCCTCCCCACCCCCCCCCCACAAAAAAATAGGGGGGGGGAGGGGCTTCTAAGTACATTACTGCAGCCACAGAAACAATTCACAGACAAGGGCGCACGATGTACAATTTCATTACACGAAAGGCAACTCCTTGTCTTTTCAATATAAACTTTTGCTGAGTTTATATTCAGTTGTCATTTAGAGGGCATATACACTACAAACAGAGTGACACTCTTTAGTTTCTCTTCTTGATGAACTGGTGTCTGATGACAAAGAAGTATAGAGATGTGAGAGAAGGAAAAATAGGTTCCCAGTGCACAGTGGGTTCCACTCTAGTTTGTTTGCATTGGTTTTTGTCCAGCACTGCACTTGGCTTGCATCCTAGATGGAACCGAGGTACAGCAACTTAGTTTTAAATTGAATTTGAATTGGAAAGGTGTTTTATTGATCAATATCCATCGCAGCCTGCTGGCTGAATTACAGACATTGTTTCTCTAGTTTATAAAACCATCCTGATCATAACAAATAAACTTAACGTGAGCTATCATTACTTCATCAGTTTTTGTTTCATTTGGATTTCTACACTTCTGGCAATAAAAATCTGCCAAGATATGCAAGACTATAACACACGAGAGATACCATACCTCCATAGTTGATTTTCTTGTGTTTAAAAAAAAAAAACACACACACAAAGCTATTGCTAACAGAAGATATATAAAGTGGACTTAAAATATCATAATATGGAAATAAATGAATGTCACACTGAGTAAACTGTGAGGAAAAATATGGGGAATACTACATCATTCATGAGACCAGTGGTGCTCATTCAAAAATGTTCAAAAATATGAATCAATGTGAAGATGGATGGCAATCAATGGAAGTACCTTGCGAGGATACCACCACCAGTTTCAATGCATAGAACTAGACTCAAACAGCAAAACAACACCAAGGCAAGAGACAGTAAATGAGACCATTCGGAAGGTTAAAACACTTCATGTGATTAGCGTGGAGGTGAAATTAGCATGATTAATACGACACTGTACACTTTGCTTACCGTTGCATCCCCATCACTGGCTATCGAGTTGATGAAGTACAGCACACTGACGGAAAGAGCGAAGATCAAAGTAAGGAACCACACGCGCTTTATTCGCGGCAGCATGACTAAACTTCCACAAAATGTTCTCTAGTGGCTTGCACTAGTGCTATAGAATTACTACTCATTTGATAAATAGCAGCAAAGGAGATATTGAAAGTCTTCACGTCGGCACATTATGTTCATTTTCTTTGTCCGCCCCACATCAATGGCTCCGATGCCAGATTATCACGGATTTTACTCCTTACAGATTAGCGAACATCGGTTGTAACAGACGCCGGCGCTCCGGGCGCGGTTGGCAGGAGTGATCCCGAGTGTGTCCACCGCCTTTACTCAACGGCGCAGAGTTCACTACACCGTAGTCTGCTAGAGAGGTTTATCGAAGACCCACTTGACACAAGTTTGAAAAGAAATTGTTTGGCAGAACACGTTTAAATTCGTCTTATAGTGCTCCAAGATATGTTGATAAATCCACTCCCTAAACTGTAAAATATCCAACGAAGCGGTCAGTCAGAGAGCGTATTTCCGATTTCTACGCACGAGCGATAATCCCTGCACTTACTGTCATTGAGTTTGGACAAGGCTCACTGAACTGCTGAGCTGAATGAGGATAGAGCTAGAGATCGAGAGCTCTCGTTCTTCCTACCCTGGCGATGCGTGCTCGCGAATAGGAGTGCATCTTCGTCATACAGCGTACAATGGTAGGCCTACTTCCTGATTGGCAGCGGACCGTCTTTGCCAGTGTGGGTCACTCTGGCCAGGGAGGTGCCGATCATATACGGTTACGAGGTATCTGGGCTGGGCTCTCCTAAATGGACAAAATTTCGTGGAAAATTCTCAGTTTTTTATACATGAACAACGTGCCACGACTGAAAAAAAAAATATAGATGATTCAAAGGAAAATTGCGCAGAAGAAAAGGAGGAAGGAGAAGAAAGAAAAGAGGAAAAGGCAGAAGAGGAGAACAAAGGGTAGGGAAAAAAGAGGAAGAAAAGAGTATACGAAGTATAAGGAGCACGGGAAGATAATTATCAAGAAAAGTGGCTCGCTTATTTTTGTCTATAAATATTGTATCCCAAGACTGTATAAGACATAACATCCGAATCTGTGAAGGGGCATTTTCCACCTAGTGGCTAAATTGGTTATCTGTCTTACGTAATCAGCGAGGGAGGGGCCCTTCTTTCAACAACAAAAAAGATAACCGATTGAAACAGCGTTAATATAGCTCAAGTGGAGGAACTTATGGCATTGTGTTCTAGATTTCATTCTTGATTTGAATTCTATATTCATGATGTGAAATCTGAAAACATGGACTGAGGTGGGTTATCGGTTCAAAGTTAAAATGTCTACTTCAAAATAAGATCTAATGAAATTGACGAAATGATATATATGAAATATAATGCTTTACAAAATCAAGAATGAATAATAAACTTCATTCCCAAGACTTGGTTGCATACATTTTCATTCGGTAGTTCCAATGTTTTTACCACTTGAGTGAGCTGTTATTTCACTATTAAATCCTTTAATCTTTATTCATTTATCAATATTTACTTCATATTTTTGTTTACTTCACAATCATCAATTAAAACAAACAAAGCATTCCGACACAAGTTCTTAAAGTCTCTCGCGACGTATTAGATAACCGCCATCTATTGTTGAATTACACATCGGGAACAATCAGCTTTCAGAAAGAGGTCATAATAATTATATCTGTAAATATAAGTGTACATGTTTTGATATAATATACATACTGCCTATTCACCACCTCCTTCTCTCTGCTTCTCTTTCTCTTTCTCTCTCCCTCTCTCTCTCTCTCCCCCTCTCTCTCTCTCTTTCTCTCATAAACACTCGGGAATATTATACCATGCATTATTACAATGTATCATCAATGTTGTTTTCTGCAGTCGCTGTCCCCCGTCTATAGGCTTTTTTCAGCACTCATGTACTCGTTTTCTTCTAGAACAATGGTTCTGTCGATTTGATTGCATACGAAATGCAAAAAGAAGAAGAAGAAGAAGAAAGAAAAAAAAAACCGACATATGAACCCATTTTCCCTGAATGAGACTGATCAATCGACGCATCTGAATGGACTCTGTACGGAGCAATGTGTGAAATATCACACGAATGTGATTAGGACTATTCATAGGGATATATGAAGAGTTTGTTTGCAAAAACCGATAAGTCCATTTTTGATGATTTTGAAGTACGGTCTCTGTCATAAAGTACAAAATAATACCTTTTAAATGATATATTGGTCACTACATATAAAGGTATATTTTTGAAGTTATGGTCAAAAGAAGCAAAAATTTTCTTATTATTCCCTTTATTTTTATTGACCTTTAATCGCAAATATCTCCATTGGACAGGATATGGACTTATCGGTTTTTGCAAACAAACTCTTCATATCTATCTCTACGGGACTATTTGATATTCAGCGTGAA
The DNA here is from genome assembly GCF_040938485.1 of Diadema antillarum. Lineage (NCBI taxonomy): Eukaryota > Metazoa > Echinodermata > Echinoidea > Diadematoida > Diadematidae > Diadema > Diadema antillarum. Next base: position 1,827,746 of record NW_027270925.1, on the reverse strand, counting down.
TAATGTGTTGAGCAGGTCGCGGTTGTGTTTCCGAGTTGTTTGCTATTTCGTAAGAATACTCGTACATCTTTGCCAATGCGCGAATGTGGCACTGACCTCAGTCTGATCATGCATGTCTCTGTGAAAAGATTCATAATTAATTGCATGCAGCTTCGATATCTCGTTTCAGCCGCGATGAATAAATTCCTTTAAAGAGAGTGAAGGAGAGTATAGGGTATTCTATTCTAAATGCAAGAGCGCATGACTGATCGACATCTTTCTTTAGATTTGCTTTCCCGCGTGTAAAGCGGTCTAACTTGAGTGCTTTTCTTATAATATGACAGATTCCAGTTTTTCTTATGTATCATCATCGATTCTGATATCCGAAGGAAGTATTGGATGTTATCACATAGCTTCCTGGAATGCTGTCATCATTCGTAAATGAATGTCCGTTTCTTCTGACAATCAAATCTTCTGTTTCAGTATGGTAGATTGTGAATATGCTGAACATTCCCATCATTGAACATAACAAAGGTGTTAACCATCACTCTTTCTTACTTGTTTCAAATAGGGTTTTAAAAAAAACCCCAATATATACAGAAAGACATTAATCTGAATGCAGGATATCAGCATCCCTCACCCAGTGTTGAAACAGAGCTAGCCAAGTATACACACAAAAAAGGGACAACAGATGCATGAAAATGATAACACGGATTGATTTTGCAAAGCAAAGAAATCAAACACCAAATGAATATAAAAAGGTATGAAGTTTATTTTACATTGACACCGATCTATTATACTCTCTCTCTCTCCCACACCCTCTCGAGGCCTCTCCTTCTCTCTTCTCCCCTCTCTCGACGTTTTTCTCATCCCTACTCCTCTCTGTCCCTTCTACCTTTAACATGAAACTTTGGCAAATTAATCTTGAACCGAAGAATGCGAGGAAAGACAAACACAAAAATAAACACAGCAGAAGCAAGCACAAAAACGGCAAGGATGGCAATCGCAAGGTCGATTAACAGCAGACAGCTCATTGCACTAAATCTCAATAGAGGGAGCTGTTGCTCTTTTACCAGTAGACGCGCTGTTCACCTCCAGCAGCAGTGCGATCGCGATGATTCTTGTGTCCGGCGAGCGAATCTTCATGAATCCTGTGGATGTCGTCTGCTTGGGCTCCCGTTTATCATTAATAATCAAGTGTTAATCTTACCAAGTGATGTCTCCTTATGTCTTTCGTCTCACTTTGTATCACAGATGTAACCATTAGATCTGATGTCTAAAATCATATACATGCACAAAATCTGCAGGCAGACTTTACACAACGCACATGTACCATCATTTGCCTTCCGAAGCAGATTCAATCCAGGATGACTCATAAACATTGTATCATCTTTCAATTCTGAACATTAGGCCTATAACATTTTAATATATATATATTTATACACTTTATGCAGTGCCCCTCAGTATTTGTTTAGTTATTTCATTTCAAAGATGAATCAAGATTCATACTACAGGCAGTTCACCTTTCATCATGGGGAGTTTGATATCAGTAAAGTATTTTGTAATAACATGTTAAACTAAAAAACTATAAAAAAAATCTATACCTTCCCTATGTCTAAATTAAAAGAAAACCAGGTCCATTTTTAAAGGTCAATTTGTAGTTGTTCGAGGTTGCAATTCAAATGTTGAGTGTTTTCATTTTGCCTATCTATTAAATCTAGATCTACAAAACTACTCCACTCAGCATAGTTTCTGTAAAAGAGGCATTCAGGTGATGTTTTTCATGAATGTATGATGGAAGAAAAATTCTTGCATAACCCAACATGTAATAACCGTCCCCTAAAATATAAAGTCATTATTTTTATAACATTTAAAGGGATCGTATAGTTTTGGTTGAGACTTAACTTCAGGTTTTTATCATATTTTGGTGAGATAGTGAGAAACCTCTTATGAAATATGAAAAAGCATATAATTCCAAGAGGGATTCAATATTTATTTAATGAAAATTGGTTTTGAAATGACAAAGATATCCAAAACAGAGCAATCCTGATAAAGTGTGGGACCCACCTTTAATTACGATCGTCTTGGTTTACTTTGTTTTTGGATGTTTCAGCTATTCCAAACCCGATTTTTATCAAATAAACTTTGATTTCCTCTTAAAATGGTATGCTCTGTACTATTTCATAAGTGTTTTCTTGGTATCTCGCAAAATAGTTACAGCCCAATTTTCATCTCCACCAATACTGTACCATCCCTTTAAGATTTATGTTCATACTCTTTTGTTTTTGTTTTGTTTTTGCTGGACAACTGGATTTCCATTTGTGTGCATGTGGTCACGTGGAGGGTATGTGATAATCACGTTATACATGTATAATATTTTGGCATTCTGAACAACAAAAAATAGTAGTGGTTATTCTACCATTGCTGCAGTTAAGCTACTTGCTTTTATAGTTGCGAGTGATGTCTTTTAATATGATAGTTATACAAATAAAGAATGTATATGAGTGCAATGGACAGAATATTTCATGAGGTGAAAGATTAAATTATCGATCCATTCAATTCGGCTGCGCCTCATTGAATGGATCTATAATTTCATCTTTCATCGAAAGAAATATTCTTTCCATTTCACGAATGGAAAACATTTATTATTTGTTTTATATATTAAACACCAAGAATAGATCCTTGACATTTGATGTTGTATAAATTTAGAAACAAGAGAGAATGCACGGGATCCATAATCCATGATCGAGGGAGTGCTCACTGCAAGCTTTACGCTAGCGCACTGTCGCACACACACATGCTCTCGGCATGCATGCAATGGAGCAAATCGTATGGATCCAAGATTACACGGTAAATGGAGCCACAATTGCACGGATGATGACGTCATAGTAAAATGGGATGAATGATCAATGTCAAACGACCAATCAGATGACGAGGATCTATTTAGGCGTTATAAAACACTAATATGATGTGCATTCGGTACATATTATTCTGACACTCTGCATACAAACACACACACGCACACACACATGAATAGAAAGACATTTTCACAGGTTACAGTTCTAACCAATAACTTCACGTTTCATATTTTGTTCATTTTGTTATAGTAATCCTTCCAATAAAAAAAAGAGAAGTCAACAGATCATTGTTACCAAATCACAATGATTTAGGATATATTGTATACCCTAATGTGAACGAGTCTAAGGGTCAAAGATGTTTCTTGGGTTGAATTCCCTGCATACATCAACAGCAATCCCCACATTAAAGGACAAGTTCACCTTCATAAACATAAGGATTGAGAAAATGCAACAATATTAGTAGAACACATCAGTGAAAGTTTGAGGAAAATTGGACAATCGATGCAAAAGTTATGAATTTTTTAAATTTTTGTGTTGGAACCGCTGGATGAGGAGACTACTACAGCTTGTGAGTCATATGCGTACAACAGTATAAAGAAAATGTAAAAGAAAATTCAACATATTTTCATTTTTTTCGCATAATTAAAGCGCTCTTGACTTGCCTCTTTCTAAAGGCAGGGGGAATAATATTACCCATAACATTTATCGGTAACGAGTCAGGGGAATGTGTACTTTTTTCAAAAGATGGAATTTTGTGAAATTCTCTTTATATTTTCCTTATATTGTTGTACGCATGTGACATCTAAGTTATTCATACACTGCAGTAGTCTTCTCATCCAGCGGGTACTGCACAAAAACTTCAAAAATTCATAACTTTTGAACGGATTGTCTGATTTTCCTCAAACTTTCAATGATGTGTTCTACTAATATTTCTACATTCTCTCAATCCTTATGTTTATGAAGGTGAACTTGTCCTTTAACAATGCACTATCATTTGCACGCAATAGAGATTCAGTATGAGAGTACAATCTACACTGGAATTCAGAAGCATTCATATTTGATAATTTTATCCAAAAACAATTTTAAGAAGATACAAGATGCATAGACAGAACCACACATCACAATGTCTACGATATTCAAGCTTTGAGACCCCAATCTTGAACGGAGTCCATTTTATTTCACTTCTTTTGTATGCAAAAACTCTGTACATTGAACTCATGGTATTTTTGCAAATCACTTGAGACTTTGACAAATTGTATTCATATCTACAATACACAGAGTGAGAATTTAAAATACACATTTTGGGAGTATCTCTTTTAAGTTAACATTCCACTTTAGAACATTGGTTCTCATAGTGAGTTAAGGAAGATATGAATGTGAACGTACTTAAATGCACCAACACATAAACTTTGTTCTACAATAAAGCAAAACACTCTCTTGAATTCAGTAAATGCTGATGTTAATGGGGCAACCAATTTTATAACCAAAATTTAAGAGCACTGGTGCACACAAAAACTTTGACTGGAGGTCCAATGGAGTTGAATAAAAGGATACTGAAAATACATTATGATAGAATTCAAAGCATGCCCTTATGCAATGATTTCAATCAGATTGAAGCTGTGTTACAGATTTGGAGAATTACAAACAAATATTGTTCTCTTCAACTGCATCTGAAAAGCTACATAATTTAAAAAGAAGAGCTGTAACATGACTGCAAGAAAAAAGCAAGAAAATATCTGCTATCTGAACTTGGACAAACAGATTTCTCATGCATTTGTTTTCCTGGACTACAACTGAACTAGTTTTTCATAGCTAAATCCATGTTGGTATATCAAGCATTTACTGACTCCCAAAATTTTACAATACTAATGAAACCACTTCTGTAGGACAGTGCATTAAACATATCTTAAAGCTAGATATCACATTTTCACATCATCACCTTCGCCTAGCTCTTTCTGGTAGGATAGGTTCAGGAACTATTTTACGAGTTCCACCGGGAAGCAACACACAAGTTGGACCTTTCTTTTTCTTCTTTGTCACCTCTTCATCAGTTGATGTGGCATCATCCACCTGCACCCCTAGATAACGGAGGAAGATATTAAGCTTGGCCTGCTTTTTCTCCAGATACTTCTCGCCTTCAAGAGGCTTCAACCCCGCAAACCGAAACTTGTTGAGGCGACGCTCCCAGCGCTTGCGGTTGCGCTTCCGTTTCCTCTGCTTCTGCATTCGCAGCTTGAAGCGGTTGCGCTTCCGCCACTTCAGGTACTGGTGGCGCTTCATCTTTCTGTGTCGCTTCTGCAGGATGTTGCTGGCCCTCTTGGTAATGGTTGTGCTCGTGGCCGGGTCGTTGACGGCATTGTCGTCGTATCCATGGTCCACCGGGAGATCTGTCAGGTCCTTGTCAGTGTGGGTGGGGCAGTCAAGGGGGATTGCTACAGTGGCAACAGGGTCCAAGATGGCTCCGAGACCGTGAGAGGATGCTTCAGGGAACACATACTGCAGCGTCAGCGATGCTTCTGCCGGAGACAGGGAGAGTTTTGACAGCCGCTCGGTCAGCGAGTCAGCTGGACGACATGCATTATTTGAAGTACTATTGGTCAAAGTATTTGGAGGGATTGGCAACTTAGACTGCTTTCCACTTCCTGACGTGACTGTGGGAGTGCCTGAGACGACATGGTTCCCCGCACTACGTGCAGATGTCAGCAACAGACGCTCTGTAGAAGAAACAAGAGGGATGTAAAGCATAAAAATATTCATTTTCTGTAAACATGTACTTTCAATGTGAAGCAGAACACTCTTTTCTCAACCTAATTCATACAACATTTTTGTGACTTGTATTGATAATTTCTGAGGAAAACATTTGTTTCATACCCTAAAAGGGGAATTCCATTCCATGCTTAAGTCATCTCAGATTAAAATGGTTAGGTTAAACAAAGAGAACACTGACATATTTTCTAGAATTGAGAAAAAATATAACTAAACAAAATGAAGTTTCACACATGCATGTGTTTTGTTTTGTTTTGTTTTGTTTTGTTTTGTTTTGTTTTGTTTTTTTGTTTTCTTGTTTCTCCTGCAGAACAAATGGGTAACATTCTGTTTAGTGCAGTGTAACAGAACAAGTGTTACACTTGTTACCACAAGCTCAGTGAAATAGTGCTAACAAGGTGCTCCATCAGAGAGTGACATAGAGTGTGCAGTTGTTGTATGTTCAAGCAATAAGCAACTCCCATTATAAAGTTGACTCCAAAAGACGGAGTACATCACACAAACAAAGGAAATAATCTATCTGTCAAGGGCGAGTGCCTCTGGGAGAGAAGTCCCAAAATGAGAATATAAGGAACTTCATCAGGTTCTTAGTGACATGATCAAAGAGTACAGGTAACATATGACAGAGGAACTCCCTCTCAAAAACGTGTGGATAGACTCATCTATCACTGCTGGTAAAAATGGAAGATAGCAAGCAACATACATAATTACTTCGACTCATGAGGGGGAAATGCCTTCAGTGCTCCAAGATAGATCATGAAATGTTATTGATACTGCCTCTCGAAAAGCCAGGAATCAAGATTTTTCAAAATGTAACCAAAAAATCCTACAAAGCTTAAAGAGATAGGCAGAGAGAAAGAGAGAGAGAGAGAGAGAGAGAGAGATATTTCTTATTTGTGGTTCTGATCTGCAACGCTCTTGAAAACTCTACATTTCAACAGTGCAGAGGATATTACAGGCGTATTTGATATGATCACATGAAATACATCACAAGTTGCCTTGTTCAATTGAAGAAATGTTGAAATGCAGTTACTTTGAGTTATAAATTTTACTGACAAGCATTCTCACACATGTATAAAACCCATCAATATGGACCTGTTTATGATACAGATTTTTTTTCTTTAATATCCACAATCTGCAATCAACTTCATTTCCTATAAGTAATGGTTAAATCAGTGTCTTCACATTTGACTCATAAACTTGCACATGAAATTTTGTTTTCACACATTCGTTTTTTCGGCTAGTTTCTGGTTGCGCGAAATGCGAGCAAATTTCAATACTGCAAAAATTTCCTCTTTTACACCACACAGGTGACTAATATATGGATTAACACAGACACACGCACAAGGATAACAAAGACCCTTACCAATGCGACTCCCTAGAACAGACCCCCTGCAGGCTGCTTGAAGTATGCATGGAAACATGGTGACAGAACACCATCAAAGACCTAGCTCAGCATAAAAATGGGTCCCTACCTGAATAGACAAAGACATAAAAAGAAAAACAAACCCCACATGACAGTGCAAGCCGATATTCAAGACATGCTACACATGATTCACTCAATGCTTTCATATCAACATGTCATGGTTGGTAAATAAGCGAAAACAATTAGTTCATTAGTCATAATTATGTTGGTTAAACAAGATTATAAAATGGGTTCAAGAATGTAGCCAATAGGAAGCGCTGAAATGAGTGACGTGTGCCTTGGTTACTCAGTCCCATTGCACTGCATGTTAAATCCTATTGCCGATCGTCTGTGCGCGCGGCGGCTCCTTTGAATTGCTTGCATACGCGCTGTCAATCCTGTAAACAACTTCTAGTTCGGGCTGCCGGCCGGCCGGCCTTTCTTCCCTTGTGCATAACATGTGTGGCACAGGTTTGGCGTACGTATACTCCACTGGCGTAGCCAGGGGGGTGCGATGGGGGCGGTCGCCCCCCCTAAGATTTGGACCGGGGATTTGGGAGGCGGAAAAAAAATGCGTGTATACTGTATGCATGCACATGAAGCGGGTCTCCTTTGCAACCTTTCATCAAATAAGATAAATGTTTTTTAATATTTCACTCAAAGTGTGCACCAGATCGTTGAATTTCAATTCAAAATATGCAAAATCTCTCGTGCTTGGGAGGGGGATACCCCCTCCCAAACCCTCCCCCTCTGTGCCTCTTTCCCTAGCTAAGTACACTTTTTAGATTTACAAAAAATTCTGAATAATTCTGAGTGCACAAGACTTATCACTTATATTCCGAAAACTGAAGGTTCCCTCATGTATAAGGGGAATTTCCCCTTTTAATCGACCCTTCCTCCCTAAGCCCCCCCCCCCCATATCAGTTTTTTTTTTTTTTTTTTTTTTGGTGATTTCCCAAATGTTGATTCCAGCAAATATGCGCATCGAGATATCTCAATTTCAACCTTAAAAAGATAAAAGCTCCATCGGAAGGGAAGGGTGGAGATAACACTCGCCCACGCCTTCTCCCTGCTCGCCCCCCCCCCCCCCCCCCCCCCCGCCATGCAAAGAAGTAGACTGCGGCTATACCCAGATCGCTTTATTTCAATTCTAAAAACGCAAAAGCTCCGCGAGCGGGAGGGGGAATCCCCCTTCCCCTAAGCTCTACCTCACTAGACTTTAAAACATACGCACAGATGGTGCACATTCGGAATAAGAGCTAAATTTCGTGATTTTAACACTTCGATGAAAAAGTATTGCACCAAAAATTTGCACCAGATCGCTGAATTTCAGGTCTGAAAACGGAAAATCACCTTCGTGTGGGAGGGGATATGCCCCTATCTACACCCTCGTGTGCATGCTTTTTCTGTTTGATTGCTGAACAGACAGCGTTCATGATATTCAATGTAAGAATTGATACAAGAAGACTAGTGTATTTAAATTATACCATTTTATAGGCAAATTGTTCAATAATAATCTACACTAAAATATACTGCAACCTTAAACAAGTGGGACTGTTTCAACTCGTTAAAACACGCAAAAACATGCATCAAATTGCACCATTTGCAACATCAAAATACAAAAAGTTCTTACCGTGGGAGGGGGGACACCCCCCCCCTCCCACACCCTCCCCTCCCCCCTTGCTCGCTCTGCTCGCTCGGGTTCAGTCGCGTTCATGATATTCAGTGAAAAGAATTAATACAAGAAGTGTATCTAAATTATACCATTTTATAGGCAAATTGTTCAATAATAATCTACACTAAAATATACTGCTACCTTAAACAAGTGGGAATGTTTCACGTCGATAAAACGCGCAAAAACATGCATCAAATTGCACCATTTGCAACATCAAAATGCAAAAAGTTCTTACCCTGGGAGGGGGGACACTCCCCTCCCACATCCTCCCCTCCCCCCTTGCTCGCTCCGCTCGCTCGGGTTCAGTCGCGTTCATGATATTCAGTGAAAAGAATTAATACAAGAAGTGTATCTAAATTATACCATTTTATAGGCAAATTGTTCAATAATAATCTACACTAAAATATACTGCTACCTTAAACAAGAGGGAATGTTTCACGTCGATAAAACGCGCAAAAACATGCATCAAATTGCACCATTTGCAACATCAAAATGCAAAAAGTTCTTACCCTGGGAGGGGGGACACTCCCCTCCCACATCCTCCCCTCCCCCCTTGCTCGCTCCGCTCGCTCGGGTTCAGTCGCGTTCATGATATTCAGTGAAAAGAATTAATACAAGAAGTGTATCTAAATTATACCATTTTATAGGCAAATTGTTCAATAATAATCTACACTAAAATATACTGCTACCTTAAACAAGTGGGAATGTTTCACGTCGATAAAACGCGCGAAAACATGCATCAAAATGCACCATTTGCAAAATCAAAATGCAAAAAGTTCTTACCGTGGGAGGGGGACACCCCCCTCCCACACCCTCCCCTCCCACATCCTCCCCTCCTCCCTCGCTCGCTCCGCTCGCTCGGGTTCAGTCGCGTTCATGATATTCACTGAACAGAATTAATATAAGAAGTGTACTTAAATTATACCATTTTATAGGCAAATTGTTCAATAATAATCTACACTAAAATAAACTGCTACCTTAAAATAAGTGGGACTGTTTCACGTCGATAAAACGCGCAAAAACATGCATCAATTGCACCATTTGCAACATCAAAATGCAAAAAGTTCTTGCTGTGGGAGGGGGGACACCCCCTCCCACACCCTCCCCTACCCCCTCGCTTGCTCCGCTCGCTCGGGTTCAGTCGCGTTCATGATATTCAGTGAAAAGAATTAATTCAGGAAGTGTATCTAAATTATTACCATTTTATAGGCAAATTGTTCAATAATAATCTACATCAAAATAAACTGCTACCATAAACAAGTGGGACTGTTTCACGTCGATAAAATGCGCAAAAATATGCATCAAATTGCACCATTTACAACATCCAAATGCAAAAAGTTCTTACCGTGCGAGGGGGGACACCCCCCTCCCCCCCCCTCCCTCGCAGACTAACCGCCCCCCCTAAGATGAAATCCTGGCTACGCCGTTGGTATACTCTACTTACGTACACTTTGTACAGTACAGTAGACCAAGCGTTGTGGGACCGGACGCGTACATGGAGTCACTTTGAAGGGCAAATCCAACGATTTAGCAGGTTAATTCTCACGCCGTTTTCAGAGTATGTTGTCTAGTAGACCTATATGAGGAGTCTATATCAAGTCTTTAAGGTAAAGGGTGCATATTCTATGTAAAATAAGTAAGTTTTCATGCGGGAACTTAAGTGTCCCCCCATCATACTGTATGTGCGGGATTTCCGAGTGCGACGTGCGTAAATGTTCGGGACGAACATCTTCGGACGTCTTGACCCACAAAGGTACGTGAAAAACGCTGAAAAATGCTGTTAGTTTTCGAATTTTTGACCCATTTTATAAAACAAATGATGCACAGGATTATTTCGTGGCGTTAGTGGAGGTGTAGCTCACTCTCGGGTATTTACAATGTAGTGCAACATGCACTCGGCTTCGCCTCGTGCATGTTTCACAATTGTAAATACCCTCGAGTGCACTATACGCCTACACTAACGCACTCTATCCTGTGCATCATTTGTATACTATAGTATGAGTATGACTTACAAGGTATAAGAAATATGGCATATTCGTTGACTAAAGACATATTATTCAAAAATATTCAACCCCACCCAAAAAACAATAAACAAACAAACAAACAAATACACTGCATACCAGAAATAAAAACGGGTAATACATAATTTGGTATCACCGGTACATTACATAATACATGCGTACAATGCAGGAGAATGTCTTGACAGATAGGATCTACAGCACACCATTTGAGGGATCAGTGCGTCCAACCACCAACCACCATAGCCATTTAATGTTACACAGTTAAATTCCAGAGTCTGAGAAGAAAAATCAGTGAAATGATTTACCAAGGGGTAGTTATGGTTGGGAAAAGTAAGCTAGGCTGAAATTTGCTCTTAACGACACTGTGAAATACAAGTTACAACTGGGAGCGTATAGTTTTGGTTGAGACCCAACTTCAGGTTTATTTTTTGATGAGATGAGAAACCTCTCATGAAATATGAAAGAGCATGTAATTTCAAGAGAGATTCAAAGTTTATTGGCTAAATTGTGATATCGGTCCCCTCTTGTTCTGGGTGTGCATCTTCACTATGTGCACAGTCTATGGAGGTTGAAAACAGTCAACGGCTATGACAAAATGAATGGCGGTGAATGGCGTGGTGGACTATTTCACGATAATGCCAGTTTATTTGATGAAAATCAGTTTTCTACTAGATGAGATATCCAAAACAGTACATTCCTATGAAGGTTAGCCCAACCAGACACCGTGCTTCTGGGTGTCCTAGTGAATGTGTACAGCAGAGACTCCAACTCTCCCGTTTTCGACGGGAGATCTCCCGCCGAAAGCCCATTTTTGCACAATCTCCCGTTCTCCCGTTTGAGATTTGATTTCTCCCGTCCTGGCTCTGTGTCTCCCGGTGGAAAGGATTTCTTACTTATTTCTATCGTATGTTGAAAAAATAAGCCTTAGATAGCACAAGAGAACATCTAGAATCCTAGGAACTTTGCGCTTCGCACACATCAACTTGGAGTCTCCCGTTTGCTAGGGGTTTCAGGCGGGAGAATCTCCAGATCAGAAGGTGCTTGGGGTTGGAGTCTCTGGTACAGTGACAGGGCTGTGTATAACCCCGGAGCGCTCCTTGTACATAAATTAGAATACTGTGGGATGTATGTGGGAGCGACTAGCGACTACCAGTAACCCCAACGCTCCAATGCTTCGCGTTGGGGCTAGTCGCAGCAAGGTGGGACCCATCTTTTATTAGAATCACGGCATTCAATATCGCGAAATAGGTCCCAACTCTATTCACCGCCATTCATGTTCGTCATAGCCGGGGACTTCTTTCAACCTCCATAAACTTTGCACATCGTCATATAGGGATAGTGGAGACGCACACACAGAACTAACTTACTATACCCTGTCGCTGTACATCGCAACTTACATTTGTGTACAGCGACAGGGCTGTGTATAGTTAACACAGAACGAGAGTGGACCGATATCACGATTTGGCCAGAATCGCTTTGTTTTACTTTGTTTTTGGATGTTTCACTGATTCCAAAACCGATTTTCATCAAACAAACTTTGAATTCCTCTTATATAATGGTATGCTCTGTATTATTTAGTATTTCATAAGTGGTTTCTTGGTATCTCCCACCCACCAACGTTAAGTTAAATGCCCATTTCTCATCTCCACCAATCCTAGTTCTAGTATTCTATTTCAGCTGATTTAGTACAATTAGTAAAGTTTAATGTTAGAATGCTCTACTATTGTAGTACTATACGCAAACCGCAGCAGCGACTAACCTTGACCGAAAGATCGGTCTGTATCTGTCCGTCGGGGAATGTTCACGGATCCTATGGAGGACTGCGTTAATGGCAAAATATAAAAGAGTCCTCCGGACAGACGGATCTTTCTGTCTACGACTAATCCCGCGCCGGGGTTAGCTCTACTACTACACTACGTAGGGTTGGGGGTACCACCTATCGTCACCCTAAGGATCTATAGCTTGCTTATTCTAAAAATATAACACAAATCCGCCTAATTCTTACCTCAAATATGCCATAAATACTGCAGTTTTGAATGTCGTGACCGTCTCGTTGATTATGAATCTCCGTTTTAAAATAGCGCAATTTTAGTGCGTGCGTTCCGTTTTCTTCGCGCAGCTAAAAAGGGCACCTTGCGATCAGCACCCCCTCCCCTCCATAGGTAATACACGTGAATTTCACAGCATAGGTAAATTTAATGTATACACGTGAATTTCACAGGCCATAGGTAATCTAATACACGCAAATTTCACAGCCATGCGTCGTTACTGAGCGGATGTGTAATTTTTAGCTTGGTTTGTTTAAGTCTGATTTTCGTTTCTTCGTTTTTATTGTCTTTATAGCTAATGACACTTAATCCCGCGCCTACCTTTTCGTTCTATACGCAAACAGCCATGATACGCAGGGTGCCGATGGGAAGGTGCCCTGCCGATAGGTGGTGCCCCAACCATACAGTAAATTACAACAACCCTTTTTAATGTAAATCTTATTAGCTCCTATCCTACACTACAGTCTACACTACAGGAATTACAGGGTTAGGGTTAGGGTTAGGGTGTTTAAACATTGATGATTGATCTGGGTGTCCTAAAATCAGTCCTACTCCTACTAGGGTAACACAGACCCTGGAGCTGGAGTCCACTCCTAACGTTATGGGGGGGGGGGGGTACATTATGGAACTCTTTCCATTACTGCCCACTGCACTGGGCTAGCCATTACTACGAGGATTAATATTTACCACTGATACGGTACTTCGCCAAGTCGAGCTCTGAAGAAAACTCGTGCATAATATTTAGACCCAAAGATCCTACAGACCTTTGATAGACCCTATCTGCTGCGCTGCCCTGTCTTCACAGCCGGTCGGTGCCACAGAAGAGTTCTGTGGTCGGTGCTGGGGTCCATTGCATTGGCAACATACAGTACGCAGTGGATATTCTGTGGTGGAGGTTGATGTTACATGTGCGGGGCACAGCGCATGACTTCGACCATAAGTAATTCGCTCCTCTGTGCATACACTCGCCTTCTGCTAATAACAAATTAAAGATCACTCGTACCAGTACCTGTAGTAGTATATTGACAGCGGAAATTCAATTCAATTCAATTCAATTCAATTTATTTGTTCAATTCCAACAAGAAAACAAAGTACAGAAATTGTAATATCTCAATATTGGGTGAAGACAAGAAATAAATGATTACACAAACATGACAGATAGCTAAAAAGAGTTAACATATACATGTACTAGTACATGAGGTGGAAAAGATAGGAGTCCTGCTGAGAAGCAAAGCTCGTAAATTGCAGAAACTCCTATTTACAGATACAAAAAAAAAAAAAAAAAACACCAGACACACAAGACTGGAAAATTCAGCCTGAAAACTATGTACAATATATACATACAATATGCGAAAATGAAATGATAATTGTGTGTGGGGGGGGGGGGGGAGAAAGCACACTAACGGATGTTAAAAGAAAAAAATTTATTTAAAACAAAATACGGGATTGAATAATGGGAAGAAAAAAAAAACTACTTGGACTTGGACACACAGTTACAGGGACAAGAGTAAAGAGGGTGAAATAAAGACAATGACTTACAAGATATCCAGTGCTTAACTAAGATGTAGCTCAGCATCAAACAATGAAAAAAAATGTAAAACCAATAAAGCAGATTATATCAAAAAGCCTACATATATCTAATTATTCATAAAGATGTGAATTTAACACTCAGCCCTATTTAAAGATTACAATTTATGGAACTTTATCAACAGTGGAAACACATGTATGTATTCCCTCTGACAAATATCAGAGGGTAAAAAATAAAAAAATAAGAAAATATACAGGTGCAAATTTCAATACACAGAAGGTCAAAATATTGGACACAAGTTGTATGTCACACAAATCTTTTGTACAGTAGGACCTCAGTAAACAACAATTTGAAAAAGGTCCCAATTGCTATTCATAAACAAGACTCACATTATGCACAAAAATGTATATTTATAACTATGCAAGTTATTTCATCTGAAGTACAGTAATAAAAAAAAAAAACATCAGGATTCATTGTATCTGTCAAGAAGATAAGATTTCATCTTACGTTTAAATCCAGATAGGCTAATGGCCTGTCTAAAAGAGGATTGCAGAGAGTTCCAGTATTTTGGGCCTGCCAATGCGACAGTATTATTTCTGAGTTGGGTTCTGACTGATGTGAAATGATATAAAGCAGCCTGTCTTGTACAATAATTGTGTATTCTATCATTCTTAACAAACATGGACGCTATTGCGTGGGGCACATTACCATTATTGATCTGATACATGAGGGATGCCAAATACAATAGATAAATATCTTGTATTTTCAAAACATTATTCCCATAAAACAGCGTATCAGTATGAGCATGTGCATTTGCTGCTGACATAATCCTAACAGCTCTCTTTTGAAGAAGCAAAATTTTTTCTAAGCGAGTTTTGGCTGTAGCACCCCAAGCTAATACACCATAGTTTAAGTAAGGCAAAATCAAAGATGAATATAGCATGGCCAAAATGCTTTTTGGAAGAAAAGACTTTAGTTTGTTCATCATACCTACATTTCTAGAGAGAAGATTACAAAGGTGAGTTGTATGAAAATGAGTTGATAAAAATGTTAGTCCCATTTGGGGTAACATGACAAAACAGAAAAATATATCAAGGATTCCATTCACAAATGTAATATGTGGATGAAAACTTATAAAATAGCATGCAAGAGGTTTCTGTTTGTTTTGATATCCTGAGAAGCTACGAGGGAAGAGCAATATGAACAGACATTTGTTAGAATTAGGGTCTTACCATTTGGCCAACACTCCCCCCCCCCCCCCGGAAATGGCACCAGAAAAATCCTTTTTTTTTTTGCTTGTTTTTTCTTGATCCAGAAGTGGCACCCAAAAAGTGGGGTGAAGCTCCGCTCCCCGCCCCCGTTTTTTTTTCTTTGCTTGTCATCCAATTAACCCCAACAACAACAAGTGGCACCAGAAATATGTTATTCAAAATGTCTTTCCCTCTCCATCCTCAAAAGAATCAATGTCCCTGCTCCCATAACTGAGCCCCCTTGTATGTAGTGCCGACCCTGGCTGTCCATCTTGATCCCCCGAACAACAGTTTCTTTAAGAGGAAGAAGAAGAAAAAAAAACAACAACAACAACCAAAAACAAACCAAAAATAAACAAACTACTCAGGGCCGGCGCAGTGTTTTCAAAAGTGTGGGGCCCACTTCCGGGTTTCTTGAGCTAACAAGCAAAAAAAAAAAAAGGTCCTCAGCTCATCTCTCCCCGTCCAATTCCGGGTTTCTTCAGCTGACAAGCAAAAAAAAAAAAAGGTCCACAGCTCATCTCTCCCCGTCCACTTCCGGGTTTCTTCAGCTGACAAGCAAAAAAAAAAAAAAGATCCTCAACTCATCTCTCCCAGTCCACTTCCGGGTTTCTTCAGCTGACAAGCAAAAAAAAAAAAAAAAAAAAAAAAAAAGTCCACAGCTCATCTCTCCCCGTCCACATCCGGGTTTCTTCAGCTGATAAGCAAAAAAAAAGGTCCTCAGCTCATTCTCTCCCCTCCCATTTCCGGGTGTTATAAAAGAAAAAAGGTCTTCAAAGAAAACACATAACCTTACCGCCGCCATACTTCTATTTTAGTGCCACTTACGTACTTCCGGGTTGAAAAAAAAGTGTGTAGGCCCAAAGCGATGACACCTTATTAGGCCTGCAGACGATGGCCAAAAAGTGGCTTAAAAAAGGTTCAACTGGCAACTATCGTATAACAAGCAAATTCTAACTTTTTTAAAAAGTATACATCCTGACAATATCCCACCTGAAATTTACCCCAAAAAATCCAATCGGAACATGCTCAAATGACGTCATCAAAATGGCCTCTTAAGATCTGCAATTTTGCCAGAGTAATTGTCACTTCGACATCTCTAATAATAAAAATTGAATATTTCGGAAAGGAGGTAATTCTAGCTACAGTAATGCTATTTCTCATGTACCTCAGGTCATCAGCCATCAATCATGCTCATTTTCAGTTGAGCTGGTGAGTTGTACGCATACCAATAGCGTTTCTATAGCAACCTTACACTGACGTAGTAGAAATAAACAAAAAATTCATAATAGTTT
Source organism: Diadema antillarum (assembly GCF_040938485.1). Classification (NCBI taxonomy): domain Eukaryota; kingdom Metazoa; phylum Echinodermata; class Echinoidea; order Diadematoida; family Diadematidae; genus Diadema; species Diadema antillarum. Next base: position 1,810,921 of record NW_027270925.1, on the reverse strand, counting down.
TCATAATTTTCATTTAATTTGTTGAAATATAATAAGAATGCCTAAATATATATTTTTTGATGTGTCTTGTTGGTTTCAGCGAAGTGCCGAACCAATTTCCGTCTTAATCATGTGTTAATATGGGGGAATATAGTCATTGCCATGGTAACGCTTTCATGAAAAAAAAAACCCTAAATGATAAAATGTAATTCCTTCTACGCAAATAGTTATAAATTAAGCTTAAAATAAGTAGGTGCCCAGTAAACGTATCTAGTCACTAGATGACTCAACTCATTGTAAGGCTAACCATGGTCACCAAAATTGTTTCCATGGCAATGAGAAAGAGCTTCGGAAACAGGTTTACGCAATGGAATGAGAGTGCAATTTCAACATATCTGTCAAGTGTCATTTTGCTTGTGTATTCTGTTTATCAAAATATATTAATATGGATGTCACATTTGAGGTAAAGAACTATGTGACAATCTGTATTAATTACATTGCATTTCTTGGAAACAATCGTGCCCTTGCTATAAGGCATGACAGCATGTACGTTTGAAACATAATATATTCGCGTCATAGGATAATGTTTTCTATATTGCCAAGGGGATAAAGGGCATTTTGGGGGCACACGGCACCGGGTCGCCCTTCAATATAAGCACCCTCTTTATCATGTAGATCTTGTATGGTAAATCTTCTATCATTTCGATGACTTTTCATTGATGTAAGAGTATATTTGCTGCATTGCCGGACCTACTTTTAAAACAATTCACGTTAGAACAACTGTATTTGCGTTGCTAATATCCGTATTTTGTAATAAAGGCCGTGAGTGTAGGTGTAAATTTAGACACCTCCTCAAAGCTTACCTTTGAATGTTCACCTTTTTTAAAATGTAGCTATTGTAGAGCAATGCTTCCTCTAGTAATTGGTTGCATTTTTGGATACAAAAGTGCCTTTGCAATACGGCACAATGGAATTTCGAAAACATGCACGTTTGGAACATATATATATTTGCGTTATATGATATTACAATGTTTTTTATATTGCGGTGAGGGTGGAGTATTTTTGGCACATCCCACATGGTTGCCGTTTAATGCACACTCTTCACTGTATAGATCTTGTAAAGTTAAGTCTCTTCTATCATTTCCATTGCTTCCCGTCGATGAAAATTGTATTTGCTGTATTGCCGGGACTACTTTTACAACCATTCACGCTAGAACAACGGTATTTGCGTTGCTAATGTTATGTGTTCTGTAACAAGAGGGCGTAAGCTTAGGTGTGAATTTAGACACTTCTCAAGGGATTAATTTTAAATGTTCACCCTTTTGACAATTTATTTATTGTAGAGCAATGTCTCCTCTGTTAATAAGTTGTATTTCTTGGACATAAAAGTGCCTTTGCTGTATGGCACGATGGCATTTTGAAGTCATACACGTTTGGAACATATATAATAATATTCGCGTTGTAGGATTTTATATGTCTTATATATTGCCGTGAGGGTGGAATATTTTTGGCACATACCTCAGGGTTGCCATTTAATGTCCACCCTCTTCACTGCATAGATCTTGTAAAGTTAAACCTCTTCTATCATTTCCATGACTTTTCATTGTTAAAAAGTGTATTTGCTATATTGCCGGAACTGCTTTTAAAACCATCCACGCTATAGAACAACGATGTTTATGTTGCTAATATCTATATTTTGTCTTAAGGGGGCTTGAGCGTAGGTGTACTTTGGACAAATCCCATGGGGTTGTCTTTTAATGTTCACCCTCTTGACGATATGGATATTGTTGAGCAATGTCTCCTCTATTAAGTACAACGTATTTTTGAAAACAAAAGTGCCCTTGATTTACGGCTCGATCGAAGTTTGAAAACATATATGTTTGGAACATATAGTGTATTCGCGTTAATGATATTCAATGTTTTCTATATTGCCATGAGGGTGGTGCACTTTGGGGGCACATCCCACAGGATTGGCATTTAATGTACATCCTCCCACTAAATAGATATTTTGAAGCAACGCTTTTCCTATCATTTCCACGACATTCATTGATATAAAAGTGTGTAGCTGTATTGCTGCAACTACTTCTAAAACCATGCATGCACGAAAGAACGTCGGCATTTGCGTTCATAGTATCCGTGTGATGTAATTACGGGTCTTGAGCGGCGGTGTAATTCTGGAGATTTCCCAAGGGATTGCTTTTGAATGTTCACCCTTTTGACAATATAGTTTTCTTTTTGTAATTATATTGCATTTCTTACAAACAAAAGGGCTATTGCTCTACAACCGTAACGATCGGGAAAATGTGAAGACATGGAAAATTGAAACATATTTGTGCTATATGCTAGTGCATGTTTCTATATTGCCATATGATTGCCGTGGGGTTAGATGATTTTGAACACATTCCACTCGGTTGCCGTTGAATGTGCACCCCTTTGACTATATGATGATTGCAAAGCAGTGTCTCTACCATTTAGAAATCATGAAAAGTAAAGTGTCTTTACTTACCACTCGGCAAAACGACTTTACATGCATGTACAAGTGAGTTTGCTTTGGCATAAATGCATGTTTTGTTAATCTGTTTCAGGACCACGACGGTCAGGGTAGGGGTAATCTGGGCACTTCCCAAGGGCTTGACAAAATATATATTGTAAAGCAACGTGTCCTATATCACCTTAATTGCATTTTACGAACATAAAAGCGTATGTGCTACACAGGCGGAAGAGCTTTTCAGAGGTATGTAACCATGAAACATTTTTCTCGGTTGTATACTGCATGTTTTTCATCGCCTTTAGGATGCATGGAGTTACTTTGAGCACCTCTCCTAAGGTGGTCTTTGCAAGTGAGCCCTTTGGACTGCATAGACATTGTAGATCAATGTTGTTATTTTATCTCTACCCCGGCAACTTTTATAGAAAAAAGTGTCTTGATATGGCAGGAATCCAATTCAATACGACTCAATTTAATTTTTATTTCATTTTCAACAAGCAGATCGAGACATCACTTTCTTTGTAAAAGAAAATGAGGTGCGTAAAACTATGTCGAATGAAACGAATTTACAATGATGATAGCACCATACGATAATTATACATAAACATAAAACTCAAGTGATAGTCATAAAACTCAAGGAACGACTTTTTTTTTGAGACATGCACTTTTGGAACGACTGTAATTGCGTTGATATTTGCCTTACAAAGAGTCATGTATAGAGGCAATTAATGTGGGTACTTCCCATATAGTACGCTCCCTTCGAATGATAACCACTCTAACTATGTCAGTGTAAGTCAAAATTGCAGAGCAATATATCGTCTGTTGACTCCGTTGAATTTCATTTAATTAAAGTTTCTTTGCTAGAGGACCAAAAGGACTGTTTAAAGGCATGTACCCATAGAACATAATTATGTATTTGCGTTGGTACATGATTATTGCATGTCTTAGACTGCCTTTGGGTGGGGTAATTTTTGGCGCCCTTCACGTGGTTGTCTTCGTATGTGAACCATTTTTACTCTGTAGATATTGTAGAACAAAAATTCTTCTATAACTTTCACTGAATTTTAATGGAAATGAAACTAAAAGGACGTTATGCACAGAGTTTTTTCGCTTCAAACAGCTGTATTCACGTGTGTATAATTATGTTTTGTACCGATCCGTGAGAGTATAGGTATGAATTCGGGTACCTCCCTACGAGTCGCTTTGACTGTGCACCACTTTTTAAAGATAATTATACACATTGTAGGAAAATGTCTCTGTCAATGCCAATTCTATTTCATGGAAATAAAAGAGTCTTTGCTAGACGGCCAAACGACTTAAAAAAAAATAAAATCTCGTACGCTTAAAACAACGGAAATCGCGTTGGTTGATGCATGTTGTGTAAATGGTCGTGGGGATAATATGATCGACTGGGGTGACTTTGGGCACTACCAGTCCTACAGGGTTTCCTTTGACTGTGCCATCTTCAATATCTCAAAACCCTCAAGGATGCAAGAGATGAATCATCAAGATTCGAGCAAACCACCCTCCAAATAGAGTTCATTCATTACAAAATTAGACAAGTTATAGATGTTGACACTTGTATAATTTCGTACTTTTAAGCTATCATTATCTGGTGGATAACAAACTCTAATTTTATGATATTATTCATGCTAGTTTACTAAGGCTGTAAAGTTTGTGTTTGGTGAAGAGAAACTGAAATATCATATTTGAACACTCTTGATATGCTCATATCGGGCACCTTGATGCATTAGAATATTCCGTTGGCTCGGAACCCTTTGCATATTATGCAAGAGGCCGAGATTATATAGGCCTACGTGGAAATGTTTGCATCGCACTAACTCACATTGCAAACATAGGTTTCAACATTTTCGGTGTTCCAATCTGAAACCTAGAAGCAATGTTTTCATGGAAATACTGTATTTTTATCATTATGGGAGCTAATTTGCATACCATGCAAATGAGGCCCAGACTATGTAGGGCCTACATGGAAATAGTTGCATCGCACGAACTGACATCGTAAACATAGATTTCAACACTTTCGGTGTTCCAGTCTCAATCCCAGAAGCATTTTTTTTTTCATGGAAACACTGTATTTTCATCATTAGGCCTATGGGAGCTAATTTGCATATTATGCAAATGAGGCCCAGACTACGTACATGTCATGGCGAATGTTTGCATCACACTAACTGACATTATAAACATAGGTTTCAACACTTTCGGTGTTCCAATCTAAAACCTAGAAGCATAGTTTTCATGGAAACACTGTATTTTTATCATAATGGGTGCTAATTTGCATATTATGGAAATTTAGCCACTATGCCCCACTGGATTTCTTGGGACTTTGAGTAAGGTGTTTAGTAGCCCATAACAAGTAGCACTGTAGTGGAATTTCCTACTGCAATTAGTATGGTGGGTGAAACCCTTATATTTTGACTGGACTAATGTGATCTATGACAAAATGTGTATCCAGTTTCTGTTAACAGTGCTTCATTTCTTTCAGAAGTACAGTATTTGTTGTAGTAGTCCATCGAGTATAATGAGCTTGCTTTGATATCGTACAGAAATCCATGCAAGACCCGTTTCACCGACATTGATTTCAGTGAGATCAGTGTCAATTAGTGTTTTCAGTTTCACTTATCAAGTCCTCGTGACTGAAACATAATAAAAAAAGTGAGATAGCGAGACTGAAACCAGTGAAGTGAAACTGAAACCAATGAGAAGTTTGGTGAAACACCCTACAGGACTGTAAGAAAGGAACAGCCATGAACTAACAAGGGGGGCTGAGGTGGAGGAGGGTCTCATCTAATATGAGAAATTGACTTAATCTATGTTCTATGCCTAATTGGCTTGAACGAAATGTCAGATTGTCTTATGATTGTGCCAAATGCAAAACGAAAAACAACAAAAAATCCAGCTACTGAGATGGAATATACATAATACACCACTAATAATGAAAACTGTGATATCTGGACAGCTGTGTTATACTCACGTAATGGCTACAGGCAAATTTGAGTGTAACCATGGTAGCTATGGTCTCTCACAGGTTAGGTCTCAACTCTAGTCTATTAAATTTACATACTTATATAAATTTAGAATGGTGTTTATCGTTGAGAGGGTGTTGCATTTTTTGTTTGAGAAAAAAAATGTTTTCAGCATAAAGTTGCCATAGAAATGACCTACTTTGGGCTCAGATTTTTTGAAAAGAGGTCACAAATGGGCCCAATTTTGTTTGAAGAAAGGCAGGAAATAAGAAATACATACACTGGCAACTTATCTAATGATTATAATGTCAGTTGTATAATGAACACTTGAGATATCCTAAAATTCTCATTGATTTTTTTTTTTTTTTTTTTTTTTTTTTTTTGGTTTTGGGGTGGCCATATTGATGACGTCATTTGAGCATGTTCCGACGCAGAAATTTCGGGTAAATTTTACTGGTAAGTTTGTTAAGACATATACTTTCAAAAAATTACAAAATTTGTTTGTTATACGATAGTTGCCAGTTGACCCCCAAATTCAGCCTCAATCCGCAGGCCTATATGTATTCCTTTGTATGGTGCACAAAAAGTATGGGGGCCCGAGCCCCCACAGCCCCCACGGCTGCGCCGGCCCTGCTACTACTTATCAGATTTAGGATCTGTCCATCATTTTAGCAATATTCTAAACCGTTGACCAATCAAACTGCTAATTCACTAATTAGATGGGAATGATATAATGGTATAAGATGAGAACAAGTTCAAAAACAAGTCAAAATCAGAACATAATTTGCCATATTTTGATGACGTGCCCAGCTTGGGGCAGCCAAAGTTCGGCTGCTTCCAATCATATTAGAAGGAAATATAATTCAGGGGCAGATCCAGGAATTCCATAAAGGGGAGGCGCCTTTACAAAGTGAAAGGGGGCACAACCCCCTTTTTTCTTTTTATTTCTTTTGTTTTAACAAAAAATAAAGAGGGGGCGCGCGATTGGTGCTCCCCCTATCCGCCACTGTATAATTGCATGCTTTAACAATTAAGAAGCACTTGTATTTGAATCAGGTCTTCTTCTCTTATCCCTTTTCAGAGAGGACTAACAGTTAGTAATGTAAATTGAAGTTTACTTAGTCTTCTCTATCTCTTATATGCAACTATACTTGTGCAGTCCTGATATGACAACTGAATGTGACAAAGTATAGTAATCTCTGATATCCATTGATAGCCTGTGCATATACGTTTAATTTATGATGCAAAATAAATTCCCAGATATGTACAAAACACTATAAGGGAAACAGATACAAAAATGAAAAATTTAAAAGCAAAGAAGAAACAGAGCCCAGGACTGAGTATAGGAATAGTCTACCAGAAACTATAAATCTACTCTAAACACAACCCCAAACAAAAGGAAAGTTAGGAACAAACTCCGTCATTCAACAGAAATTAACATCCTTCTTCGTTTTTTACACTTAAAAACGTCAATGGAAGAACATAGAAAAATAATGGAAATCTAAACATGTTAGAGTATTTTTTTTAAGAGACATTCTTTCATTTTCTTTTTTTCGGAGTTGTAAAATAGTAAATGAGTCAAGGGGTCAAAATCACCGAACTAGTGTGGTCGAAATACAAGGACAAAAAGTTGCATGGCGAGTTGGATTGGCTGAAACGTATGGTATCTCTCAAAGCTCAATGCAAAGCCAACCAGTCTCATAGAGAACATGTACGCGTGCCTTCTTGAGCCCCATTCTCCGTATCTATCTCCGGTATCGCGGTACACTAGCATAGCGCGTGCTAGATGCTGCATCCACCGCCTACCGCCATTACATGCGTACACCTCGGGCCTCCTCTGGGTTGTGGAAAGTGAGACAGAGATCCGGATGAGAGAGATTTGCCACAGATCTACTGTATCTTGGGCTTGGCAATAATTTGCTACTACCTGGCCGTCAATGTTACAGACAGTTTAACACAATGTTTCTCACAATAACAGCACGTAAGTTACGTTCATTTGATAATCAAACTTTATGAAATGAAGAGCCTACCGTTGCGTTAGAGCCAAGAGGGGTATTAAAAACTAGTCTAGGCCTAAAAATTATTATGTAATGAATACAGTAATGTACCGGTACAGCGCTTGTAAATTGTAGAGACAGTAGATTTATATTATATCATATTTATGTTTTTAAAGCCAAAATATCTGCAGTAATAATATGGCATTAATTCAATTGAAGTGACTTTGACAGTCTTGACGCGTTTGAGGCTTGACGCCTTGAGCTGAATAGTGTTCTTACTGACTTGTTTGGTCCTATTTCTGGGTGAGTCTTTGAATTGTTCATTGTTAGTTGTGACAAACAACTCAGTTCGGGAAACCCACTCACAAGGGGGGCCCCTCCTTATCAGTAACCCGTCCCCCTTATAAGTAACCCCGTCCCCCTTATAAGTAACCCCCGGGGTTGACCGAAAGATCGGTCTGTATCTGTCTGTCGGGGAATGTTCCGCGGAGACTGTGTCTGGCTTCACGGATCCCCTCCGTATACAGACCGAAGTCAATGATTGCGGCTCCTGTGTGGAGCAGTCGCGCACAGATCAAACGTTACGATAAACCAAATTTCAGACAGCTTTTTTACATTCAAACAAGTATGACATGACATGACACATTATGCAGCAATATTTGGGATAAATTTCTCACATTGTGCAATCGAAATACTCACATAACCTCGGTTATAATGCAGAAATTTTATCGATATCGCAACATCGCCGTTCGCGAGCAGTAAGTCGCCATTTTGAATCTGTAACAATTGCTAAGCCAATCACATGCGAGGTACGTGTTTTAGTAACACAAACACGTAGAAACTACCTCGCATGTGATTGGCTAATAGATTCATAGTGTATGTTTCTGCAGTTTGAATGTGACGACGCGACAGGCTGTGTTTTACGTTGAAAATTCTCCTGAAATGTTGGATTATTCATTAATCTGGTGAGTGTAACGTATTCTTAAGAAAATAATTTCACCATGCAAGCTTAAATTTGCCGACCTAGGGCCGTGAATTAGACGCAATCGAGAAGGGTGAGGTACCTCACCCAATTTTCCATAGAGACAGTGGTTAAGAACATCCACACAGCAATGGGTACTGCAACCTTCCGTCTGTCTACGGAGGACAGCGTTAATGACAAAATATATAAGAGTCCTCCGGACAGACGGATCTTTCTGTCTACCCCCGGGGCACCCCTTATAAGGAGTCTCCACGCTTTTTTGCAATGCAACGCGAAAATGAAAGGACTGCGGCAATTCGCTTGATTATGTCCATAAAGCTTCACAAGTTTCCTAGTTACTCACGAAATTTGAGCAAAATCGGTTTGAGGCATCATATCTAAAATCATGGATTTAAATGCGATGTCAAACGACCCATGCGAATGCTGAAATGCGAGCGATTACTGGCGTGAGTGTCGCCAGGCGCGGCGGCGCGGCAATGCTTGAGTGCAGACGTGGCGACTGAGTACGGAGACTTTCGTACTCAGTCGCCACGTCTGCACTCAAGCATTGCCGCGCCGCCGCGCCTGGCGACACTCACGCCAGTAATCGCTCGCATTTCAGCATTCGCATGGGTCGTTTGACATCGCATTTAAATCCATGATTTTAGATATGATGCCTCAAACCAATTTTGCTCAAATTTCGTGAGTAACTAGGAAACTTGTGTTCAAGGCTTTATGGACATAATCAAGCGAATTGCCGCAGTCCTTTCATTTTCGCGTTGCATTGCAAAAAAGCGTGGAGACTCCTTATAAGGGGTGCCCCGGGGGTTACTTATAAGGGGGACGGGGTTACTTATAAGGGGGACGGGTTACTTATAAGGAGGGGCCCCCCTTGTGAGTGGGTTTCCCGAACTGAACTAAGTTATTCTATATGCTGGGAATGAGGCCATTAGAGGATGATTGTGTGATTAGTCCCCTGAAGAGTTAGCTGAGCACTCTTGTCATGACATGATCTAGTTAATTTGAAGGGCAAACACGCATCCTGCATGTGGAACTGAATTAGAGAGCAAAGGCAAGGCATCTGCCATGCCATGCACACGATAGATATGCCTGGCTGTAGTAACACAAAAGTATCAACAGCGAAAGATAGGGGAACTGTTAATCTGTCTGTATTTGGGATGTTTGCTTTTTGAATTAAAAAAGCATGAAGACAATGTAATGCTCTGCTTGTGTACCGTATATCAGTGATATTGTTGATTCTTACCATGGTTATTAAAGTGGCTATAAAAGCTAACTCGTTAGGCAAGTACATGTATGTACCATGGTACATGTATATTAAATATTGGAGCGACTACAAGTACGGTACTGTAAAAGTGGAAGTTTTCGCGGTGTTGAAAACTAGTGCGAAAATTTTTGCTTGTCATATGTTCCTGTGCGTGATGTCTTCATTCCGCGGAATTAAAAACTCGCGAAACTTTACTTACCCGGCCAAGCGCAAAAAAATTAGTGGTGCTAAAATATCCACTTTTGCAGTATAGTACACTAAGTCTCTGTGATTCTGCAGAGACGTGAGGAGAATATAAACACCTCTTGATTTTAAAAGGAACTCTACCCCCAGAGCTGCATACACAACTCTAGGAACCTAATATATAGTATCAGCACCTCCTTGATTGCACATTGTAAATTCAATCATTTTGATCTGTTTGAATGTTGACACCTTTGTTGGTGCTGTATGATTAGACTACATCATATTTCCATTGTCATGACTTTTTCATTTCTCTGCCATTCTATTTTTACAGTTGCCAAAAGCAAGTAAGTACATAAAATTTATATTTCCTTAAAAAAATGAATAGTGTTTTTGTGTATTGTCAAGCCTGGTAGACTGCACAGCAGAATTCTAACAATTTTAATCTTATCAATTGAGTTCATGTGCTAAAATATGGTATTTTCCTATCAACTGTACTGTGCAGAACAGTTCTCCCCCTAATGTACAAAGCAGAGATTTGTTTTGACATACAGCCTGTATTGAGTTCAGTGTTGTCAGATTGGCCGCCACCAGTTAAAAGTATCTTGCATTTTCAACAGCATAAATTATGTTAAAGGTCCTGTTTACCTTTGGGAGCAGTGATTTAAAAAATGTTGAAGATATTACATTTGATGCATGTGTATGGCAGTTGTATCACAAAACATCCTACCATTGTTGCAATAAAGCCTAAAGTATACAGAGATATCACTATTTTTCTAATTAAACCATAACTGTAGACAGTGTAGTTTGAAAACAGTTTTATTATAACTATTGTTCACATTTTGTATATTTAACAATACTTATCGATTATGATGGTTCAAATTTTGACATTGGTTGTTTCTATCTCTAATTCACATTTTAGAACTATTTTGAAGCACTAATGCTTCATAACTGAACATTGTTTGACAAGAAAAATGATGTTTCAGAAGTCATTGATAAGGCATATCAAATACATAATCTAGTAGGTTTTGGACATTTACTTCATGAAAAGGATAATTATACCCCCGCCAAACGAAGTTTGAAGGGGGTATATAGGAATCAGCGGACGGTCGGGCGGTCGGGCGGTCGGTCGGGCGGTCGGGCGGTCGGTCGGGCGGTCGGGCGGTCGGGCGGTCGGGCGGTCGGGCGGTCGGTCCGTTGCAAATCTTGCGTCGCGAACTACTTCCTCAGTTTTCAACCGATTCCCATAAAACTTGGCACAGATGTGTGCCTTGGGTTGTAGATGTGCAAGACGTATTTTTTGACAGTACCAAAAAGTACGTTGCCATGGTAACGGCATATTATGGGCAAAAATGGGTACAAATCTTGCGTCGCGAACTCCTCCCACAGTTTTTGATCAATTTTTATGAAATTAGGTACAGATGTTCATCTGAATATGTTAATGTGCAAGACACATATTTCCGCAGTGGCAAAAAGTGCGTTGCCATGGTAACGGCATGTTATTGGTAAAATATAGGGCAAAATGCTTCATGGCAAAACTGCTTCATCAGTGTTCTTCCAATTCTCATGGAATCCATATTGAATGTTTGTCTTAGGATATAGGTCAGCATGACACATTTCTTGACAGTGACAAAAAGTATGTTGCCATGGTAACAGCTCACATATTATGAGCCAAAATGATGGAAAATTTTGTGTTGCAAACTACTTCCTCAGTTTTTGCCCAATTTCCATGAAACTTGGTACAGATGTGTGCCTTTGGTTGTAGATGTGCAAGACGCATTTTTCGACAGTACCCGAAAGTACGTTGCCATGGTAACGGCATATTAATGGCAGAAGATCAAGGAAAGATCTTGCGGATTTAACTACTTCCTCAGTTTTTTGACCAAAGCTTATGAAATGTGGCACACACCTTGATCTTGGTGGGAAGATTTGGAAGACATATTTTTCGGACGTGTCAGAAGCTGCGTTGCCATGGTAACGGCATATAAATGGCAGAAGATCAAGGAAAGATCTTGCGGATTGAACTACTTCCTCTGTATTCGACTGAAGCTCATGAAATGTGGCACACACATTGGTCTTGGTGGGAAGATGTGCAAGACATATTTTTTGGACATGTCGGAAGCTGCGTTGCCATGGTAACGGCATATTAATGGTGGAAGATCAAGGAAAGATCTTGTGGATTGAACTACTTCCTCAGTTTTTGACAAAAGCTTATGAAATGTGGCACACACAATAGTCTTGGTGGGAAGATGTGCAAGACATATTTTTCGGACGTGTCGGAAGCTGCGTTGCCATGGTAACGGCATTTAAATGGCAGAAGATCAAGGAAAGATCATTCCTTGGGTAAGACTGTCGTCACGGGGCGGGGGTATTAATCACCTTAAGTGATATTTCTAGTTATGTTGTGAGTTATAAATGTCCATTTTATATATTATGCTGTTCTATCAGTCTCCATCAGTCAATATGCTAGGAACACCAAGTCTGTTTGATATTAAACAAGTCTCAATTTCTGATTCGTTTGCTATAAATGTATCCATACAAAGTGCAGATTCCAAATTCAAAACAAACACAATGAAATACAGAAGGTTCAGAATCAGAAACACCTTTGGTATTTGACTGATTTCACCCAAATAGTTACTGTCATCTTTCAAAAAATGTATGTCATTCTTACAATGCAAATTTCTTTATTTGAATATTTGATATTTTTTTGCTGTAACATATTTACTATGGTGCTTTGTAACACTCACTGCAGCCAAAGGACACTTGACTTGTCCATTGTGAAGAATTTAAATTGGCCACCCAAAATCATGTCGGACTAGCTAAAAATCGAAAAATTCTGAAGTTACTAGTCCGTCTGGCTAGCAAAAATATTGCTTCAGTGTCAAAATTGATTCAAAAGTAGTCCGCCTGGCAAGTTAAAAAAAAAGTTAAGTGCGACCCCTGAAAACATTGTGACAGTATGTAAAATGCTATATGTTAGGATGCATTATGATGAATGGAATGTCAGATGTGAAGCTAACAGCCAACTGTGATCTTTTTAGGAGGGTGATGGTGATGCTCAAGAGTGCTGCAGGGACAGGGACAAGTATTGTGACGACCAGGCAGAGGCAGAAACCAAAACTGATGCTCATCAAATATGATCCTAAAGGTGAGGACCCTTGAATAAAGACTAGGCACTCCAACAGCTGATGCGCCATTATGTACCTGGTACTCTCACTTGCACTCCTTTGCAAACTTCAGTTGGGCAAAATGAAAAGAAAAAGAAGAAACTTATCCGTCTTGCTACCAAAGGGCTGAATCATTGAAATATTCAGTAATACGGCTGTATAGTGTCTTTTTGTTGAAAATAATTTGCTAGCAAATACATGTAGTGCCAGTATAAAACAACTTCTACTGGTCAAAGTCTTGTATCATGAACGTTTCTGTGTCCTCTCAATAAGGCAAAATTTTGTTGCCTTGAGAATTGAAAATTACTCTTCTATCATCTACTCCTCATCACTCATGTTTTTATTGATCTGCTTTAGCTGGCTGTTATCTTTTCTATAAGAGTTTGTTGTGTTATTTGTGTTCAGTAATGATACTTTATTTACATAACACTTTGTATTTACACTGTATGTTCAGTTGAAATGGCCAATTCATATGAGTCTCAAGACATTTTCCCCACTTTCTGTGTCACAATTGGTCTATGGACTGCTATAAATGGATGATGAGAAGAGAGAATTAAAATTAGGCTTTGGGGACTTGATCTTGCAAGCTTGTGCATTCATTTTGTCTTTCATCTTTTTTTTTCTTTCCTCACACAGTCAATCAACATGTATTATTTGTGGAGAACAGGAAGATTCGATCAATGTGAGAGTTCCTTCTGCAAGATGAAGAGTAGAACTTTCGATGTATTGCAGCAGATCAGGACTAGATGTGGAAACACTTGTATACATGATAGCAATGGCTGACAATGGACAACCTGTTAAGCAGGCAGTGAGGACATGTGTAAAGAGTGCGTAGTGCATTGAAGTGTACATCACAAGCAGACATGGAAATGTATATGCAGATACATTGAGATGACAATTGACCTGGAAAAAGAGGAAAGGAAGTGAGCCCTCATGTGTCAATTCTGGTCACAGTGAGGGTATTGTAACTTTACATGCACAAACTCCATCTCACCATCTGGCCAGTGTCAGTGATCTGCTTCAGCCATGGTTCCTAGACCTGTCCCATCATGCAAGCCAGCCAATATCTGCAGTGGATGAGGACTGCATCTGTTGTGTGAACCTGTACCTCCATAATTCTCTAGTTAATCATATTACATTGTACACTTGTACTGTAAAAGCTGTTATTTTCGTAAATGAGGAGCTCACAGGCATTTTCGTGAGACGTTGTTTTCACGATTTGACACTGAAACCATCATAAATGTGTATTGCATGTGTGTAAATTTGATGCGATCAAGATCAGGTGGTGATTTTTTTGTGTGTGATGTTAAATTTGCAGCCCAACAGTGATTTGCAAAATTCACAAAATTAACAGATTTTACAGTATACACTGCATAGTGTGGTGGTGGGCAGTGGTCTTGGTACCACTTCTGCCGTATTGTCAATTCCTGATTGTATAGTATTGGTGGAGATCAGAATTGGGCTTTTAACTTTTTGTGAGATACCAAGAAACCACTTATGAAATAGTACAGAGCATACCATTTTAAGAGGAATTCAAGGTTTATTAGATGAAAATCGGTTTTGGAATTGCTGAGACATCCAAATACAGAGTAAAACAAAGTGATCCTAATAAAAGGTGGGTCCTGCTTTTTATTGGGAATGCTCTTTTTTGGATATCTCAGCCATTTTAAAACAGATTTCATCAAATAAACGTTGAATCCCTCTTGGAATTACATGCTCTTTTTTTTTTTTTTCATGAGAGGTTTCTCATTATCTCACCAAAAATATTAGAAACCTGAAGTTAGGTTTCAACCAAAACTATAAGCTCCCTTTAATGTCACGTATTCCCTTGTGTTTGTAATATATTTACAAGACAAAAGCAGGTGTGTTATAGAGAATAAAGAAAGTATGAAAATTAGTTTTATTGTGTGTGCTTTGTATCATTACTGTGCATAAGGAGACATAAAAATTCAATATCCTCTTGAATTTCCCTTTCCTTATGTAGTCTGAATTCATTCTGGTTGTGTAGCCATTAGCTAAAGATGACAATGTAAATTTATTTGGCCATTTGCATATCAGACTGCATTAAAAAAATTTGAATGAATTCACTTCTACTTCATGATGGCCACAGTGACATGCTAGTGATGGATTCTAACTTTGAATGTTGAAATTTGTCAGACAGGGGCCATAAAACAGGGGGAGGGGGAGGAGGGGGTGTCATCAAGGGTAGGGCTATGCTCATGGTTGGTTCAAGGATAAATTTTAGCTCCCTACATTTGTTCAAGATAATCAAACATGCAGTAAATTCATACATGTAACCTGATGTAGTCTAGAAGTTGAAGGACCCAACAGTAGCTCAGAACACTGCATGTCAAATTGTAAACTTTGAAGAAAATCACTCTCCCTAAAGCCATGAACACAGATATTTGATATGTGGAGCAATTATTGAAAATGATGTCTATGTTTTCCCCGCACACACATACACACAAAAAGTGCTACAAAGTTACTCAATAGAATATAAGATTCAGTGATTATTCAGAAAACTGACATACATGTAGATATAATGTTCCAGTTCATGAGTATGTGTAGTTAGCCATCTTCCCGCTTCTGTACATGCCATAGTTTGGTCATCTTCATCGATGAATGTACAGCACAAATTCTAGGTGGAGAAAATGGCCTTTTGCACTACCAAGGAACATTGTACATGTACATCATAATACAGCCCATATCCTTCACTTTGACTATCTCTTACTTCAAGATCCATAATTTACTAAACTGTTTCCAATGAAAAATGTTTGCAGTTACAAGTAGAGCATGGCTAGGGAAAATGTTAACCTACAGAGAAGACTACAGTATCTTGACTAAAGCACCGAGTCTAAAGTGACAGCAAAATAGAGTAGACAAATTCAAAGAATATTATGAGTCTCTGAAGGTTTCGGTAAAACTTGCACCAACTTGCTTCATGTATTCTGCTAGTAATACAAATTGTAGAATCTTTTAACAAGTAAACATACGGTACAAGTGGCCATTCTGGATATCAGAACAAACGGATGTTGCGCTAATCTTAGCCAGTAATCAAAGTCAACCAGGGCCCTATTTCATAAAAGATGTTAGGATGGCAACTCTTGCTGGAATGGCAACTTCCAATAGCAACAGCCAACCACAAAGTTGGATTCTCATCATTACCATGACAATTGCCATTCCAGCAAGAGTTGCTATCATATCAACTTTTTATGAAATGGGGCCCAGGAGTTTACAAGTTGATTATGAACAGGATGGTTTTTGGGCACACACACATACACAAAACCAGTTGCAGTTACAAAACAACTCATTGTGTAATGCATAGGCCTACTGGGTATTCTAAAACACGTAAATCATTCATCAAGAAAAAAAAAAAGAACGTATCATTTCACGTATTCACGAGAGACGAAGAAGTTGGGTTCTTGAACAACAGGCTTTTTTACTGTACAACTGAACAGTGACCAACAATAAGAAATCTGCAAGAATCAAGATTGTTCATAGAGTTGGATTTTATTGAAATTCAATTCTCAAATACTTCCTGCTTCATCTCTTGCATCACAAGTACAGGTGTACTGAATTAATAACAAATAGAAAAAAAAAAATCCATTCAGCCATATTCAAGTTCATGTACTGTTATAAAATATAAATCTCATGCAATTATGTCTCATGATTGCAGTCAACATGTTGGAAAATTGTGCACACCTTATACCTGGAGCAATATAACATGTACAAATTGTATATCTCTGTCATTAATATTTGTACAAAGTCCTTAACACACACTCATACTGGGATTTCTCTAAAATATTTCAGCACAAAAAAAGAAAAGAAAAAAAAAGGAAGTAACTCATCCAATATCAAATTGTTTTATCAAACACCTAAATACAACTTGGTTCCAACTTATCAGAGGAAAACACGAAATCTGCCTCA
This sequence comes from Diadema antillarum, assembly GCF_040938485.1. Lineage (NCBI taxonomy): Eukaryota > Metazoa > Echinodermata > Echinoidea > Diadematoida > Diadematidae > Diadema > Diadema antillarum. The sequence goes on along the minus strand of NW_027270925.1, from coordinate 1,793,953 downwards.
AGTCCATGAAAAAAAAAAGTTGCTTGTATAAAATCTACCCAAGTATCATGTACAAATTTGACAGTCACAAAATATTACATGAACATCATAATTGTAAAGTATATACATGTACTTGTTGAACCCTTAGTGTTGTGCACACAAAAAATAATTTCTTTTCGAAACTTTTATGTCTAATGATGGCTCGACTAATATGATAGTTTGAGAGAGAGAGAAAAAGTATTTACGCCTCCACCACAGAAAGCCCAAAGCCATTATAAATCGGTAGTCTATTTAGCGCGTATCACTTTCAGGTATTCTCCTTGTTACCACAATAATTTGGGAATGATTCGCTCTTAATTTAATCTGGAAGGAATTAATGAAATGATGCAAGTGCACAGGAAAATATATGTGTACTTAACCACTTAGTACTGCTAGTGGTATTACCATACAAAGATCCCACAGATTTAAATCTGTGCACATGAATACATGTACATAAACATACAGACATGAATGTGCCATCATACTAAAATATTGTGAAATGACTACTTTGGGCCGTAAGGTCCAAGATCAAGGATAATGATACAAAGTCAAGATAGGAATTTTAAATGGCAGACAAAGAATTTGACCCACATGATAATCCTGTACATGTACAATCATGTATTGTCATACTGAGTGAAATCATACGATACAGAATATAAATGCAAATCAAAATCAAATCGTCTAAAGTATTCTTTTAACCAATCTTGATCATTTGTTTTTATCCAATATCACAGCACATGCAAAACACTTGAAGTACTGTTGCAAAAAGAAATGTAAAAGTCACACATGTGATTGAAGGAAGCTATTACCATACACACATGGTATAAACATATCACATGCAATATTTGCATTAATCCCCTTGTAGCAAAATATGACTTCCTTTCCGGTACTTTGAAGATAGAGAGTCATGCAACTGCTAATTGCTGACAGGGTATCCAGTACTTGAAGTATGTTTGCGACATAAAAATGTATGTAAACGAGAATGGTCTATTGGCAATACCTGCACTATTCCTAACACTTGTACTTTAAAAAACATGTGTCACTCTTATTGCAAAATGAAGTACAAAAGTCTCAATGAAGTGGAACGACTTAACACGGTAATTCATGATACAAGCATTGCCAATGTGGTACGTGTATATTGCTTTAAGAAACAACAAAGAAACACAGAGGTGATGATTATGATGAGTGCAGTACACTGATAAGCACTTTAAAAAAACAACAACAAATGAACATTTAGAAGAAGTCAATAATCCATGTGTTCAATTTCTTCCCGTTTTCCTGTCATTTACAAATACATGATGGGATTATTTGAAGGTTACTAGATAAGTCAAGCTGGAAGACTCGCATTTCACATCCTTACTTACAAATTTAATCTGAAACCATGCATGAAGATTTCTACACATTCCATTCTATGGGGTCAATTTCTTAGTACATTGTAATTACGACAATATGGTCATGATCCTGTGTAAAAACAAAATTGGGAAGAAATACCAAAAACAAGTCTTCCCTTTAGAACTCAACATTCCTATAAATTTTTTACCCTTCTCTGTCAAATTTTGAATTCCTCCATGAGGGATTGTATATTGTCATGAAATAATGCACTTTGAGTTTTACTCAAAACATCCTACACACATCTACATACTACACCCGATACAAAAACCGCCTAATAACAAACATGTAAGAAACCAAATGTACAGTCATAACTGAGAAGTATTACTAAAATCATATTGCTGTTAAACCCTTATAACATGTTAAGGCACATCCTTGCGAGTACATCACACGTCCAGCTTGAGTAGATGCGGGGCATGGTACGAACCCAGGTAGAGGGCGCTTCCTGTATCCAGAACTTCGCTGACTGACTGAACGACATTTCCCGTGGGGTCGTGCAGACTCTGAACAATCTCCCCTTCCTGGTTTAACTCGATGATCAGTCCATACTGAGGCATGTATGGGGCCACTGCCGTTGGGTCTATGAACTGGGCAAAACATATCAAAAACTTTCTTACATTCTTTGCTCACAATATTTTGAAACCAATGAGTATGAATGAGTGAAATACTGGAGAGATCAATGCAACACATACACACATCCAGGCACGCAGTTTATAACACAGTTTATATATATGCACTAAATAGAAATCATTGAATATTGCATGATGTCAATTCAATGAAGTTATTAGTTTTCTTCTGTAATACGGTAAACGCAAAAATTTCCATGGTACATTAATTTTGGAGTATTTCTCGCTACTTCTCGCTAGCGCGAATTCTAAAACCCGCGAAAATATCTTCATAATTTTCTGTGCGTATTGTGAATGGGTTGACAATTGTGCAGCGCAACCTACGACTATGTTTTTGAGCCGCTCAGCACGAAAAATTAATCACACAAAAATATTGACATTTACAGTACTGAAATTTTGTTGTAGCTACATTGTAAATGGTAAAGTATGTCAAGAAATTACAGTAGTTGATAATTTGGGGACCTGAATTTTCGTTCTGTTGTAACGAGAATTTCGTTACAAGCGTGTTTGCTATACAAATGGAAGTGCACTGTACCGCAGTTCTCCTTATTAAGTTATGGTAGTGGCTCTACTAGCGTTCCCTCTTCAAACACAGGTTTTAAAAGAAACACTGAAAGTAAGAAGAAAAAAACAGTCAAAATGATGCTCATTATCACAACTTTTCTGAAGATAGATTTTAAAAGAGTATATTCTTCAATGCTATAATGAACCCTTAGTGATTAGTGTCATTCATTGCCTCAAAAATAACATTACTAGTTAGGTACAATGCCCAAAAACAAACAAAAAATAAGAGGAACATTGATCTTTTTACTCCTTTAGAGCACACTGTTTTTTCAATTATGATTTCTCACAAAGGAGAAAACTGCACAAAACCCATATATCCTTGCACAGGTATTGGAGAACATAACAGAGAAACCACAGGAAATGGGACACAACCAAAAGCATTCAAAGAATCTCAGGCACAATCCTACCTTTACTATGATATTCCTGAGCCATGGGAGAGGAGCTAGGAGGTCCATGGTGATGAGACCCTGTCTAGAAGAGGCGAAGGCAAGCCCCACCCAGTAACCCCCGCTGCGGCTGGGTCGTATGTTGTCTGGCATACCCGGCAAGTTGTCGATGAAGACTTCTGTCGATCCCGTCTTTGGTCCGGTGAGGAAGTACCTATGGATGGAGAGATGTTCCAAATCTTTATCAGGAGTAGTGACAGTGTTCTCTCTCCCTGTGCCACAGCTTCTACTTCATTGCCTGGTTTTGGCAACATTTATTTTCTCTAAAATCTTGGGTGTGCATTGTTTTTAATACAGTTTACAAGAAAAATTCTATGATCACACATCAATGAGAAAGAGTGTATGCAAACATCCATTCTGGCATTCACTTAGTGTATGAATTTTTCATGAAGAATATCCAGAGTATAGACTATAGAATAGCATAATAGAGTACTGAAGAGTAACATCATTGCAATTCATCGCCATGGCAACTTGTTCTAAACAACTTCACACAGCCCGAATATCTGTGAGCACAACAGTTGCTAACCATGCTCAGACCAAGTTCCAACCTATTGGCTGAAGCCTTGTGCAAGGATATCTTGTTTGGAATCGGCTTTGGCTATAACAAATGACTGTAACATCATCACTTTGGTACTAAATTGATCAAAATATTGGCATCTTGATAGCTAAAAAAGAAAAAAAGTGGTTGACATTTTGCAATCATTAGCATCTGCTGACAAATCATACACCAAACTATGTATTATATACTATGTACTGCCTGCTGTTTGAATGATTGACAAGTCATGCTGAATTACAGTGTATAAATTGTTTTACAACAAATACGAAGAACTTTGGCATAAATGATTGGCTGTGCAGATTTAATGCTGAGGCATCACTTTGGTGAAATGGGAAATTGGTACACACACACACAACTGCTGACAAATCATACACCAAACTATGTATTATATACTATGTACTGCCTGCTGTTTTAATGATTGACAAGTCATGCTGAATTACAGTGTATAAATTGTTTTACAACAAATACGAAGAACTTTGGCATAAATGATTGGCTGTGCAGATTTAATGCTGAGGCATCACTTTGGTGAAATGGGAAATTGGTACACACACACACACAACTGCTGACAAATCATACACCAAACTATGTATTATATACTATGTACTGCCTGCTGTTTGAATGATTGACAAGTCATGCTGAATTACAGTGTATAAATTGTTTTACAACGAATACGAAGAACTTTGGCATAAATGATTAGCTGTGCAGATTTAATGCTGAGGCATCACTTTGGCGAAATGGGAAATTGGTACACACACATAAAAAAAGAAAATTGTTTTAGAAAAGAAAACATCTCTGTCATTTTTTCCAAATAAGAAAAGAATGTTTATATTTCTAATTAGTTTAAGAAAATGGAAGACAAAATAAAAACAGAAAAGGAAAAAATAGAGCTTTAAAAGGCAGAATACTCACTTCAAGATTCTATATCTTGTAGTTTCTGCAATCAATAGGAAGTCCTTGTTGGGAGAAATTTGGATACCATTTGGGAAATACAGCTTTTCCAAAGCCATATCACTCATCTTGTTGGTGGGGTTGTACCATATCAACCTGAGAATGAAAATTAAATGTGAAGTGCATTTCTCATTTTTCATTTCTCAATGTCAACGTCTTACACCACTAACATTCCCTTTAATGGAAACAGGAAATACATGAACGCTAATTTTACCTTGTTTAAATTCAACTCTACACACAGGACAATAATTACGTCAGAAAGTATTTATGACGGCTTATCAGTATTTAGAAATAATAAAGGTACAAAATTAAATCAATTCATCTGGACTTATTGTTTAATTCCGAGAATGGTTTCATGTGAAACCGTTCTCGGAATTAAACAGTAAGTCCAGATAAATTGATTTGATTTTGTACCTTTTTTGACTTACCTGGATGATTTAGAAATTACACCATTTGATTATTTAGAAATAGTTACTTTATTTGTAGTTATTTTTTTCTGGACAGATAAGCAAATAAAAAATTTGTACCTTTCTATTTCTTTCCTTCATGCAAGAATTTTACACAAGTCATGTGAAAACCATCTTGTTTCCACTATATCCCTCATTTCTCGCATGCAAATATTACATTGAGGTTTTGTCTTGCAGTGTTGGTTAGTTTCATGATGTGAATATTTCCAAGAACCCATTTCAACCCATATTTCTTGCAAGCACATACAGCATCAAGGTTTGTTAAAACTGTCCTGCACCTGCCACATCCTTTGCTCTCCATGATGAGCTGACCGTAGTCCTTGCGGTACTTTCTGGAGCTGGAGTCAGTGAAGATGAAGTCACCGTTTTCCAGCCTCTCAAAGTCATTGGCAAACTTTATCGAGTGACCTTTGTAAGTCCGCTGCGTCGACAGCAGTTCTATAGGCAGCGATTCTGAAAGAAAGGACCCAAATGTCACTTTCGCTCAAAAGTGATTCAAGATGTCTTAAAATCCCTGGTAGCTGGTCACGTTATGAGCAACCTTGGCAGGTCCGTTTACGACAAACATCAAAGCTTGATTAACCCTTACCATGTTTTGTTCCCTAATCAGTATGCATGTAGGAGTGCTTCCTTCTGCAATTGACACAGATGTCTGGCAACTAATTGGCGATGAACAGAGATTACCTGCTCCCCCCTAATACCTATCATGTCACCGTGCTCTTCCATTGGACTGGGGCATGTTGCTACATTTGAGTGGGCTTGCTATGAACTGTACAAGAAAGTCAAGTTCAATGTATAACTGAATGCTTGTAAAACAAGAGACCCGCGGGTCTAGCGCTCACCTGAGTATCGCAAGTTCACCTTTCACGCAGTCACTAATCTAAATTATTCACAGCTCTACCAAAATTTGACCAGGCATTCTCAAGTAGAAGATGAAAATGTACAATAAGGGCCCAATTTTTTTAAGATTCCTTAATTTGGGGGGATTGGGGGCCCCCTGGGGCCCTCTGGGTGGGGCATGGTGCCCATTTTGATAAATTGAGATCCTGACCCCCTAGGGATGCTACCTGCCAAGTTTGACAAAAATCCATCATGAGGTTTTCAGGAAGAAGATGAAAATGTACAATTCAGGCCCCCATTTGGACCTTTCCAACCACCACCCCCCCCCCCCCCCCCTACCCAAGAGGGGCACCCCTGGATCTCCTATGAACAAACTTGAAACTACAGTCATTAATGTACTCACTCATAGTATTATCTCAGCTCTATATATAACTTCTGATTCTAGAGAAGATTTATAAAGATTCCTTCATTTGGGGGATTTGGGACCCCTGGGGGCCCCCTGGGTGGGGCATGGTGCCCATTTTAACAAATTGAGATCCTAACCCCCTAGGGATGCTACCTGCCAAGTTTGGTGAAAATAGGTCATGGGGTTCTCAAGAAGAAGATAAAAATGTACAATTTAGGCCCCATTAGGACCCCTCCTCACCCCCTCCCTCCCCTGGGTCCCAAGGGGGGCACCCCTGATTCTGCCATGAACAAACTTGAAACTACAGTCATCAATGTACTAACTCATAGTATTAACTTAGCTCTATCACTTCTGGTTCTAGAGAAGAAGATTTTTGCGGATATTCCTTAATTTTGGGGGGTTTGGGCCCCCTGGGGGCCCCCTGGGTGGGGCATGGTGCCCATTTTCACAAATTGATTTCCTAACCCTCTAGGGATGCTACCTGCCAAGTTTGGTGAAAATGGGTCATGGGGTTCTCAAGAAGACGATGAAAATGTACAATTTAGGCCCCATTAGAACCCTTCCCCACCCCCCTCCCCTGGGTCCCAAGGGGGGCACCCCTGATTCTGCCATGAACAAACTTGAAACTACAGTCATCAATGTACTAACTCATAGTATTAACTTAGCTCTATCACTTCTGGTTCTAGAGAAGAAGATTTTTGCGGATATTCCTTAATTTTGGGGGGTTTGGGCCCCCTGGGGGCCCCCTGGGTGGGGCATGGTGCCCATTTTCACAAATTGAGATCCTAACCCCCTAGGGATGCTACCTGCCAAGTTTGGTGAAAATAGGTCATGGGGTTCTCAAGAAGAAGATAAAAATGTACAATTTAGGCCCCATTAGGACCCCTCCTCACCCCCTCCCTCCCCTGGGTCCCAAGGGGGGCACCCCTGATTCTGCCATGAACAAACTTGAAACTACAGTCATCAATGTACTAACTCATAGTATTAACTTAGCTCTATCACTTCTGGTTCTAGAGAAGAAGATTTTTGCGGATATTCCTTAATTTTGGGGGGTTTGGGCCCCCTGGGGGCCCCCTGGGTGGGGCATGGTGCCCATTTTCACAAATTGATTTCCTAACCCCCTAGGGATGCTACCTGCCAAGTTTGGTGAAAATGGGTCATAGGGTTCTCAAGAAGACGATGAAAATGTACAATTTAGGCCCCATTAGAACCCTTCCCCACCCCCCTCCCCTGGGTCCCAAGGGGGGCACCCCTGATTCTGCCATGAACAAACTTGAAACTACAGTCATCAATGTACTAACTCATAGTATTAACTTAGCTCTATCACTTCTGGTTCTAGAGAAGAAGATTTTTACAGATTCCTTAATTTTGGGGGGTTTGGGCCCCCCTGGGGACCCCCTGGGTGGGGCATGGTGCCCATTTTAACAAATTGAGTTCCTAACCCCCTAGGGATGCTACCTGCCAAGTTTGATGAAAATCGGTCTTGGGGTTTTCAAGAAGAAGATGAAAATGTAAAAAGTTTACGCACGACGCACGACGGACGACGCACGACGGACGACGGACGACGGACGACGGACGACGGACGACGGACGACGCACGACGCACGCCGGACGAAGGGCGATCGCAATAGCTCACTTGAGCCTTTGGCTCAGGTGAGCTAAAAAGCTTGGCAAGTTAAAGGGATGGTATAGTTATGGCTGAGATGGGCTTCAGGTTTCCAATTTTTTGTAAGATAATGAGAAACCTCGTATGAAATACCAAAAAGCATGCAATGGGAATTCAAAGTTTATTTGATGAAAATTGGTTTTGAAATGGGTGAGATACATGTATCCAAAAACAAAGAGATCTTAATAAAAGGTGGGACACATCTTTATTATGACTACTTTGTTTTACTTCCGGGGGGGGGGGGGGGGGGGAATATTATGGCTGTTTCAAAAACGATTTTCATCAAATAAACTTTGAAAACCTCTAAGAATAGGCATGCTTTTAATATTTCAACAGTAGTTTGCAATTATCTTGTAGAGAATTAAAATCTGCATTCCCCCATCTCAATCAAAACTATATCATCCTTTTAACCCTAATCAAGCCGGGCTTTTTTGGCTATGCTAAGACCAGAGGGGACGGATTCCGCCCCCCCCCCCCAACCGTGACGAAATTTGGCATGCGTGACACCCACATCATAATCTACAAGATTGTGCCATAATATTTTTTGAAACAATTAATTATGCAAATTAAGCTCAAGATCATATTTTAGCCTAATTAAAAGCACTGAGAGCCTACTTTTTGTTCTGTAAATCTGTTTTGGCATATTCAACAATTGTACATCACAAAAACTTCCAAAAGTCATTTCAATTCTCATGTATTCTATTGTTTTCAGAATTTCTTATGTATTTCCTTCTTTTTCAACTTTTGTTTTTTCTTTGTTTTTTTATTGGAAATTGTCACTGACCACTTTTCTACCATAATTAGCATAAAACTAATCAATGAAAGTGATCAATTGTAAAAATAATCAGGTTTTTATGAATTTCATGACAGAGCACTGTTTTCCATAGGAAATGTACACAAAATCACAAAATTGTGCCCGTTTTGGGGCAACATGCCGTTACAAAAATGGGCGTGGCTTCGTAAATATATGCGTGGACGTTGCAAATTTGGTCTCAAAATTTGCGCAAGACTCGAACAAAGAAAGTCAAGAAGCCTCACGACGAGGTCTCCTCGCATTACAGAATTATAGCGCGAAACGTCGAGGGGGGGGGCGGATTCTGCCCCCCCCCCCCCCACCCCGGCCCCTTTAGGGTTAAGCTATTAAGTGTCTCGGCTGATAAAGGTTTAACAGTACCAAGTGGACTACATTCAGTTAATAACCATTATACCCAATGATAAACTATGATCAATGCACATGAGAAGAAATCTGAAATGTAAACAAATGCTTTGTTAGAAATGCTGAGTAATTACAAAATAGAAACTTAATGCAAAGACTTAAATACTATGAGCAGTTTATACATCATCTTAAAATGAAAACTTTTTTAACAATGTACACAACAAGAACTACATTTTATAAAATGCTTGAAAAGGTCCTGTGTGAACGAGGGATCATATATGTGTTGATTAATCAACAAATTTTTGCATGGATACTTCTATTGCCCTGAATTCTGCAACTTTGCTGTTAGCACAGAATATCAGACTACAAAAATAAGGAAGGGATACTTACTGTTTGTGATGTCAATTTCAAACAGGCCAAAGTATGCATCCATCATGTAAAGTTTGTCATCGATGAACTTAATTCCGAGAGGACGGCCACATTTTGTTTCTCTTTCTCTTGTTCCTGCGTGGTAAAAGCAAACGGTGAATCACTGACCATTCTTTGAGTACAATACATGTACTAGATATTTGAGGATAATACTTTTTATTTTTTTTTATTGTGTCAATGAGGTGAAACATTGTTACATGTATTCTGATTAAACATGCTTTACTGTAAGGTGTGGTAAAAAGCAGAGGCTATGTACAAGGCAAACAGCACAAACACTATCAGAAATATTGAGTGACAGCATTCAATTTAATGTTGTATTTGAAGATATATTTCTTTGTCCATAATGTTCCTAAAGCTACAGTTATACTTGTCTAAAGTATAGCTACTACAGGGGAAGCAAGATATATGACTTGGCCTCTCCAAAAACATGTGGCCACTACCGAAATGTTGGCAAGCAATTACTATCACACATCATCATGATTATTACCCCATTGAATGTTCACATATGCAAAAACCTTAATCCATAAATAATGATCAAAGAAATGAAAGAGCGTAAACACACACAGAACATCCAAATATAACTGGTTTTATCTTTTGTGTGTTGGTGTATACGTTGGTTTCACTGTGTGTATCTCATGCAGTACATTGTAGAATTGAACTGCAGTATTACAAGAACAAACCTGGAGTGCAGTTTACATGAATGATCATGGACCGCTGCTGAGTGTTCAAGACTAAGACTTAATTCTATGAATGGTCCATAAAGACAGCAGCCACTTGAAAGCAAGCAAAATGCGAGTGCTTTTTGTATAAGTGTAGCAGTTTCTTAAATGGAATTGCATTCAGAGTTATTTGATAGGTAAAGAGTGCAAGTCAAAGGTTATCACTCTGCTTACCACATGGAGGTGTTCCGAGCTTAGCAAGCACTTCAATGTCCTTTTCATTCTTAATCCTTATAACTTTGCCATCGTACGTTCCAGTGTATATGTATCCTGAATCGAAAGATGAGAAGGTGAAACACAAACGATCATCTTAAATTATTCTTAGCATATCACTGAAATAGATTAATTTCAAAATGAATGAACTGCTTATCATAAAACATAGCAGGTTGTTCATACAAGCAGAATCTGCGCATGATCTGAAAGTATCATGGTGCCTGAAAAAAAAAATGGAACTAAAATAGTAGAAATATTGTCACGGCATATGACTTGTTCACTTTTTACAAGGATTACTCATAATCATTCTATTTTTCAGAGTAACTGCTCAATATTTCAATTGATTCTACATGAACCCTATATAAACATGGATGACAATATTACATTATTTCTCATTTTAATTCACTCTATGCCAAGTTCTGAAATAGTCATTTGAAGATCAACTCTCTTTCTCTCTGAGAACAAACGAAATCTATCATAAAAAAAACACATTACTACTGCATGCTGTACAGTCTTTAGTAGCTACCAGCAACTATGGCCTGTTGAGTTCATTTCAAAAACCATCTCAGGAAACTATTAAAATACAACGACTCACACAAGATGACAGTGCTCTACCTATACAGTTCTACCTGTAAATGAAGGGGCTGGTGCATTGAATACTGGGAGGATAAAAGGTACAAAAGTAGTACCAGCAAATGTCTGCTCAGATAGCTTACCGGGTATTATACTTTTAAACTATGGTGGAGGCTATGGGCATCAACTGTGCAACCCTATTTGATAGGAAATGGAATACATTTTGTTTTGCCGATGCACGACACTGCTAACCATTGACCAGAAAATGAATATTAAACTATCATAAATAACATAATATCAAAAACAACTTTGGTTTGACACTGTATGGTACCTTTACACTACATTGTGGTTCTCCAGGTGCTTTATGGCATATTGTGGAGACAATGATTAGCTCTACTTTATCTTTATCTTCATGCATGTAGCTTCTATCTATTGTGTTACATTCTTAAAGGACAAGTTCACCTTCATAAACGTAAGGATTGAGAGAATGCCACAATAATAGTAGAACACATCAGTGAAAGTTTGAGGAAAATTGGACAATCAATGCAAAAGTTATGAATTTTTAAAATTTTTGTGTTGGAACCACTGGATGAGGAGACTACTACAGCTTGTGAGTCATATGCGTACAACAGTATAAAGAAAATGTAAAAGAAAATTTAACATATTTTCACTTTTTTCGCATAACAAAAGAGCACTTGACTTGCCTCTTTCTAAAGGCGGGGGGAATAATATTACCCATAACATTTTGTCGGTAACGAGTCAGGGGAATGCGTACTTTTTTCAGAAGATGGAATTTTGTGAAATTCTCTTTATATTTTCCTTATATTGTTGTACGCATGTGACATCTAAGTTATACATACACTGCAGTAGTCTTCTCATCCAGCGGTTACTGCACAAAAACTTCAAAAATTCATAACTTTTGAACGGATTGTCTGATTTTCCTCAAACTTTCACTGATGTGTTCTACTAATATTGCTACATTCTCTCAATCCCTATGTTTATGAAGGTGAACTTGTCCTTTAATGTCAAATCAATACATTACTGCATTTTTTTCCACATGATACCCATTAACCCCACATGATTTTTTTTTTTTAAATTTTGACTGAGTTTACTTGTTATTCTTAAGGCCTGATAAGCATAATGCCAAGCCATGACAGTATTCACAGGAAAGTCAGCAATGGAACATTCATGTATCTTCTGAATGAATATCTGTCTGATATTGCTGACAAGGCCTTTGGACACTACATATCATAACAATAATAATAATAATAATAATAATAACAATAATAATAATAATAATAATAATAATAATAATAATAATAATAATAATAATTATTATTATTATTATTATTATTATTATTATTATTATTATTATTATTATTATTATTATTATTACATATCATATCTGCTGTTGGGAGTGTAATGCCTGTCATGAAATATGAAATGAATGCTAATGAATACATTGTTTTCTCACCATCTCTGTAGGCCAAAGACTCCGGTCCAATCACTTTGCCATCCAGCAATTTCTTTGCCTGCTGAAGCTTATTGTTGACAGCAAGAGGCCCAGTGAACGGCCTCGGTGGAGGTAATCTGATTAAAGTGTAAAATTTTATAATGAAAATAATTCTGTGTTGTTTCATTTGACTGCACAATTTGAAGACACACCAGGACCAGCAGACAAAGACCACTACTGGGAAATATGACATTTGGTATTTTATGGGTGGCTGATGCCAACGATTTTTGCGGAAATTTGGCTGAAATAAAAATGAAATTGAAACAGAAATCATGCTTCAAACTTTGACCATGTAAAGTCTCTGTGATATTAGAAATGTGTTCACTCTCCAGCTGGGAAAAAAAATTACTTTGTTGTTTATAATACTGTCTAATACAGATAATGCTTTCTTGATATATGGTTCATTCAGGATTGGCATAAATTGAAACCAAGCATGAAGTCAAAAGAATGCCATCACTGGCTTAGAATACATTTTTATCATTCACAGAGAAAATAGAGCATAATGTCTATAGCTGCACATGGAAATGATGAATTAAGCTCAGTTGTACAAAGCACATTAGTGGACACCTACATCATAAAGTAATAAATCAAGAAAAGATATGATGGTTTATGTACGCCTAACTGTACAAGATGCATTGTAATTTCAGTCCAGCTATGAACCCCCTCCCCACTCCCCCTCCCCCACACACACTACCATACAAAATCTTAACATAAATGCTTTTACTCAACAAATTGAGAACATGCTATACAGCATATGACTTTTCATGCAAGAAGCTTACGAGAATCCTTCAGGTTCCACTGGTGATGACTTGAGGATAACAACAATGGTGAGTGCAAGGCCGACCAGAAGAGATGTATACACCACCTTGCCACACATGGCCCGACATCTTGACCTGCAAGCCAATCATGGCACCACAGACTCGCATTTAAATGACAGGTAGTTATAGGCATGTTGTTTTACAAGCAGTCCCAAGCAGTTACCATACAGCAGAGACATTGCTTTGTGCAGAATTCCCCATTTGTTTTTGTTTTTTTCTTTGAAAAAAAAAAGATACTTTCATAAAAGTTCATCTTTTTGCAAACGGTGAAGCAATGAAATATTTGCTTTTGCCTCCTTTCGGTCATATTTACATGAAGCAGGTTTTGAACAGCCTGTAAGAAGCAATTTGAGATGAACTAGTGGCTGTGACATTCTGAGGGTAAAAGCTTTTCATATCTAGAATAGATCTAGAACTTGTCTAGATCAAATTTACATGAAAAAAAATCCTGATCTGTACCTTGTAGGCCTACAACCACTTTCATTCATATTAATCATAAACAACTTCCTTCTGAGGATAGACTCTTCCTTTTTTTTTGTATTAATTAAAAGGAAAGACCGATTTATAGACCATTGACACGCAAATGCAAATTTCTTTTGAGAAGGAGTAGACTTCTAAATTGTAAATCTTGATTTGCTTACCTAGGGGTCGGTTTCTTCAGCTTCCTTTTCTTTTGTCTGGGGGAACCTTGACCGCCAAGGTCTTCTGGTTTGCTCTCAGATGCCTCGCCCTCAGGCCTACGACGTCTTACCCCTTCAGATTCTGACATTCTGCATTCAAGAAACAAATAAATGAACAAACAGAATGGTCAATTTTGAACAATCTTTTATCATTACGTCAACTTCACCAACACATCACAAGTCAAATAAAACCCAAATATTGCTGAACTCTTCTTGTCAGTCTTGACAATCTTGTCAAGAACATCACAATTTACAATAATATATCTATTCATATACTATCGTCTATAATAGCAGGGGATTGATTCATTTTAGAAGTGGGCCCGCCTGCTGCTGGTCTAGAGTCGAGAGCGTATATAAATTTACTGCTTGTTCGCATCAAATAGTAATACTAATAGTGTAAGTGACTGACATTGAACATAGTGTGAGAATATTGAAGTGAATGGAGCGCAGGTGCGGCGTTCGCACCAAGAGTCGGCCAGGCTATCCCGCAGATATAGATGCGAACGATGCATTCACTCGCCAGCACCAGCAGCGCAGCGCAGCCTCCAGCCTCAGTTGGTCGTTCCAAACAGGACATAATAACTTGCATTGCTTTAGATAGTTTGATAACTGAAGCTATTGAACTATCTTGGGCCCTATCTTGCATATCTACTGCTGTAAAAACAAAGATGACTGGTCCTGGAACACATTTTCTGGACACTTACTTTGCTCGTTCGGTCTTTACGATGATACAATCCAACCAGCCGACCACACGCCGTTACTTCACTCGCACAAGTTTGTTACTTGGTACTTCCGTGTGTGACTTCTCGGATCACTGAACATCCGGCTTGCCGGGCGGAGTGCGCGCGTGGTTCCGTTTTGCTTGTGATCTCCATGAGTAGATTGGTATACCAGGGAGGGGCGTGTACCATACGTACAAAACATTGATCTCTCTGAGGTTTTGAGGGTGGGAGCTGGGGGGGGGGGGGGGGAGGGGAGGGGGAGGGGGAGGGGAGGGGGAGGGGGAGGGGAGGGGGAGGGGGAGGGGAGGGGGAGGGGAGGGGAAGGGGGAGGGGGAGGGGGAGGGGTAGTGCTGTAACACCTGCTGCTCTTAATCTACACTTTTATTTCCCCCTTTACAACTCTACAGAGGAATATATAATTTCATTTCTATTACAAAAGTTATTTGACACATGCCTGACACTCAGCCGAGTACTGTCCAGGGCCACATAATTATTATGCTGACCGCGATATATCTGTTGTGTAGTTATGTATTCATGGGAGGGGCAATTATAACAATTCTGGTGTAGGCCCGGGTCTAGGGCAATTACCCTGGACCCTTCCCCTGACCCTAGCCCTAATCAATCCTGAACCTATAATCCTAACCCAAACTCTAACCCTGAACCTAACCCTAATCTTTACTTTCAATCTGATCACTAACCATGCATGGGTGCCTCCTCATGGGGTAATTGCCCTGGTACGGTATAGGCCCTAATGATTTTAGTCCTGGTTTGAATTTAGAGTTTCCACACTCCACATTCCATTTTACATATTTGATCATTTCCTCATTCATTTATTTATCTATCTATCCATCAGTGATCCGTTTTTGTGTTTGTATTACAAACACAAAAACGAATCATTGATGGATAGATAGATAAATACAAACACAAAAACGGATCACTGATGGATAGATAGATAGATAAATGAATGAAGAAATTTGTAAGTTACGCATCCATGTATGCAGTTAATTGATTTTAAGATTGTTTAATATTTCCATTCTAGATAAAAAAAAATCTGACATAGAGCCTAATGCTTTTTCACTTCACTTTAACAATAAAGGGCCTATAAAGTTATGACTTCAGAGATATCAATGTGAAATCTATCAATCTATCATTCACTTATTATCTATTTCTTATTTATTTGCCTATATAGTTTTTCTTAAAAAGGAAATCCACCCCAAAAATAGATAAAGTTCTAAAGAAAGAGAAAAATATTCCCTACAGAACAATTTTTGGTGACAAAAATGAAAAATGACAAAAAATCGGATAAGAAATAAGGAAGATATGACATTTTGACTAAAATTTCATTTTTTTTTTCGGAAAACTTTTCTTGACCAGTCCTGAATATTCAAATCAGCAAGTTGACGATGTCATGCTCTCACAATTTCTTATTCATATCATATACAGAAATGATAAAAATCTAATATTTTAGCAGTGTAAATATAAAACTTGTCTTAAAACTACCCAAAAAAAAAAATGATGCCAAGACTCTGATATATCTTGGTATTTGAACATGCTTTTATTGTAGGACCTATTAGCTAAAAATAACAATATCCCCGAATTCCATATAAATATCATACATGAAAAATTGTAGGGGTATGACATCATCAACTCTCTCATTTGAACATTCAGGACTGGTCAAGAAATGTTTTCCGAAAAACTGGGAAATGTCAAAATATCATATTTTACTTATTTTGGCCATTTTTGTATCATTCTGTGGGGAATTTTTTTTCTCTTACTTTTGAAGTTTATCTCTTTTTGTGGAGGGATTACTTCTTTAATGATGAAAATAAAACTAATAATGATAATATAATGCTATCAAACGATGATGATGGTGATGATAAATAAACTGTAGTAGAATAGCATCAGAGTAAGAAACGAAAAAACAGAGAGAACTATGACAAGTTGGAAGAAAAAAAAAGTATACGTGTTCTTGGCTTAATTGAAAGTCAGTTTTGCGCATTAGCACGTACAGCAGTCACATGGTTTCAAAACAATTTTTCATAATCATTATTATTATTAGACTCAAATAATAAGTACTCAACGGTAGGCCCTACGAGACGGATCAAGTTTCTCGTGTGATAGTCACTGTCATTCAATACCTGGATCTAGATCTGGATGATATACATTACTGTACGCTGAAAAACTCTGAATAGAGTACCAGTTAGCACTACCGTAGAGAAATATGTTCAATACCACAGGAATGTGTTACTAGTACATGTATACTATATACTGTTGCTTTATTACGAGTACGACGTACTAGTACAGACTACAGTATTTTGGTTACGGTAGTACCATGTTGTCAAAAAACAAAGAGGAGTCTAGTGACTTAGACTAACTACTTGTCTGCACCTGCGCTGCCTATCTACAACTTTTGTGTGTGTATGATTTAGCAATTTTTAGTAAGTTTATATCCTTTTACAAACATATTACAAAGTTGTTTTTTCAATAATATATTTTTAATTTTAAATAAAATATTTTTTCTAATATATATGGTATTACATTTTATGATGAAGAATTTGAAGGAAACAAAGGATCAAACGTTGAGAATATTTTACTTCAAGCGCGCGAGAAGTTGAAATTTGGCGCGCCTTGAAGTTAAGTCGTGGAGCTGGGAGGCGTGCGCTTCGTCTAGCATTTACTCGCCCGTACCTAATATAACTATACTGCAGATATTCTGGGCGCAAGTGAATCTGTTTTAGATTGAGCCAGATTTTTCAATCGTAACTGGTTAGGTCAATGTGGTTGCGTATTTTCTGTACACACTGTTTTGATAGATTCATGTAAGTCAATGTGTCGTACGCACTTACTACTGTAGTACTAAAGAGATCCAAGAGTCCGTCAACATTCGTTGCGTTTGCCTGTATCAATAAAAGGGCGACTTAACACAGGCCGAAATATCAGTTCGTGCAACATTGCTCTGGGCCATGGGACAGGCGAAGCTAGCTGTGCTCGCTGTGAAAACAGTCACCGGTAGCTAGCTCGATCGCAACACCGACGACAGCTCCTCAGATAGCTAGCTTGCGGTAGTATGCAGCTGATACTCACACGTACCACCACGGCGGCAGCAGGCTGCATGCTGTGAACGTTGATAGGATGAATGTTTGAACACTACTCACACTGTCTACTATTCTCACTGACACTCGAACCTTCGTATCGAATAGATTCTCTCGCCATTTTATCTAACCAATTCAGCATCATAACCAGATAACGAGGTAAGTGATCTGTGACTGTGTGTTTTGGTGGTAGTATGACCAACAGTTACTCGTCGAAGTGTAATTTAGTATTAAATTACATCCAACATGTTTTCTATGCTGCATTGCTGAAGAAATCAGCTTGTTCATGCAATGTGCCCAACTTGATCAAGGGTAAATTTAGGCCTACCACAAGCACAGTACCATGACTATTAACCGCAGCAGCGACTGCGTTACTGTGTTACAGCGCCCCGCGACGGGGTTACATGACTATGAGACTTTAGAGTCTAATTCCACCATTGCTGAGGATGTGACTGACGTGCAATCACTCACTGTTTTGCACACATTTTTTTTTTTTCATTGGCAAAAACAGTAGTGTAGCGTAGAGTCCTAAACGAAGAGGCCGTGACCCAGAAAGAAAGAAAGTAGAAAGTCTATAAAGGATGTTAGAGAAAAAAGACACAATGCAATGCATGGATAGACTTACTATACACAGCCCAGTCGCTGTACGTACGTAGGTACGTACTTACAGCGTCTGGTCGGGCTAGGGTAGGATAGACACTACTAGATACACCCTGTTATGATGATGCATGTGAAGTTTAGATTTTTAGAAATTATCTAGATTTCTAAAAATCTAACATGTCGCGTGTTGAGGTCTTGAAGATATGTGTGTAACTGTAGATTCTAGTCATAATCATAATACAATGACAATGTCAATGAGGAAACTGACCTAAATTAAGTAAGTAACACATAGGGTCTACAATGGATACTATGAATTACAGGTAAATTTACTCCACTAAGGACGGTGTTAGCATTCAGCTGGATTTATTTCAGGTCAATTGTTGGTCCACAACAAGTCCAGTCCTATGCTAACTCACTGGCAGTAGTTGATGCCTTGATTCCAGTCCATGGAATTAAAAACACACAAAAGTCATCTTATCCGGCCAAGTGCGAAAAATAAATCAGGGTTCGAAATTGGCGATGGTCCGCTGGCCATTGGCCACCCGAAATCACGTCGGACTAGCTAAAAATCATAAAATTCTGAAGTTACTAGTCCGTCTGGCTAGCCAAAATATTGCTTCAGTGTCAAAATTGATTCTAAGTAGTCCGCCTGGCTAGTTAAAAAAAAAAGTTAAGTGCGACCCCTGTAAATAGTCTTGCAAAAATATCCACTTTTACAACATCTATAGATCTCTAGCCGACATAGGCAAATAGCATTTGCAGTGCTATGCTGTTCAGGAAAAGTTACATAATTATCCTGAAGTGGACCGTCTATGTTCCTTTGCCTCTTCATCCTCTTTATTTTTCTTCTTGTCCTTAACCTTATTTTCTGTTGTTGACATGTAGCCACAATCAAGATGGTGCTGATTGCCCCTGCAATGCGCATGGGCCACAGTGAAGGTCACACAGACGTTTGCTACGAAGAAACAGGGAAATTCATTCTCACCTGTGGCACTGACGGTGATGTCCGAGTCTGGCAAGGCCTCGATGACGACGATCCACAGACCATTGATGTCGGGGAGACGTCAGCTGCCCTGGCATTGAGTGTGAGTAGTTTACCCTCAAACGCTTACTGTGTTGGTGGTTTACCAGTTATGACAAGTAGAACCTAACCCATTTATAGTACACACAGAAGAGATTTTGCTGATTCATTACAAGATCACTTTGTCATATCCTGTACAAACTGACCAATCAGATGTCCTGATTTTGTTGTGTCACTGTCCATCATTCTATTACTTTGATTTTTTGCATTACGTGTATAATATCACCACCTGATGTCCCAACAGAAAAAAAGAAAACCAGGAAGATACTTCTAGAATGGCATTTTATGTTACTACATGAAAAGTAAATATGTGACCTTTGATCACTGAACATGGGGTTAAAATTACTAAATGAAGCATATGGTATTATATTCTTCAGTTTGCTATAGTAGCACTTGTGTTTTAGTCACACATCCAAAGAAAACGACATCATGACATGTTGATAGCTAAAGAAGAAAAGCTAATAAGATGAGGATATTTTGTGTTTTTGAGAGCCATGAAAGAAAATAAAATGTCCCACCTGCAATAATGAAATGCAGACAGGATGGCATAAATGCACACATGTACATAATATTAATTGATTTCATTACTGTTTCAATTAATTCCTTTCAATTGACCTAAAATATGTTATAGTGAATTAGTGTGATGCTGGTTTATAATATCTAATTTTGTCTATCAAATCCTAAATCAAAGTATATGCATTGATGTGTTATGAGAAGAGTTTTACATATATGTATATATATTTTTTTGTTTTAATTTCTAGAAAGGAAGACTCTACATTGCCTCTGACACAAACACAGTCCAGGCCTACACATTCCCCGAGGGACAGTACGATGGTATCATCTCCCGATTCACTGCTCCAGTCACTCACATCTCATTTTCAAGCAATTGCAAAAAGCTAGCGGCTGGTGCAAGGTAAGAGCAAAACTTTGTTGCTTTTAGTTGTGATTTACTGCTTGCAGAGAAAGCATGATTATGTGCTAACTTTTCAACGTTCATGATTTTTGTTCTCTGAATAAACAAGTCACTTTTGCTCTGAT
Source organism: Diadema antillarum (assembly GCF_040938485.1). Lineage (NCBI taxonomy): Eukaryota > Metazoa > Echinodermata > Echinoidea > Diadematoida > Diadematidae > Diadema > Diadema antillarum. The sequence goes on along the minus strand of NW_027270925.1, from coordinate 1,773,394 downwards.
GATTTGTCTTCTACTTTGTAGAATTCTCTTTAGGCTTTGTGTCAATCTTAAAAATGACCCACTCTCACTTCGATCACAACCAAATTTGTAATATATAGAATAAGGAAGTTCTGTTCAGGACCAGTACTCCTGGAAGGAAAAAACAACAACTAAGTGTTTTCTCTTTTCAAGTTATGATGGTGACATTGCAAACTTTCAGCATCTTTCCAAAGCATGCTTATGCAATTTATAAAAGTTGTTTGTTTCTCCTGCCTGGGTTTGCTTTATGTAGTTCTAAATAAAGGTATTCAAAGTTGGCAGAGATAATCAAATTACCACAGGTACATCAAACATTTGATTTCTATTAACAATATACTTTGGGCATGCAAAGACAAGTAGAAAATTACAAAATTATGAGAGTATGAGATGCAAAGCCAATAATCACACTAGCATGATGAATTTTTAAAAGGTAAACAGGAAAAAAAGACTCAAGTGTTCTCAGAAACATGTGATCTGAGAAAACTGCATATAAACTGAGATGAGTAGAAAATTTGATAATTAGCAAAACAGCTTTACTGGAAAAAGTAAAATCAAATCATGAAGGTTAACTATTACAAAAGATATGTTTGGATAACTTGATTTTTTTTTAATCTATTTTTTTTTTTTGAATGGCACATTTTGTGATACTGTTGGTTTTTAATGATCTGTTTATTTCAGTGACTTTAACATCAAGGTGACAGATATTGATGACTCGAGTCAGAAGGTTTTAGAGGGACATACTGCTCCTGTTATCAGTGTTGCTGTTGATCCCATGTTGGACTATGTGGTAAGGGTCTTTCACTATTCTATTTTCATTTACCGTAAAGTTCCGTGTATAAGACGCACCCGTGTATAAGACGCACCCCTACTTTCGGACCTAAAATTTAAAAAAAAAAAAAAAACACGAAAATTTCCACGCAAATATTGCGTGTGTCATACATATTATTTCAGCTCAAAATTTCCCTAGAATGCAGCATGTATTTGCTCTATTTTTCGTTTCCTTTTATACTTTCTTTTAACGGTATTCATCGGACATCGGCAAAATATGGAAGACGCAAAATGCGAGACCTGTCTCGGTACTCACTTGCTATTGTTTCGCCTTTCAATCGTGGTACATGTGTCATGCATATCGTACTCATGAATGTACAGTACGATCTTTGCTGTCATACATAGCAGAGGGTGTCTAGCACATTGACGCATGTCAGACTGGAAGGTTCATTACGAAAAATAAGAAAAACATCAACAAGTGTAGCAGAGGGATCATACGGCAAGACGTACGGTGCGTACGGTAATTACACTCACTGTTATTTCGCCCGGAGGGATTACCAGTAACATGTGTATCTCTTGTACCATGCTTGTATGCACAGTGCTAGCCTTTTGCAAAAGGCAGCTCGCTATAATTTCAGCACACGCACACAGAGAGCAATGGACTTGCACACACAGCGCGCAATGGGCAAGCGCGCTTCGATCCGATCGCTGTGTGCACGCGAGTCCATTGCAAAAGCCTCTCTCTGCAGCTGCTGCCTTTGCCAAAGGCTTGCTATACACTAGCTAGCTAGCTACAGTGTAGCAGCTACAGTGTAGCTATGCTATCCCAGCTGGCCTCGTGAAATGAAGAGCAAACGAACGACATGGATATGCATGCATGCTTCACACATCGTTCATATTTACGGTGACATAGTGTCGATCCTACTCCGTATTTTACAGATTTTGTCTATGGCCATATTGATACTAGTACATTGATAAGTTTTACCGTATCGGTAATTTAGCAATGATACCTGTACATCACGTATTCCAGCTACTAGGTTGGCTGTTGGTAGCTTGGTAGACTAACATCGGTAGCATACAGCAGTGCTGTTACAGCTGTAAAGTGTTGTCTGTGGCCAGATTGATACATCGTTACTGCACAAGGCCGATGTAAGTTTATCTCGTATTTGCAGCTTTTGTGTGTGTCCGGATTGAAAGATCGCTCATTTATCTGTAAGTTTTAGTGATTGCTTACCTTCCAAACGTCGATGGGCATACATGGCCCCAAGTTGGCCTTATAAAATTGGGTGTGCATGACGGATTTTTTTCCGTGATTCGACTGTACCCGTGTATACGACGCACCCCCGATTTTCAATGTTTTCCGACGAAAAAATAGTGCGTCTTATACACGGAACTTTACGGTATTATTATGTCAAGGAGTTGGTGGATCGTATGAATATGTATGTATTTTTTTGAAATTACTATCAAGTGTGTCATTTATGCTAAACTGTGGCAGCTGAATTTCAGTTAAATACATTTTAAATTGTCAAGAACTTGAAGAAGGACTATGACATGATGATGAAAATCATAATCATTGAAACCCCATTTTTTCTGTCCTCTTGCAAGTGGTTCTTAATCTTCTTTATTTATCATTTTTTATCACCAAGTTTGGCCATTTTGAAACCTCAGTGTGTGTCTTCTTCAATGTTTTCATGAATAATTCATATGTTATGTATTACCTGATAGTGTCGATGTGTACTACAAATATTTGTTTCCTCTCTGTTGCTCTCTCACAGGCGTCCTCAAGCTGTGATGGGACCATGAAGATATGGAGCCTGGCAGAAGGGGTGAGTCACTGAAAATACATCATTTTTAAAGATCAGTGTTTATGTCACCACTCTCATGCTATTCACTCATTGTATATTTTTCAAAATCCACTGACAAGTTTAATTGAAAAGTCATCCACAAATTTGAAATTGTGTAACTGTTCTTCCCTGAAGACATTGCATGAAACATATATATGCAATGATTCAAATGATATTGCGTTCAGGAGATGGAGATGACAAAGGCTTTATAATGTTAGGTATGTTCAAATTATGATGCAGTGTGAAGTTAAAATGTGTTTACACAAGTGAAAAAAAAATGTGTACAGGGTTTTATAAACTGCACCAATAATTATCCACTTTGCTTAGACTGAGTATGTGAAAGACAAGTACTGCAGATGCAATATAATATATATATATGTTATTGCTTACAAATCATAGAAGAGTTGCAATGAATGAGATAAGCCACTTTCTGTATGCTCAAGCAGATACAATTGGGTGATCATATTTTCTTTCTTCCTGATTATGCAGAGCTGGGAAAAGTCAGCTGTTCTCATTCCAAAGTGCAGTGATGTAAGGTAAGGATTGCATTGGTTATTGTCAAATTTTGCAGCAGGGTTTATGTGAAGTTGATTACATTTTGAAACTTTTGTCGTATTGAATGTAAAATCTACTTCATTTTTCATACTCAAAAAAGTAAAGACACTCATCACCAAATATCTGAATGGACTGAATGTATTTGTCAAATGCATCTAGCATAGATATTCTCATGAAATGAAATCTTACCAGAGATTTATTAACTACTTTTATTTAGGGGCAATTTTTGTTAGGAGAATAAGTATAAAGGAATGCCACAGTGAATAAGTGGAGTTGCTACTGCACACCTGTTTTGCTGTCATTATATATACTTGCTCTTTTGAAAATATAGATTATAAGGAAATTTAGATGTGTGCAACAGTGTGTCATGAAATTGTCTTCAAGTGAGAATATTGAGAATAATGTTAAGTGTTGTGATAGTATTTGGTGAGTTTTGGGAGCATAAATTCCATACAAGTTTACAGCAGAGAGATCAGGTAATTACAATCTTTACAGCAGAGAGATCAGGTAATTACAATCTTTACAGCAGAGAGATTAGGTAATCACGCAAATGCTTTCATCAGGTAATCACAATCTTAATTGTATCCTTATCCACATGTCTGTCTTCTTCCCAGCTTGTCAAAGACATTGTGTCGGTTGTCATGGGAACCAGTCAAAGGGCAGGTAAGATGTGTTGACTTGGATCGTTGTGGATAACAAGTGTTAAGCTGAAATAATGTTCCTCATTGATAAACCAATGTGATACAGATGATCATGAAAACTAGACTGAATAGGAGAAATTTTGGCAAAGTGCATATTTGTATCTGAATTTGCAGGGGATTTGAGTTTGTTTACGAGTATATTCTTCCTTCAAAGGAAGCCTCTCTATATAGTGGACTCCCTTTATAACGAAGTCCTTGGGACCAGCAATTTTCTTTCGTTATATCCAAATTTCGTTATAACTGAACAAATAACCAATAGAAATGCATAGAGTGGATATGTTGCGGCCTGAAGTTTTACTTCGTTATAACCAGAATTTTGTTATAACCGTGTTCGTTATTACGGGAGTGCACTGTAGTCTGGTCAATTTTATAACGTCATGAAGAGAAATGTCAAATTGAAGCCCAATTGCTCATTCTGAAATTCTTTTCTTTCATGTTTTTATTACATTGCTCATATGCCAGTGAATGACATCTCACATGTTTTATTCAATTGAATTGTCTTTATAAGTAGCTCTGCAATTTATGAAAGGTATTCTATGAAGAGAGTTCAGTTTAAGAAGAAGAAGAAGAAGAAAATGACACTTCTTTCAGAGCAAATATGATTTACACAAGACAGATGTTGATCATCATTAATAATCAGGTGTGTAAGAAACATGCTGTTCTGTCCATCCAGTTCCTTGCAGTGCCTTTGGAAAAGGAGATCCAGATTTTTACTCGGGATTCATGGGACCTTGCCTTTAGCCTGAAACCTGAGGAGGCCGGGGGCTTCGTATCGGTCGTAGCCTGGTCACCATGCGGGAAATTCCTGGCTTCAGCCGGGACCGATGGTACTCTCTGTATCTGGGATGTCGGCAGCAGAAAATGCTTAGAGAGGTTAGGCAGTTACACACTACAAAGTTGTATGCATACAATAACAATTGAGTACTCCAATTATCTCATTTATGTTCACAAACTTTTCTAAATCTGTAATTTTTAAAATGTTTTATATATTTGGGATATTTTCTTTCTCATTCACCAATTTTTCCAAAGTGAAATGATTTAAAGAGGGCTTGAACATCAATTCCTAATCTGTGATGACAACAGCTTTCTGTCTGCTTAAAGTCTTCTGCAAAGAATCTGCTTCAAATAGATTGATTTTGAGGGGATCCTTACAAACACTGTCTCTGTCACATTTGACTTGCTTATTTGAATCAAAACATTTTCAAATTTCCTGTGGGAATAAAATGGGGACTGTGATTCAAATTTGAGATGTTGAATTAGATCCATGAGGAGAGATGAGTCTATCGAAAGATCTGTCCGTACTTCACTCTTACAAATTAAACTTGTTCAATGTTGTTCCAAAAAAGAAATATGTTGTAAAATTTACAGCAAATTCTCCATCTACCCAGGACCAAACACAAGAAAGGCTTAGCCATCTGTGGCTTGGCCTGGAATCCTAAAGGAAACCAGGAGATTGTCTTCACCGACATCATGGGCCAGGTGGGCGTGTTTGAGGGCGTGGTACCTGCCAGCCAATCAGCTCCAGTGACTCAGGTATGAGGCAGTCCTTTCCTGGCCCATTTGTGGGTGTGTCAATCAGTACAAGTGGTAAACGCTTTTCTCATGCAGCAAATTTGGGTATTGCAGAATCAAGGAATTGCAATTAGGTTAAGGATGGAGGTACAAATATATTTGCTTGTTTGGACGAAAAGTTTGTTTAGGATGAGGCACTATCAGATATATGCAATTAGTCCAATAACAGAATTAAGAACTAAAATGTTTGTCTGGGGGCATACCTTTCCCATTAGAATTGCTGCACAGTTTCAGGGATTAAGGCTCTTTTTAGCATACACATCTGATGGAATTCAACAAAAATATATGATTTAAGGTCATGGTATTAAGTGTACATAAATGAATTAATTCTACTGTGTTTCCTGGAAGATTAGAGATCAGAGAAAATATGTGGCAAAGCTAAAAATATGTACATGTTTTATCTCTTGATAAAGTGCCATTTTTAAGACTTTGTTTTTTGCTATTCATTTCACTATTTTCTGCAAACAAATGAAGTGTGTGGATGCAAAAAAAAATGTTGAATCAGGAGGGGTGGGGGAAGCTTGTGAAAATTGGACTTTTTCTGAGTCTATGACCACAAATTAGGTGAATACCACTATTGACCCATTAATCTCTCTCAATATCTCTTTGTAGGAGGTCACGGATGACATGGTGGCTGACCTTTTTGACGATGCCGCAGACGAGGACCTGCTTGAAGCTGCCGCCAGGATGGAAGAAGATGAGGATGAGGCTGAGAAGGAGAACCTGCTGGGAGCCAACGACGACGACGACGACGACGACGATCCCATCCATGCAGACATTAGGAGAGCAAAGCAGAGGGTGTCCATGCTACTAGGACAGACAGATGGAGTCGGTTAGTGAAGATGATTGTTTGCATTATAAAGTAGGAATCATTTAGTTCTAATAATCTTATCCATTTTACCCCTCCATCCGTCCCTGTCGAGCTCCCCCTGTGTAACATCCATGAGATTGCGAAGAAGCTTTAATGGTATAAAAATATAGAAATGTTATACTGCTTTTGAAATCCCCGCAAGCTGTAGTAAATCCACAATTTTTTTCTACTTTTGTCTTTTTTTTGTATTAACTACCCCAATCAATTGAGTGTACAGGAAGTGTAGCCATTCTATGATATACTGCAAAGCAAGATATTTTTGAGGCATGAATTTTTCGTGAATTGTTGCTGATGGCCTTTTCCAGGCATGAAATTTTTGTGAATTGCCACTGGCATTCAACGCATATAATGTAGACAAGAACTTTCACATGAATTGTAATTTCACAAATCTTGGCTCTCGCAAAATTTGTGAAATTAAAATGCAGGCGAACATTTCTGGTTTTGTAGTAGTGTTCTGTCATTTAGAGGGCAGATATATTCATATATTTCCTTCAAGTTTCAAGTTATGGTGAACGTGACTCTTATCCAATTTTACAGATGGGGCATCAAACACAGGGGAAACAGACAACGCCTCGGACATCACAGACATCGCCCCGCCCAAAATTAGTGCACCTCCTGCAGCTCCTGTAACTCCGATGCAGAAACCATTTATCCCTGCCTCCACGCCAGTGCACCTCTCTAGTCGTTTTATGGTGAGAATCCAGCATCAGTTTAAATGGGTAGAAGTGTGTTTGTCGGAATGGAAATACTTTACCATTTTCTTTTCATCACCTTCCAAATAAAAGGAGAATATTTGATGTAAGTCTGTATTTTCTTTTTCCCACATGACTGGTAGAATGCTCAGGATCAGATAAGAGGAAGGGTTCTGGAATAATTAACTGGTTTACATTCTTTGCTCATTGAACTGTTTAAACAAAAAAGTTCCTCCACAGTAATCTGTTAATATATGTGCTCCAAAATCTTCTATGAAACTTTTGAGGATTACAACTGTTGCACAGCACATCATGTGTTATGTTCAATGATCTCCACATTTTCCCTGTGGACACTTCCATCAAATTTGACATAGGAATGCAAAAGTGTGATAGCGAAATCCATGCTTGTGCAAAATCAAGGGCAATATGTAGGTAAAAAAGAATTTACAATGATAATCTCATTTATTCTAGAATTATAACTTCATAGATGGAATGATAGGCTGCCAAATACGGAGTCACACAAACTCATAATTCCTCTAAGCAAACAGCTGTAAATTCATTTTACCTCCTCCTGCAGAAATGGAATGCCATCGGCATAGTGCGTTGCTATGACAACGACGAGGAGAGTTCCATTGATGTGGAGTTCCATGACACTGCCATCCACCACTCGCTCCACTTTGACAACCAGTCCAACTACACCATGGCAGAGCTTGGGATAGAGGCAGTTCTACTGGCAGCTGAAAGCTATCAGGATAATCTCAGGTGATTCCTATATATCGTCGTGTGCCTGTGCATTGACCGTTAACGCAATATAATTTGTATTGCATTAACGGCCAATGCACAGGCACCCGACGATATGTTCATCTCTTGATTGATTGGTTGAACTTATATCTGTACGAAAAATCAACTGAATCATAATACTGTAAAAGTAGAAATTTTACAATCTTTTGGTTGTTATTTGTAATACCTGCTGTTGTCTATTTTGATTTCCTAGAAATAAGAGCACACACAATTCATCTTACCCGGCCAAAAATTTCCGCTTTTAAAGTATGTGATGATAATTATGTAGTGGCTGAGCCAATAAAGTGCAGCATAAGAATAAACAAACGATATATAGCTGGTTTGATCCTTATTGTTGTGCCACTATTCCACCAATCATTTGAGAATACACAAAACATGTCTTTCCTGTATGTCTGTGACGGCAAGCAGTATGTTGCACTTGTAAAATGTGGAGTGTTTTTGCTGACACTAAAGACGGGTATGGAATATGTCAAGTGAGAATTATCAATAACAACCCAAACACTATCATCATGTGGGTGGCAGAAAGAAAGCCAATTTTTTTTTTGTTTGGTATTTGCTGAGATGTTCGCTGTCTTAATCCAAGGTTTTACCATTTCATTTCTTTCAGCAATGAATATAAGTACATATCGATGAAGGGTCTATGTTACATCATAACAATTCTTCCTGTTGTCAATTGCCAAAATTTATGTAATGTCACACATCTGGTATGTTTTACAACTGCACAACTATAGAATATGACAGAGAGCTGATATCTTTCAAGCCAGAAAAGTGAACCAGTTTTTGTCATCATTTATTTTCATTATTTTCTGAAATAGTCTCCTGATGTGCTATCATTTCTCATCCTGGGATAATCACAAAGAGTGGTCGACCACCATGCCAGAAGGAGAGAATATCAAGGTAAGTCTTGAGAAAAGTTATATTGGTAAACCACAGTTCTTTTTCAAGAAATCTCTATCAGACGAGTGATATTAAATGTGTATACTTTAAGTCCAGCTTGTCAAAACACTCAACATAGAATCAAGTTTTATGCTTAAAGGGGATGGCTAGTAACCGATCAGTGGGAATCAGTGGGAATCAGTGGGAATCCTTGAGTCAACTGAGTTGTGGGATTCATTTAAGAGTACATTATATATCTACTGTTGTGTGAAAATTATTTGCTTTGGAACGGTCTCATATTCCAGTAATGTGCAGATTAATGCCCCATCACTGACCAGGCACGCTAACCTGGAAACATTAAACTGCACATTACTTGAATATGAGACCATCATCCTCCAGCATTCCCACTGATTCCCACTGATCAGTTACTAGCCATCCCCTTTAAGGACTATCAGTATTGATTTGTTGTTACACATGTTCTCTATTTTAGTGAAATTCATGATTCAACTGTGGAAAGTGAAATGTCTTATTTATAAAAGCTTCTTTTTCTTTTTACTTTAAACCTACACTTTCTCCTGTTTATAAACAATTTATGGTGTAAGGTTTGATTTTATTCTACTTCTTCACATGAGATCAGAAATTCACATAGATTATGATAAAGGTAACCACAATGTTCTCTGAACTAATGAGGCTACTTAAACATGGAAATATTATTTTCTGGAAATATTATTTTCTGAAATATACAATGTCACACTATGCAAGCAATTTTCTTGACATAATTCTGCACACAGCAAGCATCCTGAAAATGTCATAATGATGAAAATGAACTAGATGATAGTGTAGTTAGGATTTAGAGTTCAGGGCCCTATTTTATCAAAAGATATAATTGATTTTAAATTTCCTTAACCCACAGGCTGCCATAGACTTATGATAGAAATCAACTTTATAATCAATTTTAACTCTTCATAAAACAGGGCCCAGATGTCCTATATGTGCTACTTGGTTACAGCTGTCCATAGTTCTTCTTCATCATCCTACATTCTTTGTCCCTTTGGGATTTCTATGGCTTGGTAAAATCACACCAAGAAAACATTCCGAAGGCTGTTTTTGACTCAGTAAAACTGGAGCACTACAGTCCAGCAACTTTGTTGAAAATTTTTTATGTGGTTGCAGTTAGGTATGCCAACCACTCCTTATCCTGTTCCTTCAGTTTGTTTCTCTTATTTTTTTCCCCTCAAAGGCACTTGCTGTTGGAGAAGGATGGGTTGCCGTGGCAACTGACAAGCGTTTGGTTCGACTTTACACTACGAGTGGAATCCAGCTACAGGTTTTCTCGCTGCCTGGACCAGTCGTCTGCGTGGCTGCACACGGAAAGCAGCTTATGCTAGCTTTTCACGCCGGCTTAGGTATCGTACAGAATTTGACAAGATATGAAGTGCAGAGTCTAAGGACAATGTAGAACTTTTCTTTTGGTTGAAGCAATGCGTGTCCACTTTTGAATGAATCATTAAAATGTGTGTAGCAGGCAATGATTGTACACACTCGGGGAAATTAATATGTATTACGTGGTATAAAGCGTAAAGAAACAGTATATCCATTGTACTTGGGTCTGCATGCAACAGTTATATCTAAAGTGAAATTCTTTGCCGTTAGCCTGGAGGCAAATAATACTTATTTTGGAGTAATGTAGGCTAATTCTGCATCATCTTACATGATGACTTTTGTTGTTGTTCATGTCTGAGTCTTACACATTTTGGAGTAATGTAGGCTAATTTTGCATGATCTTTCATGATGGCTTTTGTTGTTGTTATTGTTGTTTTTAATGTCTTTATTAGTCTTCTTTTGTCAGGCTCCTCCTGCCTGCATAGATTCATCCTCGTATTTTGCCCCATTGTTAGTGAAAATGTTTGGTTCACTTCACATGTTGTTACACATGATGAACCCTTCTAGAAATGTCACTCATTGCGCTCATGTGGTCATACGAGACCCAGACTCAAGTAGGTTGTCCTTCCCTCGCCCAAACAGGTTTGCCGGGTGATCAGTGCATCAGGATGAAGCTCATGACCGTTCACCAGAAGCAGTCCTCCATGGCGTATGAAGGACAGCTCCCCTTGAACCCCAAGACGGCCATTTCCTGGTTTGGGTGAGTTTCAGTCTCACCAGAGTCTCCACCATCAAAACTTATGACTCAAATCGATCCTAGTTGTACGCCACAGACGTAAGGTTGTATGTTGTGTATGCTGTTCATTGACACTAGCATGAGTCTTAACTCTCGGTTTTATCACATTTAAAGAAAATAGTAACAATTGTTCACAAAACCTCAAAGAATCAAAAGTTAAGTTAATTTGTGTCGCTGAATCATTGACAAGGAACTGACGATATTACGTGTAATATTACCCATACATAAATCATGGTGATAGACTTTTCTTTTTGTCCAGACATGTCTGGTGGAATATGAATCTCAAATAGCCTCATCATTCGATTTTACTTTAAACAACACAGATAACAAATTTATGTTTTATCACAAATTGATTTGCGTGAACTTGAAATGCCAAAAACTTCATAAGAAAATGGAAGTCAATGACCCTGTTGAAAACAATCTATTGTAGTCTGTATAAATCAATGCTTCTACAAAACTTGTAAAAATGTATAATACCAGATTCCCTGCTTTCGTTGATGTATCTTACAAAATGCGTCCTCGGTAGATATCTTCCAACATACTATTCATGACCAATCAGTCTATGAAACTCTCATTAGACAACCAAGCTTTCTGTGCTGATTATTCAAATTTGAAGTCTTCCTTATCAGTAAATTGATATCAAAATGACTTTAGAATCAGTATAACACAGAGATACACACATGATGTTTAGTATTACCTTTTTTTAAATCTGATTTCTCAGGTTTAGTGCAGAGGGCACTGCAGCCTGTGTGGATTCTGATGGCATGGTCCGTCTATTCAACCATGCACTCAAGTGCTGGACACAAGTAGCCAATACCAAGAAACATGTGAGCATTTTTGTTTGTGTTGTTTTCCATTTCCTTTGACAACCTCAGAATGAGGAGTATTACTCCTAATACTATTTACCATAACAGTGGAATTTTTATGTAGTTAATTTGTGCAGGACCAATTGTAGGGAAATTTGCTTGTTTATAATTTTGTGGATGAGAGTACTTTTGTACAAAAATTGTATGATATATGTGGATCCACATGTGTTATTTTTGCGTCAGTCCAGTCAAGCGAGAAATTCACATAGAATTTCTATACTAGTACCACAAAATATTCCACATTTACAGAGGATGACAAATGATAGATGGGAAAAATACCGCCCTCATTAAATGTGCAGCACTGTCAAATGATTTATTCAACTCTCTTTATTAGCAGTCAGAAAGTTAAGAGGAAGGTCTCCTATTAGTCTTTGGCTAAGGAGTAGTTTCATTTTAATGCCTCCGCCCGAAGGGTGCCAGAGGCATCATTCACCTTGAATCTACTCGATTAACTCTCACTGTATCATGCTTCTGCATTCTCCTTGTTCCATAGCATACCTGGTTATCATGAGTAGCTTTGTAGTCACACCTCCTAGAGTGGGCTTTCCAAATCCCTCTTCCCCCCCCCCAAAAAAAAAAAAAAAAGAAAAAGAAAAGAGAAATGAATAAAAATAAAACATGGATTGCTGTGATTGAGGTGAAGCATGCCAGATTTTTGATTGCAGAACTTAGTGTTTGTATTTAAAAACATTTTAAAGAGTGTTACTCATTATATGCAATTTCAAATAAATGTTGTACATATTTGGGTCTTTCTAGGGCACAGAAAGTGTGAAGTTCAAAGATTTAAGCCACTCATTGACCTTTAACCTGTCATGGTCATTCTTCCACCTGTTCATAGTGCAAGGGGCGCTCTGATCACTACTGGGTTGTTGGTATCCATGAGAACTTGCAGCAGCTGCGGTGTATCTCCTGTAAGGGGGCCACCTTCCCCCCTACCCTGCCCAGACCGGCTGTGACCGTCCTGCCCCTCAAGCTGCCCATGTGTGAGATGACCACTGAGAAGGGTCAGATGGAGGTACTTCAGTCCTTCTTCAATCAGGCTAAACAAACTGACCTTGCATCCAATCCAGTTACCCTCTCTTCAGAAAACCTCCCCCTTTTATTTTATGATTCTAGGAATGCACTTCATATAGGGCTGATTATATTTTACCTACAGCTGCATATTTACTTCAATATGTCAATTTACTTTTTGTTTATTAACTGTGATAAAATTATTCAATACAGCCTGAACATGAAACAGCTCTCCTCTTCTATGTACATGTATGTCATAATTCATTATATGTTTGCATTATTTCAACAGCAATGGCAAGGTTTTTATTTATTTTGATGAGAATGTAAAAGGATGGAATTCTGGAAATCCAACCTCTTCTGCCCCTACCCATCAAAGGAAAGGTCTGAAGTCAGGAAATAGGTCACGAAAACAAAGTCTTCAGTCTCTCCTAAATTACTTAATGAAGCTTATCCCAAGGGTGAGTTTATTGGCAAATGATGTGAATTGGATTAAAGAATAACAGATCAAACAGAATCTAAAAAGAAAAATAAAGGTATTTCACTTCTGATCACAGTTGCAGCATTTACACTGTATGGAGACGGACAGTGTTCAAACTCTAGTTGATTTGCAAGGGTGCATAAAAAATGAGGTGATTATGCAGTAATCTTTAACAAAATAAATTTTGTAAGTTTGTTAGCAAGGTATTTGGTTGAAAGGTTGTATTGCCTCCCTCCCTACTTTGATGCTCTTGCAGGGAATGCACAATTCGACATAAATGATAAAGGGGTGTTTCCATTGATTTCTATGATGATTTTTCGATGATGATTAGGAGGCATACTGGAGAGCTCAGCTCCTGAGCCAACATTTCAAGCGCAGCGACGATGTGGACGAGATGGCTCGTGCCAGAATGGACAGGGAACAGCAGGACAACGCCATGAAGCTCTTTGCTGTGAGTTCAAGAGTTTTGTCTTTAAGTCATATATGTTGTCCATCTCTCAACTTTCTTTGAATATATGCTTGCTGGATGTAGAGTAGTGCAATATATAACTTTATGTTCAACATCTCATTTGTATGTGTTCTAAGTATGAATGAGCTTCACAAAAATCAGCAGAATTTCACCTGTCTCCATTGATTTTTGCCATGCTTACCCCCAAATGGTAGAAGTGACATATTTTGTTTGTTTTTTTTTGTTTGTTTTTTGTTTTTTGTTAATGCAATAGCTAATGAAATTACAAAATAAAACACACACACACACACAAATAAAATCTATGAAAGGTTTCAATAAATAGCTAAGACTCTGAGAACTGTGTCAAATTCAGGGTATTAAATAGTCATTGACCGTAGTGATCTGGTAAGTGGTTTTCACAAGCTTTGTAATAGTATTCAACGTTCTGTTGAAAAGCATATTGAGGATGAAATATGAATAGAAATCTGCATTCACGTTTTGCTTTCTCTCCATTTCTCTTCCATTTTAGCTGGCGTGCCGCTCAGACAGAGAGTTCCGGGCGTATGACGTCTGCCAGTTCATGACGTCCCACCACTCCCTGAGCCTGGCCATTAAGTATGCCAGCCGCTCCCGACGTATGATACTGGCCCAGAGGCTCAGCGACATGGCAAGCAGGTTACTGGCATCGGAGGAGGACGAAGAGGATGATGAGGAGGAGGAGGAGGAAGTGGATGTTGGCTTTACTCACACAAGGTTGATATTAAAAAAAAAATAAATATTGGTTTATCTTTAGAATAAATACGAGCCCAAATACTTAGCATCGTAAAGCTTGTAATCAAATTATAAAACTTCTAATGTAAGCCGATGCATTGTGGGGAATTTGTCAGAGGAATCTGGTTAGGAAAACAAGCTAAATGTTGATTGAAATTACTCTGTTGTGTTTGGCCAAATTGATATAATAAAGATATTTGTCATCGATAAGTACTAAGTGAATCAGTTTCATGAATATATGAAAATCTGTTAACAAAAATATCTTGTATGTATGGTTATTGAGAAAAAAAAGAAAAGTACCACATAATTAAAGTGACTTCCTTTTCAGGATTGGTGTTAAGCTAATTATAGATTTGTTGATATTCAGCATTAATTCCAGTATTGCGTCTCACTGGTTGTGCCTCGATGATTAATGTGCAGGTCTGCGATCAGACACGGCAGCACGAGGCGTGCACCTGCAGAAAATCCAAATCACCGGCAGCATAGTCGGCACCTGACCACTAACGGCGATGTGGACGAAGACGAGGACGATGAGAATGATGATGCTGAGGAGGAAGAAAATGAAGAAGAAGAAATGGAGACGAGAGAGGAACCAACTGAGAAGGTTCTTAAACTGCCAAAACCCAAACCAGGTAAACTGAGTAATACAGTGGAATCTTGTTATGAGGAGGTCATACATAACCAGGGCTCCACATTAACTTTTTTTTTTGGTGGCCTGATGGGGCCACCAAAATCATCAATTTCAAAATTTTGGTGGCCCGAGAGAAAAATGTGGTGGCCTGAAAAAATTAAAAAAAAAACGAAAAAAAAAAACATTAACTCAGTGCATGCATTTATGCATTTCCGGCGCAAAAAGTTACGAATTTATTGACATACTTTTAAAAAAATGGACATCAAGCTCTGCCCTTTCATTAGCAATTAAATATCAATAAAACACTGTTTGTAGATTCTAATATAATCCCTAAATTTTCTCCCTTCTAAATCTTGATAGACAAACGTGCTTTGCTGTTGTTTCCACAGCAATAATTTCATCCCTTGTGTTAGAGAAATTGTATCCGTTGCATTGGTAAATGAATGATTGAGACAAAAGCATGTTTTGTACTCCAAGTCTACTATGATGCATGTGTTTCTCTGACTGCAGCTAAGATACCTTCACTGCTACCATCAAGCCAGGGAAGGAAGAATCCCTTTAAGAAGGAAGGGGAGAAATCTGGCACCGCTGCGAGAGGGACCAGTGTGTTTGATGAGATCAAGAAAGTATCGCCAGACAGGAAAGTCTTCCATGAAAAAAATGGTGAGACCACCCCCAACATCTTACCATGTTTAGATCGACCATGAAATATTCAATTCAAACGTGGAAAGGAGCACCGAAATATTGATTACAAATGTATTAACACAATTGAATTGGCCAAATGTTTAAAAAGTGAAAGGAATCTTGGCATCTTGTGATAATCCTGAAGGGAGAATTTGTCCCCCCCCCCCCCATTTTTCAGACAGCAACTTTATCTGATGGACATTTCAGAAAGGAATATGAAAGAAAGACACCAAAAGGCCTTATTTACGGAACAGTAGTATATTTCCCCTTGGGTTTTGATAGCCAAGCCACAGGTTGTCAGATTACAAGGCAGTTTGTTTCTTTCTGTTTCGTATTATACCCAGATAATGAAGGTGGTCAAAAGCGAAAGGGACCAGGAGCCAACAAACAGAAGAAAACAAAGACACAAGCGACTCTGTTTGCGGCCAAACCAAAGGCCAAACAAGAACCAGATGGACAAAGCGAAAGGAAAAGTGCCAAACAGTAAGTAAATGCTGGTGATGAAAGTACCAAGTAACAGGTTGATCAATTCTTTGAAAGAATGGGACGGATAATTCTGTAATAGATTACTTGTGGGTCCAAGATGAGATATTAATCTAACAGTATGTTTATTTTTAAAATACAACACGCAGCTATCTGTGTTGTCAGATAATTTAGCACCCCAATGCTTAATGTGCACTTATTGAAAGTTATCGCCAGGCAAACATGTAATGCAGAAGGATTAAATAAATCCCCAAATACCCATTCTCTTCGTTAGAATAAAACAGTTATTTAATGTCTTCAAGACATAGATACAGGTAACAAATGCAGTTAGAAACTGAGCTGTCATTTGTCATTCATGACATTTTTGGTTTATCAATTGGACCAAGAAATATTTCAATTAAGAATTTACAGTGTCACTGAGAAGATATAGACTGGCATCAAAGGCAAGAAAAGAAAGAGGGAAAGAAAAAAGATTTGATAGATTAAGTTGAAGATAAAGCCATTTGCAATGGGAATATTACTAAATCTCTCTTTTTTTTCTCTTCTGTTTTTTCCCAGGGGTGCTGTAACATTCAACACCTGGCTGACGCAGAATCGTGCATCGCTGACTGAGGAGAACCCAGACCTTGGCCCCAGTGAAATCATCAAATTGGCAATGCAGAAGTGGAAAACACTCTCTGCTGAAGAGAAAGAGGTAAGATGTCTGCTCCAAAGAATCTTTACTTATTCTTTACGAGGCTTCCTGCAAGGGAGGCTGCGTTTAACAATTGTGGCAAAAGTTGTGCATCCCAGAAGAGCATCCTGCTTTGCCCAACTCTTCGACGTCTTAGTGAATCTTTGACGTGGCAGTATTCTGTAGAAAATAATTTTAGCATTTCTTTTGTCTGAAAAATCTTTGTTTTATGTATTGAAGATGATGTTTGTAAGTCTGTATTCTATGACAGACTTGTAATCCCAGAAATTTATCTCACCCTGATATTGCATTAAGATGACACGTAATGACATTTAGTGCATGTATGCATGACAAAATGACGTATGCATTTTAATGACATCAATTCATGTATGTATGATCTAAAGACATATGATGCTTGAGCAATCAGAGTTTATTGATCACTGAGTGCTATATTTGCTTGCCCGTGTAAGCATGACACACTCAATACCTACATGTGTGCACAAGTGCACATTCTTACACATTATTATTTTTTCTTTTTTTTTTGTACATGGATAAAAAAACCAGAAAGTAGTATTTGTTCTTATGCCGGATTTCTGCAATACTTCAGGCTTTCCTTTGCCTTGGCTTGACCTTGCAGAAAGTTTACAATTGTCAGTCGTAAGAATCCCCATCGATGTGGCCCACTGCAAACACATCCTGTGGATTGTTTTATAAGAAGACAAAGAAAAAATCTCCTTCCTGTCAAATCTAGGATTTCAGACAGTTCAGAGACAATTCCTGAGAGTAATGTGATTTCCAAGATAAATCCTCCACTGCCTGTTTATGATTTGACTCTACCACCGCACAATACTCTTGATTAGTCTCCTCACCAGACACTTGTTTGCACAGATTGTCATCTACATGAAGGAACAGCCTTTATGTGTAGAAGTGTAGTGATGATTATATGTCTTAATACATCTTCAAATTTAGATCAATGAAGAGCAGACTTATGACCAATGGCATCAAATTTTTACAAAGACTTTTCAGTTCTTTAGTCTTGCTGTCATTTCATGTGACTCGTGACAATAAAAATCTGCTAAAGTTGCTGAACATTTCGTGATATTTATATTGCTAAATTTTCCATATTCTAAGTTTGGCACTGGACTATGATTTCTCCACCTTAATTGAAACAAACAAACACACAAACAAACAAGAAGCCTGCCCTAGAGACATAAAAAAGACAAAGGTTTGAGAAATTGAGTTTTTATTAATGTGCAGCCAAGTTACCTACTTCATCCGCCACTGATGCGACACAGTTCATAAAACAATACATGTTTCACATTTCAGACCATTCTTAGACATTGAATTCTTGATGGGAGGTGGTCAACATATCAAACCATTGATGTTTTAAGAAATATGACATTTTTATATTTGGCCAAATAAAATTACCTTACTTTGCAGTTTCCTTGGATTAGATGTCTCTGACTGTATAAAGTCCAAGTATTGACTGGTCACATATGGGTGATTCCTGATTATAACAAACTTGCTAGACTCTATTAAATTTTGCCCGAAACAATCTGGTTAAGGTGGTCAAGATGATAGGAGGTTCTGCAAGTTTCTATGTGAAAATAAGTTAAACTTTGCCAATGTTCTTTTTTCCTGTAAGAGTCAACCACAAATATACACTTGTCTGAAACTAATTCCATCTTAAAGGCATAATTTACCATTTGCAGATGAAACAAAAACCCAACATTTGTGCTTTAAAATAGTTCTAAAATGTGAGTTAGGGAGAGAAACAACCACTGTAAAAACTTGAATTGGTAAAATCGATGTTAAGTATTGTTAAATATACAAAATGTGAACAATAGTTGTGATAAAAATGCTTCCAGACTAAACCGTCTACAGTTACGGTTTATTGAAAAAAATACAGATATCTCCTTACATTTTACGCTTTATTGCAAAAAATTTGTATGATAGGATGTTTTGTGGTACAACAGACATACACATATGCATTAAATGTCATATCTTGAAAAATTTTTAAATCACTGTTCCAAAGGTAAACTGGACTTTTAATGTTTTGACAATGGTGGTTTGAATAGACATTTCCTGTTTTCTTTTTGTTTGATACAGGGACTTGAAAACAAGACTAAGACCACCCTGGAGCAGTCCACACCTGAAGACAAGAGCGAGAACAGACCAGCCGAGAAGAAGAGGAAGAGATCGGAAATGGAGGAAACAGCTGAGAAGCGTAAAGTCGGCAGAATCAAACAGAATGACAGCGACAGCAAGAAGCAGCCATTGTCTGTATCAACCAATGCCAAACTGGCATCTTTTGCATTTGGGAAAGACTGAGTTTTGTTTTTTTATATGTATACATATATATGACATGAATATGTCTTTTTTTGCTACCTGGGAGAAGTTGACAACATCTTGATTGCATTAGCGTGTCTTGAAAATATGGCTGCTGTAAATCTCTTGACTAATATTACCAGCTGGCGAAATATGACTCAGGTGTGGATTTGGTGTTTGTAGTTTCTGTGGAAATATGGTATTTTGACATGTGAGCTACATGCCAAGACAAATGATTGAATACCATAGAAACTCAAAATAAAGACTTCTTTTGATACCAAGACGGTGTTGTTCATTATATCAGGTATTTTGTTATATCAGTAATCAACAACAATGAAACAAAAATGAATATTTCTGCTTAAATCAAATGAGAGAGTTCCATATAGGAGTCATTTTGTTGTAGCAGTTCTAAACTTACAATGAGTTTCTTC
Source organism: Diadema antillarum (assembly GCF_040938485.1). NCBI lineage: Eukaryota > Metazoa > Echinodermata > Echinoidea > Diadematoida > Diadematidae > Diadema > Diadema antillarum. The sequence goes on along the minus strand of NW_027270925.1, from coordinate 1,753,713 downwards.
TGTATTTGAGTTGCTCTTCACTTCTACATATGCTTCAACCACCTATGAATGAATGAAATAATGATGATGAAGACTTGTTACAAGATAAGTGAGATATTTCATCTCTAGTACTTTACTGTTTCACACCATCTAACTTATTTTTAGCCATTTTGTGTTTTATTGTTTGTTTGTTTATTGTCATGAAACAGCTCAGGATTGATGTGCATTCATGAGCTCTTTTTGAGATGGCAGTGATACTCGCTTTTCATTGGTTATTTACTTTCCCGTTTACAACTAAATTTTACAAGTTTTGTGAGGTGATGAATTGTTTTAATACGGTACTTGGGATCGACCAGTTTCTAAAGCATGGGGTCAAATTTACTGGTTATCTTCAGAAAGTCATACAAAAACATGATGCCTTCAACAGCTATAGACTATGGAGGTAATGTTTCTTGTATAATTGCTAATAAACTTGAAACTTGAAAGTAATGTTAGAATATGCCTTGTTTTAACATAATGTAAATGAGGACAATGCAGTGTTAAGTGTATAGAGATGACATAGACTGTATTTAAGTGTTTCACTTTGTGTCATAGGTGTAAGAGGATACAAGAGTCATGATACAAAACTTTGCCTCATGCACAATAACAAGTTCATGATGAATTAGCTGTGCGGGGTAATACAATGTACAACTTTTACATTATCCATAAAACCTCTTTATGAGATGTTTATGATATCAAGCTATGGCTGTTATGATGTTGGGCAAGAAGTTACAGAACTCAGCCTAACATAAATTTGACATTACATCCCCACTGGATGTCATGAGATGACAAACATATCTAGAAACAGCATTTCCTTTTCATTATTGATACAAGAGGATCTTGAAGAGTTTAGAATATACTCACTTTAAGCTAATTTTATGTTTACCCATTTTGACCAGAAAACCATGGGATTCATAATTATGTACACCACCTAGATATACAGTTCCGAGGTGCTCCTTTGTGACTTGTAAAAACTGTAGCTGCAGATTAATGTGTAAATATGTAGATACCTATCTGAATTTGATGGAATAAATGTATAGACCATGTTTTGTCAAACACGAGACCATTTGCTACATACGCACAGTAACACAGTGAACCATGTTGAGTCACAGATATATTTCCCATCGAAGGAAAGACCATGACTAGAGTATTGCACTACTGTAAAAGTGGAAATTTGCATAATATGACAATTATTGCGCTTTTCACATGTCACGAAACTGGCACAAAAATGAAAGCATGCAAGTGTTTATGCCTATGCAAAGAAGTTTTGCCAGAGGCATAATTTTGCTCATTGTATGTAATACTACAGTCTATGTCCTTCATATTTTGATTCCACAAAATTAAAAACAAGGGGAATTCATCTTACTAGGCCCAGCAAGAAGAATAAGTCATGAGAAAACTTCCACTTTTAATGTATTGTGTTGCATATGACTTTTCAGCGCTGCTGCTCTGACAGTCAAATCTACCACAGTTGAATCCTGTGGCACCTTAAGTAGCATACCCCGTACTGGTTTTCACCTGCACAAACTCAGTGGCGGATCCAGAGGGGGGCGCAACCGGCGCACGCCCCCCCCCCCCCTTTATTTTTCGTAAAAAGCAAAAGAAATAAAAAGAAAAACAATGAAATGAAACCCGGAAGTGGCACCAGAAATATTAGTCACGCTGCCCCTTTACAGAATTCCTGGATCCGCCCCTGAAACTTGTCATACGGGGAAAGTCTGATGTGCATATCAAGATTGTGTGAGAGGTACAGTGTAGATGGTGCGTCAACTTTATTGTGTACAGCATTGGTGAAGTCTTCCTCACTTTCTATTGATGGTTCAGGACTTGTCAAATACACTTTATAATTGAACAAGTCCCCTTTGTGGTTAAAATGGTTCAAAATAAAGTGTTATCACGGAACCACAGCTGTGGTATGTTCTCCAGTATCTCTTGGTTCTTCTTGTCTCTTGTTCAGTTTATTTCTTTATTTCTGGTTTGTCTTCATGTTACCATAGTTTGGCGGCCTATGGCCGTGGAACTTTCTCATACTAACACACCGGAATGCTAGGGTCACTTCATTTTAATTTGACTTTATGTCACTTTCTTTGTCTGAATGTACAAATGTATTGTTATACATAGTGTCACAAAAATTAACTGTTTAGATCATACCAATCTCTCCATGCCTATGCTAAGGAATAGTTTGACATTTTAATCATTTTTAGCCCATTCTCAGCCAAATGTATTGTCATCCAGATATTTTGTTACATACTGTAGTTTATGAAGACATACGACAAAGGAGGGCAGTAAAAGCATTATGGAATAATGTGGCAATGAATGCATAGTTCTCTGTGTGGTGCATTTGTATGTGAATATGTAAGTGTGTGTATGTGCATGTGTCTGTGTCTGTCTGTCTGTGTCTCAAACACCATTGGTAGAAATCAATTACTGATATGTATAAATACTCCAAGAATGTTTGTTTTGTGCAGTGCTGGGTGAAACTTGGTCACTCCCATAGTCAAGGTGAAAAGAGAAAGTACATATGTAATACTTGTATTAAATAATCCAAACAGTGCAGGTTTCATGATAGTCAGGCATAAGAAAATAGTGGAATATGGAGGTACCCAGCATGCTCAACAAACTTTGGTTTTGATCTCAAACTTTAAAATTGTGAATTAGATGAGGTGATAATGCCGCAACTCTGATCAGTTGTTACATAGAAAATATCAAACAGATCATACAGTACAACTACAACCATCTCCCTTAAAAAAAGCAAAGCTAAGTTACCATGGGCGTCACGGGGGGGGGGGGGGGGGGGGGGGGGGGGGGGGGCGGGGGGGGGGGGCGTGCGAACGCACCCTCCTTCAGACCCTTAAAAAAAGGTTTTACTTATCATGTATGCACGCACAATTTAAATCTCCATGATCTTGGAGGTGGGACACCCCCCATCCAGACCCTCCCCCGCTTGCTCATACAGGCTCGATCACTTCGTTCCCTCGCATGCATAAGAGCCCCCCCCCCCCTTTTTTTTATTATTTGCTTGTTAGCTGAAAAAAACCTGAAACCCAGAAGTGAAACCAGAAATATAAACACCCCCCCCCCCCCCCCTTCGAAAAAAGGCTGGTGACGACCCTGGTTACTACAACTCCATGATCATTTGACGATAAAGATGAAGTTACAAGCACAAGCTGTTCTTAGTTTTTTCTATCAAATTTCAAAGAGAGATTGTTGAAAGTTTGTGGACATGGTCATTGGAAACATGCTCAACCGTAGCATTAATTCACCTACCAAATCTTGGCTCATGCACTTATTGCCAATGCCACTGTAACATAAATATTCTGCTTATGAAAAGTGAAATTTCATAACCACCTTGTTATGCAATCGACTGATAAATTCTGCCGCTCTGTTTGGGGTTTACTTCAGTCATGAAGACCAGTTTGAGTATGGATGTGACATTACACTTGATATCAAACGATTGTGATGTATTGTTATTAACAGAGATTATTCTTTAAAACACATTCAATGAGCAAAACGTGAGGGTGCTTCAAGAAGAATGCAGTACGTGACAGTCTCTCCTCAATGGACATGTCTGTCTGTGTGTGCTGTGTTATTTGTCAGCCACACTTGTGAATTTCTGTCATCTTGTGTTTTGAACTTAAGAAGCGCTGGTGATACGTGTACACTGTATCACATATTTTCCTTCCACCGCAAAGCAAAATATGATGTCGGAATACATTTAGTTTCAGTTTGACTGGAAACAAGAAATTGTGGAGAATAAATCTCGGAAGACGAATCATTTCAATAAACACCAAAATTCAAGAAATCAGTGTGATTATGTGACACCCCCCCCCCCCCCCACAAAAAAAAGAAAATAAAAGGAGAGGGGGCTGCGACCAATCGAATGTTAGTGATGCGCATTTTACACGACATCCAAAGGGGCTATATCACAACCGACTTCCCTATACCCCTATGTACTGTTGTATATCTTGCGTCGTGTTTTTATGCGCGAGATGTCATTAAATTTCTACAAAAACCCTAGGAAATAGGAAATTGTGAGTGCGGTGAGGTTGTCATGCTGGCTAGATAGTCTATCATACTTCACCACCAACTGGAAAACGAAAATGAGAGAAACAGTGATTTATTGGTGGAGAATGGTATAATCATCACGAAAATCACTATACGTTGATTGTTGCCTCTTACCGCTGGAGTATTATTTGCTTATCGATGTGTGACTTCGCTGTCAGTATAGTTTTTGATGGGGAAACAAGGAGAAAATGAAGATTGAATATGAATGAGTGATTGTAGTTGTGTGTATGTATGCAAGACTCGACATTGGCGGTGGCTCGGTGGTCCGGGACCACCAAAATTTGATGTCGGGCCACCTTTTTTTAAAGAAATTACACGTTTTCGTGGCCCGATCAGGCCACCAGTGTGGATGTTGTGTGTACATTCTTTTTATGTGCTTTTCTCATCCAGAGAAGGGGAAAGGGCTCAGTACTTGATAACTGCATTTCTAGATGTTATCAAGGGTAACCAGGGTTGTCAGATCGCCGCTATATAGGCATACATTCATATTCAATTGTCTTCTTCTTTTTCTTCTTCTTCTTCTTCTTCTTCTTCTCATCTTCCTCTTCTTTTTTTCTTTTTCTTCTTCTTCTTCTTCTTCTTCTTCTTCTTCTTCTTCTTCTTCTTCTTCTTCTTCTTCTAGTTTCCCCATCAAATACAACTAACAGCGAAGTCACACGTTGATAAGCAAATATTATTTATCTCAGTTATTAAAGGCAGGAATTCTCCAAGCGATGTTTGTAAGTATTACCATTCTCAACCAATAAATCACTGTTTCACTACATTCACGTTTTCTAATCAATGGTAAAGTATGATAGACTATTTAACAAGCATGACAACCTCAGAGCACTCCCAACTTTTAAGTTTTCTATTTCGAAGTTTTGTTTTCTCTCCTTCAAAATTTAGACATTAACATTAGTGACGTTTTGCGCATAAAAACACGACGCAAAATACAATGGAGTCAAGGATGGGAAAGTCGGTTGTGATATAGCCAAATTTTGTCTATTTAATGATAGAACTACATTATATGCATCATTTTCATGAATGCGTGGTGTCATGGAAAGTCATGTTTACACGTCATTTCAATATTGAGTATGTTAAGACTCAATGAACTCAGTCCACAGTATGTGGTAATTGAAGCCCTTTATCATACCAGCCAATTTTCACATTATTATCATGGCTTACAATTTTCATGCTATAAAGTTTTATATGTTTTTCTTTCTTATTTCTTTGTCACATTATACGTGTGAAGATCTCTTTTTTTTAATTAAACCTACCATTCTTCGTATGATAAATTTATAGTTTATAATTATCTTATTCTTTTTTATTAATGATTTTGTTTTGTATGTTTTTCTTTATTTGGGGGGCCAACAAATTTCATTGTCGGCCCACCTAAAATGAAATTTGATGACTTTGGTGCTCCGAACGGGCCACCAAATATATATAGCGCCGAGCCTTGATACTTATGTGTGTGTTTGTAGGTGGTAGTAGTATAGTATAGGCCTAGTACGGATGATGGAATGGCAATTTCTAATGATGAGTGTAATTTTGCTCAATATGATTAATCATCTCTCACTCGCAGCGTGTATACCGTATATATAACACACAGCTGTCTTTTCGAGTATTTTTTCCAATATGCGTATACAATGACAACTGACATTGGTTCTAGCACCAACGTTTAAAGGGATGTTATAGTATTGGTTAAGGTGAGGATTTAGCTTTTAACTTTTTTTTCAGAAATATTGCGGAGCATACAATTAAGGACTTCAAAGTTTATTTGATGAAGATCGGTTTTGAAATGGCTGAGAAATCCAAAAACAAAGTAAAACAAAGCGATCCTAATAAAAAGTGGGTCCCACCTTTTATTATGATCGCTTTGTTTTGGATATCTCAGCCATTTCCAAGCTGTTTTTCATCAGATAAACTTTGAATTCCTCTTAACATTGTATGGTCTTTCATATTTCACAAGAGGTTTCTCATTATCTCAATAGAGTAATTGTCAAAAAATGTTGAAAACTTGAAACCCCATCTCATACCCAAACTGTACCATCTCTTTAAATGCTGTAGGATGTTCCAGACATTATTATGAGGATTCAGTGAATGCGAAAAGACTTGTCTTGTTCTCTCTTAATGGAAACTCTATGAGCGAATATCTAACTCGAAATGCCTAGCGCGTGGATGTTTATATTGAATATGAGCTACACAGCGTGACAGCGTGCACGGTAGAAAGGGAGCTTAATATTATACACTTTTGTACCTATGCTCGGACTTCCGTTAAGACCTTTAGCGTGATGTGAGTATACAATAACCGCCAAAAATGTCTGAAAGTATGTTGACCCCACAAAAAGTTTCTTTCGCATAATATTGTATAGAAAGTACCGTCAAAACACGTGGTTTGACATTTCCTAGGTCCTTGGTCACAGCCCACTAAATATGGTCTACAGACTTCGCTGCTTTGTAGGAAGGTCACGTGGGTAATGTTCCCGAGTTACATGGTGTCGCTGCGGAGGGACCCCAATCTGCGAAATAAACGCTCCTACATGTAATATTCAACTCTCTCGCGTATGATTCAATTCATTATGTATTTGTTTAATATCTCATGTTCTTCCTATAGCATGGAAATATTAACAGAAAAGGTTTAAAACTACATAATAAATCAATATGAGATAAGCATGAATCACTTTATCCGGTTGAAATTCGTGGTATCAGATCTAAATTAATCATGATATTGCATTCCGAAATCCGGGAAATTTGATGATCACCATCAAAATTGTGTTTTTGATGATGACATATAATTACGATATCAATAGTTTAATATTATTGCCATAGTCATTCCAAGCATCATTTTCTTGCTATAGAAAAAAAAATATATGCATCTCTTCATGGAAAAATACACTGTGTATCCTGATGTGTGCTTTTTAAAATCCTATTTACCTTCATTATCAAAGTAATATTGTATGTCACAAAAGTATATTGTAAATAATTTATACCATTGTTATTGGCTTCGATGGTTTTGCCTCTGCATGCACTGCAAAAAGTCCGGTGTTAAATAGTGAACACCGAGCTGGTGTTAAATTTTCGGTGCTCATTTATGGTGTTAAATTAACACCTCCGGGTGTCATTTCCAAATATAAAACTGTTTTTTGAAGAGTTTCTTAGTAACTGCACTTCCTGTTGATTTTTAATTTAAACAAGACGATCAAGAATTTTACGTTAAAATACTAGATTTTTGAAAAAATGTGAAAATAAATTTACACCACAGTAACACCAGCTGGTGTGGTCTCTTATTGAAGCTGGACGGGTGTTAAACCATTGATATTAACATCAAAAAATATCAAATCAACACCATGTGGTGTCATTTTTGAATTAACTCCAGTACAGTGTCAAAATAACACCAGGTACAGTGTCAAATTAACACCACGAAGTGTCAGGTGAACACTTTTCAACACCATCGCAGTGCATTTTCTACACCTGTGGGTGTGGTCCTCTATTGAAGTTTGATCGGTGTTAGATTTAACACCCATGGTGTTAAATCTAACACCGATGTTTTTACAGTGTGTATATGGGCAAGACACTTCATCCTCAATGCCTGTAAAGTTCTCCAGAGGTAGCTATCCGATCAATCACCCAGTGATTGCCTGTTTAGAAGTATTCATAGCTTCCGTAGCAGGCATATGGAAGACAATACGTAAGACAAACGTCATGATACAACATTCGAATACAAACAAATATAATGAAGTATTTGCTAGTTTTAAACGTTGCCTTTCTGTGATTGTGATAGGGCGCATACAAAATAGACCACTTTGTGCATAATCATGACTGAAGTTTCGGATGCGTGCATGCAAATGTGACTATCACATCAAGAACAACAAGTAAGATATTTTCTGTACTACAAAATACATTTACACAGATAACAAAATCACGTTAAAGTTTATATTGTTCAGACTCACCCAAACTGTGTTTCCCTGTCATGCTTTTCCGCTTCCATCGACAGGAAATGGAAACGGAAATGGGTGCAATTTCTGTATTTGACTGTTTGCGTGGCAACCCCTGATTTGTCAGGGATGCTTTGATTCTGCGACCTCAACAAATCTAATCGTTGTCACGAAATCAAGCTCATTAGATGCAGTATTATCTTTTATCCCGTGTGAAAGTGCATCAAACACATACATCTGAAAAGGTCCCAATTGTTTGTAAATATTTGTGATTGTTATTTGATTCAAGAAAACATACAAAAAAATACATCTGTAAACGAATTTGTGACTATTTCATTTCATTATGCTGGTCGGGGCAGGACTTGAACTGTATACTTCTGATCTGTTAATGTAAAACTCATTAACATGCACTTTCCGCGCCAATGAGTGAGTCAAAATGTGCACACATTTAACACACATCAATGGATATATAGGAAATAATGTGGCATGTAAAGAGTTAATCGATATTCGCTGTGTAGTGAAGAGCCCCGACTACTTCCAAAATGCTGTTGTTGTTGTTCAATGCAAGATTAGCCCCCGAAACACGACGGATATAAGACGATGTTTTGTAATCCCTTGCAACTTTATGATAGCAGACAGACCCCCGAAATATTTGCTTAAAACGAGAATGTTTCAGATGAATATCGCTAAAGTGATCACCGAATGGTTTCATTTTCAACATGATGTTTCACTTAGCAATGACCCGCTTGTAAAAGATATCATCTGATATTCCTGTAGAATGATATGCAATACGTATAGAGAATTGTAATCGCTAATCTCTTTTGGTTAATGTGCTCTAGTTTTAACTGAGTCCAACAAACGAAATATTGGCAGAAAATTGAAGGTTTGATAGTAATTCAAAAGTGTAACATTTATTCATATAATCATGTCATGTGTCATACATAATTTCGTTAAATCAGAAATATCTATATTTGATAAGCTAAGTAAGTGTTCACTGCTGATTAGGTTTGAGAGACACGCAAAGTGACAATAATAATCACCATGCAGGACGGTTATTGCGTCTGACCTACTTGCGACTGTGTGGGGGTCATGCATGAGACCCCACTGTACAAACAATGGTAGGAAGTTGTAGGAAATTCGGCACTTTTCAATTTTATTGTCAAAGAAAGCCATGCTTTTAAAGTGTCTAATCATGGCGAAAACTGAATCTAGTTCACCATGAAGTCTGAATTTAGGTCAAAGCAAGATGAATTTGCACGTATTATGATAATGATGCATTATACGTGTTATGTGTGTATAAATTATATGAACACAATATATGTCTACATTATACAGGTTCTTCTTTTCTTTTCTTTTCTTTCTTTCTTTCTTTTTTTTTTTTTTGTAAGTGGTATAAAAATTGAACCACGCTCCCAGGTTTATTGAAAATGACCAGCCATAAAACGAAAATAGTTTCACGCGTGTATGAAAAAGCAGACCCCTATGACCTTATGGGCCATTCTTTGGAAATACTATAACTGGACAGCCAAACTTTCAGGAAAAATTATGTTCAGAGGTTGGGCTAAATAATGGTTTGGTTGGTACACTGTAATACAGTTCTGTGATAATATTGTATGATTATAATTTTTACTTTACCAACAATAAATATCAATGGTTTTTTTTTTTAGACTAGTAAGTTAATGGATTATTGTTAGTCAATCAATGATAAATCTTCGCTTTACCGCGTTACACATTGTAACGTTGTACGCCCTTCGTTGATTTGCGCATGTTTCTTCTCGAAGGTATTCCGTATCGGGATGAAATTTCATGTTGATAGCGCATGCGCAGGAGTGACTTGGCGCGCGTACTGTGCGAACTTTTGACAAATCACAGAGCACAGGCGTTGGTATTGTTTTACGATGATTGCTGTTTGGGCCCACGTGCTTCGACATACAGACTGCGTGGATCGTTGATAAAGCATTTGCACTGAGAAGTTCACGCCAGGGTATCAGTATCTATCTATGTTTTGATGATGACAAGGAATATGAAAGGATAGAAGAGGCATACCTGGCCATGGTATATCTTAATAACAATCTTGATGCAAACACAAAATGAGAACAGACACAATCACGTAAATTGTTATATTTCGATAGACATATTCAAACAAAGATGAAGAAATATTGAAAGCAATCGAAACTAAACAATCATGTTTGCCAACAGTTTTAATATCATTAACAATCATGGCGTATCGGCCCTGGGGTCTGCGTCTGTGATGTAGTTATCTACCATAAAAGCAAATGATCACCAAAAAAAAAATATGATAAATTCATCATGCATATTTTTTTTTCTCAGTTGCCTTTGTCGAGATCGCAAGTCACATGCACCGTTTAACAGATTGGATAGGAACTAAAATTTCCATTCTCTTCACAGCATAATTTCCGTAAACTAGTAATGGCTTTCTATCAGCATTCCTTAGAATTACTAACAGGTTTTATCTGTGTATAGCACCGGCTATTCCAAGAAGTCCTGGCGCCACCCACGCGCTACTGCGGGGTAGTGATTTTACAAACTTGCCATGCAAGAGGAGTGGCGCGTGTGTGGGGTCGGGTAATAACAATAACATAACCATGCTGCGTGGATGTATACTTGTACACACAGCAGAGTACCAGTGTGAAAGCATCAGATACCGGTGTAGTACGTTCCCCAGTGCTGACGTGTGTTGGGAGTACGGCGTTCGATCGCGCTCTCTCGAGTCTCGTAAGCGAAGTCTTGGATGTTGCACTAGTGTTGGTCGTTGTGAGGACGTGCGTCCGACCAACTTCCAATCCATCCCGTCCGACAAGATAATTTTCACTGAAAAAGGTATGTATTTTGCGCCAAATATGTTGATTACGTTTCTTGGTAGTCTGCGTAGTCATTGTGTATTGTGTATAGCAATGCATTGACATGTGTGTTGCGTCAAGAAGGCTAAAAGTCTATGCAAAATCACCGAGGCATGAGATGGTTTGGAAACTGTGTAGTTGCTATACACTGACCCGATCGGTTCGGCGCGAAGCCCAAGAGAATACTAATAACCATGGAGCCTAGTAAACGCACAAAAAGTGATGGCATGTGTTTTCATCTTACACTTGCAGGACGTGTGGTGTGTGGCTGTGGGTGTGTACAGTTAGCATAGTGTAGCGAGGTGAAAAGTCTGCCAGCGAAATTTGACTTGGTTTATATACCGCTTTGATTGTAGAGGAAACTGGAAAAGGATTATAACGGCCTATAAAACTTGGATGCAATTGGTGATTTGAAACAATTTTGTGCCTGCTATCTTTTAATGAAATGTGCACCAAGCTTGATTTGTTTGCTTTAGTTATATTAGAATCGAGTGAAATTTCTATTGACTGCAATTATGCAAAGTGTTTGTACTCATACATTTCAACTGATTTAAAGGGATAGTACAGTATTGGTGGAGATGAGAATTGGACTTTTAAATTTTTGCGAGATACCAAGAAAACACTTATGATATAGTCCAGAACATACCATTTTAAGAGGAATTCAAAGTTTATTTGAAGAAAATTGGGCTTGGAATGACTGAAACATCCAAAAACAAAGTAAAACAAAGAAATCGTAATAAAGTGTGGGTCCCACATTTTATTAGAATTGTCTTTTTTTGATATCTCAGCCATTTCAAAACCAATTTTCATCAAATAAACATTGAATCCCTTATAGAATTGCATTTCATAAGAGGTTTCTCATTATCTCACCAAAAAATGTTAGAAACCTGAAATTAGGTCTCAACCAAAACTATACGATCCCTTTAATGAGATGCACACTATATTATTTAGGCTGCCTATTATTTCACAGATTGCAAAATATATGAACACAGTGAAACTGTTCATAAAACTTGATTTGAATAGGGTATATTCAAGTCTTTTTGAAAGAGAAATGGCCAGTATGCAATAATTGGTATGTTTGCTTGAAACTACCAAGCCACGTATCCAACCACCTGCACTGATTACATTTATGCCCCACAATGTTTATCCAGCACAGAACCTTTAGACCAGCACAGCAATAAAAGCGTGCGCATTCCAATTTACATTTGTAAATGCTGTGTCATAGTGAAAGACACAAGCTACATGGTGGGGTATTGGGCAACTGTATGTACCATTAAATAAATACAGTGTATGAGATATGAGGAAAGAGAAAATGATGCGTGGCTTTGCAATGATTCTGATCACAAACTTAGTGATAAGCAATTTTATTTCTGAAATGTAGTCATTGTTCAATATTCTCACCCCTGAATTGTGAGAACTATATTAGACCTTGTACAGCTTTAAGGATATGATATGTATTGTTTTCTTACTCTCATTCTTCATTTTTAAATTTAAGAGGAGATGTACCAAAGGAAGTCTTTTCATCACACCATGACACTTTGGTTGCATGCATTTAGCCTTCCAAAGCATCCTAAATGGCATCCTTCAGTTTAAATCCAATCAGGGTTGCACTCAGTCACCTACACCAAAGTGGTCAAATATTTTTTCTTCATTCCTCCAGTTCATTATGTCCAGTTGTAGATGTCGGACTTCAAACATATGAGTTTTTCATATGTATGCTTGTATATCAGTATGTGTGTTTGTGTGTGTGTGTGTGTGTGTGTGTGTGTGTGTGTGTGTGTACATGTATATTGATGTTATTGCCTTACTATGACTTGAACATTCTTGAGTTCCAAGCATGCTGATTTTAGTTTAACACATTATAGTCAGTTTTGACGTACATGTAGAAAGTATGATGTAAGTGCAGTTGATTAAGATGTACCATTTCTGTTTCACTCAATCTTGATCACAGTGCTCCTGTTTTGTGTGTGGAATAAGTGAACGAGCAGTCTTACCATGTCAGGAAGCCTGGTGAAACCAGCAGAACTTCAAATTAAGCAAGTGCCGGATGAAAATCCGTACGAACTATCGCCCATTGCCCTGGACGAATTAGACATGAGGATTGAACCCAGGTTCACGCGGTTACCACAGGATCCGCCCCAAGCGCCGGCAAGAACGAGGCCGAGCTTGGCGGAGACAAACGTATCCACAGGCCAGCCGGGTAAGTCTTAGACTTAACCCAGTGAATACCATGAGTAAACTATTTGTGTATTTGTGTACGGCATATGGCATTTTGAAATGATAGCTGTGTGAGGTTAAAATGAACTTAAGTATTATTCTTTTTTTTTTGTCTGCTCCTTAGGACACATATTTTTATATTGGTTATCTTGCTTCATGTTAGTGACTTATGTGTGTGTGTGTTTGTGTTTGTGTCCAAATGATGCGAATATTTTGTTATATTGTACAGAGTGTGCCAGTAAAAAAACAAAAACAAAACAAAAACAAAAGAATATCTTCTCCTGTCTCAGATACTGCTCAAGTAGTGACAAAAAGAGACTTTTTTATCATGAAGAATTCACTGAGTGTAGATGTATTCAGCTCTGGTGTATAACAGAATGTGATGCTGATGCAGACCTGTGAATAATTGTAAACCCATTTAAATTGTGGAAAGGCCATTGGTGTCATCTTTGGCGCCAATAGAGTGCTATTGTATAAACCTTGGTGCACTGTAGACAAAATACCAAACCTTCTTAAAGCACCCTGCCTACACAAAGACCTTTTCTGTGAGATAAAAGAAGTATCTAAAACCAGTTTATAGTCCATGCAAAGGATGGCTGTATACCTGTACACTGGATTATCTGCTCATCACTGCGTGTGTACTGGCTTAACCACAGGTGTCTTGGTCAATAGTCTTTATCATTTAAAGTAAGCGTAACTGTTGGTATTCCTTGGAAAAGAGCAGTTTGCTTGATGTACAGGTAGCCCATTGTACAAACACTGTAAATGGTCAAGCTTACAATGTCAAGGACTATAGTATTTTGAAAACAAAGTACTGAAGATGTTGTCTTGTTTTTCATGTTGCACACATCAGATTCTTCAATCATGCTGTCTAATTTTTAAGTCACACAAACAGAGATCATGGGGAAAATTGTCATAGATCAAGATGGAAATTAGACTGAGTGCAAACAAAGCTTTAGCTACATGTTTTAATTTGTTTAAATCTTACTTTTGTGATACACTGCAACTATCATTATTTACCAAAGTCATACATTGTATAACAAGTTTCATTATCAATTCGATAACCTACTCTGTTTCTATTTTGCATATAGACTGACGTAAACTGTTAAGTGTAGGTGACATCTTTCCATATTTCTAATGAATTTAAAGGAGGGGGTTGTAAATGCACCAATATGTGTTGATGCTTCTTTCGAAATGTTTCGACAGATCATGTTACATGTACATTGTCTGTCTATGGTGTAGGTCAGGTGTCATAGGTCAAAATCCAGTCCCTGACTTTCAAATCCATGGAGTAAAATGTGTTGAATGCATGATATTTTCTGTTAAGATGTTGTGTGTATACCACTGAGCAATTTTATTGAATAAAGTAGCGTTATACATTGCAATTAAGCTGTTTGCTTACACTGCGGTAATGCAATAAACATGATGATACTTCAAATAAATACTAGTGTTGGTTTGTTCAACTTTGGTTTATGGGCTTTCATCTGGTGTATGCAAAGACATTTAGATTAATATCTTTCCAGATTTATTTTTTTACGACAGCCAGAGGGAAGAAACAAACAATGAGGGTACCCATTAGCAGTAATGGGATGGAGAGGCTCTTGTCAAACAGGTTACATTCTTGTCTCCTTTTTTTCCCCTGAGAACCATCACTGTAAAGCAGGGAAATGGGATTGGAAAAGTTACTGTAAGAGTATACAGTATGGAGGGGATGTACTCTTATGAAAGAACATATTGGAAATTACATTACACATTTCTGAAATGCATTTGAGCTCAAGAATATTGGCATGTTCAGGCACTCTTAACCTGTTGAGGACGGTTTGATTTTGCTACAACACTTCACACATTTTCCATCTAGATGCTTTCCCGTGTATACTCACTATAGGATCATCCTCATTGGGTTCAGTGAGTTTATTCATAGACCAGTAATGGCAAACAATCAAACAACGTGCCAAACAGCGGTATAAGTGTCAAAAAACAACCTGTGTGGCTTTATTGAACACCTAACTCAGCCTAAAGTTGTATTGATGCACCATTATGGACATGAGTACAAACTGAACCAGAGTTCCACCATAGATCTCAGTTATGTTGCAGAGACCATATTGATCAGACCTGCAATAATGTGCACCCAGAATTTAGCAAAACTAGATCGAAAAATGACTTTGGAGCATGGTAGGCCAAGGAAACTTGATTTGAGAAATTATGTATTTTGATTGAATTGTAATTCATGTCCATTCTTAGATGGAAAAACATACAAACAAACAAACAAATAAACAAACAAACACGACTTCCTCTTCATGAAATGTTTCCAAGAAAGATTTTCAAATAAATTCTTTGCTGATCTAGAGAAGCAAAGTATGGTAGAAGAATATGCACCTTCATGTGCTTTATTTTGTTTTTGTTTGTTTTTTATTTTTGTCTTGTGCATTGTTGTGGATAAATCTCAGGTTCCTCTTTTGTGCAGAAGTTTGTTGAACAAAGATTTCTGCACTTTTGAAAAATGACAGAGCATGACATTTGATCAGCAAATCCAAACAACCAAATGAAGTCAACAACACTCTCGCAGAACATCTTGTGATAACTTGAAACCAAATCTACAGTAAATGCTTTATAGTGAGTATGTATCCAAACTTCTGTTTCACAGGCAATACTGTAAAACATGATATATTCGCGGCATGAAATTCTCGTAAATTGGAGCCGATAGCCTTTTTCGTGGCATGAAATTTTCGCGAATTGCTACTGGCATTCAATGCATGTAGTGTAGACAAAAGCTTTTGCGTGCATTTTAATTTCGCAAATTTTGGCGCTCGCGAAATTCGCGAAATTAAAATGCACGCGAAAATTCCTCGTTTTACAGTACCATATTGCCTTAGGGAAGTTGAAGGTGATTCAAATGCTAAGATACTAAGAAGATGTCATGTGCAGTTTCACAAACAAGGGACTTTGTGGTGCGCCTCGTGGTTTGCCTGTATCAATTTTGCAGACCTGTGACAATGTATACATTGTAAATGGTTCGGAAATGAATGTATGTTGTGCATGATTGATTTGTCAGGAACTAGGGGTGAGTCACACCATGGACTTAGTAGGTCCATGGTGACAGAGAAGCATGGTAGGAAAACTACTCTTTGTTAATGCACCTGTTCATTTTTTCTTGTGCCAGTTCAAGAGTCAGTATTAAGAGGAAATATTGGTTGAGAAATGAAAATACTGACATCATGTTTAGGACATTGATCCAGAGAGAATTTTCCCTTTTATTTACCTAGTACGTATGTATGTGGTACTCTGAAGATATTGAATTCCTTTGATCCTTTTCTCCAGGAAGATGTGGTAAGAACAATTCAGGTCAAGTGCCAGTTTACAGGATTGTATTTTTTAGGTTGTTATTGTTGTTTTGTAGGTAGGGCTCTGTGTACATGCTTGTACAGATGCCCTGGCCTCCTGAAATATTTCCTGCATTGAAATCAAAATTTGCCGAACTTCAGGAGTTAGCATTTATATTGACATGAAGTTTGTTCTTGTGTTATTATGAGACCTCTCAGATACACAAGGAGTAAAACTGTCCCCCCCCCCCATCATATTATGACAGCAGATATCATTAAAATGTCTACCCCCGCAGGGTTTATAAAACATGACACTTGTAGATCACGTTTTTGCAAACTATTGTGTTGTGTTTGTTTAGGTTGAATGTTCAATGGCATAAAATCCCATCAGCCCTGTCTCTACATGTTCAGCATATGTCCATGATAAACTGTTGTTATTGTGCATGCATGATCTTTAATTTGTGTTGCATTTTGTTTTAGGTGTGGCGGAGGTCCAAGTGATGATGATTGAGTATGGTAGTACAAAAATGTAGTTCACACATTAGGATGCAACCTCTATGCCAAATTTGCACCTTTAATTGTGTGTTGTGATTTTAGGCTGTGAGATTACTACCTCCTAATGCAGCAACTTGAAACAAAAGTTATTTTGACTACCGGAAGGTTTGTCTGAAGCTGGCCCAACATAGCAATGAATGATGCATGCAAACTGAATTCTAAGTAGGGCCTACTAAAGTGCATGTCATTAAACTAGGCTGATGAGACAGTTTCGTACGAGATTCTCCGAGAAAAAACCCACGAAACTAGGTACACTGATGTATGGTAATGAAACTTTGTGGACCGTAGTAGAAAGGCAAGTCATTTTTTTTCTTTTCCTACCGCATTTCCTTTCACAGTCAGCCCAAATTATAAGAATCCACCACCCTATGGGACCAGACCAGCTCACGAGAATGGCCACGGGCACGGACACGGCCACGGACACGGCCACGGACATGGTGGCCAACATTTCTACGAGGAAGTCAATCAGGCGGAGCTCTCCAAGAAGCTAAACAAGGAATTTGAGTATGGGTCCCCGTCCAGTCTTCCACAGTCCCACACAGAGGCTGACCAGGCCATCCTGTTCTCGCAGTCCAGCACGACAAATTCACTGGCCCCACTGACCGACTCGGTGGAAAAGAAACCAAGGTGAGATCCATGAGTACTGCTAATTCCGCAGTTTCAAAACTTTGGTGTTGTCTGTGTTCTGATTGGTTACTTGTATCAATCATGTCTACAATTTTGCATTTGTATCTTGTCATCCTAAGAAAGTTTTACGTGATGCTTGATGCTTGTCAAAAAAACAAACAAACGGGAAAGACAAATATTTTATGAATCAATGAGGTTCAAACCCCAGGAGAAAATATTTGTGAATGTGGATTGCATGAACTCTGCCACAAAGCTGCTGACGGATCTGGGGGTGTTTCATCAAGGTAGTCAGCGCTGACAAGTTGTCAGTCTCTGACAATAACCATAGTAACAGTCAGTGACCAGAGCATCTCAGCCAATCAAAACCATGGATTTTGCTGAAATTGTCAGAGACTGACAACTTGTCAGCGCTGACTAAATTGATGAAACACCCCCCAGAGCTTGTACTTGATGAAAAAAGATAGAGACATGTGACATTGTCACACTTTGATTTCTGCATTGAATGAATCTACAACTATAAATCTGACAGAAACCTATTTCTGTGCATATGAATGGTTTGTTGACATAGGGCATGATACTCATCACCTGATGGTACGATTCCATGTTTTCTCACCCATGGAAGAGTACAGCTGCCATCCATATGGAGTCCTTGAAATACACACTGAGGAATGTGTGTGTGTCTCTGGTGCAAAATGCCTTATATGGGTATACCGGTGGTGGGTTTGGCGGTATTCTCACTGCAAATACAGCAAGTGCATTACAATTTTCAATTGGTGATGTCCCTAACATAGTAGTGGTGGCCCAAGCATGGTCAAGTTTACTGATTTATGGATAAAGCTATCCACTGTCCATCACCTATTTGTCATTTTAATATGTTCTATCAGTTAGTACCTGGTAGTGAATTGACGTATATCCAAGGAGAAATACGTAAATTTTGAGGGTTAAGATTTGCTCTTGTGGTAAAACACACACACACACACACACCCAAAACCAAACAAAAGAGAGAGGAAAAAAAATCCTAAACTCACAAACAAAACAAGCACAATCAAATTCGCATTTAACAGGTAGGCCTAATAACTACTGTATCTACGGAAACACAACTAATGGCCTTTATAGACCTAGCCGCTGTAGACAGATTAGTGATCAATATGATTTTATCGTGCAATATTTGTGATACACACATCACACACACATCTCCTGTAGGACCTACTTTGTACAAACTTATAACATGGTCATTCTATGCATTGAATACCAGTGACAATTCACGAAAATTTCATGCTATGAAAAAGGCCGTCCATTACAATTCGCGAAAAATTTAATGCTATGAAAATAGTTAACAGTAGGCCTACACTGTAAAAAATAATATGTGTAATTAAAAAAAAAATGAATACTGTACAACTGCCCAAGATATGAAGCCAAACCTGTCTTGACAACCTGCCAATAGTAGTCACCTGTTAATAGTGGTTACCTGTCATCTGTGGCCACTACAAACTAGTGGACTAGTGTACCGTATGTGCAAAGCTCACCTACAGGGGTCATCTTCCAGAAAGAGTTTGTCTCCTCCAGGCAATATATCACTGTGTGTAGAGGCTATTAGTTCTAGATAATGAGTTCTGCTGTCTATCATTATTATCACATTAAATCATTACTTGTTTTTATTATTCTTTCTGCCTATATTTCATTTCATACAATAGCCCTTCTTCAAAGAGCACAGCTAATTATAAAATGAGACAAAGTAGCATTTAAGTAAAAAGGATACACACAGCACTTTTTTGCACTAATTTATTTCTGAAATACAAGCAGTGACAGGCCTGTGTAGTGTAGACAAGAACTTTTGCGTGCATTTTGATTTCACAAATCTTGGCTCTCACAAATTCGGGAAATTAAAATGCACATTAACATTTCTGGTTTTACAGTTTTGGCTTCTTTTTTTCTTCAGGGTACCTCTTCCGGGTATCATGTGAATATGGGATTCTGTTTCCTTTACTGACTGACAACTACATTTTGTATATCAACATTATTTGTCTGGGGAAGGAAATCATTTTGTGAATTGTCTTTCTTGCCAAACAGGCATGTGATGATATTGTGTAGCCATGATATTTGTTGGTTTCCAGACAGACCATAAAACTTGGCACCAGTATCATACAAGTTGTTCTTTGTGATGGTGATAACAATGCAGGCATTTCATAGCATTTTGCTGTTGATGTATTGTGAAGAACCATCTGACCTGCTCATATCACCTACCAGCACCATCCAGGAGAGATATCATAATTGAAGTGCAAAGTACAGGTTGTATTTCAGCATCGGTCAATTAGTCTTCCTGCAATTCAAAAGTCTGTTCGGAAATTATTTTGCTCCCTTATATTACATATAGCTCAGAGTAAGGATTAGCCCTAGCCTCTGAGGACTAGTATATATTGAAACTTGAGTGGATTTGTTGTCATTGGTTTCACTGGTACATGGATAGACCAAGTGAATCCAAGCACAAATACTAACAGAAAATGGTCAGTATCAGTACTGTAACAATGATAGTAACAGTAGAGACAATGATATCAGTGCTAGGATACTGCTACAGTTACTTCTGCCTATTGTTTTTTACTACTACCACCAAGACAACAACCAGAAACCACTACATCTGTTGTGTAATAGGGTAATTCCATGAAGTTGGGGCAGTGTCCATGTAGCATCGTGATATTTGAAAAATACATTTCAGCATAACTCAATATTAATTATGCTATACATTTATTGTTTGTAGGCTTTACATTTGCATTGAGGCCACACATTTTCCTGGAAATTTTGTGCCATTCAGACTCAATTTTGATGAAGTTATTAAACAATATGTAACGGTGTCCTTTAGCATCGTGACGTGTCCATGTAGCATCGTGAAATTTTAACATTTGGTCCTAAGAGACAAATTATGGCAATTAGCTTGACCAAAATTTGATGCAATATGCATATTTACTAGATTAGTCAGATAGCTAAATATCTCACATTTCCTGTACACAGTTTTAATTTTAAAAGAAAATTACCAAATGTATCACGATGCTACGCGGTGTCCTTTTTTGTTACATTTGGTGGACACCGTGTAGCATAGTGACACATTGTGTAATTTTCTTGTAAAAGTAAAACTGTGGAAAATAGAGTTAAGATATTTAGCTATCTGACTAATCTAGTAATTATGCATATTATATCAAATTTTGGTCGAGCTAATTGCATTAATTTGTCTTTTAGGACCAGATTTTAACTATCACGATGCTACATGGACACGTCACGATGCTACAGGACACCGTTACATTTTTTTAAATAACTTCATCAAAATTGAGTCTGAATGGCACAAAATTTCCAGGAAAATGTATGGTCTCAATACAAATGTAAAGCCTATAAAGAATATATGTATAGCATAATTAGCATTGAGTTATGCTAAAATGTAACACTTTGTGCCCCAACTTCATGGAATTACCCACTACCACTTCTACTCATGAGAATGATAATGATTTAAATGAAGTACTTTGTACCTAATAGGAAATGCAATGGTATTGACAGCAGGATGCACCACTTCCAATATGTTTTATTTGCAAACATAAATGCATTATATGTTACACATTGTTGTGAGAAACAAAGCATGTTGTCTGGTTTGAAACAAATGAGAAACTCCCACAGTTTGATCAGCTAAATGTCAAGCAGTCGGATGTCAAACCCAAGTGCAGACCTCAGGATGTTTCCTTCCCCTGTGAGCACATCAGTTTCCTCCTCTCTATAGGGCCCATGTGATTATGTGCCTCAAAATGGTGAAGGTTAGCACTGCCTCTGTAAAAGAAAATATATTAGCAGCACTAATTGTGAAACCAGAAATTTCTGCGTGCATGAAACTTTCGCAAATATAACGAGGACCAATGATTCCCAAAAGTAAATTGCACACAAAATGGTTCGTCTGCACAAGCCACTACATGTACATGTAGTATACTAACTTGTATTTTTTTTCTTGGTCAGCAATTCCTAAAAGTTTCTGTAAAAGGCTTTCGGCTCCAATTTGTGACAGTTTCAGGCCACAAATTTTTCTCGTTGTACAGTGTTGGGAAATAGGTCTGCTTGGGAAAAAAGAGAAAAACCATGGTATAAATTGTTCTGCCTTTTTTTTCCTACCAGAGACAGGAAATTCTCTTTTTCTTGATGAACTCTGTATATAATAATGGATTTTGCTGTTATTTTATTTGTACAAATTTTCAGAGACTGCTTACAGGTGACATTAACAACTTGCCAAATTATAGCCTCTTGAAAATAAATGCAATGTACTATAAAACCAGGAAGATTTGCAGCATGAAACTTGCATTCAAAGTATTGTGTATAGACAAAAACTTTAGCGTACATTTTACTTTTGTGAATCTTAGCTCTTCATGAAATTCTTGAAAGTTTCTTGCATGCAAAAATTTCTGGTTTTACAGTACAAGTATCCTGTCTCAAAGATGGGAAATTGATAGCTGTGTTCTTGACAGGGCACACTCTTCTTTCCTCATTCCACTACTGTTCTCATTTGTGAATTTAACCACTCATGAATCCGGAATTGGAAAAGTTCTCAGTTAGTCATTTAGCCATGTCCTCATGTAAACAAAACAGACATCATGTCTACCATGGTATTCTTTTTTTTTTTACTGAAAAAAAAAGGAGTGAGAAAAATTAAACAAGATATCTGTTGATTCTTGCATTTGATAGACACTAACTGTAGTCACACTGGTAAAAGATTGTGGAAGTCTTGGCGATCTTTTGTCATCTGTTCATGCTGGCAGCCAAATTTCCTGATCTTTGGATCAAGAAGTTTGAGTGACTAGTGCTCGTAAACAAGGAAGAAGAAAAAGCGCCCCGAGTGAAAGCTGGTGATTGTGATGTCACAATGCACACCTGTACATGACAATGACCATGCACTTCGAAGGCACCACCCACAAACAGATGGTGGACTGGTCACATCACACACTTCATGAAGTTTCAGTTGCTACATGTAGCATTCACACTGTCCAGAGATCAAGAGGATTGGTGGGGGTTCGGGAAATGTCCCTAGTTTGAGTGGGAAGTTTCACGAGAAGTTTCGCTGGAAATTTGCTGTCACGATGGCAAAAGATATCCAGATATTAAAGATTGCAATCTTAAACTTTGCGATCTTTTGCCAGTTTGACTATGGCTGTTGTGTCACGCAATATGCCATTTAAAAAAAGAATCACAAATATGCTTAACTCAGCAAAATTAAAGCACTTTTAAGGTTGGCACCAGGGTCTTTTTGGCACAAAGTTTAGACGTGTAGGAGGAACATGGACATTGTGTCCCATCAATTGAAATGCTACATCTGTTTACAGCAGATGCACTGGATTAATTTGTTTGTTACTATGGAATAAAGTGGGAGAGATATTCAAGACTGTGCCATTATACTGTAACACCTCATTAGGTACGTCATTGACCACTGTATTTATTATTAGGGGGAAATCGTAGCTAGGGGTTCTCCAGAATATATTATGAGCATACAGTTCATTGGTTGGAGAGGGATGGGTCTCTCAAGTAAGCTGATGCGGTTATCAAGCTGAGCATGGGAATTGACAAAGATTGCTCTTCATTATTTTTAATCCAAGACAACAGAGTTTCTGGTTATGGTCATAGTCTGAAATATATACATTTAGTTCATTCGTTTATATATTCATATCTATCAGTATACACTCTGAATATTGCATGTGTGTATACACGTATGTGTATACAGTGTTTGGTATATGTTTATATGATTCATCTAAAGAGCATAAATAACTGCAAGTGTACTTTTGGTTAGCATCTCAACAACTAGCATCAAATAGATGCATCAGTAGACTACAGAATGCCTTTAGGCCTACTGTGTGAATGCTTGGAGTGGGGAGGGGGTAAGAGACACGAAAACTTAGCCCTATTTTGTCAGCAGCCATATGCAGAACAAATTTGCACCATGAGCCAGGCTCTATAGGGCCACGGGAGTAGAAATCGAATTAGATATAAAGGCCACGAGTGCACTCTAATTGCTTTGAACTTGGCTTGCTAAGATTGAGTGCCAGCTATATGTAGTGTAGCAAGAAATTGAGGAGCCATTCAAAAACTTTCAGAGCTTGCAAAAAGTGGCGATCACAATCATGCAGAATCCATGGCAGCCAATGTGGCAGTTTTATAGGGAACAATTGTTTGTTAGGTAGGATGGCGGGCCCAACTTGAAATCTCAATGATAACGCTATCACATCACCCATTGTAACAGGAATAGTGTACAGATAGGATTTCCTGCCTCCCTGTGGTCAGAGCATGGACCAAAGGCACACACACACACTCACACTCACACAGAGAGTCTATTTTCATTGTTTATTTACTAGTATTTTGAGGCCAAACTTCTCTTATTTCCATACCTCAGTGATCTTACACTCTGATGTAATTTATAGAACAAAGCTTGTGTCCTTGTGGTATTAATTTTCATTGATGAAGGATACTCAAATGCCAGTTGCATGACGTATCATGTGTAAGATGATAAGCTTCCTTTTTTTCTTTCTTTTCATTCCAAATCGTGTAAAAAACATCCTGTTTCAATTGACAATATCCTACACATAATTCCTTTTGTTTTAAAGAGAGAAAAAAAAATGCATTATCACCGTGAAAACAATTATGGTCCATAAATAGTAAAGCATCAGTTAAAAGCACTGCATACTATATAAAAGAATGTTACCTTTACATTATTGTGAGTTTTGCACATTATCATTCGAAGATGTGTTTTTTATTTACTTTCTCTCTGGACTTTTTTCTTGCAAGTTTTTTATTATTCCCGTTATTTCCCGTTATTTTTATCATAAATATTGATTAATTTACTATCATGTATCAGGAAGTCGTACAATAAGAACCATGCAATTCATTTGTTAATGACTGTTGGTGATTTGATGTGTGTGACAGTTCACTGAGAACGACTGTGTGCTGAAAATCTCGGAACCTCTAGGTCCAGTTTTTCACTTTTCATGGGTTAAATGTAGCAGAGGACAGGTGCCAGAATTAGATACCATGTAGGACCCCAATCATTTCCTGATTGTCTTTACCTTATCTTGGTGCTGTACTGTTGAGGGTCATTCGTGCACAATTCTATACGCAAATATCCAGGGATGCACTACAGAATGGGATGATGATGAAGATAGGTATTTATGCATGCACAGCACGCTGAAGGTCACTCTTCACTTCATGCTGCCCACATACGGTCCACTGGCCGTACCCAGAGGGATACCCATTCTCCTGATTGAGTGTGTGTCCCCAATGATCTCCTCATTGGGTGAATGCGATGCCAAGACTCGTACGTGGCGGTGACGAACGCATGACGGCGTTTTGAGTCATCTGGGTTCTCGGTCGCAATCCACATCTCCCGCCTCGAATGGTGTGATGAATCATTTTGTTGAAGGTGTTGACCGGAACAAATTCTCCAGGTCCCCCCTTTCCCTGCCCCCCCCCCCCCCCCCCCCCCCCCCAAAAAAAAAAATCAAATGAATGTTGTCTTACTCATTCTTACTCGGAGCTAGGTGATTCACATTGGTGCTTTACACACTGTATGTGTTCCTTGCAATGTCACAAACATGCATTATTTATATCCACTTCTCAAGATGCCTCCAACAGGTTTTGACATTCATGATATCAGTATGATGATGATGATGATGATAAAGATGGTGATGAAATTGATGTCATCAAATGATGATGATAGTGATGATGATGACAGTGATACTAATGTCAAGGCTTAGACAGTAGGTCTTAATGATTTTAATGATATTTTTCTTAAAGACCGTATATAGTCATAATGATGATTATAATGGCAAGGATGACAGTGGACAGAAAAACAATTGTGACTGCTGCTAGGATTATTGCTGTGACGTACTCATAATGGTCTCAGCAGTAATTAGGAAGGAGCTTATTGGGAGCTAATTTGCAAGGAGCAAATTACCATGGAGCAAATTAATCAAGGAGGGGTTGCAATATAATGCACTTAATGGTAGGGCTCCTAATTTTGGCCGAGAATATTGAAAGTGTATGCCTGGACAGTGGCTGTCATCATTGAATTTGGATGATTTGATCCTTTCCTTGGATTTATACAGGACTCAATACAGCTCTGTGTGTTTGTTTGTTTGTTTGTTTTTTCAGCGGCCCAAAAGCTTAAAGGAGAGTGAAACATGAATATATATGTGAATTGAGGGAATACAGCAACATCAGGTGAACACAACAGCAAAGTTTGAGGAAAATAGGACAATCAGTTCAAAAGTTATCAATTTTTACAGTTCTCGTGCAGCCATTGCTTGATGAGAAAACTACAACACTTTGTGCTATAATGTTTGGAAAACAGAAGAAAGAAAATAGAGAAAATTCAACATTTTTCACTTTTCTGTCATAATCAAAGAGCACTTACCTCTTTAAAAGAGGAGATGGAGTAATATTACTCTTAAAGGGTAATATTACTCTTAAAGGGATGGTATAGTTTTGGGTGAGGTCCAAATAAAAGGTGGGACCCACCTTTTATGAGGATCATTTAATTTGGGATATCTCAACCATTTTAAAACCAATATTCATCAAATCACTTATAAGATATGAAAGATTATACAATTCTAATAGGAATTCTAAGTTCATTTGATGAATATGTCTTTTGAAATGACTGAGATATCCAAAAACAAAGTGGTCCTAATAAAAGGTGAGACCCACCTACCATCCCTTTCATATATGTCAATAACGTGTCAAGGGAAGGTGTACTTTTCATAAGAAATGAAATTTTGTGAAATTCTCTTTATATATTCTGTATATTGTTTTCCATATGTGATATCTATCCTCTTATCCAGCGATGGCTGAATCAAAACTTTAAAAATTCATAACTTTTTTATGGATTGTTCAATTTTCCTCAAACTTCTCCAATGTGTTCTACTGATATTTTTGCATTCACTCAAACCACATGTATATTTGGGTTTCATTCCACTGTAATGGTGTTTTGGCTGACTCCTGCTTGAACACAAAATGTTGATATGGTATGATTTGATATGAAATTTATGATGATTAAATATCTTTGCAGGAAAAAGGTGAACCCATTGTATGACAGTTACAGAGGAGAGGAGACACTAGATAGCACGGGGGCAGATACTAGTATCTATGCGACGACAGATGAAATTAAGAAGCATCGAGGGCCAGCCAGTCACATTGGGTCTATCCTGAAACATCCATGTTTCATCTTTCTTCTCATGGTCTTCGTAGTCGCCCTGGTGGTCGTCTTCGTTCTTCTGATGCAAGGCACGATAACATCCAGAGGTGAGTGATCGCGGCTTTACAACATTGTATGCTCAGTCACTAATAGAGTTTTAGTGCAGGAAAGTTTGTTGGCTCGCAGTATTGTGTGCAGGTGAATGTGCAAAGAATGTTTTAAACTGCAGTGCAATGTGACTTCTGATGAATATAACAGTACTTAGCAACTACCAGATGTATAATATTGCCTCTTTAGTTTTCAAATTCTATGGCTGTGAATATAGTGAATATATTCACAGCCATAGACTATGGAACTGAAAGAGGGGTTGCAAAGTTAACTACCCACATTCACAGCCATAGAATATGGAACTGAAAGAGGGGTTGCAAAGTTAACTACCCACATTCATAGCACTTTAAGTAGTAGGTAAGGTTGTTTTACTTGGACAATAAAAGTACTCTTGTACTGAGGTAGAAAACAAAATATGCCTTTCCTCTCAATATATGTGTTTCTAAATCCTATAGAATTTATGAATATATTTGCTGTTTAGGTGTCTGATATAAAAGAATAGCATATAATTGGCAAAAACATGTCCGACCTTCTTGAAAGTGAAAGTTTTAAAGTGAAAATTTGTGCTGGTGTACAAATCTGTCATTTTGTTATCTCCACTTGATGTAGAGATGAAGGAGAAAGGAGAGCTTAAAGGGTGTGTACAGTTCTGGTTGAGGTGAGGATTTAGCTTTTAACGTCTTGTGAGATATTCAGAAACCACTCTATGAGATGTCAAAGAGCATGCAATTCTAAGGGGTATCAAAAGTTTATTTGATGAAAATCGGTTTTGAAATGGCTGAGATATCCAAAAACAAGGTGAAACAAAGAGATCCTAATAAAAGGCATGGCCTGTCACTTTTTATTATTATCACTTTTTGGGATATCTCAGCCATTTAAAAACCAGTTTCATCAAATAAATGTTGAATCCTTCTTAAAATTACATGCTCTTTCATATTTCATAAGAGGTTTCTCATTATCTCACTTAGGAATGTTATAAACCTGAATCCCCACCTCAACCAGTACTGTACAGTCCCTTTAAGTCCAATTAATGCCAAAGGGTTTTGGCCACTGAAAGTGGTATTACCCATGTATTGTCCTTTGAGAATTGAAACCTATAGTCACATAACCATATAAAGTTAGCATAATAGATGCCCACTTGTCAACTGCTTCCGAACTATTATAACAAGAAAACAAAACAGCATTCTTTCACTTTTACTGCACTTGCAGCGAGTGTCAAATCTGAACAGGGGATTTCTTTCCTTTCTTTCTTTTTTGCAATGTGTTTTGAATACTTTCACTTTTATCAGATATTAACCCATTGAGGACGAGTCCTGAGTATACTCGGGCAGGTGTGCGAAATGCTTGTTGTAGCAAAATCAGTTCGTCCTCAACGGGTTAATGACAATCACTTGGCAAAAGTCATTCAATATGTCAATGATAATTTTTTACTGCAGGGAATGTTCGTATGGTTCAGTTTCATTCTGATATTTTCTTTGGAAATTTCTTATGGAAAGAACCTTCGATATTTGACTTATCTCTGTCATTTGATAGCAGCGTACCTGTGTGTGTGTGTGTGTGTGTGTGTGTGTGTGTGTGTGTGTGTGTGATCATTATTATGATCACAAATGTATATTTTTCGTCATTTCAATTGTAGCAAATGAAAATTGTTTTTTTTTCTATTACTTTGAATGGAACAGAATAAACATCGTTGAAAAAAAAAAAGTGTGTGGGCATATTGCTTGATCGGCACAGAAGCTCTGCAACTCTTTTGTTACGTAGCAAGAAAGCAAACATCTTGCTAGAGTGAGCGCTCATTGTAGTGTTGGGCCATCCACACCCTTGTCATAATAGTGGTGACCCCAAAGGCTTGCAGCAACATGGGCATCTTTACTCAAGCTCTGCTTTTCAGTCCTGCTGCATGGCTGTGCTTAATTGTGTGTGTGGTGGAAGAAAGAACAAGAAAAGCAGATCGAAGTACAGGAGGCACATTGTTGAACATGCTGTTCCTATCTGTGCTACCTGCCCTTTGATCTCGTCATGTCAACAATTTTGAAATTGTGTCGTACTTTGATCAAGCTGTAGTTATGTGCAGTGGGCTGTAAATCCATGAAGCTCGCTCTCTTTATTACCTTCACATGTTCTTGATGGCATGTTGTGCAGGCATTATTTGCCAATACAGCCATAAAAATCAAAACCGAAAAGGAATACTCTGTGTGGTAGAATCAATATCTTCATTGCTGCCCCTAAAAACCTCAGAATGGTTTTATGCCACTTGTGGATACTTGTCTGGTTGCCAGTTTCTCACAGACTTACTCAAATTTATTTCCTTATACTTCAGAAAAGGAAGTCAGTTTAGAAGGAACTGTCAGATAACAAAATGACCCTTCATTCTAGTAAGAGTGCTTTACTGGACATAATTATGGCAGTTGGGGGTATGATTATAAAGCTAAAGGCAATTTTCCAGATCAGAGAATGTTTCTGTCAACCACAGCACCGTATGAATTATTTACATTTACACTAACGTCATTTGCACATCAAATATGATAATGTTCCTTGCACGTCACGTGTTTGCTGGAAAATGACCTTTAATTTGTCTACACCGACACATTGAGAATATTTAATGTGTACTACTTGGTAGGTTAAACATATGATATCTAGTATCATTTATTCTTATCATTTTCTTGTAAAACTTATTTAGTCATGATATACACAGAGCCAAATATTTCCTGCAATGGAAAATGTATTGAATTTCTTTTTATATTTCAAGAAAAGAAGCTTGCTGGTACTAAAGATTTTGGTCCACCTTTGGTTGCACTGGAACTTTTCGTCATTTCATCTGCAGATGACATAAGTGGCAAAGTCGTATCTGACAGATATTTTTATTCCCTCTCCTCTATGTTTGACAAGAAAAATGTTCCATGAATTCTGACTCTCTCATCTTGTAATGCCCATGCTATAAATCTTTGTGTCTGCTTGGGAATGAGAAATTCACATTTTCTGGTGACCTTTTCCCCAAAGAATGATATGTGAGATGCATGTGCTGTCAGTGTCAGATTTCTATCGTGATAATCCTGTCTCTTGTAAAACAGCCATGTAATTCTTTATTGTAACTTACATGGTTGTAGAGTAAATACACTGAATGCCTTTTGTATAGAGAAATGACGACTTATGTGGAAACACTTTGATTTGTCACACATGTCTTGACTTAAAAATAATAAACTTCTGACTGTTTCGCAAGCTTGTCAGAGCTAGAGACGAAGCATTCTACCTTTGTTCAAAAGTTCACAGATATTTAAAATCGGAGGTATGATTTATGATATGCAATGCATCTGGAAGAAGAAAATGTTGCAAAATTGGGAACTTTCTGGAGACATTCTCCCATCTTCAGATGTTATGCAAGACTTTCCATATAAGATGCGGTGGAAAAAAAAGCTTGACTGCTGTTCTCCAGATGTTTTTTCCCTCCAGCTGGGAGTATTGTAAAACGACGAATGTTTGTGTACATTTTAAAGTGAATTTTGCCAATTTTACCAGAGCCTATAAATTTGTGAAATTAAAATGCACATGAAAGTTCTCATCTACACTATATGTATTGAATGCCAGAGGCACTTTGTGACAATTTCATGCCATGGAAAAGGCCATTGGCTCCAAATTGGAAAAATATCAAGTCTTACAGTATTGTGTATGACCTCTTTATGCTCTTTTCTCAACATATATCACAGGTCTGTCTGCAGGTCTGACAGGCCCAGCCCCAAACAGTACCACCGTGGAGGAGGAGATGGCTCTACTGAGGAGGCAGGTCTCCGATCAGGCCGAGCTGATCAGTACTTTAACGGAAAAGGTCAGCCCCTTTGCATACCTGATGAGATTTTCAGCTTAGTGAGAGAATCAAGGCTCTCTGCCCGCTCTCGTGAGACAAGCTCACCTTTATGATTCCAGAATTAAAGAAACCTTTGAGCTGGGAATCACACACTGTACCCAGCAATATAATGCATGTGCTTCTAAGTCTCATAGAAATGTTGTCACAGATTTCATAGGCTCTGCTTAGTTATTAGGCCTCAACTTCTCTTTTTTATGGTAACTCAGCCAGACAGTGTCAATGCTATCAATTTTTTTGGAAATTTTGTGGTCATGAAATGATAAGATATCTCAAACACTATGTGAATAGGTGTGGATGTGGTATACGGTTGGACTGTTGCCCAAGTGGTGGTAATTTGGGTTTTATGGTTGGTCAGACACTTGACTCTCAATACACTGTATGGTAGTCTCGTGGGAAATATGTAGCCACTGTGTAATATTATGTAATGTGTTATACCACTGCAGTGTATATATGTGGTGCGTAAATGTGATAACAGTTTAAGCTAGCTAGACTAACCCACCACACAAAATACAATATGCATTCCTTTTGTGTCATGATTATTGTTTGGTGGAACACGATAAGGTCACTTATTATTTATTGTCCAGAATAAAGTATCCCTCGAGCGTTACTATGATATGTAGAATTGTAGTGAAATTAATGTATTTTTTTTTAATGTGTGGAACACAAATTGTGGGAGTGGCCCATAGTGGGTTCACCCTACAGGACTGTGGATTTTTACTGGGTATGCCTAATTGCAGTTGGCAATATGCCAAGTATGAGAAATAGACCCAAAATACCATCAAATATTGGTACAGACGTAAACCACTTGCCAATTGAAAGACTGATGGACAACTATTAGGCACATTCCGTGGGCTATTGTTTGGTGGCTATGCTACGCTTTACTTCCTTTATTCAATAACGATGATGTCATGATTTAAGGAGTCGCTGCACTGTTTACTAATTTTAAAAAAAGCACTCTACAGAAGGGCCTACTTCATCAGGCTAGTGTATTCTAATGTACATTTCCTTATATCTCTGAAGTAATCAAATAAAGTAATATGCTCTGTGCATGTAACCTGTGTGGATGTAGATACATATTTTATGAATTGTATACTTTGAAGTTTGTGTTGCACTGTATTTGTTTAATTAAGAAGAGTTCCTTTTTCTTTGTTTACAAGACCTTTGCCCAAGTCTGCAAATGCTCCCTACCATAAACTATGTAAACATATAAGGCACCTCTGAAATAGAAATGAATTCATGTCTAAAAGTTTGCATTGCCTGGAACTTTCTGCCTTTCTATAAACATTTCTACTTGAGCAGTGACTTAAAAGTAGTGAACTAACTTGGTTATGTTTCCCTAGACCTGGAGAATTTGTACCCAGTGCCATCTGAAAAAGAGATATATAGTCCTGAACTGTTTAATAACTCCAGTAGGGTTTCAAAGTTAAAGTTAGAATATAAATAAAGTGAATGATCTTTTACAGAGTTTTTCTGCTTTTGCTCTTACTCTCCATGAATAGGAACAAACTCGCTTCATTCTTGCCTTCATAACTTGTCTTTACTGGAGGATAATTAATTATGAATAAGACCCAGAGAGAATGCAAGAGAGCTGTGTCATTGTGCTTGTTCAAACATCATGTGTCACTGCCATGCACTATAGCTTTAGCTCAGTGGTAGTTCCACTGCCTGGTAACCAGTAGGAGACACAGGTCAAATCCTAGGCTAGTTCCTTCTTTTCATTTGGTGTTCATGATTGAGTATATGAATTTGATCATATTAATGGAGAGTACCAGCAAAAACTTGATCATATTAATGGAGAATACCAGCAAAAAAAAAATATAATAAATAAATAAATGACATAAAAGAAAAAAGAAAAAGAAAAGAAAAGAAAGTCTCTGTAACTACACTCTCTCCACTTAAATTCCCTAAAAAAAAAAGAAAGTCTTTGTAACTACACTCTTTCCACTAAACAAATTCCTTTCATTCATAAATGATTTATTTCTGATTATTTGTAAATTGTATCTTATGAAATCAGCAGTTCAGTAAATCAGTTAATAAGATAAGATAAAGGGGTATAATGATTAAATTACTCATGACTGAAATTCAATCATATCTTATAATCTTGTAATCTTATTACAATGTTGGAGGATCGAACACTACATGTAAGATGGTGCAATATGGTTTCATGTACAGATGTACCTAACCATTGATGCCTGTGCTTTGGTTTACTGAAGTATGTGTGTCTCAATCCTTAATTTTGTTCAGTTCATTGAAAATACTATGCACTGAAGGAACTATTTTTGCTTATTTTGACCGATGTTGATTTTTTTTCTTGCATTCTACAGTGATATCAGATGAAATTACTGTCTGTGCTATTATTTCAAATGAAATAAATAAATATCACTTGAAAATAAATATCTTTTGACATATGATTTTTTTCCCCCACAGATTGTGACATTAGAAAGAGCCATTACCACACCAGGGAATGAAAATGCGTCAGTAGATCTAAGAGTGGCACAAAATTCGCTAAAGGTGAGCATAGATGTATGGCTTTGACATACACATTTCTGAGGCTGTGTGTATGCATTGACTTCCCTTACAGAAGTGGTAGGAAATATTCTAATTCAAAGGATGAGTTCACCCAGATATGTATGTGTGGATTGAGTGAATGCAGCAATGGTCGTAGAACACATCAGTGAAGTTTAGGGAAAATAGGACAATCCATTCAAAGGTTATGAATTTTTAAAGTTTCAGTGCTGCCATTGCTGGATGAGAAGATTTGAACAGTTTATGACATCAGCGCAAGACAACAATATAAAAGCAACATACCAATAAAGATAATTCCTCAAGAAAGAGAGAGATGTTCTGTTTAAAATCTTTCTGTTTGAAAAAAAAGAAAATTCTTCCCAAAGCACAGTTTTCGGAAAGTGAAACAGGACCCTGTAGCAAATATTCGGCATAAGGAGTAGTAATTCATAGAGTTGCATCGTCATTATCAGTATATCTTCATTCTCCCCACTATCTTCATTGTCTGTGATATAGTAAGACTTTTTTGCATTCTCTTTGACCTCAGCTCATGCAACTGAATGAAACTATGAATGCCTTGAGTGGAGAAGTCCAACAGATCGACATCAAGGCAGATCTGGCCTACCAGCAGACGTCCATCGCCATATCAACTAATGCAGCACTCATTAACAGAGTAAGTACTTGCTTCTTCTCCTTCTTGCGTATGAGTCAAATATGCAATTTGGATCCGGCATTGCAGCCAGCTCAATGTATCCGGGTGGTACTTGCTTGCTGTTATGGTGGTCTTCAATGTACAGCTTGCTGCAAAAAGCAAAAAGCAAAAACAAAACAAAACCGGAAACAAAGTCATCAATATTTGAACAGTATTGCTATGATTATGTTTATATCATTGTCATAATGATCATTGTCGTAATATATTTTTGTCATGATCATTGTTATCATCTTTGTTGTCATAATGTGATTTTTGTGAATAATGTAGTTACCAGAAGTAGTTGTAGTAGTGGTAGTCATTATTTGAATATTGCAAGCATGATAAATTGATTGCAAAGAATTTCAAACAATATGGTTTTTCTTCTGAGAGGGAAAAAAAGGCAGAGGAAATGAATTTTTGTTATACTGGATTACTCTGACACTCTTTGTAGATAACCTACTTTGATATGTCTGTCATGGCAAGAGAAATATATGTCCTGCTATTGTCTTGGTGTTTTATTCAGCCAACTGCTCTGGGTCAGTCACCGGCAATACTCCAGGGCATGCCCCACTGTGTCACAATGTGTAAACAAATAGTACCATTGCTGGACAGCTAGATGCTAAGATAACATGTCAATAAATGAATTGCCCACTTACTGAATGGTAGTGGTAAAGTAGGCTAATATGGAACTGAGGGAATTTGTATGTTTTCTCTGTTGCTGTTTTTGTATATTAAAGTATACTCAATTTTCTTTTTAATGATAAGAGATGAGAAAAGAAAAATTTGTGAAGACCAGCTCTCTTCCATGATATATTATATACCATTACTATACCATATACCATACCATATACCATATCATATACCATATATTATATACCATTCCAGTATGCAGTGTGACACGTCATATAAAATAAAAGCAAAAACAAAATTGGCAGTTTGTATAGCAACATGCTATTTAGGCCTACAATGTGTAAAGTTCTGATTTTAATGTTGTAATGACTCTGAGTCACATATTTCCTAGTAAGTGAATTGCTAAAATGAAAAACAGTTACAATAGATATGTAAATAATAGAATATCACTAAATGAATAATAAAGCTATAAATCACTCATTCATACATAGAAATAGGCATCAAATTAAATTCACCTGTTAGTAGTAGGAATGCTGATTTTCAAATGAAAGTGATACGTTTTGCAATGCACATACATGTAGTCATGTCCCCCCAACAGCTAAAGAATATGGTATTTAACACATAAAAATCAAGGTACTTGCAGAAAAATTCAAAGAAGAATTAAACATGCATGATTAAACTCATTTGGATTTTCATGTCAAATAATCTACCCAATGTTATTTCCATACTCAATGTTGTAATTCCAAGAGTGTAATGATGATTAGCAATAGAAATACTGATAGCAGGAAGATATTTATGTATCTTGGAAAGCATACTTGACTTGGCATTAGACAGAGATGTTAGGGTCATCAACCCTGGGTAGTTCATCCTTACAAATTAACTCAATCACACCACCAAGATATAATTGCCATGACCCTGGTGTTTAGTCCATTTTTTTTCCTGTTCTGTAATTTCCTGTGAATGACCCTTGACATAAATATCAGTGTGACAAGGTCTTGCCAAATATGTACTCTATAGAAAGGCCTTGGTGTGCGGAAGTCCACTGATTAGCACTGTTTGTGCTTATTCTATTTTTTGTTTGTTTTCAGCTTCTGCTTGAATTGCTAGTTTTTTGCCCACAAGACAGTAACACCGAGGTAGTGATGAGACAGTGCCTTGTTCCACTTCTGTTTTGAACTATCAGTACACCATCTCAATTTTTTGATACTTGGTCCATGAGAAAAATGGGTGAATGATGCTGCCGTCATAGTTTTAAAAATAAATTCAGTAGGGCAGGCAATCTTGTGAAACTCTTCACTCTTCTATCTAGGATGAATGTACAACAAGGGCATTTTGTAGAGGGTAGAGTTAGGAATATACATAATTGGGACATCTTTGGAGACACACAGCCAACAGGGGTGCCAGTTTGCTGTTGTTATGGGAATGTGATATTTTGTCAGAGCCTGACTGTGTCAAGATTGGCAATGTTTAAGTGAACAATTTGTGAATAATGGACAAATGGTATAAAAAGGAATGGATAAAGTTCAAATGATGTCTTATTCTATGACATGTAAAGTTAGATAAATGACTTGATTTCCTTGTTTTCTTTGTTCAAAATGGTGACTGATAGTCATGCCAATTATCTCTCCAGCTGATTCCATGCATCACTGTAGTATGTAGGTCTACTTTTTAGCCTGTTTATATTTGCACTTTCTGTAATGATTAGTGTGGAAACTATAGTGGAGAATTGTTTTGTCAATGGCGATTTGAAAAGTCTTCCTGTGAAAATCTCTGGAAGAGTGTAGGAAAAAGATGTTCTGTCTTTTTGGAGCATAGAGGCGCGTATTTTTGTCTTCAGACAGTAAACAAGGTCAAACTTGATGTCATATCTTGCTCTCAACTATTTGCTCTGGGAGGTCAATGGTAGTTACTGTTTACTTACGGCCATGGACGTGACCATATGCTGGAGGGTCCCCCCCCCCCCCCCCCAAAAAAAAAAAAAGAAGTTCAGTTTGCACCTATGTACACACTGTTTGTACATGCCGGTCATTTGTGTAGGCTTTGTCTGTTTGTTTGTCTGTTCTGTACCTTTGCACTTTAAATGTTATGTCTAGATATGGTGCAAAGGCTTTAAGGTCATAAGGTCAATTACCATATCTGTATTTGCTAATTTAGGCACAAGTTTTAATGTGTGTTCCTTGAAGCAGTAGGAAATGACCCGCAAGTTCTTGTAGCAATATCCTTGTAAGTGACCCTGCACCAATTGTATGCCTGGAGATCTTTATTTTTTTTCTTGTCATGCATGAGCTTAACATGAAAATGACTTTAAAGCAACTCTGACATGACAAAGTAATATTGGAGCTTATTCCAAACCCTGAGAGTATGTTGCAATTTTTTTGCTTCAGACAAAGTCAACATTCGATGCCTGACTGTATAATATGTCTCAGGTTTCTGAATATAAAGTGTGTAATATTAATTCTGTTTTCATAGTTTTACACATTCTTTTATGATACATATGATCATGACACATTTCCACTTGATGATAAATTCTTTGCAGTCAAACTAGATATATTTGGAGGAAAAGTATTTACATTATGTACGGTACCTTCCATTGTATAGTATTACATTGTATTTGATATAAAATCATGTTCTTTTCAGCCTTCAAATGTATTTCAACTTTAGAAGAAAAAAGATATGAAAGGGTCATCTTTACTTGCCAGGAATGTGTACATGTGCAGCTTGATATTGCATGTCTACACCATGAGTTGTCATTTTGAGTTACTTGACTATTTCATGTTGCTCTTAGAGTCCCCATTAGTTTTGAACAAGTTATCTTACCATTCTGAAGCTCTTTTGTTTTCAAGAGACCTTCTAACACTACATATATATAATATTTGTCTATTCTCCCGATATACAGGTTACACTACTGGAAAACCAGACTATGACTCTAGATGGCCGTGTAAGTATGACTTTGATACTTTTGATACTACAATTTCTCTGGACTATTTCCATCATTTAAAGTTTTGGTGTTGGAACCGCTGAATGAGGAGACTACTAGAGGTTATGAGGTATGAGTGGACAACAATATAAAGAAAATATAAGAAAATTCCACAAAAATTCATTTTCCATGAGAATTATAAATTCCATCAACTTGATACAGACATATGTTATTTAAGGGTAGCAATTATTCCCCCTGCTTTCTGACAGCGGTTAGTTAAGTGCTCTTTCATGATGCTAGAAAAGTGAATTTTTGTTGAATTTCCTTTATATTTTCTTTGTATTGTTGTCAACTCAACTAACATCATAACCTCTAGTAGTCTCCTCATCCAGCGGTTCCAACACCAAAACTTTACAAATTAATAAACTTTGCATTGATTGTCGGATTTTCCTCAAACTTTCATTGATGTGTTCTACTAATGTTGCTGCTTTCACTCAATCCAAATTGCTCTTTGGGTTTGCATTCCCTTAAGGCATGTGTTCTGTTACGCAGGTATTATCAAGTGCCAACTCTGCCATGGAAGGATTATCTGCGACTTACAGCAATGTGGCACCTCCCTGATACAAAATGCCACAGCAGGGGTCGGGATGTGGAATGCAATGTACTATTAATATAATATAGACTATTATGTCAATTATATGCTGCTTGTTGTGTATGTGTATTGAGCTGCATTGCAGACATGCAGCACAGTTGTGAGCAATTATGTTTTTAATGAACACCCAGGGCAGGACCATACCGGGAGGGAGGGAGGAACTTGAACACCCCCCCCCCCCCCCCTCCCCCCACAAGGGATTTCATGCACACTTTGTAATTTTGGTGATACAGTTCAGCATACATGATTATACAGTACTCTGCACCCTTTTGCTCTGCAGAATTGGATATGAAATGCAACTGCAAATAAGTTTCACTTGGAAAATTAGAAAATTTATTCAATTCTGTGGGGGGAGGGGGCATTAACAGCTTTTAATTCCAAACCTTCCTTCTACTCTAGTTTTCCACACCCTTACTTCGAAGCTTTTCTCCCCGAGTACATTCTTCCTTGTGTAATGTAAAATGTAAAATGCAGGGACCTGCCCATAGGCTTGCAGGGACATATTTCTCGTGACGAGATACTCAACATCAAATGACGAGAAAAAAAAAGATCTATCAAAATGTGTCTAAAGTTGACATTGATTTATCATTTTTGTTTTATTATTTTCATAATCGAAGCCAGATTTTCCCAATATCTTTATTCTGATGCAGTGATGATACTTCAAGTATGTGATAAGGTAGTCAGAAGAGATGTCAGTCTTGGAGCTAGATGTCACCTTTGACCTCTCTTATTTTGCTCTTTCTGTTACGCAGGTGAATTCACTGAATGGAAACCTTCAGACGCACAGCACAGATATAGTCAGCATCAAAGCTGCCAACATGCAACAGGATAATACAGTATGTATGAATTTCATGTCAGTCAATTTATCACCCTTCCCCCCCCCCCCCCCCCCACAAATTTATGATCATTGTTATTCAATCTTACTGTGCTTCATTCACTAATTGACACTTCTGCTGGAGTGTTGATTGGGACTGAAGTCTGAAAAGTATCCGGCAGTGAATAGGGATTTTGTTATCCCCATAATCCCTATTGCATTTCCATTGTTTTCCTGTTGGACTACGAGGCTTATTGTACAGAGACTTTGGCCTGAGTGGGCTCGCTTACTTAAAGTTGGGTTAATATTGGAGAATGGACTGAATGCTGATGAAAAAAGGCATGTATAGTGTCAGAGAGCTTGGACACTTAAAGACTTCTTGAGATATTTTCATCTTTGTCTCTAATCATACCAGATATGTATGTTGAGAAATTTATAGATATTGTGGAGTGTGGAAGGTTGCATAGGTAAACATTCTTTTGTGTAGTCCTATGTTATGTAAAGTGCTTGAATTATGAACTTTCTAACCATTTTTTATTCCTCTTGAATATTCTTTATGTGACATAAATCAAACCTTGATGATTTAACCCTAATCAGGCTGAGGGGGGGGCGGAATCCGCCCCCCCCTCGACGTTTCGCGCAATATCTTCGCAGCGCGATAAGCTCCCGCCGCGATGTTTCATGACTTTTTTCTTTCAAGTATCACGCAACTTTTGAGACCCAAATTGTTGCGCCCGCGCGTACCGTTTTGACGTGACGCCTGTTCGAAAAAAATTTGTCAACCCCAAAATTGCTCCAAAACGCGATTTTGTGTACAAATCCAATGCAAATTGTGTTTTTTCAATTAATTCACATAAAAATTCAT
Source organism: Diadema antillarum (assembly GCF_040938485.1). NCBI lineage: Eukaryota > Metazoa > Echinodermata > Echinoidea > Diadematoida > Diadematidae > Diadema > Diadema antillarum. The sequence continues at coordinate 1,713,893 of NW_027270925.1, read as the reverse complement.
ATCTTGACTTAGAATGGACGAAATTGATTTATCTTAGCATAATAAAGCTTCGAAAAATGTCTGTGAGAAATTTTGGCCAAAAAACAAACAAAAACAAAAGGTCAAAAAACAATGAAATACATAAGAAATTAATTTCGATACAGATTTTTTTTTATCTTATGTCTCAGAAGAATGATACAAGAAACATTTTTAAAAAGACATTAGCTTAATTAGAGCATCAATAAGTGATTTAGAGCCCAAAACTGATTTTATGCATAAATTACAATAATTAATTAATATAAAATATAAGAAAAATTTTTCGGAGAAAGCAACCATACATTTTGATAGTATACGTCGCGGGCGTCGCGTGTGCCGATTTTCGGCGCGATCACGCATTCCATAGGCGAGATCTGAAGGGGGGGCGGAACAAACAAAAACAAAAGGTCGAAAAACAATGAAATACATAAATTAATTTCGATACAGATTTTTTTTTATCTTATGTCTCAGAAGAATGATACAAGAAACATTTTTAAAAAGACATTAGCTTAATTAGAGCATCAATAAGTGATTTAGAGCCCAAAACTGATTTTATGCATAAATTACAATAATTAATTAATATAAAATATAGGAAAAATTTTTCGGAGAAAGCAACCATACATTTTGATAGTATACGTCGCGGACGTCGCGTGTGCCGATTTTCGGCGCGATCACGCATTCCATAGGCGAGATCTGAAGGGGGGGCGGAATCTGCCCCCCCCCCCCCCCCCCCCCCCCCCCCCCCCCCCCCCCAGCCAAAAAAGCCCAGCCTGATTAGGGTTAAGATCATTATTTCTGTGTTTTGATGTTTGTATTTAAAACAAGTCACAATATATTTTGTCTTAGTTTTGGGGTTTCTGGGGGGGGGGGGGGGGTGGGGAGGGTAGTGGGTTTTTTTTTTCAGATAACATTCCAACTGCCACACCTTGTCTACAATTATCTTTATTACTGTGAGAAATTGTGGCCCCTGTTTCATTTTGTTACTATCACATTTTGTTTTGTTTCATCTTTTCTTCTTACAATAGCTCCAGCAGGTTGAAAACCAAATAAATGTGGTTCAGCAAGAGTTTGAGTCAACGCTAGATGAATATAATATCACTATATTCGAGGAAATGGCCAGAATAAGTAAGATGCAAGGACCCCGTGGTTACAACGGCAGTGACGGTGCTCCTGGTGTCGGGGATCTCTCCCGCTGTGTGTATGATCGTGCAGCCGTTGGTACTGGAACAGCCACGGCCATTACTGAAACTGCAGTAATCTCTGCCGGATCAGTAAGTTTGTTTTTCATAACTTCCCATGCTTTTAAATCATACAAAGTTCAAAGATAACTTTTATTTAATATGTTGATGAATGTGGCAATATGAATGAATGTGTGAATGATAGCGTATTATGATGTTTGAGTAGCTTTCCTGCATTTTTGTTATCGGTATTCAAATGTAGTGTATTTTACTCATCTTTGATGAATGACCTGAAATGGTCATTCTGATGACATGAAAGAAAATTCCAACGGTTAGGCTGATAATGACAGATCTTTAAGATATGTCAGGCGTACTCAGTATGGTTACTTGTGTATTTGTCATTATTATTGATATTTGGTTACACTGTTATTACCTTTATTTTATGACAATTAACCCAATGAAAATGTCTTAAATGGTCCTCGCCTTTTTGTTCGTAATTTTGTGGACTTCTGCTCAAATCATCCTTCAATTAAATCAACAACTTTCTGCAGCACAATATGTTTCATGACTTGCATTCACTTAATTTTTTTTTTTGCGTTGTTGTTGCTTTTTTTGTACTTTGCAGAATGAGATCCTTACGGGTGTGAGCTGTTCTACAGAGGGTGGTGAAAGGGCATTGTTAGTACGAGAAGGCTCATCACCCTCTTTTCGGTTTAAATGCCAGTGTTCTGGCACCTATCCCAGCACGGCCTCATCAAGGTTCTGCTACATGCACTACTGGAAGTGTCCGCTCACATAGACCCTGCATGCATGGACAGTGCAGGAGCAAACACGGACCTCGTATTCTGCAATAAGTGTGTAACTTTTGATTAAGTGGTACCCCACCCTCTGGTGCGAAAGAAGTGACCATCGATGAGCCAATGACCGGACAGTATGGCTGATGTTTCTGCACCTCTGTCTCATTTTGTCAAGTCATTTGAGAGGCTGCGAAAAATTGTCACTTTGTCTATGCAAGAATATCACTCGATGGTACCTCAGATTTTCTTTTTCTTTTTCTTAATTTTCAGACAAATAAGGCCTTACAGAAACTCTCTGTTTTTTTTGTTGCTGGTCTAAAAATGGAGACGATGGATAGTGTGTGTCTGATTAACTGTAACACATACAAAGTAAGCGGTAAAATTTCGCTCTGATGTGTGAATCAAAGAATTATTTTGAAGTGCGCATTTCATTTAGGCAGTAGCTGTCATCCATGGCGTTTGAATTTAAGATTTTTATAATCACAAGACTGCTATTTTGCACCCCATTGTAAATGGATGGTAGTCAAGTGGCAAAGTGCTTATTTTGAAGGAAAAAAAATACAAATGAAACACATCTCATTTGGTTGCAGATTCAGTTCCAAGCAGATCCAGCCAGTATATATTATGAATATGGCGTATGATGTTTAATATACAGTGCGCTTATCATGCACATGGTTTGAAGCCTTAATATGCTCTTCAAAGAGGAGTGACAGAAGAAACCAAAATGAGTTGACATCAGACACACGTACTGTGCCCTTGAGAGGTGTTGATGTGTGTAAGATTCCAGCTATCGGGTGGCAAGCAATGTCTATTGCTGTGAAGTATGCCTGCATATAATTATACTGGGACATTTCTCTCCAAAGAGCAAATTTCACATCCTTGTCTTCAACAACTTGTAACCGAGAGCAACCAAAAGCTCATGCTACATACATCACTGAAAACGTTTGCTTGTCACGAGATGAAATTTCGCAGATATAGTATCAATGGGTTTGAGAAATAGATTTAATGCAATGAAGAAATGATAACATTAATGATCATCATTACTTATGGACATGCTCTCCATATTATTTTGCATTCCATGCATAGCTACTTTGAAGCATTTATTTCTGATTAACACATGTTGATAACAGTTGTTTAATTCTTCTCTTAAAGTAGAACAAAAGCTGGCATCTCTGCTCTTTGGAAGTTTGACACCCTGTGAGGGTGACTGGCTGTTTTAAGGACATGAGATGTAGAGATATCCCGTTTGTGTTAATAGATTTGAGCACGAAGCATTGAACTATATTGAGAGCCATTGTTTTAAAATAGGTCACCAGTCTGTTATATAATACAACCTTTACCATATAAGCTTGAACCCTTTTGATTAGTTCAAGTCCATCATGTGTGAAGATTAAGTGCATGCTTTGTGTACATGCAACATACAGTAGGGCATTAGTGCTATGTGTCATGAAGCATTGAACATTTAAAAGTGGTTTCTCAAACTACTTTGCAGTCACTGTGAGCCTAAAACACCTTGAATTACCTGTAAAACTACCTCTTAAAGGTAGTATGCATGAAAATAATTCAGACTGGAATCCTTTGCCAATTCAAGTCTGTTTATATGAAGTAAATCATGGCTTTGCCGGTTATACAAATTTAGATTGATGCAGCAGAACAGAATACTAGTTAGGTCCAGGACATCACAGCATCAAAGCATCGAAGTGGTAGGATGTGTGAACAGTGTAGTGCATCAAGAATTAATACGTACAAGCCTCATTTCTCATCTTCCAGATGCAAATAACATCATTCTGAATTCTGGTATTATTATTTTTTAAAGATTATTTGGTGTTTTTTACAAATTGCAGTGTCTTCCTTTTTTTGAAATAAAAAAAATTCCAACGTCATATCCCAGCCATGGGAGTCGCGAAGTTGGATTATATGTTTTGTTTTATATAATTTTTTAAAGTTATGAGTTTCAAGTCTGAAAGAATCTTATTTCATTCCAAAATTTCAGGAAGTGCCATTGAATGAAGACAGTGTGGTATTTTTTTTTTAAAGAATCTAACATATTATAGAACATAACTGTTTGTTTCCAATATTTGTGAGCAGCTAATCTCATTAGCATTTGCAATAAAATTTAGATTCTCAACATTTCATTAATTGATGAGATAGTACATAATAAATTATCGAAACACAACAATAATTGGTCTGAAGAGTAGACTTAGTCTTCAAACTTTCTCCAAGAATCCCTATTCCCTATACAACGAATATGTTTCCTGTAGTCTTTCCTCAAAACCAATAACTATTGTTACCGGTATATGATTTATCTTTGAAAAATTTGAAGCTTTTTATGTTATGATGTGATGGACTTGTTTGACTATCGGTTCAGAAAAGGACCAAATGGTTTCACTGTCACATGTGTTGTTTGAGAACAATGTTGGAAACTGCTGCACTTTGAAAACAAATATTTCGAGATAACATTTAACATGCGTAAACCTCATTTTTTAAAAGTCACAACAGTACTTGTAAAGACTCTGTTCCAGTTTAGGTCACTTTTTTCATGGTATCACAGCAAATATTTCATCTGTACCTCAATGCAGTTGCTACATTACTCTTTTCTCTGCTTAGTCTTGGCGAGATCAGTACAGATGCATGTACAATATGTCCATGGGTTATGTGTTGTCCACTGAGGCCAAAAAAATGACAGTAATCTGTCTGTCAGGATCTTCTGTTTGTTTGTATGTTTCTTGTATTCTGAAAGCAGGGATTGAGGAATTTGATGCTACATTACCCACTGTGTACTGCCACGTTTGGCTGCAGAATACCAACTTACTTTTCAAGATTTCATACACTGATGTGTAGATGCAATGTATATTACCATATGTTTCAGATACTGAATGTACTACATCCTTAATTAGAATTTTAGCATATTGCACGTTCTTCATTGGCACCTTTCTAATTCATAAGGCTGTATGTAACTATATCAGATAATGCTGCGTACCATTTAAGAGAACATGAAATGTTTTGTGACATAGCAGACATCTCTGTAGATAGGATTGAATCATAAGTTGGAATAATCAGCGTTTATCGGCACATGCTATACTAACCAACACATTGGAGATTTGATGTACTTTTTAAATACAGTATAAGATATGATATTCTGCGTTACTATCTTCTTATTTTTCTGTTTAACATTGAAATATTACAAAGAATTCCTTGCCACATTTTTGTTTTTTCTTTTTATGTGGAAATGTAAGTACTGTACTGCTTTCTCAATGTACTTATATTCGTATGTAACATGTTTGGAGTCTATTTAAAGAGGATGAAATGTTTGGAGAGGTGTTTTTCTGTCAGTAGTTTTTATCACACTTGTTTGGCATCTTACGACTTATTTTTAATGAAGGGCATTTAGTCTTTGTTCCAAAGATTATGACTTGAATACTTGTATTTCAGAGCAGATCAGAAAGGTGTGTCTGTCAAACATGTGGAATAGTGAAAAAAAAATAGAAAAACTCACCTACACCTGTACATGCCACTATTTGAGGGAGAATATGAATTCTGCTACATGCTCACTGTCAGAATGTTTTTGTAATCTTGCTTGTTACATCATGGTCTGCAAGGTGAAAGGTTACGTGATAGGTTGTATTCCTGTATGAATGAGATATGGAGTCTTTACTGGATCTGATGTCTTCTTTCATTCTCACTTGCTGCATGTGATTTGGTCGTGTAGTCATTATCCTTATCACTTTTATAACAGAAGTGGAACACAAATACTGTCTTGTTTGGAAATTCATTTACTGTATTTCCACAAAGGAGTTATGACACAATTTTCGTTGAGGCATTGCAGATTGTTGACTTTTAGATGTACTTTTATACTTGGCATTTACTCTCTTTTTCAGCGGGCAGAGTGGTTGGGAAAATGACAGGAGTAGGATTAAAGTTATTCAGACTGTGTCTACTTTGTCATATCAATGTACCAGTCTTTATGATTGTAGACTGCACACATACACACACACACACACACACACACACACACTCACACACACACACACACACACACACACACACACACACACACACACACACACACACACACACACACACACACACACACATACACACACACACACAAAACAGATGCTGTCACTGAATAGAACATCTACCAGAGCATTAACATAGACATTGGTGGTTGTGATGGCCGAATATGAATCCTTGTTGTCATATAGTCACTGGGGTAAGATGTGAAGTGCCACTACCACAAGATGCCAAATACTTCTGAACAGAGGCAACCATTAGCTAGAACTGTTCTACGCCACATTCTTGACATTTCTGAATAAGTTGCTGAATGTTAGAATTGATGGCTCTCATGAGAGATGAAAAAAAAAATGCAGTCTGTCATGATACACATTGATTTTTTTTTTTTTGGGGGGGGGGGATATAGGAAAATATCTACAAAAAAGCAGTGGATAATGGGACATAAGTGTAGCTGTTGGCAATGAGATGAAAATACAGCACAATGTATAATGTTAATTTAATGTTTCTGTCATTTAAATTTTGCATTCATTGTAAAGTTATGAATTAGTATGTGTACTATACAAGTACAAATGTGAAAAGGTGAAATGGTGTTGTGTGATTTGTGTACTACTTACAAAAGATGAAAAAAAAGGTATTGTTCACTGCCTGAATGATTTCAAATATTGGAAATACAAATTACTAGTATTAGAATTTTACAAAGGCATAGTAAATATTATTGTGTAAAATGCAGATGTATGTGCATTGTGTACAGTCTGTTTGACTTCTATGTGTGACTGCCAAGTGGTTTGTCTAGAACCAGAAGGAGGTTTGTTCAATTTCAGGGATCATGAATCATATGCCCTTGTAGCGCCCATTCTCTTCTGCATTCAAGTGCTCTGTAGTTTGAGAGTCGAGTCAACACTGCTCTTCTAAAAGGACGCAAGTAGATTTTACCACATTGGCTTTAAACCAGAAGGGCACAATTATCACAGGTTGGCACTGACATCTGACATGAATACCAAATGTTGGATGTACTAGTATGCTAGAATATATCTTCTGTGATAAAGTATTGTATGAACTATGTTGGGCTAGATGTGTTGTCTCTGTGTGTGCAAATAAGTCACAAGTTAAACAACTCTATGCAGAATGGTGTTTTTGCATTAGGGGCTTTCTGGTTCTTAACTGATGAGACATAACCACTGAAACATTTTCAGTATGGTGTGTAAGTTTTGTTGTTTTTTTTATTTAAACCTCATATTTTTATCCAGTGCCTTCCATTGATAGGGAAAACTGCGCTGGACATGAATTTTGGTTTTATGTATTTCTTGTTTATTTTCAATACCACAGTACTTATTTATGTCAATGATGTAAACAAATTATTTCATTGCCAGCTTCATTTTGAGAAGTTGGTTGATTGTCAGTATTGAATTGCTTTATCAAAAGTGTACCACTAATTCTGATGTATGTACATGAACATGTTAGAATACTGTAGATTAGGGGAGAGTGAAGCTAATAATGTCAAGAATAGCAATTTTTATAGAAAATTATTATAATAGTATGCTTGTATATACTCTTTGAAATTATTGCTGTTTTAGATGTATTGATTGGCATGGTATATTACCAGGCTGTCAAAATATAGTGATTTGATTTTATTTTCATGATAAATAAACTGTTGCATAACATGCTACTTTCATCATGACTGCGTGTGTTTTTGTTTTCAGATATCTTGTTTCCTTGTCTCCTGTTACATCAGGGAAATTTGATGCTTAAAATAAAGCATCATTTAATGTACTTGCTGACTTAGATATAGTTTAAAGGCAAACAAAACACAGTAAAAGTTCCAGCAGAACTGGACAAAACATAAAAATGTTATGGAACTTTTAAGTATCCTGTGCTTTCACAGAACAGGAATGTTTAGTCCCAATAACATATGCAATCTAGATTATTACTACATGTGTAACAGTTGATGTTCTGGCTGCTGCACATACCTCCTATTTTTCCAGTTTTTTGTTTTCAAATCACAACTTTATATAATCATATATATAATATATATATATAATATATATATATATATATATATATATATATATATATATACATATATATATACATATATATATATATACATATATATATATATATATATATATATATATATATATATATATATATATATATAGTACATGTAATTAAATCAAAGTAAAAAAAGCAAGAAAATAACATTGTTGACATCTATAAGTTGGCAAACAGTGTAGTCATAACTGATGAAAACGGAGTTTGGTTGCATGTTTTGCTTGCTTCATCATAAAAACAAAAATGAATTGTAGAATGTTTAATATGTCCCAACTAATAGGGGACTTTATGAGGCATTTGCATTTTGTTTTGTCTAATTCTTCAGGGTCTATGTGAAGTTGACATTTATTTTTTGACCAGGTGAAGCTTTATATCCAAGACCTTTGTCATTTTTTGTCCAGTTTCAATGAAAGTTATGCTGTTCTATTTGGCTTTAATATTTTATGCAACTTGAATTGTACAGGATTCAGTGTGCAGTAGTGAGCATTCAAGGGCGGAGCCAGGAATTCTGTATAGGGAGGGGGCGCAACAAATATTTCTGGTGTCACTTCCGGGTTTCATTTCATTTTTTTTTCTTTTTATTTCTTTTGTTTTCAATGAAAAATAAAGGGGGCGCCTCGTGCGCCCCCTCTGGATCCGCCACTGAGCATTGCAAATGATGAGTTTGAATGTCAAGGGTTAAACCGAAAATGAAATAAGGTTCGTTCTTCCGGAGGTTCGCAACTGAAAATGAAATAAACTTTACTTAGTGACAAAATATGGTGGTGTAGTTTAAAGAAAAAAAAATAGCGTAATGAGAATTTAGTGAAAATATGCACACCCACACACCCACACAGAGAGACATATAGACATACACAAACGGAGAGACGAGCCTTATTTCGTTGTCGGATTAATGAACCTTCGTAATAACGACCCTAATTATTTCATTTTCGGATTAACGAACGTCCTTGATAACGAATCTTCGGATAATTCGACAAAAAAAAATCAACATAACAATATTCGGATTAGGCCTAACTATCCTTTTTCTTTTTCTGATTAACGAAACTATTTAGGTATAAGGAATTTGTATGTATTGGAATACAAAACTTCGGAATAACAAACCTATATTTCATTTTCGGATTAACGAACTTTTTGAATAAGGTGCATCACCTTCAACTCATCACGGCACATACACAAGCATAGTTCAAAGAGTTAGCATGCACAATCCACGATCGTCTTTCCGTGAAAATATATAAATTACCTCTGAAGTTGTTATCCTTTTAAACAGCCATCCGTGCAGAATTCCCCAAAGGATGAGCCTTTGGTGCGTCATTTTATGCAAGAATAATGAAGGCGTCAATTCTCTATACTGAGACTATTCCAGGTTCAGCAGGTATAGACGTGAAAACATTCCAGACATCAAAGGTTGACATTAAAAAGAGTTCTAAAGCCCCCGAAGGATGGAACGAGTCTCGAGTCTATGATAATGAATAATTTGAGGCATAAGACAATTTCCCTAGCATGATCCCTTAATTACCAACACAGTCATGATCGAGAAAGCATCGCAAAACATGGCCTTGCTCAATTCAATCACGCATTGTTTGTTCATTATAAGTTACCATTTTATCTTCAACCGCTCTTCAAATAGACTGGTCTCCTGTCTACAACGCAGGAAATGTAAACTCATCCTTTGAGGTTTTTATGAAAATTTTGATAGAAACTTGTGATAATCATATACCTTTGTTAAAACGATCTAAATCTAATTATAAAAGAATACCAAGACAGCCTTGGATCACGAAATCTCTTCTTAGGTCTATTAATAAGAAAAACAGATTATTTTGTAGATACCGTAAATCCCCAAATGTTTCAACTAAATCTCGTTATGTTTGTTATCGAAATACCCTGACCTCTACGTTACGCTTACCGACAGTTCGATAGATGCAAATCGATAGATGCAAATCTGATATACAGAGTACGTGAAGGTGATCAATACAGCTTTAAAATCCAGCACTAAGGCGAATTCTCCAAATCGTATTCTGAAAGAGGGTCGCCTGATAGACAATCCAGAGGAGATGGCAGATGCATTCAATGACTTCTTCGTTAACCTTGGGCCAGATCTTGCCAAGAAAATACCTCGCTCCGGGACACCTTTTCATTCGTTTCTAAGGGATAGGAATGCACACATTTTGTTTTTTGTTCCCATTGTTGAGGAAGAAATTAAAGAAATTGTTCGCAAACTAAATAACAAGAAAAGTGCAGGTGATGACGGAATTTCAGTTTTTCTGTTAAAAAACATAATAACTGAAATAATTACTCCCCTTACTTATATCTTTAATCAATCTTTGTCGACTGGAAAGGTCCCTGAAAAGATGAAAATTGCTAGAGTCGTTCCCATATTCAAAAAGGGTGCTGAAGAATCGGTTAGCAATTATCGTCCAATATCTCTTTTAACTTCAATTTCAAAAATCTTAGAAAAGCTTGTTCACAAACGAACTCTTAGATTCCTTATCAACTGCAATATTCTTTCGAATTTTCAGTTTGGTTTCAGAAAACAGCATAGCACAACCCACGCTTTGTTAGCTTTCATTGATAAAGTAGCACATGCTTTAGACGACGCTTCCCATACTATAGGTGTTTTTCTCGACTTCTCGAAAGCGTTTGATACCATAGACCATGATATTTTGCTTTATAAGTTAAGCCATTACGGCATTCGTGGGACAGCTCAAGATTGGTTTAAAGACTACCTTACTAATAGAAAGCAATATGTTTATGTAAATGGATATGAGTCTCTTTTGAAAACAACTTCTTGTGGTGTCCCTCAGGGTTCCCTACTTGGCCCGTTATTATTTATCCTGTACATAAACGACCTCCAAAATTCGTCCCAGATTCTTTCTTTCATATGCTTTGCTGATGACACAAATTTATTTCTCTCACATCGTAACTCAAACACGCTTATACATATGTTAAACAATGAACTGAAACTTGTTCAGTCCTGGATCCACGCAAATAAGTTGTCACTAAATATTGATAAGACGCATTATATGCTTTTCAGCAATTTTCTGAACTCTGTTTCTGATTATGTTAAAATCAATGGTATCAATTTAAACCAGGTAGACAGTATCAAGTTTCTGGGACTTTACATTGATAGTGATCTATCCTGGAAAACCCATATTAACTATTTAAGTAAAATTTTGTCCAGAAACATTGGAATTTTAAACAAGCTGAAATATAATTTCCCGATACATATATTACAAATTATATATTCAACAATGATTTCCCCTTACCTCAACTATGGAATTCTAGCATGGGGTAATTCGTCCAAATTTTTGCTTGATTCGCTATTCCTTCTTCAAAAACGCGCCATCAGAATTATCAATAACGCCGGATATTTATCTCATACAAATGAATTTTTTCACAAGAATAAAATTCTGAAATTGATTGATTTGTTTGATTACGATCTAGGTATTTTCATGTATAAATACTCAACGAATGATCTTCCTGATGTTTTTCTTCACATGTTCAACAGAAACTACTCTGTTCACAATTATCCCACCCGCCAACGGGACGCTTATCACCTTCCACGTACTCGCACAATTTTCGCGATGAATACAATTATGTATGCGGGACCGAAATACTGGAATGACCTCCCCCCTGAACTCAAAGGTTGTTTATCACTATCATCCTTCAAAATGCAAATTAAGACAGTATTTATTGAATAATTACGCTACATCAGCTCATTGAAATTCTGTTTTGTGCTGTCCAGGACTATCCCGTTATACTGTACTCCAGGGTTGTTGTCATGTTAAACCAGACTTTAAGAGCCCAGCTGTTTGCGCCCTTAAATTCTATCACTGTGTTTATGTATATTTTTCCTTCTTTAAAGATAGCTGGGACGAGGAAACAGCTGGTATTTCACATTCTCACTGCAATGCAACTGGTTGTTGAATGTCTTTTTTTAATGGATTTGCAGGTGCATGTGTTCCCTTCTTAATACACGCAATGTACACATTTCTAATACTGTCTGAACGGTATCATTGTTATTATAACTATATTAAGTCATATTGTATTGCCAGAACGACAATGGTTCATCCGCCTATATACAGCATGTGGCTTTTCCGACCCCTAACCTGCACAGAGAAGAATTTGCTATATAACTGTATATTTGTACTTTTTTCTTTTGTTTTTCTCTTATGTTCCGGTCATTGTTGTACCCGTGCTCCCCTTCTCAATCTTAAACTCGTTTTTAACCGGGACCTACGCTCAACAAGCTCGCTTTTAAGTAGGTTCCTTCATATTTCTTTAGCATTCATTCACAGATTCCAAACTTAACAGATCGACCACTATTATGTTTTACATATTTGCAATATTCTATGTATGTCATGTATTTCATTTAATTTTGTTATATTTGATGTAATTTTTCATCGAGAAATATGAAAATAAATTGAAATTGAAATTGAAAAATATGGAAACGCTATTCTTAGCTTTTTTTAACAGGTTCCTCGTTATTTCATATTTATCTTAGATTTGTTTTGCGGGTTTTTTCCAAACCCCAAAGCAAAGCTATAGAGATCTGGCATGGTCCTATATCTTGTGAAACGCACACAATATGTACGTTGTCGACCCAACAGGAAAAGACGAAGTACCCTCTACATGTCATGTACACAGGATCGCTCAAACATAATCCTATTTCGCTGTCATTCCTATCAAAATTACGCCTGAAACGGCCCACGTCTACCTTTTGCCTGATTCAAGTAACCAAAATTTAAAATCCCATCACATTCGCACAAGACCATGCGGGTTCCCCTATACATAGAGCCGCAATGATGACTTGAATGATGTCTGCTGCCAACATAAATTTATTTTCTTGACACCAACTTCATAATGACAATGATACTGATTATACTATGGTGACGACCATGATTAAAGTGATAATGGTGATTATAACTATAAGATGATGATGATAATGATGATGATGATGATGATGATGATGATAATGACTCTATATTGCTCTTTTTCTTCAGAAATTTGAACACGCGTCTTTGAAATGACAACATGACAAGCTTCACTGTTATAATCTTTACAACACTAGCAGCAGCTATATCATTGTCCCTATATAATCAGCATTCGTATTATTTTAATACCCTTATTTGTGTGTGTGTGTGCGTGTGATGGGTCAGAGATTTCTATTACAGTATACGATTTTACACAAAGACGGCAAAATTTGACGAAGAGTGCAGAGATGTAACTTGCGCCCGCAGCATACCGCTCACGAGGACATTACTAGACCTTTACCTCAAAGTCTGTAAACATTTCTTTCTTTCCTTCTTCTTTTGATACAGACATGTGTTTTGATTTAGAGCCAAAACCACTTCCACGTTCTGGCCTTAAAAAAAAACAAAAAACAAAACAAAAAACAAACAAACAAACAAACAAACAAACAAAACAAAACCATCTTAAAACAATTCATGCAAAATGTTTTAGGAGCCTTCCCGTAAATTTAAAAAAAAAAAGACAATCTGTTCACATAAATATAATGAGTTTGGTTACCATCATCATCAACAACAACAACAACAAAAACAATAACACACACACACACACACACAAAAGAACAAACTCTACCAAAAGGTGAACAATACAAGTTGGTCTAAAATCAATTCGGATGAATTGAGCTAGTGCGCCCTCTCAGTATTCCCTCCATCATCATCACCATCAGCGGCAGCTGATGTGATGTAGAAAATATCTTGAAAGTGTAACCAAAGATCCTGATCTTTGGTGTACCGGTATAAATACCCGTGCTTTGGGGACGTGAAAGGCAGTTCAGTATAGTATGGACAAATCGCGTTTGTATGATTACAAACAAGGACGCATTCACATGCATAATAGAAAATAGAACATGTCGCTAGTTCTTGCCAGCATAATTATAGTTCTACAAACTATATAGGGATGTTGCTCCACCTCCCTGATTTTACCCTTCCGAAAGAAGTTACAATCAGTGAATGTTATTTCCCCCAAGAAGTAGTGAATGTAATATGTAACAATATAATGAAACATATACATTCATACGTATACAGGTGTTTTGTTTTGTTTTTTTAAATTGTGTATTTTGTGCTTTTTATTAATGCATGTCGTCTGGGAGTTCACTGTTCCACAAAAAATTGAACTCTTGCTCCCATGGATTATTGGTTTAATTCTGCTTCTTACTTCCAAAACACTGAAATTAAAGGGAGAGTATAGTATTGATGCAGATGAGGATTTGGCTTTTAACTTTTTACAAAATGCCAAGAAACCATGCACTTATGAAATAGCACAGAGGATACTATCTAAGAAGAATTCAAAGCTTATTTGATAAAAATCGGGTTTGGAATGGCTGGGACATCCCAAAACAAAGTAACCTAAAACAAATGAAGCGATATAACTAAAAGATGGGTTCCATCTTTTATTGGGATCACTCTATTTTGGATATCTCATCCATTTCAAAGCCAATTTTCATCAAATATGCCTAAATGCTGAATACCTCTTGAAATTACACGCTCTTTAATATTTCATATGAGGTTTCTCATTATCACACCAAAAAATGTTAGAAACCTGGGGGGCCTTTCATCAACGAGTTCGTCGGAGGTTTTCACCGACAAATTTGCTATCAGCCAATCAGACGCAAAGATTTCAGTAGCTTTTAACAGTTGTCAGTGTAAATCACTGATAAAAAGTTTCATGAAACGGTCCCCTGAATTTAGGTCTCAACCAAAACTATACGATCCCTTCAATGTACAAAAATAGATCATGCCCACAAATTCCAAGAATTCTCACTAAACAGAGTGCAAAATAAATCTCAATCATAACATTAACAATGACCTTCTGAGAAGTTGATTTTGAAAAATAAACTGCATCAACATAACAATGCCCATCAATGCTGTTTTGATAATTCGACAGGATTTCATACCTATTGCATTACCCCCCCCCCCCCCCCCGGTTCAATATCAGTTATTGTAATTCTCTCTGTTTTTGCAATGACCTGTCACAACCATTTCTAATTGCGTTCAAATTACTGTTCTTAAGATAACTTAAATATTTAAGCATATTTGTTTGACATTGTGGGACAGTGTATTGCTGAACACTCAATAGCACACCAAATTTCAGCTCATAGCAGGCTTTTCATTCAAGCCACGATGGAATTTATGAAATAAGATTTTATTGAACTACAGTTCGGATCAGTATTCCTTACGTTCTTTTTTTCGTCTCCCAAATCCATAATCCTTTTTGTATCCATGGTAATGTCTGCATCTATATGATATCTATCTATCTATCTATCTATCTATCTATGCTATCGACTGTGTCTACTATCTATGCTATTTATTCATCTATCAACCTATCTTATCCGATTGTCTGTCTACATAATATGTATCTCTCTATAAATATCTATCCCCAATATTAATTCATTTATCGATTTATTAATTTTTCATCATTTGCATTTAAATAATTTTCATTAGCTTCACGCTGAAATTTCTCTTTTGTGTCATTAAGATGTCCTGATCATGCATGATCAAGAAAAACAAACAAACAAACAATCAATCAAACAGCGTCGCCACGTCGCACACTGGTAGTTAGCCGCTTTGTGCTCGTAGAGATACTCTTAGGATCGGAGTATGGACATCACATTGCTCCATGATTGTGATGATTCGTGATTCGGTGTCCGTGGTATACTACTGTATACTAGTACTGAGTAGTACTAGTAGATGACAAGTGAGAGCATCACTTCCTTTATCATCTCTTTCGACGGGATCCGACAAAATACCTCTCTATCTTGTGAAAATAAGCCATTTACATACCAGTGAATTTCGTAAACGACTGGTACCAGTAAATCTGCCGACAAGTTCAAGCTGCGTTCATGAAGATAAAAATAAGGTGCATTGAGCGTGAGCCAGTGACAGAATTTTCATCTCATCGCCGCCCTGTTTTGTTCGAGAGATCGCGAGAGCGTTGTTAGTCTAGCTGCTGTGATATCGCGATCGCCTGCCTGCCCGTCATCATCGCATCACTCGCTTGTTTGTTCTTGTTTGTTCACCGGTCAGTCGGCAGCGGTGCCGATATATAACCACCATTCTATCGTCTCACTGCCCCCGCTGTTTTGATGGGCACATTTTCCAAAATGTTTTGGAGGGATTTTGGTATAGGAGTGCTTGTAGGTGCAAGTACTTCAGTCATTATACAAAGCATATTTGCGCGTTCGTCTGCATCAGAACTCCGGCAGCTGAGAGTGGCAGTAGCAGACCTGCAGCGAGAGTGGAAGGCAGTGAGAAGTCTACTTACACCAGATGCAATAGATGGGGACACAGTGCAGACTCTTCGGAATGCCAGAAGGCCTGACAGTTCAATCAGCAAACGAGAATGGAATAGTGTAACTGGGTACAATGAGCGTCCCACAGGCAGTTCATCTGATGAAGAGGATCTTGATTTTGAGGAAGCTAATGAGGGGTAAGAGAATTAGTTTGTTAACTCATCTTGATTTAATAACAAAAACAAGCAGCATGAGCTATAGAAATTTAATAGAATGGAAGATTTGTTTGTTTGTTTGTTTGCTTGCTTCAATTGACAATTCCAATCCATCTGAGAAGATCCTTGACCTTGCTAAAGTAACAAATAGAATGGCAGCAGGTGACAGATCAGATAGAAACTAGAACTTGACTTTGCTTGAAAAGGACTTTTGTGTAACTGAGAGGTATAGATCTAGACTATCTATGTTTACATTTTGAATTTGCTCAACGTTGATTTAAGGTACAAAACCAGCTACAAATCAGCAGTGATAACCACATTTGATGAGGGTTTATTCAGTGTTTTATTCATTTGTGTCATGGAATAAGGAAAACGGAAAGATGCAATTAAAGTTAATAACAGAACTTTATCTTGTGATCATGCTGCATGATATAAAGAACATATGTGAGAAATCACAGACACAGACTCTTACCACTTACTTTGGTACAGTAAATTAGTAAATTTTGTACGTGTAATAATTTCACTCCCAGTTTGATTTGTACTAAACAATGGTAGGCCTACACTTGTAGTTGTACAGCCTATAGGATTTTATCTAGATATCTAAACCTCTCTTCGTCTTCTTCTTGCAGGTTAGCGACCACAATCAACGAGATGATAATTCTGTCACTTTTGGTAGAGAGGTTGGCAGTGCACTTTGCAAAAAAAATTTAATATTAGCTTTGATGATAATTGATAATTGCAAATAAGGGACTCAATTTCAATAAACTTGAAAAAAAAAAAAAACCTCTCTGTCTCTAGAGTAGGCTACTACAGGGGGAGGGGGAGAAAGGGAGGGAGGATACTGTGATTAGCAGGTTCATGTGACATTCACACCTTTATCTTCTGACTTCCTGTTGTCTTTAAAAACTAAACAAAAAGAGCAGACCTGTACCACTGAAAGAATAGGTATAAGCAGCGCCCCTAGTCTCTTGCTTGTATTTCAAACAGATTCACATCACCTTTCCAACAACTGGGGAAGGGTTCTGGGCAGGGGTTTGAGAGCATCTCAGTCAGCCAGGAGGAGTTGATGTCATTTCTGTCGGAGATTGATGAACTGTTCACTGGCTCCGAGACTCAGCATGAAGAAGCACTCAGAAGACTACTTGCCAAAGAATCACAGGTAAGATTGGTATTGATAGGAAATGCTAAATTCTTTTGGGTTCGTGTCAGAAGGATTTGCATAAAACATTTACGGAGTAATTATCCCTGTTTGCGACAGGGTGCCTATTTGCCGCAGGGGCAGTTTTACTTATCAACAAAACAGTGAAAGAGCGTCAAGTGTGTCCACTTTAGAACAAAAGGGAGAGTTACTCGCAGATGTAAAGGGCAGTGAGGGTACAAACTCTCACACCTGATTGGACCTTTTCATCAACGAATAAAATGGCCCTGCTGTCAATAGGCAACTTGTCGCAAACAGGAATACTTACTTAATAGTAGGCCTACTGTAGGTGGTCTTACCTTGATCTTACAACAACATTTGTTTGTTGGCTGTCACTGCATGTAAGATCTGCCTTCTGCAGTAACAGTGACTGTACATTTATCATTATTATAGGTGGTCACAATTAAACAACATTATATTGCAGTCTTTGACCTATCCCAATAAATACAAAGTATCCCTTTTTTTCTTTTTGAACAAATCAAATTATAGCTTATAATTTTCTTTCTGTCATTTCCAAATCCTGGATACAACTTATCAGATTTCTTGGCAAGACTATATCAATGAAGAGAAAAAGGATTTTTTTTTTTTCAAATGAGATGTGTATAAAGCCTTCTCATGTTCCTCATTTGAAATGCTTAATATGTTTGTTTGTTTGTTTGTTTTTCTTATTGAATTCTCTCATGAGATGACAAAGTTAGTGATGGACTGTTGTTGATCTCAACCACAGTCATAATTATTACTGTCAATTTTGCCACAATTCATATTGCTTTTGTATGTGCTTTACAACTGTCATGAGTGCAGGAACCATTTCTACTTCTGTACTTGTGATTAGTATTTCCTTAGCACCCATGGTGATCACTATAGACTTCTGAATTAATTTTGTTTGAAAGAAAAAACAAACATTTATATGTCTGCAATTCTTTCTTTACACAACAGTTTTCATCAAAGACAGATTTCCTTTGGCGGCTGGCCAGAGCTAAAGTGCTCGTTTCAGAGTTTTGCAGAGTACAAGGGAATGATGAAGAAAGAAGGAGACTTGTATTTGAAGGTAAGGCATATTTGGTCATTTTTGTGAAGATCTGTGAGATGTCATATCAGAGATTGAAGGAGACATCAATACCATTATCTGCGACTTCTTGTCATGAATTACAATTGTAGGTCACGTCACAAAATTTTCCCTTTTTTTCAAATGTGAAACAAAAACAAAAATGCAAATGTAAGATGACATACCTTGTACAATGATAAATGCTGTAGAATTATTGAGTGTTTACTTAATCAAAGTGATCTTGTTTAAAGTCTAAATTAAAGGATGCATAATAGTGCAGAAGAAGGTTTTTGTTGTGAAATTACTCACTTAGCTTAAGTGATGAATGCATCATCTAATTGATTGTACGTATTTAGAATTTGATGCTATTTGTGCCAACACACACACATACGAAATCAGAGCTGACACCGGAGTGCCATTGCAAAAATATATCTAGCTTTTGTCCATCCTTCTTAGAAATTTTGACTCCAAAGGGGTTATTGATATCCTTTGATGAAGTTTTATAAAGTCAACAATTCCATGTACTAATACATGTCTTGTGTCTTGTAAACAAGGGCATTTTTTAACAGAGGTATATATTTTAAGAGTGAATGGAGAATTGAAATATTGTGATATGTTTCATGAATGTGTGGCGAATTGGTACTTGAATGCAGTCAATCTCTGTTTCTGTGCAGCCCGAGATGATGCGAAAACTGTCATTGAGCTGAACGAGGAGGTAGCGGAGGGACACAAATACTATGCAATCACCCAAGGCATTATCACCGACTGGGTCTCCTTCACAGAGGCAGCCGCTCTGGGCAAGGAGTACAAGGTACCAGCCCCGACGATATCTGCAGCATCATACCATTTTGCTCTGCAATGCTAGCATCCAATGCAATAATACATCATGGGCAATTGTGACGATGTGTTGTATCTATTTTTACCAAGACAGAGACAGGGAGTTTGCTGACACACTCTGTCAGTAATTTAAGGTTCCCGCATTATTTTCCAGGTTTGAAATGATAACCTTGTGTGCAGTTTGGTGCTAGTGCATACCAATTATAGGGATAAGTATCACTGTGTATTTCTAATTTAAGTATAGACAAACGTTGCTATAGTGTATCCCTAGAAATGCCTAAACAGTACTTCACCGGAAAAATAAATTTTAGTTTTGACATAGGCAACTTCTGTGAGATCCTCCAAGTTAACACATAGTTTGATTTATCTGATATTTGTATAATAATTGCTGTGTCTTTATTCATCAGTCTGTCCTATTTCTGTATAAAGAACAGTGTTATGAAGTTTTGCTGCATTTCTGAAGATTATACTGTATAGCAAGACCTCAATGCAATCAATCCTGAAAGAGATATCTATGCTCTAATT
Source organism: Diadema antillarum (assembly GCF_040938485.1). NCBI lineage: Eukaryota > Metazoa > Echinodermata > Echinoidea > Diadematoida > Diadematidae > Diadema > Diadema antillarum. The sequence continues at coordinate 1,693,763 of NW_027270925.1, read as the reverse complement.
TTTTGTTTTTTTTTCCAGACACACATGGAACGGGCTATTGAGCTGAAGCCAAGAGAACCTTATCTGAATCACCTGTATGGCAGATTCCTCTTCAATGTAAGTAATTCATTGTAGATAGTGATCAGGGAGCCTCTTTGGCTCAGTGGATTAGACCATTCACTCTCAATTGTGAGGTCCCTGGTTCAATTTTTGCTAGCAGCAGTGGTTGTGACACTAGGCAAGGCAGTTCATCCGCATTACCTAGTCCTTCAGAGGGGACGTAAAGCTGTTAGTTCTGTATTAGCTTGTTCTCACGCATTTACATGCTGCCATAGTGCAATGCTGCACACTGGCACTGGTCCAGTGGTCCCTGACCAGTAAAAATCACTGTCGAACCAGTAACTTTTTTTCAGGAATGGACCAGTAAAAAAGTGGAAAAACTGGGTGCCTACTGGTCTGACAGACAGGTCGGACCAGGAAACATGGGTTAGTGTGCAAGCCTGCATAGTAGCCATGTAGAATATGTAGAATAACCTGAATATATTATTATACACACACATGCATGCACACACACAGAAGTGCCATGGCAGCCAAGAGCATCTATCCTCCATTTAAGTTGAATTCATGGTTGTAGTATAACAATTGAATGAAAATTACATTTGAATGTGCCCGACATCAACATCCCATAGGATCCTCAAATATCTCAGATATTCAAGCATGCATATAACAGAGTGTCAACTTTATGACTGTTGTGTAAACGTGTGTCAGAGTGCCACATTCTATGTGATGACTGTCAGCACAATCAATTGTTATACATGTATGTCAATTGCGCATGCATGAATCTATTGTTAACTGCAAGCACTTGTGCCTTGCCTAAGCTGATTACCAACTGGGGGAATGTCAGTGCTAGTTGTGAAAGGCTTCCCTCCCAAAATAAGCCTTGCCATCCTGATGATCCTTGTGGCATATTAGTGTATGTATTAACATGTCCAACAAATGTCTCACAATCTGTGGAATTCATTTTCATTGCCAAGCTTAAATACTTTTGATTTAGAATGATTCATGCCATGGAATGCCTTTAAACTGCCTTTGATTGATGACTTGTTTACTCATTATGAAAGCTTGTCAAGGAGATAACCCAGAATTACAACATTACTGAATACATTGTTTAACCATGGGAGCTACAGGCACAGTTCTGTTGTCAACATGTGTTGGCGCAAATGACACTCTGTATCTCATATTGAGAGGAACTGCGCTTGTTTTTTTTTTTCTCTCTCTTTAAAGGAAATGTTGCAAAGCTGCCAAGTGTCTGAGTCTGCAGGAAGTTTACCTCAAAAATAGATTATTTCTTGGCATTTTGACAGAACTTCCCTGATTTGGGAATCATTATCGACTCCTGAGATGCATGTTGTGTAGGCAGCCCTGTATGTTCGGAATAGAAACAGTGACAAAATATGAGTATGATTGGACCATTGAAATAAATGTGATGACCATTTGAGAATTTGTGAACCAACTCATATACATTCATGCCAAGGAAGGAAGGCAGAGAAGGAATACTGTGGGACTTTTGCATTATGCCATGCAAAGAATGTGTATTTGCAGGGAAATTACCGGTAACCCGTTGAGGACGGACTGACTTTGCTATACTAGTAACACGCATTTCCCATAGACACCTGCCCGAGTATACTCAGGACTCGTCTTCAACGGGTTAACTCTTAACGTGCCATGGTCGCCGAACGGCGACCTTAGTCCTGACATGCCATGGTCGCCGATCGGCGACTAAGAAGAGCGAGAAAAGCATTGATCATTTAAGTCCTTATGGTACCGTAATGCGTTACACCAAGAAACTGCCAATGATATGTACTGGTAGCTAATTAGTATAGCCATCGTTTCCACTAAAAATATGAGCATGCTTACATTGGAAAATTTTGAGTAAATACATGATTTTTCAGCTAGATGTATTTTTTTCGCGTCGGGAAAATCCTCAGTGAGCGCACCCTCTGTAAGATGTGTATGGATTAAAAGTCTCATTGGTACACCACGCGTGTGTATGCTATTGAATCTGCGTGTATTGTCTATGCGGTTCCACTCGTATTGTTCCGCTTGGACGCTGTCCTGCGGGAAGCTGCTTTGATTTTGTCCCTCAAAGAGGTTCAGCTTAGGTCAGCTAAGGTTCGTAGGTCAAGTCTTTCATCCTTTTGTTTTGGTGAACGTCACTAATCGTCCCCACGCTAGCCTATAAGTAATTGCATGCGGACAAAGGCCTGCCGATTTCAATAGAGTACCCCTCCAGTGGTCCTGTTAGACAAAAGGAGGATTAGTAGGTTCTTCCTTCTCAAGTGGACAAAAGACACTCTTGAAGGGCCCGGGACAATCACTTTAGTTTCAAATACAGGATCTGGGACTAAAGGACTCAGATTTGGGAATGTATTACTGAATCAGAAAGAGAAATTGCTAAGACAAAATAAACTGCTAGTATCTTTGGAATCATACAATTCTAGAAGGCAATTTTGTTATCATTTGAAAGAGGAGATGTTGCTCTAAAACTTTCTCACAGAGTCAAGGGAGTGTTCTTTTGAAGAAAAAACACGACTGACTCTTTTTTTCCATACTACACAAAAATTTCTAATAGTTTTTTTTGATGTATCAATTATTTCTGCAATATTTCAGGTTCAGATAGATATTATGGCAAACTGACTACATGACACGAAAGAACAAACATTTCTTGATATATGTTGTGTAGAACTCAATTCAAAACAGTCAATAGTTTCAGAGATATGGCGGTTTTAAATGTCATTGTCAGTCCAGTTTCGAAACGTTCTGACGTTAGATAAAAACCTCTGGCACGTTAGGGGTTTTAGGCCTGGCACATTAAGAGTTAAGGATTATTCAGTTTATGCATTGATTGGTTCATCTGTTGCTAGTTTAGTTTTTGGCAAAAAAAAATAATTATAGTAATATCAAGTAACGATCATTATAGGCATAGTCATAATAGATCAATGTTGCTATATTGGGTTTTTATTTCCATTGGTGTATTCAGATCGCAAACCTGGGATGGATGCAGCGCAAGGCTGCGATAATGATGTATTCACTGCCACAGAGCCTTAGTGTAGACGATGCCCTCATCTGGTTTAACAAGGCAGAGGAATTACAACCTGGGTTTTCAAACCTGAATCCGTTCTACTCGGCAAAGGTAAATTGATTTCTCGCCAAAATGACTGAGTTTATGAATGCCCTTGTAATACACTGATGCTTGCTTTGTGTAACGTATATCAGAATCAGTTGTGTGCATTGTATGGAGTACCTGCACCCTCGTTGGTATTAGTAAGCGACACCAGCATGAGAGAAGTGCCATCTATCAAGTGATGATGCAATTTTGAACAATTTTGATTCAAGTGTGCCACAAAGGAGACCTGCTTCCATAAATACAGGTGCTGGTAGAACAGTGTCTCTTCAATGTCTCTTCAAATGTTTCTTGGAATGACCATTTACCAATCCTTATGCCGTGTTAAAAATGTGAACATCGCTTCCCATTTTATTATCGTAATTGTGCTTAACATCTCATCTGTTGCATGTGTAGAATGTTTGGGAATTGTATGCATTATATATATTCAGACCAATAGTTGGATAGTTTCTATCTTTTTCAAATTTGTGATGAAACTAGGAGTGTGTGATATCTGTGATTTATCTGGGTAGACACAGAAACATGCAATCAGAAAATACCAGGGTTATCAGCATCAGCGTCGACTTCAAGATGGATTTTCAGGCACCAGGATGTGCCAGATCACTTTTCAATATAGGGAAAGATATTCTGAGATGTAACACAAACAGTGGGGTGTAAATAAATCCAAAGATTACCTTGTAAAGTATTGACGTCATTGACATATATTTTAGTAGTATAATATTGTCTTCTTGATTATAAACTTATTTCCCAGTGCTGCATTGCAAAAGGAGAGACGGATGCTGCAGTAGAGTATTTGCAAAAGACAATTTCCTTTCCGGGCAAGAGCTTTGAGGTAAGAAAATCCATGTGCATTATGCATACTGCCTTTTTACTGCTTGCGTTTTTCTTCTTTAGCAATAATGTATTAAATTGTTTCTCACATAGTGCATTTCTACTGTTGATGTAAGTATTTACAATTTGATCTCATGTTTAGTTGGGATAGGATCTTTTTTTCTTTTCTTTTTTTTGTACTAACACAGAACTATTTTACTCAGGTATAGGGCAAGTCTTTAATTTTGTTGTACATGTTTACATCGTGATGTAGTTGTGTTTCCTCATAGTGTGGAGCATTGTATATGAAATTCAGATTCTATCCAGTGAGAAAACAAACCAAAGATCACAATTAAACCAACTAGCTGGAATGGTATGATGGCAAAAAGTATTCTCCATCAGAACCTAAAGTGTGTTGTTGCTACCATAACTGTCATAAATCATGTTTTATGACTGATAGTCATAAAATGAATGCAATGTTGATAAAACATACTCTAGTGTGTTGTGAAGTAGTCTTGTATCATTAATATCATCATAATCACTTTTTTTTAAATCCCCCTCCTACTGGGATATTCATTATTCTATATCAAAGGTATATTCATCAAAACACATAATATTTCAGAACATTTGGAAGACTGCACTTTGAAAAACAGGCAAGGAACTGCTGTGACTCACAACAGCATAGTAATATTGTCTTGAGTTATGGTATGTAATTTGCAACACAGGTTTCAAAAAGAAGTTGCAGCTGATTAATAGTGCAGATATTTTTGTTCCCCTGAACAATTAATCAGTTTGTATGATTTTCCTTTCCACAAATTGTTATCGCCTTTGCAGGAGAAAGAAGTACGGAGACAGGCAGAGGAGCTTCTACTGCAATATCAGTGACTGAAATATGCACTAAGGTAGCTCTGTATTGTTGGAGACCCATGTTAGGAATTGATATATTTTTGTGTTGTTGTTTTAGAGAAATCCATGTGTTTTATGTGAACATGGAGTCATTACATTCCACCCATAGATGTGTTTGTTAAGTTCTTGCATATTCTTCTCAGCCAGCTGGTTTAGTTTGAATTTTGTTTTGTTCAGTTTTGAATAATATTTTTGAGAATGGCATAAAAAAGAGAGAATAGAATTAAAGGACAGAAAGGCATGCCACACTCCAGTGAGATGACATTTCCTGAACAGTATCTTCCAGATCTCTTATGGAAGTTTTATCTGTGTGATGTCATCACTTCAGAGATGAGGGACTGTCACAAAGCATCAAAGCCAGGTGTGTCACACACTCTGCTACATCAAAGGTCACTGCTAGCAAACTCTGTCTCCCCCTCCCCCTGGCTTATTCGTCACGAACAAGTAATGTACTGTAAAAGTGGTTATGTTCGTGCAAGTAATTTTTTGCGCTCGGCCGGGTATAATGATTTGTGCATGTTTTTAATTCCGCGCTATCAAAACATTAGATACTGTAAAAGTGGAAATTTTCGCGGTGTTCAAATTTTCGCGCATTTCGCGCAACCAGAAACTAGTGCGAAAATAAAAGCACGCGAATATTTTTGCTTGCCATATGTGCCTGTGCGTGATGTCTTGATTCCGCGGAATTAAAAACACGCGAAACTCTTCCGACCCGGCCAAGCGCGAAAAATTAGTCACGCAAAAATATCCACTTTTACAGTAGTGTTAACATATCACAAGCAAAAATATTTGTGTGCTTTTATTTGTGCGCTAGTTTCTGGTAGCGCAGAATGTGCGAAAATTTCCACTTTTACAGTAATCGACACTTTAAACTTGCATTTTTTTAGGAGGTTCATTGTACTGTATCTAAATAATGAGTTGGAGAAAGGGACATGATATCATCTGTATTTTTTGATGTAGTATACGCAGTACTTTGCTTTGCTGGCCTTTGTTTTATGTGTTTTGACTGATGCAAATATAACTGATTATATCTTCTTGTCATGCTTTATCACATCTTCACTTGTGTTTGATGCTCATTGTATTCATGCTACTCTTTGTCTTGTATGTGATGCATGAGACATAGGGTTATGTTCATGATAGCCAGCAAAATATATACTCACTAATATGTGTTTTGGCTAATTGGACTTTTATTACCATGCAGAATTTCAATCTGTTTATTTACTTTGCATAGTATTATAAGAACATTTGTAAGTTTAACCATCACATATTCTGAATATCATTTGATAATTACACCATATCTGATTATAGATTTACTCAAGCACTGCTTACTCAATGTCTTGTAATAGGGAGGAATGAATGTGTTAGGCTTTTATGACTTAATGTGATCCAAGAGTTGACGCTGCTAAGATTTGGTGTAATGGTGCACTTCACCCATTCACAAGGGCCAATGCTGTTCTGAAATTGATTCTCCTTACGTCCGTACCCAATGCCAGAGACTCCAACCCCAAGCACCTTCTGATCTGGAGATTCTCCCGCCTGAAACCCTTAGCAAACAGGAGACTCCAACTTGATGTGTGCAAAGCGCGAAATTCCCACGGTTCTAGATGCTCTCTGGTGCTATCTAAGGCTTATTTTTTAACATACGATAGAAATAAGTAAGAAATCCTTTCCAACGGGAGACAAAGAGCCAGGGCGGGAGAAATTAAATCTCAAACGGGAGAACGGGAGATCTTGCAAATATGGGTTTTCGGTGGGAGATCTCCCGTCGAAAACGGGAGAGTTGGAGTCTCTGCAATGCAGGCTGGGAACTGGCCTTAGTCTGGTTATAAACAGATGTACAGTCCAACCTCAGTTGTTCGGTCATGACAGGAGACCGGTGCCTGTCCAGATAAGTGGGATATGCTCAAACATGACACTTTAAGCAAGATGTGTTGGGGATATGTACATTGTAAGGCATTGTTAATTTTCTATTTACCGTAATGATTTACATGATATTTGCATATTATATTATTCAAGTTATGTGGAAATGAAACAGAATTTGGGTAGAGATACACCTTTCTCTTGGTCTTTGTTCCCTCTAGCAACAGTATTTCCAACTGAAAATGCAAAGACAATTGTTTGCCAATCCATGTCTATTGGTATTAGAAAGATCGGGGGGAAAGTGATAGCCAGAGTACTGAGGTTGGACTGTATTCAGAGATATTATTTTCAAATTACCAGTCTGGTTTGCAGGATTAAGAGATTGAAAAAGCTGATAGATTTAATCCCATCTGTGATCTGTAAGGTGACTTACTTGACTTCCTGCAGCCCAAGTACCGACTGGACAATTGTGTGTTTCCAAAATCATTTAAACTTTGGTCTTAAGAAGGCAGTTTTGTGGTTGTTTATTCTCATAATTTTAGTTCTTGTTAAGTTAATAACGGTGCAATATGCTTTTAGAAATACAATCACACGTAAGAGTGCTATGGTTTTGATATTGCATCCCCGCAAAGTATTTTATTAAGTAAACATTCTGTATTTTCAGTGAAATAATCAGTTGTGCAGTGCAAAGTATGGAAAAACGTCGGGATTGTCAAAGACTTTTATTTTCATTCCTCTGCAGGGCCAAATTAGTTTATCAAATGCCTGATTTGTTTCTGTGACATTTTAAGGGGGGGGGGGGGGAGGAGTAATGAAAAGATTTTTAGATTAGTTGTTAATAGTCTATCTTACATTAAATTTTGTTTGTTTTTGTTCTGAAATGTATTCACCATGACATAACCTTGTTACAGCCAAGGCAAAAACCTGCACAAATGAACACAAGGAAAGAGTATATGATTGATCCTAAAATGCTGGGGATATATCAGGCTTTCATTTGTTTGATTGTCAACTGCTATGAAGATGTGAATGTCATTGTGTTAAGTATACTGAAATGCTGCAGTTACACCACTACATGTAGCCTAGTGAAAGCAATCACATGGGGATATTTTTGTGATGTAAAATGGGTCTGAGCTAGCGTGCAGTAGTTCAGACATTTTTGTGGAAGTTTTCCACCATTCTTTCTTTGGGAATATAAGAGATGATATGTGAAGTAGACCCTACCTAGTGCTACAAGGACCATGTTATGTGTAGGGTTACAGGGTACACTGTACAGTGGACTGCCATCATAAACTCCTTGGGAGCAGTTAAATCACTTAATTGTATCAAATTTTTTTTTTTGTAGCAGGGTTTTAAGCCATTGAGAATGGACTGATTTTCGCATTTCCCATAGACACGCATTTCCCATAGACACCTGCCCGAGTATTCTCGGGACTCGTTTTCAACGGGCAAGAACTAGAACTTATGGGGAAGAAAAATGTCTTTCTTATGTAACAAGAGTTTATGATATCAGTGTTCTGTGTCACAAGTATACACCGTGGCCATGTGTCCCCTTTCCTCCATTTAAGTGTTTTTTTTAAATTTTTATATTAACCAATTATTGGATGTTTATAATTCTTATTAAATGTCGAGGTCATAGGTGATAGGGAGTGTTTAGATTAGAATCACCCATTCAAGTGCAGGAGATCTCTCAAAGCATCATATGACAAGTGTTCATCCCATGCATCCTATGTTCAAGCTATGTACCAGTCTTTTGGGATTTATGAGGATATCTTAATCCTCTAATAATGGAAATACCAAAGCCTCACTTGATAGAGGGTTCATCTTAAAAAAAGGACCAACAGTGATGAGTATGAAGCTATCCAGTCTTAGTAAGGCAGTTTATGTCACTCCTGTAAGGCAGGCAGTTTGTGGGATCTGTCATGTTATGAAGATATAAGATCACTTGTCAGAGTGACTGTAGCAAGTTTCACCTATCACAGCATCAATTCAGGAGTTGGTAGATGGTACGAAAAGGAGAGATTGCTACATGAAATTGTTAATGTGTTCATGATAGGGTAAATGTATTGCTTGTCTGTGTAGAGGGTTAAAAATATTAATTAATCTTGCATATGGTAGGTAAATGCACTGTGTCCTTCAATAGGATAAACGAGTATAAAGCAATTTATATGTACAGCTCAAATATTGGGACTAGAAAAAGAGCTTTCTCTTGATGTATTTAACACACACGCTTTTCACATTATGGTCCACAAAATCCTTTGATGTGTGTGGAAACTGAACTTTCTGGTCATTGAATTTAAAGGAAGTATTAGATATATTTGCCAAGTTGATAAATAAAAATTTTATAATACAATTAATGAGGCTGACAGAAGAAATGAAAGTTGTTGGAAACACGGAAAGTATTCATATGTGTAAATAATAATGAAAAAGTTATGTAACTTTCATGAAAAAAGGTGTTTATTGTACTCTTTGCACCCAGTACATTTTACACATTTTACATCAATGGTATAAAAAAGGTGACTTGTCACATGCAGCCAGAACAGTGACAAATAGTTTAGAGATATTGACCACAGTGAGATGATACTGTGCCAGGTATTAGCTGAGATTTGCAGTATTTATGTTCCAAGACTATTTTTAATAGACTATTGCAATTCCTACCTACTTGTGAAATCATGCTTTTGTATAGCTGTTGACTGTACATGTATTTTGAATTTTACAGTCACTTGAACAGTGGCAGAATAGAACATAAGTTTTGCAAGCAAGTGCCAGCCACCGGGTACAATCTTTCCTGGGCCCCATTTCATGAAAAGTTGATATGATAGCAACTCTTGCTGGAATGGCAATTGTCATAGTAACGACAAGAATCCAGCTTCCTGATTGGCTATTGCTATTGGAAGTTGCCATTCCAGCAAGAGATGCTATCCTAACATCTTTTATGAAATGGGGCCCTGGTCTGTCCCTGATAACATTTAACCCAGGGAATATGCAAATATTACTCCAGTTGTATTATGGATTTGAGGAGAAAAGGTAACATAGGGACATGGCGTGAAATGTGTCACCTCAACTACAGGTCTCAGTCTGTCATATTAGAAGATGCCAGAAAATGGGCCAGTAATACCATGTACAACATTTGTGAAGTTCTATGATTTACCAGTGCAAAGCAAGATGTGCATGTACTTTTCAGTTTGTGCTAAAAAAGATCTTGGATATAAGTGATATAGGACCCACAAACATTATTTCTACATACCCTGGTATTCATATGATGTTTGCATGTGGTTGTCATATACGGATATGCATGTACATACTGGTATACATTAAAAAAAAAAAAGACATGCTATTAAAACTTGCCAATGATATCTGTATGAAGTACCGGGTACATTTCAGTATATGCATGTATTTTACCAGCTTTTGTTTTTTTAGCTACAAATGGTATTGCAATTTATGTCTTGAAATATTTCAAGTGTAATCCATAAGATTTTTTGCTCCTTTTTCTTCTGTGGCATAGTGTTGAGCTTTGATTGTTCAAAGAAAAAAAAACTGCTCATATTATTATATATTATCACTTTCCATATCTGTGAGCATCTAGAGAAATCTTTGGTGATTTGAAGCTAACCAGCAATGTCCAAGTTGTACTTGTCATTATTGTGCTGGTCCCTGCGCTTATGCATCATCGTATAACTTACTGATTCGTCTGTTCTCAGAAGTCACAGAATTGATAGACATTCAGTGGTCCTTCGATGTATGCAATGTGCACACTATAGGGCTTTTTACACTTGTGTTTCTTAACCCCGGACTTTCTCTGACCCAGGACTATCGTTAGTCCCGTACCAATTTTTTCAGCTTTTTACACTCGCCAATTAGTCCCGTACTATCTCTTGTCCGGGGCTAAGGAGAAAACTGACCTTTTTACACTCGTATTTCTTAGCCCCGGACTTTCCAAACCACATGAATATTCATAATTACGCTGTGTACTGTACACGCACACGCACACACCGGCAGCACTTGATTACCTCGTTTCTGATTGGTCAGTGAGGGTCGGACTTCGTCTCCGTCGCTTAGCCCAGGATTATTTTTTCGTTCTGTTTACACTCACTTGCTTGGCACCGCAATTGCGGTGCTAACCCCTGCTATTTTGCAGGGCCAGATAGTACGGTACTATCGGTGGGGCTAGCCCACTTTGGCAAAAACGAGTGTAAACAGAAAGTGGGCTAAGGATAGTTCCGTACCAACGGTGGGGCTAAGGCCCCCCCTTAGCCCCACCGTTGGTCCGGGGCTAGGCAAAAATTTACAAGTGTAAAAAGCCCTTATATGCATGTTCAAAACTTGCTTTTCTCTGAATCAGTTGTATATGTTTCAAATTTCAAAGTTTGTGTAATATTTCGGTAATGCTGCAAAGACCAAAAGTGCGTTGTGTGGCATTTACAAAAGTATAGATCTCGACGTCTATTTTCTCTCATACATCCATAGAGAGAGAGAGAGAGAGATAAATGATGCTTACAGCTGCAACTGAACAAACCAGAAATTTTTGCCTGCATGAAACTGTTGTGAATTTTATGAGGAGCCAAGATTCGCGAAAGTAAAATGCATGTAAAAGTTTATGTGTGCACAATTTATCTGCGTGTAGTATACTGGTAATTTTTTTATGGTCGGCAATTCACGAGAGTTTCATTCTGTGGAAAATGCAGTCAGCTCCGACTAAAATTTTGTGCCACAAATGTTTCTGGTTTTACAGTATTTCACCTTCCCCCCAAAGTATTTTCTTTTCACGTGTATACTTGGTATAATTTGTGGAGAAAGGAATTCCAAGGAACTGGCATTTCAAATTGAAAAACATCTAAAATCTGATATGTGGGGAAACCACAAAGTAATGTAGAAGAAATCCAAGGACAGTGAATACTGAAAGGTAAATTCCCTGGCATAAAAAAGTTACAAAACAGTAACTGATTGTAACCTAGTGGTTAAAATCCTGAAATTCTCCTTTTCCAAGCATATGCATCCCCCAACTTTTTTGTTACTCACCATCTGCCATATTTTTGTTTTTTCTTTCTGGTATGAAATAGAAATTTGCATCTTTTGACAGAAGTGATAAAATCTGGTGAAATGATGTGAAAGAAAGACATTTTATAGCACATGTGTTTTAAACCAGTCTGGGTTTCATGCTGCCCTGGACAATATACGTGGTAAGCAAATTCTTTTCTATGGCACAAGGAAATAAAAGCAGATAACAAAAAGATAAAGAATTCTCATTACAAAACATGAATGACAGGACTGTACTGTATTGAATGAGGATTTTTCATATGACAAGCACAATTTGTAGGCCCCAGTGACCTTGTTATGAATGGTATTTGCCTTTATACTTACCAGATGCACATGTACCTGGGTGTAGATGTCATGATAAACTTGTACAAATGTGAAGATGTAAAATGTTTGAAAAAAAAATGCAATAAATCAACCTCAGATTTCTGAGTATGATTGATAAGAGTTGCACTGCAGTAGTCATTTAATGGTACATGTAGTACAAACGTGTATTTTGCAGGTACTCTGCTTCTGTATAACCAACTACACAGGAAATTAACTCTTTATGTGCCACGTTCACATGCCTAACCCAGTCGACAGCATCCTAAATTTGCATATTCTGCTCAAATGCACAAACCCACCCAAACTGATTGATAAATCGCCGAATGTCACAGTACAATGAAAGCATTTCTCGCGATTCCATTCCTGTCATATGTAGCTTGCATTTCAAGTGGTGATTGAATATCAAGCAGTTTTCCCTACTGGATTGGTGAGTAAATTCTAAGTTCCTGTCACTGTTTTGTGTGCAAAAGTCATGGCTGTACAATAATGTACCTACTGGTCATTTGAAAGAAAAACAATTACTCATGTATAGATTCGTCATATAATTTACATCAAATCACAGCTCGGCATTTTCTTTGCAACTTCAGTCATTACATGTCCAGAATAAGAACAACCTATAAAAGTTACACAGATTTGAAAAACAATGTTTTCTCAAAGCATGACTTACAAGAGGCGAAAGAACCGTGCAGGGGTGACACCATCACTACGCTCCATCAAGTGGCTCTACTACTCGACCAATGTGAACACATCCTGCAGGTGCTCTCTGCCTGACTTGCTCCAAAAGGTATTTGTGATGACGCTACAGGCATTTTGTCTCTAAAAAGTGTATCCTACTGAGAAGAAAAAGAGGGGATAAGTGCTTTTTTTTTCTGGTTTGATATATTTTTCTCCCCGCTTGGGTGAGATGATGCTAGTCTCTGCGTAGTCCCTTCCTCTGGCTGAAACTTTCTCCTGGTTTAGTGCTGGACAAATGTCTTTCCTCTGCAGTTATATGAAAACACTAGAAATGTCGCTTTGGCGACTGGTATGCCGCCGCCATAATGCATGATTTTCCCAATAGGTCTAGATAGTACATGTGGACAATGTGTGATTACATTTTCACAAAATTGGCAAAATATTGAAATAACGAATTTGTCATAAATGTGTTGAATGTTCATCTTCCTTGACCTAGGTTTAATTGGATGAATAGGAGAGTTAAGGACTCTAACTTGACTTTGACCCATTCATACATTTAGGCATTGAGTAATTTTCAAGGTACAGGTGTGGAGAATTGGTGTGAATTTCTGAATTGAATAGTAAATTGTTACCATTTTCATCTGGCCCTTGACCCTAAAATTCATAAGATAATCACTTTCAGGTAGAACATGTATAATATGTACTAAGTTTCAAGATAACTTGAGCCACTTCCGAGATATGGAGGAAAAAGTAAGTTCAGCACTTTCACTTGATCTTTGACCTTTTGACCTTTGAGAAGGAAAAAGAAGAAAAAAAAACTTTCCAGAGAATTTCTATTAGGTTACACATGCATACACCAAGTGTAAAAAAAAACTAACCCTGCTGGCATTGCATAAATATGAGGGAAATAGTAAAATTTTGAAGTGTTGCACTTGACCTTTGACCCCTGACCTTTGACCCCATGAACCCTACATTCTCTAGATAATCAATTCCAGTCAGTACATGTATATACTATGTTCCATGAAGATACTTTGAACAATTTTCCAAGGTACAGAGAAAAAAAGAAGTTTTAATATTTTTACTTGACCTTTTGACCTTTGACCTTTGACCTCATGACCCAAACCTTCACCAGAGAATCTTAATTGGGTAATACATGTATACACTAAGTTTCAAGAAAATATCTTCAGGCATTCAATAGATATGGTGGAAATAGTGAAATTGTATGTATTTGACCCTGACCTTTTGACCTTTGACCTTTGACCACATGACCCAAACTTTCACCAGAAAATCTTAATTGGGTAATACATGTATATACTAAGTTTCAAGAAAATATCTTTGGGCATTCAATAGATATGGTGGAAATAGTGAAATTTTATGTATTTGACCTTGACCTTTGACCTTTGACCTTTGACCTTGAGCATGTGCACCCAAAAGTTGATAGGCACAACTTCACCCCCTAATACACATACATGCCAAGTTTCATTAGGATACCTCAACAGGTTTTGATAGTTACCTTGTCCACAAAATTCATTACGGACGGACGGAAGGACGGACGGACGGACGGACGGACGGACGGACAACCCGAAAACATAATGCCTCCGGCACCACTTCGTGGCGGAGGCATAATGAGGGATTAAAATCAACAGAATATAAAGAGAAGAGGACTTGAAAAGACCATCAACTTAGGTGATTATTTGACTTATGCAATAAGGCACAGAGGGCACATTTGACAGTGGTGTACACTAAAAGACACACATGAATGCCTGGTTGGTCTTTACAGAAAGTTTATTAATGGTCATATGCCATTACTGACACTGAATAACAAAACAGAACAAATATATCACATATTTTTCCCCCTTTATTAAACTCCTTTACACCTCCCCTGGGACCAAATACTGGTACAGCCTACAAGTGTTTAATGGTAACAATGTGATAACACTTGTATTGGACACTTTCCCTCCTTTCCTAGACTACAAACGACTTAGTTTGACCAGCAAGAAGAGCCCGACTGCACATATCTTCTATGGCTACATAATGATGTACAAACTTTGCTAGACTGTAGAGACATATTGTACAGAAGATTAACCTGCTATTCAGTAAGGTACATATTCTTGAATATCTTACTTCATCATGAGCATACCATGCTTCCATCATCCTTCCTGGAATCAGAGACAAGTGCTTAATGTTTCACAATCACTGGATACTCCTTGATTTGCATGAAATACAGTCAACCTTGCCTAAGTCAAATCTCTTTGGACTGAAGAAATAGCTTCCATGTGGAAAAAAAATTGACTTATGAGGGATTAAAATCAATAAAATATAAAGAGGACTTGAAAAGACCTTCAACTTGGGCGATTATTCAAATTATGTGAGGTTGACTTAACCCTATCTCTGTCACGGGCCGATTAAATCGGCCCCAAAACTGCAATAGAAATGCTTCGGCCGATATTATCGGCCCTATTTTGATTGACAGATTACTTCAAAGGCTATGACACTACCACTCTATAAACTCATTTGTGATTGGCTGATAGTGTAAGGAAACGATTTCCAGCGTGCAAAAAGCTTCCCCACCTTTAACCAATCAGGAAAGCTTTCTCAAAGTCCAAGAAATTGTGGTGGCCCCGCCCATGTTCATTTGCATTCAGACTGCAATGTATTGTGTACAGTTTTGCCATGTGTGGAGAACTTACACGAATCTGTATATGTGGGACTGTCATTGAGATCGCCGCGAGCGGTGAAAAGATCGTACACGTGGGTCAATTTTCATCTATCTTATCTAAGTCCAAATAGTAAAACATGAAGTGAAAACATTCAGATTAGGGATTTCAACATCTCTGAATTCTATGAAGGGGTATAGTTTCAGTAATATCGGCCTCATAAATGATCTGAAGAATAGATAAACACTGCACATTCGGTGCAGCAGTTGCAACTGTTTACTCAGCACTAACAGCAGTGCAATGGGTCTCTAGTTAGCCGGGGCCAGCGGGGCAGGTGTACGGAGCAATAGGGTTACAGTAGCTTCCTGCTGGCGGCCTGAAGCTATACAGTCTTGATGTTGGGGTATGTTTGACTGTTTATTATTATTACATGATGAAACCGTCACTATGCGAAACTTCAGTTCAATGCAGGTTTATCATAAAGAAAATGACTGCTGTGATAGTTAATTCTGTTTCAATAAGGAAAGTGCAGAAAGTCGTAGACTAGTATACGAATAATTTATGAGTTGTGAGTGCATAGGGCACGAATATCGCACGAGGCGCGAGATGAGCCACTGGTCTATTCAACAAGGCGCGTAGCGCCGCGTTGAATAGACCAGTGGCGAATCTCGCGCCGAGTGCGGTATTACGTGCCCCAATGCACGAACAAAATCATAAATTATTCGTTTTATACAACACCTTGTCCACAATCACAATAAAAAATTAGTGACCGCCAACTCAGGAAGGCCCAAAAATAAATGTAACAATTAGGCAGAGAATTGTAAACCACCCTGTGTACTGCTTTCAAACACTCGTCATGATTCGACCACACAGTCACAGGAATCACGAACTCCGCAGGGTCTATACCCATTCTACGCTAACGTTAGATCGAGTTAGGCCTGGCTGTTAGGTCGATCTGAAATGTCGGTAGATCTAGTAGTAGGTCTAGACTTTGTCTATTTCCGAAAATGATTTTGTATAAAAACACAGAAAAATAATCAAATTACGGTTTCTCAACTTGAAATGAAGTCTTGATGTTGGGATCACTGTGGTCCACGTAGCAGATCAGAGTCAAAAGTAAAAACACAGCAGTACCGCTAGGTGTATACAGGCCGCGATACATGCAACTAGCTAGGTAAAGTAACTGCGCGTACACGTTAACGTTGCAGTACTCCGCCGCGCCTGGTCTGTATGACTTACCGGCAGCGCAGCGCAGCCGGCCAGCACGTACAATGTAGTTTGCTGGCGCTTTGCTACGGGTGTGAGCCACAGAACTCTGTGAGCGGCCATGCATTAGTAGCCCCCCGCGAAGCCGTGCTATAGTACCTTCGAGCCGTGCTATAGGCCCATGCCAGGGGCCTATTGTATGGCTGTCACTCTCAATGAGTTTGATAGGTATTTTCTATTGAATGTCATGTGACATGTTCTTGGCCAATCACAATTCGACATCATTCTGAGGTGTTGTATAACATATGATGATCAACTGGAATGCATGGACACTCCAACGTCGATATTTTCAATAACATTTTTTATCCTTAGATTATCTTATCATTATGGCATTATCATAGGACAAGATTAATATAAATTTGAAAAAAAAAGCACAATTCAATTTATATTTTCAGCATGACAAGATACAAACACGCTTTCTACGGTTTGTCTACTTTCACTTTAGTTTCAGGCCAACATCACTCACAAAATCAGAAATTACACAAAATGTGTGAAATTTAGGTTGTAATTGCCACAGACTTTTGTTCATAAAATGAAAAGTACTGATGCTATTGATGAACAAATCATACCATCTGAAAGCTGAATAAATTCTCTACAACATCTATGAGACCTTTTTGTGATGCAAGCTCATGTTGTGTGGAAAAATGAGGTGGTAACATGTAGAAATAAGTCTGCATTGATAATTATGTGACATAAGAGGGCGTCCTACTTAAAATTGAAGTGCGCCCTCACTCAGATTATTATGGAAAATGAAAGTTTAGACCATAAGCTTTCAAATGATGTATAACATGACACATTAATGTCAATAATAATAATCAGAAATGGCCATCAACAATCTTGTGTCTGTGCACTGTAAAATGTCTGAGCAGTCTGGCTACGGCGTATGTGACAGATATAGGGTTAAGCAAGGTTGACTGTAATGCAAATTGTGATCTCTTACAATGGGGGAAGACAACAATCAAGCACAAAACAGGATGCACATTGCATACATAAAATGTCAAGTGCACAAACTTAATGCAAGGGATGCTGTAGTCAATGTAAGTTAGTTTTTGCCTAAACTTGGGGTGGTATTCTGAAATCCTTCCTAGGAAGAAATTTCTTCCTAAGTCAGGATTTTTTCCTAAGTGGTATTCTGAAAATCTTCCTAAGTTTCTTTGTAAATCTGTTCCTAAGTTTTTTCCTGAACTCAGGAAGAAACTTAGGAAGGGGCGGGAGTATGCAAATTTCTGACTTGGGAAGAAGTTGGTATTCTAGAATGCACTTAGGAAAGAAATTTAGGAAGATATTCAGGAAAGCTCCACCCCTGTCCTAAGTACAGTGTACATTGTTAAGAATAGCAAGCTGCAGACATCATGATAGGTGCACTTGTCATTCACTGCGCGCACATGTACTTTGATGCACAAAATGAGCATGAGAAAGGGGACATGCTGCGCACACGTGTATTTGACCGTACGTCATAGTAATATGCAATTGTCATTGGTTGGTTCCTTATGATATGGCATTCCGTATTGGCTTAAGAAAGGACGTGGGGGGATAAGGATGACCTAATTTGCATTAAGAAGTGCCTAGGAAGAAATTTCAGAATACCAATTCTGTCTTTCCTAGGCATTTCCTAAGTTTCTGACTTAGGAAGAAACTTAGGAAGAAACTTAAGAAGATTTTCAGAATACCACCCTTGATCATCTTAATCATGCAACTCTACCATTTAAACACCATGTAGAACACCTTTGCTCTGGGTCTCTAAAAAGGTTGTGTCACAAGAGTTGAACACAAGAACATGTTGAGATGGATGGCTGATCAGGTTCGTCATCTTTGCTCAGGGGTAAATGAAATCATTCCTTTCACACATGAAAATACAAAAATCTGAATGCTTATCATTAACACTTTGTAGATATAGCTGGCTTGGAAATTATAAGAGCACATATGAAATCATACATTTTACATGTTAATTAAAGCTGTTTATCTTCTTTATTTCTGCAAACTGCCATTGTATGACCAAGAGCAGCACAATACATATAGACACATCCTCTCATGAGATGGTGCTTTAGCAAGGATCTTATACTCAACAGGCTCAGACATTCCCCTCTTGATCTGCCACTTACCTTTTAAGAGGAGAGTTTTCTCTGTGAGAAAGTAAAACTGAATGAAAGAAGTTTCACGTAGGCCGCAAATGGATGAAAATTTTAGCTACGTGAGACAACTAGCTTGCAAGCTGTGACATTCTCTGTCAGCTTCATATTTTTAAGTTGCATTACATGGGTTGTCTGACAAACTTGCTTTACAGCATGACCATCTCTCTAGTATAGCACTATTCTCTTTGCTTTGTATTTGCAGTGACCAACATATATTTCCCCCCTCGAATTGCTGTAATGTTGACTTCCTGTTTCTTGGAAGATGCGCAAAAGCAATGTTCCAAATATTTCCTGGACAAAGTCATGATAAAATGTTTCATAGGAGAACAGAAAAAAGTAAAAACAAATCAGCGATGTTTTATTCAGGAGGGAAAAAAGAGAGCTATACCAGAGAAATTTCAGCCATGAAATGATGATGGCGATCCTCGTGTCAACAGAACCCTGTTTATTGTCACTGTTGTCTAATTGTCCCTGATGTCTCATTGTTTTACTTCAACAGAGTTAACACTGAGCTGTAGCTATGTTGCACTGTTTTTCACTCAGTTCTATTTCTCCTATCTTATTTCTGAGGTAAATTCTCCATCAGTTGCATTCCATATCATATCTGAAACTACTGAGCCTTTATTCTTTTCCATGAATGAAAATTGCTTCCCCTTTTTTTAAAGTCCACAGTGACATCACAGAGTTACTATACAGGTTTGTAGTCCAGCTTCGTTTCCAACTTCTTGTTGTCAGACACTTTCCTGACCGCCTTCATGAAATCTTCGTCGACCACGTACTCGCGTTCTGCTCGTATCGCAAACATACCTGCAGCACAAATATAAACATACACACAAAAAGATTAGACACTTTATACAGTGCACTTCCATTATAACGACCACTGATATGAAATTCTTGTTACAATGAAGTAAAAAAATGTACTCTACTATTTGGTTATTAAGATACAAAATTTCAAAACAAAAAAAGAAAACAGCCAGTCCAGAGGGCTTTGTTATAACAGGAGTGCATTGCATACCCAGAACTTCACACACAGTCTCTTTTTAAAACATGTACATAATCAAACAAGAAAATGCTTCTGGAATGAGAAGAGATAACAAACTCCCTATGTAATGAACAAAGAAGCTGTCAGTCTGGCATTCAAGTGGAAGTGTCAGAAAATGTTTACTCAGAACCAGTTGTCATCATAATAGGTGGTATGTACCTGGACATGACACTTTACTATAAACTGTATGTCAATACATTAATTAATGATGTAAAAACGACATTGGTATAGAAACATGATAAAATATTTTTGTTTCAAGCACACAAAGCACATAACACAAATATGAATATAATGAATACATGTACGTGCTATATATTTCAAGGGGGTCAATCAGAGTTTTGACCAAGGGATAATGGCAAGTTGGTCAAACAGGCAAAACCTTACCAGCCTCTGTGCACACATTCCTGAGATCCGCTCCATTGAATCCGTCTGAGAGTTTGACGACAGCCTCAAAATCTACAAATTATCAGAGCGACAGAAATACACATAAATCACAGAATGCTACATTTGTGCAACACTTCTGAATAACTGCGGCCTAAATCATATAATGATGTAACATATGCATTGCACACTTAATTCATACCAATGTTGTCAAAATGACATCATGCATATGAGTGGAAATGACTTCTGAAACAGGAAGCTGGGAACTGATCAGAGGTGGGATCCCAAATGGGTACAAACCCTAAAAACCAAGCACCAGCCCCAGCACAGCTCCTAGTTTGTTCAAACAAGTGATCTCAGACATGAGTATAAAGGCAACATCAGGGGTTCTATGCATCATACTGGTACAAACTGAGGCTGGTTTTCAAGCTACCGTGATGTTTTTGCATCCAACTACAGCACATTTCATGCAATTCTGCTGTGCGTATGTGAAGCAATCGAAGCATTGAGCACTGAAATGTGGCTTAACACCAGATCATCAGCAAACTGCACGAACAGGCCTATGATAGATGTGTAAAAAAAAATTCCATGAGGTGGCCACTACTCGTTCAGTCCCTGGCATGATTATGTTTTATGCACTGCACGCTTTGATGTGATCAAGGGTCTATTCCATGCCCAGGATAAGTAAACTTCATGAAGACTGACAGTATTACTCACCGATGTCGCCGTGTTTTGTGATGGGGGCAGCGTGAATCTTGAGAATCTCTAATCTGGCCTGCTCATTTGGAAGTGATATTTCTGTTCAGACAAACAAACATTAAAGAGAAGTTGAAGAATACATGCATTGCTGCACCTAAATCACGTGGAATTCATGTTTCTTCAGTTGTGACATGGTAGTATGTAATATCTGTCTTTTAACAGGAAAAAGTTAGATGCTCCATAAATGTGGAAAGTTCATGCATAGAGAAAACAATATTGGTATGAAATAAAGCAAAATGGGAAAAAAAGAACTATCAGAATTGTACACATAATGGTAAAGACACAATAATTTCAGCTAATTTCTGAGAATTAAGGTAAGTTGACGACAGAAATGTGTTCAGCTGAGCTAGATAGCATGCCTGCATTTTACTCTGCCACTGTGACACAGTTTTGGCTCAGTTTAGGCTGTCAGGAAATACAAATATGCAAGGTATCATTATTGCATCACAAGGTGACAATGAAGTTTGGCTTCATACCTATCTTTCTGTCGAGCCTTCCTGGTCTGAGGAGGGCGGGATCTAATGTGTCTGGTCGATTGGTGGCCATGATGATCTTGACTTTACCCAAAGTGTCGAACCCATCCATCTGGTTCAAGAGCTACATGGGAGAAAATAAGAAATATGAATGTCAAAATCTAATCAATGACAAATCTTTCAGTCACAGAGCAGTGCTGCGAACATAAGAGTTGATTATTTGATAAACATATCTACTACGAAACACAAGCCTTGAAAACAGTGGAGACGCCACAAGTTCCAGCTTTCTAAAACTATTTTCCTGAGCACAAGCATGGAAAAAACAACACAAAATATACAGCCCCATCCCCCACCCCCCCCCCCCCACCCCCCAAAAGAAAAGAAAAAAAAACATCCAAGAACAAACCACCAGCAAACTTATGGCACCCACAGTCCTGAGACAAACAGATATTACATTAAATGATACTAGTCATATCTAACACCATTCATAATGACACCAGTTACAATCTAATTCAGTATTGATATTCAATGCTACATTATTACATTCAATACATTCAGAAAGATAGAGAGAGATATAAATGCTCTTCAACTATAAGCTCATCTAAATCTCTAGTACTGCTAAATAATGCAAATCCTTTGCTCATCTTCTTCGCATTACACTTTCAAAACTTATCTTTCCACAAGTGGGGGAAAGTAAATAATCGACAGAAGCCGACACTATGCATCCATGAATGTCAACAAAACTAAAGTCCTATACACTCACCTCCATCAACGTTCTCTGAATCTCTCGATCCGCTGACGTTCCCTCAGAGAAACGCCTTCCACCGATGGCATCGATCTCGTCCATGAAGACGACACACGGTTCGTGATCCCTGGCGTATGCAAACATCTCTCGGATCAAACGGGCACTCTCTCCGATGTACTTGTCTACAATGGCACTGGAAACCACCTGTGGAGTAACAAAATGAAAATTGACTCCAAGTACTAATGGTAAAGTAATGAGAGACCGTGTGTCTGTGCGAGGAAGTGACTTTCCCTTCACACAGCATGCTGATGCATGGTAAAAGTATATACTGAAGGCAAAAATATATATTTAAGTGGGGAAATTGCATGGTAATTTCAAACAGACTACTCACAAATCTACCTTTCAAACTTCATGCCTAATGTTGAATCCAATGCACAATAATCTCCACATATTCAATTGGCTTTGTGCAGAAACAGATTTTTTAAAATTCCATGTTGTCTTAGAAGTATTTGCTTAGTTAAAACTTTCATTACATCAGGTACAAGTCAATGTTTCTTCACATAGATAACTCTCAACATGCACAATGCTATCTTTGCATTCTGATTTACAGGTCATTCTTTAAACTTATTATTTTTTTTTTTTCTGTCTGTGCACTGTATTCATGTATTTTGCCAATTCATTATCTTTGACTATTGCGGTCTGACCCTTCAGCTGAAGTGACGTTGATCAGTGGATCTTATGTACTAAGGAATGAAATAGAAACACAAACACAAGCTTACGTAATTCAAACACTCACAAGACACACATTCTTGTCAAACTTACCTTGAGGAAATTTGCATCTAGTTGACTGGCAACAGCCTTTGCAAGCAGAGTCTTTCCAGTTCCTTTATATAGGGAAAATACAAATGAAATTGATCCAAGTTACTAATATTTTGTTCATAAGCATTAATATAGTTATACAAGGTGATTTGAGGGAAAGCAACTGAGACAGAACTTGTATGGAATGATTCCATGAAATAGGAATCAGGGAAAGGTATGTGTAATTGGACAGGAAGAAAGCTGGTTGTATTTGCATGACTGGTAGTTATCAAGAATATAAATGGAGACCTCAAATTAGTTGTGGAAACTGTACATGTCACTGCTCATGTATACTTGTGCATTTCTTGTTTTCAAAATAGTTTACTTCAATTAGTATGATGTAATCAACTTCCATTGTCTTTGGGGATATCTTAATGAAACCTTCCAATATATCTTTAGCAGACTTATAAGAATGACGTCATTTGAGGAAGCTTGAATAATATCAATACTTTTCAAACAAACCAAATGAAGAGTATTATGCATGTGATATCGCACTTTTGTGATTTTATCTTGTGTTACTGATGCAAATATCATCTCAGTAGATGAACTCTTCTTAAAGGGATATAGATGCTGAATTTTGTATGCATTTATATACTATATCGGCCCAATTTATTTATGTTGTCTTTTTGTTTCAGCAACATCCGCTTTAAAGTTTTAAATAGTTCAGTAAAAGGAGTGAAAAACCACTCTCGCAGCTTCCTTGAAACCTTATGCAGTTTAGCAATTTATGATTGTTATTTACGATGAAATGAAATGATTTTTCCCATATGGGGGAGGTGGGGGGGGGGGGGTTGAAGCAGATGATCATAGATAACTTTTCCAAGCATACCTGGTGGTCCATACAAGAGGCACCCTTTGGGTGGTGTGATTCCAACTCGTTGGAACAGCTCTGGGTTCAACAGGGGCAGCTCTATTACCTGTAGTGGAGCAAAATAAGAAAGGAGATAAATGGGACGAAAGTCAACACCATGGTATGACAAATCTTATTAAGGCAATGAGTATAAATCGGTCAACTGAAATATTCAAAGTTAATGCATACCTTCGTAACACACACTCTCCTTGCAACCCATTTAAAGCTTTCTCCAGAGACTTGCCCAAGGGTTGCCCTACATGCCAACACCAGACAAATTCAAATTTCATGCAAGCCTTTGAAACAAAGACTTCCTGACTACTAGAAGCCTCCCCCTCCACACCCAAAGTTTGCCTGACATAGCAACAATTATAAAATGGACTGTAGAATCTCTGCAATCTGATGGGTCAATGGTCATGCATTGATTTTTACTGATCCACACTGAGCCATGCATCCTGCAAAATCCAAACGCATGGCTCAAGTTTTGTATAGTGTTGTAGGTGTACCGGACACGTAATGGGGAAAATGGTCGTATTTCATGAATTTATGGACCCATTTCATAACACGAATGATGTACAGGCCTATTTTGTGGATCAGTGAGAATTGGATGCTCTCGTTTTAACTTCGGAACAGTCTAAAACCCACTCGCTGTGCTCATGGGTTTAAACAGTTCCAAAGTTAAACTCGCGCATCCAATTCTCACCGATCCACTCTGTCCTGTGCATCATTTGTATACTAATGCACGTAAAGTCCATTCCAAGAATTGAAATGCACTGAGAATGGTCAGGTGGATGGACTAGCTTGTCATTGAATCCTAAGAAAAAAGACACACATAATTTGAATTCACCAGTAAACTGGCCGAGACAAGCCTTTGTATTATGCACATCTCTTTCAGCTCTTGGCAAACAGCAACAAAAGTGCTAGCACACCCTAAAAACTCACCTCTCTCAGCTCTCTGATCTGTTCTGCTAGACCTCCTATAGCCGAGTATGAGACATTTCCTGGATCTTCGTGCGACATGTTGTACACCAGTGGGTCAACTTCTCTCGGTAGATACCTGCAAGTGTGACAAAAAACAGCACAGCAAAATCAGATGTGCAATTTTTGTTGTTGTTGTTCTTTTGAATATCCTGTCAATGGCTGAGGTGTAAAATGAAAGTTCCAAATGAGGTTTCACATGAACAACAAATTCATTGTTAGCTTCATGTAAACAATACATCCTAGCACCGCAAAAAAGTATTCTCAATGCCATATTTAAAACTCAACATGAAGTAATCAGTAACAATGGAGGAATAGTTCAAATGTAATTTGCAGTAAAATCTTACAAAACATGAGACCATTGCTTAAATCAATCTTACTGTGCATTTACCTATGACACTAAATGGTGGCAGGGAGATAGTATCAGGTAAATGAATAACGAAACAATATTTTGAAAAAATCATTTCTTTGTTTTCTCCATTGAAAAAACCCACAAAAAGACTGAAAAAGGGAAACACAAAAACATTTCAAAACACTTGAAATTATGGTATAAGGTGATGCAATATTAGACCTGCTTGCAGTGTTATGTTGACTAACCTCATGATGGTCAGAGTGGTCATGTCCAGGGCCACCCTAGTTCCCTGCTTGAGTTTTGTCTTGTCAAGTCCTCTCCTGCAGCCAACCACATATCTGGGACCATTCGTTGCCTTCACGATGACTTCAAACACAAAGGGAAATACACTGAGAACATAATGAGGTTGTACTAAGCATACCTTTCTTACATAAAACATAGAAGTCCTGAAACTTCAGAAGGTACACAAAGGGCTGACTCTATCCATTCAAAAAGATGTAAATAATTACTAATTGTCCTTAGGCGAAGTAAAAAAAAAACCCAAAAAACATGTTTAGCGTCCCCACTCGGTTCCCTTTTTTAGTCTTTTTATTTCTTTTTAACTGGAAAAAACTGTTTGAAAAAAACAAAGAAATAAGTAATCTTTTTTTTTTTGATTTTTAAAAAGAAAAGATTACGAGTATATTCAGAAAGAATGATAAACTGATGTCATATTCTGAGTCCAAGTGGGGCTCATCATCCCCCATCCCCTACCCCCCCCCCCCAAAAAAAAAAAAAAAAAAAAATTGAAAATGTGGCAGGCAGATATTTTGAAAAAAGAAAAAAGGTCTTCCCCCTTCCTTTTCACCACGATGCAGAATGCTCAACTTGTATTTGTTTCCCCCCCCCCCCTTTATAAATACTGAGGATCATTTTAACAATTTTAAAAGGAGAGATGTAAGATCACATCTTTTGTCATACTTTTACAATCCCTAGCAGTACTGTTAAAAATTCCAAATAAACTTCAAGTTTGGCTTTAGGGAATGTGCAGTATCCCCTGGAAGCCAGGACACATCTGTGATCACAATGCAACACATAAATGAGGTCCACAGAATACACAAAATCAGGGCAATCTATTCAAAGTTGAGCTAAGCTGTATGTAAGCCATACAATATTACAATGATGCATTCAACAGCTACTTTCATATATTTGCAGACTGTTAAGAGCCGCCTGTGAATGTCACTGACAGAACAACAATGTAATTTGTGCCTAAAATGTCACAAACTTTTTTACTTTAAATATGAACCCTATTTCATGACTCAACCCATGATATATCAAGGAGTATATAATCTAAATACAGACTTAGTGACAAAGGCAGGTTATTCTGACAAACTTTTCTTTTTGAATGAAGCTGGATGTTTATGTCAAGATGTCATCATATTTTGGTGATTCAAGCAGCAATCTTTGTTGATTTCAGTAATGATTACGGAAAGAAAATGAATTGAATGACACATAACTCACACTTCTCTTCTGTAAGCTGTTTCAGAACCTCACCAACAATCTGTAATAACAAAATAAACAGTGAAACATTCATGGTGACATTCAACTGCTGTACTATTACAACAACAATTTCTAACAACATATGCGAGTATTATATACTCTTCAGAAATAAAACAGATTATTGTGTTTTGCAAAAATAGTCATGACAGATGTAGCATTTAGAAAACAAATTACACTATCATCTTGTCTATTACTTGGCAATGTTGGGTATTACTTGTTTTAGGCTGATATGATACAAAACTGGCACAGTGAGACTGATGTTCAACTTACCTGACCAACACTTTGCAAAGCTTTGAGATCATTTTCCGACTTGTCATATTTCTTGGTAAGCTCCTTGAGATTCTCCCGCACTGTGATAGAAAGATGAATGATGTAAGACATTTCATGATTAGCCAGTTTACTAAACATTACAACTTGTTCAATTCAGTGGGTTGAGAACAACATGCCACACATCTGAGGCTTTGAAGTCTGACAAATCTTTGTAAATCATCATGGTAAAAAATGAACATGGCATAATCAACCTCATTTTGTCAGTCTATCATAGACATGACCATCATACAGAATACACGTCGGCTAAAGTAATCATCCATTTGCGACAGGGTGCCTATTTGCAGCAGGTACAGTTTTATTCATCTGTTCATCTATAGTGTTACAGGAAGTGAGGGTACTCTAGTAATTTAGTTAGTATTAATATCTCGCAAGTGATTGGGTCTTTTCATCAAAGTATGAAATGAACCCTGCCGCAAATATGCACTCTGTCTCAAACAGGTATGATTACTCTAGTCCAGCCACATAAAATTCAGTTCCATCAAACAAAACATACAGTCGACCTCGCATACAACTGTACCTCGAATCAGTCAGGACTGAAGAAAATGGTTCGATGTACACAAACTTTGAGGTATGTGAGCATGAGTTTCATAGGAGGGGATACACCAGGAAAAATCGGGACTTTTCTTTTGCTTCCGAGTTAAGCGATATTCGGCTAAGCCGACGTCGAGGTATGCGAGGTTGACTGTAGATGTCTACATAGACTAACACGGGTTCAGTGCCATGGCATGACCACTGCACTGCACTGCACTGGTCCACTGCATAGCTGCACTGATTGATCATTTAAAATAGGCCTTAACAAAGTTTTAACAGAGGATGCGATCTATCATAAAGTCGTAAACATTGCTTGGTGATGGCAGGAGAGAAGTGGCTACAGAGCTGTGACGAGTGACAGGCGATTCAGACAAAGCAAAAAATGAAATTGCGCAGTGACAAGAATAGTATTAGTAGGGGTCCAACACATCGATTTTATAGTTGAGTGACCCGCACCTCGTTATAGAGTGGTCTTGTTAACATTTAGAGTAGTGGACCCAGTTTGCGGCAGGTTTGAAAGGCCTTTTCAAGGGTATTTAGTAGTATTCTGGTAAAACAGGCAACAGAAATTAATTTTTTTTTTTTTTTTTTTAATTGGAAGAGGCACCAAAGGCCTCTTGACACTGCATCACAATTTTGTATGGTGAACAATTACCCTAGTCATAATAATCAATTTTATGCAGAAAATTTGCAACCACCAAGAGGACCCGGTTTGCGGCAGGGGGGTCCAGTTTGCAGCACCCCACACAAAAATGTCCCCTGATTTCTTCAAACATTACAATTTTGCAAAAACAAAATACTTTTTGATGGTCCAACTAGTTTTCAGCTTGTTAGAATACTTTATTTGGATTCATTATCGCGATCCTTCACGATATCATAGTTTTTCAAGATCGCATGTATTTCATCAATTTCCACCCATTTTGACATGTAAAATAGCGCTATGTGTGTAAATCCTATAGGGGTGCCGCAAACCGGACCCATCCCCGACATTTTGGTCACTGTTGCAATCCTCAAAACTGACAAAGGAAATGAATTTTAGAATATTTAATACAGTTACACGAGGAATCCTTACCATGCCAGGCCTCTTTTGATAGTAAGATTTTGTATAAAGATACAAACAAGAGGATGATGCATGATGGTGGTTGCCTAGCAACAGAACAAAATCTTAACGTTTTGTTAAGAAAGTCATACTTTTTTTTTTAAAATAGCGTGACACAAACGGTTTAAATTATAGATTTATGAAGGCCATCATCCAAGTTATTTCATGATTCTGGTATCAAAAGAAAGCTCTTTAGTTGCTCTTCAAATAAAACAATTTAGAAAAAAAAATGCCCTTCTACTTCTGAAGATAAGGTTAGATATTCCGCAAACTGGACCCCTGCAGCAAACTGGTGCCCCGACTCTACATGTATGGATGTTTAAATCACATTTCGTAACTGAAATTCTATGATTAAATGAAACCCCACTCACACATAGGAAAAATGCTGAAGATTCCAATACTGAACCACAAGTTCACTGATCGATACCGGAAATTTGAAGCTATCGTCCTCAAACGCAAACAATGCGGAAAGTTGTGCACTAAGGAAGGGGCCCGCAAGGCCTGCAAGGCCCGCAAGGCCCACAATTCGTTACCCGCGCTCCCATAGACAACGCACGTAAAATTCTATTGTCAATTTTTTAAAGGTTTTATCGTGTGAACTGTTCGAAATGTTCAAGATAGACATTTTTTTACCGCAAAATATGAAATTTGAGCCTCATTTGCCGATTTTTTTTCTTCGTCATCCGCTCGGTGAGAATGTGTACGGTGATTTGTAGGATGAATTGTGATTCTGGTGCAAGGACTAAACGTTAGGTGCGAAAGACGTCAATTCTTTCATTGCGAAAATCGTGTCCGGAATTACAATGCGATTTTGCACCGCGCAAAAAGACAACTTTTTTTAGAGGGGTAATTTATGTTTGAAGCATATTTTCTAAAAACTGGAGCGGACAATTGACAGAAGTTGGCTGAATTCGTAATTTCCAGGAGTCTGTGAATAAGTGGTGTTATTTTTAGCCGAAATTTCATCCTCTGAGTACGGAATTCAAAGCCACGAAAAAAGCGTCCGATGATACGATAACAGCGGGTTTGCATTGCCCCACCGCCGCCGCCGAGGCCGGTTGTTCAATACGAGCAGCCCACTCTCTGAGATAGGCGACACAGCAGTGACTCGGCACAATAGAGGGTACCTACCCCCACTACATCAATTAAATTTGCCTTAATGCGATCAAAATATGTTTCATTTGGCAGCCATTATTGTCACTCAATATTCCTACTCACTTTCTTTGAGACGAGCATCGAGTTCCTTATGCTCAAGCAATTTCTTTCGGTAATCTTGGATTGCCTTCTCTCTAGCACTGGGATCCGCCATGATGAATTTAAAACAGCTACAGTGTGTGCATGTGTAAAACGTGTGCACAGCTACATAAAGTACATGCATGCACTTATCGTGATCGCAAGTTCGTGTGTAATATTATATCGTCGCTGTAGTCAGGCGGCGCCGCCGATTCGACTTGCACATGGATTCAATGTTAGGCGTATAGAAAGCTAGACACTTCTTAAGACGTTGCCAATTGGGAGCACGCTGTGTACAGAACCACTGATCCCTATGTAAATTTCATAGAGATGCATCGTCATCATCATCATCATCGTCATCATCACCACCACCACCACCACCATCATCACCATCATCATCATCATCATCATCATCATCATTGTCAATGAATAGAATAAATGAATATAAGTTATCATCTAAAAAGAAATACCAGTAGTAAAATCTTACAAGCACAACAGTGAAATTTTTAGGCCTATTGGAGGAGATGGAGATTGGGCTTTTAACCCGTTCCATACTGATTTCTGAAATGTCCATAGATTTAATACGCATTTCACCAGGTTCCCGTAAGGAACGGGTTAACTTTTTGCGAGATACCAAGATACTACTTGTGAAATAGTACAGAGCATATAATTCTTAGAGGAATTCAATGTTTGTTTGATGAAAATCGGTTTTGGAATGGCTGAGATATTCGAAACAAAGTAAAACAAAGCGATCGTAATAAGTGGGTCCCATTAATAGGATCACTCTGTTTTGGATATCTCAGTCATTTCAAAACCAAGTTTCATTAAGTAAACATTGAATTCTATTGGAATTACATGCTCTTTTAGATTTCATAAGAGGTTTCTCATTATCTCACCAAAAAAGAAAGAAAAAAAAGTCAGAAACCTGAAGTTAGAACTCAATCAAAACTATACGATCCCTTTAATCAAAATCGGATGAAAATGAAAGAAGTTATGAAATTGTAAAGTTTCGTTAATTTTCACAAAACAGTTCTTGAACAGTCAAAATGGATATGTAAATAGTCGATTGATGATGTCATTGCATCACTCTCTACCATATACATCATGTATAGGCCCTACATAAACTCATGAAATTTGCAGTTTTTTAACTCCAAACAGAATTATCCCCCAGTCTCAAATCCTGATACATCCGACTGATCATTATTTTGAAGTTTTATTCAACAAAATAGAAATAGAAATATGTTTTATACTTTGATACAAAAATTTTCGCCACTTTTTGGTATATGATGGCTATAAAAATAGTGGGTGATGACATCAAAGCGGCGGGTGCTGTTCGTTATTCCGAAGGTTCGATATTCCGAAGGTTCGTTATTCAGAAAGTGAAAGGGGTCCGAACATTTGTGGCGTTATTCCGAAAGTTCGTTATTCCGAAGATTTGTTAATCTGAAAATGAAATTCGGAAAAACGAACCTTCGGATTAACGAATCTTCGGACTGAAGAGCCTTCGAAATAACGAACCTTCGGAATAACGAGCTGTAACCGACATCAGCAGCCATCTCATTTGCATCATTAAACTGTTCAAGAACTGCTGTACAAAAATGAGCCTTGAAATGCATTCCTTACTTTCAATCCGATTTTGGTCAAATTGTCATTGTTGTGCATTTTATATTTCCTTTTTCTTAAAACTAAAACTTTCAACTAGTATGGAATTCTCCTTAGAGTGATGGTATCCACTTACGGTTGATGGGGCTTCCGGTTTCCAACGTTTTTTTTTTTTTATGCTGATTTTTTTTTTTTTAGACTGTTACTTGAGAACCTCTTATGAAATAAAGAGCATATAATTCTAAAAGGAATTTAAAATTTATTTGATGAAAATTGGTTTTGAAATGGCTGAGATATCCAGAACAACGCGATCCTATATATCCGAATTATAGGGATCAAGGTTCAAAGTCTGTTTTCCTCTGCTCTCGACTCATAAGTTATACTCTTTATATATACATTTATAAGTATATCCTCTGCTCTCCTTACTCGATGTATAAGGCACTATACTTTCCATTGCTATAGCCAAGGTTTCAACAGCTCATCCTCCCTTCTGCTCGACAGTAACTTTCTCCTCTCAAATTGATGTCGCTCTATACACTATACGGTATAAGTGTCTCTATAGTCTCCCTCTATTTTATACACTCGGGCTCTACACTCTTTCATAATCCCTTTACCTTCTGGTCTTATATACCCATCGTTTACACTGTATTATAATAATACCTGCCCTGTCATTTAGCTCCCTACTGGTGGAGCCCTTATTCACGTGCTCTACATAAATCACTCTTACACTAACCCTTCTAACTCTGCACCGATCCCTTTAACCCCTTCTGTGCCAGAGTCTTCGGACTGTGTGTACAATGCTATGAGGTTTTCCCGTTCGTTTCCCGTTCGGAGGACCCGAGTTCGAATTCCGTCCATCACAGTTACGTCCTTGGACAAGATGTTTTGACCCACTATATTATGTCCCTCTCGACCTAGGTGTATAAATGGGTACCTATGGCAACGCCAGGGCAATAGTAATTGCAGGGCCCTCTGGTAAAGCACTGGCAACACTGAAGAGGCTACCCTGGGTAAATAAGACCTTATAATAATAATAATTATTATTATCATTATTATTATCATTATTATTATTATTATTATTATTATTATTATTATTATTATTATTATCATTATCATTATTATTGTTATTATCATCATCATCATCATCATCATTACTATAATACCAGTATTATACATCTCCTGCTCTACATTCTTTATTCCATTTATACCACCTCTATATCCTCTCACACAAGCTTCCATTAGTTCTCCGCTATCACACACAGTCATTTCTAATTATTCTTTACAGTGGTAGTCTGGAATGGCGGGGAGGAGGGTGGGGGGAGAGGTGTTACGGCACATTTTTGTAAATCGGTACATTTTGGTAAATTAATGTGCAAGTTACCAAGATGTGCCGATAGTCAACCTATACCTGACGGGATCAACTGTATACCAAAATGTGCAGTTAAAAGTGGATTTGCCTGCACATTTTGGACAATCTGCACATTTTGGTAACTGAGCTAAAAAACCCATGGATGGGCTTGAGATTTATAATACGGTCCTGCAGTAAAGACAGGCAAGACACTTATTTAGCTCATCCGAGCTGAAGGTTCGAGTGAGCTACTGCGATTGCTTTTCGTGCGGGTATGCTGTGTGATCTGCGTGCCAGGTGCGTAGGGCTGACAACTCAGTGAAGGAATTTATCTGAAGGAATGGTAGAAGTACCACAGAATCACTGGCGTAGCCAGGGGGGGGGGGGGGGGGCGATGGGGGCGGTCGCCCCCCCCCCCCCCCCCCCCCCCCTAAGATTTGGACCGGGGATTTGGGAGGCGGAAAAAAAAAATGCGTGTATACTGTATGCATGCACATGAAGCTGGTCTCCTTTGCAACCTTTCATCAAATAAGATATTTTTTTTGAATATTTCACTCAAATTGTGCACCAGATCGTTGAATTTCAATTCAAAATATGCAAAATCTCTCGTGCTTGGGAGGGGGAAACCCCCTCCCAAACCCTCCCCCTCTGTGCCTCTTTCCCTAGCTTAGTACACTTTTTAGATTTGCACAAAAATTATGAATAATTCTGAGTGCACAAGACTTATCACTTATATTCCGAAAACTCAAGGTTCCCTCATGTATAAGGGGAGTTTCCCCTTTTAATCGACCCTTTCCTCCCTCAGTCCCCCCCCCCCTCCCCATCAGTTGGTGTTTTTTTTTGTGATTTCCCAAATGTTGATTCCATCAAATATGCGTATACGAGATATCTCAATTTCAACCTCAAAAAGGCAAAAGCTCCATCGGAAGGGAAGGGTGGAGATTCACGTCGATAAAACGCGCAAAAACAAGCATCAAATTGCACTATTTGCAACATCAAAATGCAAAAAGTTCTCACCGTGGGAGGGGGGACACCCCCCTCCCACACCCTCCCCTCCCCCTCGCTCGCTCCGCTCGCTCGGGTTCAGTCGCGTTCATGATTCAGTGAAAAGAATTGATACAAGAAGTGTATTCAAATTATACAATTTTACAGGCAAATTGTTCAATAATAATCGACATCAAAATAAACTGCTACCTTAAACAAGTGGGACCGTTTCACGTCGATAAAACGCGCAAAAACATGCATCAAATTGCACCATTTACAACATCAAAATGCAAAAAGTTCTTACCGTGGGAGGGGGGACACCCCCCTCCCACACCCTCCCCTCCCCCTCGCTCGCTCCGCTCGCTCGGGTTCAGTCGCGTTCATGATATTCATGAAAAAAATAATACAAGAAGTGTATTTAAATCATGCCATATTACAGGCTAATTGTTCAATGATAATCTACATCAAGATATACTGCAACCTTAAACAAGTGGGACTGTTTCAACTCGTTAAAACATGCAAAAACATGCATCAAATTGAACCATTTGCAACATCAAAATGCAAAAAGTTCTTACCGTGGGAGGGGGGACACCCCCTCCCACACCCTCCCCTCCCCCTTCGCTCGCTCCGTTCGCTCGCGTTCAGTAGCGTTCATGATATTCAGTGAAAAGAATTGATACTAGAAGTGTATTTAAATGATACCATTTTATAGGCAAATTGTTCAATAATAATCTACACTAAAATATACTGCTACCTTAAACAAGTGGGACTGTTTCACGTCGATAAAACGCGCAAAAACAAGCATCAAATTGCACTATTTGCAACATCAAAATGCAAAAAGTTCTTACCGTGGGAGGGGGGACAACCCCCTCCCACACCCTCCCCCCCCCCCCTCGCTCGCTCCGCTCGCTCGGGCTCGGTCGCTTCGCTCCCTCGCAGACTAACCGCCCCCCCCTAAGATGAAATCCTGGCTACGCCGTTGATTTGGCCGCATATTGGGACTGCGAAATACCTGCGTGAGAGTTGCCTGCGAGGTGCTGCCGCTAAGGGACTCCTACTGGCGTTCATGCGTGTATACCTCTGTTGGCAATTCCCACGACTCGCCCAGAAAAAATGTTGGTCATGCTGTAAACTTAGCTGCGGGTAAATCGGACTTGCGTGCGCACCTCCGGGCAAATACGGGCGAGATACGTACTAGGTACTGTCAGGTGAGGACCAACTGCGGAGAGCTCTGGGTAGCAAATTTGCTTCCCCGCACGTCAAACTTTCCCAGATACGGAATGACAAGGCCTTGAGCATGTGCAAAATAATTTTATTCCGAGTGAGTCGCGGGGGTACACGCAGAACACCAATAGGAGACCCTTACCGGCAGCACCTTGCAGACAACTCTAGCGCAGGTACTTCGCAGTACCCGTAAGTCGCTCGTGACAAAAAACGGATCGGTTTCAAAGTTCTTACCCAGGTCAAACGGAATACACGCAAGTAGAAGGTAAGTAGCACGCGTCTAGCAAATAAGTGCGAAACTCGTAAACATTCTTGTCCGCCCGCAGAAAATTTTCCTGCGTGCTGAAAAATCCCTACTCGCAACAACCCGCGTTGAATATACACTTTGTAATGTCCAGAAAAGTGTGACACGGCCTTCAGGCCGTGTCATATCTTTCCGGGCAAGACTTGCGTGCGACTTGCGAAGAACAATTTTTACTACCCGGAGGTCCCCGCAGATGACCTGCACTTAACAGTACCTAGCACGTATCTCACCCGTAGTCGCCCGGAGGTGCGCACGCAAATCCTTTTTGCCCATAACCATGTTTAGGCCTTGTCACACCTTTCCGGGCAAGCTACGCGGACTTGTTGCGTGTGAGGATTTTCCAGCATACCGGACAATTTCTGAGGGCGGACAAGAATTTGGGTGAGTTGTGCATGTGTCTTACTTGCTGGATGCGTGCTACTTATGTTCTTCTTGCGGGTATTCTGTGTGACCTGCGTGCCAGGCGCGTGGGGGCTGACAACTCAGAAATTCATCTGAAGGAATGGCAGAAGTCCAACAGAAATGAAAGAATGTCATTATCTTGGCCGCGCTGGCCGCATACGGGGATTGTTAAGTACCTGCGTGGGAGTTGCCTCCGAGGTGCTGCTCAAAACTTGGCTGCGGGTAAATCGGACTTGCGTGCGCAGCTCCGGGCAACTACGGACGAAATAATTTTCCTGCGTTCTGGAAAAACCTTACTCGCAACAAGCCCGCATAGCTTGCCTGGAAAGGTATGACACGGCCTTTAGGCTACCGAACTCATTCGGTGTGGACAAAAACCAACTGCACTTTTTTTTTTTTTTTTTTTTGTGATGATTGTGGAGGAGCAGAAAGTTACCAAAATGTGCCGTCAATGTCCTGCACATTTTGGTAAATTTACCAAAGTGTGCAGTTACCAAAATGTGCCGTAACAGAGTTACGGCACATTCTGGTAAATTGCACATTTCGGTAATTTACCAAAATGTGCAATTTACCAAAATGTGCCATAACAGGGGGATCACATCTTTGTCATCAAACCCAAATTGTAAGCTATTTTCGTGATTTTTGTTAATTTATTTATGTTGACTGTGGGATTGGACCCCCTCACTAAGTAATCGTTTGATGCATGTATTCATCCAGATTCCTTAGTGACATTTTTCCATGCTAATTATTGAGCATTACAATCTGTGTACAGTAAAAGAGTTCTGCATGCTGTAACTTTACCCCTCACCACCAGAAAGGATAGCGCCCCCTAAAAAAACCCAACAACAACCCAAACCGCAAGTTCAAAGGCGTGTCGTTTTTTTTAAGTCGACACACACACACACACACACACGTACGCACACACAGACAGAAGGAAGATAAACTCTTCTCAGTGTGCATCCACAGGAAACATATTTGATTACTTTTTAACATTCTGATTTCTATAGCACAGACAACATGAATGGTTTATCTACACCAGGTTGTTATACATCGTACTAATAAATGATATCTAAACATAGATGTGTAATAATGGTACTTAAAAATTGTAGAGGACTTATCTCTTCTTTTCATTGTTGGTATGTTTAACTTTGGAATGTTGTGTGAATTGAAGTTGTCAGTGAACCACATACATTATTTTGATACTTCACAAAGTGAGCGGTATTTTAATCTGTGTACAGAAAAAGTTTGTCTTTACACTGTATAGCTATGTATATATCAACATTATATCTTTATATTTTGTTTATGATGAATTGTAAAAAGTCTACATTCGACGACATTTTGATCAATATGACCGTTTCCATAAAAAGCATCACAAGTATAATGAAAAAGTCATATTTGTGCATTTCGAATGGCCTAGTAGGCCTACTAATTAGGATCGCATGGGCTCGTTATTTTAAGCGCAGTATAGACAGAGACCTCTATAGTTCACGTCTAACGATGGATGATGATACCGCATAAGTTAGGAGGAGCCGAGTGCGGAGAACCACCTCTGGAACCAATCTCCGATTCTGTTTTATGCTTCATCCACGGTACTTTTCACCGGAAATGACTCGACATGTCCTTCCAATCCAATATACAGCGCAGTTGTTAGCACATAGCTGACCTGAGTCGATCACCATTGCCCAAACTTGTATGACTCACTAAATAAACTTTTGTCAAAATGTAAGCAGACTACATGGGTGTTTCAATAAAAGAATCTTTGATGCAAGAAACTTGCATCTTGTGTGCGTGTGTGTCGTGTGTGTACCGTGTTTCATCATGTGGGCATGGGTTATGCGTGTCGAGTACGCGCACACACAAGCTCTCTCTGATCATCTCACACGTAGTAGTACACACAAGCCAAGTGTGTGAGATGGAATGAGTAGACTACTACAAACCACCTGTCTACGTCTGTGCAAGAAGTGATCTACGGACACCCCACTGCCGAAATTGAAATAAGAGGATTTATTCATTTTCGTTCCAATTTAGTATCTTTAAAGCAAGGATCATTTACGGAAAGCATAAAGGTCCCCACTGACAGCTCGAACAAGAGTTAAAGAAGGGTTTTCTTCAAACTATCTACAGAACCAGCATCATAGAGTCAAGGTAGGTTCCGCTCCAAAAGTGAACGAAAGAGGTATTCACCATGGTATTGCGGATGCGTTTCCTCCCCGACAGGTACGGGGCAGGGCCATCCCCCTTCTCTGGTGTTTATTCACGTGTGCGCGAGCACTGTATTAAACGATGTAAGATGGGATGATGTTCATGAAGTTGGTGCACGCAGGTGTCCATTTTATGTCTTTAGTTGGTATTCACTAGGATGGAGCAGGATATACCTTCCATATCATTGATTTGGTTCACTTTGTGGTATGGAAAATGATGCATAAACTCTAATTAAAAATGATGATGGTTGAACTATGAGTGGGATGATGTTTGCTTTCTTGAAGTTGAGTACTGGTAATCCAGTCATTAATTCTGTGTGTATGTGTGTGTGTGTGTATGTGTGTGTTTGTGTGTGTGTGTGTGTTTGTGTGTGTATGAATGTGTGTATGTTTATAAATTGTGTAGAACTTTGTGCTACTATACTTACATAGTGAGTTTTTAAATCTGATGCTGCCTCAAATGTTAGCATTGATGAAACCTGTCAATATGAACACAAAGAGCGCTGTTCCTCAAAATCAGAACTTTTTTTTTTTTTGCCTTTGAGAAAAGGCACAGATGATATTTGACATTAGAATTAGCTTATTAATGCAAGTTATGAAGCAGTTTGTCAACACTCATTTTGTGCAACAAGAAAAAAGTTTTGGTACAGAGTCTTTGAACAGAGAAAATAGAGGTTAGTTACCAAATTATTTTAAACAATATTCAGTAATTGCAGTGTATAAAAAGTTTTATATTTCTCTATTGTGGAAGAATTTTTTCAGAGGAAAAGTTTAGGAAAAGATGATGAAAATGAAGGCAACTCTGTGATCCGCATAAATGTGAGGAGAGTCTAGGAAAAAAAGTAAGAATAAAATTTTATGTGAAATTTGGACACTCGCCATATCGTCATCTTCAGAGAAGTCACTGGTAATCGTGACATTAAATTGAAAATTAGCTAACTCTTAGCTAAGATCTTCCCGTTTCCATGTTCTCATAGTGGATGGCACAGAAGAACTGTGAGCCTTCAATGCAAAAGTTTAACAATAACATCAACTTTGATTTAAGGGTTACAGCTGATGTATAGAAGTATTCTGCAGTTTGACAGTATTAAAGATGCATTTACATACAGACTGTACGAAGACCAGATGGTAAAGCAATAATGTTTATTTTCCTTAAAGCCATGATGTAAAAAGATCTTTTAAAAGCTTTTTTTCTTCCGCAAATAATTGCCTCAGCCTAATAAGTGCTGATCTGGGTAGATTTTGTGCGATTGCACTTGTCATGACAAGCTGAGGGCGCTGTTAACTTGGTATCCTCATTTCCATTGACATTTTGTCATACCTGTGGTTGACCCCTGGTTGACCTCAGGCTGACCTCAGGCAATAAAATGTGCTTTGAATGTGAAATCATGAATTGCATTACTTTTAGATGAGGCAAAGGTTAGAAAATATGGTTTCTCTTCTTTCACTCATAAACTCCAACTCTCAAGTTGGTAGAAATTGTGAAAGAGAAAAGGTACAATTGTATGACTAACTGATGATGCTATGCACTGCACTTTGTAGGAGTGTAGATCTACAATAGCTGTAAAGGTGTATACCCATTCCAGTATAAACATTCTACTATTTACCATGCATAAATGGCTTCCTTTCTCAGATGCTAAAAAAAAAAAAAAAAAACAATTAGAAGAAGAAATGGTTTGTAAATTGTAACCATGATAACTATTTCCCATCCATTTCAGGATAGGTTTATATCTTATTAGACACAAGTTTGATAATTCCTTTTACTTTCATATTAATTATTTTCTTTGTAGTAAGCTAATTAGGGTGCATTTTATATTACTCTGAAGATGTCATATATATATTAATGTTATTATTGGCTACACAGGTATGAAAAAAAAACCCTCTCCTAAAACAAAAACAACAACAACAAGAAAAAAGGAGTGTATTTGACTTCTGTTTTAAATGAATAAATTATCTGTAAAACTTTGATGCACTTTAGGATATAAACAATAAAATTTTGTGATGTGTTCATAGTTTTGTTACCAGGGGTCAATCACAATAAACATGAAATATCAGTATCATTTGTACTTTCAAAACTGAATCCTTGTCCCAATGACTATAAAGTAAGTGACAGTCAGCATGCTGGAATGGTAAACTTCATGAAATATATGGCTGTAGATTCTTTTTTTCCCCGGGAGGGGGGGGGGGGGGGGGGGGGGGGGGGGGAGGGTAGCCGCAGGTATGAGATGGGGATAGCGGGTGAAAGTTTATTCTGCCGCTGCGGCTGGTTTGGATTTCGCATTTTTTTATGTTTTGTTTTTTGTTGGGAAAGGACAGGAATTTGAGGTTAAATGATATGTTTGGAAAGTTGAGATGAGATTAGTATTGATGCCCTGTAATATTATGGGTGAATAGGTAATTGAAAAAAAAATGTGGAAATGTTTGTTTATAGTTTTTGGTTTTAGGTTGAAAAAGATTTATAGTTGTAAATAAGATGGGTTCTGATAATTATAATATGTGGTAGGGGGTATGGGGCACAGAGCCAAATAAAGATTAACGTTGGTGAAGATTTGATGAGATGATGATGACAATAAGGTTTATGTGGGTTTTTTTTGTATAAAGATGTATGTGTGTGTATATGTATGTATATGCATATATATAGGCCTATATGTGTATTTGTATAATTTATTATATTATATTTTAATGCGGATTATTGTATTAATACTGCGGATGATAACTACATCACTGCTGTTATTGTAACACAGAAATAGTATTATGTATTGATTGTTTTTATTGATTGATCACCGGTAATATCTGATATTCTATGTGTGATATGGGTTGCAATAATGTAAACTCTAATATTGTTGTTTTGTATCCCCATGTACGTGTCTAAACCTGCCATTCGTTTTGAATGAAACGGTGGACCTGGTTCTTTTGTATATTTGTTATTCTCACACTTACTTGAACTTGAATAAAGTCATGATTAAACAAAAACAACAACAGAGTTGAATGAGCAGGATGATCCAAAATTAGCAGTAAACCACTCATTATCTTTGAATAGACAAGGAAGTAAATAACTCATATAATTGCTGTAAGCATATGATTATATTGTGCTTCGATGCTTCTTCAAAATTATTGGCTCAGAACAATCGCCTCAAAATGATGTGGGGAATGTTTACAGAAAAATAGCTAGTGGTGATCGTAGACTTAGCACAGAGTATGCAAGTAACAAGACACACTCCTCTTTCATGGAAACAGTCCCACTATAGGAAGTGTGCACCCACACATGTGGGTGCAGATCGTTATACTGTCAGAAGTGACGAGCATTCTGCTCCATCATATTCTTGGCACCAGCTGTGTTAATGCACTGAGCGTATATCGCTTGACACAATGGTGGCACTATCTGGTAATTGAACTTGGATTGACAGTCTTTGTTCAGGCCTACTTCAAATTGTGTGTTTTCTTGAATACTTATGTTTCAAAGGTCACTGATATCCAAATGTGTGAAACCCATCCTATCTGTGCAGAACAATCAGAGGGATTTGATATCTGCCATAATTTCATACGAACATACGATCAGTAGATCACACTATTCTTCTTTACAGATCAATACTATCTGTCATATTAAAGTAATGCATTCTAAAAGCATGTTGATTTTGCTATGTAAT
This sequence comes from Diadema antillarum, assembly GCF_040938485.1. Taxonomy (NCBI): domain Eukaryota; kingdom Metazoa; phylum Echinodermata; class Echinoidea; order Diadematoida; family Diadematidae; genus Diadema; species Diadema antillarum. The sequence continues at coordinate 1,652,057 of NW_027270925.1, read as the reverse complement.
GCTGTAATTTTTTGTCATTGATAGAGTTGTCAATGCAAAAGCAATTTCTGCACATTTCTGCACTTGTTTCTAACATCTCATTGAACATTTTGTATAGAATTTAGATATTGGACTATGAAAAGAAACAATGCATTGTAATAAACATGAAAGGCTCCTAATGAGTCATTGCAAGATTTTACAAATTCCTGTTTAATGTAAGCATTAGGAAAAATAAAATGTTCACACCATACATGGATGCTTTTGCTTCAGCTGTAGCTACCAGGTATACCAAAACATAACAATAGGCAAGGAATGTATGATCATAGCTCTAAATTTACAATAGCACTCTAGCAGTTTATAGAGTTGAAACAGTTTCTCAAAGTTCATTAAATACACCTTTTAGAAGAAGGAAAAACTACATTATCATCTACTCATGATGTAATAGCAGGTGTATCTTCCTTGGACATTACTAAGACAGTGACACCAACTTGTCCAGATATTTCATGATCTTGTGAGTGATGTTACTATACACAGGCCTACAAGCTTAAGGGAGATCATATATTACAATGTATATAAATAATTGCTCACTTACACATTGATTATTTCAAGACAGAAACAATCAATACTTAATTTTTGCAGCAGCATCCTCATCCAATTTTTTTTTCCATGAACTTTTATAGTTTGAGGAGCTGTTGTTGCCCAGTGGTTTATAAAGACCATAGATGCAATCACAATGTCCCTCATGGTTGGAGACCTGTGGCTGTAGTACTATGTGCCCCTAGGCAAGTCACTTTATCTTGATTGGCCAGTCCATTTGAGGGGACTTAAAAAGTAATTTGTCCTGTGGTTGTTCACTTTAAGCACTCAATATTTCCTCAGCGGTTACATAAAACAAATGAATTCAAAATCGAATGAAATATACCCATGTGGCAGTTTTAAATGTGCAGTGGTGGATTTTAGTAAGAACTTTGCTGCTGGTTCACCCAAATCTGAATGTACATGTAAGAATCATCTGGAATTACCAGTCAGAAGGTATTCTAGAGAGTCAGCTCAAAGATTTATGGATATTCATCATGGGAACAGATGGGCCTGAATTGTGCTTTATAACCAAATTATTTGTTTTAAGAATTCTGTGTGTGTCAGATTGAGAGAACCACTATGGTGAACTTGTATGTTTCAGCCAAAAGTGGTAATATTGTACTTGAAGTTTCTGACTAAATTAAAGTTTGCACCCTCATTACCCAGCACCAAATACCATTCACACATTTTCACCCAAGGCAATCGCAAACATATCATAGCTTTGGGCACAGGTTTGAAAATGGTGCTATGTGATTCTCTGATGTACAGCTGGTAGAAGACAGACCGACAGCACTCCCATTGTGTGTAGGCTACGTGTGACGAGGTACTGTGAAAGACTGTCAGACCACATCTCCAGCACTAACCACTGTGCCCTCAAAATGTTGGACAAAGAGAACAATGCCTTGAGCATGCCATTGTGTTCCCAGCTGGATAGAACCCATTCATTCCGAGACCATACAAGCCGCTGTGCATTCCCTTTCCTACTCAGTAAACTGCAAAATGCCAGTACAATGTTGTTTCCAAGCGCTGTTTTCAGAACTCTTTCCAGATTTGGGCCTATACTAGTTTGTCCTCCTGTAAGATCCAATGCACTGCAGTTATGCAGCAGTAATTTCTGTAACATCTCAAATCTGAACAAGTTTCTGATAACTTGCTGTCAACTATAATGAACAGACTGATACTATGAGTGCTGTCTTGTGTGAATGTCTAACTTCACGCTGTTGGTGATGTAAAGTATTAAAAGGACCCCCGTTTTATGACATTACCAGTACCCACTTACAACATGTAAGATATAATATTAGCTTTTTTGCTATTGTCAGAATTCTGCATGCATGTATCCAGTTAGTATATATTACTTCTTGTTTAGTAATCAGAAGACTTATGACATGCTACATTGTCTGCAGCGCAGTAAACAATTTTAACACCCATGACATTGTCTAGATAGGATGGACTTTGGAATTCATCAGTGATGTTTGTTCAGTCATCATGGAACTGCGGTCAAGCAAATTCTTTGCTTTGTCAGGGTTTCTCGCGAAAGATTACCACAAGTAAAGCTATAGATGAGTGGGTCCCAGTCTGGTTCCAATAAATTAGTAGAAGCTTTGCTCATTGGCAAATGATCTGTGTAAAGGTGTGGTAGACCATGTGGAAGAATTAATGAAGTCTTTCCAAAAGATGTGAATTTAATCGGATGATATGACCTTATCGAAGATCACCGTATCGTGCAACTCAACTCATGCCAAATATGGATTTGATAAGCTTTCATATAAATTCAGTTTTGCTTGTGATTGAAGATGCAAGTGCTAAAGTCCAGAAATTGGCAAATCTCTGGTTTAGGCTATATATGTGTTTGTAGTTGAAATGTGCTGCCAGTCCGGAGTACCAGAGCAGTTTATTTGTAATAACCCATACAAACAAATGCTGCATCATAAAGGATATTACTTAATAATGAATCTTGACATCTAATCTTTGTCCATACCTGTTTTCAAGTGAGGTACTGCAGAGACTCCAACTCTCCCGTTTTCGATGGGAGATCTCCCGCTGAAGACCCATGCATTTTTTCAAAATCTCCCGTTCTTCCGCTTGAGATTTAATTTCTCCCGCCCTGGCTCTTTGTCTCCCGTTGGAAAGGATTTCGTACTTATTTCTATCGTATGTTGAAAAAATAAGCCTTAGATAGCACCAGAGAGCATCTCGAACCCTAGGAACTTTGCGCTTCGCACACATCAAGTTGGAGTCTCCCGTTTGCTAGGGGTTTCAGGCGGGAGAATCTCCAGATCAGAAGGTGCTTTGGGTTGGAGTCTCTGGGTACTGTCAGTGTATTGAACACTTTGAAACATTTTTTTTCTTTTTTTTTAATACCGGCAGATAAGCTTTTCCTGAATGTCTTTTTGTCTGTACTCATTTTGTGAAATATTGCACATTTTGAAACATTTTTTTTTCTGCCCTTTCCACAAAGACTTCAACATTCTTACTAGAGAATTTGTTCTGATAAATATCATTTAAACACATCTTGTAGTCAGGAAATCATCAGTTACACAAAAAGTTTACCAGAGATAAGCATTGAACAGTGTTGAATTTAGTCTATTTTTCAAACTTTCCCACCCTTGATGGACGAATTCACAAAAGTAGTTTTGAAAATCTCAAAATCTCAAAATTTCTTAATATTTTGAAAAGCAAATTTTGATTATGTAAATTTATGCATGTGACACACTTACAAAATACATGAACCAAACAGACATCCAAAAAAAAAAAAAAGCATGCTGAGACACATGTGCACAAACTATTTTACACTTGTTTTATTACATGGATTAAATTTAAACTCCGGATGTGACTGAAACTACCTTTTAGGATTTGGGCTGTTTGAATGTTTTGCAGACAGAGATGCAGTTTAGTGCAAAAAGGTAGTTTATGGCTGTTGGCAAATATGACCCCAGTTTGGGTTGGATACGGTGTTAAAAAAAAAAGGAACAGATCATTTTAGTTCTGACATAGCTTTTTTTTCAGTGAATGGCACTAGGGCTCTATCCTCATGCCTAAAATGCAAAATCTTTGAACACTGAATTCAATATTATACTGAGATCATGAAGTGAATCAAGGGATTTTTTTAAAGACATCCAGTTAACCTACAATTGTCAGGTTTCTGGCAGAAACACCATTTGCCGTTTGTGTTTGATATATATGCACATAATACTGTTGAGAGCTCTGTATAAATTGTGCAAAATGTACATCATTAGATGTACTCATCTTTGATCAGAACATACAAATTATAAGGAGTTGCTATATAAGCACATACACACACACACTGATGAACCCATTTCATAGCGATCATGCGTAAATTCTTTTCTATGTGATCAGGTCATTTCTCTGTTATAATGGGGTGAAAAATTTGACAGAAATAAAAGTTTTATAATCAGTATGGGATAGTAGTGTATCACGAGTCACAGACCGTGGGTGAGTACCTATACATTGTGCCGTGGCCATTGAATTCTTCGGAAGTGGTTATCCACTGGGCATATTTGGGTTGATTAAGGTGATATTCACTGATCCACTCGGGTGCACTGTCTGAAAGGATTGTCAGTCAGGGGTGGTGAGGGTATACAGTGTAGTTATTCAAATACTATGCACCTGGGTTGAACCCTTGTAGGAGCACCACTGTGTGAAGAAAGCCAACACTGCTGGCATATTCACCAGACTGAGAATGTTAAGTCGCCCTTATTTTTGCATGGAATGGAGAGGGAACCACATAGAATTCTGTTCATTGTACCATATACCAGTGACTCACCATCTTGCCAACATGGTAGAACCCTTAGGATATGATCCTCTAGACTGGAGAAAAAAAATGTCTGAGGTAACTGAAAGATTTCTCAGAAACTGAGAGAAAATTAAGTTTGAGAAAACTGCATGCATCACTGCTGGAATGAGAGGCAGCATGCAAGTAGTCACAAATTTTCCACTTGAATATCAAAGTGAAAACATAGTTCTGGTAAGGGTGCGAGAACCTGTCTTGCAGTATTTCATATTTGCTTGCAATATATCGAAAGAGTCTACCAAGAAACTTCTCTGGCTGACGCCATTTGCTGGGATGATGAGTTGTTTCGGAGTATTTTTAGATAAAGTATAAAAGTTGGTATACTCACTTTTATTCCTGAAGGATCCAGGATAACTCGGTCTCACGGACAACTCGGCCCTATTTCAGACAGTTTCAATACGCAGTTCGTGATCGCCATTATTCCATACATAGGCACACATTCATTTTGTAGGCACGGCAAAGAGGTTTTTTGATGTGCGCGTTGTATTAACTTGGCCCATAAATGCGACAAGCCAGAACGTGAAGCGCTCCCATAGTACAACACTGTACAATCCAGAGGGACAACTCGGCCCTGCCATCAAAGTGAGGCCAAGTTGTCCCCGAGTCCGAGTTAGCCTGACCCCAATTGAGTAAGTTCTGAGATGTGGACTGTTCTGGTTAATATTTTGCATTTTCGTCATTACCCAACGAATATCTTGTTATTACAGCATTATTCTACACATTTCTTAGGCATACGTGTACATTTTGGAGTGAAATTTGACAATTTTTTTGTCTTTTTTGTTTTGCCTTTAACACAACATGAATATACATAGTATTCCTACTAGCTTATCGCCAGAGAAACTGGGTATTTTTTGGCCCCAAATGGATGATCATCAGTGTATTTACATTCACTTGATCATGTAGATAAACAACATACTTGGATGGAATCATGCACAGACACACATGTACAAGAAGAATTGCGAGAAACCTGTGTATTCTAACATTACATAAACAATATACACAATGAATATTATGAATGACTAAGTACACTTACTATGTGTTTTACAGGGGACTGTATATTTTCAAAAGTCTTTAAAGGAAATTGATGGTCTACGCCAGCTTGATATGCAAATTCCTTTTTTAAACTTGTCAAAGATTCTCATGGTCTTTTCCTTTACAGACTTTGAAAGAGAGCTAACATTTACAGTATGATATATTTGATGGGTTGGGCAAATACCAGTTGGTGATTGGATGAACATCATCACGTGATCATGGGGTATTTGATGTGTTTGCTCATGGGCAGAAAATTTTGTGATAGGCTAGCATCGGGAAAAAATTTTGTGTAAACAAATGGCAAATGATACCAATAGATAGAATGATGGTATTTTTAGTACAGTCAATTTAATAAATGTCCACACTCTATACCAGACATAAAAGTGAGCAACTGATAATTTCAGACCTGTATGGAAATGTGATTTAGGGAAGCAGCGAGTAATAAAATTGGTTATGCACTGTGTGCTTGAGGCACAGGAGGTGCAGTGTGCATGCTGTGAGTTTGGTGGTGGTACTGTCAAAATGGCTAACTGCATTTCGAAAATGCATATGAAGATATGAGTTCACACTGTTTATGACTTTCAAACTCGTGTAAAGAGTTACAGATGATGCCTTTTGGTGTCATTATCAGAATGTTTTAACTTCAGGATTTGAGGTGCTATTTCGGGGAGGTTGTTAGTCTCAGTTTATTTCAACCCTTTAGATGAAACATTCTGCGTGCTCCCTTCCCCACTGTCATGTATGTAAATCCCTAATTTTCAAAACTATACTCTGCCATGGATTAAGGTATATAACCAACTAGCATGTAGCCAATTCTTGAAATAAATTCTATTTCTAGTGTAAAGTTGATTTTACAGTTTAGATTAAAACACCCATAATACTTTGCTTTATTTTTATTTGACAAGAATGCATTTGTACAGACAACATTAAATGCAAACATGAAGTGAATACAGTCAGTTATAAGTTATGGTATTTTGTTACCCTATACTTCTTATACAGCACAAACTGAAGACTCAAGCATTGCTTTTTATGATGTGCTATCTTATTTATTTATTTATTTATTTATCTGTTCTTTAAGGACTGGATGTTTCCCATACAATGTATATCCAAGCACTTGCTGTGTGTATGAAGTGCTATCTAATACAATGCAGTAATGCAGACTTCCAAGATCGTATGTATGTAATTTGTATACACTTTGTACATTCTAAAAATGGAATGGTAAATCAACATTTAAATGTCACTCCAACCTTTTTGTAAATGTTAAATTTAACACTCAAAATGTTGGATTTACCATTTTGAAATGGTCTTTTATTGGTAGATCTGTCAATACTTTCAGTGCATGATTTAACATTTTGAGTATCAAATTTAATATTTAGCTAAAGTTTGAAGGAGTGACAACATCTAAAATTTTATTATTTTTTTGAGTGATCTTTCTTACAGTATTCAAGAAAACATTCATAACCATCTTTCAACAAATGAAACCAAAAATATAATATTTACCCTGACTCAACTTAAAACAAAGTTAGAGTTTAGAGTGTATGGTAGCAGTATATAGTACCACATGCATTTATCATTGCAAATGTGCAGCCCAAGGATCAAATATTGTCTATTGGCATTTACACCATGAGATAACAAAACAAAAAGTTCAAAACAAGGTATTTGTACTCTGCTTCCTTATTTCTTATTGAATCCTTCAATGAGATTATGTTTCTGTATGTGAATTCCAGTGCCCTCACCAGATAATGAGATTAAATCCCATCTTGAAAATATCCTTGAGTGCATTTGAGGCCACTTTCTTGGCCTTTTCATTACTTTGATCCCTATGGTTAATCTCATTTTTGTCATCGTCTCTTTCAGGCGAAATGTTTGGCTGTCCTCCATCAATGTTAAGATTCTTTTCTCATATTTTATTCATTTTCTTGTGCCATGCTGAGTCAGTGAAATGGAAGGTAGATTGAAATGTAGATGCCCTGTGCTTATTGAAAGAACTGTGTCACTGAAAATTTACTCTGTGTCTGGAAACTTTCTGAAGGACGTATCTATATCTGTACAGTTTATAAAAAGACCCTGGCAGGAACACTGTATGAATTGACTGTATAATGTCGTGTACAGGCAACTCCTTCTATAATGAATCCTCTGGACTGGCAGTTTTCTTTCATAATATCAACATTTTATAGCCAAATTAAAGATATGTAAATAATGATTTTGAGACCTGAATTTTTACAAAGAATTTAATTATAACTGTGTTCATTATAAACAGGAGTGCACTGTATCATGAAATTCTACAGTTTATGAACATGGCTATTTATGTTGCTTGCTTTGTAATTTTGGTAGGTATTGTCTATGTACTGTGAGAAGTCACAATCCAGCCCATTAAAAAAAAAAGACAATCAATTTGTGTGTGTGTTGAAGCACTGCCCAAAGGTTGTCTGCTGAAAAATATGTGTACAGTACTTCATTTATGGCATATTGAATATTTAATGCTTTATTTGCATAAATAATAAATGACAAGGGTGATAACAAGCAATGATAATGGAATATGATTATAAACACGCATAGAGGGCATGTTAAAGGGATAGTACAGTATTGGTGGAGATGAGAATTGGACTTAACTTTTTGCGAGATACCAAGAAAACACTTATGAAATAGTTCAGAGCATACCATTTTAAGAGGAATTCAAAGTTTATTTGATGAAAATCGGGTCTGGAATGACTGAAACATCCAAAAACAAAGTAAAACAAAGCGATCATGATAAAGTGTGGGTCCCACACTTATTAGAATCACTCTGTTTTGGATATCTCAGCCATTTCAAAACCAATTTTCATCAAATAAACGTTGAATTCCTCATGGAATTACATGCTCTTTCATATTTCAAAGGAGGTTTCTCATTATCTCACCAAAAAATGTTAAGAAATCTGAAATTAGGCCTCAACCAAAACTATACGATCCCTTTAAGGTAGGAGAGAGAGAGAGGAGGGAGGGGCAGAGAAGTTACAGGATGGGTCTGTGGTGAGGAGACTAGGTTGGGCAGGGGCTGGTTGCCTGGCGCTGCTTTATCATCAGGCAGAAGTGTGATCAGGTTGCTCGGCGGATGAACCCATGAAAGCCCACTGGCAGGCTGATGGCAGCTAAGTGACGGATACTTTCCCCTGAATTTTCCCTGTCCCAATACGAGCACAACCTCTCCTCACCCCCCTTCCAGTTTATAAGACAAGATGGTGCGACAAATGTGCCCAGCATAAAAAAAAAGGGCGGGAAATAATTGGCCTCATTTCGTGGAGGTAGTGTTGAAGAATTGCAGCAATATCTTAGGGAATATAGAAAGTTATTCCATCTCAGGTTCCATACACTTTGGATTCCATCTCATGCTGATAAAGATGAAGATAAGAAATATTGACAACATCTGAAAATAAAACTCTATGATCTGATAATAAGCAATGGAAAGGTTACCGTGATAATTTGTTTGTTTGTATCCTTTTTAGCACTAAAATGATTGCATTGACGGTGGATTACACAGATTTGTCCACTAAGTTCATTTGTGCACATTGGTCTATTCCGATCAAGCTAGTAATTGTGATAAAAATATCGTTTATTTCATTGTGATACTATAAAAGTGGAAATTTTTAGCGATGTGGAAATTTTGGCGCCTTTTGCATGCCCAAAAACTAGAGTGGAAATAAAAGCATGCAAATAATTCTTGCTTGCAATGTGTACCACTGTGTTACATCTTCATTCAGCGGAATTAGAAACATGCAGAATTCATCTTCAGTGGCCGAGCATGAAAAATTACTTGTGTGAAAATATCCACTTTTACAGTATTGCTTCATGCCCTCAACCAGTGGAATATTTTTTCGGAGAAATGCATTCAATTTAGTGATGAAAACCACAATAAAATGGATATTGTGTAGTCTATACAGACTTCTGGAGAAACAATATATTGGATTTGATGTATTTAGCATGCATGTGTTATACAGAAAGTGCATCAATGCCATTTTAGAACAAAATATTTGGTGGCATATATTTGTCTGATTACATGAATATCTGTGGCACAAAATAAACAAATAAATGAATAAAAAACAGTGGCCTAAGAACTAGCCGTGAATCACAAACTTGCTTGACTTGAACTATAGGAGGAATAACAGAATATGTGTTCATAATCATCTCTGCGTCTGTTTTTGTCAAGTATTTGTCTACCCTGCAAATCTTTCTCTTCACCGTTTATTCCTCATCCGTCTCCTATGGAAAACCTTCATATTTACTGCATGTTTTCTCTAGATATATTCAAATTAGATTTAGCGTAAGCCCCTGGAGAAAACTCCGAAAGCAGCTTGTGTTCATAGGTTCACACCAAGTGCAGGTTATGTAAAATGCAGGCTTTGCGCAGAGAAAGCGGCGAGCATGAATAATGTGCCTCACGAGGGACCCCACCCGGCAACGGGCTCCGGTGTAGCGTTACAAATGAAGATGGTTGATCTCAAAGTCAAAGTCTGTGATATATCCGACATTACCCATCACCGGTCATGGCTATGAAAGCTAGCAAGGATATTATGTGCCCTTGCTCTCTCCTCGCGCAGTTTGCTCGCTAATGCCTCGCCGATGCTGTTGTGCAAGATGAGGCAGATTATGCACCACCTGATGTGGGGATTATTGAAAGGGGAGAGAATTCTGACGTTGCCCAGATCATCAGTGATTGATGGATGACAGTGGCGTTGTTTTAAAAAGGCCTGCATCCAGTATGATAAATGACATTACTGGGAGGAAGCTGCACAGTGCTGATGGAGCAATCTAGATTTTCATAAACAAAGAGAGACAAAAAAGCTGCATGATAACATCTTCTCTTCTTGATACTGGATAAAGAGTTTCCTCATCCATCTGTTGTAAGAGTCCAATTAGCCCATCACCAGTTCATCCATCAAATCTTAGGGGAAATTTTCCTGTAGAAATTATCATTTCGTCACTTAAATCAGCATTTCTTGCTCCTACTGCATGTATAAGAAATTCAAGAGATTATATGGAACTAGCTGAACATATTTCATATGCACAAAATCAGAAAGAACATACAAATTTCTTAGTTTAAGAAAAAATTAATAACTACGACAATCTTTCAATGCATGATTTTATTTGTAAGATTAATTCAATTTAGTGACTTAGAGAGGCTTTTAGTGATTTTGCAACAGAAGCAAACAATTGTTTATGATCAAAATGGAGCTTGTGTGAAAGTGTGAAAGAGATTTTTCTATTCCAAATAATGAAATACTAGCAATGAATGAAATGATGAAATATATTGCAGCATAGCCCACAGTAATGTGGTTTATGGGATTTAGTTTGTATATATATATATATATCGTGCTTCTCTGAATTCATTTTACATTTTTTCCATTACTCTGTCAAGGACATATTATATTGATGTCATAATAGAGCACATTCTCTGCAAATAAATGAATTAGGTCAAGCAGTAGATTTTCTCAAAAGCATTCCACCTTTGCAGATCCATACTTCCCCAGGGACCTTATAATACTGTATAATAGGAGCAATTGTATGCACCTGTTCATATTGAGTACATGGCAATCTACAGTTGTAGTTTGAATCAAATTGCATGCTGATGCTGTTGCTATATCAGGTAAGTGTTTTGTAAGGTCTCTGGTTCTGAGGAATGACTGTTGGGTATGCATGAAGTTTTGATACGTTTTTAAATCATTCCTTTCCTACATATCCTACCATACATTTCCTACCATACATTTCCTACCATACATAATGGTTGCTTTGATTTTTACTGTATCGATTAACCCGTTGAGGACGGTTTGATTTTGCTACAACACGCATTTCCCATAGACACCTGCCCGAGTATTCTCGGGCTCGTCCTAAATGGGTTAAAAAGCCACAAAAGTGCGGGTAAAGTTTGTTTCTGTGGATGATGTGATACATTATCAAGTGCTTGATGTCCTTTTTTTTTTCTCAAGGATTGGAATATGACAACAGTGACTAAATACAAGTACACATTGTAAGTCAGAGCCAGCTAAGCACAGTCATAACCCCAGCCAGCCACAATACATATGACTTCACCGATAGTATTGTATAAAACAGGTTGTACGTTGGGGGTTAAACATTTCATTTAAGGTAAATTCATCTGATTTTACTGTAGTCTAGACGAACATTTTTTTTTTTCAGGACTTTGTTTAAGAGCTGAACATTTGAATCGCCTTAAATTTTCTGCTAGGAGGAATAAGCATATACCCTCGCCCCCCACACAGTATGCTGAGCTTTGAGAATTATTCTCTGCGCTGTGTGTAGGGCTAGATCAAATGCCAGAATTTATTTCATCATCCAGAATTGGCCTTGAAAATCACTTTAGGAGAAACGCTGTGTGCATCCGTGCACACTGCCACCGGAGCAGTTTGTATTTGTTGATTTGATGATTCTATTCATCGGATTTGCACCCTAACTTCTTTCCAATGCCATTCTTGCTGGCATTTGCCTGCGCATTAAGTTAGGCTGAAGTGAAATTAATGTTTTGCATTGGCTTGTGGCCTTTAGATACTAAGTGGGTAATTCAGAGTTAGAGCTGCACCTGAAACTGTGTGTGATCACAGAGAAACTGGATTTATACACTGATCTTTTTGTACTTTGTTCAGCATATGAAATGTTAACTTTGCTTTGAAATGACACAAAGACAGACAGACACACACACACACATGCAAGTACACAGGAAGTACTGTAGTAATTGTAGATTGTTAATTCAGCTTCTCTGCACGTATGTCGTTTTTGTTTAAGTTTAAGAAATGACATGTGAATGTACTACAGCATGCATGTATGAATAGATTTATGTAGATTATGAATTTGCATTTGTTTGACAGGTATTTTTCCAGTGTTCCCCAAGATAAAACTGCCACATCAACTTTGACGAAAAGAATCAATTTGTGATATCAAATCAATCAAAATGTGAACATTATTGTAGATTGATGTGTGTTTTGTGTTTTCTTTTTTCATGTGTGAAATGCATAAATCTATTTTTTGCTCTTTGTTCATCAAATGTACAAAGAACAAAACTTGCCTTCTAAGAGGTCAGTTGCATAAACAGGGGGACTTGAGCCATAGAAGACCATAAATTCGTACCTGAGCCACAGTTCGGTGCATCAATTTTAGGAATGATAGTGTGGATGCATCAGGCACTACACAATCACGAATTGCTACGCCTCCCAGCAGCTCCTGTATGTACAGTACCTGTACATGTGATGTGGATGATCAGTGCAGATGTAGATGCGGCTCTGCACACTGTGCAGGCATACTGCCACACACACCCTCCATGGGGATGACTTCACATCCACTGTGGATGAGTCATCATTCCACACAGATCCTATGAGATACAGGTGGTAAAATGCTAAGCATCCATCCCCACCCGGAGCTGGAAAACCTATTCAGAGCAATGTGCTTATCCTCTTTCCAACATTTAGTCCAATTCAGAGTAGGATGATTGCATCTTCGAAGATGTAGTGAAAAATTTTATCTTTTTGATGTCTTTCCTGTCTTTTAATTGTGATGCCAGAGGCATTTTTGATTGTAATTTATGTTTCATTTTTGTGCATTCTCATCTCCACGACTGTGACTTCATCCAGACGAGATGATCTGGTCGTTAAGTTTGCCAGTGCCTTCGGCATTGCGAGGGAAGTGCCATGATTCTTCTACTGATTAGATTTGAATTCTAGGTCTTTGTGCCAATTGATGGGATAAGTGGTCGATATCTGGAGAATGCCATTCCCATTTTCAAGATCAACAATAAGCTGTAGTCCCACATAATACAGTCTTGTGTGGGAAGAAAGAAGGAGTGTTTGTTCACTTTGTCTGCATGACTGTCTATACGTTACCACCAAGTACTCATCACCCTGTTCTCAATTTATCTGATGCAGTACTTTACATTGTAGTTAGTTTTTATCCTGCTTACTTATACGTCTTCATTTTCATTCATGATGTTGAAGTCCATGTCATTGCAGGGCAATGGCTCATGAAGAATTTGCTAGTTTCTGAAATTTGCAGTAGTTGCCATAGTTACCATATGAACAACTAAAACTGCCCTGGTAACCATGATGACTTTAGATTGTAACTGCAATGAAGTGCTTGTGTGAAGAGGGCCCCCAAATGTATAATGTATTTTTCATGAAATGCAGTATATTTCAGATAAATTTGACTGCTGTAGGTATAAGGTAACAATTTTTAGAATATGAAAATGGATAATAATATTCCTGCACTTGTAAATATTATTCAAGGAAGTGTGTACTTTGCAAGGATTCACAGCTCATTCATGGGGAGGCCATGGTCGAGGAATATATTTTACAGAAATTGCAAGGAGAACTTCTTCCAGGCAGTCATTTTTGTTGACAGGACATGTAGGTCCTACAAAATGAAATTCGTAAATTTAAGATTGTGACTTCTGGGGCTTGTTTTCTGTCGAGTTTCTTTAGAACATCATAATACAATTTATTTTGCTATAAGTTACAGATTGTTTAAATTGTGTTTACAAGTAGCAGAGGAAATGAGCACTACTAGTAAGAATGCCAAACATCATCAGTAAATCCCACAATTACCTTTGCTGCCCAAATTTAGACTAGTCGAACGAGAGTAAATTGAGCAGGAATACATGTGCTCATGCTATGAAATGGCCGTGTCATTATGCCAGGCCTAGTGATCTTGCCGTCCCATATCATATTCATTTCTATCTGCTGCGACGGAACCGTAGAGGTGTCTTCAATACTGCTGGTTGTGAAAGCCTCTATTTTTGTGAGGTGAGTGCTGCCTCGGCGTCAGACGAAGGTGAAGATTTGATGCACGGTCCCACTTTTCTCCAAAGGAGTTGTCAAACCGTGCTGTAATGTAATTCACGAGCCAAACCTGTATTGATTTTTCTCATGTTTTTTTCTTCTCCTGGAGCTCGTTTTTATTGTGGTTTGACTCAAATTTGGAGAGCTATTGGATTTTGTTTGCCTGATGTTATTTTTAACATTGCTTGGTTGTGGGAAGTAAAACTGTTTTCTTAAGAGTATTGATCATTTGAAAAGGCTTTATGCCAGTGCATAAAAAAGGTCATTTTGATCTGGGTATATTCAAGAAGGAAAACATGTTATTTTTTCTTATGCATTTCACTTAAAATCACATAATCACAAAAACATGTGATTAAATTTGAATAGAGAGACATTTTCAGAGTTTGCCAGACATTCGACATAAATCTGTTTCTGATAATTTGACAGAGATACAGGTGTACATTATTTGGAAAGTAGTCTCCATTTAGAAAGATAATAATTCTTATCAGAGCAAGGTGGCCAAATGTTTGAGCAAATCTAAATAAAGAATTTAAATAGTTTTGGTATACTTAAAGGGTGTGTACAGTTCTGGTCGAGGTGAAGATTTAGCTTTTAACGTCTTGTGAGATATTTAGAAACCACTCTATGAGATGTCAAAGAGCATGCAGTTCTAAGGGGTATCAAAAGTTTATTCGATGAAAATCGATTTTGAAATGGCTGAGATATCCAAAAACAAGGTGAAACAAAGAGATACTAATAAAGTTGAGGCATGTAGCCTTTTATTGTTAGCACTTTTTTTAATATCTCGGCAATTTGAAAACCAATTTTCATCAAATAAAAGTTGAATCCTTCTTAGAATTACATGCTCTTCCATATTTCATAAGAGGCTTTTCATTATCTCACTTAGGAATGTTCAAAACATGAATCCCTACCTCAACCAGTACTGTACAGTCCCTTTAAAAAAACCTGCTGCTATATATAGAAAGTTACTAAAGATTACTGAAATTGATGGTGTTCACTTATATAAATATGATATTTTTTCCCCAAATGTGTATAAGGATGTATTAAATGATTATTACACTTATCACTTTGGGATGTATCAGTAGTTTAACCATTATATCTTCACACTATTCTGATTCAAATGCCATATTCAGATGCAACTTTTTACCACAAAAATTGCCTGGAAATCAGGTCTAATTCTCTGAAGGAGAAACACTATTCATGTAATAAATGCAAACAAAAAATGATCACACTTTTGTACAAATATTATCCTACATATTATATGCTTATATTTGCTGGTTATGTTCTGCCTTCATGTACCTGTTTAATAATGGAAAGACAAGCAAGAATAAGTGCATAAAAACAATGTACATGTATACTCTTGAAGGCTAGGTTACTCACATCTTTACCCGCAGTGTGAGAATGATATTTCATTATATAAAAGCTGTAGAAAGTTACAATAAGATATCAAAAATCTGTTGTTTTTGTTTTTCTAGAGGTCTTTTCTGATTGCCTAGCTGCCAGAAAATCCACTGAAATTTGATAGGTAGCTAATGCCCCTCCGTGGCTACCATCCCAGCCCCTCTTTGCTCCTCAAACCACAAAGCCACTCATACACTTGTACCTCTTTGTCACTGGCAATCTTGTGTTCTTGAAGGAGATGAGAGTGCCCTAATGGGGACTGACTGGCCCCTCCTACCATGTGGGTTCCTCACAGCAGGATGAAGATGGTATGGAGAGGCCCCCCAATTCTCCCAGGCACGATAGGGAGGTGAGAAACCTGAACCCTGATAGGGCCAGTAGGAGCAGTGCTAACAAGCTCTAATTGTACTCCCATGTTTGATGAGGGGAAGTAAGGAGCTTTTTAGTAGCACTGTAAGCACATTTTCCAGTGTGTGATTTCAGCACAGGATCGAGGTAGGATTTCTGCAATGCAGTCGTGCACATCAGATTTCAGCTTCTCAGTGCAAAAATGCTTTACGTGATAATAGGCATGTTGTTTATTCACGTGCGGAAACATTGATGCCAATTAATTGTGCGCAGATTAGAAGAAAATTAGACAAATAAGATTTGAAAGGAAATCATCGAGTGTGACGCTTCATCGTCATAGAAACAGGAAGTGATGGTGTAATGATTGTGTCACATGTGTTCACCGTACCATGTGTTGTGAGTGAGACCAAAGGCCTATTGTGATGGTATTTGCACGTGTATGTGAGGTCATCCCCTTGAGCTGAACTATGCATGCACAAATACAATGAGTGCATTTTGAATGTAGCACAACATACTTCATGAGCATGTGCCATTAAGTGCAGTCGTGAGAAACTCATCTTCATCACCCCCGCCCTTAATGCAAGGTATTAGTTATCGATCAGTGGGATGATGGCGTCGTGACGAGTCTGCGTGCGGAGTTCGTCCATCACATGGCAACAGACTCTTCACTCGAGTTCTAGCAGTGGCGCCCTGTGTATGTCCGACCCATTTTCCATTCATGATGCGTGGCTGACTGATTAGGTATGACCTCAGATCGCAGGGAGTGCGCACGTGGTAAAATTGGCCTGTGCGCAGCTGAGCGGGAGTGCCCAAAATTCAATTAGAGATTCCAAATGCAGCCCACTGCCTGTTAACAACGATCAACAATTTCATTTCTAGTGACTTTAGATCTCCATCTCGACTGTGCACTGGAACAATAATAATCCCAGTTTTTGCCTTCATCTGCCATGGCTTCTTCGGTGTATGTGACAATGTACTGTAAACTTTGTGTGGAAAGGGTGGCTTGTTCACAACATCTTTAGTTTTTAATCACAAAGGAAATGTGAGTATGTTTGACAGTGATTCTATGGCAGTGGTTATTTTTGTTTCATTTTGTTAGCAAGGAACTCTTTTATTAAATCTGTTTTAATGATTCATGAAGCCCATACATTTGGGGGTTCCTTTTTTGAATGAGAGAGAATGAGAGTTGAAAGGAAAGTGTATAAGTTAGATACTTTAAGGCCATTTTTATTTTTTTTCTTGTGAAGTAACAACAATATTCATTCTGCTCAGATGTTTTGTTGCCATGATATGCTGCAAAGCTTGATGCATTTATATGCATACAGTAGGTATACAATTCTCTGAAAAAACAAAAGCTCATGTGAATTGTGATTGTAGTGTGATAGTTGTATCAAGAATGTGTTGTGTGTTGCATTGTAGGCTCTTTATTGATTTTAAATAACAAAATGATGTTCAAAGTATGTTTGTGATGTATAGCTGATGATGTTACAGCTGAAGTTGGTTGTAGATGTATACATGTTAGGATGCAACCTTATACATTCTGTGGAGTCTCATGTAAATTAGATTTTATCATGCATGATCTTTCCCCTATTTCACACAATGCTCTAGGTTATGCATCGCATGGTATAGGTCCCTTTACATTGCTTGCCGAAATGAAATAGCTCACAGCCCCGTCCAAGCGGGGTGCCCATCACTCACAGACATATTTTGCAATTTGCGCCGTTCCCAGGGAGGCACAGTTTCGAGAAATCTAAGAAATTCTCCCTCAAGATGTTTGAGCTGTCATCCGATCACCCCACCCAGTGGAGAGAGCAGTAGAGGTGAATTAAACCCGCTGAGCGTCACACTGGAGCTGCAAAAGAGCTTTACGATTTCAGATATTTTGTGGCCACAGTTTAACCATGTTTTTTTCAATTTGTGGTACTAGTAAACATTTAAAGGCAAACTGGTGGGTGTAATCTGTTATTGTACAAAGAAGGCAGGTATTTTGTTTATCATAATACTCTTAAGCAAATATTGGTTTGATATTGATTGAGATGATTTTCCTCTCAGATTTGCAGATCAAACGAGTGAAATATTCCTTAATGTCAATTCAGGTATATCTCTTCATCTCTAAAGGTGCATGTATTTCTGATTTGTTAACATCACAGGTCAGAGGAAACCAGTTGCATCATGGGAGATAGCGGAGGAGCACCAGATCGAGACAAGTGTCATGTAAGTTATAACCTTGTGCAATGTACAACATGATAGTAGTTCAAGATATGTCTCATTCCATACATTTTCTCTGTGATCAGTTAAAGGTACAAGCTTTGGGCACTGTTTGAGGCATTAATGAAAAAGTGGAAATTTTCATGTGAGTAGTGATTTCATGCTCAACTGAGTAAGGTTTTTTTTTAGATTCCATGGAATCAAAATACATTGTATGAAAAACAATATTTTAATATGACAAGTAGCAAATTTGTGTGATTTTATTTTTTGTGCTGTAAAATGCACAAGAAATTCACACTGCAAAAATTTCAACTTTTACATTACCCGTAACCCATTAATTCTGGATTGATTTTCCTGTAAAATTAATCATGAGGTCCTCATCAAATTGGCTGAAAACTGAATTTCTTTCTAAGTCCTACATTGGAGGACAACATGGAACAGGTGGAGTTCATTACATCTGCACAAAATCAGAAAAGAAACTGCATCAAAATATGTCAATATGAGGAAGGAAAATTAGCTCTATATAATCTTCTGTCAGTGTTGCCCATGCATGGATAAGATATGATAGTAGCAATTTTATAAAGGCTTTTGATAATTCTGCAACCAAAATAAACTTTGTTCTTCAGAATATATGTATTTTAGTCTTCCATGTACGATGAATATGTTTTAAAAAAATGTAATTTTATTAAATTTCATTTCATTTATTGGTTTCTACAACTTTTTGATGAATGAAAATTTTGCAAAAGAAATTACACACCAAATATGAAGAAACTAAAGGCACATTTTCAATTTGTGATACAAATTAGCATGATATAACACAAGCTTATGATAATTGTTGAGCAGTATAAATTGTATTTTCTGAACATTACAAAATGTTTCATGGGTTTGCAGGGGTAGAAAAAAAAACAGAAAAAACCAACAAAAAAGCAAAGCTTGAAAGCTTGACAACCGTGGAAGAAGTAGATTTTACTTAAAAAAAAAACACACAAGTGATTCTGGTTCAAATGCAGGACAGGTTGAAGAAAATTTAAATAAAAACTACAGCATCAACTCACAGAAGAGGGGATTCTGCTTTGAGACTTGATGGGTTAAATTGTCTAAAATGATAATGCTGAGGATGTAATTGTATCCTGTGTCTTTCCGTGAATACTTTCTACAACCTTTTTGTGCAACAGGGATATACACTGTTGTACCACTGTATTTAACTATCACAAGCTAGGCATGATTGCTCGCTGCTCGCTTATACATTAAAGGACAAGTTCACCTTAATATACATGTGGATTGAGAAAATTCAGCAATATTAGTAGAACACATCAGAGTATGCTCGTGGGGAAAATGGACAAACTTGAAAAATTATTAATTTATTGAAGTTTCTGTGCTGTCATCGCTGGATGAGAAGACTACTACAGCTTGTGATGTCATATGCGCAGAATGATATTAAGAAAATATAAAGAAAATTCAACATAATTGCACTTTCTCACATAACAAAAGAGCACTTGAGTTGCCCCTTTCAGAAGGTAGGGGGATAATATTACCATTACATACCTCAGTAGTAAGTAGAGGGAGTATGCACTTTTTTCAAAAAAATGCAGTTTTGTAAAATTTCCTTTATACTTTTCTTATATCACATTATGCATGTGACATCATAATCAGTAGAGGTCTTTAAAAGTGTAAAACTTCGTAACTTTCGAACGGATCGTCCAATTTTCCTTCATGCTAACGTTCAGTGGTGTGTTCTTAATATTGCTGCATTTACTCAATACACATGTATATTCTGGTGATCTTGTTCTTTACTAGCAGTAGTCATGTATAATTTTCATCATCATCATAATATTCTTTAATCTGTTAGTTTGATCATAATTGTTGTCGATATTTGGATTGTTTTGTTTTCCTGTGGATCAACTTATCATTCAACCACTGATATCAAGCAAAACAGGCCATTGTCCTACTTTCTTTTGCAGTCAATTTTTGTGAAACATCCTCTGTACATCCCCTTTTTCTGTCAGTCTTCATTAGGCTATAATAGAAATAGATATATAAGGCGGGGAATATTATTACAGTGTGATAGAACTCCCCTTTCCCTCATACCCTAAAATTTGCGATAACCATTGTCAGCATTAAATGCAAAAATGATTAGTCAATATTTGTGGCCTGCAGAGCACGTACAAAGAAATTTTGTTGACCTAGTTGGGTCAAAATGTACCGACCGAGTGCATTATTCAAGGGACTGAGAACAAATACAGGTTTGAGGGACATGCAGTGCTAATGCTACTTTTCGCTGTGGACGGCCGAAGTGCAGTGCAAACCTATCCTTCAAGATCTCAATGATAAACTAGTCCTGGCATCTCGAGTGACCAAGCCAGAGAAAAACCTTTAGTGGTGAAAATTCTGTAGTGGTGAATAACTATCTACCCATCGCCGTCTTGTTCACATCAGCCTCATGTCAGCTATGTACAATCCAAGAAACGTGAAACCTAGTTCACTTGTGATTAACAATTATTTTCAATGGCTTAAATCCTTCCAATGTTGTGTTGTTGATAAGTGTATGACCTCAGCAGAACTTAGACCACGATGTACACCACATTTTCATGATTACAATTATGACCGTGATCATAACATATAATAATGATTATAGCAATTATAATGACAATGGATGATGATGATGATGATAATAATAATGATAATAATAGTAATAATAATGATGATAATAATAATAATAATGATAAAAAAAAATAATGATAATAATAATAAAGATAATGTTGATTATGTTGATGATAATGGCAATGACAGTAATTATAATAATAGATATAATCGTTATCATTTTAGTAACTAGAATAGTAGAAATTGTGACAGAGTTCATATATCATAACAACTTTCGCAAAGAAGCTGCTCAAGGTGCATATAAAACTCATGTAATCTTCTGCTAAAATATCACACAAATCAAGGGTCATGTGTGCATGATTCACACACTCATCTACATTTAGTGTATGAATATATTTGAACATCTATAATTGCTTCATGTTCTTTATAGGCTTGGTGGCATAGAGAACCCTGATTTCTCACCTAATAGTATTTATACTGAGTTAGACTGCATTTATAGACATAAAAACAGACAGGCTGATATCCTACAAGACTCGCAAAAATTTATAAGAACTCTGTAACGACAACATTCCTGTGAACTGGAGCATGGTATTGATTAAATGTACCTTCCATCGTTTGCGACTAAGTAAACATGTTTGTGTACGCCCACATTTTGTCTTATAGCCTCTTTTCTGGGCTGTGTCATTGATAAATAGAACACCTGCCTATTCATGTATCATGTTCCACAAGCTTCATGTTCACTCCAATCAAAGACAAAAATCCTGTTGCATGCTACCTCCACATTGCAGTATACTTGTATCATGACATCAAGATTTATTTCCTTTGCCTCGACACAAGTCTGTAGTGATACTAGACTGTTGATGTTGCCCTCTGCCTCTGACAGTTACTTTTTGCATGTCACAATTCATGCTCTAGCTGTCATAGGCAAAAGAAGATTAAAACCAGTCATGAAGGGAATGATAAGACAGGAAAAATGATCTAGAGTTTGTTAGTCATATAGGAAGAAAGCCTTCAGTGACAAAACCCCCAACAAACAATCCTCCCAAAACAATCCTCCCAAAACAAAGACAACAGCAGCAGCAGCAGCAGCAGCAGCAGCAGCAGCAGCAGCAGCAACAACAACAACAACAACAACAACAACAACAACAACAACAACAACAACAACAACAACAACAACAACAACAACAACAACAACAACAACAACAACAACAACAACAACAACAACAACCAAGAACAATCTCGACCCCCCCCCCCCCCCCCAAACCTCTAAACCACCCAAACAAGGCAGAACTAACCGTCAAAGTCTTCTTTAATAACTAGATCACAAACTGATTGGACCATGCTCGTGAAGTATACAATTTACAAATACCTTGTCTTGGTGAATAAAGATTGTTTGCTGGCATCTTTGGTCAAAAGATGACCCATTTGGTTTCTTTGAGGGCCGAGAGGTAGTAAATACAATGGGGATATCATTGACTTCAGACATTTATCTACAGATCCAAAACTGGCTTCTGAAGCAAGCTTTATGCAGATGTATAATATAATATCCTAATGTCAATGAAACTTCTTTTCTTTTTTTTTTTCTGGCAGGTCAGCTGCGAGGGTGCTCTTCATTGGTTTTCTAGAGAGCCATTGTTTGTTTTCCCATTTAGATAAAGATCAAAATAGTTTGGAAAATGCTCAAACTGTAGTGCAGTAATATTTCAAGTTGTTCAAATATGTGTCATAACACTTGAGGCTTCAAATGTCAAAATATTCGCTGATTGACAGAAAAGTCCTTGCATCTATCAAAGATTGAACCAGGCTTGTGCAACTGTGAAGGTGCCCTTGAGGATGAAGCATATTGTCAGCTGAGAACTAGAAGGCCACTATCATGTTCTAAGATTTCAGCATAAATAGCAGTAGTCATATGGGAATACAATTTGTTTTGAACTATCTGAACAAGTGGACCAAGATTTGCATATTTACAAGGAATTTGTTGCATATGTCATGTAAGTTGCATGGAAAGTTTTGCTAATTTTTTAGGACTTGAGAAGAGATAGTTGCAATTTCTGAAGATTCTTCTTAGCAAAGACATGATATCAGGCTACATTTCTTTTTGGTGCCACACACTTTGTAAATATGCTTTGATAGCTCAGGCTGGTCCATGAAGGGTTTGAGCATGTCGCTGCAACGTGCTTAAATTCTTCTCAAATTCTTGTTCAACATCCTCAAAAGCCAGCAACATGAAGGGAAACATCCTCAAATATTGGCAACATGCTCAAAATAAAATGTAATCAACATATCAAAAACATGTGAAAACTTGATGCGCATAAAATTACTCAGAAAATTTGTGTGCAAAACATGAGACAGAACATCGAACGTAAGCAGCAGAACGGGAAATAAGTTGCAAAATATTGCGCGCTTCACGCTCATGATGTGCATGCTGCACACATACACTTTTCGCAACATTCTCACGTTTGAGCTTGCAACATGCTCAAATGTCAAATTGTGGACCACCCTGTAACTTTTAGGAAAGAAATATCAATGGTCACTGACTTTTTATAGCTTGACATCTTGTAGTTTTCTTTTTAAGCTCTTTAATTCTTATTTTTCAAAGTTAGCTGTCACTTGTAATTATTGCCATAACATATTTATTGCAACCACTCCAAGGTTTAGCCAGTTTAGTGCAGTTCCATCTGATCTCAAACTCATGCATTATTCCTCACAATCATCGTAAGAAAAACACAAAATAGCACCACTTTTTGTATTGTCTTAATCTTGCTTGAAACATACAATGTACAGCAAAGTGCACGTAGCAAGGAGGATGCGATGTGTCGAAATGGAATATTTGTTTTGGAGCGGTTGTTTGCCATTCCCTGTCCTGTGTGTCCAGTTCTCTTCTCAAGGGAGATTCATTTCTCATGAATCCTGGAAGCTTTGAGAGCACTGATGAAAACAGGCCAGCATGCAGACACCAGGCTCGGTCCCAGCCAGTGATCAGTGTACACACACATTCTTCATGTTGACAAGTGTTTCGGGATAAAGATCGAGTTCCACCAACAGTTCATCAGCCCTCTTGATGGAGCTTGGGGGGGGGGGGGATGCAGAATATGATATTTCACTTTATGTGCCAGAATCTAGAGGCTCCTTTAAAGGTAGTTCCTCATTTTCATCTTTGTGCGTGTGTGTGTGTGTGCGTGTGTGTGTGTGAAAACCCTCTGAAATTCTACTCATTTTCAAATGCAATAGTGAATATCTGAAAGCCCCCCCCCCAAAAAAAAAATCATATCTAATAAAAGCATGTGATCTTTATTGTATTTCTATGGAGTCATTGAAATAAACTGCCACTTTATACTTCATAAGTTGACAGAAAGAGTAGAATGAAATCAAAGTAAACAGAACGAAGGAAGTTTTATTGGATTATACATTCAATAAGAAATTCAAGAAATATTAAAGTTTTACATCATTTCATAAAACAGTGAGGCTGTCATTGGCAAAGTAGAAGATGTGACAGTAACATTGCCCCTCTAGCCTACCATTTACATTTTTATTATATACATATATCTTCCCCTCAAGAAAGAGAATGAATAAATACTTTGATGAAAGTTGTGGAAAATTGGGAGACACACACCAGGAGTGGAAGAAGTTCAAGCTCAAGCAGGAGATCGGAAGAAGTTCAAGCTCAAGCAGGAGATCGGGAGATTTTGCAAAAAATGGCTGCAAAGCGGGTGATCTCCCACAGAAAGCAGGAAAGGTACAACTCCTTCCAGTTGTTTGATTTGATGAAAGCCAACTTTGGCATTTTAAGTTTATGACTTCTTTTAGTTTTCCTAGTTTAAAAGGGTCTGATGTCCTGATGTTTTTACCTGAAAACCTAGAATCTAATCTGATTTATGTAGCAGTAGAAGCCAACCCCAACAATGCGAAATTACTCCTTCCTCTCCCCTCCCTCCCCCACTTTGTTGAAATTGAGAACTGATATTCTGCGTAATCATTCACAAGGTTTTTTTTTTCATTTTTTAATGCAACTAAAAAACAAACAAAACAAACAATATAAACAATGTACAAATGACCAGCCTTTAGCAATAGAAAGGGTTCAGTTTAAACAAGTCACCTTAAACTATCTGCCATATTGAAATAACAAAAAGAAGATGGATGTCTATGAAATATATAAAAGTAGAGGATCAACCATTACAAAAACATGGACCACTTCCTCAAATGACATTGCAAAATTTTAACTTTTCTTTTGTGCTATAACATATTCAGTTTCACAGTTTGTATGTGAAATGGTTGATGGACAAATTGTGATATTGGTCCTGGTTTCTGACTGTGTGCTTAAATCTGCAGCAGCTCTGAAGTATGAAATATTTTGAAATTGATACAAACATCTCAGGTCATAGGGTTAAAAGGTCATGACCTGCTAATAGATTTTGAATGCTTTCATGCACTCCTGGGGCATTTTGAGAGATGTGTGAAAGTAATGCAAGGGTATCAATCACATTAGGACAGCACCACTACAATGTTGTCCTGTTCCAGCGTAATCTGAGGTTTTGCAAAAATATCTAGTTTCCAGGTGCCAGCCTACATTGGTATGAAAACAAGCTCTCAGCGTGATTTATGACTGTAGTAAAATGCGAATGATGAGATAATATACAATGTATAAAAGCCTTGTGTGTATGTCGAACATTGGATGAAGAAATATCTGGATATGTTGTACCAACTGAGGCAGACTTATGGAGTACTGTAAACGTGGAAATTTTCGCGGTACATCAATTTTCGCGGATTTCGCGCTACGTTCGGCTAGCGTGAATTCAAAAACGCGCCAATATATCTTCACAATTTTCTATGCACATTTTGAACGGCCTGAATTGTGTGCGCTTCGTCGATGATACTGCTACGTAGTACTGACATGTTTACGCATAGAGCAGTATCATCGCACGCACCGCACGCACCGAGCCCATGGCCGATTGGTGTGCTACATCCCCGCGACTACAGTGCTAGTACCACAGTGCATGTATTGAGTAAAATACACATGTACTACGTAGTTGAGCGCTTGTACTCACACTCGCGCCGCTCGCTACGTCGCTTATCGTACGCTGGCATCGCTGGATGAAAACAGAGACTGTGTATTAACCCGCTGCGGAGCGCGAATTTAAGAACCCGCCAATACGTTTTCGAGCCGCTCAGCGCGAAAAATTAATCGCGCGAAAATATTGACGTTTACAGTAGCTGCTTGAATGATACACCTACTTTTCTGAAAGGAAGGGCTCTTCATTACCCTGTTGAAGACTAGTCCTGAGTATACTAGGCCATGTGTCTATGGAAAACATGTAATATATAGCGAAATCAGCTTGTCCTCACAATATTTGATAGTTATAGACCACTATACCAATACATTCAAATTTATGGTTGGTTTCTGTCGATCCGGCCATGATTACCTGTATTGTCTATGATTTATTTCATCTGTTCCTCTCATATTGATTATTGTTTTGTTTTGTTTTGTTTTTTCTTCACATGTCTGTCATTTATTTCATCTTCATTGAGTGAAGGAATGTTGGGCAAACTCCAGGCAAACTTCAGACAAGTTCTGGGATTGAGGATTCTGAGAACCTGTGTAAAGAAGCTGCATAGAATTGTATGACTTGAAACAACCAAGCGTATTATCACTGTAGTAATATACATGTTTTTCTTAAAGTAAAACTGTCCCCTGGCTTGGTAAAAAAGACAACAACAACAACAACAACAACAACGACAACGACAACGACAACGACAACGACAACGACAACGACAACGACAACGACAACGACAACGACAACGACAACGACAACGACAACGACAACGACAACAACAACAACAACAACAACAACAATAACAATAACAATAACAATAACAACAACAACAACAGCAACAACAACAAGAAGGAAACAATCTTCCTTCAATTCCTGGAAAAGCTGTTTTAGTGCTTGGGGCACCGTCTAGTTGACCTAGGACATGGATATCCACCATACTTGTTACAGAGTAATTTTGATCACTTTTGTGTGATGGAGGAAAAATTACGCCCTAACATTTAAAGTGGAACTTCTTATATGAGACAACTGTGATTTCATGCAAATGAAGACGGAGAAAAAGGCTTCCATGCTTTGGAAGAGAAAAGGAAATTTGACTACATTGAGCTATGAACATGAAATTAGAACTACACTGTACAGAGATGACCAAGTTGTTAGCATAAGCACATTGCAGTCAACCATGCAGAGCTAATGATAAGCAACAAAGCTGTTTCCTTTGGCAATGGCATACTCAGACTGTAATTGAGTACCAAACTCAACCAGCCACAACTTGGAAGACCTATCGGTACTTTTCATCACTGGGATTATTCTGCAGTGGCGGATCCAGAAGGGGGCACACCGGGTGTGCACCCCCTCTTTATTTTTTGTTACAACAAAAGAAATAAAAAGAAAAAATGGGGGGGGGGGGGGGAGGGGCATGCGCCCCCTTTAACCCATTGAGAACAGGCTGATTTTGCTACAACATGCATTTCCCATAGACACTTGCCCGAGTATACTCTCATCCTCAACGGGTTGATTTTGTAAAAGCACCTCCCCTTTACGGCATTCCTGGATCCGCCCCTGTTCTGTAAAGCATCTTGCATCCCCAGAGAGTCACAGATTGTTGATGTACATCCAGTTAATTATGGGTATGTATGTACAGCATCCTTGGTAGCCACATATTTACTTTAGGAGGATGAAGATGAATGGTGTCATATCCTGTTCAAAATATTCTTTGGGAAAGAGAAGATAGATGGCTTTATCTTGAACGTATCCTTGTAGACTTGCCGGCTGTGGCTCAGGAATGACATTGGAGTCCAGCTAGCTTTAGTAATCTCTGATATATGCTAATTTCAGTCATTACAACAATTGCCTGTACAGAAAGATGTTTGATTTTTCACAGGGGCTATGTCAATGTAATCATTGTTGAATGTGTTGATGTGTCTTTCAAATAAGTATTCATGCGTTGCTGCAATTAGGTCTTTGTTCAGTTAAAGTCATGAAATGGCATCAACCCGTTGAGGGCGAGTCCTGAGTATACTCGGGCAGGTGTGTATGGGAAATGCGTGTTGCAGCAAAATTAGTCCGTCCTCCGGGTTAATATGTTGCTGTTAAGAATGGCTTGCAATTTACAAAGTATCAAAGCAAACTCTTATTAGGTCTTACTATCAAATAGCTCAATGTAAAGATTACACAAAGAAATGTCTGTGCTTTTCTGATGAATAAGATCTTTCAACATTACCAAAAAGAGTCAAGTGTACATACTTATATTTTTGTAGGAACTGAAACTGGAAAATGAGGCGAGCAAAACTAAAAACAGTGCATTGGTGATATCCCTGGTTACATACCACTGTCATCACCTCACCTTTTGAAACCAAAGGTCCACTTGTCAGACAGTTCACGGATGTATGTTGAACTCTTTGTTTGCTAAATTGCAGTCATTCTTAGTCTTCACCTTGCTCTAATAGACCACAGCCAGGTATCACATAGAGTTGTATAATGGATGATAAGTTTATTCAATGCATGATAATCAATCGATGATCAATCATGAAGTCAGTTGCAATTCTAGCAGAGGGGCTGCATGTTTAAAAAGGAAGTTATCTTTTTTGCCAAGTTTCAAAGTTAAAGGGGAAGGCTAGTAACTGATCAGTGGGAATCAGTGGAAATGCTGGAAGATGATTGTTCCAATTCTTATGGGATTCATTCAAGAGTTCATTGTATATCTATTGTTGTGTGAAAATGATTTGCTTCAGAATGGTCTCATATTCAAGTAATGTGCAGTTTAATGCTTCCAGGTTAGCGTCCCTGGTCAGTGACGGAGCATTAATCTGCACATTACTTGAATATGAGACCGTTCTGAAGCAAATCATTTTCACACAACAATAGATATACAATGAACTCTTGAATTAATCCCATAAGGATTGGAACAATCATCTCTCAGCATTTCCACTGATTCCCACTGATCAGTTACTAGCCTTCCCCTTTAAGAGTATTCAGAAAACTATTGTGTGTCTTCTTCTTTTTATCTCTTCTTCCTTTTCTCTTATCAGTGCAGCCAGAAAAAGGGATTTGTGGGGTCACAGAGTTAACCATGTGGAAACAAATTGAGACCTTAAATAGATTTTGTACCATTACAAGTATATTTATGAGAGGAACAGTGCAAACTTTATTTCATCAACAAGAAAATTTACTGCATTTGAAAGAAAATATACCTCTAAAACAACAATGAAAATGACAAGTGCAACCGATAACCATGGTATACTGTAAAAGTGGATATTTTCGCGCGACTAATTTTTCACGCTCGGCAGGGTAAGAAGAGTTTCGCATGTTTTTAATTCCGCGGAATCAACACATCAACCACTTGCACATATGGCAAGCAAAAATATTCGTGTGCTTTTATTTTGGGGCTAGATTCTGGTTGCGCGAAATGTGCGAAAATTTCAACACTGCGAAAATTTCCACTTTTAGAGTATGCATTCTGTATGAAGTATTAGTGTGTGTATGTGTGTGTGTCAAGAAATATTATGGTACATTAATGGTACATATATCAAGACCTCTCACAGAGATTAAATACATTTTCGCTTTAAATACTTACCAGTGAGTTCAATTTTCGTGTGCAGATATTAGAATATATATACACAATTAGTGTGATTCATTATCTTTATCATATTGCATTCGAGTATTTCAGATGGAATTTCAATCAGCTTTGATTGGTTCCCTCAGTTGATGATAGATATTTCCTTTTTAATGACAAAGCACCTAGTATTTGCTGTGTGAACTTCTGTCGACTGTTAGGATCACTTGATGTCTCCTAATCTTAAGTTCATCTTGAAAATCTAAACTTTGATGATTAGCTCAAAGTTAGCCCCAAGTTAGCCCCATGTACACATGTAGATACACTCAAAAGTTAGCAATATTAAAGACTAGTCGATGATTAGAACCACAAGATTTCTAAGGGTCTGTGCGCTATCCACAAGCCATGGGGAGTCACTTCTCGTAGTTTAGCATCAAGCTGACACGATAATCAACAAACTCAGAGTTAACATGACCTCTCTGTAAACCCAATTCCAAAAATCATGTACAGGGATATGTCAGTTGGCTACATAATGTAGGGGGAAGGGGTATAACCATCCCCTTCAAAAAAACATACTGAAAAGATAAAGTTTTCGCTTAAAGACAGAAATTTCAGCATATTCCATAAATGACCAAAAACAGCCTTTAACCAATTACCCGTAAAGCCTCTGTGTGTATTTTGTGTCAGCATTATATTGTGCCTTTCAACTTCAAGCACTGTCTGCCTTTTTTTTCACAACATCTGAATATATACCAGTGACAAATTGCATGAAAAATTGTATGATGAGCTATTCAAAACAAGTTTTAAATTTCCTGAGATACTGAACATACATGAGTACATTTGCACATTATGGCCACTTCTGATCAGCAGAACCTATACATAATTTCTTAGATACGGTACAGTGTATTTGTCTGTCTGATGTGGAGAGAAACCACATCCATCATTTGCTATGTGAGATGGAGATTTGCTGTGTGAGAGCACCATTACTTTGTCCAAAGAGGGATGCATGAGACTGAGATTGTGGGGTGTTTGACGACTGCAGAAACTGACCCACTACCTTGATTGAGACCATCACTGGACATTGTGGTCAGTTAGCAGGACACGTGTGGGGGGACACAACGAGGAATTGATGAGGCTGCGGAATATTCCCCGCCATTGATTTTGCCCCAACATAGCGGAATCAATTCCTTCCCGGGGAGCTTGGTCGCCCGAGCGCTCAACGGAAGAGAGAGGTAATGCTCAGATGACTGAGGTTCGTGCCTAACTTACCCCTTCCCTTGGACCCACCGTCTTCCCCAGGCGAGAGTGATTGCTCAGGGGGGAGATGGATTTCGAGCGGGGGCTCGACATGGAGAAATCCATTATTTGCATTAAGCCTGTCCGTGCTAGTTGGAGTGTGAGATGGGGGAGAAAAAGAAAGAGGGTCCATGAACAAACATGTGTCGGGCCCCAATTCTTTCACAAAATACTTTTTATGCAAATTGACTTCATTCAATGACATTTTCAGATGCATCTGTTTTTTTGTGGAATTCATAAAAGAAGACTTTTAGAGGACATCAGTTTTTTTTTACACAATCATGTTACATGAGAAAGATACAGCTCTAGGTTTTTTTTTTTCTCAGTTGTTCTAAAGAAGATGCTTTTAATGATGTTAAAGTGATAACATCGTAACATTTTGAATAAAAAGAAAGATTCCGCCCACTGACAGTGGAGGTGGGGCAAAGAGATCCAAATGTCAAGTATTCACTGTCTGTTATTTTTAAATGTGAAAGTTTACCTGTAGGGCTGTATTGTGACAGCTAACTTTTCAACCATTATTCCATATATAACCAAACCTTCTAACAGAGATGCACATGCCTGTAGATCTTCATGTTTAGGATACTGTTCATGGTCATGTGCTGATTTGAAAGGTCAACAAAGGTCATGCATTTGGTAATCTGCAAGACTCTCTTTAACATGAATTGTTTGAAGTGCATGGGCAAGACACAATCTAGCATGTGCTTGTCTCGTTGTAGACGTGAGATGCAGCATTCATGCTGGTATCGTGCTTTCAGCCCAGCTCCCCTCCCCTTTCCCTCATACTGGAAGCAGTGTTTTTTGTTTGTTGTTGTTTTTGGTTTTTTTCTGTCTGTCTTTCTGCTCCAGCTCTCATTTACACAATGAAGAAAAATTCAAGAACTTTCATGATACAGTTGAACCTCTATTATCCGGCCTCCCTTTATCCGGATCTCTCTATTATCCGGACGCAATCTCGCCGTGATTTTTTTAAAATAATTACGGGAAGAAAGGGGGATTCCCAACTCCTTGAGAACTCCTACCCAAACACACATGAATTACATATTACTTCCAATGTGATTAACATACATTGCATCAAATTTCCTTCCAAATTGCTTACCTTCAGACATTTCAACATCCCGAAACATCCCCAAATGTAACAATGAAAAGGTTGCAGTATACACATTACTACATGTGGTACTACAATGGGCTACATCAGTACATGTGTATGTATATGTACATGTATAAAGCATTGAGTCTCCCGTATCCGGCCAAATCCGGATGAGCCCCGGTCCCGACTTGTCCGGATACGAGAGGTTCAACTGTACTTGGCCCAGGTTGATTTTGCTTCATGAAATGCACACAGCACATTCATTAATTCATACATTCATTCATTCATTCATTCATTCATTCATTCATTTTTTTTCACATTTAAAATAGAAACATATCAATTTCTACTGAAATTGAGTGCATAAATTGATATTACAATGTACCATAAACACAATCTATAAGTTTGCAAAACATTTTGATTACATGAAAAATGCTGGAAATAGGCTTATTGGCAAAGCCCTAACCTTGGATGACAAAAGCTCTATGTTTCAAGCCATGAATATAGTTGGTAATGCATATTGTTGATATTCTTTGGTAAGAAGGATATTGAAAATATAGATTTAAGTCTTCCATGTCAGTAATTACCCGATGAGGTCCATGAACTTCATCTTAGTGAAAATGAAGAGCTGTAACTGTGGTTACATGAGAAGCCATATATGCAGCCCAATTGACTGCTTGCTGTGGTAGAATTGCTCTAATTTTAGATTGTTTCTTACAAACTCAATTAATCATTGAATAAGAATGAAATTCCCCCTTTTTTTTTACTGTGAGCAGGCAATGTATATCTATTTAAGATCATTATAAACTCATCAAGCAAAATGTTGCACAAACTTAATAGATGGTGATGGGTTTACCTGACAATTAGATATAGTTGTGCTGCACACGTCTCTCTTCTTCTTCTTTTTTTTTTTTTAAGTAGACTAGTTGCTAAACCAGAGTCCCCCTCCCCCTCCCCCCATGTCCTGCATCAACAACATCATGCCATAGCCTGATGGTTGTTTATGTGTTGACCGCATTTCACTTTGCCGCCATGAACTGATGTGCGGGATGTTCTGACAGATCGGAATCGGTGGAAACCAGGATATGCGGAGGAGAGTGGAAGAGCTGATTCCATAGTCAAGGAAAAGACAGGAATATGATAGGCACAAAATAGAGTCTAAAGTCCCCCAGAATGTCCCATTCTTTCCCATCTGTGTTTATTATCTGTTCGCAGTTTTGATGGGAATTGCAGAAATTTGAATAGGCCATTCCAGCTGAGCGTGGGTTTCAGGATAAAAGCAAAATGTGTCAAGGGCTCGTGTGTCTTTCTTCCGTGGAACACTGATGATATATTACCTTTTTTTCTTCTATATCTATTTAAGAATGTAGACTTAGTTGGTGGTAGCTTTTCTGTAGATAATTTTCTTAGTCATAGTACTATAATTGATACCAATGGCAATTTGTTAGCTTTTCTTAATTTTATGATAATAATAGTTATGATAATAATAGGATGTATATCTATGATGCCCTGTATCACTCAGTATGAGTGCTCAAAGGGCATTTTGCTGGTTTTATTTTTTCAAACTTTTGGTAGACGTTTGGTAGACAGTTACTGTCATCGATGTTTTCTGACTTGCAAACACTTTCAGTTTAATCGAAAAGTTGACTTGCAGGTATTGTGTGTTGCAGCTAAGTATCCAATGTAGGAAATTGAAATATTCATTTGACATTAAATCAGTGAAAGCATTTCATAAACAAAAGTCTTCATGTGTCCAGCTTATCCAAACAAGTTATTTAATAAAATACTTATTCAAAGAAATCAATAGAAATGTGGGGAGAGTATGATGAAATCCATGTGGGATTTCCTTGATGGAGGTAAGGAACAAAAATAAATTTGATGAATTACCAGCAATGAGGAACTGTTTTTACAGTTCATCTCAGATGAAGAAGTCATTTTCAGTAGATGTGCTTGATTGCATGGAATTGTCAAGAGGCATTCTTTTCCAAATTTCTGTTGATATTGAGAAGCCTGTGTAGAGCTAACCATTTTAAGCTTACTTGGGTCATGTCATTTGTATAATTACATTGGGGTGGGGGGAGAGGGATGTAACCTTAAAGCTTTGTTGTTTTTTTAGCATTCCTGCCTATTTCCAGCATCATCATATTATATTCCAAGTCTTTTTCAAACTCATAATTTTTTTTTCATTGTACATTGTAATGTTAATTAATGCACTCAATTTCTGTAAAAAAAAATGTTGTATTCCTGTAACTGAAAAAAAGCCACACATGCTTATACTTCTTTACCTTAGATATTTCATAACTTGATCTATTCATTGTATCATTTTTCCAGCTTTTACCCTGTCTTGCAAAAGGAAAGGAAAATAGTAGTCAAATGTGTATATGTTCTGCCCAGATATGATTTCATCAATTTGTAATGTGATAGATGCAAGCAAAACACGCATTACAAAATTCTAGAAATGATTCCTAATTAACATGCATAGTGTCTGGATGGCATTTTGCATAATCAATAGGGTACCTCTCCGTCTATTGATTTTTTTTTCCATTTTTTTTTTGAGCTGTAGCCTTGCCTACATGCAGTGTACAGCCTGCAGGAGGTTTGACCTTTTGCAAGAATGGTATAATGAAGGGAGCATTTCATAACATGCATGTAATCCACATGAATGTAGACAGATCATGTAACTTTCACATCTGTCCCTGACGGAGGGACAATCTATCTACACTGATGAATAGTAGTTTCTCTACTGAAGGCCAGCATTACGGCAATTGCAATTAAGCATTTATCTGATTTGCATATGATTTGAATATGATGAGGTCTAAGATGTAGAGTGTTTTTTTTTCCCCACTGACCTTGCGTTGATGGATGAAGGCATCAACTTAATATGCAAAAATTTAGGTTGGAGTACTGTCGTCTAGTAGTGTGGACTTCATCAGTCGGCATAATGGACACTTCGTCTTTCCATTAGAATGTTAATTGACCCCCTGTTGCTATAATTAATACACCCCAAACTGTGATGTCATGACTCATATTCACTGGGCTTACTGCATTTGCCACTGTGGATTGAGCTCGAGCGAGTAGATTTCACTCCCATCCCCCACGCCTCGGCAAGCCGATCTGGGCAATTTGAGTACTTCCATTGTACTGTATTCGTGTGCTGATGTCGAAGTAGGTGCCATTTTGTCAAACAGCTTTGTATGTGTCGCTACGTAGAAGGAGGTCTGTCAGCATTTTGTCTGGAGAGAGCAAGACCTTACAGATTTCAGGCCGGCCAAAGCGGACTGTCATTTTGATAAAGCGCATGCAACCGGTGAATAAATTATGCCTTCCCTTCCTGCATTGAACTCAATTTGAAGGAGTTCCCGTCCGCAAGACTGTTCAGCGAAAAAATAACGCGGTGAGTGAGTGAGGAATTATCTCATTTTAAAGCCGGTGCGTCTTAAACTTTCATAAGGGATGCTGGGAAGAAAATTCCCTGCAGTTGCTCACTTGAACGTAAATGATTTACAGGTTCGACGTATTGAGCTTGACAATATTGATCAACATGTGGGGTAGACAGGGTGTATATGTATATGTATATATCACCGTGCACGGTGTAGGTGGAGAGATGTGTGTGGTTGACGAGTGACTGTGTGTAGTGTAGCCTTTGCTTCTATGCTGCCCATCAGTAACACAAAGTACATGTTTGTGTGGCTGGGCGGCGGACTGTAGCTTGCCCTGTCTCTGTTCTCCACGAAAGCCGACAATCAGCTGTACCTGTGTAAATAGTCTTGACAGGATTCGTGAAGGGCTGATCCAGTTTACCTGCCTAACCCTGTATTGTTACATTGACAAAGAAATCAACATTTGAATTAGATGGTACAAGTGTATATATTAAACCTATTCATGGCAACTTCAGTTGAGCATTTTGCTATTCAGATCATGTATTTGATGTAGGATTAAAATTTGTCATGATACCAAATGATGGTTGAATGTCCAAGCTAGCTCAATAGTTTCAGTTTCTTATTTTCTGATATTTGTGAATATTTGTCCTGTTTATGATGTGCCAATCACATGATCATAATTTCATGCTTTTTTGTTGCCATCTCCAACTGTTGTAGAAAGCTGAAGGAAGAAAATATATGGGAAATGATGTAAGCAGGGTATGGGTTTAAGGACTAAAAGCCTGCTACATTAAAGCAATTTTTAACCAACTGAGATTCAATGCGTGAATGACATAAAATAACTTAGAAAATGTGGTAGTTGTACTGTAGGTAATTTCTAATTTCTATCATGCTACAGCAATAGCTTGGTTTGTCCTGCAAAATGATGTGTGACTAGCATGCAGAAAAAAGAAAAGAAAAGAAAAAAAAAAGACATCTTGGCCCAGTAGTGCTTTGCTTGTAAATCGAGTAATGATCAGCAGCTTGATGTCCAGCAGCATTTTCCAAGATGA
Organism: Diadema antillarum; assembly: GCF_040938485.1. NCBI lineage: Eukaryota > Metazoa > Echinodermata > Echinoidea > Diadematoida > Diadematidae > Diadema > Diadema antillarum. Next base: position 1,615,869 of record NW_027270925.1, on the reverse strand, counting down.
AGTTATATGTTTGTGGCATCATGGATTTTGAACAAACAATATATGTTACCACCATCCCTTTCAAATAGCCAACAAAACTACAGTCATAGAGCGACTCTTAAACATGAAAAACAGATAGCTATAAGCATTTCATATTTTGACTAAAGAAGTGTGGTGATGGTTTTCCATTAGCACTGGAGTCAATGCATATTGCATTTGTTTTTCTGAAAGAAAATATTTCTTTTTCAGTGTGCCTTTAACCAAATTTTGCCTTTAGGAGAACAACTGGGTTATTTAACTAAAATAACAAAGGGATTTGAAAATAAGAATTAAATGTTGATGCATTGTTGAATTGTTAATTAAACTGTGAGTTCTGAGTAATTCTAATGTGCTATTGGTGGTTTTATGCCTGTATGTGATATTTGAGAAAAGCTTTAAAAGCAGTGACTGAACCTGTACAACTGACATGGTTCGTCATTCAATCTGTACATACAGAGCAGCAATACAGTGAAGGGAGTTGTCTGCTTTTTAGCTTGTGCCAAGTGAATGCTTGATTAAACCATCTGGGTGCATTAGAGATGATAGGGTTCCTACCCTTGCCCAGATAGCTTGCCTCATTTGTGGCTCAGCCCCCTCAGCTACACTGATTTCCTCTTTCCTCCGTTACCATGGACACCATTGAGTGGGATGCCCAAAGGTGTTACAGTCCCAAGACTGGTGTCTATTAGAGTCATGCTGTTTTGCTATGTTGTACATGGAGGTTCAGTATTAGCCCTCTTTTTGCAGCTTTGATTTTTGTGAAATCTGTAACCAATGAGTACCAACAGACAGAGCAATTTGGCTTGTGCATTTTGACTCCTTGATAGGTATGGATTAATGAATGTGATCATCATTTTAAGATTACTTGTAGTGCTTGTAGCATATGTTAAAGGAAACCTTCGGAAGATTTTCAGACTTGTACATTTGAGCAACTATAAATTAGTATATACTGAGTACAGAGTTTCAGAATTTATAGTGATTGGGTTGAGGAATAAGAATGTTTTCAAAATTTACAACAAATTGCCATGAACAGGGATGATGACATGGCAGCCTCAACATAAGAATGTATGAGTTGGGGCTCAAGGAAGCAGAACAAAAGAAGATGGCATGCATACATTCTACACAGGTGACCTTGTTAAGCAAGTGGTATTGTAATGGAATTATTGCTACATTTCTGAAATATGTGAGGCTCCTTTGTCGTTGTTCAGAGTAATTTGTTTAAGATTTTTAGAGTACTAATTTCTCTGCTCCAGGACCACAATAAGTTCCACAAATTTATACATGGAGCTGTCAATTTATGTACTCCATGATGTGAAATTATGAAAATCGTCTGGAATGCCCCTTTAAGAATTTGAAGACTGAGATATTTTTCATTTCCCTTTGGTCTGTTCTGAGACTTTTGCAAGATCATTATGGCAAATGATTTTATAAGTACTCTAAAAGAAAGAACATCACTATAGTCAAAGTGTCACAATGTTCATCATCATGCACAAATCTTGAGACGTGTTACTTTATTATGAAAAATACATATGAATCAATACTTAAAGATCAGTTTGTGAAAAAATACCAAATTTTATGGATGAATCTGCTATGCCCTTAAAACTCTTGATTAAAAAGGAATTTGTATAATTACATACGATTTGCAATTTTTCAACTTTCAAATGTGAACTGAGCTGGTAACTAGCCCACATAGGATTATCTCTCTTTAGCAATAAAAATTGTTTGTGGCAGACTAACTGTGTTGCAGGAATAACGATTAACCAGCAAGTCGTGGAAACCATGTATGTTTGCTTGGCACTGTAATCTTTATTGGTGGTGTTTCATAAAGAAGAATGAAAATTCTTTTTCATTTGAGCTGTTTGTACATTGTTCACATAATAATCGTTTTGCTTTCATTCAGAATTTTCAAAAGCCTCTTTATTGCTAAATTTATGACTGATTCTTATATTGCTACACATTTTAGGGGATCCAAGTTCCTCTTTCTCTCTTGTGTTTGCAAACTTTATAAACTTCCTATTTTGTGAAATTCAAATTAATTGGACCCAGGTCCATCTAATCTTTCAACTTTAAGATGTGCAGTGAAATTCAAAGGAACCGATTTAACAGTGACAAAATCATGATTTCGGCTGCAAAATTCCTCCAGGATTTTTCGGGTTAGAAGGACGGAAAATCCAGAAGCCAGCATAATGTGATCAGATTTGGCAGCAAATAATGCATTATTCCACTCCCACTGTCAGAGCCTTTACCAATGTGACTGATATTATTGTGCGATCCATCAACCCACAACAGATTCATTTGACATGCTTGACTGCGGTAAAGTTCCAAACTCGTTTGTATAGAATATGAGTAGGACCTAAATGGTTTTCACTGTCTGCAGCTCAAACAATGCATTGTCACTTTGAGCCAGAAAGGTGTGTTTCTGAAAACATTATTCCATTCAAGGCACGATAGCAGATGAACATGGTTTCTGCGCTTCATGCACATCATAACATTATTTTATAATTATCTCTCTCTTGGTTTAGTGTACACTACATGCAACTGAATATATGTAATGATCATAATATTCAGACCACACTTATCTTCATCCTTGATTTGTTTTAGACATCCAACAGAACCAGAAGTACTCAATAGTAGATAGCTTCTGACACTTCACACATGTTCTTTCCTGCCCTTTTCCACATAAACTGTCACTAATTTCAGATTTTGGAAGAGTATACATGGTATATCTATAGGCAAACAGTCATACTCATACATGCATACATTCTGAGTCATTTTCTTGTGCAAATTATCATCAGATGGTTTGATCATGTATTCTTTTCTTTTTTTATATCTTTGCATATATATAAAAGATGGTTGTAGTGCCTGTAAGTAACAGTCATCTCACAAAATGTGGAGCCAAGTCAGTGTAGAAATAGTGTTGCCGATTCCAACTGTAGTCTTGACATTGGAGTAGTCCAAACAAGGTGCCGTCCTGTCTTTTTGACCATTCGAGTCCTGGCAGAATTCTGCTGTAGAAATTATTCATTTTTGTCTCGTAACTGGTCTCTTTAAATGCTGCTACACATCATTTATTTATCAGTTACTGTAAAACGAGGAATGTTTGCGTGCATTTTAATTTCGCTAATTTCGGGAGCACGAAGATTCGTGAAATTAGAATGCATGCGAAAGTTCTTTTCTACACTATATGCATTGAAGGGCAGTGGCAGTTCGCGAAAATTTCATGCCGCAAAAAAGGCCGTCGGCTTCAATTCGCGAAAAATTCATGCCGCGAATATATCATGTTTTACAGTTTTTAGCTCACCTGAGCCAAAGGCTCAAGTGAGCTATTGCGATCGCCCTTCGTCCGGCGTCCGTCGTCCGTCGTCCGTCGTCCGTCGTCCGTCGTCCGTCGTCCGTCGTCCGTCGTCCGTCGTGCGTCGTGCGTAAACTTTTTACATTTTCATCTTCTTCTTGAAAACCCCAAGACCGATTTTCATCAAACTTGGCAGGTAGCATCCCTAGGGGGTTAGGAACTCAATTTGTTAAAATGGGCACCATGACCCACCCAGGGGGCCCCCAGGGGGGCCCAAACCCCCCAAAATTAAGGAATCTTTAAAAATCTTCTTCTCTAGAACCAGAAGTGATAGAGCTAAGTTAATACTATGAGTTAGTTCATTGATGACTGTAGTTTCAAGTTTGTTCATGGCAGAATCAGGGATGCCCCCCTTGGGACCCAGGGGAGGGGGGTGGGGAGGGGTTCTAATGGGGCCTAAATTGTACATTTTCATCTTCTTCTTGAGAACCCCATGACCCATATTCACCAAACTTGGCAGGTAGCATCCCTAGGGGGTTAGGAACTCAATTTGTTAAAATGGGCACCATGCCCCACCCAGGGGGCCCCCAGGGGACCCCCAGGGGGCCCAAATCCCCCAAAATTAAGGAATCTTTAAAAATCTTCTTCTCTAGAACCAGAAGTGATGGAGCTAAGTTAATACTATGAGTTAGTACATTGATGACTGCAGTTTCAAGTTTGTTCATGGCAGAATCAGGGGTGCCCCCCTTGGGACCCAGGGGAGGGAGGTGAGGAGGGGTCCTAATGGGGCCTAAATTGTACATTTTTATCTTCTTTTTTAGAACCCCATGACCCATTTTCACCAAACTTGGCAGGTAGCATCCCTAAGGGGTTAGGATCTCAATTTGTTAAAATGGGCACCATGTCCCACCCAGGGGGCCCCCAGGGGGGCCCAAACCCCCCAAATGAAGGAATCGTTAAAATTTTCTCTAGAATCAGAAGTTATACAGCTAAGATAATACTATGAGTGAGTACATTAATGACTGTAGTTTCGAGTTTGTTCATAGGAGATCCAGGGGTGCCCCTCTTGGGGGCAGGGGTGGGGGGGGGGGGTTGGTTAGGAAGGTCCAAATGGGGGCCTGAATCGTACATTGTCATCTTCTTCCTGAAAACCTCATGATAGATTTTCGTCAAACTTGGCAGGTAGCATCCTTAGGGGGTCAGGATCTCAATTTATCAAAATGGGCACCATGCCCCACCCAGAGGGCCCCAGGGGGCCCCCAATTCCCCAAATTAAGGAATCTTTAAAAATTTGGGCCCTTATTGTACATTTTCATCTTCTACTTCAGAATGCCTGGTCAAATTTTAGTAGAGCTGTGAATAATTTAGATTAGTGACTGCGTGAAAGGTGAACTTGCGATACTCAGGTGAGCGCTAGACCCGCGGGTCTCTTGTTATTTTGTACCAGGCTTTGCTCTAAATTAGAAGCTGCCCACTTCCTTTTGATGTCAGACTTATCTGAGCAGTCTAGAATCTATTCCTTTGTGTATTCTTTTGTGTCATAATGTCAGTAAAGAGAATTTAATTAAGTTAAAAATCAATATCATGACGTAAAAAAAATAATTCTCAGATATGACATCTATGACCTAACACCCACTAGTTTTGCAGTCCATTTAAGATCAGAATGTACAGTAATGAAACTGATTGGCTATCTTACAAGTTGAGTCCATTAGTGTTGAAATGTCGACAGCCACTTTCATGAAAGTTGTCCGATAGCTTTCCTATTAGGCGTGTGTGCAGGGCCGACCAGGGTTTGGTATCTACTGCTGATGTTAACATGGCGCAATCTTGTCTATGCGCACACAGTTTGGTGAGATTATTGGAACGCTAAGAGTGAGTTATGGCTTTTCGCTGATTTCTGCCTGCTCATCTATCTCTCGTTTATGAGCAGAGTGGAAATTCTGCCTCCTTCTGCCAAGAAGACGATAATTGACTTGGGGTGCCATCTGATTTGTGGCTAAACAGTGCGTGAGCTTCTTACATGTACTGGCATACCCGGAACCAAGTTGGGGGCACTGCTGTCATATATTATACTGTCAAAAGATTTATTATTTGATTCAACGTCAATTTCTGATCAAAGTAAAAACAAAACAAAACAAAAATGTAGTTAAAGTCTTATACATATTTTGCTGAACTGCACAAAAGGGTAAAACACCAATCATGAAACACACATATATACACTCAAATACAAAAACACACACAAAACAAAACCGAACATGACAAATAGTGTTTGAGTTATTGCACTTTCGACTAGACAGAGTACATTTTTTTTTTCACTGCTGTGCATAAGTGACTTTAAAAAATGATCATAATGTACATAAGCTAAAGCACATTCCTCACAAGAGACACACACATACACATACATTTATACTTAAATACTTGCCAAAAAACAAAATACAACAAAACAAAACAAAACACTTACGCACATACACACACACACACACACACTGCTTTGCTGGGAAAATGGGAGTGCTTGGATGTGAGATCTTATGACATTTCTCAGATATTAAAATTCATGTAATGAATTGTGAAAATCTTAATTGCACTGCGAACCGGAGTACACATGGTGCTAGCCTTGATGTGGGAATGGATGAGGGGTACGCAGGGTGTATACAAACCGGCCATGTTATCATGCAACGTGTGGTGTTCAAATACCAGTAGAGGAATGACATTCTTTTTATTTATTCTCATCGATCACACCGCATAGAGGAAATTGATTCAGCTGTAGGTTGGCCTTGCACTGCGGAATAAAAAACATGCAGGTTGAAGAAAAAGATTAAAAAAGGTACTCGCTCTCGCATGTCAGGACTTAGTCTGCTGGGCGCATTGGCCATGTGTGGTTAGTGTAAGTTGGCCTTGTACTGCAGATGAACAACATGGAGAGTTATCAAAAATAAAGCAAGTTGGGACATATTTAACCAGGTGTATGGGTGGTGTATAGTGAGGCAATTGGTCAGTCTTGCACTGTGGATGAACATCATGCAGCTTTGTTTTGTGTTGTTTTGTTTTTGAAAAAAAGCTCACTGTATCTTGTGAAATACTGCGTTTACTGACAATGTCCATTTAAACAAACAGCATTGTTACAACAACAACAAAAATATTTCTTTTTTCATGCCTTTATGAAAAGAGAAATATTTTCAAATCATACTGGACTGGGCTGAGTCATGATGGCTCAAAAGAGCAAATTCATTTGAAGTTTAAGCAGGGATACTAAATAAATGTCAAGACTCCTAGTGGAATATCTTTTGATGCACGATGGCTAGAATTCATGATAATCTCTGTGGTGAAATTGAATATTGTTTTTCATTTTTTTGTCAGTTTTTGCTGAGCTGTGCATGTGTACACAGACATTGTATGTGCAAACTGATGTGCATGGAAGGGGCCTGCATATGAGATATAATCATATTCCACTGTACGTACTCTCATTGCTGTGTGCATCAACATCATAGCGGTGTGAAGTCGACGATGATGGGTGTGGGGCTGATCAATGATCCCAGCCAGCAGACATAATCCACATGGATGTCCTCATCTGCTTGTGTTTGTTCTTGTTTTTAGCCCTGATTAGTGTGACACAATGCAGGTTTTATTGTTCGGCCTCCCCTTCCCCCTTCCACCCCCTAAGAAAAATGATGAAAAATAGTGTAGGGATATATGGAAAGCAGAACATTGGCCCATTCATGGCAGTTCATGTTCGCATTTATAGTTGGTTGAGAATTGAGTACTTCTACATTGTGCTAGAGCTCCACTGGTGAGTCCTTCCATATCTCTGAGTCTCATGTTGTCTCAGCTTGTCTGCTGTACTGGTTTGGTCCACTTAGAGGACAGGTTCACCTTAAAGGCATAATTTACTATTTGCAGATGAAACAAAAACGCAGTATTATTGCTTCAAAATAATTCTAAATTGTGAGTTAAGGATAGAAACAACCAATGTAAAAGATTGAAACGATATAATCAATGTTAAGTATTGTTAAATATACAAAATGTGAACAATAGTTATAATAAAATGTTTCCACACTAAACTATCTACAGTTATGGTTTATAAAGAAATATAGTGATATCTCCTTATATTCTAGGCTTTATTACAAAAAAAATTGATATGGTAGGATGTTTTGTGATACAACTGACCTACACATTATGCATCAAAAGTGATATCTTGAACATTTTTAAATCACTGCTCCAAAAGGTAAACAGGACCTTTACTATATGTGTAGAGTGAGTGAATACAGCATAATTAGTAGAATACATCAGTAAAAGTTTGAGGAAAATTGGACAATCTATCTAAAAGTTATGAATTTTTGAAGTTTCAGTGCCGCAGTTGCTGGATGAGAAGACTACTGCAGTTTGTGATGTCACATACACTGTATAAAGAATGTGTAAAGAACAATTTTTTACTGTTCTTACATAATAAAAGAGCACTTGACTTGCCTCTTTCAGAAGGCAGGGGGAATGATATTACTCTTGACATATATCAGTAAGAAGTCGAGGGAATGTGCACTTTTCAAAAAATTTTGCAGATTCTCCTTATATTTTCTTTATATCCTTCTACACATGTGACGTCACGAACTGTAGTAGTCTTTTCATCTAGTGATGGCAGCATTGAAACTTTGAAATTCATAACTTTTGAACAGATTGTCCTATATTTCTCAAATTTTCATTTGTTCTATTAACTATTGCTGCATTCTCTCAATCCACACATATATTTAGGTGAACTTGTCCTTATAAGTATAATATGTCCAGCATTCTGTTATCCCTCTTTCAACATTCAACATGTTCCATGTCCTGTTGTGCACATAACAGATGGTAGAAATTGTTGTCAGCTTTTTTAAGATTGTCAACTTTTACTCTTTTGGTGCGAACTGTCATTCTTTGGCAGTATTAAGTACCTTTTTTTTGGGGGGAGGGGCAAAAATACTGCAGGTTGCATGGAAAATACTGTTTTCCCCAAATCATATTACGATACATGTCTATTTGCAGGAAAGGTAAGAAAACTGTTTTCCCCACCAATATGCATTTTCAGACCTCAAAATACTGCAATGCTGTCTTCAATGTTGGGATCCGTGTCCTTACATGTATGTGATACAGAATATAATCGGACAAGTCCATACCGTGATAAAATTCAAAACTTGTTGAACTGAAAAAATGTCCATAATTTCCCATGAGTCAGTGATATTAGTCACATCTGCTTGTCCAACTTCATAGAGGGAATGATGTCATCGAATTGAACTGTTAGACAAAAATCTTTGCTGGATTTTATGTTTTGTCATGAAAGCAGAAAGAATAAAATGTATCCTTTGCATCATAGTAATTCTTTCTTATAAGAACCCAGCAACAGTGACGTCCAGGAGGAAAGAGAGTGCAATTGCCAAGTTATGGACCAAACACAAAAATATGATTTCTTTAAAAATTCTATTTTTGTTTCAAACCAGCAGGAGAGTTGTAAAGTGATGATGTCATCATCTCACCAAATTTTTATGTATGGTTGCAGCCAATTTTACTTTTTGATAAAAATAGCTCAAAAGGTACAGACCATGTACACATACATTCAGGTGTGTACGTACACACATGCACACACACACACTAATAAAAAGAAGATTATGGGTTGTAACACTATCTCTTTATCATATCTTTTTTTTACCCTCACTTTGGTTAGGTAAACCCTTTTCACTTTTACTGGACTCATAATAGAATCGGCACTGTAACTACACTGGAAAAATACTTACTATGTAGCTTATTTACATCTTTTGTATATGTCTGCTGCACTGTATTATTGTTTGTTCTTATCTATTTTTGTGTGATGTTATGTTATCATTTAAAATCACTGCACTTGTTATTCTTGGTCTTTTAGTCTTGAAGAATTTGTATTCAATCTGTATTTGATTAAATGTAGAACTAAATCAGATGAAACAAACAAACAAACAAACAATATAACAATATTCACATTTATTGGGAGTTTGATTATCTGTATGGATAAACACCTGTTCAGCAGGGTGTGACCATATGTACTGGATTGTATTAAATGTAAATAGTCACAGTGCTTGAAAACGTGGCTGCCTTGTTCAGTATGTTAAAGAGAGCTGAAAATGTGCAGCTATAGAGATATTTGTCAATGTTACATTAGGTGAAACTGGTTTTGAGTAACTCTAAGATCATCGTGATACAAGTAACCAGGTTTGTGTTAAGCTTATTCTTTTGTGTGTGTGTGTGTGTGTGTGTGTGTGTGTGTGTGTGTGTGTGTGTATAGAGTGCATAGGACAGAGCCTTGCATATTGACGCAGGTTCTTGAATACGGTGCGCTATGTATAGATCATAATTGGAGTTGATGCGCAGATGCATTCTCCCAAATTTAGTGACTTGCTGACAGAAGCAAAATGAAGACGGGGCTGCTTCAGATGGCGGGTACATTTCCCTGAAGTGCTTCGAGTGTTGCGGGCAGAATTCGTCAAGACGTTTTGAAGAGAAAAGCATACATCTGTGCATAGCGTGTATTTCTGTCCATTCTAGCTCCTGTTTAAGTGCTTGCTTTCTTCTTCTCCAATTCTCAACATGGCTACTGCCTTGCTTTTCATCTGGTTTTCTTTCTGCCCTTGTCGTGTTTCCTCCCTGCAACTATTTGAAAAGTGTCTCCCTCTTGCTTTTTCTTCATTTTCCTGTGTTTGTTGCAAAGTTCCAGTTTGTTCAAAAGGCTCTTGTACTTTACCTTTACCTTGTTTTCTGCAATGTCAACTTTCCCCCAAGGCACAGGAAGTGCGCTTTCTATTTCTTTTTCTCTCCTGTGTTTATTTTGTTTTTATTTCTTTTTTCCTCGATTGCTGTGTATTTACAACAAAATACTTTGAGCTCTAGAATTGAGACAAAGAGGGAAAGATGCGATTGTGATATGATGAAAGAAACAAAAGCCATCTTGGCCTTGTTGAGTCATTTTCTCAATTGATATTTGAAGAGAGGTAGAAATCAACTTCCAAAACTCTGAAATTCCCATTCTTTGCACAGCTCTTCATGTCATAGTTATGATTGCAGTGATTTTCGTCATGATCCTTCTGTTTTTGGTAGTATTTTGATTTGCGGCAGCATTCTTTTGATGCAATAATCAACAAAATAAGTTGGTTGTCCTGCTGCTGCGCACTGCTGGGCGATCGTTGCACAGACTTTTGTGTCGGGCAGCAGAAACCCAAACTCTAGTCTTTAGTTGTTTTAGACAGGTGGTTGTTATACACAGGTTTTCAAATACTCATTTTCTTGATGGGGATTTTTGATGTGGTTGCTATGGGTAAGTGGTTGTTATTAGACAGATGATCACTAGAACAGGTTTGAATCTTTCACATTTCATGAAATTCTCCTGTCGAGCTGTTTTATTGCAACTGATTAACAAATTGCCCTACATCAATAAAGATTTAGGTCAAAATAGTAAAAATGAATTTGAATCTGCGTTTCAAAGATATATATCTGTATTTTTATCTCTCTTGTTTGGCAGGTGTGTGGCTGCAGCAAGGAGCAGTACTACGCTCTGAAGCAGAGAGTGGAGGAAAGCAAACAGCGGATAAACCTGATGGAGAGTGAATTCTTGCAGAGTACGCTGTACACTGAGAATGAGCTGGATGAGTGTAGGGAAGAGTACAGGCTGCTGCAGCAGAAGTACAATGCGTAAGTACACACCACACTCCATTATCTCTCTTTTCCTGCCTTAACACTGAGGCTGAGGTTAGCCTTGTGTCCAGACTGTATGTGTATAAACTTCTTCCTGGCTGTATTCTTTCCTGTATCAAAAGTTTTGTGGGAGTCTGTAGTAAATACTCCTACCTCATTAAGTCTACCCAGCACACATACCATGATAGAAGCACAGTATATTGTGAGCACCAGATATGAATTGCCATCCCTTCCAGCTTGCCAGGCTAGGATTAGCCTTATTGGTTGCCTTATCCAGACTATCCAAACTACATATTTAATGTCTCTTTCTTGTGTGGTGTGGTATTCAGCAAGCATTTGCATGAGTCCTCTGTAATGCACCCTTCTAATTAAAGTATTTCTAATATACATATCTAAGATTATGTGCCACCACCCCTCCCATCTTGCCAATACTAAGATCAGCTTTCTTTCCAGACTCTGTGATACCTCCCTGTTCTACACAGCCTGTCCAAAAAGCTTTTGCCCCCCCACCCCTCCCCCTAAATAAAAAAGAATTGAACCATTTTACCCATTTCCCTTATATCCACAGTGTTCCTCCATCCTGCATGATCTAGTATTCAGTAAACATTTACCTTTGTCTTGAGTCAAGGCTACAAGTATATCCCTCAGTTTTTTTTTAATTCCAGTGTAAAAAGGCAGATTCTCCAAAGAGGGGGAGTATCACAGGTCTGAAGTTTAAATGAGCAAGAACATGTATCTATTTGCACTGATAGTGATACAGACAATCAATATCTTCAAAAGATTACACAAATGTATTTCATGGAGCACAACAGATTTCTTTCAACACTGTTCTGTGTTCATTGTCACTTGATCATAGAAAAGGAGCCTTATAATGCATGCTTTGGTTAGTATAATAAATTCAACTTGCTGCAGGGTATCTTCAAATATGAACTCAAAGATAATTTTGTTTTCTCTGTTCTATCATTGAAAGGGATAGTCTTTTCCTAAACTGATTCATTTCTTGACATGACAAATACTGATGAAAGATGAAGAGCCCAGGATGTAGACAGTGATAGGCTTATCCATGGCTGCACACTACCCATTTTTGTCCCCGCCGAACGAGTTCGAGCAGGGGACTATGAAACGGGCTCCGTACGTGTGTGTGTCCGTGTGTCCGTGTGTCCATGTGTGCGTCCGTGTGTGATCAAAATGTTCAATTTGCTACTTCTCTGTCATTTATGAGCCAATTTTGATTCTGTTTGCTTTATATGAAAGCACTACATTCGAGCTTTGAAACTTCTACACAGAATTTCAGTTGTGACCTTTGACCTTGACCTTTGACCTATATTGTACATTTTGCTACAAAATGCTACTCCTTCGCCATTTCTAACCCAATTTCGATTCCGTTTGCTTTATGTGATGGCACTAGGTGAGGGCTTCAAAACTTCTACACAGAATTTTGACCTTTGACTTCTTTGACCTTTGACCTTGATTTTTGACATATATTGTACATTTTGCTACAAAATGCTACTCCTTCGCCATTTTTAAACCCAATTTCGATTTCGTTTACTTTATGTGATGGCACTAGGTGAGGGCTTCAAAACTTCTACACAGAATTTTGACCTTTGACTTCTTTGACCTTTGACCTTGATTTTTGACCTGTATTGTACATTTTGCTTCAAAATGCTACTCCTTCGCCATTTCTAACCCGATTTCGATTCTGTTTGCTTTATGTGATGGCACTAGGTGAGGGCTTCAAAACTTCTACACAGAATTTTGACCTTTGACTTCTTTGACCTTTGACCTTGATTTTTGACCTATATTGTACATTGGCTACAAAATGCTACTCCTTCGCCATTTCTAACCCGCTTTATGTGATGGCACTAGGTGAGGGCTTCAAAACTTCTACACAGAATTTTGACCTTTGACTTCTTTGACCTTTGACCTTGATTTTTGACATATATTGTACATTTTGCTACAAAATGCTACTTCCGGCGGGGACATATATTACGCGCCGCGTAATTTCTACTTTTCCTTGTTTTTTTTTTTACAGGTCTGACCTGTCTGTCAGACCAGTAGGTACCCAGTATTTTGCTGGCCCATTCCTGAAAAAGTTACTGGTCCAACAGTGATTTTTACTGGTCAGGGACCGTCGGAGCAGTGCCAGTGTGCAGCATTGGCTTATCCATATAAGTTAGAAACAATAAGGCCCTTTAACTGCTTGAAGAAATTGAAAAAAAAAATGTGCAAGCAATCATGATATGAAAAAACTGATATTCATATCTGGGTATAGATTTTTTTTTTCAATTCTGTCAGTAATATTGACAAAGTGTTCAATAAACCGAGGCAATGGAATTTTGACGTAGTGTTTTCAAGAATGCTAAATCATCTTTGGTGTAATTTGTAGCTGAGTGTTGGCCTCAGATTTTCTCTTTCTTTTTGTGGTGTATGTGGAAACTTGCAGTGTACAAGATGACTATTTCTTAATCAGATTTAGTGAGTCTGGGCAGCTTGACTGATTCAATGCATCAGTTGCAAATAGAACATTCATGGTAGTGTTCCTGTATTGTTAAGCCATTCTGAATTTATTCTTGAAATTTGCTTTCATTTTAGTTTATCCCTGTAAAGGGTAATGAACAGTGTGAGATACTGAAATGTGATACCTTTGAAATGTACAGTACCTCTTATTCCAAAGGTTAACAGCTACTCTGCTAAACACATTGATTAATGTGATGGGGGCAACTAATGCACAAAATGATGTTCATTGCCTGTCAAGCAGCAAAAACTCCACAAGGTAATAAAGTCATGTAATGACTCTCGTTCGGAACTAAACACTGGCTGTGATCATGCATTCTTGCATTCATGAGGAAATGCACAGAAAAGAGACCACAGTGCATGAGACACAGATAATGTGTACATGAATGCACATGCCAATTGTGGCATTATGAGATGGGACTGATTTGGCAGATGAGGTTCCCATGGATTGAAATAACCCTAGCAACGGCAGCTTAATTTCGTCGTCGTGATGAGATTTTGTGCACATTCCAAAATGATTAAACTAGTCTTTATTCATCCTGCATTTCATCTCTCAAATTGATGACATTTTTTGTTTCATAAAAGCTGTACCACCCCCAGACATACCTCGAAATATAGTCTCTGTAAAGAACATAATGTAAAGCAATTGCTATATCCTATTTGCCATATTATCTGTACATATTGAAAGAATATTAGTAAGAGAGAGATAGATAGATAGAGAGATAGATAGATAGAAAGAGAGATAGAGGAAGAGAGAGAGGGTGGGAGAAAGAGAAAGAGATGAAAATTTTCACCATGATTGAGCCAGCATAGAACACGAGCATTTGCTGGATGCTATAATTTCCCCAGACATGACTCTTAAGCTAGTCAGTCTTTAAAAAATGCAACAAAATGCCAGTGATATATCCTGTCTTGACTCATCTATAAGTAGTAAGTGAAGGTTAGTAAGAGAGAGAGAGAGAGAGAGAAAGAGAGAGAGAGGAAAATTTTGCACATGTACATATGTATTGACTGAGCCAAATATAGGACACAAGCATTTGCTTGCTGTCACACTGCCTCAAGACATGGCTGCAAAGCTAATGACTCTAAAGAATTCAGTGTGAAGCAATTAATATATTCTATTTTGCCTAATCTGTAAGCATTGAGAAAATACACATTTGGTATGTACATTTTGAATGATCCAATGTAGGACATGAGCATTTGCTGGTTCTTATATTGCCTCCAGACATGAAGCTGAAGCTAGACACTCAAAAGAATACAACATAGAGCAATTCGTATACGGTATCCTAATTTACTTACTCTGTGTGTACTAAGATGATATTAATGAGAGAGAGAGAGAGAGAGAGGGAGAAGAGGAAATATCACACACATATACTGTATATGCCGAATATTTCGCAAGGTTTTTATATGTAAGTGAATCTCGTGAGTCAGGTGCTATTCGCAAAATTAAAGGCACGTGAAAGTAATGACTCTGATCCCAATGTGAATGTGACGCACATGTATACAATTCTCCGTTCAGTACAGTACTCCACGATCACGAATTAACCATTCGCGAAATCGTCAAGAAGTCCCGAAAATCTAGACGCGCTAAATATATAGTGTATACAATAAACAACAAACAAACAAAGAAACCCACACGAACAAACAAAAACACATTTTTTTTTGTTTTTTTTTGTGTGTGTATGTGTACGTGTATGTGTGAATTTTTTGAATGGAATATTGTATCCAGGTCTACACACATAGATCTATCAAGCGAAGTGGTAAAATTTGAGCCAGGGTTCAAACAACAACAACAGCAATACTCTTGTCTTGATTGGGAAGTACGAGAAGAGGCACTATGTGTGCATTAGATTAGAGCAACATAGGAGTTGGCCATTTTTGCCTGAAATTTTGTGCCTGGCTTGTTTTATTGTCAAAAGAAATTGATCTTACGGTAGCAAAGCATCAATTTTCAATTGTGGAAGGGGGGGGGGGGCATTTGCCAGTTTCCATGGCAACCATCCAGGGTATTTGCCATTGCATTTCCTACATCTAATAAAGATTTATTCTTTACAAAAAAAAAATAACAGAAAAAATACGGAAGTGAATAAAAGGAGAGGCAGTGAAGGCTGTAGACATTGAGGGGTAGAGTGAGGAAAACACAATTGATCACCCCAGTGGATTTGAGTAATGAATAATAAAAGGTTTATGACCAAAAGAAAACTCACTTGATCGCTGGGTAATAGAATAAGTGGATGTCATTCTCTCCCAGTGAAATTTTGCATCTTGACAGAAAAGTGCAGGGTTTTGCTGTGCTACCTCTCTGCAGAAAAAAAAAATCATTGTTGTCCACCTGAGGCAAGTTTTATGTGATTATTTAGTAATTCCTTTGTGGAATAAAAGGTCTGTGATGATTTCTTGCTGTTCATTGGGAGTTTGTTGAATGGGAGTTCTGTGGTCTGAAGCCATAATTTAAACCTATCCTCTCCAAACACGTGCTCGAGTCTGCACTATGTACACACAATACATGAAAGTACATTTAAGTTCAGCAGATATTTAACAAGATGCTAATGATTAAATCTAGTTACGCACAGTACAGTCTGCTTTTAATGGGAAGAAATTGAATACATGTACCTAAATGTGCATGGTACTTTATATGTGGTGGTTGCAGACTGCATTTAGCATGTATGTAACATTTGCAATCATCTTGGTAGTGTATTTTTGATGTTTGTTATAAAATGTATGGCTTTCTTGGTAGTGTATTTTTGATGTTTGTTATAAAATATCTGGCTTTTTTTTAGATTGTTAATCTGAGAGGGTTGGAATGTAATGATAAAAAATATTAAAACTGGATGTGACTTACATATTTGTATCATATAATCTAAAGGTCACTGTACACTACACAACTTTGCCATAATCACCGGTATTACGACCTAAAGATTGAAAGTATGACGTCACCAGACTTGCTAGTTTTCAGTTGTGCGACTGGATCTTAAAGCCAGACGTAGAGATTTGACATATCATATTTTCACGACCAGTCGTGGGCTTTCAGCCAATCATGCTACAGCATTATGTACTCAAGCCAGTACAGTCGTAAGTCTAGCTGTGTAGTCTGATCGCATTGTGTGCGGTGTCGAGTCGTGCGACTGGTCGTATGACCCGGCTTGCTTCCAGAATCATGTGACCAGTCTGATCTTGTAGTGTGTAGCAGGCTTAAGTTGAACTGCCTTGGTAAACTGATTAGATTCATCTTCAGACCTTTGAGTAGAAAGTAGAAAGCCATATGGATCAACCACCTCATTCCTGGCTGGATGGAACCTATCACATTTAGGATCCATGGCAAAGAGTTAGCTGAGCTTTTTTACAGAGCATAATGGAGGTCAAGAGACTGAGTTCAGCATTAAAGGACAAATTAAGTAGACCCTCCACCTCCCCCCCCCCCCCATAAAGTAAACATCTATTGTAAGAGATTAAGAAACCCATTAATCACTCTTAAAATTGATGAGAAATTGAATGCATTTTCATTTCATATACCTTTAGCGAGAAGGCATTTTGATCTGATACAGACACATTTGCTGATGGTGGTAACCACCGCTTCGAATTCTACAGAAGTCACTTACTTTCCTTGTACATTTTAATCTTAGGATAACACAGGTAACCCGTGGCAACCCTGAGAATTAGGTGTCTGCCTGGGGCTGCTTCACCTCGCATTTAACCAATATATTCAGAGTGCAATGCATTGTATCAATGCAGGCTAAATGACTGTAATGGCGTGTTAAACTCGGGGCAAAAACGTATCTGCAATTGTTGATACAAACAACCATATGCATTTGAATTTTGTTGAAGGCCATCCTCTTGTCGGCAGAGAATATAAGAGATAGCACTTTACCCCATGGCGTTCGTTAAATATATGGTGCCCTCGTTTGGTTAGGATCTAACAGTTTGTACAGCTCATCTAGGTACGGCATGGTGGTTGAATGACTCAGGCCCCCGCGCCTCAGGTGAGCATGATGCTGATACGTGTTGCTTGCTCACCTTGCTTCATTTTCCCCACCTTCGGATCTAATGGAGGACAGTAATGATATTGCAAAGTGGTAGATAGATAGATAGATGGTAGATAGATAGATAGTGGTAGATAGATAGATAAATAGATGGTAGATAGATAGATAGATAGTGGTAGATAGATAGTCAGATAGAGAGTTAGATAGATAGATTGATTGATAGAAATATAGTCAGATAGATAGGTAGAGAGATTGTCAGATAGATAGTCAGATAGAGAGATAGATAGAAGGGAAAAGCAAAAAAAAATAGCATGACAAGATGGAAATACGAATGAGAAAGAAAAAAAAGCAAAAAGGAAAGGCAAAGAATTAAATGTGACTGGATGGAGATTAAAATGAAAAAAGATAGGGAGACAGACTGGAAGCCAAAAAGGAATGAAGAAATTGAGTATGTTGTAAAAATTATTGAGATAGAAATGAGAGAGAGGCAAAGAGATATGTAGGCAGATAGATAGTCATGGTATGTATGGTTAAAGAGAGTAATAGGTACATCCATAGAAAGATGGATTAAGAGAGAATAGGGATAGAAAGATAGTAGCAGGTTGACACATGAGAAAGTGGAGAGTATGGAAGTAGGTAAGGGGAGATGAGAGTATGGAGATAGATAAATAAAGAGAGAAGGGAAAAGGGAGGGGAAGGGATTGAAGAGAAAGACAAGACAGGAAGAAATGTGCTCCCGAAGAATGTGCCGCAAGCAATTTTATTTTCCAGTTCAATGAATTGTTTTTTTCTCCTCATGGTATATGAGGGGTGATTGCATCGGACCATGTGTAATGATCATATAAAGGGGCACATTCATGGGTTGCGATGTGTGGGGCTTGGAACACATCGGCACTGGGTGACATTTCTGATGGGAAAGGTTAGAGTGTTCACCATGGCAAGAGTGCTTCAGTGAAGCATGGTTTTATTTAAAAAGAATTGGAAGTTTAACGTGGGGGGAAATTCTTGATGTCTGTAAACCTGACGGCTAGAAAAGGGGGAGATAACGGGGAAAATGTGTTTTGTTGGATGCTACCTTGCCATCTTGATGTGTTTAATTGCTTTGAGCATATTACTTGATCAAATGTTTATTGCTTGATGGAATAGAAATATTTGCACTGTTCCCCTTGATATATTCATATGCATTAGGGACATCACATATTTTGTGTGGATAATGTGTTTCATTAAAAAAAATGAAATGAGTATATCAGTTTGAATAATGCCATCAGTCTTCTCCTTTTGTTCCATTTGTTCTTTTATTATATTGTTTCAAATTTTATTAGGCATCTTTTCTTCTGTGTGACATCTCATGGGAAAATACATTCATGAGAAATAACAAATTGCATACTGTGTATGCTGTTATTTTCGCGTGCAGATATTTTCGCGAATGACAAGATCATAGACATTTTGCGAGATGTTGTTTTCGTGAATCGACAGTGATGCTTACGCTAATGTTCTATGAACAAAGCACATGGAGACATTTTGGCTTGTTATTAAATTCGCGATCCAACTGTGATTCGCAAAATTCATGAAAATTAAACCCCTGCAAAAATAACAGCTCCTATGGTAATTGGTGAAATTGGTCTGGGCAATTCCATAATGATCATATCCTGACCTTTCTTCACATGTAGTTTGACATACCCGCGATGATAGACATACCGAGTAAAACAGAAAAACGAAGAAGACTGTTTACATTTTCAGTGAAAGTGAAAAGGTAATAATGCAGGGATGTTATACTCCTGAGGCTCTCATTTTACCCTGAAAGCTACTCTGTGATTGCTTTTTGTTGAAGTTTCATCAACAACCTTTCCAAACTGCTCAACTCATAATACATCCAAATATAGAAAGCTCCCTCAGAGGGCAGAATTCTCACTTTCTCTTTGTCGTTTTTGGCTCACCCCTGCTGAACATTAAAAAGCTCACATTGATTATCTGCCACTTGGACACATCGAAAACATTGAACCGCAACAGCCCTGCAAGATTTATGGCCGAAATGGGATGACTTCGGTCACCACCCGTTTCCAGGGGTGACAACATGTGATGCGGTCCCGCTCCCCGAGACTCTGTGTCTCGTCCATGATAATAAGCTCCTTGGCCCAGGAGGGACTTCTGACTTTATACATCTTGGACGTTTTGGGCATTTGCGCATCGGGGCCTGCTTAACCTTTTAAATTATCCATCTTGCCTGGTCTTTTGGGAGAAGAACATCACAACCACCATCTCATCATTGATTCCACTCGCATCTTAAGATGTGCCCCTATCCATCTCTGCCTTGCTGTCCATACAGCCTGTGATACCTATGTTGAGCGTATCGCCAAAGGATGCTTAAGGATCTTTGATCCTTAATCTTGAATGAGGAGCTATGTTTGAATGCTGTCGTAAATTCGCCCGGGCTACATTACCCATTCGTTGTCCCAGAAATGCTCCCTGCCTATGCCGGTCTCTCCTCCCCCTCCCCCCCCACCCCCATATCGTACCTTACATGGTTTGAAATGGGTCACGATGTCATCCACTTTCAGGGGAACAACGCACAGCAGCATCCCTGTTCAAACACATGCAGGCCGAGGATGAGGGAGCAGCGTCGGCATAGAGGAGTGTTCTGTCTATATGGAGTTACTTTTAGCAGTCAAGAGCATAATAAAAGGACAAGGCCGCTCAGTACGCATTCCCAATCTCTGCTTAGTCTAGGCACTTCAGGATGCATAGGAAGTTTCACCTCAAAGACCTGTGTCTGGAGGCAGTTTCTATGACGATGGTAGAAGGCAAAACAAGTGCAAACACTCGATGTAGCAACTTCCCTCAAATTCATATCAATGAGGATAGTCAATAAATTTGTTTGTATAGATTTCCAGGGGCCAGAGAGTCTGATTCTCCTATAACTTTCATTTTTATGCCTCCGCCACGAAGTGGTGCAGGAGGCATTATTTCTTTTGTTTTAGTGTTCACATGAGTTTCCACCTCCCCATCACAATGTATTTGAAGCTAATCATTCTGCACTTAAGAGCAGTAAAATGCCTGTACTTCTACAGCTTGTACGCTGAATCTATAGACTAATCTTGCCTAACGATATTATTCCAATATTGGAAATTCTCAAAATAGGCCTAGGTCATACTTAAAAAACAGATCGCCAAAAAGGAGAAGATAATGCAAATCAGCTTAAATCAGATGGTTTGTAGGATGTGCTTACAAAATTGCTTATTTACTAAGAGATGGCTAAAATAAAAGCATACCTGTAAAATGGCTGGCAGATTTAATTGGCTGTCTTTCTATCAGAATGCACCTGAATTTTTTTAGTTAACATGCCTGTGTTGATTTCTTCTTCCAGGAAATGGACTCCTTCTCCACAGAACAAATAGAAATTTTTGCAAATGAAAATACAGTCTGTCAGAATATCCTTCCATGTTACGACATATGTCTTTAAATGGACATAGAGTATGATATGTGAAGGGCTAACTTTGGCTGCTCTGATGAGCTATCCACAGCCCTTAACTCTGCAAGTACCATTGACATCTATACTACATTTGATTCCTGTCACATTTTTATGAAGTAGATATGAGAGGGTTAATTGTAAATTTGTCATAACCTTCTGAAGCAGGTCACTGCAAAGTTGACTACATTTAATCTTTAAATGCGTCCTACTTCTATATGGGACTATGTAGTATTTTGTCTGGAGTACAGAACTGATACGTCTCCTTGATTCTGCAGGAGTCTCCATGAAAGAACTGCATTATCTATTCATGTTCTGCTGAAAGAATGTAATGGTCTCCCTGATTTGGAAATAATTTTTTAATGGACTGAGATGCATTTAACACACAAATATATCTGTAATTGCTCTTCGGGGTTTCCCCTGATTTTGATGGAGGAATACTAGCAGCCAAGCAGAAGAGCAGGCTGTTTCAGGATATTCCTCGGACATAGAGTAGATCACATTCCTAATTTTCTCCCATTAATTCCTCCTATTAATCAGATCACTGGTAGATCACATTCTTATAATTTTCTCCTATCAATTCCTCCTATTAATCAGATTGCTGGAGAAGTACTCAAACAGCTCAAAGAATAAATTATAAAGAAAATTCTTTTAAAGCATCTCTGCGATGGCCATAGATTGTACAAATTTTTCTTAGGATGCTATCATTTTGAAGTACTTTGCCCCTTTTCTCCACAAGGCCACCTCAGCTTCTTGCCTCTTAACAGAGATGTATCTTCACCATACTTGTTAATCAATATAATTCTAAGCAGATAGAAAGTTGTCCACGGATCTTTGCACTTCTTCTCGTGCGAGGAAACCGTTTGAAGATAATTGCCAATTTGTTCGACAGGTCTCTGCTGCAGCAAAAGTCGGCCATTGGGGATTCATTTACAATGTCCATCGTCCTTGAACCGTTTTCGGGGGGTTGCCGAGTGAATGTTGGAAAGAGAAGCCAGTCGTTGGAGAGAGGGAGGAAGATGGTGAGATTGTAGGGAAAGTGTGCATCTCTTCAAGATAGTTTTCCACTCAAGTAACTTAGCTCAAAAGCAGAGTGAGAGAATGCAATGTCCAGGTCTGCATGAGTCAAGAGCTGTATTGGGTCAGGCGTGTCATCACCAGTGCACGGCTCCCCGATGAGTCATGTTGGAACGTGGTTATTTGGCAAAAATTCACGATTACTCACTGCTAAATCTTCGAATGCATGGTCCTTTTCCCAAGCATTCTTTCATTGTGTCTTGTCAAGTGAAGATTTTGATCTAGAATGTGTGACGTAAATAAAGTTAGGTGCCGCACACAATTTCTTTCAGTTTCTATTATTTTGTCTCTTATGTTTGCACCAGCCAGATTTTTATTCTTGTATGGCTGTCTTATGTCTGGTTACACCATTCTGCTGAGCATTTTTCTCAGGCAACAGGTGTAACGAGGAACCAATTATAAAATATAAAATATAAGCAAAGGAATATGATTTCGACTGTGAGAATAGTGCTTCTAGTTGTAGTAGCAAGAAAAGCTATGGACAGAAAACACTACAAGGATTGACAAAATGTGACCAAAGTGAATTATAGGGAAGTGGCAATATGTTTTAGGCAAGAACTAAACTAACTTGTCATTACTGTAATTTTTTTTTGGTGTGTCATCTTCAAAATGACCCATTATGTGACATTTGTACAAGTTGTATAGCTAGTAGACAGAGGATTAGTGTGTTGAAGTAGTTCAGATCTACCTTTGATAGCAACTTGTCATCTTGTGCCGATTTACTAACATGTCTGCATTGGTTTATCAATTAGTAGGTACTTGTGTATGTGTTTGTGTCTTAGTGTGTGTGTGTGTGTTAATATGCGTGTGCATCCATTTTGTTTGTCGATGCTGCAGATAGGGTTCAGTGATGGGTTTCCCTGATTTCAATTTTAGAGGCTCGTGATAAAAATCTTCAGGTATATTTTTTCATCAGTACATCTAATATTTGGTATCCATTCAATAACTGTGTTCAAAGCCCAGTTGCTCGCAGTGGGAATGGAAAGTTCTTTCCGTGTATGTGTGTATGTGTGTATGTGTGTGTGCATTTGTTTGTGTGTGTGTGTGTGTTGTGTGTGTGTGTTGTGTGTGTGGTGTGTGTATGTTTGTACGTGGGTCAAGATGATGTATCAGTGGTGTAGATTACTGCCTCATAGTTGTTTACCTGTGAACCTGGAAGAGTGATTGATAAGACTGGATTTCCTGTTTGTCCAGTATAGAAATAATGGGTTTCCATTACATACCTGCCCAAGCATCTTTGTCTTGTCATAAAGATATCAACAACCTCCCCAGGTAATGGATCTATTTATGGAAATATGCTATCTTACACCTTCCAAATTTGTACAAAATTATGTGGTTGTATGCTGTATTCAGTTGTAAATATGAGCCAAGATTGTACTCCTGAATTATACAAATTGTGCCCTATTTAGTAAAAACAGAATTGCTTCATAAGGTTTTTCAAAGATCTTCCTTTCTTTCTCAAACAGAAATGAAAACAAACTTCTTCTTCTTCTTTTTTTTTTTTTTTGGGGGGGGGGGGGGTTGCTTGATTTGAACTTAGATACAATGCTAAGTTTAGATACTTGTCTCAGGAATATGAGGTGGTGTTGATTGAGGATTTTAATCACTGGTTCTACTGGTGGAGACATCAACAGCTGTGTGTGCATATTGTGTGTGTAAGCATTTGTTTTTCTCTTTTTTTGTGTATATTGTTGAGATTCGACCATTTTGAGCGTGTACGTCATCGGCAACTCATTCAGATCACATTCAAGTTGGATGAGAGGCACGGGGATCATCTCTTGAGGTTTGATTTAGGATGCCTTGAATTACCAGTGGAAGTCTAGGCTTGCGTAGCGTTATACTTTGCCCCAAGCAGTGTTGGATACTGACTGAAGATGCATTGTGCAGGTGAAATGTGCTTGATTGTCGAGCATACCGTTCTTGGGAGGTTAGAAGCGAGAGAAACAGAAACCTAAGCTATACATAACATCAGTGAATGTTTGCTTGATAGAGAACACTTTTTAGTTGTTGTCGTTGTCTGCGTTGCATCTATTCTTTAAAAAAAAATCTCTACTTTCTCTTTTTAGGCAGCATTTTTAATTTAGTGCCCCTACTGCATTCATGTAGGAGATACTTTTGAGAAATCTATTGTACTAAAGACATGTATCATTTGCCTCTGAGCAATTGATATTTATCAGACATTATTTGGTAAGGGGAAAAAAAAACAACTTGTGTTCTAGACTTCTATGCCAGAGCAGTGTGTGCATCTACAGAAGACACACATCACTTCAGTACTCATTATTCAGAAATATTAAGACAGAAATCTCCGGAGTGATGTTATTTGTACCATTGTTTGAAAATGCAAAGATTTGATTTCACTCCCAACACACGTGACAATAGAGAGTTTTTTTTCATTGCCAGCATGTACAGAAACTGGCTTGTCAGTGTACGCTTGTCAGCCAAGTCACTGTTCTAATAGGAGAGTTTGACAAATGATTTTATTTAGAGTATGTCTGCTGGTGTGTTTGTTTTAGTTAAACTCTACTTGGACCAGAACTCACATTTTGACAGGACGACGTCACTTGAGAATCCAAGAGTCGCCCTTGTCGGATTGCTGTAGGTCACATGACATGCATCTCTGAGTTCCCTCCATTAGAGCTGAGGACGCTCTCAGCAGGCTATTCTTTATGTTTGCTGTCAGGCTCATCACATGATGTCAGACATGCGCAAAAACTTCACCCACTAAAAGGGTTCAATGAGAGATAATGTGCTTGTTGAAAATTTATTTTTTCATTTATTCTTTTTTAAATTTGATTTTAATTCATTATGTAGCCAGCCTTATACTATTAATATATACATTGGACCATAGGGGGAATTTCCGGGTGAAAACCAGGTATCCTAAAGGGAATCTGCGTCCTTGCGGCGAAATGTTTGATTCCCCTTAGTGTTTTCAAGCTTGTTTACATGTTTTCCTGTACCCCTACACTCTTGAAACTGCGTGATATGAAATGTGGAGGGCGGCAGAGAATATCGCACTATAGGAGAGTTCTCCCAATACACCCTATATTTTGCCACATGGATTTGTCATATAATTCACCTTGCACTAAGGGCAATTGTTCAGGAACAAAAAATCTGTGATGCAATATTAATCCTGTAAAACAAAGGAAATAATATCCTTTTGTTATACAGTAAAATTTAGTTAGGCTGCTAGTTTTCATTTATCAATTATGGGATCAACTGTTTCATTAAAATGTTTGTTTTTGTCTTTTTTATAAAATTGTTCCTAATTACCGAATTATCATAAAAATATCAACAAATTACATAATTCCCCCTATGCCCCAAAATAGCGTTCTGCAGTGATATACTGCATTTGCCATAAATTTTGCAAGTCTAATTTTTTTTTTTGCGAATTGGGACTTCCCAACAATCTTGCGAGTGGTAAATTTGCTATCTTGGAGTACAGTACTGAAAGGAGAAATGTGTGAGTGCACGTCACATTCATGTCACAATCAGAGTTGATATTTTCACATGTTTTTAAATTCACAAATAGCACCTTATTTGTGACATTTGTGAAAATAAAAGCCTTGCAAAATATTTGGTGTATACAGTATGTGATTGAAAAATCACACAAAATTCTTCCTACCCAGCTTTCTGCCTTTGTAGATCAAAGGAATTGTGTTGTTTATACAGTATTAATCCAAACAGAAAAGAGAAAATTTAAAATGAGTGTCCACATAGAGGAGGAAACAAGTTTAATGAACTAATGTCATTAATACTGTACTGCATTTCAGCATACACACACCTTCTAGTAATAACTTGCTCTGTTATTTCTTTTTTCTGTTCCCAAAAGATTATCTTGCCAGTCTGTGTGCCCATTGCCCTATGAGGTCAGATGGACTTTGTCCTAGCTTCTGGCTTCATTAATCTTTGCAGGATTTGGCCGGAGTATGACTCAGTGTATGTGGAAAAAAGGAATCGTGGGGACGGTGTCGTTCGGCCAGGGTTGATGTGTTGGCTGTACTTTATATGATGGCCAGAATGGAATGGAATGGGGAAATGTATTTCAATCGTATTTCAGGAAGAAGCTTTTGAGGAAAGTTTCCTATGTCATGCATCATCTCTAAAGTGTCTACATAGTGGAAGTAGAGCACAAATACAGACTAGAATGAAACTGTTGTGATAAAAAGAGATGTTTTTATTGCTCCAGAAATTATGACAAGTACTTCATTGTAACAGTAATCAGTTATAGGAGTCGCCTAGTCCCCACATGCACAAACAAAAATGTACAAAGGACACACTGAAGTTTGTGCACATATTTGTACCCCTAATGAACATCCAATCATGTGCAAACGCTCAGTGTTTGCTAATGGTACACTTTAGAGGTCCGCACAGCATGCCTTGTAATGTTGCACTGTAATGGCAATGCATTCATGTTGTATCATAATCATTTTTGAGAAGGGGATTCAGCAAAGTTGAGTGAAAATACCACAAAAGATGACTCTCATCCAATCGTTTGGTGAAATATAAATTCAAGATACTGGCATCTTTACCATTATCATCATGTCTTTGGATGTTCTTTTTGATATGTATAGATAAACTCACCTTTAAGATTCTGTTCACATTCATTAAGAAGTCAATCGCAAGCTTATCACGATTACTCGTGGAGTTGCCAGAGTTCTTCAGCATGTAAGGAATAGCGAACACATATCCCCGGGGCTCAGCCCAAAGCCTAACACGTCATGAAGATTGTGTCCCCATCAGCCATGGCTTTAGAAATGACACATTTCATTAGGATCAATCCCACTGGCTTGCCTGGACTCTGTCGCCATAATAACTCTGCGCTCATCCTCCCAGCTCAACATATAGTCTGATTTTTCATTTCCACTGTCTACCAAAAATGGCTTTTTATCAGTCATCCCCCCCCCCCCATCTGTTTTTCCAATGAACACCTTTCCCACAGATCTTTGATTTTGCATACCTTTTTTCTTGTCTTTTTGTTTATATTGGCATGTGACATAATTGACAGCTGTGATGCACAGCATTATTTTGAATTTGTGTATCAATGATTAGTTAACGTTCACTTCACAAGTGTGCTAGAGTATGTCAGCAACATACAAGTCTGATACCTACAAAAGATGGAAATGTCGTTCAGTGTATGCTGTTAACCTAGAGTGTAGGAGGACTCATGTAGGTTCAGAATGTGCACTATCTTCAATGTTTTTCTTTGATAGTTTGTTTGTTTTTAGCTTTCCATGAGGGATGTCTTTTTTGGAAGACTTGGTTTGTTTGTAGTCGAGTCTGTGCCATTGCAGTTTGTTAGCCTCCTTTGCCCAGGAGAGCGAAGGAGCTTGATGAAAGATGCAGAGGGGTGCAGGGAATGCATCTCTGTATGCATGACATGCCTTGTGGTATCCAGAGACGGGTATCTCGCTTCCTGCATAGCAACCGCTGCTATGTAGAAACGGCAGGCTGGCGAGAGTCCCGTGTCAGGGAAGGGTGGAATTGTGAGATGCATCTGAGGAATAATGAAATGCTAGAAGACTTGTAAATTGCCCAGTGTATAGTAAGAGGGCAGGAACATTGCTTGTGGGATGGTGGCGTTGGAAGGAAAAGAAAAACCTGCAAAATTAATCACGCATTTTCTCTGCTGCATTTTGCAATAAGAAGATCCTGTGACTGAACAGGAATATACTCTATTAGCTGTGTGCATTGTAATGCACAATGGCTCCACAGCACTCACATTATATAATGTTCTTCAAAGACTTTTTTTTCTTCAAAAACTAAATATGCAATTCACAAGCTTGCCTATTCATATATATCATTCATCCCACAATCTTTCCTCAGTAGTTTATGCTAGAGAATTTTTAATTTTTAGCAGGTGATAAATTTTCAAAATCTGACAAACCTGCCCAAGCAAAACTTGGCTTAAATAGGGATGATGATGCAAGATACATTTTATTCAATGCTAAGATAAGAATGTGTAATTCATATAGTGCAACATTTCCAACAAGTGATACTCTTTTATATCTTGGACATCCTCCGACTGGTCATGATCACTTTCTCTGTGAATCAGAGTTTTTTTCTGGAGGAAGACTGTTTGCAACCCCCAGACATGGAGCAGGTGTTCTGAAGGCACGTGTGTAAATCCTGTCCCAGCGGGAAGCACGAATGTAAACAGACCTCTTGGTGTGGTCGAGTTTGTGCAAGTTATTCATGGCCTCGCATGAAAACCGGTTACATAAGCTCCTGGAAATCATGAATAAATAAACGAAAACAAGCATGTTGCAGCTGGCTGGGGGGATTGTCTCCTCAAATCTGAAGGCTACCAGTATATCTCCTTCCCAATGCAAACATGATATGAGAATAGTCACACCGAAGCGATCTCCCCTGTGCATTTTCATATGTCTTCACATGAGACAATGGCCTGTCTTGAATGCGCCTTGACTCTTGTTGCCATGACAACAGTGAGCACCTTGCTTGTCTGCTTGGATTGTGAGTTTGTGTGACATTCTCAAAATAGCTGGGGAGAAGGTAAAGAGAATGGGTGATGGTGGGTTCACATTTTGTGCCCCAGTGCAGGGTCACCCAGCTCACTAGCCTGTGGTGTTTAAACATCTACTGAAGATCATAGTAGGACCTTGGTACAGCAGGTGCACGGTGCAGTAGAATTGACAGGGAGGAGGATGTGACAGAAAAGTGGAGGTACAAGGCAAGGGGTGGGGGTGGGGGCATGGAGGGGTGGGATGGGGGAGGAATAGAATGTAAGGTGATGAGAGAGAAAATACATACATAATATGTAGAAAGACATAGAGAGGTAAAGAGAGAGTCAAACAGAATGAGGGGAAAGGGGATGAAAGATGAAGACTGACAGCATGAGAAATATACGAGAAGAACGAGAAACTTGAGAGGCAAGGAGAAAGAGAAACTCAGGAGGCAAGGAGAGAAATAGAATGTTAAAGACATACTGAAAGAGGAAGGGGAATATTCATGAATGTAAATGCATAGGGAAAAAGAGAGAGATAAAGTCTTGGAAAGGACAGACAAGGGGAAATAAAAGGAAAAAGAGAGAAAAGCATCCGGAAAGATAAAATCAAGAGACAAAGAGAAAGAAAAAAATAGAAAAGTGATCACATTGGTGGGATTGAAGGAGAGAGATGAACAGAGAGATTGGGAGAGACAGACAGACAGACAGACAGACAGACAGAGAAGGAGGGAGGGAGAAAAGGGATAGAGTTGAAGAGAGAAAATAAAACAACATGAGAGATAGAGAGAAAAAGCTGAAAACTGAAAAGATAAAGGTAGGCTTAGAGGCAAGGAGACAGAATGGCAAAACGAAACTGATACAAAGAGTGAGACATGTCTATGTACTCATATTCATGGTCCATAGCAGTGGAGAACTATTTTTTCTCTTTTCTAAATTATGACTTTAGACCCCGTCTGTACCAAGAAATACATCACTAATCAGGATAAAAGATTGATTTACATATGACAAAGTTTTTTTCACTTTCAATGCCAGTCAAAGCATGTGACAGGAGGTGTTACTCAATGGTCAATAAACAGAAATTATATATTGTTCAACTCCAAGAAATATCAATGTGTAATTACTGCATACCCTTTATCAGTGATGAGCATCTTCACCATCAGGGGATAAAAGGATAGTTATGTAGAGTGTATGTAAGGAGAGTTATGTGGATCTATGAGCTTCAATCTTTTGAGAAGAAAACCATTAATAAAAGCTTCAGACTTGCAGAAGGAAACTTAAATCTTCACGTGTGTAACCTTTGATGATTTGATGCACACAAGATGCTCATACAGTCTCGAGTGCCAGCTCAATTGAGTTGATCTATTCAGATTTATGCATTCAGTGACTCATGCATTCAAATCATGAGTTCATGAGCTGCTGTGTGTGCATACTGATTAGAACTTGAGCGGGACGTTGATGCCGTCCTGATAGCGGAATAATGTATGTTGTATAGCTCTATCAGTAAGCCTAGGCAGGCCAGCCTTAAATAATCGTAGAGGTAGTCACAAACACTGCAGCTATAGCGACCAGAGATCTCCATTAATAGCCACATAAACCCACCGTCTTGAATCAAAAACACAGCGCAGGCGGAGCGCCGCTGAGCAAGTGCAAAATCCCAACCACCCAAATTTGCCCAAATTTGTCCTGTAAATCATGTCTTTGCTGGAGTGATAGATGGCCTTCATTAAATTGGCTTACATGAGCTGGATGGGAGATTTCCAAGATTATGATTTTGGTTTTGATGTAGGAGCATGCTGCATTATTCATCCAGGCAGACAGGCTGCATGTAGTGTACATGTGGGACTTGGCTTGTCACTTCCAATTATCCAAGCTCTATCTCTAAAGCCACTTCTTCCGCCGCCGTCCTTTAAAAGCGCAGTTGTCGTGGCTAAACAACGCACGGGAGAGCCCAATCATCACAGTCGTAATTCCTCTGAAAGGGCACTTATCGTATATGGCAATCATTCCTCTAATTTCTACGAATGATTTCAGCTAATTTCTGGGCCATTCTTGCTCATGATGAGTCATAAATTTCATGGGCATCACTGCATTTTATAGTTCAGTATGCTAAAATATGTGTATACATGAGGCACACTCATCTACATGTGTTTAGAGGGGGGTGGAGTGGGGGAGGGGAGTATCATTTCATTGAAGATTTTATCAGCCGCACAGGTTTACTAATATATAATGTTCTTAGTATACGCTCTTGTAATTAATATTACTCAAATTTCCTTTTTATAGTTTATTGTTAAAGCTGTCCCAGTGTAAAACAAAAATGTTTGGGTTTAGCTAAATTGGACAAGTTACAAAGACCTTCTTAAAGTGAGTTATTAAAGAACTACTTCTTTGAGAAAGATATTGATAGAGAAATAGAAATAGGAAAAAAAACTGAAAGAGTATGCATAAAAGTGCTGTGGATGAAGAATTATTTCTAATGGGAAAAATATTTTGGTTAAACTCCAAGCTTCTTTGAGCTCTTTGAGACTGCTAATTCTAACAGAACTCATTCATTGATATGTTTAGAGATGAGACACATTTCTTACTCTCTGACTTATGTTGGTAAGTCCAGAAGCAAACATGAACCATTTTATCTTTCTCTCATGATGCATGTTTCTCAAATTATGTTTGACCAGTCCTGGTTGGGAGGTGTTTTCCAAAAGAGTTAAGATTGATTTTAGCTGTGTGTATGTAGTCTGAATGATTCTAAATTTAACACTCATGTAGGAGGTGTTGTGTAGCTCAATCTTTATTCATTTCCATTGACAAACTGCATACTTTGAATAATGCCACACTCATGTATGTACATGGTATTACTCTCGTGTGCAAGTGTATGGTCACTTTGATAGACATTTAGGTCATTGAGTTCACAACATATCTGGTATATGGAATTTCGCTTGCAGTTTACAGTTTGGGGGCAGACTCATTGCGGTGTCTAAACAGGACCAGAAAGGCAGTACAGAAACGTGATGACGAAAAGCGCAAATTTCTGCAGCCGGAAAGCAGACTTCTGTGTATATTTCCATATGCGCAAGGCTCCAATTTCCAACCTGTTACGGACGCCTGTTGGCACGAAGCTCATAGGGGCTTGCACTGGATGTATGCAGACACATGTGGCAAATAAATTAGCAAGGGCAGACTGGGTCCAGACGAAACCAGCACTGGTCTTGATTGATTGTTTGTAACTCATCTGCCCCGCGTGTCTCAAACATTGTCCCATCCCATGGGAGACAGTCTCCCGGCTTTGCAGAACTGACTGTGATGGGACCTGAAGACATGAAGAAGGAAGGGAAAGGGGGGGGGGGGGGGGGGGGGGTGTAGGGAAGGGAGAGGAGGGGAGACACTTGACAGTTAATACCACCTGCAATTCTGCTTCCATGTGAATGATAGCACACAAGTGTTTTGTGTATTCTCCAGTGACTTGCGACGGTATGGCGTGTGATTCCAATTGTTGATTTTTAGAAAACATTAGCGGAGCTGCCAAGTCTCCTTTGTTTCTCCAGGAAGCTCCATGAGAAAAATTAGGATGTCTTTTTGTGACATCACAAAGAAAGATTAATGCCTCCCTGATTGAGGCATTTTATTTGCCCATTATGACGCATGCAATGCACAAGAATTTCCTTGGTAACTCTTGAAACCTACCAGATTCTAACATGAAACATTTTCCTGCAATGAAATGTTTGAAAATTCATTAACCATAGACATCTGTCCGAGTATACTCGGGACTCGTCCTCAACAGATTAAAATCTACCATTGTTTCCTACTTTAATATTCTTGATGAGTTTAAAAGAAGGAAGATAGAACATCATGTGCTTGGACATAATGTAAAGTGGATTTGGATATGAAGAGTTATTTTTGTGTTGATCACAGACAGTGTGAATATTGTCCATACCAAGCTAAACTTTCTACTCTTCTTTCTTTCTTTCTTGCCAGGTTGGAAAAGAGCCACCAGGAGCTGCATGAAATCAACCAAGACCTGGAAGAGAGAATTTTAGATGTGGTAAGATAATATTCCTGTCTCTTTTTCAAAGTGCTTGTTGCAGTGATGTGTCTCGGTCTCATAAATGCACCAGTTCTTTTTGACTTTCCAGCAAGATCCAGGCAGACATATAAATATTCCAGAAGATTAAGACGGATTAAGAGTAGGTAATGAATCCATTATCTCTTTATCTCTCTTTTTTGTTATTCAAGGAATATTAATGTGAGAAGATGTACTTTTCATCCAGGCAAATATCAATACCTTTGCTGCACTTTTATACTGATCTATTTTGTGTGCTATTTTTTGAAAAAAAGATTTAATTTCCATTAAGGAAATTCAGATACTTTGCTGCCTATTTATATCTTTTGTAGGATGTTTTAATGTCATGTTGGAACAGTGAATTCATATGCTTGGGTTCGTTGTTGTTCTCATATAGATGATATCCATCCATTTTAATCATCTGGTGACCCTTAGGTAGAATCATAGTTATATTTGGCGATTTCTGCAGTATGGGAATCAAACCATGCAGGCGACAAAGATGTCATATATACGACTGTCGTGCGTAAAATATCGCATTTCGATATGGCTAGCGTGTTTCCAAGAAATGGAATGCTGGCAGTAGTAAACCACAGTCTCCTCAGGGAGTTGCTACCAGGGGACGTTGTCTATTCATGAGGAAGACCCTTGTCGTCATGACAGCGTCGGCCATTTTGTTGCCTGAAATACATATCGTCTGCATGGGAAGATATTTATTGTGTATCCTTATGACTGTCTGCTCTTTCATTTTTTTTTTGAATGGTACTGGCATGAATAAGTCTTCCTTTGCATCATCAGGCATTATGTTTTTTTGTTTTTTTTTGCATCATGGCTTATCAAACAGATGCTGTGTAGGAATAGAAGAGATAAGCTCTCATACTTTGATGCCTAGAGTATGCATTTAGTAATATTTACCTCTTTTGTATTTAGCATATTTTCACTTCCAGATTTTGCTTAATATTGGAACAAAAAATGGGAAATAGATGACTTGCCTAGCAGCATCAAATCCATAAGCTGCGTTAATCAAGATGCTATTCATTAATATGAATATGCATAGTTCAAGGGAGAACACACAATGTTCTGGTAATTGTATTTAGTGAAAAATAGGAAGAAGGGTGTTATTTTGACATTTCTAGATCCATGCATTACCCCCTTTTCTTTTATCATACTATGGGTTTAACGGTGTGATGTCTTTTGACAGTCACTTTAGAATTTAATTGTTGATATAAAAAATGCCCTTGCCCATTGCACCGTGATAGCAAGCCCACCAGAGCATTGTTTGCATTAGCCAATCAGAACCCAAACCTGAACCAGACAGCATTTCCATGTAAAATCAAAAGTAGATAAATAAAGGGGGAGGGGGGACAGAAAGGTCTGTTAAGTACTATAAAAGTGGAATTTGCAATATGGAATTTTTTTCTTCATTTTGTGCAACAAAAATCTAGTGTGAAAATAAAAGCACACAATTTCTTTTGCTTGTTACATGTAACACCTTTTTCATATTTTATTTCTGCAGAACTGAAAACACATGAATTCATCTCATGCAATTAAGAGCCAAAAATTATTTGTGCAAAAACTTCAGCTTTTATAGTATGCAAATTTCTTAAAATGCTAAATATCTCCAATGCATGGAATCTATATCATAGCGGTATAGGAAACATTTTTCTAGGCATTCACCTTGCCAAGGCAGGCGCCATGTTGCATCTGTAATTCAATGTATTTTGATCGGACTGTATGCTCCTCCTGTAAATTTGATCATGCATGCAAAGATGAATAATATAGCTTGCATTTAAAGGTATCAGTTTAAATAAAATAACTCATTTTGCTCATCATGTAATTCAATAGAGTACCAAAGTGTGATGTCATAGCTATTCGTCGCCATGGAAACTGGTTCTAAACAACCTCACCTGGCCCAAATATCTGCACACTATTGCTGCTAACCATGCTTGCACTTGGTTCCAACTCAAGCTATAGCAAAAGACTGCATGAGATATTGTCGCTTTGGTACTCTGCAAAACCTTAACTAAAACATGTTTGAATTCTCGCCTCTTGTGTTTGAGTGTAGTTACTTCAAGTAGCAATTTATTTATGTTTTTTTTTTTTCAAGGCTGTAAAACATTTTGCAGTCTCTTAGTTGTTTTTTTCATGACTTCATAAAGAAAATCTTAGGGTCATGTTAGTATGAACTTGATCATATCAATCTTTTTCAATTTTCATAAGAGGAATCATAAAAGAAAGGGAGGGTTTGTCGAACAGTACATCTGACTTCTGTAGGATACATGTCTGATTTCTGATGGTATAATGTCAATAGGAACTGTAACGTTACATTTTGTAATACCACATGGGTTTAAAATGTTAGGTATGGGTCTTTTCTGTCTTGAGGACCCCCTCCCTTTGATTTGCAAATGCAGACCATGCAGCTGTAAAAGAACCAAATGCCACTAGATATCACAGGAAATCAGGATTTTGCTCTTTTATCATATCCCACTCTGTGTTTTGGTCCGTGTATCTTGCTGACATCAAGTCAGTTCTGGTTAATTCCATCACGCCATTGGAGGTTGAAAGAATAGTCATACGTTTCTGAATAATTGAACAAACGTATGAGCGTGGCAATCAATCTTTAATCATACCAG
This sequence comes from Diadema antillarum, assembly GCF_040938485.1. Classification (NCBI taxonomy): domain Eukaryota; kingdom Metazoa; phylum Echinodermata; class Echinoidea; order Diadematoida; family Diadematidae; genus Diadema; species Diadema antillarum. The sequence goes on along the minus strand of NW_027270925.1, from coordinate 1,580,692 downwards.
GGAGATAACCAGCCTTATTGTTCTGCTATTTTAATGATATATTCCTGCATGAAATCAATAATTGTTCATGAAATTTTTGCAATAGCGCTATACTTTGCAGAATTAGAATAACCTTGTAGAAGATAGACAGAACCCACATGCTGACTCCGTCGATTTTCATCGTTGAACGTTTGGCTCAGGAAGGTGAAACCGGTGAATTAGTCATCATGCCCCCTGAGCAGAGCAGCGGCTTAATTTTGTCTGAATCACATTCGCGTCAGCGTGTGCATTCGACGAAAGCACAATTGTCAGTCCACCATGTGGGGCTCCCTCGCGGGACCTTATGGTGAAATATTATATGGGCGATGTTCCAGGCTGTGAAATCGTCTGCCAGAATTTTTGGCATTGACGTATTCAGCAAGAAGCCCTGCTATTCAAGGTTTAGACTTCCCAAGGGTTTTTTTGACTGCAGACATGCCTAAAAAAAAGATTTTGAAATGATTTTCTGTCAATCTCGTGTCAAAAAAAAGAGAAGAAAAAGTGCTTGGTGGGATTTGAGACTCACTTCATCTTGTATGGGTATGACAGCCATTTTGGAAAGAGTGAGTTAGAATGCAAACAAAGGCTATGTGAGGAAGGTTTTGGAATAGTGAGAGTCTCTGTATGATTGAGAGGATAGTGGGTAGAGGAAAAATGTTTCTCAGTGATAAAAAGATAAGAGTAGGCTGTATTTCATAAATTCATGTGCAATAGGAATCATTGTGACCCAGTGGAGAAAACCACGGCTTCTCGTTCTGGAGGTCCCTGGTTTGAGTTTGCTGGCAGCAGTGGTTGTGCCCCTGGGCAAGGCAATTGATTGCATCTATAGGCCTTTGGAGGGGACTTCAAGCTTTGGTCCCATGGCAGCTTGCTCATAAGGATGTAAGGAGAATGAAACCCAAATATTTTTAGGTGGAGGGAATGCAGCAATATTGCTAGCACAAATCAGTGAGGTTTGAGGAAAATCAGACAATCCATTGAAAAGTTATGCATTGTCAAAATTTCAGTGCCACTTTCAATGGATCAGAAGATTACACCATTCTGTGACATCACATATGGACAATGGTGTTAAAAAAGAATATGAAGAAAATTCTACACATTTTCACTTTTCTCTGTCATTTACCTCTGTCTAAAAGCAGTGGGAATAGTATTACCCTAAACTTATGTCAGTAACAAGGGAATGTGTACTTTTTATTGAAAAAAAAATGAAATTTCATAGAATTCTCTTATGGTGCTCTAGTGTTGTCAGGTAACGTCGCAAACAGTAATAGTTTTCTCATGCAGCGATGGCAGCACCAAAACTTTAAAGCTAAAACATAGTTCTGGTACGCCTGCAAAAGTTGTCAAATTTCGCTCCCAAATGTGAACGTATGCCTAGGAAATGTGCGGAATAACGCTGTAATAACAAGATATTCGATGGGTAACGACGAAAATGCGAAATATTAACCAAAAAGGTTCAGTCTCAGAACTTACCCGAACGGGATCAGGCTAAACTCGGACTCGGGGATAACTCGGCCTCGCTTTGACGGCGGGCGGAGTTGTATTGGTTGTCCCTCTTGATTGTACAGTGTTGTACTAGTTATACTATGGGAGCGGCCTGTATAAACTACATTGTAGCGCTTCGCATTCTGGCTACTCGCAGTAATGGTCCGAGTTGTTACAACGCGCGCATCAAAAACCTCTTTGGCGCGCATGCAAAATTAGTGTGCGCCTATCAAGCACCTCTAAAAACAATCAAAGACGCTTGATAAACAACAGCAAAAACTTCAAAGACTGTGCGTCTCAGCAACTGAGGTGATGTGCGTGTACTGCTTGAAGACCGCGGGCTGTCCATTCTAATTTTGTTTTGTACAGGATTAGCACGCACTTTCCTGTCTGTTCAGTTAGGCCTCGTTTGGTATTATACAGTAGAATATGGCGATCACGAACTGCGTGTAAATTGTCTGAAATAGGGTTGAGTTTTCCCTGAGAACGAGTTAGTCTGGAGCCTTCTGGAATAAAAGTTGGTTTTCCGACTTGTATTATTTTTCTCAAAATACTCCAAAACGACTCATCATTCCGGCAAACCGCGTCAGCCAGGTAAGTTTCTTTGTAGACTCTTTCGATATATTGCAAGCAAATATGAAATGGTGCCAGACGGGTTCTTAAACCCTTACCAAAAATATGTTTTCACTTTAAAGATTGATAACTTTTCAAGGGATTATCCAATCTTCCGCCAACTTTGCCGATATATTCTACTTATGTTGCTGCATTTACTTAATTCACATTGATATTTGGGTTTTTTTTGCCCTTTAACTGCTTCCCCAGTGGTTTAGTAAAATGAATCCCAACACATAGTGTTTGGCATCAACATGTATTGTGAGATTCATGATAAACCCATGGTGGAGCCTTGTGTATCCTTGGATACCTTTTGATGATCATGTTCAAGGATACGGGCCTGTATATCATTCATGTCTGAAAGCAAGAGTCAGACAAGGACATCTATTTCAGACCACAGTCCCGAAAGCCAGGGAAAGTTTGCTGTAATTAGCAAATTCTTGATATTTGATTTGGCAATTTGAAAGGCGGAATATTTTGCATCACACCACAACACCATCCCCGATAAGTATACCCCCATGCAGTCTTCTTAGAAATGCTCACCTAAATGTAAATATCAGACACAACATACTGCTTTATTGAGTACCTTATTCATATGATAAAGATTCGAAACTCTGAATATATTGGAGTGCCATCAGGAGCTAACCATCAGTCTTGCTTTTTAGGTCAATGTCACATAATATGCCATGCTGTGATTGTCCAATTGTGACAACTGTTCGAAGAAGATGCTACCATGAGCTATTTTCCCAATTTTCAAGCCAGTTTTATCTATTCTCACGGAGACCCGCAAAGGGTATGCTCCTTGAAGCAGCAATTTGGTAGACTTCTCCCTTTAGTTCAGTTTATTTATTTATTTATTCTTCTTTTTTTTGTGCCAGCGAAAGATCAAATCAGCCTCGTCTTGGGATCATCCCAAGACTGTCTAGATGCTAATCTGGCAGACGCCTTCAAATTGGCAGTGCACCATGACACGTCTTCGTCTCGCAATCAACAAGTTCCCCCGCCACGCGCATGATAGCACAGTGGATAATGACATTAGAGGGAGGGAGTGGGAATGCAGTGGAGTGCGAAAAGCCCTCAACTGAAGCGCGTTGCTCGTCAGTCTTAATTACCTCCCTCCTGCCTATCCAATTACCGACATGTCTTCGACTGTGCCCGGTCTGTGTGGCAGAATACACCGTGCAGCATGGCGGAACAAATGCTCTCTTGTGTACAAAAAAGTATCCCATAGATCACGATTCTCAACGAGTTCATCATATGAATTTTGATAGAATTTTGTAAAATTGGTGTCCTTTTGTGTACAGTGCAATTATCGCAAATAAATACAATTGTTGAAGGAGGTCAGCACATGGACTTGTACTTCTCACTAACGCATCTATTAATTCAACCGCATACAGAGTGGTACCAATCTCCCTTTGAGAAATATATTCAAAGAGTTGTACAGGTGGTGTATCATGGTCAGCTCTTTATTCATTGTTCATTAGCCAGGTTGATAGTGACTGCAGGTATTTGTGAAACATCAAGTTTTGAGAGATCTTTCATGCGTGAAATTGCTTAGTCATCTTTGGCGTACAAAAATAATGAACTATACATACAATGGAATCGGAAAGAGCTTTAGAAGATTTATTGCTAGTTGATTTGAAAGTAAGGTCTTGCCAAATTGGAAACATTTCAAGCAGATGCAAGAATGAACTTGATAATCACATCTGTCTTTTCAAGACTAAAATCACTGTTCCAAATGAAATATAGCTTCTTTGAAAAAAATTCATATCGGTAATGTGAAATTTGTTAAGTAGATAGATACTGATAATTGTTGACAAACTGTAATGACAAATTATTGGAGCAAAATTACATCTTTACCCTTGAAGAAATATCTGATTCATTGTTGGTTATAGATACGTATTTATAGCAGAGTCTACAAGAAAAAATTTTTTAACAGAGGTCTTCTGTTTTGCCATTCTTCTCCATGAGTAAGATTGTGTGCTCATTCTGTATTACTATGAACACTGAGTGAAAAAAGAAGGAAATAGCCTGGGATTTGAACCCCCATCCCCTACTGCTTACTGGGCAGTGGCAGTACCACTGAGCTGAAGCCTGATTATGGCGATGGCATGATAATATTTGAACAAATACCTAATGCGTCATCTCTCTTTCATTCTAATTCCTTAGCCTCCAGTAAAGTGATTTACTCATGAGATTGAAGGGAATATTTTCTCTGTTTATTATTATTACTATTATATTTGTGTGTGTGTAGAGAGTGCAATTAAGAGAGGTTTTCTCTTTTATTACTACTGTATATGAATGAGTTCATCCCAGGATAGTTCCTTCTTTCTCACTTGATGTTAATAGTAATACAGATCAAGCATACAGCCTAATTCATAGAGAGTAGCAGGAAAATAAAAAGCATCTGTTACTGCACTCACTCCACAGCATAAAAAAAATGAATGAATAAATAAATAGATAAATAAATAAGTAGAAAAAATAAGAAATGAAAATGAAAATGAAAATTCCTTTGTTCTTACAAGGATTTTACTCTTCCCCAGCTTGGAAAGGTTGATACATCTCTATTGGTGGATAAAATTTTTCCAATATTCATAAGAAAAAGAGTTATACTGCTGGGTTTTAGCTTTTTTTAACTTTCTGAAATAGCAAGACTTTGGATTCATTTACACATATAATCACTCAGAACCTACAGGACAAATGTTTCTATACGTTAAGTTTGATTGTGGTTCTGAAAAATTTTGTTTGATTACTGGACTAGGAAAAAAAAATGAGAGGGTGATGATGACCTTTGATAAATTCCTGTGGTCAGGGAGAGGTGAATTCTGTAGGGAGAGATATTTCAATAAAAATGTGGAGACGAGAATCCAATATCTCCATTGCGTGGTGCCAATCCAGCGGGACAGGCCATATTAAATTCAACGCACACATGCATGATAATGTTCGTGGCCAGCTGCCGGTAATTTGAGGGCTATCGTGCGAGATTTGAAATGGCCGTAAGACACCATTGTGCGAGGGCGACTTCAGCCGGAGTACACGACGGGCTTTATATTACTTCTCTTGTCTGCCAACGCATCTTTGTTCTTCTCCAGATGTCTGGCCGTCCTCAAATCACGTGCTTGGACGAGTGAGAATCATTTGTGCACTGTGTAAAAGGGAGAAAAAGAATTGGCTCTTACGTTGTGGACTAAAATTGGAAGATTTTATCCAAACCTCGATAAGAGTAGAGAACAGTTTACTCTATACATCATGTTACATTTAACGTTCTTCATCAGTCGAGTGATTGTAATCAAGCACTTTTTTATCATAATTTAAAAAGATATGTGCAGTGTCTTTAAAAAATGGGGTAAGAGTTTTTAGGATGTCTTGGGGGTGATGGGCTACAAATGTTTTAATCCCTTCATTGAAATTGATTGGAACTTGACATTCACAACTTCTTTGAAATTTGATCACTGAAATCTGCTGTGGAATGATGCAATGATTTTTCCTTTCTCTTGTCCCTTTTTGCTAGCCACTTTTCTCCCTTGCATAAAGCACAATCCCTTCTTTACTGTGAGATAAGATATGACATGTAGTAAGTCTGAATTTTTGTTGTCTTAGTTTCAAATCTGTCATCATCGTGCATGGCAAGATATACAGGGAGCATGTGTGGAAACAAAAACTACAAAAACTACGGATAATCTGCGTCAGAGACGAGGTGGAAGAAAGTTTCAGAGTGGTAGAATTGGTAGTGGAAGATGCTCGTTAGGGAGCAAGATGAAGACAAACGATTTACCATGGCAACTCCTCTTTTGGAGGAACGTCAAGGTCAAGGAGATAGTTTTCTGTGATGTGAAAGATGGAGCGATAGTGCAGTAAACGAAATAAAACACAGACCCAGAGTATTTTAGTTCCCCTGCCCCGAAATGATGGCAAAGCCCCATCCAGTGAAATATGCAGTGAGAGGCGAGTTCATCCTGGGAATGTAGGCCTCTTCACGAGGGAGGCGGTTGCTAGGTTGCTCTCTTCAGCTAGTTTGTGATGGCACAGCGAGTTTTACTCGCATCTAAAAGTGCATATTAATGTCAAGGATGCATTGGATCTCTCTGGAGAGGAAAACTGACCTTCAGACATCTGCTAAAAAAAAAGAACAAAAAAGGAACAAAAAAGTAGAAATGATATGCTCTTTTAGAAGGCAAAGAGATTGGACTTGAAGATGTGCAGTTTGTATCTAAAAGTACACAGAGTTCTCACTGAGATGTGATGAGTAGGATTATCATCTGTATAGGGTGTCCAGTTTTGCCTTCCATTAGGTGCCCAAGTTATTGTCTGACATGGAGTTGAACAAATATTGACAGGTTTCAAGAGTAGGTGTATTCATCTCTGTCTCTCTCTCTCTTTTTGTGTGTGTGTCTGCTGCAAATACACTCAGACATACATTATACACACTCACACAATTCTTGTATAGATATGCCTTTACCATTTCTGATACATCTTGATCTTTTTTTTTCACCATGTGCTTGTGTGAGCATCATAGAACAGCACATAACAACCAAAACATGTAGCTGGACTGATGTGTGACTTATGGCTCTATCTGTAGTTAGTAAAATCGTGTCTATATTTCAGATGTTGATTCCATATTTGCAGTTTAATATTTGAAAGCTTTATGTCATAGATTTGTGCATTCACAGCTTTTATCTCATTGTTGTTGTTCTTTTAATACAAAGAAGTAGATAAGCAACCATAAGGTGTCTGTAACTATTTTGTTTGTTTGTATTAGCATTTGATTTATTATCATGCTTATATAGGAAGCCACCAATGACCTAGCAGCTCAGTACATAAAAATGGTTAAATGCAAGCAGGAGGCCAGTGCAAAATGCGTAGTTTTAATCATGTGTTCACTAATAACAATAAAATCAGTTGAGTTTGCATAAAATGTCTCTCAAAGCAATCTTCCTCTTCTTTCTAGCAAGCTGTTTGTTACTTTTTTTTCTCTGCCTTTTAAAGTGCAATACTGCCATTCAAATCAAATGAATCTCATCATGCAAATTCATGTTATGGGCAAAAGTAGAAAAAATGCAGAAACAGTAAGAACTTGTATTGAGAAAAAAGGGGGCAAACTCAAAGAGGACACCTGTTATTCAACTCAATTCAATTCAATTCAATTTTTATTTTCCACTCGTGGGGTGGAACACCCTCGTCAGCCAAAGGCTGGTTTTCAGAGGGGTCCGCACATACAGGTTAAAAATACAAACATTATACATACAGTATGACAAGGATATACATCACATAATATGCAAAGAGCAAGAAACAAGGTATATGCACCATGATAGCTTGTTTCAGATACAAAAGTAGAAAGGAAAGAAAAACATTATATACAAGGCCTTAGATTACAACATAAAGAAAAAGAAGAAAAAAAATAAGGGCATGTGACACTGAATTTCAAATACAGAAGAGAATCGGTATTGCTGAAATATTTTGACTGTGTGAATTGATGAGTAAAAAAAGGAATGGCTTAAACTCCATCTGGTTAAGCATCCTATATTTATACTTATTTTATGTATTTATGTAATTGTTTTTTGAATGTATCAATGGAAACATCAGAAGAAACATGTCGAACTAAATCATTCCATAAAGAAGCACCTTTATATACAAAACATCTTTTACCATAATCTGTTTTAGGGCGTGTAATATTCAATTGCATGTCGCCCGACCTTGTGGCATAATGTGGCATGCATGAAAGCATTTTATCTTATTATCATTCAAACTTTCACATATGTGCTACCTTGCATGGAAACAACAACAACAACATAAAAAAGCCGGCCATGTTTTTTTGATAAATTTTATGATAATTCATAGAAATGAGATAAACTGAAAAAACACAATGTCAGACCAAAAAAAAAAAGATCTGTTTTTCGTACAAATTCTGAAAGAAACACAACTTTTTCTCTATTTTGTGATATTAAAATTCAGATTTATATAAAACAACTCTTTCAGGAAATGACAGCATTTGAACATTAACACTGTTGACTCTAGATGCAATTTCAGGAAATTGACCAATCATTTTCATGTACCTTAAAAAGGGAGACTCTGCAACTTCATGGAATGCCTTTTTACAGCACATAAGATTTTGTCTTCTTTTATTCTTTTTCCGCTTTTGTCAAAAGCATGAGAACACTGCTTGTATGTCACCTGGTGATGAAGTGGTTTTAAACACATTTGCGTCTCAAGCACTGGAGTAGATTTTCAGCTGTAGAACGAAACTGAATCAAAACGAGAGATCGTTTTCCCGTTGCTTCGCCGGACGTTTTTCAAGTAACTCAATCAGACGGACACAAAACTGCGTCAGCTTTGAGTTCCAAGACAAACTGTGACTGAGTTTTACATTTAGTTGGATGTGGCTAGCTGATGCAGCCAAAGATTTGCAGATAACCTCTCTTTAGCTTCCACTGTGCATCGGGTATAGATGTCCGCTATCGATGTGCTCCAGAAAGGCTGTAGATTGGATTACCTCTCCCTGTCCTGTAAGCTCCCATTTGCTTTTTATAGACGAGAACTACGTAACACTCGCTGCAGACATAACTACTTTTTAATCGGAGAATTTGTATCCTTCACTCTGTCTAAAATCTATCGGTGTAATCTCAAATTTCCTACAGATGGCTCTCACTCTTTGTTTCATCAGTCTCTTTTTGAAATGTCATTTTGTCCATTTGTTCTTGCAGATTCTTTTTTTTTATTCTTCCATTCTCATTCATTTTTCTTGTCCTTCTTTATTTTCTTTTTTTTTTGGGGGGGGGGGGGCACATCTCTTATTTCATCCCTTCTCCAACTTAAGCATTTAACCAGCCTTTCCTCACCAGGTTGGCCCCCTTTATTCTTTTGGTATTTTTAGAATAATCTCTTCCCTACCCCATCACTTTTCCTGATCTTTCTGCCATATTTTTTTTTTTTGCGGGATTTTATGCAATCAAAGTTTCATATATTTTTGTACAGTATGTTCACATAATATTATTATCATTTCCAATTTTTGGCTCCTCTCTAAATTTTATCACCGCCTTTATGTTTCTGCTTCTCAGTTTTTCAGTGTATGTTTCTTTTTTTTTCTTACAATGTGTATGCTTTCCTTAAATTCTCAATCTATTTTCAATTCTCTATATTTTATCTATCTATCTATCTATCAATCTATCTATCTATCTATCTATCTATCTATCTATTTATATATCTATACATCTATCTATATCTATCTGTCTATGTATCTGTCTGTCTATTTATCTCTTTCTCTCTTGTTCTCTTACTTTTATCAATTAATGCTATTAGTATTCTGCATTAGTTGCTATCCTGTCCTTCCCTCCATAGATGGGCACTAAATGGAGATTATGAAAATACTATTCCAGGGTCATTACTTGCACAAGCAGTATCACACTTTGAAGTTGTTGCCAATAGATTGCATTATCATTTCCACTTTGTCTGTATGCCAGTTTTGGGGTGCAGCTGGAAAGAGAGCGGGGAAGGCATTGAGAAAACTCTGGGGGATGGGATATCCACAGAAATGGGAATTTAACTCTCATTAGAACCTCTGAGTCAAATGTGCATCCATTTTTTTGGGGTGGGGGGGGGGGTGGGGATAGGGTGGATTGATTGGGTTTCTACGCGACCTGTTTCTTGGATCGGGTCAGTGCTGTGGAGCCAACAGAAGACTTTTTTTTTTCGTTTTGTTTTGTTTTCCTTTTCTGGGGACTCAGGCAGAGCTCTGGTAGATTGAATGGTGTGAAAACCTCGGGAGTGGGCACAGAGCTAGGTGTTGGGGTGTATCGAGTGTGTTGGCTTTGTGTCCATTTTTGGTCCGTGTGGAATTTGGGTAGGTCATGGCGACTATTCAGATCTCCTTACCCTATGAATGTAGTAAGGCTGGCCCTCAAATTTTGCAAACATATAAAGATTTACACATTAGAATTGTACTGCCCTCGCTTCTCAAATGTTGGAAAGATCAGGTTTATATGTTTAGGATGAATTTGAGCCAGTTTAAACTGATTGGAATGTGTTTGAGTACTTTGAAGAATCATTACCTCGGATAGTATGCACCAGTGGTCATGGCTGGTATGACTCTTTTGTAAAAACATGCTAAACTATGAAATTTCATACCTGCTTGTTTGCCTTGTTTGAGTTTGATGAATTTAAATCGTATTCTTTTCACAAAGTGTAGCTAGAGGCATTATGTTTTCAGATTGTCCATCCATCCGTCTGCCCTTCCGTCTGTCCTTTTGTTCGGATCAGTTGTGTGGGCAGCATAATTTAAGGCCCGTTTGAGGTATCCAAATGAAACTGGGCGTATGTACGTATTAGTGGATGAAGCCATGCATATCAACTTTAAGGTGCACACGTTTAAGGTCAAAGGTCAAGGTCAAATTTTTAAAATTTTATCATTTTCCCCATATCTATGGATGTCGTAGCTCAAAGTCTCATTGTGAAAATTTGATATTACCAGTTAATGATTATTTGAAAAAAAAGTTGTGGCCCATGGAGTCAAAGGGGCGAGTGACAAAGTTCAAGTAAAAATACTCAAGTTCCCAAAATGCTAGATCTGTGAAACAAGTTAGCCATCCAAATGAAACCTTGTTCAAGGAATGTCAACACTCAACACGTATGTGGTTGTGCCAAACTTTCAAACATATCATCGCATTTTTTTTTTTTTTTTTTGCGCCAGTCATGTAAAGCTGTTGCCTCACATTGCCAAGATGTACTAATGACCTATTGGGAGAACCATGCAATATGGCAGAGGCGTACCAGTCGCCATAGCAACATATCTGGCTTCATGTGATTTTATATTGTTAGTCACAGTCAACTTGAAGAAGGAGTGAAAATTTAAGTCCTCGGGTCTGCCTGAACAGTAGAGTAGATCACAGAGTTATATAAATCATTTGTACATTGAGAGCTATGCAGGAATACTTACTGTGCTATGCTCAGGAGCATGTAGTATAAATAGGCCAAAAGAAAGAAGGAACTTGGCAGTAGCTGACAGTTTTCTTTGTTTTGGGGAAGAGGGATATGCACCATGTCAGAACTTCACATTGCATTGCTCTTGTCCCATTTCTGCTCTTCATTCGTCATGTGTCAAGAGTCTAGCAAGTACCTTGCTGCTGCGTTTCTCCCCATGAAAACTCTCCTGTTTAGACTCTAATGAATAACCAGTCTGTGGTGTCGCCAGAGACCATTTAGGAGATATTATGCTGTGTCAGATTCTCATAGGAATCTGTCTATCCAGGGTATGCTTCTACTTCTTCTTCTTCTTCATCTTTTTTCCTTTTTTATTTCTCTTAGTGTTTTTTTTTTTTGTTTTGTTTTTTGCCAATTTCCGCATTGGCGGTTTGCGGAACGTTCTTGAAGGAAACAGGGAAGAAATTCTTCATTACCGACTGATATTTGAGTGAAGAGAGAACAGTGAGAGGGATTCAGCGCCACAAGTTTGGAATGCTTGAAGAAGAAAAAAAATCCAGAGAAACGGTGTATTCATTTCTCATAATCATTGCCACATCCATGGCAAGTTTTACAGCTCAATAGGGTAGATGCGTTCATTTGCAAGTGCTCTTCATGAAAAAAAAGAAATGTGTATGTTGATGACCTGTACCATCAGAATAAGATGGAGAAAATTTTCAAATCACTATGATAAGTTTTTAGGCATGACTGTAAAGTATAATCAACCTGTCTGAGACCTCCCCCCGCCCCCCCCCCCCCCCCCCCCCCCCCGCCATTCCATGAAAGTTTTAAAATAGGGGTTCTTGCTCTTTATATGTTCCAAGTAGAAATGTTGGGTACTTGAGCACACAATAACACTGTGGATGATGTCATAAAATGTTTTTGATCATTCTTTCCCCTCATAAAGCAAATTTGTTGTATGTAGTGTAGTTTGTATCAGCGTTTATTGAAACAAATATAGTAATTAAATTGATTTATCTAGCTTGCCGAGTGGAAATAAATTGATCTTATTGTGTTGGGAATGCTAAATAATACATATTTTCTCTCTGGTATCTCTACACAAGTTTGATTTGTAGAATCTGTTTGTTCAGCTGTGTTGAGGTTTGTGGATTTTAGATTCGTAGGACAAGTGACTTGTGACAGAACCGTTCAAACCTGAAGTAAATACCATTTTGTTTCTTGCAACTCGCTTGTTTCTTCAGGAGAGAGAGACGCAACTACTCTATCAGGACCAGGTAAAAAAATCAACGCTTTATTCAGAATAATAATTGCACTGTGTGTGGCAAAATCATTCACTTCATGGATTCTAAGAGATTGCCACCACATTCTTCTTATGACTAGTGTATTTGCACACTTTTTATTCCATCTAATCATGCGTGAAAATATATGTAAATATGATTTTTTTTAATGAGAGTGCATTGTTTGATTTCCTTGAGTGTACATGTTTTTCCCATATTTCCCCTCTGTATCTCATACATTTCTTTCTTTCTCTCGTGTTCAAACGCCTTCATCAAAACATTCAAACGTTGCATTCATGACCTTTGATGAATCTGGTGAGCGACGACTTGATATATATGTGCTGGTGTTGAGAAGCAACTGTTATGGTGTGCTCTATAATTTATTTTTATATTCATTTTTTTTTGAATAAACGAATTGGTTCCTTCTGCATGCAGACAAGTTTTGAGTATGTTTTTCCTTTAGTATCAGTTCTAATGGAGCAGATGCACCATTTCATGCCATGAAATTACATGATAGTTTAAAATAGTACAAAACAGTCAATAAGAAAGCACTCACAAAATATACTCTTTGCCATATATATAAATTTTCTCACCATATCCACAAATCAATTAACATCTTCTCTTCATGCACCTGTTTTAGGACATTTTGAGTCGTGATTCCATAACCATTTGTCACATGATTTAACTTATGAATCTGAAATATCTACTTTTATCCTCCTTTCATTCACCATAAATTGCATGATCTCCTCAAACTATCCAGGCAGCACTGAACGTACAATGGTGACTCACATACGTTTACCATGCACAACTTCAGCTAATAGTTCTATGAAGTCATAACACATCACAAGGCGATATGACACTTTTTCCTGCAATACTAATGGAATCCATAATTATATGTAATTGTCCATCAAAAAATTATTCTATTTCAACACTAAGGTGCCAATCTTGCATTACAGAATACATCATAGAATCACTGTTGACCATCCATTAGCCTGTTATGTAATGTATACCAATATAAAAGACACTTTAATATTGAAAAAATATAAAGTTCTTCAGTGGATCGGCATTGTAAGTTCCATTTCATTTGATTTGTTGTGCCCCCGTATATTTCTGGACAGTCAGTTTGCAGTTTTAATTCATATTATCGAGTGATGTTTGCATTATCTCTTGTGACTAGTTTCATTCAAAGGACAATGTAATCATTCAAAATATTATCTCCGAAGCAGTTGCCACTGCATATAGTTCATTGCATATTACTGGATGTTGTGTGATTACATATTACAGTCTGCGGTGTTCCTGTTTTCAGTATTCCCCCCATTACCCGTGTGATGATAACTCAAACTCTTGTTCCAGAGTGACCGAGAGACGATCAGTATTATTTGGGATCATTTCTTGTCCTCCGTTTACATTATTCAGTGTTGTGTCACAGTGCATTGCTGATGTAAATGGAACTGTAACCCTGACATCGGACCTCTACACGTTCAAAAGGAAGCCGCATTGATTTTGCTTATCATTTTTCTTGCTTTAAGTAGCTTGATTTCCAGTGTTTACATGGGGTGTGCAAAGTGTTCTTTTGAGCTTACCAAAGTTTTTCTTTTTTTTTCCAGTCGATATTTGGTCTTCTGGAGGTGCTGCTGTTTACTTATACAGTGAATCATTATCATTATTGATTTAAAGTGTGTGTCATGACCCTTTTGGTTTTTCATATTCTCAGTTTGCGGATGTCAAAGTCTTTTTAGCTGTCATTCTTTCATGTTGTGTCAAACTTGTGATATGGCCTTCAGTATGGATTGTTGTAGCATTTGATAAGGTATTTTTTCAACAAATGCATTACTCAAATACTTTAGTAATAGAATAACGCTTAAATTAATTTTATCATTATTGTATCAATAGTTTAAAACCACCATATATGAAATTATGTAGGGTATAGGGGTAATTTTGTTGTGATGTGGCTGTGCTTAAATTATTTTGTCAATAACATGTCAAAATATTGTTTAAGTGAATAAACAGAGAACACTAGCCTATCAAAGGCAGTATATTGCAAGAGAATAAGTAAGCATTCTCTTCAGCTTTTGTTGTATTAGATTGATGATGGTAGAGGTCTTTGTATGTTTTAGTAAGGAAAATTTTTAATTCCCTCTCAAATTGCTCAAAATTGCAAATAATGAATGCAGTTGTTCAACACAAGATGAAAATGATATGAAACATTGTTGGGAGGTGAAATGCTGAAAATGAGATATTTCCTTTGAGGAAACAACATCTTATATCAGTTCAATTAAATTTAATTTATTCATCCAGTCATTCATGAATTTAATACAAAGCAATGTGGGCAGTTTTGAATGACAATTTGATGTGGTAATCAAATTGTAGTACAGCTGTACATGCATGTTTAAATGACAATAAATGAATGATGGTCACGGACACCAAGAGGCGCAGCTTATAATGTGGTTCCATTGACACATTTATATTCAAATTAAAGTACATTAACTTACACATAAGATTTTTTTAAAAGTTAAAAGTATGCTAGAAAATATCACCATATAAATGATAAAACCATGAAGTGCAGGTGAAATGACTCAGAGAAAAGTTGTCTTCAGAGTCAAAGCTTGGATTGGAATTCAGTCTTGCCAAGTAGAATTTTTACATATAAACTTATCAGACCTTTGTTCTTCCCTTCTGGTACCCTTGGTGTCTTTCATTTCTTACAATGAGGGCAAGGGCTTCCGTTGTCATCTAGAAGCCTGTATTACTTTCTTAATTATTGCAGAATTGTCATAGCAACCTCAGCTGTTAGGATTTCTGTTTGGCTGATGTAGTTCTATTGTCCTTTTACATATTTACAAGTGGTTTTTAGGCATTGAGGTGACTTTGGCAACGTTAGAATTATAAAAGATGACTTATTAACTATTTCTGAAGGTAAGATTTGATGTAGAGATAATAATGTCTGCCCACCCCCCCCCCCACGTGTTGAATGACAGCTGCCTCAAGAAGTAATAAGATATGAAGAAACTCTGTTTTGTCATTTCCAGAGAAGGATTTTGATTAAAAAGAGAAGAGCTCAAAGCACTTTACTTCCAAGTAGCATATTGAGATCTCAGGAAAATATCAAAGAAAATTGGACATGGTGGACAAAGACAGTTTTAAATTTGAAAGCAAACTATTTTCATTCAAAGAAAACACCAAAAAATCTTAATCTTTTCCAAGATATCATCACGAGAGATTTCATGGCAGAGTAGACTTTCATGTGAGTGAAAAAAAAAGTATATTTACGATGAATATTAATGTAGGAAATATTTTCCCCCGTTGTATGAAAAAAGGGCTGATGTTCCCCATTGAGTGAGCAACCTGTGAAGGTCATGAATCAAATGAATATCAGTTTTCACTGACAATGTACGGGCGATATACAGGTGGGTGTCGGCCAGGGCCAAATTACTCTAGCCGGATTTACCGTTTGAGAATGTCATCTCAATCTGATAATGATACGACCGGTCGTGCCGCGTGCATGCACAGAGCGCTGACATATCCATCACGGTGCCGCGGAAGAGGCCGATAAAGTAGGAAGTGAGACGGGAGAGGCATTTTTAACCTTCTACGAGTAGCCAATGTCTGCTCTGTATTCTGCTCTATGCTGTGCTTATCCACTACGTTTATGGGACCTGTTTGTAGTTAGAGGGAGCAGTTTGCTAAAGGTCATGTGACCATCAACGTTAAATGTACACAGACACTGCTACTTAAAACGGGCCTCACGTCAGCCCAGCGAATGTGCACATCTGCTATAAAAGGAAACCTACGACGTCGGTGCGTCGTATCCACGTGGCAGGGAATAGGCAGTACAGAAAAAGAATGCAGGGGAGTTTGAAACTTAGCCTACACACTCTGCACAGACATATATATGCGCAAAGAAACAAAGAAGCCAACCAACAAACTAACAAACAAACTCGTAGCACAACAGAAAACGAGCTTTCATCGCAAGGACCAGAGAAATCTTGTGAAGCATGAAGTCAATAGATTGATGCAGCAGACAGAACGTCAGTCTTCATCCGCTCTGTTCATGCATAAACCCATGAGTGCCGAGACACTGCTCTACGGCATGGAGGTACATAGGTATATCCTGTCTGTGGTAAGGTGGGGGGGGGGATGGGTGGCTTGCTAGGGAATAGCTTGAATGTGTACTCATGGGTGGAATTATACCTGCCATGAAGAAAAGTGACATCCTGCATAAAGGCCCCATCTGTAGTCTCTTACAGAGACTGGATTTCCGTGACACAAACTTACAGCCTTGCTTTATCTAAGGTAGATAGTAACATGTTTTGGTGTATGCATTTTTTTTGAGGGGGGTTGAGGGGTGGAAAGGGGGAGAGGAAGGAGGTGGGGAAGATTAAAAATGGAGCATGCAATACAGGATATACTGAGGGGGTTTTCTCCAGTTTTTTTTTATAATATTTTAAATACCCAAATTCAAATGGTGCAATGAGATGATACAAACATCTTACATTGGTTAAAACTGTTACAGTTTATTTTAGCTGTAGAAAGTTTTTTTTTTCTTTTGTATGTGAAACTTTGCATAAATATAAAGTCCTACTCTAGCCTAGGATGAAGGCGTTAGTGTAGGCTTCTTCCAATGCTTCGCTCTCAATTTTTGTTTTGTTTTGTGTGTGTGTGAAGTGTTGGTGGTTGCCTGACTGATCAGTGGAGGTGGGTGGGGGGGGGGGGGGGGAGGGGAAGTAGTTTGCAGGCACAAAACCTTGTTGGTCGTAAAGGAGTCTACGTGTGCCAGGACTACTACATGCACCACTGGCACTGCAGCCTCTACAACACAACACAGGGCCTATGGGACTGTGCCAGTGGCGCATGTAGTAGTCTTGGCGCAGACTCCTTTACGATCAATAAGTGTTTGTGCCTGCAAACTGGGGGGGGGGGGTAAGGGCAGGAGAAGCCAGCAAGGGGTGGAAAATCATAGGTATTCCTTATTTTTTTCATGACGTTTTAATCTAGATTTAAGTGTTTATATTATACAGATATTGCTTTTCTAAAGGTGTAATAAGACACTTGACATTGCACAGGAGTTATATTTACTCTAAGAGATTATATTTTTCTGAAACACTCTACGCTGAGGGAAAATATTGTCTCAAGGGAAAAATATAAGTCCCAAGGGACTGTCATGTAATGTCAGAATGATAGACAAGGCAATATTTTTTATAATATAACGGTCTGCATAGATTCACATTAATTCAAACTGTCCCTGTTGGCAGCCAGTCAAATTTTGGAATTATATTACCTGATGTTACATCACTGCAGGCAATATAAATTACTATAATGATGATAATAATACTGAAGATGGCAAAGCAAGTTGAAACAGGTGTTTCTTAAGAGTTGAAATGAGTTTACAGATTTCTGTCGATGATGGGACCAGTGGAGAGGAATATGAAAGATGTAGATATGTGTACTGCGTGGAAAGTGTGTCATGCATCTTAAAATGCTCTTTATTGTACCTAGGACAGGAAATGGCTTCTGTCGTATATCACACGTTGCTATACTAACGGGTATTCAATTTCGTCCAGGATGTTCGGAGCTTGTTTATCTTTTGCGCACCAATTCTCGTACAATGCATGTAGCTTTGAGGTGCCATCATGGAAGGCTGAACTCGTAAACATTCTGGAAACTATCAGATAACTGCCGGAGGAGTTACCGGGGCCTGTTGCTGGTCTCGTGATCCGCTGGTGACCAGGTTTTTGGCCGTGGATGAGTATATCTCATGTAGCCGCATGTATATGCCACACTGTGGGGATGTTATTGAAATATCGTCAGATTTTTAAGTAGGTTAGAGGGCTTTCAATAATTTTGAACCAGATTTTTGTGATGGCAACGTTTCTGATAGATAAGAGAACAGGTTTACATGTTGCCAACTTATTGTCTTCTCATTTAGTTTTCAGTTTGTGTTGTAAACACATAGAAATTAGAATAAGAGTAAATACCTTAAAAGTGATAGATACACCACCTGATAACATGATATTTCAGTTACATAGAGACTAAAACAAATGTCTTTGAAACTAAGGTGCATGTCTTATCAAATAAAGCTAGTTTGTCTCATACTGGCATTACAGAAGCTATTTTATTTCCTAACTTGCCATGCAGATTTGTCACAAACTATTACATTTGAATGATGAAGTAGATAAAATTATGTAATACTCCTTCAGCAGTTAAAGGACAAGTTCACCTTCATAGACATGTGGATTGAGTGAATGCAGCAATATTAGTAGAACACATCAGTGAGAGTTTGAGGAAAATCTGACAATCCGTTCAAATGTTATGAATTTTTTAACTTTCTGCACAGTCACGGCTAGATGAAATGACAACTATAGCTTGTGATGTCACATGAGTACAACGATATAAAGAAAGAATAAAGAAAATTCAACATATTTCCATTTTTCTCGCATTACTAAAGAACACTTGACTTCTCTCTTTCAGAAGGCAGGGGGAATAATATTACCCTTAACATACGTCAGTAATAAGTCGAAGAGATGTGCACTTTATTAAAAAAGTAAAGTTTTGTGAAATTCTCTTTTTATTTTCCATATATCGTTGTACGCATGTGACATCATACACTGCAGTAGTTTTCTCATCCAGAAGTGACTGCGCAGATACTTAAAAAATTCATCACTTTGAATGGATTGTCCAATTTTCCTCAAACTTTCACTGATGTGTTCTACTAATATTGCTGCATTCTCTCAATCCTTATGTATATGAAGGTGGACTTGTCCTTTAATATGATGTGAGAGGATATGAAGTTCAGTGTAACTTATTTCAAGTGACAAAGATTAATATTCTTGATAGCTATGAATTCAGGAGGTTTCCTTCCACAATTTGCCAAATCCAGAACCTGACTTAAATCAGTTTGTTTCATGTGACCCAAAAGGAAGCATTGAATGCTTGTTGCCAAGCAACCACTGGACTGATGTCTTGAAGTCCCCTCAAAGTGGTGGGTAATTAGGATAAAGTGCCTTGCCTAGGGGCACAGCTGCTTCAGCCAGGGGACTTGAATCAGAGACCTTGTGATTGATAGTCTATGGTCTTAACCACTGAGCCTCAGCAGAAGAAATACAAAGATGATAGCTCATCAGATGATTGCTGGTAAAGATCAGCTTCAAAATGTCAGTTTCCTCTGACAAGATTATCAAGCTGTGACATCAGTAGGTAAAACTATTTTATGGAGTGTTTTAATGTTTTGCTTATCAACCCAAGCAAGAACTTGCTAATCTGATATGAGCTGTGCAAATCACAAGTTTTGCCTTGGTAGTATTTGAAAATTTTTCACTTGCGTAAGTGTCATTGTAGTTCATGTTCACATAAGAGGGCAAATAAGTTGCTTGAGTTCAAGGTTATCATTTTAAACTTT
Organism: Diadema antillarum; assembly: GCF_040938485.1. Taxonomy (NCBI): domain Eukaryota; kingdom Metazoa; phylum Echinodermata; class Echinoidea; order Diadematoida; family Diadematidae; genus Diadema; species Diadema antillarum. The sequence goes on along the minus strand of NW_027270925.1, from coordinate 1,560,991 downwards.
CCCAATGTTTTTTGCAATTAGAGTAATTCTATCTGTTATCTTCTGAACTAACCTGACTCTTTCCGCAAACAACCTTGTCACTGTGTGTAGTGCTTTAGCTTCAAGGCATACCACAATTCTTTTACAAACAAGAGGATATCACGCAAAACATCTACTTTATTTTGTTAGTCTACCATCACCCTTAGTTTTCTGGAAGTCTCAGAGGAATAGAAGTATTAATGTCCAATATGGACCGAGGGATTATCAGCATTTGTATGCTTTTAAAGGCAGTGAGACTTGTTGTGGTTTGCCGTACTGATTTCTTCAATTTTTTTTTTCTTCTGTAGATGACCAGTGGCATGGCAAAAACATGCATCGGATTTCATTACCAAACCACTTAGGGTTGATAGCTGATGTGAAATATCATATTTAAGCAAGTTAAGTTGCTTCATCATGCCAAACTCGGCTAAACTGAAGAATATTTGAAGAGTTTGATTGCAAAAGGAGTTAACTCCATTCTTCTTAAAATTAGATAATTGCGATTAAAGCTGCTAAAAACAAAGAAAATAAGAAATTTGGGATATCTTTAATCACGACTTCAAGAACATTCCTTGTTTCGTTAAAAGGGAGGTATCACTGGAAAATGTTTTATCTTGATTTATCTGATCATGGACTTACTTTAAAATATTACGAATGGTGCTTAGTCCATTTTGCAATCAAATTCTTCATTTGCTGCTTTGTTTTTGCTTAGTGAGAATGTGTGTGAAAGATAATCAAGCTACAATGCCGTAGAAACAGAGTAAGCTTATTTGATGACAAGTACTAAGGCTGCAATTACCTTTCAGATATTTTCAGTGCAAATATTCAGATATTTCTTCTTTTTTAGTATACTGCTTGGTGTCATGAAATGAGCTTGTAAAGCAGGACATGACTGATAAGATTATGTGACATAAATATGCATAGGTAGGTAAGCTGCTTATTTTTTGACTGCTTTGTGGAGGGAGCCTGTCATACTTGTCCTTAAGAGGATAATATATGCTCAAGGGATTTGTTTGTAAGCAGGGAAATCCAGGTTACTTGTCAGTCTTTTTCTGTATATATCACACACATGAGCCTTCACACTTTGGCTTCTACAAATCAGGAAAGTGATCTTCTATTTTTCTGGGCACAGATACTTTGGAAAGTAGAGATATATCATTGAGATACATCCACAATTCATTTATTTTTTGAGTGATATTGTTTCTTTCATTTAAACTACAAATCAGGAAAGTGATCTTCAGTATATGGGCATGCAGTCATACATTTTTCGGAAAGTAGAGAAGTATAATTGAGATAATGTTTTGAAATTCACTTTTTGAGTGATATTATTTCTTTTGTCTTACGGTAACTCTTAAATCTTAAGAATTCTCTCATCCAAAAGAATCGTTCATGCTCCATATCAGTTGCAGAATTGATTACCAGTATATGAAATATTGTGGAGCTACCCAATTTGATGAATGCCGCATCTGAAAATGGCTTGAATAGGGTACTCTGTAAAGTTCCCATGCATGAATGAATCATGCTTAGGCATTCTGAGATGTCAGAGTTTGGCACAAAATGCTTTTGTTACATTTCAGAGAGAGAGAAAGGATAATTGATATCTGTTGCAATTGTGTCTATCTTGACTCATACGTGCAAGGTGAACAGTTCAGATGTTGCAATGGAAATCTACTTGATGTGTGGCAATGATCATTGAACTGATATTTTGTTTGGCTGAATGGCAACAATATTACTTGTGAAGTCAGGTACAGCATGAAATTCAGCCTGAGTTTGATCATCCTCTTTGGATTTGCTTTCTTAACCCTTTATGTGCCACGTTCGCACGCCCGAACCATTCGATGGCATGCCAACTGAGCATATTCTGCTCAAAGGCACAAACCCGCCCAAACCGATTGATAAATCGCCAAATGCCACAGTACGATGAAAGCGTTTTTCGCAATTCCATTCCTCTCATATAAAGCTTGCATTCTATGTGATGATCGAAGCAGTGTTCCCAACCAGATTTGTGTATAAATTCTAAGTTTCTGTTTTGTGTGCGAAAGTCATGCCGTTACAGTAATGTAGCTACTGGGCATTTGAAAGAAAAACAATCATAGAGTTGTCATACAATTTATATCAAAGCAAAGCTTGGCATTTTCTCTACAACTTTGCTCACTGCATGTCCAATTCAACATAAATCTATAACAGTTACATAGATTGGAAAAACAATATTTTCTCAAAGCATGACTATGTTGGTGTTTCAGAATAATGTGGCACTAAGGGGGTTTCCACCATGGCACCTAAAGAGTTAAAGTGCATTAGTAGTCTGTGCATTATAGATGCCAAAGACACAATGTGCATTATTGCTATAGGAATAACCACAGAGTGTAGAAGAGTATGGCATGTCATTGACATGGTCAGCGGTCTTGCTACTGTAGGCCTAATGCTAGCATTAGGATTTAAGCTCCTAAATTGTCAGGTTTTAGAGATATGACCATAGGGAATGCATGTACAGTGATTGGTATGCAATCAGTGATGATGTACACTAGAGCAAGAAGTGCATCAGCAGTAATTAGCTTCATTCTGCATGGCGCACAGACTTTCATGATGCACGGTGGGAGGGGCTTGGCTAATTTATTCACCTCACATGCTATTGTTGTTGTTTCATCTTTTTCTTACTACTGTGCAAAAACCACAGTGAAATTTTTATTGTGGTGTTAGTGAGTGGAGCATTATATGGCAGCCTACCAGTAATGTCTATTTGAAAAATACAGAGGGTGGTACTGACAGACAGGAGACCACTAAGTGTGTCATATGATAACGATTGGCAGGTGTACCAGAAATTGGAAGTAGATCGAAGAGGGCACTGGGAAGGAAAAGCGGCTGCATTTCAGGAATGAAATTCGCTGTGGGTATGGATTGCTGCCGTACGATCACTCTCACTAAGACGTAAAAAGGTAGCAATTTTCCAAAGGATGGATTGAGGAGGAAGGAGCTCCGGCCCTGAGTGTAATATTGCCTCCTGATTTGGTTGAACGGCCATCAAATCAATGCATTCAGTTTTATTGTTAACCCTCTGAGGTTCGCTGCCTCAAAATGCCATTGACATCACACACAAGCAATTTCCCTATAGTACAGAGAGAGTTAAATATATGAATTTTGCATCATATGCGCAGGTATGCAGTTTGATGAAACGCCATATATGAGTCCCTATACTGTCATGTGTTACAGACATGACTCTGTGTACGATTAGTGAACAGTGATTTGTATGCAATCCAGAAGCATTTGAAATCATGGCTGAAGCATGAACAACCATGGCTTATATGGTGTGAATCTTTTTTTTTTTTTTTTTTTGCTCAGTGAAAACAAGGTGATTGGATTAAAGGTTGTACATGATAAAAGTCTTTAGTGACCAATTTCCACAAATCTGTAGGCAAACGAGCAGCTACATTCCGTGTAAAACTATCTATCCCCCCCCCCAAAAAAAAATGTCTTATGTCATCAGATAAGTGGACTGATGAGACTAGTAATACTTTTAACCCCATACTAATGAAGGGACAAAAAAAAAATAATCAAGAGAATAACCTTATTGAAGTATCATCAATTTTTTCCCTACCTGAACTGTCATTAAATCAGAGGACATTACCAACATAGTGATTGAATGTTGCTGTGTTAGGCTGTTCCTGAGTGATGAAAAATCCCATTTGGGTGTTTTGGTCAGAGGACGCACGTATGTACAGCACGAGCAATCCAGAATTGTAATCAGGCTAACATTTCTGGGCTAAGTTGAGTGCGCTGGCAGACAGACGTGTCTCGTAGTGTGTTGGAGGCTCCTGCAATGGCAACGCCAAGGGTTGACGTTTTTTCCCCATCCAACCATAATTAGGCATCTGTGGAGTGGTCGCCGTGGAGACGGGCAGGGGCGACGGTGGCTTTCCATGTTGCAGTCATGGAGAGCATTTAGTCAGCACATTGGCTGCATGTGTCCTCCATGCACTTTCTGCCTCGGGTGGCACGGGCGTGCATTGACCCGGGCGCAATCAAACACCGCCCTCCCGTGCAGATTCTCGGCCTGTGTCCCGGCCAGTGCCGAATTTCCGAATCTATTTGCCTCCCATTTATTATGTGGTGCAATTGTCCCCCCCAACAAGACGCGTTCGTGTCTCCCCTTTCCTTTGTGTGACAGCCGACTCTTATAAACAGCTGTGGTGTTGTGTTACTGCACCCACACTGTAGTCCACACTGTGCTGACATGGTTGGACAGGAGCCACTGGATGGATCGTGTGTTTCATTCAAATATTTTCATCAAGTGATTTGTCTTGTAAAGATAGAATTTGTCAGTTTTGCAAGACCTTTTGTTTGTGTGCCATTAGAAATCCGTAGGAACTGCATAGCAGCCTACATTAAAATCAGAAAGTTTAAATGCTACACCTTCTCATGCAAATTTTACATTTGTATTATTTCTCATCATATGATTTGTAACAGTGGAATATACATTGATTCAAATATATATGTGCTTTTTTTTGATGTATTGATATTTGTGTGTCATTATGTTGAACATTGGCATAAATATGTTTTCTGTCATTTTTATGGCATTTTCATGCTTTTGCTGCAATCATTAGTGTAAATATTTGTTCACATTTTATTGCTTATGAAATATTATTCATGCAATTTCATTGGTCTTTGAAAGGAAGTTCTTTAGTCATGTCTTTTTTGGTAATAAAAATGACTTTGAAAATATCAAAATATTATAAATACACATTAGGTACATACAGACAAGGCATTAGAGGAAGGTGTACACTGGTATCTTTACAGATGTGAATATGTATCATGATACACATGAACACAGCTACACACTACACAAATACACAACACACACACACACACACACAAACACACTCAAACAAAACAAAACACTGCACATGTACACACAACAAATAGCAATATACACAAATACATGTAGTTACATCAAGACATTAAAGGCCCAAATACAGACTGGGAACAGTTGGATTCATACATGCACTTATGTCCTTGATGTAAATTTGTGGAATACTTATACCATGCACACAGAATATGACACAAAACACAAAACACAAACACAAACAATGCACATTATACGCACAACACACATGCAAACACCTATAAGCACGCCCACTCATATCTCAATACACACAGCTTATCCAGGCATACTACACACATACATGTACACACAAACAAGCCCGCCTTTAGCTGTCAAATTCTATCTCTTCCAATTCATTACATACTGCACCCCAATATTAACAGCTTCTTTTAGGGTTTCATCATAATGCAAGATATTGAAGAAAACCATCAGGAAAATTGTCTGTGATCTGATTAAAGCCAGCAGGCAAAATTAGTATATGTCACTCAATTTTTGTGTTCTCTGTTACCTTTTCTCACGTTGACTGCAGGCTGCTGCCTACGAGAAGGAGAAGCAGGCCCTGAATCGGGAGGTGTTAACACTCAGCCAGAAACTCCTCGACACCAAGTTTGAAATCAACAAGCTGGAGGAAAAGAATGTGAGTCCTATTTTAATGTTTGGAATGAAATTATGCCTTCCATCCCATTTCATTTCCTCCTCCTCCTCCTCCTCCTCCTCCTCTTCCTCATCATCCACTTCTTTATATTCTTCTTGCTGCAATCATTTTCAAACAGTATCATTGCTTTGCAACTGATTGACAAATTGCCCTGCATCGACGTAAATAAGCACTGAATTGATCAGTGTTATAGTAGTAGCCATGATAAAAAAATCAAGAGTGTACGTACTCAAGCAGGATTCGAACCTGCGACCTCCTGATCTCCAGACAGGCGTCATCTCCACAAGACCACTGAGCTTCCGCCCGGCAGCAAGTGTTGGTTCTAATCCTTATAGCATGCAGTGGGTACTGTGTAATTATTCAAATTTTTACCATTGTTTACATTGTAATAATGTTATTTTTATTCTGGTAGGCAGAGTACGCACTAAGCTCCACTTTTTTTTTTTTGGGGGGGGGGGCATATTCTTGAGACAATTGATGGGTATAATGCTTCAAGTATGACAGCCTTGTGTAGATATTACTGTTCTCAATGTGTGTCATTTTGTGTTGCAAGCAGGACCAAATTTAGACATTTTTATAGTGTGAACAGAAATAACACTTTATTTTTCGAGATTTGGGTCACAATCCAAATTGGACTTCCCTTTGCGATTTATTTTTTTTTTTGCAGATAGATGTGAGGTCATACAGTGGGAATGATGACCGTAGATTGTCAAAATTGTGTATCCTACAATGCACTGCACATATTGCTCCTTACTACCTTTACCAGCTGTGGCATGCTGCACTTATTTAATTACGATTTTGACTTAGTAAGCGTACTATTAAGCATGTATGTGTGCAGATCAGCTCTTTGCAAATATTCGCGACCCAAGTTTTGACATTTTTCACATTGAGTACTCTGAATTAAAAGAGGCGACCCCGATAGCGACCAAAATTTTGACATTTTTGCAATGAGAATGACACTGATATGTCACATGTTCCTAGGTTAGGAATGAAATTGAGATTATAGGACTATGTGATTATATGACTACACAGACTTTGATGTTTGACACATATTTATTGAATTGATGTGCATATTAAGTGGGTATGAGGTAATTATACCATACCAAAGGTCCCATTTTTCTTGTTTTATTCATTCTATTGCTGATATTTTGTATATAAGCTGAACAAACTGACAACTCCAGATTGACAAAATAGGAGGGGAAAACAAACCGTTGCTTCAAGGTCACCTCTTTTAATGTGTGCTTCAATATGCACATTTGAATTACCTTAGTGATTAACAGGATACCTGGTAGTATCTGCTTTTGATATATATATCCTTTTTAGCATCGAAGTGCAGGATCTGTCTGACTTGATTTATGCTCCCTTTTAGGATCATCCAAGAAAGAGAGAGACTTTGCTGAATGGGTTCCATCATGAATACAAAATGGAGGCTACTTTAGTCAAAATTGCTTTCCCTTGCATTCTTTGTCTTGTCTCGCTGGAAAAAAAGGTCACGAAGCAAGGACGAGACGAAGTGAAATTTCTTTTGTTTGCTCCGAGAGAGTCGGTCTCAGTCGGCCAGAAAACATTCTTTCGTATTTTTCCCCTGCCCACATGGGCTGCTACGAGACCTGCATAGAAGTAGAGCAATTCAAGGTTAAAGCATGAATACAGCATGACAGTGTAATGTTTACTTGTGCTGCAGAGCAGTGATGAAGTTAAGTTTAGGAATTAATCTATTAGTCACTGCATGCCCGAAACCGCCTGTCCATATTTTTACTAGTTTTTACTCTACAATTTTTTTTTAATTCGTATAGAATATATAATTATGTAATTTGAAAGAGGTCAAAAGTCATCAAAAGTATGTCATAGTTAACTTTTGTGACACACCATTCTCTTTAGTTGTACAGTCTTAATAGGCTTTCAAATAAACATAACGTAATATAGAAGACAAAAATAAACATGCAGTGAGCTATTTTACATCATTTAGAAAATTGTCAAAATGAGAGCAATATTGCTGTACCTTCCAGTGAACCATCAGCCATTATATACCGAATCTTCAGTGGCTAAAGGGTTAAATGGATATCAATCCTTTCAGTGTTTTAAAGACAGTTCTCTTTGTTCTGTAGGTCATGCATACGCACACACACACACACACACACACACACACACACACACACACACACACACACACACACGCACGTCTACTCTTCAGGGTGTGTTTTTGCAGCAGCCAGATCGAAACTAAACATTTTTCTGACGGGAGAGGGACCGTGAAACACATTGACAGATGCTGCTGATTCGTGGATGCACCAAAACTTGATGGAGCGTCTTCATCTTGCTTTCAGACCGGATGGAATGATCACTCTGGAAGCCATTTCGCAAATGTCTGTTCCATGAGTGTGCTCACATCTCACGCGCATCTGCCTCGGTTAGTGTTGTCCAATGCAAAATTCGGCGTAACAGGATGGCAGGTTCACGCGAGAGAGAGCGGTCTCCTGTGGGGTAAGATGAGAAATGTCAGACCAAATGGGGCTCTTCATACCTTGTCGAATATTAATGAGAAGAGTTTCCCAATTATGCACATTGCTTTCAATGATATCTATAACAGAGATACATATGAATATATACAGGAATTACCTGTCACAAGGAACATGGTCGTAACAAGATTTCATTACAACAAAGTAAAAACTCAGGTGAGAGAATTATTTTCTGTGTATCTTTATATACTTAATTTGTTTGGCTATTTTGTAATTTTGATATAATAGAAAGAAAATTATAAGTCTGGAGGACTTCATTATAAAGGGAATTGCCTGTATAATCATTAGTTGAGAATAATACTAAACTCTTTAAAAATTGGTACCGTGGGGGGTGGGGTGGGGAAGAAGGTCTGGTCGGGTCTGTTGCATATGAAGTCTAAAGAATCCCATGGGAACTACTGTATATGCCATATATTTCATGAGGTTCTTATTTTTTGCGAATATCGAATATCGTGAGTTGGGTGTTGTACATGCAGTTTATTTCAGGAGGATGTTATATTCGTGAATATCGCGAGTTAGATACTATTTGCGAATTCAGGAATGCGAGACATTATTAACGCTGATCTAGATATGAATGTGACTTGCCCATGCATGTGTCTCAATTTATTGCCGTACTCTACGATCATGTATTAAACCAATCCCGAAATTGTCGGGAAGACCCGGATTCGCAAAAAAAAAAAATTAGACTCGCTACATATTTGGGGATTTAGTAAATAAGTTACCAAGTACTTTTTACAACACTGTAGATAAGCCTTGTCTGAGATCAGACTGTTTTCAGTCAAGACAGGGGTTATGTCTTCCACTGCAGTGTATGCAGAAGTTAGAAAGGAAAAAAGCAAAGATTGCATAAAAGGGGTGTAAATGTAAAATATTTAGGCACCGCACAGGAAAGATAATCTGTATTTCCATTTGTAGCTTTGCTTTTTACAGTTTAGAGAGCATCATTTCTCTGAAGCTTTCAATTCAGTGATTTTTTTAATAAAAATAACATATGTCAGAGGATATCAAAATATTTGCCTTTGATTGTATTTTGAATATTTTGTACTTTTGTACATAAGTAAACAAATGAACAGAGTCACATGATTTGCTTTTGACCAAAAAAGAAAAAAATCAATACATTCTCTATAAATAAATTTTTGTGATGCACAAACACAAATATTTTTAGGAATGTGTGATCATTCTTCCGTCGTCAGCTCCTTGTTTGTTTGAGGAAAGTGCTTTGGGTAAAAATAGATTTCATTCCTTCTATACAGACAGACAGAAAAAAATAAGAACTCCAAAAGGCCGTTTGCCCCTGTTCAATATTTCTTAATTGCTCTTTTACTTCTTTCAATTATGGGACGTTTGAGTAGATATATAGCATAAAGACGGGACCAAAAAGGGGCAACTGTGTCAGATACCAGTAAACACTTTGTAGTGGCAAACTAGCAAATGATGACTTTGTTATTCAGCCTGCCTTATCGCCTTCATGATCTACGGTTTGATAGAGGAAGGAGGTCAGGGTGATCAAAACATGATGACTGGTTGCTCACCGCTTATCATCCTCCTCGTCATGCTGTCCGGAAACCTTGACATTTCTCCCGAGCCTCCTCCTCTCACGGTCTCTGGTCATCACATGAGTCAGCCAGCCATGTTTGTTTTTCGTCCTTCGCCCCGACGACTCATATTCAGGTCTTCCACACCGATTATTCCACAAAGGTTTCCTGGTTCTTGTTGTTAATTGTTGTTGTTGTCATTGTTCTTAAACTCTCAAATTCAATTTTGATTCCCGACACAGTTTCCCTTAGGATTGATGGAGTTTTTGCGGAACCCCCACTGGAATTCATGTTTTCTACGAGTCACAGATCGCAAAGTGGGCATTTGCAAGTCACTGTTAACCATCATCTATAAAGTTGCACACTTCAAGAAAAAACAAAACAAAACAAAACTCACAAAGATGGCAGAGTTTTTATATCAAATGTGTACTATGAATGCTTGTGGATACATTAGTGTGGACTTGACAGATAGGGATCAGCTTGCATTAGTGAGTTTTATCATTTTTTTTGTTGTAATTCTAATAAAAAGTAGAAGTAATCAAAAGAATCTCAAGTTTTTGGAATGAATCTCCTCACACGGAACAAAATCATTCTTTTAAGATATGAATACTTCCTTGAGAATGTCAGTCCCTTTTCAGTAAAGACACATGTGAAGGATAGAAACCCTCTTTTTGCGTGTCCTCTCATTTTACTAAGTGCAATAATTTCAAGAGATCTTTTGTTGACAGACAAGCTGTGTGCTAAAAACTAGTGAAACCACCCGTGGGATTGGGAATGAATTGTGAAGATTCTCTGTATCTTTTGACTCGGTATTTTTCTGGCCTTTTTGAAACAGTGTGTAGTTTACCTTAAGAAATCATATCAAAAGTTTCTCCATGTACATTTATAAGAGTATTACCACTGGACTTTCAATGACCTTGTGATCCCTTCAACCACCCAATACTTAAATTGTCTGACTTCAGCGTAACAAACATTGTTTAGCAAATGAGGGTTAGTTTGTCTAAGGGATTTTATAACAAATAGCATGACAGATCATTAAAAATGATGAAGCACAGACACAAACAAAAGAGTCTGTGGCACTGTAACGTTGACCTCAGAAAATTCAGCGGATGTATGGGGGTGGCATTGACTTTGATCTAGAAAGCAATATCTCTCTTTAAAAGAAATCTAAATTTCGTAGGAAGAATTGCATTGTTGGCAGAAAATTGGGAGAGCATTTGAATCAAACAGGCGTCTGATGGGTTCATGGTTTCAGGGTCTTTGAAAGGAAATGCGGTCATTCCAAGTTTGGCCACTGCGACATGACCTTTGCATTGTATGTGATGGAACAGCGATAGACATGTTTTCTCTTGTCTCCTCCGTGATTGCTTGATTTTATGATTTTCCCTATGAATCCCTGGCACAAAAACAAATATTGCAGGAACATGGACAATTTTTGCCTCAGAGGCTTGGATCATCCCTTGCACAAAAACATGTTTGCTCAACTTATGAGCCTCTGGAAGATTTCATGCTCAGCTTTCTAATGCACGCAATCAAACTAGGAATAACTAAGTCTTCCCGTATACAGAATTGCAAGGTTTTCAAATTTTGCTGTGAATTCCCCAAATTTAAATGTTATGTTTACTCAGTCTACTGCTCAGTCTTTTTGTAATTTTGTAGTACAATCGTATTTCAAGGAGAGTAGTTTTTATCATCATCCGACAGAAAAAAACAGACAAAAACAGAATGAAGAGGGGGGAGGATCTGATTTCTGTGAATAATACTAGTATTTTTTCAGTCTTTAGTGCAAGGTGTTGTTTCCAATAATCAAGTAGTGGAGCATCACAGTTGATGAGCCATTATTTTTTCAGAGATTTTCCTTCAAAATCTTCATCGCAGAAGGATTATATCATATGACATACTATATACGTGACTGTTTCATCAATTTGAACTAGATGCAGCCTACAAAGAATCAGTTGGGTTTTTTTGTGTGTGTGTGTATCTGTAGATAAAAACTGAGGTGCACCTTTAACCAAAAAATAAGATCAGTCATCAATAAGAACAGAAGAAAACCAAGAGAAAAATACAAGTTTCGGGATGTTGTATTGTTTGTGTTTCCGTTGGAAGTACTGGCAAGGAAAGGTATAAAGCTCATTGTCGAGTAAACATAACAAATGCCATGGCCTCTACCAGATAAGCATTTATTCAAATATGTTGGGCTGCCTAATCACTGCTCTTGAATTCTCAGATGGGTCAATATTTTGCTCCCCTGAAATCAACAAAGGTTGTCTCTGTCTTATCTTCAAGGTTTTCCCAGTAATACATGGTACCATTAAGACAACAGAGGTACGTCATCCCTTTTCTGATTGTGAGGGCAGTCTTCATACCAGGACTTGTCAGCATTTTGTTAAGCCCAAGAAAATCAAATGAATTGAAGGAAAAAAAAGTGATGGAGCCTGTACTTTGATGAGACATAATACTAATCATCATATAGTATGTGCACTGCCTTTCTTGGTGTGTTGGTGTACTTTTCCACTTCGACAAGCTACCACTGGTGTGTTAGCAATAAAAATGAATGCTTAATTGACTCCTATTCACACCATGGGTGCCCCATGCTTGAATATCATGCACTATGAAAGACTTATTGTTCTATGTGGGGGACGTGAAATTTCTAATTCCTTTTCCTCTAGCATCAAATGCTTTGACATATGTCCCTTGTTTAAGCGTGTTTGGTAAAGCGTGTGCTCAGAAAACGTGGATTAGATTGTCTGTATGAGAGGAGAATGTGTCTACACATGCCCACATCCGGTCGCAGTGAACCGTGAACCGATGAGTGTTTGTACAGGGGGTCCGCATCCATCACGAGTTCAACCTGTAGAAAGGCAAGACAAATATTTTCCATCGCTGCTCTCCCCCTCACTTTCACTTTTCTCTCCCCTCGTGTTTCTCCCTGTCTTTCTCCCTCTTCCCATCTCTATCTCTACTTTTCTGTCTGTCTGTCTGTCTCCCTCTCTCTCTATGTCTCCTTGTAATATATGTATCTCTCTCTTTCTATTAGGTCTCCTTGTAATATATGTATTTCTCTCTCTCTCTCCCTCTATGTCTCCTTGTAATATATGTATCTCTCCCTTTGTATCTTTCTCTCTCTCTCTCTCTCTCTCTCTCTCTCTCTCTCTCTCTCTATGTCTCCTTGTAATATATGTATCTCTCTCTTTGTATCTTTCTCTCTCTGTCATAATATCCAACTTAATGGTATTCTCTCAATCTTCTCCTCTATCTCTCCCTCTCCCTATGTCCCAGATCTCTCTCCCCTTCTTTGCCTCCATGCAATTTATCATCCTTCCCAGTTTCCTCACATACAGGCAGTCTCCCTGCATAATTTGTCCTCCAAAAGACAAAATAGTCTGTTAAGTCTGTCATTTCCACAAGAAACTTGTTTGTGTATGACATCATTGGTATTGTCAGATGGTGGTATTGACATGGTTAATCCATTTATTCCTCCCCCTTTCTGTATATGCTTCGTTTAACAATCTATTCTCTTCTTCTCCATTCACAGTCCTTCTGAATGTACTTCCTGCTCCCTCCATCCTTTCTTGAACACCTTCCCTCTCTCTCTCTCTCCTCCTCCTCTCTTTCCCTCTCTCCCTTATGCTTTCATATTTCCTCATGTCAACTTCCACCGCCTCTCTTGTTCCTTTTCCTTTTTCTTTCTATCTCATCACTCTTTTATCATAGCAACCATCTTGTTCATCTGTATCTCCATTTTTTTTCAAGTTGCTCATGATTTCCATTTTTGTCATTCTCTCTTTTTCTCTCCACTTTGTTACCTTCCTTTCTATCTTCCCTCTTTCTCTCATTCCTTCCTTCCCTCCCTCCATGTCCTTCTCTCTATTCTTCCACCCTCTGTGTTTTCTATCTTCCTCTTCCGATCCCTTCTCACCCTCCCCCCCCCTTCTCTCTTTGCTCAGTTTCTCTCTCTTACCGTGTTGCTCTTTCCTCCGTTCTCACGAGTTCCGCATCCCGGATGATGCATCATGTGAAGATGGATGAGTCATCTTATTTCATTCCAGAACTGGAATTGCTGAAAACTCATCAGCATGTGGAAAAGGCGACAAAAGGCTGCTTTGTGTGAACATGCAATTGCTCTAAGAATAATCCTATAATCGAATTAGGTCATACAAACGGTATCCCAGTGCATGACAAAATGCTTGTCCTCACTCTGATGTTACAAAGCATGTGGGGGCATCATCTGGACTGAATTTATGTTGAGCAGACATCTTCGTAGCTCCCAACTGATGATTCAAAAATATGTTTGTACTTTCAAAATAATACTGAGGAAAGTAGCATAGAAGGTTTATGTTTGTCAATTATTTAGTGTGGAAACATATCTTTAACGATGATGATTATCATACATTTCAGATAAACAAGTGATCAAATAATTGGCTCCCATAGTTAGATTTTGTGTATAGGTAAGAAACTACATATTGCCATAGACCAAATATCTTTTAAGGAGTGCAAACAGATGCTGTTTTTTCTTTGTAGGAAGAAAGAAGAGTAGACATTAAAGGACTTGTGCAATGCAGATCTGTGTTGACCTGTGTTGATTTGTGATATATATACCCTGATCATCACTTATGCCGCCAAATGAATATTTGAATATGTGCCATATATTTCATAATAACTTTTATACAATTTTACTTCAGATTACTTGGATGTGTCCAAGAAAAAATCTTCTAGACCAAGATTCTGTTGATGACATCATTTGTCAGTCACTGCTGAAGAGTATTATTAAGACAAACAAAAGATACTGGAATGCATCTTCCACAAAACTGAGCATAACTTGCATGTTTTCCTTACAATGCCTTTTGTTTGTCATAGAAACATTGTTAGGGTTTGTATGAATTAGCGCTTTTCAACATGTATTTGTGTTGCATAGGTCCTTTAAGCGATCTATTCTATTCTCGTGTCACATGAATTTGGGGAAAAAATCCCTCTATCTACAATGTATTGTTGCCTCAAATGTTCTGTGGAATCATTGTGAAAATAAAAAGAAAACTGTTAAATTATGCCTTACTGTGGTTTCCCCTGGAAGGCAATGGGCTTGAATGCCGCACCTGGTTTTGACTTCCAAGGCCATCTGAGAAAAGTATCATGAGGCTGTGATGTGTGAATGGCATGCAAGAAAGAGAGATATACCCTTTGAAGCAGCCCCAGCGCTGATGATGTATTCATCGCTGTACAGGTGTCCTCGCTATCTAGACTTCCGGGGCCAGTCTATCACATTTTTTTCTTTCCTTCTTGTATGTTGATGTGAACGTTGACATTGCACAGCACCCGTGTTCCTATTTGCCACAATGCGCAGCGTGATATTTATAGCCACAATCCAATTGTGAGTTTTTCTCCATCTCAGCACCATCAAACCCTTCACTCCAAACCAATCCCTATTTTCCCCTTTCCCCCTTTTCGTCGTTTTAATCTCATTCTATTAATTGCCACCTGCTGTGTCCTCTTTTTGTCATTTTGCCCTCATTTAGCGCTTCCTATCGGCTGCGATAATGAATATGAGCACCACAGTTTTGTGTGTTCTTGCAAATGAATAATTTGTGTGTAATATTTGTCGTACATAGTGGAAGACTTTGCAGGACTGATAAATGTTTTAGGGCTTTCCATGTGTGCGCAATGTGTTCACATTGTCCGAGTTAGCTATTACAAGCTTACTGATTTTTGTTGTTGTTGGGTTTTTAGGGGGTATTTGTTAATACCATGGTTTCTGTATCCATGACAACAGAATTGCAGCTATGCAATCTCATTGCATTGAGCAGCACTTAACACAATACTTGTAGCTAAACAATCTTTTATATGCATGGGATCACCTGAGCTTCACTTTGAAATGAGATACTTTATATTTATAAATTTAGTTAAGTGGTGGGACCTCAAAGTGTGCGAAAATGTATGAAATTCAGAGCATGGTGATGAAGCCGTAGGGTTTGAAATTTTGTGGTCTTCACCACCCAGAGTATCTTCTTGAGTGTACAAATACTGCTTCCCATGTGCCACTTTTACTGCCCCAGAGATGGCCGTGCACCCATTCATACACCCAGGTCTAGCAGGACACAGTGGTCTAACATCTTAGTAAAAGATTCCTCTAGGCAGGATTTAACCCAGTACATTCTGAGTTTTGAGCCTGATTCACTGTGCCATTATGTGTAATTGGTCAAGACTTCGAAGGATAATTTATTTTTTGATAGATCGGGTTTTACAGTGATATAGAGTGCATATTGTCAATGAATGAACCTCACGACCAGTGAATCTTAACTCTAAAGGTTGAATCCCTCATTGATTTTAGTGACACACCTTATCAATCATCCTAATCTCAACTTACATGATGGTTGCAATGATTACAACATGCTGCGGATCATTTGATTAATACTCAGCAAATTGCATAGACCATTATCACACCAGTCTTTTACTGTGTACGCCATATATTTCGCGAGTCTAAATTTTTGCGAATTGGGAACTCCCGACGATTTCATGAGTGGTTAAATTCGCGATCAGGGAGCCCTCTACTGAACGGAGAAGTGTACACGCGTACGTCACATTCACATTAGGATCAGAGTCGATATTTTCGCGTGTCTTTAATTTCGGGAATAGCACCTGACTGGCGAAATTCGCAAAAATGAAAACCTCACGAAATATTTGGCGTGTATAGTACTGTATCCAGTGGCTACCTGCGAAGCTTTATTTCATATTGAAGTTACTGTTATTTGTTTTCAAATGTGTGCATGGTTCTGCAGTTAATACAACTCTCATTTAAACAGTATGATCCTCCAAAAAGCCCCCCATTTATCAAAAATACTGGTCTGCTGATTATTCCAGCAGTATATGCAGCTCGATAGAACAGCTCTTTGTGTACACTGGACCATATCTTGGGCATGGACTACATCCATTCATTAAAAAGTAGTCCAGCATTTGAAACTTTCAGTTTCAGTTATAAAATCACAGTTGTTGAGAGTATCATATGATTATCAAGTAACATTCTTGTTCTACCGCTTTGCTCTCATTTGGATAATTGCTTTCATTCTATGCATATATGCACATCATGTTGTTAATTTCCTCTTGTTTTTCGACTGTGCTATATATTGCACTGTGTTTTGAGCATGTTAATTAAGGTGGATACAGTACTTTACAAATGCTCGTCATGATGATGATCATCATCAGTGTAAGGGCAAACCATAACAGCAATATTTTCTCCACCAGTTGCACAATAGGGAGGTGGGGCTGTGTACCCTGCAGTCCCTTTCTAAGGTCTATGACCCCTGCTCTCTTACAGCTAGTCAACATATCTCATAAAAATTATTTTGGAATTTCTTTGATATATGTAATGTCTTACACTAGAGAAATATTAGTCTGTCATTAGAGACTGCCTCATATCATAATGCATTCAACACATGCCATGGCTTCCATGTGAGGCAGAAAATTCAGATTTTTTTTTTTCAGATTGGTATGCATGCGTGTACCTAGCAGTAAGCTCCATATATGGCATAGCGTGGATGTTCAACATGGGAATTCCCAAGAACAGCAGTATGCAGTCATTAGCCTAGTGCGTTATGAGTGCATGAACGATCTGCATTGATTCCTTGAAGTAGCAGTACGTAGTTGCTGCCGTAACAATATGTCACTGCTGACACTACTCTGATCAGGATTTCTGGGAGTGCTTGGTCTGATGGTCAGAGCATTTAAGTTGGTCATTACCAGGGGTATCCTGTATCTACATTATGTCTATAAGATGATGAAGTGCTGGTCTCAAGAGGGTTAATAAGGAAGACATAATTATGTGGTTTGGATGCCCAGACAATCAAATATAAAATGTATCCAGACAGCCTGCCACCATCAAGAGGGTAGATAGTGGGTAAAAATGTCACCCAAAATGGTGTGGTTTTGCAAAAATTGTGAGTTGACAGGTTAGGAAGGTGTCTGCAAAGGAGGAGAGAGAGAAAGGAAAGAGAGATGTGAGAAAGATGAAGGAGAGAGGGTATGATGTTGGGCTAGATGTACCTTGATGACTCACGTGTGTGTAGTAGGGGGAATCAAACAAGGGTGTTCTGGCAACCTTCCCGCCTGCCCTGTGTTTCCCTGAATATTGCCGCCTGCAGCGTTCGTGCAAGCCCAGCCTCCCCCCAATCATCGTCAGCTGATGTGGCTGGGTGCCATTTTGAAGGTGTCGGCCCTCGTGTGGCGCGCCTCCCCTGTTGCTGCGAAATGTCATCCAGGGATGGCAAGTGGTATCACAGGAACACCTGTCACACTTCCAAAGTGAACTGACCCCAACTCTTCTCACAAGTTTGGAATAAGAATGTTGCTTGCATTATCTTGGATGTTCTACATACATGGCCTCAGGCTGCATGCAGCTGTAGGGGACAAAAATCATGAAATTTAATATGTTGTCAAGAAAATTATCTGCCATAAGAGTGGCCATTGGAAGTATAGATGCGATACTTTTTTTTGACACCCCTATGTTTTCCCCAAAATATGAACTACAGACTCCCCAGAGATTCCATATGGACAGGGTGTGTGATTTGTGGAGCGGTTGCACACTTGGGTGACTTTTTCGGGGGGGGGGGGGGGGGGGAATCCACTATTTCGAATGAAGTATTGCTGTGCACAGCTTAGCATCTTTTGGCCGTGATGGAGAATGTGTCCCCACGGTTTCAGTTTAATTGATAGGAGAAGTAGTTCCCAGACTGTTGACGAGTGCTGCTCTGCTTCATTCGCAAGCAGGCTTTCAGCCATATTGGCTGCAGCGTGTTAAACGTGAGACCGGTTCCCTCCCAAACGAGCATTCTTGAGAGAAGACTCCAGATGCAAGCTGGAGCACCTCCAACAATGCATCACCATTTGAGTGGATGCTATTTTGCTCCAGGCAGCACGGCTGCTTCTCAAGACATTGTTGTTTGATTGGATCCGAGAAGCTTTTTTCTGGGCTTTCCTGTCATAAAGAGGTTAAGCATCACACTGGGCTATTCTGAGCAAAGTCGGGATTCTTTCCGTAACCAGAGATGTGAGGTACTGGTAGTGAGTCCTCATTTTCAGACATAAGTAGATCTACTGACATTTAGAAATTATGGCTGGCATGTAGAGCATCGAAAGAATATGCTGAAAAAGCCATTTCTTCGGCAAAATGTATAGTTTGCTCACGAATTGTAACAGAATAAATGCAATTTTTGGAGGTGATAACATTGTTTCAACTTTTTATAGTTATTACGTAATATTATTTTGAGGAATATAATTCATAGCTGAGCATATTACTTCTGAGTAAAAGCTGCCCATGTTGCTCTCCAAAAACAATATATACCTTAATGGTAGATGAGATCATCTGCAATTAAACAGAGCCATTTTGTTCAGTACTTTTGGTGATGAAAAAATTGCATCTCCTTATTCTGTGCAAAGGATTCCAACAGCTTGCCCATCGAGCCGTCAGTCAGATGAATGAAGTTTTGATGAGACTATGAGTGAAGAGCGTAAACAGTTGAAATGGACAAGCAAAATGTGTGATGGCGAGTTGCTTATGCAATAAAATGCATTGTTTATAAACAAATAGACACACGGGCAGGGCACAGTTATGTCCCTTCCACCCTCCCTTCACTACACTCGTGCAGCCGACAGGAGAATGGGGAAAGGGGCTTAACCAGTCCATTCCCGGGGGAAATTTTGCTGCTGAAATTATGTGGATTCTGAGATCTTGTGGATTAAGGGAGAGGTGGGGGGGGGGGCAAATAAAGGGCTCTAGTCTGTTGAATTTTCAGTTTGCAGTCATGCATTGTAGAGGTGTAAGGGCATCTTTACTCAAAACATAATGCTGCTTTAACCCATTTAGGACGGACTGACTTTGCTACAACGCAATTTTCCTATAGACACCTGCCCAAGTATACTCTGGACTGGTCCTCAACGAGTTAATTTTCCCTGTGCCATAAACTGGTATATGCTCTCGACTGATCACAGATAACCAAGTTCTTGTTTTTAATCAGTGGGCAGATGTGCACTGTACTCATCAGCTAAAAACAATATTTATGGTATACAGGGGATGATTTCCTTTGCTACAATTATCCACAATGCTTGTTTGAGTCGGAGAGTTGATCTGGATTCACTTTGCAATACCATAGGAGAGAATAGTGGAATACGCATAAGACCAGCAACCACTGATGGCGGTGCAGGTAATGTGATGCATGGTACAATTGTAGGCCTATGCCACCAAGCTGTGATTTCTCGCTAACTCTTAGGCTGCGTTCACATAGAAGTATACTATTCGGGTATTCGGGGCTCGTTTTCGAGGGCACGCCAATAGCTTGAATCGAACGATAGGATTTCCTCACACCGGTTCACATAAGAGGGCACTATTCGAAAGTACCGAATAGCTGCGAATAGTATAGCAAAGTGGGAATCGAGCTTGTTCGATTTTCTTGCAGCGTATACCGTATCTCGTTTATGAAATAATGACAATTTTGGTCTGGATTTGCCCTTTAGCAAAAATAAGCATGTAGACTGACATTCTGATGCAGTTTAGAAATTGTTCATAAGATTTGCTGGGATGTAGGAGGAAGAAATCCTCACTGCATGGGATGGTGAGTTGACGGTGCGGATGATGGTGTACTTGGTGCCCGAATAGCGAATAGCGAATAGCAAATAGCGAATGCTTCTATGTGAACGCAGCCTTAGGCAACATGTAGTCCCCTCCCTCCATACTTTGCATGGTCTTCTACAAAGTGTTGTGGGGGGGGGTGCCTTGTATGTGATGCATGTAAAGTTATGAGAGTGTATATACACCTGTTCATTGAATGTAAACTCTGTAGGCGGTAGTGTAATATATGATGCTGTAAGAGTACAGCATGGTATTGGTGCCTTACTAATTGTAGATATGCCTTCACTGGTCAAACCTGTGAGTAGTATGGGGTTCTAATGGATGACACTGAGCATGAGTGCAATGTGTTTGACAAAAGAAATCATCTCCCAAATTGGCTAACAGTTTCATATCTTCACTGGATAGTTGTCTTGAGCCATACAGATTCACTGCTTTGCATGGATGGGCACTGGTGATTATAGGTAATGCTCAGATGTGAATGTGTACTGAATGACGTAATATAACATTTGAACTAATAATCTAAACACCAATAAAACACATACAGCACCCATCACAGTAAATTATTAAAGCGAGCTGGTCGATCAATTGTCTCCATACATATGTGTATGTACTAAGGTTTTACAAAAAGTGTCATATGACATCTTAGTATGCACATTTGTTGTGGTTTTTTTTTCTGTTTCTCGCATGTGTCACATTATTAGTTGTGAACCAGGTTGGAATTAACCATGAATGAAATTACTTCAGGGCACATCTGTACATTATCTATTGATTAGTCTGTCTTGTCCAGACGATAATACATATGTATATTTAGAATCTGTGCTCTTGTCACCATTTTTTAGGTCAATTGATTTCTCACAAAGCACAGCATTGTTTATGTCTCTTGAATTTTTTATCATATTCTGATTTCATCTCTGTTGGTTAAGGCTTAATGAAAATAGATGAATCAAAATGAAGTAAATTTGTTTTATTCTCACAAAAATACACCAATGTGTAATCCTCTCTTTGTCCAAGAAGAATTATGAGTAGACTAATCTTGACTCTATATGAAACTGCGAGATACTATTCACCATAATATCACTTCATGGAGGACTGTGAATGGACAATAATGATGTACTTACTGGTCTTGAATGATTGGTTGCCATTTTGTGTGATTCAACTGGTGGCTTACTGTAGTGCATTAATGACTCACCACACGTCTCGCAGTACCCCAAAGTCTGTACTCTGGACACGACTGTAGATTTATCTTGTTTCTTGCAGAAGGTCAGCAATGGCCCCAATAATTGAGCCCAAATGTCAGCCTCTCTTCCGCCTGACCCTTACACTGAATGCCACCCTTGACTAAACTCTCTTTTTCTCTACCTCACGCTGTCTTTCTCTGTTTCTTGGAACCACAATTTGTATTCCTCTTTGCCCCTACTTAATTGATATAAGAAAGACCGACGATAGATAGTGCCCTGTGACCCAGTGACAGAGTGTGCTCCTGGGATGGCGGTTAGGCAGCTCTCAGTATTTTGCTGGTGTATAAAAAAAGTACTTGTACTCTTAAGAGCTGTGTGCAAAGAAAGACATGATCTGCCTACCATCCTTCTTTCCATTCCTTCCTTCCTTCCTTCTGTCTATCTATCTATCTATCTATCTTTCTTTCTTTTTCACTCTTTTTTTTGCATGTTTAAAAAAATCATTTAAGTGGATTTGTATATAGAGAACTAAACATAATACATGAAGGAAATTAGAGAAAATTGTGAACATATGTTTTTTGTACTATTCTACAAGATCAAGTTAGAATGGATTATTAAATGTGGATTGAAAGCTTTGCAGGTTAAGCTAAGTGCCCTGCCACATATTTGCTGGTAAAAATTGGGAGTCTTGAATGTAAATGATTATACAAAATGATGCACAGGGCAGAGTGGATGGGTGAGAATTGGATTCGCGAGTTTAATTTTGGAACTGTTTAAATCCACGAGCGTAGCGAGTGGGTTTTAGACTGTTTCCAAAGTTAAATGAGAGAATCCATTTCTCACTGATTCACGAAAAAGGCCTGTGCATCAAATGTTTTATAAAATGTGCCTGTAAATTCATGAAATTAAACTTTTTTCACCACCATGCGTCTGGTACACCTACAACACTATACAAGGCTTGAGCCATGCGTTCGGATTTTACCGGATGCATGGCTCAGTGTGGATCAGTAAAAATCAATGCATGACAATTGACCAATCAGATTGCAGAGATTCTAAAGCCCATTTTTATACAAATGATGCACAGGATAGAGTGCGTTATATTTTACATTGTAAATACCCGAGAGTGAGCTGCATCTCCACTGACGCCACGAAATAATCCTGTGCATCATTTGTTTTATAAAATGGGTCGAAAACTAACAGCATTTTTCATGTACCTTTGTGGATTAAGATGTCCGAAGATGTTCGTCCCAAACATTTACGCACGTCGCACTCGGAAATCCCGCACATATAAGTAATTTACGTATAAGAGTATACGTACGCCACACATGTTATGCACACAAGAAAGGCTGGCTGGCAGCCCAAACTAGAAGTTGTTTACAGGATTGACAGCGCGTATAGTAGCGCGCGAAGCATTTGTAACAACTGATTGAGTGCGCACTGCTAGTGCAAACATTGTGACGTCGGCCGTGGATGTTAGTGAGAAATTAATGCAAGCACACGTGACTCATTTCAGCGCTTCCAATTGGCTACATTCTTGAACCCATTTTATAAATAATGTTATTCAACTATGAAATATTGAACTAGTGATGAAATCAATCATGCATGAAATCATATTGCAAGACAATGTTGCCTTTGTTGTGATAAAAATATTGACCGGGGATGTTGACAGTGTTTCATTTGTGTCAGAAAAAAGACATATTTTAGAGCATCTCATCTACCTTCAGGCTATTTCTGTTTTATTTGATTAAAATTGAATCAATTATATATTTTGAAGCACCTTTGTAAATACTATATCAAATCAACATGTACAAATACTTGAACAATTCCAAGCTTGTGCAATTTCTTTATTATCTAATGAACAGCATGCAATTTCGTTATATCCATTCTTCAGGGTTGTGATTTTATTAACTTTTGTTTTTTGTTTTGCACCTTTTATCTTACTCAGAACCGGTATAAGAAAGACTGCGACCTTGCCGTGCAGCTGCTCCAGTGCACTCCATCAGGGGCCTACATGCAGCATAAAGTTAGCCAGGTGAGTGGAACTGTCTCATTTCATTGTACAGTGCACTCCCGTTATAACGAACGTGGTTATAACAAAATTCCGGTTACATCAAAGTAAAAATTCAAGCCACAACATTATCGGCTCTATGTTTTTTGCTTACTTGTTTGGTTATAATGATATTTTGATATAAAGAAAGAAAACTGCCAGTCCCGAGGACTTTGCTATAACGGGAGTCCACTGTATCAATGTGATTAATATGGCTCTTCGGCAATTTCAATTAAACACCTAACCCAAAGACTAGGGACAGACATTCAGTGCAGTGTCATTTCCTTGTTTAATTTGCAAAATAAATGAATGAATAAATAAGTCAATGAAAAAAAAAGTGAACAGTAAAATAAAGTGAACAGAATTATGGCTTTCACATTGCTTTATACACGTAATATTATTATAAACAAAATTGTGTGTTTGATCAATAGATTAAAACTGCAACTCAACCATTAAAATGATCATTGCTCAGTTATTTTTATAGGACAAGAATTTGATGCAAACATTTTGCTCTCTATAATATTATGTTTTCAAGAATAAGGTAAGACTGATGTACAGGTTGGTGGAAGGCTTGCGAAGGCATGACATCATCGCCTCGTGGTCTTCTCCAACAGCACCATTTCATGATAACATGAGAACCTCTAAATTCTCATGAGTTTCCAATAATTTACCCAAATTTGATGAAACTTAAATCATCCTAACTGATGGTGACTTTTATGTGTTTTGTCTGAATCAACTTCAGCATAAGGTGGAGTTTTGCTTTAACTTGCTCTGTGCGCTTGCTCGCTGACCAATTATGAAGATTGTATAAAGCATAATATGATAGTACTCTGTATATATACATGCACTGAAAATTATCTATACACATAAATATAATATATAGCAAGAGGAAGAGAGGGATCTCCAGAGCAGAAAAATGGGAACACATTATGGTAAGGATTGCCATATTGTCTAGAATTTTGCTCAGAAAATACTGATACTGCCTTTAATGTCAGAACGGCCCTAAAGGGACTGAAAGTGCCCATTTCCTGGAGTTGTTATGAGCAATCAGAAGCTAGTCAGAGACCAATTATTGAGTCTCAAGATGACCGTTCAAGATCCATAAAAGGACACTTTTTTTTCTTTTTTTTTTCTAGTGACATTTTTGTTATCACGGAAGACAATTGTAGATCCCTGTTGGGGAAAATTTAATTAGAATGGAGTTGGCTTTGTGTAATGAGTCATTCTAGCACTAACGTCTGTGAAGCATGCTGGCATTGGCGATATGAAAAGCAGTGATGAGCTTTGCCTAGAGCATTTGACATTTATGAGAAATGTGTACTACAGACAGAGATGAAATTGTGCATATTTGTATGTGTGAATGTATGTCTGTCTGTATATGTAATAAACAGAAATTAATATTATTTTCAATTTATATTGCATATTTGAATATATATATATATTTATATATATATATATTTATATATATATATATATATGAATAAATTCAATGAAAAAATGATATATTTCTTTTTATCACCTTGAGATATTTAGAACTGAAGCTGCCGAAAAAATAGAAAATTATCAAAATATATGTAACAATTCTGATACCTTCAACAAAAAAAAGTCTTATGTAAGGAACACAGTATCTTCGAAAGATCTTATTTTTGTCATTTAGTGATGATGTTGTTTAGAAAAATATTAAATTGGTAAGCCTATTTGTTTTTTTTTTTGCATTCAGTCTTATGTATATATATATATATATAGAGAGAGAGAGAGAGAGAGAGGGAGAGAGAGAGAGTATACATGTATGAGATTTCTAGAATATGATTGAACTCCCTATTATCTCCACCTCCCCCTTTAAAACAGACAACAAAAAACCCAAAACAAAACAACAAAACAAGCAAAACAAACACACACACACACACACACACACACACACACACCATAGCCTTGATCTCCTTTTACACTACAAAGGCTAGAAAGCAGAGAAAAAAAAAGGAAAAAAGAAGAAAACAAACTGTCCCCTTTTGATTCCATACCAGTGCCATTATGCATTACACTCCCCACGATGCATGCATATCAACAGCCCAGTGTGTCGGGAGGGGGAGGAGTGTATGTCCCGCCGATCCTGTTAGCTCTAACGAGATGATGCTGTGGATGTAGCTAAGTAGCTAATCAAGCGGAAGGGTCATCATGGCCTTGGAGGTTTTGGTATTCCAGTCGTCGGGCTGTACCAACTGTCAGTCCTGACAGACAACTTCTCCCTATCCACTTCTGTGAAGTCATCCCCAAGTCTACCTCCGGGCAATTTTCTTTAACATGATTAGTTCATTTCTTTGGTACTTCACCAGCCAGAGATGCCATTTGAATGAATCTGTTCAGCCGTATGAAAGTTTGCTGTGACTTTTAGATCTACAAGACATAAAAGGGAGTTTGATGGTATCATTACTGTTGTTGCTGTTGATCTATATATAGTTATATGGTATCAAAGGTACACTATGTGTGGTGGACAAGTGATGATAGATGGGATTTAATGATATTGACTGAGTTGCATTTACGGAAGGTTTGACATCGAAAAAGGACAGGTTCATAAGATGTGTTTTCCATTTCATAGTGGAGATAGATTGTTATGTAGTCGACTTGGAAGTCGGCATGAGTTGCCAGTATTATGTAGTGTTTCTGATTACACAAACTTCTCCAGTGAAAGGTGCATTTAATTTTGAAGACCTTTGCAGTAGTGTACTTCCATTTGAAAACATGCTTATTTTAATAGCAGTGGTGATTGCAGAATTTTGTAAAGAATGTCCCCTGAAGACATTTATATATTATATTATATTTATGCCTCCACCACGAAGTGGTGCCGGAGGCATTATGTTTTCGGGTTGTCCGTCCTTCCGTCCGTCCGTCCATCCGTCCGTCCGTCCGTAATGAATTTTGTGGACAAGGTAACTATCAAAACCTGTTAAGGTGTCCTAATGAAACTTGACATGTATGTGTATTAGGGGGTGAAGTTGTGCCTATCAACTTTTGGGTGCACATGCTCAAGGTGAAAGGTCAAAAGGTTAAGGTCGAATACATAAAATTTCACTATTTCCACCATATTCATGCAATGCCTGAAGATATTTTCTTGAAACGTAGTGTATACATGTATTACCCAATTAAGATTCTCTGGTGAAAGTTTGGGTCATGAGGTCAAAGGTCAAAAGGTCAAGTAAAAATATTAAAACTTCTTTTTTTTTCTCCGTACCTTGGAAAATTGTTCAAGGTATCTTCATGGAACATAGTATGTACATGTACTGACTGGCAGTGATTATCTAGAGAATGTAGGGTTCGTGGGGTCAAAGGTCAGGGGTCAAAGATCAAGTGCAACACTTCAAAATTTTACTATTTCCCTCATGTTTATGCAATGCCAGCAGGATTATCTTTTTTTTTTACACTTGGTGTATGCATGTGTAACCTGATAGAAATTCTCTGGAAAGTTTTTTTTTCTTTTTTTTTTTGCCTCAAAGGTTAAAAGGTCAAAGATCAAGTGAAAATGCTGAACTAACTTTTTCCTCCATATCTCGGAAGTGGCTCAAGTTATTTTGAAACTTACTACATATTTATGCATGTTCTACCTGAAAGTGATTATCTTATGAATTTTAGGGTCAAAGGCCAGATGAAAATGGTAACAATTTACTATTCAATACAGAAATGCACTTTTTTTCCATACCGGTACCTTGAAAAGTACTCTGTGCATAAATGTATGAATGGGTCAAAGTCAAGTTAAAGTCCTTAAATCCCCAAATACATGCTCTCTTATTCATCCAATTAAACCTAGGTCAAGGAAGATGAACATTCAACACATTTGTGACAAACTTGTCATTTCAATATTTTGCCAATTTTGTGAAAATGTAATCACACATTGTCCACATGTACTATCTAGACCTATTAGGAGAATCATGCATTATGGTGGAGGCATACCAGTCGCCATAGCGACATTTCTAGTTTGATTGATTTCATGTAACTAGTTTTAACATCTACAGTTGTATTTCCTTTTCTCTTCCCATACATATCTGTAGCTTCCACAAGACCTGCAATACTTTGTACACCAGATCATGGGCGAGATCAACAAAGGGGTCTACCAACCCTCTGAAAAGTCCTCCTCTGATTCCAATCAACCCCTCCTGGGAAACAGCAACCAGTCAGTGTCCAATGGCCTCATCGCTGCCCGCACCTACCACTCTGTCCCCGCCCACGTGGTCGCCCGGGCCATGCAGCGCCGGGAGGAGGAGGAGAGGAAGGAGATGGAGAAGTTGATACCGACGACCCGGAAGCGGAAAGTGGGCAAGGACGGAGTGGTGCTCATGCACGACAAGGGAACACAGACCATCACGCGTCCAACGATGAACAAGAAATACTCTCTGTTGTGTGTGAAATGTGGCATGACCATGAAGGATGAGGAGGAGGTAGCACCAGAGGAGCCGGAAGAGAAGAGGAAAGAAAAGGTGGAGCAAGTTGAGAAGGAGACCGGAGGATCAGAGCCACTCCTGCTCGTGGATGTAAGCATCGAGGAGGAGTCGCCACCTCCACCGGTGAATCTCCTGGATTTGACTGACACTCCACCACCGAGGGCGCCTTATCCAAGAGGTCCGTCAAACACCAGTCTCTTGCTAGACTTGCTTGATGGACCTGCTGATGAGGCGCCGGAGGCAGACAAACCCGCGCAGGAGCAAACGCTAGTTGATCTCTCCGACCTGGTCATAGGAAATCAAGAGAGCGTCCACAATCCGGCTGTGGACAGTCCTCTCAGCAATGCCACATCACCACAGGAAGCAGCTACCCCAGCTGATTCAGGTATCTTTGATGATGTCCTTGCCACATCCAGTGCAACCACCCATACCTCTGATTCAGCTGCTTCCAGTGATATCGCTTCTCTTGAGCCCGAGGCAGATGCTGCGATGAATGCATCACGGCGGAGCACCCCGTCCCGTCGTCTGGGCTCAGAGGGAGATGGTAGCCCCCAACACAAGGTCAACGGCAGCGCTCCAAGTCCACCAGCATTGCACTACAACAGCGACACAGATTCCAAATCAGGAGACGGCCAGCATGATGATGCGGGAAGTGCCACTGAGAGTCCCGTGAGGTCTCCGACGGAGAAACTTCAGCTGAGGCATCCCAAGGTGCCTCCACCGGCAGCTCCTACCTCCGCCGCCTCCGCAGCTCCGAGCGCTGGAGGTGTTATTGTCAAGCCGAGAATGAACGGACAAATGGGCTCAGCTGGCAGGCCGGGAAAGCTCGCGAATAGAGAGGGACCAAATAGAGACAAGCCCAGAGCTGTTGGTAGTGCCTCCGCAAACCAGACAGCACATGTTGGCAGATCAAAGGCAGCATTCATGCAGACGAGTGTCTGATGCTGGTATTCTGGGAGCGTAGTTTAACCATGGATTGTTCATGCATACCTGTACCAATGTGGACCAGCTTGGAGTGCATATTTTACATTATGTCAAACAACTCGAGGGGGAAATAATGTACTCTTTTATATTGTAGGTCAAATTAATTCAAGTGTGGTCATCATGCATGGTAGATGACGTGTCAGCCATTGAATTTGGCAAGAATGAGAACGATATTGAGACCGTGTAAAATGTCGAAAGGGACACTGTAAAACCAGTCGCATGATCTACACTTTGTAGCTATAAGTAGATTAGGTTGAGTAGTACTGTAGTGGTGTTGAAGTACTGCCAGTATGTACATTGGATATAGATATAAAGACGGTGAACATAACTTAGATATTAGAACAGAGAGAATGATATTGAAACAGTTTACGATGTGTTCATAACAGAAGTGTTTAGCAATGAGGTGGTATGTACTCTTTTTCTAACAAAACATCAGTCACTATTATCCATACTAACATTGCATATCTAAACAGAATTATAGGTGTTGCCACTGGCAGTGTTCTAAGTAATTTAAACGGTTTGCGAGCATAAAGTTTAGATGATACACTTATGAGAAGTTTAAATGCAAGTTAAAGTCATTATGGATATGGCTGTAAATCAAAACCTTTGTTTTCTGATGGAAATGGAGTTTTACGTAAAGAAAAAATTGTGAATACCTTTTGTACCTGCAGAAAATATTAAGATTTGTTGAAAAATTTTACTGACATCAACTGGCATGAATCACATGAGAAAGAAACACACATATTTGGCACTTGTACATTTAGGATAAAATTTCATGCAGACCAATGATATCAAAGTGTACGAGTGGTGAATTTATATATAAAAACAAGCTCTCTTTGTAATTTCCCACTCCTGGCTGAATTTTGGGGTTCCCAATCACCTACGGACAGAAGTCACCTTCCACTGATACTCTCACTGCCTGCATAAATTACTATTCCTCTCTCTGCTTGACACATGGGAAGGAGAAGAGACAAGAGCTCAGTACTGGCAGAGTATTCTTTGCCAATGGCTGCAGGCAATTGACTTAATGGAAGTGTCGAAAAGCGTTCGGCTTGCAGTTTTGACGAATTGCAGCGCTGATCCGTGTAGATGGGGCTAACACATGACGAAAGCTCAGTGCCGGGGCGACAGTAGGATTGAGAAGGATAGAATGCTAAAGCGAGAGAGAGAAAAAAATGAGAGAGAGAGAGAGAAGTAGAAAAGGACTGAGATTGGATGCATCCGTGTTTGATAAATGTATTTAATGTGGATGATAATCAGTGGACTGAGTGCCGACAAGGTGACTACCTATTATGCCTCTGTAATCACAAATATTACACACGAAATATATGCTGCATTGTGTTGTGACAGAACCATGTCTAGGAGGCAGCCAAAGTGTTTTGGGAGCTTGGTGTGGGATTGACTTGTTGCATTCCGCTCTTTTGTTTGTTTGGGGTTTTGAGCACATTTAGACAAAAAGATATCAATAGAGCAGTTGGGTTTGATAAAACTATATAAAGGTAACATTACATCCAAGATTAACTGTGGTTATTTGTCGAATGCCCATACTGTTTCTTTTTTTGTAATCTTTTTTTTTTTTTTTTTCAGATGGGAAAGAAAAGTGTGCTGCAAATATATGATGTATTTAAACTTCCGTGATGGACTCAGTGAGTGCACATAGTTGTATAATGAGGATAGGGATAGCATATACATTATATCAAGTGGGGTTGACAGCATGCAATGGTTGTATGTTGACCAGTCAATATTGAGTGATATTGCCCTCTATTCCACATCATGGATATCATACTTAGAGACATGGTATGACCCCTTGTATAATGAAGACTGCAGACATTTTCGCTTGTTCTCATATCTTAGCTATGCAACCACGATGATATTGTCTAGTTCACATTTTATTTCAGGAGTGAAATGTTGATTTATGGGTCCGAGATGGTCAAAGTGAGTCGTGTTCATCTAAATATTCAATATTTTTTGTATTCAGAATTATGTTGTAAAGATCTGTATATATGTGACTGATTATACATACTTTGTAGTCTTTCATTAGTATTGAGGGTTTATATGCAAAGATGTAAAGAATTTCTGTTCTGAGGGGAGTTCCAAGTTTCACATAGATGATTTTGAGTCATTTCTTTTTTACCCACATGTCCTTGCCTAAAAACAAATGGCAGTTGTGGTGAAAAAGAGTTGATGGTGGATCAAACTATTCTCGTTGATAGCTTTCTGACTTGTTCAATAATTCAAACAGATGTGTGTTTGTATGTGTGTATATAATATATATTGTAAACAGTGATAAACAGTTTGAACTCCCAGGAAACTAACCTAACACTTCTTCGTCTATTTCTGACATACCTTCAGCATTATTTCACAGCACATGTAAATGATGTGTATGTATAAACTCATTCAGACTTGGCAGACTAAAAGTTATTCTTACTAATCGCATTACAAGCTGGTTACATCCCTTTCATGTCCCTGTTGATAATGCATGAGACAGTGAAATGGCTAAAAGATATGCAGGCTTTCACATTCTGAAGACTTGAAATACATAATGCATATAATTCAAGTCTTCTCCCATGTACATGTATGTCACTCATTCCACATTCCTTTTGCATCTTTTTCCCATGAAGCAGGTTCTCTATTCTGACATTAGTCAAGTATAGTCGTCTGAGATATCTTTCTTCTTTCTTTTTATTTTGTAAGTCAGAGAACATCCAATGCATACCTCTGTTGTGAGGATTTCTGCATAAATGGCGTACTGTAAAAGTGGATATTTTCCCGCGACTAATTTTTCGCGCTTGGCCGGGTAAGAAGAGTTTCGCGTGTTTTTAATTCCGCGGAATCAAGACATCAACTCCTGGAACATATGGCATGCAAAAATATTCACGTGCTTTTATTTTCGCGCTAGCTTCTGGTTGCATGTTTCATCACCATGAAAATGTCCATTTTTACAGTATAGACCTACTCATGTCAGTAATATGTCCTGTCAATCTCCTATCAACTCAATTTTTACAAGATATCTGATTATTGTGAGTTACAATGATTTTAACTTTAGACAAACCACTATCTTCAAAATTAACTGGTTGCAAAAAAAAAAAATGCTTTATGGAAATAGTGAACCAGGTTCTTTTAGTGTCATTTTTTTTTTTATAGATTTGTGTTCAATATTTTTTCCCCTGGCATGGCCTTACGGTATTCACATGCACATCACCGACTTGGTACATTTCCAAAATTATTGTTTGATGTATTGTACAGATGCAGTCCCTTTAAGTGTGTGTGTTTTTTGTTTTTATGTTTTTTTTAGATGCCACTAACCAGTCTGCACTCAGACATGATTTACTTGATTATTCGTCTGGTGTATTCTTAGTTTTTAGATTGAAGTACAGTTTCCTTTTCTTAAATACAGAAATGAACGATTGATTTCGGGGAGCATCGTTTCTTGTCTTGCTGTTTGATTGCAGGTTGTATCATTTAACGTTATGTTTGTATATTTTAGCAAGAGATATTCTCTGTGTAAAGATCAGTATTACTTCAGCTATTCATGTACTTATGCATATCATTATTTTAATATGTCTGATGATATTTTTTGTCTTTTCATGTCAGATAGGTCAGTACTTTTGTCCATTCACACTGAGGATTATATCACTTTGCAGAAGTACTTACAATTTTTTATTCCATCAGCATATGTGTTATCACTGTTGTTTGAAGATGACATTGTCAACTGATTTAATTTGCAACCATGATTGTTTTATATTTTTAAAAGAAGTGCATTAAATATGTGATATCCCAAACCTTTCTAACTCTGGTGTATTGTGTAACTATAGCTCAGACACATTATATGACAATACTCCAGGAACTGTTGTAAATTAATCTTCAAAATATACATTCTCAACAGTTATAGAGATTATAAAATGAAATATTTTTAAGACACTATTAACCTCAATGTGTGTGAAACTTGTCAAGTAGGCCATTTGAATGCTGTCCACTCACATGTACATAGGAATTTTCCAGAATTAGAATTTTTCATCTTGCTGTAATCAGAAAAGCTAAGACAGGAAATTTGGCTTCAGTTCCTGTAACTGGTAAATGCAGTGTGGTAAGATACTCACATTTTTGGAAACGCACAAAGTTATTGTTACACAAACTCTGCCTTCATTATCAAGATACAAAACGTAGTTTAAAATATGTCACATGGTTTGAAAATATCCATTAGCAATACTGGTTGTACTTATGAATTCTTTCTTTTTAAACAGATTTAAAGAAAGGTAATAGTTGCACCCTTTTTAATGCCGTATGATTAAAATTATGTTAACAAACTTAAAGGTCTCAATTAGGTGTCAGTGTAATTTGATTGAAATGGGGCATTATTATCACGATCATGTCGCAAAGAGTGTTATGTATTTTTCTACTTGACTTGGAAATTTGTTCTTTTACTTGTTTGGAGATTTGGATTTTTTTTTTTAGGAGGAGGAGGAGAGAAGGTAAAACTTCAAAAAGAATCCACAAATATTACCCTGCCATCATTGTACATGGACACCAAGTGTGAAATGTAAATGCTTGTGAAACTTTGCAGTTGACAGACAACTTATATGCCATTATGACATTACTGCTACTGAATAATGGGATTTTGTGATGCTTTTGCAGTCTGAGCATAATCCAAGTATGCCAAGGCTATCATTAGTTGTATATCGAATATCAAGGATATTAGACTTTAACTCAGTAGGATATTGCTTTAGTCAATGCAACCAGCCACAGTAAATCTTTGTGTAAGTCGACATGCACGGGACTTGAGAAACCGATTTTTGTGGTTGGTAAAGTAACAAAAGAGAACTTTTTCACTGCATTGATGTTCATGATTTGTCATCTTACGCAAGGTTTACTGTAGTAATTTGCAAGAGTATCTTCTCCCTACTCTACCTTTTCATGAGCAATCCAATAATCTTATGTATTGTGTGAGATATTAAAGTATCCCAACATTAGTCCCTTGAATTTTCTACTGAAAGTAACGTGAATTCATATGAATGCACTCAGTTTGGGAGTAGGAAATTCAATATTTTAGACCAATTCCATATAATCGTGTGTTCAAATCTTTTTCTTTTTCTGTACTGTGCTCTAGGTGAGAAAACATATATATAGAATGGAAGATCTGGTGTTCAAAAGGCTGGTTTGTCACCCTGATCTTCAGTGAAGTGAATATTAATGCCACAATACCCCCATCACTACTATCGCAACGTGAAGACGAATGCAGTTTTGATGGCTTTTAGCTGGGTGTGATATCTCTGTCTATAAACATATCTGGTACTGTATAGCTGTTTTAGATTACATGGATGATCAGTGCAGATAGCAGAGAAGCAGCTAAATCTTCTTTTTTTTTTCATCTTCATGAGAAAGTTTGGTAACGAACAGTTCGTCATCATGAGAAGGGTGGGTCCATTCGGATTGAAAGTGTTGGATGTAACTCAGATGTTGGCTGCTAGACTATAGAAGCGATGTGTGATATGAGAAAAAAAAATGAATAGTCATGTTTTCTATGCTCATACCATATTGTACTCTTCCCAACCTTGTAATATATGGAACCACTACCAATGCAACTGTGAGGTGTTGTAATGTTCCTTTGTAATTCCTATAAAAATGCTTGGTACATTGTGTATAAAACTCTGGAAATATGTAAAATTATGTGGTTATCAGCAATGTTGATTTAAACCAATGTATGACATTTCTGCACAATAAATCATGAATAATGTATAAATCTGGAAAAAAGAAAGTTGTCTGTTGTCTTGATTTCTTCACATGTCAAGTTTACTTACGTCTACTTAAGTCTACTTAGGATAAATTATATTCAATTCAATTTTTTTTTCAATTCAATTCAATTTATTTCCACAAATCTGGTAAAAGGGGTAATTACATCGTACATGACAGCATACAAAGGACATCATAAAGGCAAAATAAAAAAAAAATATACAAAACATAGGCGTTATATCAAGAGAAGTGGAGGAATCAACATAGGCTTAAACCAGCCTTTCAAGGTCAATCCCCAAGAAATATACATTACATCAACAAGACAAAACACACATCATAAAAACTTAAACAGAAGACATTACAAAGTACAAAACCTACAAGAGACAAAACAACAAGGCAAGTGAGCATAATGTCAATCCTTATACATAATAATTTGATTAAAAATCATACAAAAGCAGAAAAATTATTGACTTAATAAATGTATTTTATATCTTTTCTTAAATAAATTCAAACTGTTGATACACTTTAAGTCATTTGGCAAGGCATTCCATAAAGAAGGACCAGCATAACATACTGTTCGTCTGGAGTGATTATATCTATAATTTGGGATATACAAATTATAAAATTGCCGAGTATTATATGTATTTCTAACCTGAGTAAAAGTAAAATAATTTCCCAGTAAAATAAATTCCCAGCAAAACTGGATGATTCATCATGGAAGGAAAAAAAAAAATCTCTCCAGCCTTTATTGCATAAATCATGTGATATTGTGGTGAAGAAATATGTGTATATACATCGAGCCTTTTTACTAACACAACGTAATATATGTGCAAACCAGTAACAGCATCACACACTTTCATAATTCACTGTAACGTGTGTAGGTTGCGAGCTTGCTAAAATTTGCTAACATTTTTGTGAAAAGTCTGTTGGTGGGTCTTGTCACATGCCTGTCAAATGTGATTGTAATGTTTGGTGCATGTCATACACAAGGAACCACTGTTAGGTGCTACCTCTGTGGCTTTTAATTTAATCCAGGAGCTTGACAGCCTGCTTTCTGGTAAAGAGACCCTAATGGAAGCAAAATATGACTGCCAATTGGGGAGTCCCCTTTAGGTTATCCATACCAAAGCCAACAACGTTGAGGAATGACTAAGCAGCTGGTTTAAACACTAGCAATATTCTGTAATCATTTCTTTAAAGTATGGTGTACGAGACATTTAAACAAAGAAAATCATATAAAAGAAGGTGTCAAAGCAGAGGGAAATGTCTCCTGAAACAGATTTTTAATGTGACTTATTAAAAGATATTCGCGCCACTGACAAATCACGAGTTAAAACTGACTGATTTACTTCACCGATTTTCGCTACGGAACAGCCGTCTTTTTCAAGCCCTAAAATATGACATCACGAAATGAACAAAACCCTTTACGAGTGCAGCGGGACATCGAGGCCGCCATTCATAAAGCACGTTTTTCTTGGTGAGCGGATGCAATATCTGGCCCATCTTTAGTCGCATCTGCTTTCTCGGTTGAGACATTGAAACGTCCAATTTTTACCTTATGTTGTACGGAAAGACTTTGAGTTTGACATCGAGAGTGAATTGAGTGATGACAGTGACAATGACACTGATAGTGACAGTGGCAAAGTCGGGGTGGTAGAAGAAGCGAGGGAGAGGCGACGGATATGGAAGGTCGCTGCGGACACAACTCGTTTGGGGCATACGTATGCAACTGCCCCTCCATACGTACGCCCCAAATGAACCCCGTCCGCAACGGCCCTCCATAGACGGAGCCAACTGTGTGGATGGAGTGCGTAGCACAACGCATCAGCGCAGGGCTGATTCGTTCATTTCGTGACGTCATAATTTTGGTCTCCAAAATTTCGCCGTCAGATCGGGTTCAGGTGGTCTAAAAAGGGTCTCAAAACACCATCCCTCCATCGTTCTAGAGATGTTTTTACCTTCTGAAATTTAATCATTCATATTCCTAGAGACTTAAGCTTTCCAGAAATGTATAAATCACCTTGTTAATGAATGTCGTCCTTTTTTTCTCGTTCACCATACTTTAACCACACAGCATAATCTTGGATGAGAGGACGGAGATAAAAAAGAAGGAGGAGGAGGAGGAGTACAATGAATAGAAGGAGAAGAAGCAGAAGGGGAAGGAGGAGAGGGAAGAGTAGGAGGAGTATGAGAAGGGGAAGGGAAGTAGAAGAAAGAGGAGGAGGAGAAGTATGTAGAAGTATTATTGTCAAAGATCCTGATCACACTCAGCAGTAGGCCACTAGGGTCTTTCTCAATGGGATTTGGTATACACATCATCCCTGTCGACTGTTTTAGCATTGTTGCACACTCTTCTAAAAATCATAAAATCATCATTTATGTATTAGAAATGAAACAAAAAAGCAACAAAAACAAATGAATGCATATTCACTAAAAAAATTACTGAAGAAATTGATCCAGCAAGAGAGAGACACCACTATGACATAAAGCCAAGCTATAGTGTGTATCTTTTAACATTTCATTTTCACCCATTGACAAAACACCTCCTACACTCAGCACACATATGTCACCAGAGGGCAGTACATAGGCCTAATTCCCAGTGCCGTATACATACAAAGAGAGTCTGGTCAATTGCTGAATTGGACGCCAAGTCGTTACTCAGCATATTACGCGTTAGAGGGTTAGCATGTTTGCTCAGATGTCATAATGAACGCAAGCAAAATCAATGGTAGTTAACAATGGGCACTGCGTGTGAGCGTAGCTTGGTAATGACATGGCTCCATGAAGATCACAGGACCAGTTTTGACCAATCTACGGCTTCAAAACTCATAAGCCAAAAATCGAGTTGGCCAGACTGTCTTTATATACAGCACTACTAATTCCCTTTATAGCATATTGACCCGACAAAAAAAGGCAAGTCAAATGCTGCACCTTGTGTTTACATGGTAACCTGTCCACTGTCACAAAAATTATTACAAATAATATTATATATTGTTAATTTTCAAATCATCTGAATGAGGCATGTTATGATATTCCAATATAAAGATCCTGCACACAGTAAAGAACACAAATTGATATATAAACAACAGGTTTAAAAGTGTATTTCAGTTTATTGATACATGTATGAAACGATAGTTCAGCAGACTCTTAGAATGGAGAATCTCCTTGTACAACAACAATAATTCATCGGAAGACATTTACAATTAACCAACTTAAATCAAATACTGTTAAAAACTATAGAATTCCGCAGCAGCATGAAACTCTTGCAAATTTCACAAGAGCCAAGATTTATTTAAGTTTAATGCACAAAAAAAATATTTTGTTTACATCAACACCCAGAATACAAATGGCAATTAGCAAAAGTTTCATGCCGCAAAAAGCGCCGCAAAAAGACCATCGGCTCCGATTTGTGAAAGTTTCATGTCGTGAATGTTTTTGGTTTTACTGTTCATCCACTACGTCCTTGTGATGAATTCCATTTAGAATTAAGATGCAGCAGCAATGATAAAAAAAAAAAATGATATCATTGTAACATGACCTAATATCCTATGGCTACATCCTTACTGGATGTAATGCTGAATTATCTAATGCCATGCAAAGATCCATGTTGTCATATTTAACCAATATGTAACTTTGTGCAAACTACAGTTTTAATATGACTGCAATGATCTCATCCAATAAAATCTATATTTTTTCATTCTCCATTTTTGTTAGGGAAAGCACTCCTTTTCAAAAATCTTGTTCGTACGTAAGTGATGATTGACAAGGCCATAAAAAAACAAAAAACAAATACGAATAGCCAGCAATCTGAAGATGTGCTTGCGTGCATAGTCCCCCCCCCCCCCCCCACCACCACCGCCTGTAGCCATTCATAATGACCCTTGCCATTTCTAAATGTCTATCTCAGATGATGGCATGCCTCACTGCAAGACTACAAAAAAAGCCGAAAAGAGCTTCATGAATGCTTCTGAGGAGGTGATCAGTGACCGATTCCAGGGTCAAAGTCTATGCAACGATGATGGTTAACGATCCCCTCGGGTTAATATGCAACGGCCCATTATGTCTTGTGCACATAGCAACATTTTGAAGACGGGTAAAAATGAAAATTTTGGTCATCTTTCAAAAGTAACGGGACTGAACGGACAAGGTACAGCAGACTGAAAATGTTTGCATTAGATGAAATCTGTCAGCACTTGAAATCCACTTCAATATTCTGCAAAAATAATGACATTGGACTTTAATAAAGACATTTTATCCGCTCTTGCAGTTACCTTGAATCCACTCTAATGTTCTGGAAGGAAACAATGACATTGGGGTTTAATAACAACTTTTTTTTCCTGCCATGGTAATCTTAAATCCACTTCAGTATCTGGGGGGAAAATTGAGGTGCTGGAGGTAGATAACAATATTTTCCTGGTGTGGTTACCTTAAATCTATTTTAATGGCTTGGAAGGAAGGAATGACAGGGGGGCATAATAAAGACACCTTTACCTACTGAGGTTACCTGTGTCCACAAAAATATTTTGGAATAAAGAAATAATGACAGTGGTGCTTAATAATAACAGTTTTTTTTAATTTATTTATTCATTTACTCTTTTTTTTTTTGCTTTGGTTATCTTTGAGCAACAAGCACTTGCTCTTCGGCTTGTGGAAATAAAATGCTCTGACATAACTACTGCTTCCTCACATCCTGCGGCAAAACAAGTCCATTTCTTCATTTCTAAATAAACAACAAGAGCAATATCATAATACAGCATCAGTGATAATGTCTATACTTAGTTTCGTCATTATTTTTTCCCATCGGAATCTTCAGAATTACTTTTGTTGCCGCATGCTTGTCAACAATCTGACATCAATTGTTAGTATTCCACTCAACGTCTTTTGAATGAAAAAAACAACAAACAAGCAAAAACTAGATGTTCTGAAGATCAGATGCTACAGATGGTCAAGTACCATACAGAACATGGCACATCGACACACTGAAGACCTGAAAACAGGGGCAAGGTACAAGGTCTTGTGCATATCACATAAAAGACAGAACAGGAAGTTTTCTTCTCTTGCTAAACCCAACATATGAGATCCCAATCTCAACAAATATGAGCTCAGACAGCAACCGGGCTACAGGTGGTGACTGGGGTGGATTTTGTACTGGCCAAATTTTATCGATAGCAACATAAACAGCTTGTATGCATAAACTCATGATGATTCAGTCCAGCTCAGCTCAGCTGTACAATGCAGATTTGTACCATACATGTGCAAAAGTACCTCATCCCAGTAATCTTAAAATGTATGAAAATGATGCCTACCTTTCTCTCCAATGATAAGCAATTTGTATGTTAATCTGACTTTTAAAGTTTTTTTTTTTTAATCAAATAATTAGATATCTGTCTGATTACCATTTGATCAAGTATAATTTTAGACAAGATTCCACATTGTAATCAAATCCTATAACTCTCTCTTTACAGCCGTTTGTACTTCATCTACTTCCAAAACAAGTTCAACGCATGTCTTGCATCCTATTTTCAAGCCACAAGTAGAACTTGTGTGTGTACTCCTTTAAAGTAAAGTCCCATTCATCAACAGATTAATTATAAAAACAAAACGAAAATAAATCAAAGCTAGTAGGCTCTGAAAAGTAATTAAAATGTATAAATATTAGATATACCTGAATGGTATGCATGGCTTCCATGGGGTACTGGACAAAGTTGTACATCTCCAGTTTGCTTATGGGCTCCACCCCCTTCTTTCCGACCTCTGTGGCTTTCTTACATCATTTTGAAGGGGGCAGAGCCTCTACCTCCTTCCCAAGAGTGACCTGCTCATCTCGATCTTGCGGGAGCAGGCTGCTCACATCGCTCTTCCTTCCTTAAAGTTGACAATGCCGGAAGGAATCTACGGCATCCTGTTTGTCTATGTTGCATTCTCCGTAGTAGACAATTTTCACTCGGGGTAAATTTTGGGACCTAGCTTGAGATCTCATTTGGACAGAACTGATGTAGGCAAATATGAAGGAGTTTGCAATGGCATGAAAATTGAATTACCATGGTTTTCCTAATTTTCATATAACCAAGTAGGCTACCACGGTTACATCAAGGTTAGAGTATTATCCTTTCAAATAACAAGAATTACTGACCGTCTATTTCACAGTGATGACATGCCCCACGTACAGAGCCAGGACCCGCTGAGTAAGTGAACTTGCAAAGGACTTGGTTGTCGTAACAACCTAACGCAACTCGTGCTTTCTGTTTGAAAGTTTGTTGGGTGCATGCGTCTAGTGTCTGTACATCTTGCTCTAAATCTAACATAACTTGTGTATGTATGTGTATGTGTGCGCATGTAATAGCCGACTTTTGGGGACTTTCTTGTAATTATCACTCAACAAAATGGCAATGGCTGATCCTCTAATACTGAAGTTTGGTGGTCATCTTTTAGCCAAGACCGGAAGCAGCATTGTAATGTAAGATCTAAGATGAGGCAGCTAGGTCGTCTTCTTTTGTGTTTGCAGGAGAGGAACAAGTGTCATGATCCACTAGGGTCATTCATCACTCCACCAAATTCACACTCATTGCAGAGGCAGCAAGATATGTGTAGTGTGCCAGTTATGAGGACAGCAGTCGTGCATACCGTGCACCATCTCAGGCTATTTGATCAGGGGGGCGTTTCATCAACGAGTTCATCGGAGTTTTCACCGACAAATTTGCTATCAGCCAATCAGACGCAAGGATTTACACTGACAACTGTTAAAAGCTAATGAAATCCTTGGTCTGATTGGCTGATAGCAAATTTGTCGGTGAAAACTCCGACTAACTCGTTGATGAAACGCCCCCCTGGACAGACATTAAAGCACATATCCGAGATCAAGCTAGCTTCTTGCCTTGAATCAGGAGATAGGAAAGGTCGGGATGAATTCACCAACTTCCTCGAGTTGATGGAAATGAAGTGGAGTGTTATCAACGCAGCAGCCCACAAGAACTTAAAGGAGAAGAAAAGAAGAAATGGAGTGGAACTGTTACCACTAACTGAAGATGTTTTCAAGTTAAATAACTACCTGAACAAGCTGGGGTCTAAATCTGCATCACTTCTAACTTCGAACAGGGAGGAAGACGATTATGTTGATCTCACACAAGTAGTTCTTACCAAGTTGATTATATTCAACAGGAAAATTCAAGGCGAGGTGTCAAAGATGAAGCTGGTAGATTGGAAACACAAATGTAAGGCCAATCTCTCAAAGGAGATATTGTCATCACTTAGTGAAGTTGAGAAAGGATTGGCAGAAACACTAGAACGTGTGGAAATCCGTGGGAGGAGAGGCCGAACTGTTCCAATCCTCATCACTCGTGAGGTTAATGAATGGATGGAGATTCTCCTAGGTGTTCGGGACGATTTTGTATCCGACAGCAACCATTATATCTTTCGGAATGTCACTGGGAACTCATACATGCGAGGGTGTGATACATTACGTCGCTTTTCAGCCGAGTGTGGAGCAAAGAAACCCCACCTTCTCACATCAACTAGGCTCAGGAGAAATCTTGCCAGTATGGCTGAAGTTCTTTGTCTAAAAGAGAATGAAATGGACCAGTTGGCCACATTCTTGGGACATGACATCTGTGTTCACCGTGAATTTCATCGGATGCCATTAGATCTTCTTGAAGTGGCAAAAGCTTCCACAATCTTCACTGCTGCAGAAAAAGGCTGTATCTCAACATTTGAATGGTAAAAGCCTGAATGAAATTGATGTTTCACATGATGATGTGCTGGCTTATGACAGTGGCAGAGATGACAGTGAAAGTGATGATGCTTCAGCAGACAATGGTGATCACATTGAGCACATCCCAGGCCCATCTGTAACACCCAGTGGAAGAGACAGAATGGGAACAAAAAGAAAATTCACAGAAGTGCCTGAAGATGATATTTCAAGTGAAGATGATGATTGCATGAATGATGGACCTGTTGAAGCCACAGGTACAGGAAAAGAAACTCTTAACATGGACTTCAGTGACAGGAGTGGAAGAGGAAATGAAGCTCGCCAGATTGAAAGTAAGCAAGAGAAAACACAACGTCTGAAAAGGAGAAAGAAACTTGTTAAACGAACTTGGAGCCATGAGGAAAGACAGTAAGAAAGCATTTTCTTGGTTTCATTGCCAGGACCAAATTACCCGGGAAAGCAGATATCGAAAATTTCATAAAGGAATCAGGGATAAATCGCAATTGGAAGAACACAAAAGATCACATCAGGAACACATACTTACATCAGGACAAGCTCATGCTATTGTGAAATAATAACATGCACATGTGTCAGAGACGGTGTAAAAATGAATAGATCCTACTTTCATATGTACATACTAATTAATGCACAATTTTGTACAGTTTGTATAGTCAGTTCAGAGGCTTACTTGAAAAGCAAACTGAAAAGCTGGAGAATAGACTGGTGGAATTGGAGAGGGTTTGTGAGCAGAAGATTCTACAGATAGAAAGAGGACTGGAAGAACTCAAGAATGCGATCAACTTTCAAAATCAGGAGACAGAACAGATAAAGAATGATATTAAGAAAGTGGACAGAAAGATGAGGGAAATAGAGTTGGAACTCCAGGAAGAAATTGATCGCTTGGCGACGTATGTTGCGCGGGAAAACCTCATCATAAACGGAATACCGGAGGCTGAGAACGAAAATGTTACTAACACGGTGAAGGAATTTGGCACTCAACAGATGAAAATGCCTGCAGAAATTGTGAACAAAATAGAGTTTCAGTGGGCACACCGCATCATGGTCACTGGCAGTGCCACTATGGGTAAGTCAAAACCAATCAAAGTTAAGATTCGTGAGATACAGCCACAAAATGGAGGTACTAAAACATTCCAAAAACCTGAAAGCCACCAGTTTTTACGTTGCGGATGACTTACCCAAAAATGTCAGACTTGTAAGGCAAGTGCAAATTTGAGCATTCAAAGCGGCAAGGCAAGGGGGGAAATTGGCATATTTCTCTCGTTCAGCGCCTAAAAATCTCTTCATGGACCGCGTTGATTCCAAAGAAATATATAACCAGTCAAATTACGAGCAATACGGGATTTTCTGTAACAGTGTTACTTCACTGAACTTAAGTTGAACATTACAAGAATATGCCTGGAAAGGAAAGGCGACAAAAGTGTCTCTTCTAGGGAAATGTAAAAGAAAAATGATGTGTAGACATAATGTACAATTGACAGTATAAAAGGACGTGAATATCTCCAGCGTATATGATAACACATACATGTTCACTTTATCTGCAACATATGTCATATATAAATGGTGTGCTCAATGCAAGCTGATGTGCTCTTTGGTGCGACGCCTTTTCCAATGTACATAAATGTACATTTCAATAGCCATTCCCAATGTAACAGAGGCAACAGAGTTGGACTCTTTGTGGGCAAGTGTTGCCCCAAGAGGAAAATATCTGTGACTCTGGAAGCTAATCAAAGCCATAATGAGCTGTTTCATGGACCACAGGTAGAGAGCTCCTTCATTGTCACGGAGAGTGTCATCACAGAGCAAACTTCTTGCACAGACATAAAGACATTTAGCGCCATACAGATCGTAAAATTCACCTTGAAGTTTACTTGAAAGTACGGAGTCCCTAAGGGGACATGAAGTTATTATTATTTTTTTTAAATCTATCTCGGGGCCCCGACTTATTATCTCGGGGCCCCGACTTATTATCACGGGGCCCCGACTTATTATCTCGGGGGCCCGACTTAATATCACGGGGCCCCGACTTATTATCACGGGGCCCCGACTTATTATCTCGGGGCTCCGACTTATTATCACGGGGCCCCGACTTATTATCACGGGGCCCTGACTTATTATCTTGCGGCCCTGTGTTATTATCACGGGGCCCCGACTAATTATCTCGGGGCCCCGACTTAATTATCTCTATACGATACCGTATATGCCACGCGTACAACCATACAGCTACACATGTTGCCTATACTATGCTACAAGTACAAGTTATAGTCACCATAGCTTACAGTAAAAAAAAAAAAAAATGGACGGACAAGAAGAAGTACGAAATGCTATGATTAAGGTTTGTTTCGAAATGGGACTTTTGTATAAAGACATAGTGACTGTTCTTGCAACAGAGTGCGGAATTATCATTTCTACCCGTCATTTAAAACGGCTCCTCAAACAGCTTGGTCTGTCTCGAAGAAAAAACTACAGTCACATTGGTGAGGTTGTTGAATT
Organism: Diadema antillarum; assembly: GCF_040938485.1. Taxonomy (NCBI): domain Eukaryota; kingdom Metazoa; phylum Echinodermata; class Echinoidea; order Diadematoida; family Diadematidae; genus Diadema; species Diadema antillarum. The sequence continues at coordinate 1,516,182 of NW_027270925.1, read as the reverse complement.
TGTCCAAAGACAGGTCAAGGGTTCGGGTCGTCTACATGGTTACCGATGGATGTTTGAAAAATGTTTGGCACATCACATTAAATGCAAGAAAGAAGATGTAAGGATTATCCTCGGTGTTATGGATCCAGAAGAGACAACTCAGAGGAGAAGGAGAAGACTGAGGCGTCATCGCTACTCATCCAAAGGGCCAAACTATTTGTGGCATCTAGACAGCGATGACAAACTGAAAGTATTTGGAATATGCATAAATGGGTGCATTGACGGATTTTCCCGGAAGATAGTGTGGATGAATGCCTATCATACTTCGTCAGATCCGAAGGTGATTGGAGGATACTACATAGAAAAGGTCACAGAATTTGGAGGGTGTCCATCTGTTGTGCGTGGGGATCTAGGTACCGAGAATGGATACGTACGTGACTTTCAAAGGTTTTTCCGTGAAGAGGATGATGACGGCATGGCAGGTGTTCGCAGCTACTTGGAAGGTCCAAGCACTGCCAACCAGCGAATTGAGTATTGGTGGAACTTCCTTCGAAGAGAATGCATTGAGTTTTGGATCAGCCTCTTTCATGATTTGCAAGATGAAGGCAGTTTCATCGGCAACTTTCTAGATGTCAATCTTGTACGGTTTTGTTTCATGCATCTCATCCAGGTAAGAGTTAACAACTTAAACCAAATTCACCTTCAATACATATTAAAGATTGTCGATCAAGATTAAGATTCGATCCAAAGATTTAATTCAAATTATATGTAATGCAGTCAATCAGCATATAATTTCTCGTCCATCATCTTAATCTATGAACTAAATTATGAAATGGGTTCTTCAATATTTGCCTAAAAATTGGATGTGGCTCCAAATTAAGGGCAAGATTATTAAACGCCATGTGTTTTTTCTAGAGCTCGTCAGTTGGTTAACAGTATAATTACAGCAAATCGGATGGTCGCAGAGTTTCCAGAAATTTTCTCCCCCCCCCACACACACACACAAAAAAAAAGAAATACAAAAACAAAGACGGGCAATTGCTAAAACATACGGGTAAGACGTAACTGCCCAAAGTTTCAATTTAATGTGGTCTTCATATCAGCAAAATTTCTTTTACAGTACCTTCATTCATTTATTTTTTTTTCACAATGCAACAATGATTAAGCTGAATTGTCTATCTCTCCAACAAATTCACTAAGGTTATTTTTAAATTTTCATCGCCCGCAACGGCGTAGCCAGGATTTCATCTTAGGGGGGGCGGTTAGTCTGCGAGGGAGCGAAGCGACCGAGCCCGAGCGAGCGGAGCGAGCGAGGGGGGGAGGGTGTGGGAGGGGGGTGTCCCCCCTCCCACGGTAAGAACTTTTTGCATTTTGATGTTGTAAATGGTGCAATTTGATGCATGTTTCTGCGCGTTATATAGACGTGAAACAGTCCCACTTTTTAAGGCAGCAGTTTATTTTGATGTAGATTATTATTGAACAATTTGCCTATAAAATGCTATAAGTTAAATACACTTCTTGTATTAACTCTTTTCACTGAATATCATGAACGCGACTGAACCCGAGAGAGCGGAGCGAGTGAAGGGGGAGGGGAGGGTGTGGGAGGGGGGGTGTCCCCCTCCCATGGGGAGAACTTTTTGTATTTTGATGTTGCAAATGGTGCAATTTGATGCATGTTTTTGCGTGTTTTAACGAGTTGAAACAGTCCCACTTGTTTAAGGTTGCAGTATATTTTGATGTAGATTATCATTGAATAATTTGCCTATAATATGGTATAATTTAAATACACTTCTTGTATTACTTCTTTTCACTGAATATCATGAACGCGACTGAACCCGAGCGAGCGGAGCGAGCGAGGGGGGAGGGGAGGGTGTGGGAGGGGGTGTCCCCCTCCCACGGTAAGAACTTTTTGCATTTTGATATTGCAAATGGTGCAATTAGATGCATGTTTTTGCGCGTTTTATCGACGTGAAACAGTCCCACTTGTTTAGGGTTGCAGTATATTTTAGTGTAGATTATTATTGAACAATTTGCCTATAAAATGGTATACGTTAAATACACTTCTTGTATTAATTCTTTTCACTGAATATCATGAACGCGACTGAACCCGAGCGAGTGGAGCGAGTGAAGGGGGAGGGGAGAGTGTGGGAGGGGGGTGTCCCCCCTCCCACGGCGAGAACTTTTTGCATTTTGATGTTGCAAATGGTGCAATTTGATGCATGTTTTTGCGTGTTTTAACGAGTTGAAACAGTCCCACTTGTTTAAGGTTGCAGTATATTTTGATGTAGATTATCATTGAACAATTTGCCTATATAATGGTTTAATTTAGATACACTTTTTGTATCAATTCTTTTCACTGAATATCATGAACGCGACTGAACCCGAGCGAGCAGAGCCAGGGAGGGGGGAGGGGAGGGGGTGTCCCCCCTCCCACGGTGAGAACTTTTTGCATTTCGATGTTGCAAATGGTGCAATTTGATGCATGTTTTTGCGCGTTTTTTCGACGTGAAACAGTCCCACTTGTTTAAGGTTGCAGTATATTTTGATGTAGATTATCATTGAACAACTTGCCTATAAAATGGTATACGTTAAATACACTTCTTGTATTAATTCTTTTCACTGAATATCATGAACGCGACTGAACCCGAGCGAGTGGAGCGAGTGAAGGGGGAGGGGAGGGTGTGGGAGGGGGGTGTCCCCCCTCCCACGGTGAGAACTTCTTGCATTTTAATGTTGCAAATGGTGCAATTTGATGCATGTTTTTGCGTGTTTTAACGAGTTGAAACAGTCCCACTTGTTTAAGGTTGCAGTATATTTTGATGTAGATTATCATTGAACAATTTGTCTATATAATGGTATAATTTAAATACACTTTTTGTATCAATTCTTTTCACTGAATATCATGAACGCGACTGAACCCGAGCGAGCAGAGCGAGCGAGGGGGGAGGGGAGGGGGTGTCCCCCCTCCCACGGTGAGAACTTTTTGCATTTCGATGTTGCAAATGGTGCAATTTGATGCATGTTTTTGCGTGTTTTAACGTGATGAAACAGTCCCACTTGTTTAAGGTTGCAGTATAATTTAGTGTGTATTATTATTGAACAATTTGCCTATAAAATAGTATCATTTAAATAATCTTCTCGTATTAATTCTTACACTGAATATCATGAACACCGTCTGTTCAGCAGTCAAACAGAAAAAGCATGCACACGAGGGTGTAGAAATGGGCATATCCCCTCCCACACGAAGGTGACTTTGCGTTTTCAGACCTGAAATTCAGCGATCTGTTGCAAATTTTTGGTGCAATACTTTTTCATCGAAGTGATAAAATCACGGAATTTAGCTCTTATTCCGAATGTGCACCATCTGTGTGTATGTATAAAGTCTAGTGAGGTATATATAGAGGAAGGGGGATTCCTCCTCCCGCTCGCGGAGCTTTTGCGTTTTTAGAATTGAAATAAAGCGATCTGGGTGTAGCAACAGTCTATACTTCTATGCATGGTGGAAGGGGGAGGGGCGGGGGAGCAGGGAGAAGGCGTGGGCGAGTGTTATCCCCACCCTTCCCTTCCGATCGAGCTTTTGCCTTTTTAAGGTTGAAATTGAGATATCTCATCTACGCATTTTTGATGGAATCACCATTTGGGAAATCACACACACACACACACACACACAAAACTGATTGGGGGGGGGGCTGAGGGAGGAAAGGGTCGATTAAAAGGCCCGTTCCCCTTATACATGAGGGAACCTTGAGTTTTCGGAATATAAGTGATAAGTCTTGTGCACTCAGAATTATTCATAATTTTTTGTAAATCTAAAAAGTGTACTAAGCTAGGGAAAGAGGCATAGAGGGGGAGGGTTTGGGAGGGGGTATCCCCCTCCCAAGCACGAGAGATTTTGCATATTTTGAATTGAAATTCAACGATCTGGTGCACACTTTGAGTGAAATATTCAAAAAATATCTTATTTGATGAAAGGTTGCAAAGGAGACCCGCTTCATGTGCATGCATATACAGTATACACGCATTATTTTTTTTCCGCCTCCCAAATCCCCGGTCCAAATCTTAGGGGGGGCGATCGCCCCCATCGCCCCCCCCCCTGGCTACGCCAGTGATCGCCCGATGAGTGTAGAACACTGCAGAATTGATCCTCTCGTTTACAACAGCTTTTTTATTTTCGACCCCAACTACAGGGGGAGCTTGATGAAGTCGTGGATACGTGGGATCAGCATCTCATAAGACTATCGAGGAATGTCCAAGCTCCTACTGGTCGTCCCAACATATGTTCACCTTGCCGACTTTGTACGCGACCAGAGATTATCTGCATGGTGTACGTCGGGATCACCTGCTAGCATGCAAAGAAGAATGTGTCTTCAGAAAAACAATACCATATGACGAAGATGTGTTTGAGCTCTAATGTATCGTGATGAATGCACATGGATATGAGTACCCAAGAGACGCACAGGGTGCTCGATTTCTCTATCCTTCTCTTCGCCATGAGATTTTCAATCCTTCTGAACCATTAATTTCTATCTACATATGACTTGTATGTTTGAGAAAAAGAATACTTTCTACTGAAGGCCTATTATGTTTAAACTATGCGGGAGGTCAGGATTAGATGATTCGACATTGCACAGTGAGAACAGAGTCCATTTTCGCCATAATTCACAAATATTATGTATAAACTCCACAAACAAAGTTTGGAAACTTAAGTTTATATGGACATAGTATGGAATATTTATTTCCATATCGCGTCGCATCACTGAAAAGGGTGTTCTATTATCTAAAGAATGATGCATGTTTTGTTTCCACATGTTATTATTCCACAGCTCAGTAACTCCCTTTGAAAGGCACGACATCTAGTTGAAAAGATGATCGCAAGGAGAAATTGCCATATCAACATCCTGTAGAAATGATGATCAGATGAGATCTTAGATCTCATACTGGTCATTTCCTGGGATCAGTTCATATCGACACGAGATCTTTAATCTTCATATACAGTATCTAATAAATATTTTCTACAGAATGTAGTCACGACGAAATCCCAGGTAATCATTTACACTAAAGCAGTGAGTTTCAATAGATACTTCCCTGGTTGAATTTACGTGACAGCCTCGTCATGCTCGTAGCTATAGGTTTAACCCTAATCTCATTGTGCTTTTTTCATCATTTTACTCCATGGGGGTATATCAGAACCCGGGGGGGGGCACTCAACATATTGTTCATGGTATACATGTGCCGCCCAGAGGCATCATGAATTTTCACCTTCGCAAATCCGTTCCAAGGCATATCATTTCTTAAAATCTGCCCCAACGCCAAAGAAACCCGTTCCGAGGCATCTATTTTTTTTTTTACTTTTCGCTGAGGGAATCCAATTTTTTCCCCATTTTGCGTCAATCTGCCCATATTTATCCCATTTTCACCCTCGCAAATCCGTTCCAAGGCATATCATTTTTTAAAATCTGCCCCAACGCCAAAGAAACCCGTTCCGAGGCATCTATTTTTTTTACTTTTCGCTCCGGGAAGTAAACAAAGCACAGTTTGCTGAACAAGGTCCCAAAGAACACATTTAAGAGCAGAAAAAGAATCAGGTTTTACTGCTAAATCCACATGTTTGCTGAAAGTAGTACTCAAAGTAACTTTTCAATTCATTTAGATAGTGATAAAGCTTCTCTTCTTTCTTTGCTTGTACAATGGAAATCTTTCTATTCATTGAAAAACAACAGTCACAATTCAGTAACAACTAGCTTTGAAGAGATGGAGACTCTTCCTTTTTTGGACTCATTTTTTGACATTCTTCAAGTCTTCATCCTAAAATAAGCATCTCACCTCTTCTAAGTTTTTGTCATGTGGACTCAGACAGTTTAATTTGGGCAGCTCATGAGCCAGTTTGTAAAGGAATTCCTCATCCCCTCCCGCCCTCCTAGAAAAAAATGATCGACAATTTTAACATTGAGCAATGGGATGCCATTATTGAATTCCTTGCTTTCCTCTCGGAAGTCATGAACCAGATCGGGGCTGCAAAGGTGAAGAGTTATGCCAACTGTGATATTGTGGAAGCAGTCTTGAAGACAATCAATCCCGGACTGAAGTTGAGATCTAATTTGGAGAATTATAGAGACCTCACCCTAGACACCCTCAAGACCATATTGAGGGCTCATCACCAGGAAAAGGACACCACCAAAAAGTTTCAGGAGCTGGTGAACATCACACAGGGGAAGATCGAGAGTGCTCAAAGCTTCAATATGAGGGCACTTGTTCTTCGACAAAGCATTATACAGGCTTCACATGAAAATGTGGAAGGGATTAAATATAATAAAGCATTCGTAAAGAACATGTTTCTTCACATGGTCATTACATGGCTGAACAATGACAGTGCATGTGAAGATCTGAAGCCACACCTCTACAGTGCAGGGCTTCAATGATACTACTTTTTCGTAGCTGGATTTCTCAAACAGAAAAGAGATAGTAACTCAAACAGAAAAGAGATAGTAACTCATACGGCAACCCCTTGGACCCCCAGCCTACGTAGATTCCCCCCCCCCCCCACTATCATCCCTAAAAGTGCTTGGAGAGATTATCAGTCACCATCATTGCTTTCAAGCCTACAGCAATGTGAATGGATAGCAAAGATGAAAAGGCAGCCTAATATCTGACAGCAAGCTTGAAAGGCAAAGCACTGTGACATGTAGTGGTCTAAGTGGTGAAGTAAGGCGAAACTGATCAGAATGCTTGGAAGGAGATTTGGTTCAAGCCAACAAGCAGAGGATTATCTATTACTGGAGTTGAGACATAGAAAACAAGGTCCACGAGAACCTCTGCAAGAACTTGGACAAGCCATCCATGAGCTATCAATTACAGCCTATCCAGAAATTCTGGCCATGGCACACGAGAGACTAGAAAAGAACCACTTAATTGATGCTGTAGAAAAATCAATCCACCCGAGAGGACATTCATCAAGCCCAAACATCCACCCTAAATGAAGCTGTGCAAGCTGCGCTCGAAACTGGGAGTTTCTAAAAGGCAAATTCAGATGCAAAGGAGAAGTGAACGTTACAGGTCTGGTCTACATACAAGAGGACTTAAACATGACCCAGATGCCCGTCTCTAACAGGCGGAAAACATGCTAACATAGTAAATGAAGTACATGCAGACTCTCACAGAACTGCTCCAGAAAATAGAAGCTAGCCAAGCAGGTGCAGGTAAAGCTCAGTCTCCCCCTCCATCTAGCCAGGTCGGCTCAGATTGTTCACAGTGGGTAGAAGGAAGAGTCTGCTATAGATATGGAGAAACTAGACATTTGTGTCGCCAACGCCCTCTGCTGAGAAGGAACAATTCACAGTCAGGAAGCATGGTGGGTGTATAGGTAAGTTTGTAATCGATGCAGAAGGTCATCGGGAGAGTCCATCGACTCTTCTTTCTTCGCTAGTACCATGTAGCGCTTTCTATTTATCAAAAAGCAACAGTTGCCATTCAGTAACAACTAGTATTGAAGAGTTGGAGACTCTTTCTTTTCTTCAAGACTCCATCTTACAAAAAGCATATCACCTCTTCTAGTTTTTGTCATGTGGACTGGGGCAGTTTAATTTGGGCAGCTCAAGAGCCAGTTTGCGTAGGATCTCCCCATTCCCTCCCTCCCCCCCCCCCCCCCCCCCGAAAAAAGAAGAAGAAAGATTGACAACTTCAACATCGAACAGTTGGATGCTGTCATTGAATTTATCGCTTTTATACTGGAAATTATCCTGGAAATTGTTGCACACATGGAGGACCCCCTCATTGACCTCAGAAGTCTTTTTGACTAGCAGCCGAGTTGGGGCAAATTAGAAGAAAGTGGCATGACAATGACATGACATGGCTTTTGGAGCTCTCACCAAGGGTGATGAGGAGACAGAAAGATCCTTCAGACCACTCAGGAGACCACTTCAGAAAAACAGACAACATCTATCAAGTGTCACCACCCTGTGGATTGAGTGCAAGGATGAAAATGGGTCTACTTACCATGCTCTCTGATGCCAGTGGATCAATAGTGGACTTACATTGACATAGCCCCATGTACTCAAAAGCGTGTGGTGGTTTGCTGTTTTTGTGCTGCTGCCTTGATACGACTCTGGTCTTCTTATTCTTGTTTAAGGTATGCTACCTGCATTCGCAAACAGCTGAACACTTGTGATGTTTTACCAGCTAATTTTACCTGCGGATGGCATGCAGAGTTGCAAACAGGTAAGCTTCATGATACCTGTTCAGTTGTGTTGTTTTAGACTGAGCAATAGACCCATATCTTCGACAACATCATGTGTGGTCATGCCTCACGTTAGTATCACTTCTGTGATTGTCCACTGGATCATTCCTTGTTGACTACCTTAACAATGGGCCTGACCAATCTTACCATGATTGTGCTGGTTGTGGTTGTGCTAACTCTGAATGGCCACTCTTCTACTTGCTATTAACTGAATCATCACTGGCGTTATGCTAGACAGCGCATTATGTACTCTATCTTGGACATAGAACCTTGTACTATGCTAACTGATGTACAGCCAGTTTTCAAATTCAGGTAACGGAGGATCCACATTTGTCATCTCTATCAGTATGCTTCCTGTTACCTTCTGGTGACATTGAGAGTAATCCAGGCCCAGGCACATCTTATGGGAGCCATGATACCACGCACAAGCATAACATTACCCTAACACTGGTGAATGTAAGGAGTATTAGAAAGAATTGTCCAGAGTTTCTCTCTTACATTACTGTATGCCAACCTGACATTGTCTTTTTTGGACTTTTTCAGAGGACATGGCTGACAAAGGGGTGGAATACTTGTGGCTGTTCATGCTTCACTCTCATCAGCAAGATGTATTGTCACTGAAATTTTTTGGCGAGAAAAGACATATCTTTCGGTTGCTCATTTGTTTCTCTCTCTAGAACCATCAATTGTTGTTTTTATTTGATATTTGTTACATTAGCGAAATGCCTGTTCAATGTTGGACTTTCAGCTTGGATTTTTAGCTTACGTGCATGGTGTTTCCTCATATAAGTTACTCTATCAAGTGGTGGATATGTTTCTCTTTGTCTCTGACAAATTACTAATTTGAGACTTTTTTGACCGTGGACTGGAGCTAGTTTTTTACAAGTTGGGGAATATTTCGTTTCTTTGGAGCAGTTCTTTACTTTATCTATGATTTTGCAGTTTTTGAAGCTGAATTAGCATTATTTTCATCATTTTTGACCTGGGAGACATTTCAAATACAAGGACCTTGACACTCATTAGATCTCCGAGTACCCTCCACAAGAGAGAGTCTACACACCTGTCACCAGGGAAATCCTAGCTCTACCAAAGCCTTCCCTATGCTCAACTACATAACAATAGTTTCCATTGTGACGTCATGGCAAATGGAAACCGGTTTGACCTACTGGGTGATGAGGTTTCCAAGAAGAAGAATAAGAATCCACCATCAAATTAAAGCAAGGCACAAAATTTTGCCTGCAGACTCGCCACAAAGACTACGATTTTGCCAGTGGTTTACTGATCAGTGTCACGCAGATGGCCAGTTCCTAAGCAATTTTGTCATTGGAGACGAAAGTAGCTTCTGGATGAACGGAAAGGATACGACACATAATGTTCGTTAGTATGCTCCTAAAGGTAATCAACTGCATTTAACTATGACGTCAATTTTCGTAGAGAAAAGCTGAATGTCTGGACTGGACTTTGTGGAAATGGTTTGTTCCTTGGGCCCTTCTTCTTTGAAAGCAACATGAACAGAAATGGATACATACAAATTTTAAATGAACATGTGATTCCTGAATTTATGGAAAATTTTCCTGTGCAACTAAGGGGTGTGTTCAGACACCTATGGTGGGCACAGGATGGCGCACCAGCCCATCGACTAGTTGCAGTAAGAAACAGATTGGCTGAGGTATTTGGAAATCGGGTGAATGCCGTATATCATGATGTGGAGTGGCCATCACAATCTCTGGATCTGACTTGTTGTGACTCTTTTCTTTGGGGTTATCTTAGCCCGACCAGACGATGTTACTACGCTATGCGAAAACAGCGTCTGACGAGCGAGGCATGCAGCCTCAAAGTGAGGAACCTCAACACAACTACAAAACTTAGGAAAATGTATACTTTTCTTCTTTAAACAGAATACTTTACTCACGTTAAATGCATGTTTCTATTACAGAAGAATAGTTCGCCACACTGGGTCCATGGAGACCACTTGCAATACGTCCGTGGAACAAACAAATGACACTTTCTGGCGCAATTCCTGACCGTCGGGGTTCGTCGTTGCAGGATTCAAAATGGCGCCTTGACCTCTGCCAATTATATGCATGCGTGACCGGAAGTGCTCCAGAGCGAGCGTGCGGCGTGTGCGTTGAAAGTGTCGAACAAACCTTGGCGTCTGCTACAAATAACCGTGGTATGGAGCTCAATGCTCCTCGCCCGACCAGACACCAGTCGCCATCAAGCCCTGTACAGTTTATAGCTGTATACTAGTAACCGTGCTTCGCATTGCGTCTGCATGGTGGTTGAAAGCAGGATGACAGAGTCAGCAGTTACCATGCTCCATGCCATGCCCCACGCCGTGCAACTTTGCATTTCATGTAAAAACGCATTCACGCCCAAAAATTGTGGTTTTTATAGACATAGAGTGACAGCAGTAGCGTCCCCACGGACGTTTACTGCTGTCTATCGAAAGCCGCAACATTATCATCGGAACGCTTTCATTTGCAGGTCATGCTACAAGTTCCTGATCTCCAAAACGCGCCCTGTGAAACTTGCTAAGGCAGGGAGCAAACGGGGTCATCTGAGGACATTGAAAACTCCAAAGCCACATGGTAAGGATAAATATCACGGAGAGATCTTATGCGTGCGTGCGCTGCTTGAGTGTAGCAGCACGGTTGACAGCGCGACCTTTTGAAAGGGCATTCACATCACGTGACCACCCGATATCTAAACTTGGCCTGGCGTGAAAGATTGTGTACCGTGTGGACAAGCTGGATATGATGATCAATTTCGGTAAGTTTCATAACGTACATTTGAATACTGATAGCATAGATATAGAGTCTCATTATTGAAGAGTATATTAGATGAGTTTGAGGTGACAAAAATGATCTTAATTATCAAAATTCAAAGCTATCGGAATCCGATTACGTCGCTCTCCTAGTGGTTGGTGGTCCCGCTCATACAGCCCTGTCACAACGTACCATGTACAGCGACTGGGCTGTGTATAGTTAGGGTTATCTCAAGAGCAAAGTGTTCATTACCCCTCCACCTGACATTGCAACTCTGAGACAAAGAATCACTGATGAGTTTGAAGCTCTACGCCACCAAGCCCCAATGATTCGCAGGGCTGTGCGATAGATGAGAAAAGAGCTAATCTCTGTGTGGAAAGGAATGGTGGCCATGTTGAGGGGCATGGGATGTTGAAAAGAGATATCCGAAAGAAGACAATGGTAAGTTGAGATTACTAATTTCATTATTCCATTTGTTAAGTTAATTTCTAACAAGAAGAATTGATTCTTGCAGTGTCTAAACTTGGTCCCAAGTCCAATTTGACCCTTGTCCAAAAAGAACGATTACACAGCCATCCATGACCGTTTATGAATAAATAAGATATCATTGGAAAGAGATATGTGGTTTTAAGATGTTGCTACTCAGTTTCATGTAAAGTTAACACAATCTTCACAAATTTAAAATCATATCTTGTTGCGTTTTTTTTTTTTTTTTTAATATGCACTGTATAATGCACTGGCTCACAATCAACCAGGACATCGAGGAGATTGTTAGTCAGTGTTCTACATGCCAGAAGCAAAAGCCTTCGAAGAGCCATGAACCACTCATCACACATCAACTCCATACACGTCCATGGCAGATCCTCAGACACAATCTCTTCCATTTTGATGGTCATGATTATTTGATCACTGCCGATTGATCACTTTGTGTCCAAGATGCTACTGAACTGTTTAAGTCTAGCAGTTATAACGAAACCCAGGAAATCCTCCCAGAACAGGGCGGCAGTACCTGAGAAGAAGATAAGTAACAATGGCCCACACTATGACTCAGCAGCATACAAAATATTTGCCAATGAGTGGGGTTGCGTTCATATTACTTCATCACCTAAATACCTGTGCTAAGATGGGTTTATCGAACCACTATCCAAACTGTGAAGCAGATGATGATGAAGGCCAAGGTGAGTGGACAGAGCATGATCAGCATGGCCCTGCTCAGCCTGAGGACAACCCCTGTGAGCAGCGACATCCTGAACCCAGCTGAGCTGCTGAGTGGAAGGAAGGAAGGCAAGGGTAATCTGCCCATTGTCATATGTAACCAGAACCCAACAAAGGAACAAATTTACTGTGGCACGCTCAAATGTCAAGAACAACAGAGGTTCTGCCCCATTCGACATGCCAATGAGCTAATATCACTAACACCAGGACAAGTGGTTCAGTTAGTACTTGACCAGCAAACTGGCCTGTGGAATCCCGCAAGTGTCAAGAAGAGGCAAGAAGTGGCAAGAAGTGGCGATCATATATCATGGACACCAAATGGTCGCGAGCTGTGCCGAAACCGCTGCCACCTACACAACAATGAGACAGTGAGATCAGTGATTGGACAGCAAGTCACATTTGAAAACGATGTGCACTATCGCAGCACACCACATACTACTGAAGCATCAAACACCAGCGAACAAAATGACCAACTTGCAAACACTCACACCACTACAAGATCAGGAAGAGTGGTCAGACCACCAACTCACCAAAATTGATTTTATAGAATACTTGTGAAAGTGGACTAAAAGCACATATAGGTGGTTTCGGGACCGACATGTAATATATTACTCATACTGACAACAATACAAAATTGCAGTTGTGCTCCATAAAGTACACTTTGTGGCGCAGGCATTGAAAAAAGACAAATCTGTGGCTGTTATACAATACAGATGCCATCGTTTAAAATTTTACAAGAGGAAAAAAAAAATGTAACAAAGGAGAGTGCTGCAGTATTTAAACTGATCTTTGTCAGACCTCATTTTAGAGTGAGCTACAGAAGACACTGGATTTGGGACCGGGACCAGGTTCTCAGCTATGTTGGTTCACATGCTTAACTCTTTGAAGACTACACCATTACCACATGACTTTTCACAACTGCTGTACGTCCTACCAGTGACCTGATCATTTACCATTTTGCCTGTCTTCGGCAAGCTTAATGCCTTTTCCTGGAAACCAGCTCATCTTCTCAGTTGAAGATCATACTTTGGTCAGACCAATGGGTCCACTGGTAACCAACCAGTCTCCCTCTGGGCACAAGGTTGCCCATTCATCATCTGTAGGTGTCCTAGCTCCCACATGGACAAACTCCAGTAGTTGAATCTAATCACAGTCCTGGACGCAGGTATCTGTAGAGACTCGGTCACCTGCAAGGTATGCAATGATGTAATGACAAGAAACATAATGCTCCTAAACACAAAATTGCTTGATCAGATTGAGAGTACATATGGCTGGTTACACTCGCCTTAAGGTACAAAATTGTAAATAAAGGAATAACTGAATGGGCGATATTATGTGACATAATTTAGACAAAGTTGATTGTGAAAACATGGTTGTTTTGACCACATTACCAAATATGTCATCAATCACACCATGACCATCAAGAAATATCAATTCTCTACTAGACTCGTGAACTGGTAGACGGTAGACTTAAAGGGGAAGGCTAGTAACTGATCAGTGGGAATCAGTCGAAATGCTGGGAGATGATTGTTCCAATCCTTATGGGATTCATTCAAGAGTTCATTGTATATCTATTGTTGTGTGAAAATGATTTGCTTCAGAACGGTCTCATATTCAAATAATGTGCAGTTTAATGCTTCCAGGTTAGCGTCCCTGGTCAGTGACGGAGCATTAATCTGCACATTACTTGAATACGAGACCGTTCTGAAGCAAATCATTTTCACACAACAATAGATATACAATGAACTCTTGAATGAATCCCAGAAGGATTGGAACAATCATCTCCCAGCATTTCCACTGATTCCCACTGATCAGTTACTAGCCTTCCCCTTTAATGACATCATAAACACCACAGATTGTGCAACTGTACTAAAAAAAGTCTTTCTAAATACATTCCACACTAGCTCATACCGTGAATCTACCCAGTCACAATTGCACCGGGAAGAATTTATTCCACTCTTTTTCATTTTACTCATTATTATTATAATACTGTATACGCCATATATTTCGCGAGTCTAAATTTTTGCGAATCGGGACTTCCCGACAATTTCGCGAGTGGTTAAATTCGCGATCGTGGAGGCCTGTATTGAACAGAGAAGTGTACACGCGTACGTCACATTCACATCGGGATCAGAGTTGATATTTTCGCGTGTCTTTCATTTCGCAAATAGCACCTGACTGGCGAAATTCGCGAAAATAAAACCCTCGCGAAATATTCGGTGTATACAGTAACTGAATTATCTTGGATGCTCTCAAACTGAACTAACTTTTTAGCAAACTAATCCTTCTTAACCTGTTGAGGACAGGCTGATTTTGCAACACCACTCATTTCCCATAGACACATGCTCGAGTAAACACGGGACTCGTCTTCAATGGGTTAAAATCAGTAGGTGCATATCTTTTACCTCTCAGTGTTCTGACATCATTCAGGCACTTGTCAGCATATGTGACCATTGCCTCAGTTTGCGTTTCCCTTCAGCGGCAAACAATCACTCGTCCACCCCAGGTGCAGCCGGCCACAATGCTGGGCATAACCGGGTGCCAAGCCACGTCGGTGCAGGCACTGCCGTCCTTGCCAAGACCAAGCTCCCGGATCAGGGCGGTGGTGGTGTAGTTGTAGAGATAGAGCTTGCCGTCGGCACTGCCGCTGGCCACCATGCTGCCATCTGGCGAAAAGTCACAGCCGATGCTGTATCCCTCAATCTGTAGAGAGGGAAGAAGGGAGATGAAGTGAGGAGGGAAATGAGGAAGGGAGATGAAACAAGGAAGTGAATGAGGAAGGAAGAAAATATGATGAGAATGAGAGAATATGAAGATGATGTGTGAATGGATAAGGGAAAAAAAGAGAATGAAAGACAGGTAATGAGGGAAGGAGGAGAAAATGAGGAAGAGGAATAAGGAAAGGAATAAGGTAGGAATGCAGAATAAAGATAGGAGAGGAGGAGCAAGGAAAGGAGGGGATATATGGATGAGAAAGAGGGAATGTGGAAGGGAAAAGAAAAGAGCATCAGAGGGAGGAAATGAAGACAGGGAGGAAGGAAGGAATGACAAAGTGAGATGAAACAAGGACAGGAGGGACAGAATGAGGAAGGAAGGAGAAATAAGGGAGGGAGGGAATGAACATGGGACAAGAAATGAGAGTGATAGGTAGTTTTACTCTGCAGTCAAGAACCGAGAAGTTACCCTGCTGCTCACATTCAATGCAATGTGTCCATAAGCTCATCCTACTCCAAAACATACTTTCTCACTACCTCTCGAAACATACCGTACTGTGAAAGTGGAAATTTTCGTGGTGTTAAAATTTTCACACATATCTCGCAACCAGAAGTTAGAGTCTAAAGAAGACCCTAGAAATAGAAGAGGGTCTAACATGAAACAAGTCGAGCCCCCAGCGAGAGGGCCTTTGGGGATCAACTTGAATTTCTGAAACTTGCACCTTCTGAATTATTAATTTTGTTGGTAGTATGTGGTAGCAACAATCACAACATATCAGCAAAGCACCACCCCCCAAAACAAACAAACAAACAAACACACAAACAACAAACAAACAAACAACCATGCACATGTTTTGCACTAATGGCTGATGGGGTATTAAGCAGTTTCATTGTTTGAAGTGACTAACTGAACTATTCAGTAGGATTGGTGTCAGGACCAAGCTCTCTACCTGTCATGAATAATAATCACAATCGCAGATCTCAAAGGCCCATGCACTGACACGCTCAGCTTGGCTCTCTAGCTCTTTGCTCATGACTGTTAGCTCTATCAACAGCCTGAGGGTCTTTTATTTCTCAAAAAATTAATTTAAGCTTTTATCATCCTTTTATCACTCCCAAGCTGACAGACCTGATGCCCCTCAAAACGCTGGTACTTGTTGAGTCGGTAAGGCTTCTTGGTGGAGAAGAGTGCCAGGTAGTTGGCGTTGGACTGTGCCATGAAGACGCCCTCTGTTGGATGAACCTTGAAAGATGTGCAGGTGTACTTCTCCTGGAGTCAAAAGATAAAGAAATATGCCAAAACTTCAGCAGGGTCAAAATGATATTTTTTACTAGTGGTTGAACAGCATTGTCACTCAGTTCATCCTACTACCATTTACCTATCAAGCATAAACAAACAGAAACCATGTATCTAGACAGTTTATCTTACTTCTTGTGAAACTATATATAGTTTTGTGTAGAGTGACTGTGCAGGGTTAAAACTTTGAATAGTTTGTGATGTGATAATAGATCTACCTGTATTCATGTTTGTTTACACAAATTGTGCATTTGCATTTTTTTTTTTAATATTCAACAAGGGCATGTGGTTTTTGCCTGCACAGAGCATGCCTGTCAGAGACCAAAACTACAGGTAGTTTCATGTCACTAAAACTATAGGTAGTCTTGTTTGTAGTGTGACCACGTGCTCAAACTTCTGGCAGTTATCAAGAAGCAAACTGGACATGTAATTTCACATAGTGGACATACATATTGTGGATACTATATTTTTATCATTTTGCATGGAGACTCACATGATACAACTGATTAGAGACAAGAGCTCCTGTGTCGGTGTCCCACACCATAATGGTTCTGTCGGCCGAGTCCTGGCTCACTGTGTCACAAGAAGCGACAAACTCTGCCCCCTGGTTTATAAACTCTACGGAGAGGATCTGGCCCAGCTTACCACTGTACTGATGAGCTATCTAAATATGCAACAAGAAGAGAGAAGGAAGTGAAAGACCACATAAACATTCAAAATCCCTGCTTGCATAGAAGTATGATGTGCTCGGCGATTTCAGCAGCATCTTTATGTAATTGATGTATAAAAATTATTTATTTTGATCTCATACCATTTGAGGTCATCTCTTCAAATAATCTGATTAACACTGAACTGTTGAACAACATAAGAGAAATCAAGGGAATCATTAATACTTGGTGTTGGATAAGACTTCCTTTTACCAGGAGTTACAATGTACATTGTATTCGCTAGACCTGTACATAAGACATTACAACATTATTAGTCAAAGCACTAGCACTTTAACAATTTTCAATGCATTTTACGCAAGAAATGTAAAAGTCTGAAATGTAAACAAGAAATGCAAGTAATGACTTTCAGTTCTTGTTTACATGATGTACTCGCTGACAGATGATTTGCAGCACTTAAAAAACACTCCAGAAATAGGAAAAAAAGTGTAATTTCTATACCTTTCCTGTCCTGGTGTCCCAGTTGAAGATGGTCGAGTTGTAAGTTCCACTGATGAACATCTGAGGATCAGCAGGGTTCCACCTCACACAAGTGACATAGGATGAATGGTCAAATACTTGGAAACTTGTGCCTGCAAAAGAGACATACAGAAATATGACTCTCATGCATACACAATATGTGATTACCCATCCATGAAATGTTACCAATGAACAAATTCATTTATAAAACAAAACCTCACAAATCCTGAAAAAGATGATATTCAAATTTAGTTGTCCTCATATTACTATCATGGAGATCAAAATGATTCGGTAACTACATGGAGGGATTTGCTTCCAGTGTTTGTTTGGTTGCATTTTATTAATGTACCGGTAATTAATTTTGCACAAAAAAAAAAGAAAAAAGATAGCTTGTTCATTGTAAAAATAGAAATGCCAACTTGAGTATCATTTTTTCAGACAAATTTTCAGTTTTCAAACAGATTGGAATTTTGTACAGAGATTAGAATCAGAGCACTAGCATTAGTACAAAGTGTAGCAACAACGATGTACAGAACTATTAGCATAACTACCGCATATTTCTTGCATGCATGCAAATAAAGTGGCCAATCAAAAATAAACATCTTTTTCAGTTGTATCCTTAACTCACTTCTGTTCAAATTAATGAAAATGATGCCACAGCAGTTGTGTATCAAAATGAGATCTCATTTGATTTTTTTTTTGGAGCAAATCTTACCACTTTGTGCATCAGTCAGCCGAGCAGTCTTGTCGAAGCCACAGCTCAAGATTGACCTGCCATCTGTGCTCCACTGCGCATCTTTCACTGCTCCCTGATGACAGTGCAGTGTCTGAACACACTTTTCAGACAAATAGTCCCACAACCTAACAGTCTTGTCCATCGAAGCAGAGAGCATGAGGTGACTGTACTTTGGGATGTTCCATTGAACGCGGGTGACAGGTCCACTACGGGAGCTAAAACCAAGAAGAACATGCCTTGGAGGTTTGTTGGATATGTTTGCTCTAGCAGCCTGACAGGTGATATGGTCATTGACTTCAAACAGATCACCACTGGCCCTTGCCACTCCACCTTCTGTGATTCCACTCTCCTGTCCTTCCATATGCGCTCTGAGTCTTTTAGGAACATATGGATTCAAATTCATGACCTCTTTCTTTCGTTTCACTGGCCTAGTATGATCTGCTGGAGCATAACCACCAACTGTCCTGTGCTCAGCCTGCTGGCTTCCACATGTCTGGAACTGAACACCCTGTTCTCTGCCGGCTGCATGAAGATGCCGATTACTGTGACTTAGGTCATGGGTCAAGTGGGAGCTTTGATTGACCAGCGAGTGGTGTTGTGATTGGTGCGGCTGCAGATGCCTCTTTGAATCAAAGTTTGTAGGTACAGCTGCCATATTATCCCCATGATTTCCTCGCCGATGATATTTCTCTCTGTATTTCTGCTTCTTTACACATGTATTACCATAGATATTGCTATTCACTGGATCTGCTGTCTTGGGTGTTTGTAGATGCAGAAATGTTCCATACCCCCTTGAAGAAGGAATCAAGTCAGCATTTGTGGCCTTGGAATGCAGATTTTGATGAGGTTTTTCCCTGACCAAATTCTCTGCTGGCTTTGGTTGTCTTGGGTTCCTCACAATGCTTTTTTGCCTGAAATATAAAATTTAAATTGTTATCATGATAGCACTCTTATAAGATTATGAAGGCATTCATAACATCCAAACACTATTCTGAGTACCACTAATAATGTGCAATCTACTACAAATGCATGCACTGCGGTATTCTTTGCAATATTCCGTTAGACCCCACACAGAAATTCATAAGTTTACGTGATGTCTGTCAAAACAATCGCACAATGACAATCTCTACGCATTCTCCGCCACCATATTATTATAAAATTTATAACATTTTCTTACACTATTCCCTTCCATCTCCTTGAATGTGGTGTTTTGACCAACTATCAGCTCTGTCCCTCCTTGACATCGATTTAATTAGCCTTTTGCAAGTTTAAGTAACCAAACATTCACTGCACAATTCAGCTACAGATAGTATAGTCAGCTGGAATGAGTACTGTAGCGAGATTTCACGGTGTCCTCAACCCCCGCTGGCTAAGTTGTTTCACAGAATTAATCAAGTATATTGTGCCTTCAGACTCATCACCCAGTTCACTATTCACAAGTTCGCTATACAACATGTTTGTACGAGTTTACAACAGAAAAAGCGAAAAACTAAATCAGGAAAAAGGTAGGGCCTACATAATACTGTGAAATACGCATTTTTCAAACAGAAGGAGAACAAATGCTGATAGAATAAACTCTTATCTTTTTATCAAACCCACTTTACTGGGCATTTTAACACAAAGAAACTAATTTAGGCCACTAAAGCAGGCACTCTTGTCTTCATTTTGGGAACCTGGTATACATTACGTTACAGGTTCCCGTTGCTCGTATGGGAACAAGGAACGAGTTAATTAATTTAAATCTCATAGACCTCTAACATCGATGAACATAGACTAGGGACCCTAATTCCGTAATTGTAGGGAGTACAGGACTGAGTACATTTCTACAACAAGCTATAACTTAAAGGGGATGGCTAGTAACTGATCAGTGGGAATCAGTAGGAATGCATGCTGGAGGGTGATTGTTCCAATCCTTGTGGGATTAATTTAAGAGTACATTATATACCTATTGTTGTGTGAAAATTATTTGTTTCAGAACGGTCTCATATTCAAGTAATGTGCAGATCAATGCCCCGTCACTGACCAGGCACGCTAACCTGGAAACATTAAACTGCATATTACTATGAGACCATTCTGAAGCAAATAATTTTCACACAACAATAAGTATATAATGTACTCTTAAATGAATCCCACAAGGATTGGAACAATCACCCTCCAGCATTTCCACTGATTCCCACTGATCAGTTACTAGCCATCCCCTTTAAATCAGTAACTCTCATCTGACCTCAATCTAACGACAACGAATGTGTACTGTCGTCAGAGCCACACGTTTTACACAGCGCGACACAGACAGGCACACAACCGTCATCATAGCCTACCCATCACGATGCTGTTCTCCATCACCATGTCCATCCTCTCCTCCTGAATCTGAGCTGGCGTAACTTTGAATGGCATCCATCATTGACTTCACTATGAAATTCAATCAACTATCGCAAAAGGAGAGTTTTTGTGAACACTATCACACAGCTGATTCAGCAGCAGCAGTGCCAGTATACAGTAGACCGTACCGTAAGTCGAGCGTTCCTATCGCACTGGCGGCGGGTTCGCAGCAGACGTCGGTACAGTTCGCGTTCTGTGATTGTAACGCACAACGTTAGGTTGTAATGTCTAAACGGGAAACTAGTCTGTATTCCATACACGAAACACTTCTTGCATATCTTTGTGCAGGGCATTAATTATTTACACCAGTTTAACTGATATGTTGCTGTGGTACTTCACCCTAATCCTCCAACATATTATCATTGAAAATAAAAAGTCTGTCTATCTAGATTCATTTATCATTCTGGATATATTATAGAATGAGGTCGTAATCAATTGTTTGACTAGAAGTACGATTTTACCAAAGACTAGAGTAAATTAGCCTGCATTCCAGATGATCCCCTCAATTCGTGTTCTTACCCTTTTCTCTAAAGCTTTTCCCTGGAAGAAAGCAGTGTGCATTGCATTCACATTGCTTTTCTTGGACAAGAGAAAAATTACCGTTAGGAATCCCTTTAAATACACGTAGTTTCGAGCTGCTCATACATATGATAATCTGATGCAATGTTCATGAAACTGGCTGCCTTCGTGAGAGTTCCCCATACATAGCCTTAGAACAAGTCATCATTCATCAAGCATCACACAATGGACACACGACAGTGCGTGATACGATCAGTGATTGAAGGTTTTAGGTGGGAGTGGAAGAAAGGTGTACACATGTGTACGTGCAGAGTAGTTCATGCTACCATGCAGAGTGCCTAGCTAGCTAGCTTGTGCCGAAGCTCTCCGCAAGAGAAACGTGCTGATGCCAGATGATCATTCGCGGTGTCGTGCTGTTCAGCTAAATCTGAGAGTAAAACAGGTCAAAATTAGACGTCTTGTAATTCAGAGCCTAGTCCGGAATTGGTAAGTTATGCGGGTCCAACACGTACACTGCACTATGAATCCAATGATGCCATTGTGGTGTGCCATTGAGATGATCTATGAAGTTTAGCCTGAACTAGTGTAGCAGCTGGACTCGTGCTCATTGCAGTCGTGATCGTGGTGTGTTTTTATGAGTGTGACATGAACAATCATCTAGTCTAGTGTGTGTAGGGAGTTCTTGTTCAGGTATAGACAGACCTAATAGAACTTCTAAGCATACTAACGTTAGAAATTCTTGGTAGACATGCTTACACCTTTTGAGCTTGCTTGGCTGGCCTTGACCACACATGTCATCTTTTAAAGTACACAACTGTGTAACTGGAAACATAAACAAGGGGAACCTCCTGCTGCTCAACCTGGCCTAGCCTAGCACTGAGCTGAGGCCACATTAAATTTGACATAAATTTAGACAGAAAGATCTGTCTGTCCGGAGGAGTCTTTTTATTATTATTATTATTTTTTTTTTTGGACGTTATCGCTCTCCTCCATATAATTTAGGAGGGGATTCTGTGAAGCCAGATTCTGTGAAGCCAGATGCAGTCTCTGCGGAACATATCCCTGACAACCAGATACAGACCAATCTTTCAGTCAACATTTGACATTAGAAGTCTACTACTAGTACTCCTGTAGTAGTGCTAGTTGTATGGTAGGTGTTGAACCGGGTCTACAGACTGTATATCAACCGACTGCGCACTATAATGGCATTGCGCGTACAGAAAGAAAATGTACGCATGGGACTACGCGCAACGGTGTTCGATTCTTCACTGGGCTATGCTACCGAGTAAAATGAGGCAAAAACAAATAAGTATTCCCTCTAAATTAACGAAATTTAGCAAAATCGAATAAGATTTATCGTGTAACTACATATAGCTAGGCCAGCAGTGGCCTACCTTTGCTGACTCGTTGTTAGATGTAGAGTATCCTTCCGTAATAAATTTGACGATTTTGACCACAAAATTGTCACCGCCGCTTGTACGATCGTGCACACACGTTACACATACACATGGCATAATTATTTTGTCGCCCGCTACGACCGTACGAGTTGAAGCAGAAACGAGAAATGAATGTGAAAAAAGAAACCGACTCATCTAATTTATTTCAATTACGATGAAAAGTTTCCTAATGAAAATCAATTCAAATTCATCAAACAGTCCTTCAAAAGTAATATCGAAGGATTCAAAATATATTCAAATATTATTGGGGAAAAAATGACGGCTAGAAAAAAACAGCGGCCTGTCGAAAAAACGCATTTAAGTGCCCTTTATACGTATTGTTAGGGTGGTCGGTTGAAATGAACAGGGCAACTGAGTGCGGAAAAAATGACACCCCACGTGTTCGAAGCCGCCATCTAGAGCGCGTACCTCAGATCGCATTTTCAGTGCGCGCTTGTGAATCCGGAGTATTTTTTCCACACGTGAGTAAAATTTCAGGCAAATTGTGAGATTTTTCACGTTTCTATTGAAAGAAAAACGTTAGGTGGCCGGTATTATGAACACCCAACCATACTAGTAGTTCTAGTTATAGTAACACAATCTTACCATGTTCATGCATAAAGATCAGGTTTAATTCTAGCCTACTGCACATAAGTTTATAACTATATAAGCCAGTTAGAAAAAAAAAAAAAAGAAGCTCAATAGCATGGCTGGCTGTTCTTGAAATTCAATATCAACAATTCATCATCTATTGGTACCTCCGCCAAGGGAGGAGGTAATAAATGTTTTTCTTGCCATTTGTTTGTTTGTTTGTCAGTGTGCAAAGTAGCTCAAAAAGTAATGAATGGATTTGGATTAAACTTTACAGGAAAGGTTGTGAATGACACAAGTAAAACAGATGATTAAATTTTTGTAATGATCCAGGAATTTTTGTAGATTTTATGAAGGATTTTCACTTTATTTTGGCAGGTTGGTAGGGTCAATGAACTTGGGAATTCAAGATGCGCATTTTTGAGGTTTTCTAATGTGCACTAAGTAAAGTGTGTGCTTAGGTTTCTGCTGGGGCGAGGTGCACCACGCAGCTGCACTGGAGGTTGATGATGTAACAATTTAAAGGCTTCTATATTGGGAAATTCGTTAACTTTCAGCATGCATATACGTATGAGTGTTCAGTGGAAATCACTGATATCTATGGAAGAAAAAGATCAGTGGTGGCAATGAGCTGCTTGGCAGAGGTCTGTGCTCTCAGAGTGCTTCTCTACTATGTAGTTGAAGTTGTGGCCATCCATGGAAGGCAAGTGTAGGCCTACTGGTTTTACATGTAGGCCTACAGGAACAGAACAACAGTATCTGTCCGGTAGTATACTTTACGTGCATGCGCCCTCCTTTAATTTTGTAAGGGCACCTTCCCTTTATGGAATTCCTGGATCTGCCCCTGCAGTCCAACCCCCTCAGTTATCCAGACATCATTTCTCTGAATTTCTATTATTTATGGTAATTATCGATGATCATCCAGATATTGGCTCGCTTACTGACATTTTTTTCCATGTCTTTATGCATTTTCAGTGCCAAATATGCAAATCTCACTCAACATTCAGAAACAGTAAAGCAGTCCAGAGAGGTTCCATTAATTCAAAGATGTTTTTACTCTTTGTAGTTTTTCAAATTCATGAAATTCTTCCGTTGAGATGTTTTCATTGCAACTGATTGACAAATTGCCCTACATCGACGAATTATATACGTCGTTGTAGGGCAATTTGTCAATCAGTTGCTATTTCTGGTTTGTTGTGATATAGTGCAGAGGGTTTCTCCAAAAAAAAAAAGTATAGTATGAACAATACTGAATCAGTACCTAGTCCATTAAACTTACAATACTTTGCTCTGCCGAAATCCATATACATTTGTAGACTTCCGTAGGGCAGCTACATCATGTACTAGATCACCAGTGCTACCAGAGTTGGCTCAACCCCAATTTTCACCAGTCTTGCATCATAAAATTTCACTCTGTGTTATATCCCATATGATTTGATTGTGCTACTTATGGGCTATGGTAGAAACTGAATGTAGGCATTCAGTACCTCAACTTTCAAGATCTAGATTTTGTGTCTTCAAAATAACTAGGCATGTGTTAGCATCAAGTATCTTTCTGTTTATGAATATGTAGATATATCAAATTAACGTATATGCTTGGGCCTTTGATATTGTGATTATGAAGACTTTTGTGTTTTTATGAATTTGTGAAAGAAAGGTTTTTTTTTATATAAATGTCTTAATGGTCCTTGGAATACATGACATTTTCAATTGTCCTCTGGTTCAATGTTTGGTGTGTATTACTTCTTGTGTCACATCAAGATCATATTTATTCAAGGACTTTAACATTTCTGTCAATCATAATATCACTGCCAGCTTGCTTGATTCAACCATCTTTATGGTACGGGTAGTCCCTTCAAAGCTAGAACTTTTCTCATTGCTCTTCTTCAGTGTTTAAAGCAGAAATACATTGTGTTTATGTTTAAAAAAAAAGGAGGAGCCGGTTGTTGTTGTTATTGTTGTTGTTGTTGTTGTTTGTGTGTGTGTGTGTGTGTGTGTGTGTGTGTGTGTGTGGGTGCATGTGTGTACACTTCAATACTCATCTGAATGTTTTTATGTGACCCTGGCTGTCTAAAACATTGGACCCATATAAAAATGTCCTTGAATTTTACTAATTATTAGCTATAAATGACTTGTGTTCATTGTAGATCCTGTGGTTAAGCTAAGGATGGCTGCTGAAGAACAAAGTGTGGATGCCAAAATGGAGGAAATGACGGTGTCGGAAGGAAGCGCTCCCACAAACCCAGAGGGGGAGGAAGATGATGGCCAAATAGTGGATCCGTGGACTGTTAGCACTACATCAGACAAGGGGGTGGATTATGACAAGCTTATAAGTAAGTTTTCTGTGTTTTTTTTTTTTATTTTTTTTTTTTTGTTTCTTGTATTAAATAGAACACATTCATCAATTGTAAGTACCAGGAAACTTCATAGTGGCAGTAGGGCATACTGTAAAAGTGGAAATTTCCGCTCATTTCGCGCAACCAGAAACCAGCGCAAAAATAAAAGCACGCAAATATTTTTGCTTGCCTTGTGTTCCTGTGCATGATGTCTTGATTCCGCGGAATTAAAAACACTTGAAACTCTTCTGACCTGGCAAAGCGCGAAAAATTAGTCGTACGAAAACATCCACTTTTACAGTACACGTAGTGCATCAAATACACTGTATGTAATATGGTAATCAGCAAAAGCATGACAATAATACTGATGTGGGCCGTGTAATGTAACTTAGTGCCATACATTGACAGTGCTAAAAAATCACCCAGTGTGTTATATTTGTCACCCTGTGTCAAATTATTGTTTATGTTTTAAATCAATTGATTCATGAAGAAAATCAGAGAAAGCAAAGGTACCTGTCATCTGTCCTTGAAGAGTACTATCTGCTCAAGTGATGAAAATTTTTTTTTTCTTTTTTTCTTTTCCCTTTTGACATTGATTTGTGTTGTTGCAGAGCGCTTTGGCAGTACAAAGATTGATCAGGCCCTCTTGGACCGATTTGAGAAGATCACTGGTCACAAACCACATCGCTTCCTCAGGAGGGGTATCTTCTTTTCTCAGAGGTGAGATGTGCTTATTACAGAGGAAACAATTCTGAACCTTTGCATAAATCAGCATGTGGCTTGGTATTTAGCTCTGAGGGTAGTTTCCCAACATATGTTTTTCAGATTCAAACAATACAGGACTAGTATTGGTATGCAAGCTATATTTCTGTTCACACCTTTTGTGGTTTCGCGCGAGAGTAGATTATCTTTGTGAGATTTGAAACAAATTGGGAGTCACATATATACAATATGCTCATAGTAACAGACTTCTTTCCTTGTACGTAGCTAAAATCTGGGAGTGCATGTGTACGACTCAGTGGTTCCAATTAATGCACTGTAGCTTGCCAGAGGTATGACAGGCTGGCAAAATCTTATGTCTGCATCAAGCATGTCAAAAGATAGGGATGACTGCTCTTCAATGACTTTGTGGAAAAGTTGCAGAAAATGTTGATGATTGCAAGTGTCTAAGCAGAGCTTTGATTGAATATGATTTTATATATCTGTAGCTTCACTACATTGGAAGGGGTTCGTTCCTGTAAATGCACTGTTGCATCACTGGCACACGACCAGTCGTGAAGAATATTTTGAAACACTGTCCAATTCGTTGTTTGCTTGAATCAATAATTCAAGCCTGTCCCAATATAATGAACAATTCATCAAAACACTCGAAGAATCACGATTGAAAATAAATACACCAATGTGTATCCAAAGTGATGTGATGTGAACTCGTGGTTCGAACGCGTGATGAAGTGATGTGATGAAGTGTCGTGAAATTTTGCAGTGTAGTGTCGTGGTGAAGTGTCGGGGTGAAGTGGTTTACTGTAACAAAGGATACACTTTAATTGTCCCCGCCGAACGAGTTCGAGCAGGGGACTATGAAACGGGCTCCATACGTGTGTGTGTCCGTCCGTCCGTGTGTCCGTCCGTGTGTCCGTCCGTGTGTCCGTGTGTGCGTCCGTGTGTGATCAAAATCTTCAATTTGCTACTTCTCTGTCATTTGTGAGCCAATTTTGATTCTGTTTGCTTTATATGATAGCACTACATGGGAGCTTGAAACTTCTACACAGAATTTCAGTCGTGACCTTTGACCTTGACCTTTGACCTATATTGTACATTTTGCTACAAAATGCTACTCCTTCGCCATTTCTAACCCGATTTCGATTCCGTTTGCTTTATATGATGGCACTAGGTGAGGGCTTCAAAACTTCTACACAGAATTTTGACCTTTGACTTCTTTGACCTTTGACCTTGATTTTTGACCTATATTGTACATTTTGCTACAAAATGCTGCTCCTTCGCCATTTCTAATCCGATTTCGATTCTGTTTGCTTTATGTGATGGCACTAGGTGAGGGCTTCAAAACTTCTACACAGAATTTTGACCTTTGCCTTCTTTGACCTTTGACCTTGATTTTTGACCTATATTGTACATTTTGCTACAAAATGCTACTCCTTCGCCATTTCTAACCCGATTTCGATTCCGTTTGCTTTATGTGATGGCACTAGGTGAGGGCTTCAAAACTTCTACACATAATTTTGACCTTTGCCTTCTTTGACCTTTGACCTTGATTTTTGACCTATATTGTACATTTTGCTACAAAATGCTACTCCTTCGCCATTTCTAACCCGATTTCGATTCCGCTTTCTTTATGTGATGGCACTAGGTGAGGGCTTCAAAACTTTTACACAGAATTTTGACCTTTGCCTTCTTTGACCTTTGACCTTGATTTTTGACCTGTATTGTACATTGGCTACAAAATGCTACTCCTTCGCCATTTCTAACTCGATTTCGATTCTGTTTGCTTTATGTGATGGCACTAGGTGAGGGCTTCAAAACTTTACACAGAATTTTGACCTTTGACTTCTTTGACCTTTGACCATGATTTTTTACCTATATTGCACATTTTGCTACAAAATGCTACTTCCGGCGGGGACATATATTACACACCGCGTAATTTCTACTTTTCCTTGTTACACTGTAAATTCTACTACATATGGTACATAAGCGTTGTTATAGCTCACCTTGTGTATACTTGGCTAGTTACTAATAAACATTAATTGATTATAGTACAGTAATTAATGAACATAACATAACACTTGAATTGAATGATATTTACAATGTAATCAGACCAAGTGTTATTACTTCATCATTCTGAAGGGTTTACACCTCATAACCTTCTACTAATTATTATGTACAATACCTGTCTAGGTAATATGAATGGAGTATTGCTTACAGTCATAACAATGCATGGAATTATGTGTGTGTGTTTGAATCTCCTTCAAATAATTGAGATTTAACATACAAATGGCTGTAAAGCTTTACTCCTAAGACTGTACAACTATACACGCCTTTAATTATATCAAGTCATGACGACAACAAACATTTCTTCTTACATCACAGTTGAGTTAGGACAACCATCGATATGTGGCTGAAATAACAAGTATTAAACTTTAATCTCAACTTACCAACTGTTTGAGAACCCCAGTCAATTGTTGCCATACAGTCCCATACTGTATTTTTGCAGCCTCCACTGCTTCGTTGGTTCTGACTGCCTTCTATCACCGATAGTTGCACAGTGAAGAAGTGTCAGAAGTTTTGCCTGTTTGAAACCAATTCTCCCTTTTCTCTATACAAATTATATCAACAACAAAAAAAAAGATTTCTAGAAGTGAAACCACTTGAAACAGTGCTGACAGTGGTGCTAAGTGCACTGGTGTCGGCAGAGTCCCCTTAGTGATCCGTCATCTTGACACGGCTAGTCCACTTTTGACCTCTGTCATAACCCTTATGACCCATGTTTCCCTATGAATATATTTAAACCACTGTATATACATATCAGGTCTCCTCTACTGACCTCTCATTATTCTGAATGAATGTAGGCATTACAAGGAAAACCACACTTCTGCCGCTACATGTCTCTTATATCTATTTGGCATTGTCACTGTGTGATAATGCAAAGGAATATGTTTGTGTCCAGTCTGTCTTGTGATACCCTATTGGTTGGTTCACTGCCTGATGATAATGTAGCATGTTGTATGCGACAATCACAGAGAGATCAAAAAGTACTTTTAATTTTTATTTCCATGTCAGGGATGTCCATCAGATCCTGACACGATATGAAGCCAAGAAGCCATTCTTCCTGTACACTGGAAGAGGCCCCTCGTCAACTTCAATGCATGTTGGTCACCTTATCCCATTCATTTTCACCAAGTAAGTTGGTTTTTCAGGATAGAGTTGATGATACGATTTGCAAGATGAAATGACATATGTTCCTGCAACAGTTGCCCCAGTTTCTCCAAGGATTTAGTATTAAGGTTAGGGTTATGGCAGGGTTTTAGCTTTAGTTTAATGTGAGGATTAGGATTAGGATTAGGGTTATGTTTGTGGGTAGAATTTATGTTTGGCTTAGCGTGCAGATATATCATGGGAACACTTGTTGCAGGAGCAAATGTCATGGGACTGATTTTCAAATCGTCCTATGTAACATGATCCATGTATGGAAGAGTTCCCTCAATGTGTGAGGACACATGTCAAAATATCTTGCAAGCTATGCAGATGCACAACAATGAAACAAGTATTGGGGTATGTGTGTGTGTATCTGTATCATCAAGACTTGGTATCTCGTGTAGTTTATGTGTATTGGGAGAGGCTTCATTAATCTCTGGCTGTATTAATATTTACACATGGGCAAGTCATCCTGCAAGTTCGTTAGCTTTGGGCTTGCTTTTTTGAATCTTATATGTAGCTAAAAATACATTTTGTATTTCATCCCTGGATGATGTCAACAAACCGACCGTTTATGTCATGACATAGTCTGCCTCAGCATCCATTTTGATCCCATTGTATTTCTTGGATGCAGTTAAGTACAGTGTATGCTTGGTTTGCTTATCTTTTGTGTTTGTCATTTTACCTCTGATGAAGATTCTGTTAACATCAAAAGCTCAGTCCCCATTTTATGCAGTTTAGTAAAGTTACACAAAAATATAAACATCAAATTTTAGGTGGTGAATGGTAAAGTGAACCATTGTGTTTTGTTTGTTTACCCTGTTACAAAATGTTGTTAGCGTCCTTTTGTTTGTGCAGTTCATACTTATATGTATATATTTTATTTTAAAGATGGCTACAGGATGTGTTCAATGTGCCCTTGGTGATTCAGTTGACGGACGATGAGAAGTTCTTGTGGAAGGACCTGAAGGCTGAGGAGGCTCTGAAGCTGGCCTACGAGAATGCCAAGGACATCATCTCCTGCGGCTTTGACGTCAACAAGACATTCATCTTCTCAGACATGCAGTACATTGGGTGAGTAGTGGTTGTATGTCTCATGAAATCTCGGATGCAATAGAAAGGAAGAGAAATCCACAGACTGCAGACGTTCTACACACCCTTCTTTTGTTCTTCAAAGCTTGATATACTGTACATGTCATCACAGTGATGTTCATTTCCTTCTCTTTTTATTCTGATAGTTTGCATCGCTAGATGATATACAAATGATGCACAGGATAGAATGCATCTCCACTAACGCCACGAAATAATCCTGTGCATCATTTGTTTTATAAAATGGGTCGAAAACTAACAGCATTTTTCATGTACCTTTGTGGGTCAATACCAGTCAGCTACATGTAGCACTCGCTCAAGTCAGAAAGTCAAGATGTCCGAAGATGTTCGTCCCAAACATTTACGCACGTCGCACTCGGAAATCCCGCACATATAAGTACTGTACGTATAAGAGTATACGTACGCCACATGTTATGCACAAGAAAGGCCGGCCGGCAGCCCGAACTAGAAGTTGTTTACAGGATTGACAGCGCGTATAGTAGCGCGCGACGCACTTGTAACAACTGATTGAGTGCGCACTGCTAGTGTAAACATTGTGACGTCAGGCCGTGCATGTTAGTGAGAAATTAATGCATGCGCACGTGACTCATTTCAGCGCTTCCAATTGGCTACATTCTTGAACCCATTTTATAATACTTATTATGGAAGGGTAATGAGGTATTGTCAATAAATGCAGGTGGACTGCACTTCTGGTTGCCGAACATGTGTGTGGTTAACTTTTCTTGGGACCAAATTAGTTCTGTATGAAATCTTAAAAGCACCATATGCGTGGGCAGCCCCCCTTGTATGTATAAGGTATTTTCGGTTTTTGTATAATTTTGACCTTTAATGTATAATATTGTTAAAAAGATAATAATGTTAAAAGATTATATGGATTGAAATGATGATTCTAATAGAAATACAAGATGAAAAAGAAATAGATTCATTGTTTTATATCTCTTTGCACATCTCTTTCCAAGTATTCTCTTCTTTCTCTTTCTATCTCTTTTGCTATCTTCTTCCTACCCCTTCTTGGTTTCTTTCTCTCCGTCTCCATACACAAGTGTTTGATATCTCTTATGTCATCACGGCCCGCCTTATTTTTTTTTTTCAATACATGTATCGCAAACAAAATTTGAAAGTTGTTGGAGAAGTATAATGATTTGTGTATATTTGATATATTTTAGTCTATAAGTTTGTGTATGCATATATGATTGTGACATGAAGATTTTGTTTAATTTTTCTCGCAGCTCTTTCAATGTGTATGTACAAGTGCATTTGATTAATTTTGATATTTTGGTCGTCAGGTGTCTTTTATATATGTATATATATAATTGTGTAGTTTTATATTTTAATCGAAGAATGATTGTATGTTTATGTATGTTATTATAAAATGAAATATGATATTTTTGAATAAACCATTACCATTACCATTATACCATTACCATTACCATTAAACATCTAATTCAAACACTGATGTGGGCTCCATTTTACAAAAAGTTGCTGTGATAATAACTCTTGCTGAAATGGAAAGTGTTTTGGTAATGACAAGAATTCTGGTTCTTTATTGGCTGTCACTTAGAGATGTTGCCATTCTAGTAAGAATTGCTATCATTACATTTATAAGAGTCTTGTTTACAATTTGAAACATGTGAAGAAAATAGATTCATGCAAAATACTTGGAAAGTATGCATCCCATTCAAATTAAGTTTTATGGTATCTGTAAAGAATGGCTTAACAGTTGCAAACACACACATATATGGTAGCTTTGTGAATAAATTTGAATTGTGTGAAAGTTCAGAATATGAAAATGAGCCATAGTGATAATATTTAATTCTTCACAGATCTTGCCCAGAGTTCTACAGAAACGTGCTGAAAGTGCAGAAATGTGTCACATACAACCAGGTGAAGGGTATATTTGGATTTGGAGACAGTGACTGTATAGGTAAGTGACAATCTCTAGAATTGACATTATATGATGTTGACTGCCTGTTTTGTAGAATATCACAGAATATGAATATGAAGGGATGACGAAAAGTGTACCATCTTACAGCATTTTATGCCAGGAATGAAGACATTGCTGTCCAAGATGGCAAAGAATTTTTCCATGTTATATGGGTTGTTAGTGAAATATATAGGTAAATAAAGGATAATGTAAGCATGTATAAAGGTGAGATAATACTATGGGTAGCACAACTGATTTCTTTCACATTTGTTTGCTTGTTAGTTTGTATTTGTGCAAGATTATGGGTATTACACACCAGCTGGAGCTTATTTTAATGAAAACCAATGATATTTGACAAACATATTAACCACCACATGGACTTCAAACTTACATCAGTAGCTCAGGGCATACCTCAATCCAAGGCTGCTATGGACATGACATGGGATACCCTAGAGCTCTAGATCAGTCTTTGGCCATAGAAGTTTTGATGCCCTTTTAATTGCCTTTAGAAAAGGGGCTCTACCCTGGAAGAATTTAGATTTTGGGGGTCTAGAGCAATTACCCCCAGGGCAATTACCCTGGATCCTTAACCTGACCCTTGCCCTAATCCTAATCCTAATCCTGAGCCTAATCCTAACCCTTACCCAAACCCTAACCCTAAACCTAACCCTAACCCAAATCAATACTCTAACCTTATCACCAACCAGTATTTAGCTAGGGGGTAATTGCCCTCAGGGGGTAATTACCCTGATATGGATTTAAGCCCTACAGATGTTGATTGTTGTGGGTATCACATGTATGGAATGATTTGTGTGTATCCTAAAGAGTTACAGAGATGCTGTTAAAAAGTGGGCGAGGCTTACCAATGAATGGCAATGTATACCTGCTGTGAAGTTCATTCGAAAAGAACACTACATGTTTATTCAAGGCTTGATATAGAAAACCTCAAACGTAGTATACTGATGAGTGTTTGGACCGTTTATTTCCTGTGCAGGAAAGATCAGCTTCCCGGCCACCCAGGCATCCCCGTCCTTCAGCAACTCCTTCCCAGCAATATTTGGCACCAAGAAGGACATTCCCTGCCTCATCCCATGCGCAATAGACCAGGTACATTATCGCTCATTCACAACTTAAACTATCAAGTCCAGGGGTAAATTCACTTCTGAAACTGTCATTTCAAAAAATCAAATCGTTATTGATAATAACAATCAAATCTTTGATTAAGAATTATTTTGTAATACTTTACAAATCAAATCTTTATCTACAAATCAAATGTACACTAGGTATTCAATGTTAATTTACAAATCATTGTGTACAAATCATAATCTTTATTTCAGAAGAAAGTTTGTTCTTATGAAAACAAAACTGTATTTATGAAACAAATGTGCATTTACAAATCAGATCTTTATTTATAAATCAAATCTTCATCACCAAATCAAATTTTTATTTAAGAAACATAATCTTCTTTTACAAATCAAATCTTTATTAACATATGCAGGATCCCTACTTCAGGATGACGAGGGATGTAGCACCACGGCTAGGCTACCCGAAGCCCGCCCTCATTCATTCCACATTCTTCCCAGCACTGCAAGGAGCTCAGACCAAGATGAGTGCCAGCGATCCAAACTCATCCATCTTCCTCACCGACACACCCAAGCAAATCAAGACTAAGGTATAGAGCATTTCATGAGAAAAAGACCTAAAGCTTACAAAATTTGACTAAATCTGACTCTGCCCTTTAAATGCTATCAATCTATCATAGATAATATGAAAGCTGTTGGTTTGGCTATCAATCAAGCTGCTGCCAAAATGAACTGCATTTAAATTATTTACCTTTCAAGCCTACATCACCCACTCTCCTACGCAGGCAAA
The DNA here is from genome assembly GCF_040938485.1 of Diadema antillarum. Taxonomy (NCBI): domain Eukaryota; kingdom Metazoa; phylum Echinodermata; class Echinoidea; order Diadematoida; family Diadematidae; genus Diadema; species Diadema antillarum. The sequence continues at coordinate 1,481,962 of NW_027270925.1, read as the reverse complement.
TATGGTGTATTTGTAACTACATACACCTTGTATTTTACCAGTGTTATTTCAGTTACAGGACCAAGGCAACATGTTTGGTAACTTAGTAACCCATAAAGGATATACATTTTAACATTCTACTCAATTTTCATTTTCTTTTGGCTATCTAACTGCCGTTTAGTTTGATTTTCCTATTGATAAAACTCTCACAAGATTAATTAATTTGTGATATTGCTACTAGAGCTTAGATGTCTATTGTAGCTTTTCATATCTAGCTTGCATTTTCATATCAAACGCTGGAAATTATGCATGGATAATTTTATCTTGCTTTGTCTTCAGGCCCTGCTTCATAAACAGATTCATAATTGTTGCATGATACAATTGTTGCAATTACCATGACAACAATAAAAATAATGGCCATTGCATAGCTGCTACTTTTTTTTTTTATTGGAGTGTTGCTATCAAAAGTTGCCCATGTTGTGAAGTGGCGTGCATTTAACCCTTTCAATCCCATGGACTTTGGACAATGTGTGCAATGCTGTGAGGTTTGTGTGCCAATCAGCACTCAAATCACACAGATGGTTAAACGTTGAGTGTCTGTGTCCCGCCTAGATCAACAAGTATGCCTTCTCAGGGGGCGGAGCATCGGTGGAAGAGCACCGGGAGAAGGGTGGAAACTGTGATGTGGATATTTCCTACCAGTATCTCTCTTTCTTCCTGGAAGATGACGTCAGATTGGCAGAAATCAAAGAGGTATGATAATTCAGCTATGTTTGTAATGATGTTGTAAAAGCAGAATGATGTTTGTGTGTGTTTATGGGTGCATGGTATATCAATGAATCAAGTGGAAATGAAAAGAATACCAGGGAAAAGAGTGTGGATGTGTGTATGTTTGTGTGTTTCTGTGTCTGTGAGTGAGTGAGTGTCAGTGCCAGTGACTTACTTTGCAGTATCTGCAGCTACAGTCTTTAAAAACCCTTGGAATCTTCAGTTTTGCCCACACGACTTGCTCAGTTTTAATGGAGTATGATATGTACTGAAAAAAAAAAACAAACAAACAAACAAAAAAGTGTTGCATTTCGTATGTCATTGAAGAGTCCATACCATTTCATTGTCTCCGCCGCAAAGGGTGCCAGAGGCATTAAATGTCCATTTCATATAAACTGAAAATTAAGGCGGCGACATCATCCGCTCTTTTTTTTTTGTATTTCTTATTTGTTTTGTTATAGCAAAATTTCGATATAACCAAAAAAAAAAAAAAAAAAAATGCCAGTCCCGAGGACTTTGTTACAAGGGGAGTCCACTGTATGTTTTTTTGTTTTGTTTTGTTTTTTACCCAGCTCAGGTATGCTTCAGGACATTTAATTGGGCTCATCAGACTTTAGATGAATCTGTCATGGTCAAATTTTATCTAACTTTGAGTACAAACTGGGTAGGAAGGCAGCTTATGCTGTAACTTCGGCTAGGAGAGTTGAATTGTAATATAATTCACAAGGAAGAGTAAAACTAGATGTTAGAGTGGTATATATATATCACTTTTTGGGCCTTTACCAGGGCATTCATATGCTATAGTGTATATAGAATTGACAAATGTAAAACATGATATTTTCGTGTCATGAAATTTTTGCAAATTGGAGTCGACGGCCTTTTTCGCGGCATGAAATTTTCGCAAGTTGCTTCTAATCGTCAGTGCGTATAGTGTAGACAAGAACTTTTTTGGCTTTCTCAAAGTTTGCGAAATTGAAATGCACATGAACATTCCTTGTTTTACAGTAACTGTTTTCTGTGATTTAAGACATGCTTCCAATGTGATTCAATGTACTCAGCACAAAAATGTAGATAAATACTTCAATCCTTGTTGTTAAGCTTATGACAAGGCCATTCAGTTTGACCAATGATGTATGATATATAACCATGACATGAGAAACGCTTAGTGGAAGTAGGCCCTCATTGGCAGCTGTAGTACAGTGTGCTTGGATGTTGTACCCTGTGTTCAACTTATTAACATAATTATGGTATCCTACAAAAATGTGTACTCAGTACAATGGTCTGTTGTAGAAGTATGCCCTCTATAGAGGATCTCTGGCAAGTAGTAAAAAGGGTTTTCCCAATGCATATTGGCCAGTCCGGTGTATAGTTATATCACCTGGGTTTTTCCTTTCGGTATCCATTATGAATCAGGGAAATATGGTCTATCACTTCCTTCTCCGATTACCGTTGCCTTTGATATGAGTTGATACGTTGATATAAGTATGCAACCAATGTGATGGGATTCCACAGTATGGGTCATACCAAAACTTGCATTGCATTCAAAATAGCTTTAATGCGTTGTTTCCAAGGAGATGATTAATTTCTGTAAGGTCCTTTATATTCTTTTTATAAATTCTATTTCTGAAAATATGATGTTGTTTTATCTACTGTCCTGAGAAAAAAAAAAGAAAAAAATCTTCATAATTTCTTTGGTCAAAATTAGTTCACAGAAATATTTCAAAGATTTTTATGTTCTTCTTTGGAGGAAGATACAGGATATCCTTTCCAAGTGACTGTGTTGACATAGCATTATTTTTATAATAGCTCTCCAAACTTTGCATCTTTTGAATTAAATGTTAAAAAGAGAAAAATATGAATGGTATCCTTGATATCAAATTATTCTGGAGTTATAATAACCTAGCAGCGATGACTATGTATGTGGAGAGGGTTTGTAGTTGCTAATAATAGACCCAAAACATGATTTTTTTTTTTACTTTCCTTTTTCTTTTCTTCATATTTGAGGGAGGAGTGAGGTAAAAACTGTTCAAAGAGATAAAAAGTTATGACTTATTTGCGTCAGTGTAATTTGCACATGTGCTTGCAACCAATAATCACTATTTTGGGAAAATATGTGGAACTGTAAGAATCCCTGGCTTTTTATCGTAATACATGTACCTATTTTAATGAACTCTATGTCCAATATTAATGAAACTGCTGCCATTCGAGTGATTGTCAATTTGACGTTATTCTATGAATTAAAGTCAATGTGAGCACAGAGTGATGATTTGGTTTGTACAAGGTCACATGAGTCTGGTTCTTCATGATTTCATTTTGTATCTGTACCCCTTTGCAGGAATACAGCAGTGGCCGAATGCTGACAGGGGAGCTGAAAAAGGAACTGATCACAATCCTCCAGTCCTTGGTCGGAGAGATCCAGGAGAGGAGAAAGCAGGTCACCGACGATGTCGTCGCAGAGTTCATGTCGCCAAGGAAACTGAACTGCCAATCATGATTGAAAATTTGCCATTAGTAGAACTTAGGTCAACAGTTTGAATGCAGACATATAATATGTAAGCATAGTATGTATGTGCTGTATTCACACACACCCACTGCACACACATAATGATGTAATATGTATATATGTATATGCATGCTTATAACATGTGTGCGTGAGTGGGTGTTTGTGCATATAAATATAAACATATAATAACATACACATATGATACACTTGTATAATGTACTGCTTATGTGTACAATGTATATATACATATCAATATTATGTCTATGCCAGAGACTCCAACCCTCCCGTTTTCGACGGGAGATCTCCCGCCGAAAGCCCATTTTTGCAAAATCTCCCGTTCTCCCGTTTGAGATTTGATTTCTCCTGCCCTGGCTCTGTGTCTCCCGGTGGAAAGGATTTCTTACTTATTGCTATCGTATGTTGAAAAAATAAGCCTTAGATAGCACCAGAGAACATCTAAAACCCTAGGAACTTCGCGCTTCGCACACATCAACTTGGAGTCTCCTGTTTGTTAGGGGTTTCGGGCGGGAGAATCTCCAGATCAGAAGGTGCTTGGGGTTGGAGTCTCTGCTATGCTGATTGCAGATTTGTAACATCTTAAAGATGTCCTTCATGTATTGGCTTATGTTTCAGAAAAGGATTTCAGGCCCTTTTTTATGTGCCAAGATGTGTATCAGTTTCTTTATGGGCTTTGGGTGTTTATTTGGGGGTTTTGGGTTTTGGGGTTTGTTTGTTTTTTCTGGAGTGCCCCCCCCCCCCCCCCCCCCCCAAAGGAATCCCAAGGTTGAGAGATGGTGGCTAGGATTAGTTTGACCTTCCCGAGGCAGAGAGTACAGTTGTATATGCTGGCCGAAGTAGCACTTATATATGACTACAAATCTGAAGTTGTGACCATTATTTGCTGGTCAAGAGATGTGAAATTTTCGAGACTGACAGGCATATAATTCTTTTACTATTTGAAACTCGTCTAGCAACTATTTCTTGCTGGTGTCTTTTGATACGAATGTCTCTTGCTGTCTCATAGCATTGGTTTCTGACAACTAGTAATAAATGTAATATTTGCCAATTTTATAAGTTACCCCTCGGGAACTTCATACAAGTCTTCATAGCACAATGAAGCAAACCTTGATCTGTGTTGTTAACCCACGTTAACCCACCCCCCCCCCCCAAAAAAAAAAAAAGAAAAAAAGAAAAAAAGAAAAGCAGAGCTCCAATACACGTGGCACAATACTCACGTGTTAGTGTTACTGAAGTCATGCAATGAGCTAACATAGTTACAATGTTAACCTGTAGGGTATCTTATGTGTTTGCGAAATTTGTGGCAACGACATAAGTGGATCCCCTGGCATTGGTCATTACTTCTGCACACTTGCAGAATGTTGTCCAGGCATGAAATATGGATTACAGTGTCCCACTCTCCTTGCACAGGGTGGTAATGGAGAAAATGCCAAATGTACCCACAAGAATGGTAATATGATGTGGGGCATACAAGTAATCCAAACCAATTTGAGAAACGGGTTTGATGAACAGAATACATATCATTTGTCTTTAATGGCAGAGATACTATTTGTGGAAAGATGTGTGGCGTAAAAGGTGTGTATTGCATTTATTTGCATACAAAAATACATTGCATATATATCGCAAACATAATGTATGATCCATTTCATATGCATTTTTGTTATCAATTTATCAACGAGACATTCTTTAGACATTTAGGAGCGGTGACTTTTGGATGTTGGTACCCCTCCCAAACACACACATGCACTTTAAACATCAGGGTATTTTGCAGATTGGAACCTTTCCCACATCTCACCACACATGTGATGCACAGCGAATGGATGATACAAAAGAGTTGTATGCGAAACTTGAGACCTGTGGAAAAACAGCTTGACGTGAAGATGAGCATAAAAAGTGACCAGATTATTAATGAATCCTCCTCCTCATCATCATCTGTATATCTTAATTTCTCATTGTGTGTGCTTGGATGTTTCACTTCTCCGAGGCAGTCCAAGCTGTGGTATCCAACAGGGCAACACCACTTGTATAAATACATGTAGCCTGCGGTCACATTGTGACTTGTGCTATCACGTTTGACTTGGGGGATTCGCACGTCAGAGCATCAAAAACGACAGGCCGTGGCATTTCCCTTGGAGATGTGCCACTTTCACAACCACTAATTTGCGGTACTTAACACCAGTGTGGGCTTCCCCTGTGGACATCTAATGAAGAAGGAAAAGTGAGATACACACTTGATGTAGTTTCAGCCACTTAATGGCTTTGAATGCAATAAGACTATATCCATCTTGTCACGATATCAATCATGAGTGATGAATGGCATCAAATTTTCTGAAGAGTTGGTTGGTTTTCTTTTTTCCTTGTTTTAGATGAACACAAAAATGAACACTAACCACATTGTGATATATTTTCACATTGCGTCGACAGACAGAACACCGTTTTATTCATGTATGACCTTGAATGTTAAACATAGACATGCGTTTAGCTTGATTTAGCATGATACAGGATGCTATATATTATGTGGAATGTGGACAATCAAAGATACTTTTATGCTATTTTAGTCAGGTGAGCTCATGACAAAATCATGCATGTCAGTAGAGCTACTGCATACGGCATATATTTAGCAAGTCTACTTTTTCACGAATCGGGACTTCCAGACAATGTCGTAAGTGGTTAAAGAAGAATATTCATGAATAAGGACTGATAAAAAATGTTTTCCAAAAAGAATGTGAGATTTCATATCTTGTCGGATTTCATACGATTGTATCTTCCTTATTCCTTGTCTGATTTTTGTCATTTTTGCAACATTCTGTAAGGATTTTTTTTCTTTTCTTTTAAAGATTATTCATTTTGGGGGTGGATTTTCTCTTTAAATTGATAATGGAGTACAGGACTGAGCAGAGAAATGTATGCATGCACATTGCATTCATGTGAGCATCACAGTTGATATTTTTGCATGCTTTTTAATTCGTGAATAGCACCTTATTTTATTCCCAAAATTTGTGAAAATTAAAACCTTGCGAAATATTCAGCGTATACAGTATGTGGTGATATACTGTAGTATAACCAGTGACTGTATTTTGTGATATTTTCATGTGTCCAGTGACTTTATAGCAAGAAAGGACTGTGGACTTCTTTTAAAAAAAAAGATTTGAATCAATAAATCTGTCAGTCTCTGAAGTGCATATGTTGATGATGTTTAGTAATTTTTGTGATATGAAGCAGATGGTCTGTCTTGCTTGTTTTGTTGATGTTTTCATAGGTTTCATTCTTACAGTTTCTCAAGTTTAATATCAAATTTATGGGTGATGTTCATTATTCCAAATGTTCTTTTATCCCAGAATAAGATACGGTTTGTTATTCCGAAAGTTCATTATCCCGAAAGACACGAATTCCCCCAAACACAGATGTTTGTTAATCTGATATTAAGATAGGGCTTGTTAATCCAAAGATTTGTGGCTTTTCTAAAGGTTTTCATTCTGAAGGTTTGTTACTTTGAAAGTGAAATAAGGTTCATTTTTCTGAAGGCTCATTAATCTGAAAATGAAATAGGATTTGTTCAATTAAAAAATGAAAAGACGATGTGTGCTAATGACCCTTCAGAATTATGAGCATTATTTTGTTTTCAGATTAGTGAATCTTCAGATTAATAAACCTTTTTGGATTAACGAGCCTGTGGAATAATGAACCTTCCGAATAACGAACCTTCGGAGTACTGAACTGTAACCAAATTTAAACAACTTCAAAAAAAAGTGAAGGACCACTTTTCCTTTGTGCATAACTTTTTTTCAACGAGGTATTTTGCTCCTGGAAATTTCCCAATTTCTCATCATTAAAATGTAAAACCAAAAATTAAAAGAATAGACTCCACTCATGGCTTGGAAATGAGTTACAAAAAAAAAAAAAGGTCCTTAACTTTGTTTATTTGAGTAGTTTAAATTTACATTTCGGCAGTGTTAGAATAACCTCGTGATAATAAGGTACTTTTTCTTTGACTACTATAACAGCACTACTCTGAAAGATGCTATTGCATTTAAAAACACAAATTACTTCTGCTTAAATGACGTGGAGAAAGTGCAATATTCCCATCATATCTCAGATTAAAGTCAGACTTATTAATCAGGAGGATTTTGGAAAGAATTTCTCACACGACTTGATCTTTACTTACAACTCTTACAACTTTTATTTGCATAAAACCGAAACTGAATTGAAATGAACTTGTGCATTAGTGACTGGCTTAAATTAGTTCACACAGTATATGTTCAAACCTAGTTTATGCAAGCACAATGTCAAATACAGGAAGTAATCCAGCCTCAACAACGCCGGGTTCAAAGACCTTTAGAATATCAAACAAGAGACACTGTTAGGCAATACCGTTTTCAGACAATAAGGCATTGTCTGACGATATTCATTTGAAGGAAGTCCCCTCAGCTCAGCTGACAAAAGAAAACTACAACAACAACAGCAAATTCTTGGGGAATCCATCAGGGATGACCTCTTAGGGAAATTTGCCCACCTCACATGATCAAAGATTCCCAACATTCTATTACTTTTGGTTTCTGTTTATGTTAGGCAGCACGACAAAAAATGCGAAACAAAACAAAATGAAATTTTCATGTCATGTATTAAAATCTATGTTTAACTTTCAGAGCATGCTACCTTTCATAATGTACATTAATAAGTAACTTTTTAATGTTTGCCTGTTTGATATTATTTTTTACTATACCACAATAAACTTTTCAGTTTCTAGTTGGCAAGTTCTATATTAAGAAAACGTATTGTTCTTTTATGCATAGAAGATTCAATATGTATTCATTCAAACATCAATTGAGATTTTATCTTTAACGTGCCGTTTTGATGCAGCTTTGTTTAGATCGTTAACATATCACGTAATGCAATTTCCAGTTTTTATGTCAATAATGAAAGGCAATTAGGCTTACACAGTTCAATAATTTGTTGCAAAGGATATATATCTCTTGGCTGGGTTTTTTGTTTTTTCGACGTAAAGGAAATATAGTAAGAGGTCAATCTGAAACTTGGGAGACGGTGACGTCATCGCCTCATGTGATTTGCATTGTGGCCTACAATGATATCACTTTTTCTTGAAAACGAGCAAGAAGTTCAAATTGCACTGCTTTCTTATCTACATCTGATTTTGTTGACACTATCTCTGATATGTCAAAGTCACTTTGAAAAGAGAATCGATTTTACTTTAATGTTATTTTCCATTGGATAAATTGCATGCATTGGTGTCTTTATTTCAATTTATCTTTTTTTTTTTTTAAATTTCAAAACGATCTTCATGATGTTCATTCTATGTACAGTCGACTGACTGAATGACGATAAAAGTTTTCAAAGAAAAGAATGAATCCAAAAGGCATTTTCTTTCCACCATCGAAAAAGCTCCTGCCATGCAGATATACAACTACTACATTTCAACAAACAAACATACATACATACATACATACATAAATTTTCTACTCAATCCAGTTCAGTTTATTTCCACACATCTGATAAAACACACACACACACACACACACACACACACATATATATATATATATATATATATATATATATATATATATACATAAATAACAGCAACCAGTTTCTGCTCGGAGTCCTAATAAACTATAGATTCACAACAGATTTATATCTGCTTCAAAATAAAATGTCAAATGTATTGACTTGACAAAGCCCTATGGGCGAAAATTCGTCATATTTACGTCTCTAACGGAGTTTTTATATTGACCGACTGTTGTGAATATAAATATATATATATATATATATATATATATATATATATATATATATATATATATATATTTATATATCTCAAAGCATACAGGCATATAAAAAAATGTACGGAGGCTATAAAGAATAATTAGTGAGTGGAGGACCCAACATTTAAAGGCTACGACCAGTAGAGATTTTCAGTTCATGATAGTTCAGGGGCGTGGGGGGAGGGGGGGGGGGGGGCAAACCCCTTGAAAATTATTTGGGGTAAAAATTTATTTGCCCCCCCCCCCCCAAAAAAAAAAAAAATAAATAAATAAATAAATAAATAAAAATAATAATAATAATAATAATAATAATAATAATAATAATAATAATAAAAGTCCTGACATGTAGAAAACTTTCTTGCTTTTTTTTAAATCTAAAATTGTCCAAATATTTCATCCAAAGTATGCACCGGATCGTTGAATTTCTGTTGATACCAGTTGACATTTGTGTATAAATACTGTATATTTTCCTATTCAGACACAAATTACCTCTTCCTGACTGGCCCTGAGAACTTCTGCGATCATGTACCACTTGTTTCTGTTTTGTCAGCTTCTGTACTGTCTTTGTTCGTACTGTTTTTTAAAGTTTCTCTACCCCTCCCCCCTCCCCCGTCATTTACTTCTGCGTTTTCCCGAATGCTGCACAGTCAGAATGCGCTATTTTGTTCCCTCTTTTTTTTTCTTTATGAGCAGCAGGAGTTACTTACATTTTTGTGTGTCGTTTTTTTTTCTCTTAGATAACTGCAATATCAATGCAATGCTTATAAGCAGTCCCCTCCATTTCCAACTCCACTAAATTTCCCATTATTTGATATAACGTTAACTATTCTTAGAGCTGATGTGAATATGCGAAACATTTATGTTTACAATTATGTTTAATTGCGTTTGATTGTGTGAAATTGTTTATTGGAAATGGAAATAAATGAAATGAAATGAAATGAAATGAAATGGATTTCAATTCTAAAATCGCAAAATCTCCCTCGCGTGGGAGGGGGATACCCCCTCCCCCGCTTGCTCCCTTTTCATTGATTTAGTACACAATTTAGGTTGACAAATTCCTGAATATTTCATCGAAAGTATGCACCAGATCGTTATTTCAGTTCCAAATATGCTAAAGTTCCCTCATGTTGGAGGGGCAAATCCCCGTCCAACAAACCCGACGGTACCCCCCCCCCCCCCCCCGCTTGGTTCCCCCTTCATATTATAATGCAATACAATTTTTTTAATTGACAATTTCCCAAGTTTTCCATCCAAAATGTCTATACGATATCGTTTCATTTCAATTCTAGATATTCAAAAATCCCTCTCATGGGAGGGGTGGGGGATGTCCCATCAGACACCACCCCCCCCCCCCCCCCCCGGCCGATTCCCCTCCATGCATAGACTATTAAGGCTATACTTTTGGGATTGAAAATTTTCTAAATATTCCACCAAAAGTGGGCACCGGAATTTCAATCATAAAAATGCAAATGCTCCCTCGTGTGAGAGGGGATCCCCTCTCCCACACCCTCCCTTGCTCACCCCATAGACCCCCCCCCCCCATAGACTTAGTACACAGTGATGACGCACGCGCGGAGCAAGAGGTGGGAGATACCGCGATTTAGTCATTCATATCTTCTGTTTCATATTTCCTTTTCTTACTTTTTCTTACTTTATATCCTAATATTTCACCAAAGTGTGAACCAGATCGCTGGATTGGAGTTCTTAAAGTTCACCCCCCCCCCCCCTCCAGTTCGGTTGTTCCTCTTCCGCTCACATATCCCCAAAGTTTTAACCCCCCCCCCCCCATTCATGAAAACGGATGGACGCTCCTGTAATGGTAGACACGTCAATAATTACACGATAAAAGGTTAGATTTAAACAGAAGACAATGCATAGGTACAAAACGTGCAAAGGACAAGAAGACAAGACAAGTTCTAAAAAAGAATAAAAAAGTCAACTTTAATCTTTTGATCTTGTCCTTTCCAAATCAGGTCTTCGAATTGCTATTTGAATATAGGGTTTAGTCCCGAGCTATTCCATTAGCATGTTCCTACTCAAGTGAATTACTATACATGGAATCTAGTTAATATTATGTATTCGTTGTTGATATGTCGGGCAAGTCTCCAAAAAGGTTTTTCATTCTCAGAACAAAGATTTGCAAAAAAAAATGTGAATAGGTTTATGAAACAAAGATTTACTGGTAAAATGACCGTGCTGCATCGTCAAAGTTTTTCTAAAACGCGGGCAACACCTTAACGTGCTGATGGGAAGACGCTTATTAAAAACTGCAAATCATGATTGGACTTCAACCATTTTGTGTTTGTTTTAGACAAACATGTTCATTATAACTAAGAATGTATAACAGTCAGCACTATTGACGCTGCATGCGGCTCTTCAACAGTGGACGCGGTCTGATGATGATAGCGATGATGCAGCGCGAAGATTTTGATCACGTTTTGCTTATATTACTCCGCTATTTGATGCAAAATATATTGGAGGGCATATTATGAGTTTGTTGCTCTGCAGACCCTTGAATTGCAATCAAGAATCGACTCTTGTGGTAGTCCGTTGGAGGAGGCTTCCAAATAAAGATTGCTTGAGTCCCCTTGATCACATGAATGCATCTCGTCAATGTCATCAACATTAACCAAACAGAAACCAACTGGTAATTCTAGTCAATCAGACGAATGTTCTCATTATTATGGTGCTGGCAGAAGAGAGACCGTGCACCAATAATAACAGTTGTGAATTTGACTCAGTTGTGTATATGGTGCTTCACTTTCTGTTCTCAGACAAATATAGACCTTTCCGATTTAGAAATGCGTCATACAGTGCGTTTCATGTACGATGTCAATGGTATAGGTGAATTACCTGTAAGATCAACTAAGCGTCACATGATATTGGCATCCGATGACCTCGTTACTTCATACCCTCCAGACGGCCATTCATGATTTGCTTTCTTGACTTCGTTTCTCTTGAAGAGTACATCAAGCCCAAACATGTCTCGTCTTAGATATCGTGCATGTCTAGAAATGCAATCTATGGGACTCCCCTCGTTGCCTTCAAGCAGGGAGGTATCCAGGAATGCGCCAAGTTCCGAGGGGAATGCCATTTTATTTTTCTTCGCATTTTTTTTTTTTACGTAGAGAATTTCTCATTGCCATGACGACAGGAAATACCGGGTTAATTCCGGATCTTTTCGTCAACCTAGTTTAAAGATCCAGGATCCGATCTTTATCTTCATTTCCGGTCGTTCGATTTGCTGGAAGTCTAGTGACAAAACCCCCAACTTTTTCGAAATGTGGTTACATTCTGTCCTTCGAAAAAAAAAAATCTATACTGTGATAAAAGATGTTAATTGAGCTGTTTCGTCTGCAATATTCATGTGAACGTCAAGTGGTTGGGCAGAAGGAGGAAACGCTATAGAAACAAGCACGGTAGTCCCATCTCGATCGGATCTATTTGGTTCTCGTCGACTCGCGCTGTGCAGTGTAATAATTTTTATGCTTTCGAAGAAACATGATATATAGGAACGTGGGAGTGCAGGCATTGATAGTGTGACTGTGAGCGGCAATTCCAACTCTCCGAGGACAAAATATAACGGAAAGATCGAACATAGCGAAATAAACATCGTTAGAACCAGAAAACCATCATGTTTTCTCCTTTCCGAAGACCAACTTATTATTATTTTTTTTTTGATTGCGGTCAGCATAAAAGTACATGTGTATTTATGTAAGTTAACAAATTTACAGAAATAGTTCTGGATTCCACATTTATCTTTTAGCACCATGTCCGAATGGCTTCTAGAATATCAACATGGCATGTAGTAGGCCCCTATAAACAGAGTGCTCAGTACTTATGCTGCAGGAAATTGATCTTTTCTTCTTCTTTTTTAGGCATGATATAGTGGCTTTTCAGTGCGAACTAAATCACAGTTTTGCATGGTCATTGGCTGATGATGATTTTGTTGTCCTTGGAACTGAATGATAGGACCTGTAATGTGTCCGGCTCCTGCCGATATACTCCGTATCACAGCTAGATGCAAGGCGAATGATAGGAAATGTAGCAGAATATGGCGTCCTTGTCGTTTCCAAACAGTCAAACAACTTTGATTCGTTCTAGTCTGATTTCCAGGCGCTCTCTCGAAACATAACTTTATAAAGGCTGCAATCTATAGACAGTCGGCCCGTGTGCAAGGGTGCGCCATGACTGAAGAGCAAACATAATCATGTGTTCTGTGGGTAAGGCTGTTTTGTGTAGACCTCAGGCAGGATAAGTACGGGAAATCAGGGATTTTTCACCTGACGAGCCCGCAAGAAACAGGGAGCAGTACATGCCTTAAAGTAAATAGTTTACTCTACACCAATTCTCTTCCTCATTACCTGTATCCTGTTAGAGGTTATGTCCACAATAAAGTACCTTGGCTCACTCTGGTGGTATCATGGCTCTTTGTTGCTTCGTCAGATTTCAGGAATTGTTGGCACGACTCGGGTTGAATTCGTTATGTGGGAGTTCAGCGGCAATATCCAACACCAATACTATTCATCATAATGTAGAAGCTGCTGCCAAGGGCCTTTTTTCGATACCTGCCGGACGTCAAGATCTGTTACAAGATTGGGTTGTTTATATGTGTTTGTTGTCGTTGTTTTTATTTCCAGGAAAACTCCGGTAGGCATTTATAGTTTCCAGTGGTAGATACCTTAATACTTCCCCATTATACAAGGATATAATGATCGGGGAGGGCATTGTAAACTTCACGGGGTCAAGGCGAATGTGTTTCGACCCGTTTGGATAAGGATGTTTGCTTCTTCCTGTGTATCATAACGGTCAATGGCACAATGAGCGCAGAGTATGGTTGGCCCTACATAGAGCTTCTCAAACTATATCCTCCAGCAAGGCAAATACTGTACACTTATACATTAAAAATATGACAGGATTTTATCCGAAATGATGAAAGAATATAAGATATAACACCATAATTGTGTGAAATTCCGAAGTTAATGACTTATATATGACGCATTGTCCTATAATGTCCAAGCAGGTTTCCCGCCTTTATTTGTTTTATGAAAAAGAAAAACCCGAACGTGGATAAACTCCGTATAAGTTGTCCTTGCACAAAAGGTTTTTATTATACCCACGATAATGCACGATAATGTCCCTTTTTACCAGGGTGTATCTAAAATACAATGTGTGCCTGTCGATGGCAACGCTATATATAAAAAAAAATGATACTGGCAGAGTCCTGAATAGAACAGCTCATGTTAACTGAAGAGGCTTTCCTGTATAAGAAAGACTATTATAATAGTTTTTATCATTATCATCACAGTTCTCTGTGCTCACCGTGACATGAACGCAACGTTTATTGAAAACAAGAAAGAATGAGAAATTACCAAAATTGATTCAAATCAACGCAATCAATTTCATTCTGATTTCATCATCTTCGTTTTACTTGCATTTTGAAGCGAAATACTTGTATGTGTGTGAGTGTGTGTGTGTGTGTCCTCATTCATTAATTCACTTCCAGGTACAATAAAAACCACATACCATACCAGCTGTGTTCTTACTTGTAATCATGCATTACATAAAAACAGACAAATGCGACAACTGTCCAACTGCCGTGATCAAAATACAATCTCCCATGTTTTTTGAGTGTCATGAAAATTTGTATTTGCATATAATGTATATGTTAAATAGGCCTTTTGTTTGGATAGAAATATCAATGTAGACTGGGATTTCACATAGGCGACGACGATTTTATGAAAGTGAAAGAGTTCTTTCTCTCAATAGACCCTATCCATCTACTTCCCTTGGCGCGTATATTCTTATCGAGATGTTGAGGATTTAAGAGGTATGCTATACATTGGGAATACCGGCTGCAATAGAAAGTAATATTCCTTTTGGGTTTCCCGATACCGTTTCCATTGATTGATCACCATTTTAGAAGGACACGTGAACAGCACCAAATGTACGGAGATATACCATTGCTCCTTTCACAATCAATTACCCCCGTCACTATTAAATACCCCTATACCCCGGTTCCGCTGTTCCTGATTCACCCCCCCCCCACACACACACACACAATACACGGCGCGCGCGCACACACACACACAACACACGCTTTTAGTTTGTTTTTTTTTTAAATAACTGAAATGATTATACATTTTCATGTTTCAATATAGCAAATAGAAATGGCAATAGTATAGGGCCTACGGCATCATTTACCGAAGAAAAAAGAAATGTAAGCTATATTATGTCTAAAAGAAAACCCATCCCCCTCCAAAAAGAAACCAATTCTCCCTAGCTGACCTAACGACCCTTTCTAACCATATACTACTTTACTATAACTACCCCCCCCCCCCAATTACCCATACATAATAACCTAAACTTTTCTTCCCGGTGGCGGATCCAGAGGGGGCGCAACCGGCGCACATCCCCCTTTATTTTTGTTAAAAACAAAAGAAATAAAAAGAAACAAAATGAAATGAAACCCGGAAGTGGCACCAGAAATATTAGTTGCGCCCTCCCCCCCCCCCCTCTCAGAATTCCTGGATCCGCCCCTGCTCCCACCATTACAATTTTACTATCTTAGTACCTAAACACAACCACACACACACACACACACACACACACACACACACACACACACACACACACACACAAAACACACAAACACCATCTGCACGACGGGAATGATCAGTCATCGTTTCCCGCTTTCCCCAAAATGGACGACAAAATAGGTCCTACTCATGATGACGATAGTAATTTTACTGTTAAAGCTATCATCATCATCACCATCACCATCATCATCATCATCAGTGCTCTCTCTACATGTCTGTGTTCACGTTAATTTCATACTATTCATAGACGTGTGATAGATAACAACTCGTCCATGACTTGGTAATACATGTACTACGACTTAGCCTTTTATGACGTATTTTCATTTTTTTTTTTTGCTTCAGTTGATATACTAACTGCATTTGGTGTTGCTTGTTTATTTGTTATCATTGCATGTTTGTATTCTCTTTTGTATGGACCCCGTAAGGAAAACCATTATGCAACTTTGTCACGCTGACAAAGTTGAATATGGGCAATCCATCCGGTCTTTTATACATGTAATTGTTCTACGGGAAATGAATACTATAAAACTGCAATATTACAATTTGGATTATGAGAATGACTCATGATTTAACTCTGTATATTCCCCATCATAAATATTCCCAATTGCTCGGTTTAGCACCTATGTAGGTTTTCCTATTGAAAGTCGGTAAACCCGACTGATGCCGATATAATCACCAACTATCACTAGATAGGTCCGGGAATGGGAATTTTCGTGAAAGCTGTTGAACCTCTCAGCATGAATAGTTCATGTAAAAGACATATTTTGACAAAATCAAAATTGTCTCAACGTGGCATCAGCTATAAGTGCCGCGCAAAGTTCACGGAAATTTTACCAATATTTTCACTGATTCTTTCTTTCACGAGGGTCCACACTTTACAAACTTTATCTTTTCAGTGGTACCCTCTGTTTTTCGCCTAGTGTACATTGATATTTCAATTTATTTCATTTTACTTCAGCCATTGTAATATATCTTTACTGTAAGTATACAAGTATTGTTTACTCTGTTAAATTCACATTGTTTGGTTGATACGATTTCTATCGCTGAAGAAAGTGTGATGTATGTTATGTTATCTTTTATTGTCGAAACACGGAAATAAATTCGAATTTGAATTTGAATTTGAATTTGAAATGCCACAGCTGTATACAGCAGTCTCGCATCTCCCTTCCAAAACAAGTACATGAACATTATACTGTATAGTGCAGAATTTTACACTCACGAAGTTAAAATGTAAACATACAACACAAATTCTGCCATTCACGAAGTAGATTTGTTTGTTTGTTTGTTTGTTTGTTTCATTTTCCATTTAAGAAGATAGCTGGATAGCCCATATTCAGCTGCCATAACCTGTCTTGTGTCCATCAGTTGGATGTGAGGGCCGGACCACTTCACCGAGGTTGATGCACCCTGCTCCTCTGCGATGAATGAATGGAGTGGGGTCTTTTACGTGCATTAAGTTGTGACTCCGTCACACGCGGGACCTCCATTAAAAAAGGGACAAAGTGTTTACTAGACGGGAAAACTACACACACCATTGATCAGTTAGACTTGGGAATCGAACCCGGGTCCTTTGGATCTTGTGGCAGACGCTCTACTGACTGAGTCAAATCACCGCCCTATTATGCTCAAGCAATTTTTATGCCTCCGCCACTAAGTGTCGCCGGAGGCATTATGTTTTCGGGTTGTCCGTCCTTCTGTCTGTCCTTCCGTCCGTCCGTCCGTAATCGATTTTGTGGACAGAGTAACCAAAAAACCGTTTGAAGTATCCTATTGAAACTTGGCATGTATGATATGTATATGAGTGGGCGAAGTTGGGCATTTTAACTTTTTGGTGCACATGCTCAAGGTCAAAGGTCAAAGGTCAAGGTCAAATGCTCAAAATTTCACTATTTCCCCCATATCTATGCAACGCCTGAAGGTATTTTCTTGAAACTTTAGTGCATACAGGTCATGTAATACCAAATGAAGATTCTCCAGACAGATTTTTGGGTCATGAGATTGAAGTTCAAAGGTCAAGTGAAAATGTTACAATTGTATTTTTCCTCCATATCTCGGAAGTGGTTCAAGGTATCTTCATGAAACTTAGTACATATGCATGTACTGACTGGCAGTGATTATCTAGGGAATTTGGGGGTCATGGGATCAAGGTCAGGGGTCAAAGATTAAGGTTAACTTCTCAAAATTTCATTTTCCCCTCATATTTATGCAATGCCTGCCGGATTTTTCTTGAAACTTGAAAGTGCATACATGTATTACACAATTTGGATTCCCTGGGAAGTCTTCCGCCAAAAACGTCAAAGGTCAAAATGTCAAAGGTCACATGAAAGTGGTAAATTTCACTTCTTCCATATCTAGGAAGTGGCTCAAGCTATCATCGTGAAACCTAGTACATATTTATGCATGTTCTGCCTGACAGTGAGTCTCTTGGGAATATTAGGATCATAAGGTCAAAGGTCAAGTGTCAAAGGCCAGGTTGAAATGCAAACAATTTACTAATTTATACTGAAATTACACTTTTTCTCCATACTTTGAAAATCATTCAATGCATATGAAACTTATAAAAGGGTCAAAAGTCAAGTAAAAATCCTCAAATCCCCAAATACGGGCTCTCTTAGAAAATATAGCCAATCATCCAATTAAATTCCAGTTCAGGGAAATTCATCACATTCACGTCATTTTGATATTTTGCCAATTATGTGAAACTGTCATCTCACATTGTCAAGACGTACTATTAGACCTATTAGGAGAACCATGCATTATGGCGGAGGCATACCAGTCGCCACAGCGACATTTCTAGTTAGATTATATAATGCTCATATTTCACAGTGAGAATTCCTCCATATCAAATATTTATAAACATAATGATACACATAATAATCATTTTCTTCATGATTAGTGGCTACATAAGCCAATAATAAACAGCAGAATGATATGAATATTCTTGACAAAAAAGAAAGTGCGATTCTCTGCAAGGCGGAATGTCAAAAATAAAAATGATAATTTTAAAGGTACCGGGTATAAAACACGAAGAACATTGACGGAAACAAAACATGGCTTTGTTCCGGACCCTTTGTTTTATTTTTGGATGGAGAGATTTTGAGTTTGTTTCTTGACTCAACGAAAATAGTATCCCTGAGGAAATGACTTGATAAAACTCGGCTGATAAAATAATGTCGAGGATGATTAGTTTTACTCGTCTATGGTTACATTGTACTTTGAGCGCATTCAAACACGATAGAAGTGTGAAGTTCTATAACCTGTCCTGCATGCAGTAAACTGACTCTTCACTAAAAGTTTTTTTTTAATTCAATCGTATAATTTTGCTGCGTAATTGTTGGAAGCGATTGTGATTATAGTCGAGATAACTGCGCATGCGCTGAAACGTTGCTTGCGGTTTGTATTATAATACAGTATATCTGCATATGCTTTGTTCCTTCGTGCTGGGAAGTCCCTTCAAAGAGATTTGTTTGGTTTGAACATCTTTGCCTTAATAGCTATTATTATTAGCTATTATTAGCTATTGTTGTTGCTACACCCTCAGCAGCTGTTTCAATTGGTTTTTCTTCCTTGCACACTTCTATTCGTCACAGCGCTGAACATTTAATGCCCAAATCTTCATCCACCTTGCAATTGCTAGCATAATCAGTGCAGGCAGTTCATGCTATATGCCTCTGAAGGATTTGTATAGATTTTCTCCTTTTGTGATTACGTTCCAAGCTCAAGTTGATCAAGTTGACCTAACGAATCGAGTTTCTATATAGACCTAGGGTTTCCCAGATTAATCGAATGCTAATTGTTTATAGAGGGAAGTGAGATATACACTACGCGATGGGTTGGAAATCCCCGGCGTTATTTACACAGATCATTAGATTTTAAAATTCATGCATGTCTTGTTGACATAGCATGGTCCTGGCAGTAAGAAAGCTTCACTCTTGGCACGCAGTATATGACATACAGTGGATGAAGCGTTAAGATGACGTTTGTATCAAAACAGGCGAAATTGAATGGCTCATTTCCAGTCCTCAGTGGTAAATGTATTTTAAAGCTAGGCCTATATTCCGGGCGGAAGCTCGGTAGTCTCGTGGATATGTATGACGCCTGTCTATAGTGATCAGGATTCGAGACCCACTCGCGAATTGTATGCCGGTGATTTTTTGTTTTTTGTTTTTTTCGAGTTATGGCTACAACTCAACTCCTGAATAGCGGTGTTTATTCATGCAGAGACTCCAACTCTCCCGCTTTCAACGGGAGATCTCCCGCCGAAAGCCCATTTTTGCAAATTCTCCTGTTCTCCCGCTTGAAATGATTTTTTACTCTGTGTCATCGTATGTTGTAAAATAAGCCTTATAGCACGAGATAACATCTAGGACCCTAGAGTTGGACCCCGGCAGCAAGGAACTTCGCGCTTCGCGCACATCAAGTTTGAGTCTCCCGTTTGCTAGGGGTTTCAGGCGGGAGAATCTCCAGATCAGAAGGTGCTTGGGGTTTGAGTCTCTGTTTATGTCGATCTTTGAAATTTTACTGATCAGTTGCATAAGTGATAAATTTGCCATATCAATTCAAATTGATTAATTATCATATGAGTAAAACCAAAAGACCAGAAATCAAGAAAGCCAGCTCGACACCAATCTCCTCGATTTGGCTGTAAGTTGCATCTCTCAAAAGGTCAAAATACTAGGACAGTAATATTGGATGGAAGCCGGCCTACCGGTTAAGAAATTATTCATGATGGAGAATTCCATACATTGTGAAATCTATCAGTAGATGATACGTGTCATTGTCTCACAATATGTAGCATAAAAGCCGTGGGACCCTCACCGATGAAGCATATATCATTTTAAGTGCCTCATCATGTCGATGTATTCAGACTATACTATATTTTTCTTCCTGACTTTTTGTATCCACAGTTAAACGTAATTTGACCCGAGGACCTGGGAACTTTTCACCCAGTGTTCCCTACCCCAGTGTTTCCTACCCAGCGTTCCTACATTTCAATATCCGCAGCTTATATCGACTGCATTTTTCATTTGTTACTATTGTCGCTCAGAGGCTGGCCGGGCCTTCTGGTCGTCATGATTGAGCAAATATGAAAGCAGGCACGATAAAATTTGAATAATGCACCGGATGGAAGACCAATCGTGCGAATACAAAAAGGGCAAAAGAGCAGAGGGTATAGTGTTAGCGTGTGTGTGTGGGGGGGGGGGGGGGTGAGGGTGGGCTGGTTGGTTTAACCTGTACTTTGTATGGCACACCAAGTTGCTTAAGCTTGGAAGTTTAATCACAATAAGCCAGTCACGGGAGTAAGAATTACCTTTAATGGTTCCAGGTGAGGTTTTGTGAACGGCATATTTCAAATTCAGCTTGATATTGGAAAACCAAACTACATTCAAATTCGAAAAGTCCCATGCAGTATAGAAGTAGAATGAGAATGGATTAATCGTAGAAGTAGGTAAACTCTATACGTTAGCACTACTGCTGTCATGTAACTACAGTCGAATATGTATTGTTTTCATTATTGCAATCATTTAAGGTCGAGTGTGTCTAATTTTGATATCTGATAATCGATAGCTGAGTTAAGAGCTGTTTTATCATTCAAACCATACTGCTGACAATTTATTGTGAAATTCCCACAAGGCAATTTAACTCTTTTATCTATTGGCAGATGTGGTTTAATTGTGTTCTTGCGTGTTTCTGTAACATCCATTAAGTACCGTCCCAGGTCCGTTGTGCTGTAGGGGATTCCCATGGTATTGTGTATCTAGCACTGAGAGGCTTCCGAGGTTTCAATGGGCATACAGTATATCTCGACATGTCTGTGTTCAATGGGTTCGAAAGGCTCAACTTCTACAATATATCATGCAGTCATATAATCATTAAGTGTGCCGTATAGATATTAGGGAGAAGTCTTGTGCAGTCGCCATGTTGTCAAAACCAACCTGAATTCAGGCTTGGTATATTGCTGATTTGAAAATTCGAAAACTGGAGCTGACCGCTTAGTCATCTCGTGTCTTGTAGAGACATGAATTTCCAAAACTTGGCAGTGATGTTCACTTATAGATGATAATTGTTTGAAAGGTAGAGTCTGAACGGATTGAGGGCCGGTCATTATTCGAAGTATAAGAGGCATGCACACTGAAGACAGCTCATCAGTGGTTTTTGCTCTTTTTCACATAAAGATATAATTTTCGGAAATTGAAATCTCACCTGTAAATGCATACCCCCCCCCCCCCGTAGTAATATGTAGCACACGTGTAACCACTTTTTTTTTTTGCAATAAAAACCTCTCACCTTACAAATTTATGGAATTATAAGGTTTTTTCATGGTCATAATCATCATGAGCTTCTGTTTGCCTTTAATTCTCACTGATTGATGGTAAGACTCATTTCAAATGCATTCCTGTGGATTGTGGCCTAAAATTGTCTTATCTTCAGTTGCATGGACTCGTAATCAAAATTGTTTAAATCGCTTGCTCATCTGTTCCTGTAACACAGCAACAACAGAAATGCACAGTTATACGTCGATCGTTCAAGGTCATGAACATTGTCCAAGCTGACCGTTTAAAGAACTAAATTTCTTGATGTTTAGCCACGGTTTCAATATTGCAAAGGGGTCATTATACATTAGTATTTTTTAAGTATACTTACGTCTCTCCAGCTCTTTTTTTTTTCTCTAGTTCATCAGAAGGTTCTTTTTCACCTTGACTTCTCATACTGTTATCTTCTTCCAGTAATATCACCACCACAACCACACTATTACCATTACCATTACTATAATAAGCATTATTACCAAGAACATTCCTAATGTTCCTAGACCAACTCCATCACCTAATACTGCTCTATGTAGCTATCAGTGTAACAAGAACTATCACCACTAAATGCTAGGCCTACTACAAGAACTACCCTACTACTACTACTACTACTGCTGCTACTACCACTACTACTACTACTGGCTTTACTATACTGTACTACTACAATGTACTACTACTGTTGTTTCTGTTGCAGCAGCCTTACTTCAAATACAATGGATCCAAGGGTTTTATTGATATAACTAACCGGTTGTGGTATTTAACCTATTCTTGTTTAGACAAGTTGAAATGTTTCGAGAGGTAAACCGCTGCTAACCTCTGCCCTCAACCGCCAGGGTACTTCCCTCGGAGCGATTTCGCAATCGTCCTTGGACGCGAACTTTAAAGCATGCGCTCTCCGCATGATCTGCTTTCAATTTGCATAACAATTGACATGGACTCCGTCCAGGGTTTCACTGCAGAAAATAAACAAGCTTTACCATACTATCAAATTTTAGTATTTCCCTCCCCCTCTCTCCCGAGGACCCTGCACCGAGCTGTTCATTCCGCCTCCTCTAACAGATTGGTTTTAATGTTTGGAATTGCGTATACAGTAGGCCTCCATGTTTGTTGTGTGTCGGACAAGGGTTTTAGTACAAAGTTACATACAATATTTGCAAACCAGGGACTAATGGCCATCTTGCACTGTAACAGGAAGGGGGGGGGGAGTTTTTGTGTTTTGTTTTTGTTTGTTTTTTCAGTTGGGGGTTGTCAAGGTCAATGACAACTTCTCACTTACAAGGAAGAATAGGGACGGACGTTTTGGAATTTGAAATTCATAGGTGGTGTGTTTTTCCCCATTTTTTTCTCGATCTTTTGTTTTCCCCTTTTACGCAAGTCAACTACGTGTGTGTGTGTGTGTGTGTGTGTGTGTGTGTGTGTGTGTGTGTGCATGCGGGAGTGCAGCCCCCCCCCCCCCCTCCCGCGACTCCTGCACAGATTTTTCTTTTTGATTAAAAGTAATAAACAAACAAACAGCTGGAAATTCATAACTGTAAAGCGAATTCGGCAAAGCCGTTTTGTCGTTAAAAAGACAAAAATGTGCGACAAAGACAAAGACAAACCCCCCCAAAAAAAACAAACAAACAAGCAAACAAACTAACTACGCTTCGAATGGTTTACTATATGATACGTTTCATAACTTTTTGAATCTTGGTCGTTACGCATGTGAGTCAAAAGATACGCAAACACGGGGCATGAGTGTGTTTACATCAAAGAGGTTCTGTATGTAGAACCTCTTTTGTTTATGTAAGTACGCCTACATCTATGGTGGATTTTCAAAGCTCGACTGAGCGACAATAAAGGTCACAGTGTTCGGCTGAAGAATGTTTACCAAAAAGGACCTAACTTCACGATGAATGTACTTAAAATCCCCTTGGGCTTAAGATTGCCCGCTTCCTCTTCCCCCGATTTCTGATATCTTGTATATACTTACGACCTCCTGCCAGATAAGTTGTTTATTGTTTTTTTTTTTTTTGTAAACTGCTAATATCCTAGGAAGCCACTGTTTTGTGGTTTGAATGTTTACAGTGTACTCATTCACTGTTTCGTGCTGCTCGAGTTCACTTTGGTAAATGGAGTAAAAAAAAATAACGAAAATTTAAGGTAGAAATTTCATCCGAATCGAACAAGAAGCTATCGTAGAAGTTGACAATATCGCGTATGATATTGTCACCGAATGGTGAATGTATATCTTGTTCCCGACCACAAAACACGATCATTAGCTGTTGTGATGGTGTTACTAGTATCAACCCACATATTAGTGCGTGCATACAAAATAACAATAATAACATCAGTGAAATCCCACTGTTATAGTCGACACTGGGCAACCACAAACCTCCCCGCTTGAAAAAAAAAAAAGTGTCATTCTTAATCACAGTTCATGGCAACACATGTCTTTTCTCTCTCTCTTTTTTAAATACAGAAAATATACATGGAGCTACAACAGTATATCATTTACAGCTCCATCATGGGATATACAAGTTTTATCTTTGATTACACCTTAAAATGAAAATTTTGGGGAATGAAGGAAGCTTTTGTATAATAATTATGCTAATGGGAGACTTGAAGGACTATGATGCATCAGCTTATCTAATTAAAAAAAGAAATAAAGATTAACATCAAACAAAAAGAGAAGCTGGAAATTCATTACTCAGTATGTAAATCAGAGAAGAAACGTAATTTTGAAAGTGTCGGATTCTTGTAGGTAAATACAGGCATACACTATCGTATTGAAAATGTTACAAAGTTATCATATTTTAATGTTTAAAGTTATCATGATTTAATCTTAGTTTAATCACAGTTTATACAACTTTAGGACAATTTTATTAGGACAAGTCTGCTAACTTCTCCAAAAAGAAACAAAGAAACAAACAGCAACCCCAAACAGAATGTATAACATAGATGTATGTGCCAGTCGATAACGTAATAAGGTGCAGACATTTTTCATATTTTCAGCGTATGTTGGCTGGGACCAAAATCATCGTCCCTTCAAAATACTGTAAAATTTCAAAATACCACAATCTACTCGGTTTTAGTCCGATTGAAGTAGAACGTTTGATTCTGAGTTTGTTTGATTTCATTCTATACTATTATGATAATGATGAAGTGAACATGTATAGTAGAGTTTCAGGTAGAAATGAATGTAAACTAATACCTGTCAATCATGTGAGATATCCATTGTTTCGTTTGACCATGGACCTACAACCCATGGTTTGACTTCTACTCACCGCTGAGTTTGCACGGCGCGATGACAACGTGTACAGCTCACCTTTATTTGGATGATTTTGCATCATTTTGTATTCATGGTCAAAGACGCCTCTGCGTCTCACGCAGTCGATTTTACGGCGCCGGCCAAGGACAAGTGGTTGATTCGTTTTGGAGTTGTTGCTCTTGTTTTGCTTGTATAAAAGTGTCGTTCTTGTGGTGATTGCGGCGGCAATAATATCATGTTGATCCATCTTCTCTCGTTCTTAGAAGCATTTGCCAAATTTCCACTCATACTGCAGATGACACATGCAGCGTCGACAAGTATTAAAATTAGACAAGAGAGAGGGGAAAAATAGCCTTAGCCATTATCCACTGTACTAATTTGTAGTAAACATTGATGCAGCATTAAATTTGTGCTCATTGATTTGTGCAGATCAGCGAGCTCTGAACAACTATTTCAAACTATATAAGCAGACGCTTGAAGTGAGAAAAGAAAAACAAAACAAAAAATGATAGGGAATTCAAAGGAAAGTTTAAGTTTTCATTTATCATCATTAGCCCTCAAAAATGTGCTTGATCTAAATTTGGGTACAGGGTATTTTTACGATTAGCTTCGGATGATAATATTATATGTTTTTTTTTTCATACTGAAATTTGGAATGAGATGGCTCGGTGGGTAGGGTGTGCCTTTAAGCAGACGCGGAAATTGGCACGACGAATATTCCAAACAGAATATGTGGCTACAGATGGGGAATTACTGTTTGCACAGCGTCAACTGGCAACGCACGATAACAATGAACATGCACATAAGATGCGCAGCATAACTTTATTGTTGTTAGAGTTTCAGACCAGCCGCGTGGCAGGGGAATCCCCCTGCTGTAATTTGAGAACTGTGTTGACTATCAGTCGCCATCACGACTGTAATTTCAACCACACATTTATATTCTGCCTCCGTAAACCGCATTATCTTATTGGCTGTTCTGTGCTTCACTTGCTCTTGTTTTTGTTGTTTTTTTCCTCTTGAGTCGATATCATCATTATTTGTTCTTTTCGTTGTTGTTGTTGTTGTTGTTTTAATCGAATGAATTATCTTCAGCGTCATGATTACCAACGATACATGACATGTCCCAGCAAGACGGCTTATTAGTGTTGTTGTGTGTGGAAGGCGGCACGTCATGAATATTATTTGCGCAGAACATACCTCGTCCTTTAACGAAGCCGACCAATATGTTGAGTCTCGTTTTGCCTCTCCTTCTCTATCTCTCTCCCCCTCCCTCCCTCCCTCTCTCATGCACTCTCTCCCACTCGTAAACATTCTTAGTCATACTTTAAAGGACAAGTTCACCTTCATAAACATAAGGATTGAGCGATTGTAGCAATATTAGTAGAACACATCATGGAAAGTTTGAGGAAAATCGGACAATCCGTTCAAAAGTTATGAATTTTTGAAGTTTTTGTGCAGTAACCGCTGGATAAGGAGACTACTGCAGTGTATGAATAACTCAGATGTCACATGCGTACAACAATATAAGGAAAATATAAAGAGAATTTCACAAAATTTCATCTTTTGAAAAAAAGTACACATTCCCTTGACTCGTTACCGACATATGTTATGGGTAATATTATTCCCCCTGCCTTTAGAAAGAGACAAGTCAAGTGGTCTTTTATTATGCGAAAAAAGTGAAAATATGTTGAATTTTCTTTACATTTTCTTTATACTGTTGTACGCATATGACTCACAAGCTGCAGTAGTCTCTTCATCCAGAGGTTCCAACACAAAAATTTTTAAAATGCATAACTTTTGCATCGATTGTCCAATTTTCCTCAAACTTTCACTGATGTGTTCTACTTATATTGCTGCATTTTCTCAATCCTTATGTTTATGAAGGTGAACCTGTCCTTTAAGAGCGATTTAAAGAGCGCGTTTGAAATTTAGAAGATTACGAAGATTTCAACGTCTCAATCAATCTCAAGGAGTTTGAAATTAGACGATAAAATTGGATCTGCCATGCTGCATTGTAAAGATAAATAAATCATTAAGAAAATATATATGGGGAGAGTATTGAAAGGGGAATACCCTACGGTACCGTCAACGTGGCAGATTATCTCCATATTTGGTTGCGATCCCTTGCTGAACCACAACTAATGCTCATTTGCATAATATACTGGGTCATTTTAAGTACCATCGCTGCAGAAAGATCTGTCACTGCCTTCGACTGTTCATTTCACTCAATAATATCGTCATGGCAGCATGATTTAGTAGCTTCATTGATCTCTTTGATTTGCTCATTGATACCATTTTGTTGGCTTCTCATAATCTTAATGATACAGACACACCAACATAATATTATTTGATAACGTATATGCATGTTGTATGAATATCATGAGACTTCATCATCCGATCATCCAAAACGTCAATGTCGTACCCTCGATTTTTATCAAACTTGTAATAGGAATCATAGTGATGACAGTTGGCAGGACAAATCTAGCCCCTCCCTCTAAAATTTTTAAAGAAGCTATTATACTCACCCCTTATGCCGCCCAAACACGCATGTGCACACTGAGACGCATGCGCACTTGCGAGATAAATAGCGGGATTTTTGGCGAAGAGTTGCGCAGAATTGTACAGGAAAGTACCGACTGGAGATCGGGCATACCCCCACTCGACAATTAGCCAGCTTCACCAGTATACGAGTTGCATTTCCTTGTGTTTTTTTTTTAATGTTTACTTCCCCCTCGCGTTATTTCAGTTATTCGCCTTTGATAAACTTCGACGATAAAACCAATTTAGTACATATTCAAATTATGTTTATACAAAGCCAGATAATTATTTGGTAACTTTCCTGAACCATAAATTAGCTTCTCCACTAATGAATGCGACAAACGCTCAATGACTATTCTGAATGCCATGAGAAGGCAATCATAAACATTATGATGATGGTGAGGGGCCTACTTGAATGATCACTCTGCCAAAACTGTTGTAAACACAATTCCTGGTGTTGGCGTTGTAGAATTCTTTTACAGGGGAATTCCCATTTCGAAAAATGCCCATTTTCTACGGAACGTGCTCCAAGATGTCTCTCCAAATAAATCATTCCACATTCCACGCTTTGTCCCCTGATGATTTTACCAAGACCTCCTACTGCGTAAGTACTCTAATCTCACTGACGTCAATGCATTAAAGGGTGTGTCGCGTATACCAAAATTACCCGAAAAGTTTATAATCATGTAAGACTAGTTACATAGCGTATCACATAATAAAGATAATTGTAATGATAACACTCACAACAACGATGATTATTGTGACATTCATAATGCTGCTGATGATGACAATCGCAACAACAATGATAATGATTATAATCACCATTATCATCGTAACGACAACGATAATTTGCGTTATAACGTCTTACAAATTATTCGTCATGATGCTCAAAGCACCCCCAACATTATTGCCACGATTACTGTAATATAAAGATACGTTTGGATAGCATGAAATAAGCTCATCATTGAGAGCCAGATTCAAGTTTTATACAATCACAACTACATGTAAAATGTGAAAGATAATATCACCATTAACCCATCGTAATTAGACAAATTCAAGTTCAATGACTTGCGAGATCGATGTTCAATTTGACCTTGATGCATTGTATAAAGAGAGTGCAATCAGTCAATTATTTAAAGACATGGTAAAAATCTCACTTAAATAATCTTGGAGGAAATGAAAATGATTTGAAATCTTATAGTTTCAAATGTTTCAACGGAACGGGAACATAAAGCGCATGTCAGCAACATCAGCAAGATGAATATTCATTATGTTATGACCTTAAGCAGGTAACCCATGAAACTGAACAAAAGTCTTCATTAAATGTTTTTTTTTTAATGAAATAAACATGGAACAATGATTTGCATCAAATCAACGTTAATCTGTAATAATCAAGCAATTAAAGATGGCTTTAGGCAGAAAATGTACTTGTAACTGATAGAATAATTATTGACCAATGACATTACATTATTTGTTGAGACACACACACACGCACAAACACACACACACACCTATGATATTATATACAATAACTTGTCATTGTTCTCTCAGAATCAAAAGCACTTGAGAAAGGACGAATCGCCCAAAAATTTATGTGTCAAAATAAACTGATGATTATGACAGCATGAACTTGAATTCTGTTCTATTATATTGTTGCATCAACACGTGGACTACATCCATATTGGATATATATATATATATATAATATATATATATATATATATATATATATATATATATATATATATATATATATATATGATGTATTGTACGATGTTCTGGGAGTTGTGAGGAGGCGACATTTACACCTCTTCTAGAAATAAATTTGTGGTTCATACCAGAATCCCTTTTCAGTCAAAACATTTGCAACTCTAAAATTCTTGAATTCTTGAATGTTATTTGATTCTTGCTTATGCAGCTTATGATAACAATTCGGGACTTTTCACCACTCATATGGCGCCTTATAATAGTGCTGTATACCACTGAATGTAATCCAAGTCAACCTTGCAGGATAAAGTAAAGAAAACAAACAAACAAACAAACAAACAAATAAATGAATAAATAGATAAGTATATAGATTAATGAGTAAATGAATGAATGAATGAATGAATGAATGAATGAATGAATGAATGAATGAATGAATGGATTGATGGATAAGATAGATAAATATAAAAAATACAGCCTTGGGTGTAAATGAATAGATAAATAGATAAATAAAATATTTAACATAGAAGACATGAAATTTTGAATATGTACTTCAGTCAAACCTGTCTTAGCGGCCACCTGTCTGTAGCAGCCACCTGCTTATAGCGGCCAATGCAAAATCTCCCGCACGACATTACTGTATTGTAGACCCTTTATATAACGGTCACCTGCCTAACGCGACTAGCGGCCACTCATTTTGTATCCCGTGGTGAATATCTACCAGGATAATAACTTATAGCGGCCACAAAATATATGAATACGTTGGCTTTTACATTCGTTGCGTGAATTCTGCCGAGTCCGTTATAGCTCCATCACAATCACACAGACATGATTAACAAAATTTAATGCAGCTCTTCACCATAATGAGCTGTCTTGCCACTAACTTGATCTATAGTCTTCAGTAATGCCTGAATCGATGCTATAAGACAAAGACGGCTCCTAATAACAACATCATAATGCCGACTAGTATTTGTGATTAGAGTTCATTTGAATAAGGACAATGGGTACTTGTCTGGGGGTATTGTTGGTTGTTTACCTCAGTTTCGCACATTATCCATCCCCTCAAACTCACTCGTGCACCCCATTCATGCAAACCGGTACGAACCAGTGCAGTTATTTCAAAAATCAAAGAACGGAAGTAGGCAAAAAAAGTAATAAAATGAAGTAAATTGCACAAAAATCCCCATATTATTAGCGACACCTGCAAACTTATTTGCTGTTTGTTTTGTAAGAATAACATGCGGTATTTAATGCTGCAATGCAAATGCTGAAATTCTAATGTCCACCTACCTGTCTATAGGGGTCACTTTTGTTTCCCGTGAGTGGCCGCTATCGACAGGTTTGAGTGTAGATCGGGATGAAAAGGAGAGAATTAAGGGGGCATATATTCATGTCAAAACAGGCCTGCCTGCGAGAGGAAGACATTGCTTCCTGGAGAGTGGGTGCGGAGGTGGACAGGGATTTCCGATCTCTTCCACCCGCGCTCTTCATATCACAAGTTAGCAACTACATTACTATAATAATAGAGCTTGCTCATAAATCGTCAAACTTTGACACGCATTGTGGATAAACGGCAACATTATATCCATAATATTATGTTCATTACAAAAAATCGACAACATGTTAGTGACACGTCAGGCAACACTTCCTTAACGTTACCATGCACGTCCGTACTCCAATATCTGATGTTTTGTCACACACCTGGCAATAAGCAAGTAAGAAAACCTGTTATGCCAACATTTTCACATTAAAATCGTAGACTGAAAGATTCATAATCATAGTCGTTGCCGTGGAAGCTCTGTTTTGGTATATAGGAGTAAGCATAGTATGAAAATTGAATACAGTAAAATAAATGCATAATTTGCAGCATGGCTGGAGATGTTGACATGATTTTTCTGCCAAAAAGCCAATTTTGATGCTACTTGGGCATAATAGTACCTGTTTTCAAAGTCTTTGATTAAAAGAGTATATGCCTACTTTGATCATGTTTCATGCGTGATGTATTTCTATACGTTGCATGCAGATGATATTTGTTTTTCTCTCTTTTATTATGGGTTGACATCCATGTCTTGTCTTGATTGACTGAGCCATCACAATTTTAGCACTTGGATGACCAGTGCCAGCCAGTAAAAATATGATAGGCCTATAGCAAGGTGTGAGAACTTGTCCGATAAGCCCTAATGGATACCACAAATCTGCGTTGTGCCCATGATCTGTCAAAACAGTCTGCAAAGTTTCCGGAATTTCTCGCCAACATCGCTGTTTCATAGGCTCGTGATAACCCCTAATGTTATCGATACGTGGGAAGCGTCACAATTTCTCACGCAAGGTATAATAGTGGCAAACCGCTCACATAAACATAAATGTGTGTTTGTATGTGCATTTGTAATCTATGTGTGTGTGTGTGTGTTGGGGTGTTATGCTTTCTTGAACTCTTCCTTTTTCTTCTTCTTCTTCTTACAACCTCTGTGTCGAGACTGAGAAGCTGAGAGCTGGGCCGGTTTTATTTAAGGCAATTACCCCCGGACAATTACTCCAGACCCTTTCCCTGACCCTAATCCTCATCCTAATCCTGAACCTAATCCTTAACCCAACTCAAACTCTAACCCTAAACCTAACCCTTATAACCCTAATCTTTACTCTAACCTTATTTAGCGGGGGCGGGGGCGGGGGGGGGGGGGGGGGAGTAATTGGGTCCCTGATACTCTCTGGATCGTCGTCTGTGGAAGCGAGGCACTGATAACTTTCGTAACGTCTTCGGAGGACAATCAGTCCTTAGAAGTGACATCTGTCAAGTTTATTTATTTGTTTGTTTGTTTGTTTGTTTGTTTGTTTGTTTTAATCACGGGGTTAAATGCCCTCAATCAGCCAAGAGGCTGTTTTTCAGAGAGGCCGTGAACAAATTAATTGACATAAACAGAACAAATCAAAAATACAGAACAAAACAAAATCAAATCAAACATAGGGTTAATAAGAATATAAAAAAAACACACACACAACGAAACAAAAACTAAACATACTCTAAAATCAATACAATGTATAACAAAATAACAACAACCATCTGAAGTGTCTGTACTGCAACTCTACATGCTTTCACGCACGTGTTACACACAATCAGGAATTCAGCAGTTTGTGAAAAGACGGACAGACAAGTACCAACATTTACGCAGACGTCAACAATTTTGTTTAAGTTTCCATCAAAACAAAGTTGGGACTTTAGGAAAAAATGAAACACTGGACATGTGACAGCTCTCAGCCAATCAGTTGATTAGGATCCAGATTACTATTTATAATATTATGTGATGGTTGTTGAACTTGACATAATTGCATGCTATGCAGACTACAGACAAAGCCTAGACTACAATATAGGTTTAATACTTCATTATTCTAGGCACGACTTCTGAAATTGAGTGTATTTTTCTTATTCTGTAATCATTATAATAATGGGGCTTTAAATAAAAGGAATCTTAAGTTTTACCTTTTGACATTGATTTACATGTATTATCATACTTCTAGGATTGCACGTTTAACGTTTAACGTTTAATGTACATTAAAAAATTTTCCTGATTTGCAAACACATCTATTCTGCAAAAATTACAGAATGGCGATAAAACAAGGAGGGGTGTCTAAAAGGAGTATCTCAAATCCGTGTGGCTATTTGTGGTTTAAATTTCAAGTGTAATCTTCATTACCCGGTGTAGTCTCGTCGGCATTATTTCTATGTTTAATGTCGATGTCATTTTGAATGGTGTCCCTGGGAGTGTTATAAAGGATTACTAGTCAAACGCATCGTTATAGGTATACCCACGTTTACTGCGTTAAAAAAAGGACTTCGTCTTTTTTTTTTCTTTTTTGCAGGTGCTATAATTTTCATGCATATTACCCAAGACTTCGTCTAAGCAGAAGATTTGTTATGATAATGGGAAGACAAACTCTTTGTCTGGTTAGGAGTTATACCGCTTACTAATGTGAGGAGTTCTCTTGGTCAAAAGAAGAGAAAATTTCCCTTTGAACCCGACGTGAATTCATGGAACTTTGAAGTTTGACACGTTTTCACAAACAATTTTTGACTCGGGTCGTGACAATATCTCCATTCATCTGTGTAGTATCTAATAGATGCTTTGAAACTGTACAGTAACTGAACTTTTACAATTTGTTTAGATTGATGGCTGGAGATTTGTAAACGATCACCAAATATGTACGAGGAACATGGTAATTTCTAGTTGCCTATCAGTATCAGCAGACAACTGTCACAATTCATTTGAAGTAGAAAATTCCAGATTTACCGAAGGCAGCTCAAAGGCTTGTTCGATCTAACAACGACTATCACAGATTTCCAGCCGGGTTTTTGTACGAGACCTTCAATCGCATGATGTATTATCGCAGGTATATATAAGAGAAAAATTAGGACGTTATGAAAGTAATGCATGCCCTATTATGACAGGGGGGTACACTTCAAATTCAGTGTTACCTCAGATTGGTTCAGTGTTACCCCTCTCCCCGACATAGTTTTACTTAAAACCAACGATATCTTTTTTCCTTTTTTTTTTCTTACAAGAAAATGTACACACTATACAAGATAACAGCATTCATACTCATCATACGGGCATCACAGGAAAAAAAAATTAAGCCGTTGAGGACGGTTTGATTTTGTTACAACACGCATTTCCTATACGCCTGCCCGAGTAGTACTCGGGACTCGTCCTTAACGGGTAGGTAACTACAGCAATGGTGAACACACGCCCAAAAATACACAAAGTGATATCAATCGATTACCTCTCCTCCGTAAATTCTTTCTATAAATCATGGTATTGTTGAATCACTATCACATAAGAATTATTACCAATGATAGCGACGAGGTCACACATTGATTCTCACACGGAGATAATGAATCATTTTATGTACACGAGTGGGTGGCTGGTCACAAAGGATAATGGGTGGGCGTACTCTGTATTCGGGCTGCTTAATCAGGTGACGTCATTATCTGTGGAAAGAGTGACGTCAATCTTTTCTTCTTTTCTTCACTCTTATTAGTTTTAATTGACAAAAAATGTTGCACGATTGCGAGCATTTTGCGTAATACGAAAAAAAAATATTCCATTTGTCTTTGTCCTTACTATTTGATGCGAAAGAGAGTCTCTTAAAGGAACAATTTAACTGGGACTGCGTGTTCAAGTTTACTTTGATATGTATATTGTAGATTATCATCTTAACTCATGAATTAAAAAGTTTCGCAGAAATCGGGTATGAAAAAAAGAGAGTTACTGGAATTCATTTTCGGATCTGTTTGCATAACAATGCAATGATCCGCAATCATAATGATGCGAATTAATTGATGATGTTATTGTCTCCGAAGTATCCTATTGACCTCGGCGCTGCGGACTCGTCGATTTAGTGTTCTACTTAAAATGAAAGCAAGAGTATCCTTGGCTTAAGATTGTCATTAAGTTATAATGTGTGAACAGTAGTGAATGTTGAATTTAGGAGGGATTGTAAGTAGTAGCTAATTGATAGACCAAAACAGAATTCCGAGTGTATTATTTGAAGATAAAAAAATTGATTAATTGTCCCTTTTATTTGGCGTATGATTAAGTAGTTGCGACTTATTCCAATGTTTCGTCTAAACGCAGCTCTTTTATTTTATCTATCTAATTGTTATTACTATTGATATATTCTTTGGTTAACGTGAGCTCATGGAGATACGGAGTTCAGTAGCACTTCATAAAGTGGCACTTCTACTATGCTGTGGCATGACCTTCGGTTGTGCTTTGAATGACAATTGCCAGGGAATAAACCCACGACTTCG
Source organism: Diadema antillarum (assembly GCF_040938485.1). NCBI lineage: Eukaryota > Metazoa > Echinodermata > Echinoidea > Diadematoida > Diadematidae > Diadema > Diadema antillarum. The sequence goes on along the minus strand of NW_027270925.1, from coordinate 1,446,709 downwards.
AGTTCTTATAACGTCACATGTGCAGTGGTCACAAATGGTACGATGATGATAAGATTAAAGAGTTATGTGTAAACAACGCGCCATTGATCACTGACAGTGATGCTGAAGATGTGAAGACGGGTTTGCACACGTCATGCTCTGCTTTACTTGTCATACACGTCTGCCTCATTCATGCCTGTTGACGATGATAACTTATTTATAGCTGAGAAAAAAGGTCACATGCAGCAGGCAAAAATCCCACTTCCACACGAATTTCAAACCTGTTTATTTATAGAGGAGATGATGCTTTTTTCAAGTTTGCTAAACTCTGCGCATCTATCATCGCTTCTCACGTGACGAATTGCAACCACTGAAGTGAAATGTTATAATAATTATAAAAAAAAAAATAAGTGCGTTTACCCACCAAAAAAGTTTAGTAGGGCACAAAAGAGTCAGCTCGAAATGCCCAAACCTGCATGTAATATCATGCAAGCAGCTTCAAATTTTAGAAAGATTCTTCGGCATGTGTTACTTTATAATACACATAAATCTTCATAACCAGTGCGCTAAAATTACAGCATGCAGCATATAACTACGGCTTAAAGTGGAGTGTTTATGTGTGTGTGTGTGGGGGGGGGGGGGGTGGTGCATATGGTATATAATTATCCTTCTTATTGCCTATTGCAGCGTCTTTTGTGTGATGGAAACATCTGGTCATATGCTCTGACAATGTTTATCTAGAACGAGGGCATAGGATCAGGGAATGGATTTGAGTTTCTAGACTTTGACCACTAATTTTGTTTTTTCCTCAGATAATTGCCTGGTCCCACCTCCCCGCTTGAATGTGTGTTGCGGGGGGGGGGGGGTGTCAATCAACCCTCCCACCTTGAGCCAAGGTTTCGAACGTCGAGCACAGAGTGTTTAGAACGTATATGAATCACTATCAACATGTAGCAGAAGTTTGTGGGTCATATCTTAATCATGACCAACGTTGTCAAAAGCTCATTTATGATTGGTCTATAAACTCACTGACGTAAACAGAGAAGTTGCGTATCAGATATCGTGGATGATCAAACTGACATCTTCAGAAAAAAACAAAATCCTAAGAATCGATAACTTTGGCTGGTTTCGTTTCCAATTTTCAATGTTCACAGATACGCACAGTGACCCCTTTGACCCTCAAGTCTTTATTTAATTGAATTTAGGCTATCAGCTTGGATGACGCCAGCAGAACCAGCAAGAGAGTCGTCACTTGAATTATTATTCCATACAATGCATAGCGTGTCGAGATGACTCAATCGTGAATCACGTGACGAAATGTATATAGTTACGCCATAGATTAAAGGACAAGTTTACCTTCATAAACATAAGGATTGAGAGAATGTAGCAATAACACATCATTGAAAGTTTGAGGAAAATCACACAATCCGTTCAAAAGTTATGAATTTTTGAAGTTTTTGTGCAGTACCCGCTGGATGAGAAGACTACTGCAGTGTATGAATAACTTAGATGTCACATGCGTACAACAATATAACGAAAATAAATAAAGAGAATTTCACAAAATTCCATCTTTTGAAAAAAGTACACATTCCCCTGACTCGTTACCGACAAATGTTATGGGTAATATTATTCCCCCTGCCTTTAGAAAGAGGCAAGTCAAGTGCTCTTTTATTATGCGAAAAAAGTGAAAATATGTTGAATTTTCTTTTACATTTTCTTTATACTGTTGTACTCATATGACTCACAAGCTGTAGTAGTCTCCTCATCCAGCGGTTCCAACACAAAAATTTAAAAAATTCATAACTTCTGCATCGATTGTCCAATTTTCCTCAAACTTTCACTGATGTGTTCTACTAATATTGTTGCATTTTCTCAATCCTTATGTTTATGAAGGTGAACTTGTCCTTTAAAGTCAGTTGTGACGTAATAATCGGTGATCTATTTAATAGTAATTGTCATGTCTGGATCACAAAACATGAATATCCACTATTCGATCGTACACCGTCTCAGCAAGGTTAAGTGTCTCTTCTCTGACTATAAAACCATTCATAAAACTTTCTTAATAATTAGTATATTTTTTCCAATACGAATGCGAACCAATAATCTTATTTTCCACTCCCTGACGGGTCGGGTGTAAATCAGGTTTGGAATTTTTCACGTTGCAATGTAAGTGTTGCTCCCCCTTATAACGAAGAATGTAGTACCGTAGAGTATTTCAGAGAACTAAATTATATCAGCAATGATGGGATGTCTGACTCGCCATAATCAAAGCTGGTAAATCAGAAGTGTTCGTGTATGTGAATGGTTTCTATGAAAGAAAATTACCCGACACGAGGTTTGTCTGTTTTCAAAGTAAACTTCTCCATTGTAGCCTAGATAACAAAGTAGTGTCTGCTGAAAGTCACATGCTCATGGCTAAGGTTGAACATTATTATCTCGGGAACATAGTATTATAAATGTTAATCAGGAACTCGGGAAAGGCAAATAATAACACAAGCGTGCGATCTTCATAAGGCATAGGCTTATTCGAATTTATTTCCATAACGCAGGACACGGTGCAAAAATTAAAAAGGAGCAAGCAAAGAAACAAAACAAAACCCCCGAACAATTATGCGCCATCTATATCAGGCGATGACTTCGTGGATTGGTCTGCTGTTTTATGCCTACAAATTGCCAGTCACGACAAGCATAAACCAGCTTTTATTTTCCTTTATTGAATCATTGGATGGGGGGGGGGGGGGGGGGAGGGGGTTGTACATACTTCATGGCATTATCATAACCTCGTGAATTCATGTTTACCTGTCCCGAGGCTTACTGTCGGCAAAAGGTATCGATGCCTCCTTAGTTGCTACCAGCAGGGAGATGGAAAGAGTATCTTTCCACCTCCCTGCTACCAGCAGTTATCCTGGTGATTTCAGACAATAACAGACAAAGGAGGTGGGCTCACCTATTGTAGGAACCTACTACGTATATCTCCTTGTTTATACACATAATGTCACTGGAATTTTTAGAAAGTGCTGAGTTACATCATAATATCGAGTGTGAGTGTATAATGTGTGTGTGTGTGTGTGTGTGTGTGTGTGTGTGTGTGTGTGTGTGTGTGTGTGTGTGTGTGTGTGTGTGTGTGTGTGTTTGTGTGTGTGTGTGTGTGTGTTGTGTGTTTAATCATTGGAGCGTAGTTCCGTTAGTATCTACGTTTACTCCTCTGTTGTCAAGATTTGCGTGAGTTGGGCATATTTTCAGCACTAATACTTGTATTGAAATTAGATTTATAGTTGAGATCCCATTCGGTATACACCCTAATCGTATACAGTGATTTCTGGTACCTTATGAACAGTAATGACTTTTGTTGCTCTTCTTTCATGTATAGGCCTATTGTCGAAAGTTTGCGTAATATGGAATACAATAACAATGGCACGATTGTGCGCACTTTTGTGCATGTTTCTTCGTTTGTTCAAATTCGTATTTGCTATTGTATGCATGGTGAAGTGAGTGCAGACATTTCATAAGATCAAAGTACATGTGTGATATACGGCAAGAGTTCTAAGACTTGTCACTGATGAACGCTATTTTATAGCATGATGCAACGCAATTGTTAAAATGGATGAATCATGCCTTATCAAAATAGGCATGACAATATCTTTGACAACATATCACATAGGAAATCTATTACACTTGTCATGTCAAAGAATAAAATTCCCTAATAGACATCAGAATATGGTTGGAATGAAATGTAATATTGTGATTGCGCAATATTATGCAATTCAACCGCTAGAGGGGTAAAAAAGTAACAGGTATACTGAACAACGGAAATCGCTCCTATGGGTGATATGAAATTTTGCGACGCCATGTGTAATGATAATAACAGTAATAATATGGAAAATTTATGTAGCCCTTAAGATTAAAGAAAATGTTTCGAAGGGCTTTACAATTAACAAAAGAGACGATGTAAAACGATACAAAAATACAAGAAAATTCGACATATTTTCACTTCTCTATAGCATAATGAAACAGCACTTGACTTACCTCATTTAGAAAGAAGGGAGAATAACATTATCCCGTTAGTATAATGTAACAAGTCGATGGAATTATTAAAAAAGAATAAATATGTAATTCCTTTACCGAGTTTCTTCACATCGCTGTACAAACGTAACATCATTAGCTGTATATGGAAATATTCTTATTCAGCGATGGCGTCACCGAAACTTTAAAAATGCAGAATTTTTTATCAGAATGTCCGATTTTTTTTTTACGATCTTCACTTAAAATGGTCTAATAGCATTGTTTTATTCACTCAATCCACGTGTACATTTGGTTCCATTTCTCTTTTAAGATTGCGATGGTTTACGGTATAACATGGACTAAAACAAGTGCAAAAAATATTCCTATACCTTCACGTGCCCCGGTGTCACGCTCATTCATGATTGGATGTATGATATGTACGCACATTATACGTCATACGCATTCACATAGTCAAAATTCACATAATCTATGGACTGAATTTATCAAAAATATCTTTGTGAAAGTAAACCCTCTCAGGACCCCATCCCATAATGCTATCCGTATTACAGAGTGCACTTAAGACGCATAAGGTACTAGAAATCTTCCCCACGCTATATTTGTTAACTCTCTCCTTTAAAAAGCACCACTTATGGATCTGAAAGAATAATTCCCAAGATAGTTTTAATGAAAACCTCGTCTCCTCAAACATGCCATGCTGCATTTGCAATGCTCGGCAAGATTATATCACGGCTTTTGAACCTTTATCATTTAAAAAGAAGAAAAAAAAAGACAAAATACGCAGAATATTTCTTCCATCACTCAACTCTGTCATATGGCGTATTTAGCCAGAAATGACGTGCGTATATCGTTGCTCTTATTATCGTATCTCGTCAGAAGATTTCTGGAAAAGTAGGGAAAGTCTTTCATACATCCTATTTGCAATAAAGCAGGAAATACCATGGAGCATGAACACCAGTTATCTTAAATTGCTTACGTTTACATGTGTGAAGAACTTTGAACTTTTTAATTTCATGCAGAACTCCGACTCTGCTCCAGCACATTCAAATCAGTTTCTATATTTTGTGACTGAATTCGTAAGTCCTTTGAAGCAATACCATGGTGAAGAATTATTTGAAGGAATTAAAAGCTTCGAAATGCAATATAGTCGCGTTTTTCACAAAAACCCAAAACAAAACAAAACAAAACAAAACAAAACAAGAAATAATGAACATTTGTATTAACTGCTAGATGTGTGACCAATGAATATTTGCGAAGTAGACAAAAACAAAGATTAATGATACATCTTGCATTCTGCAGCTTTCTTAAAGTATGTCAGACTTCTAATCAGATTATCCATGAAAAAAGGCTATTTTTACCAAAAGCTGCGATGCAATGCGACTTCACTAGCTCACTTTCGCCCCTTAGCTCCGTGAGATAACAAGAAAAGAAAAAAGAAAACGTGAATCGAAAAAGCTACACCACTGAAGTAGTAGATCATCAAACCACAATCTACCCTGTGGGAAATAACCGACTAAGCACTGATGATTTCAAGTCGTGGAGTCAACACTCCCTAGCGGTGGTGTAACTTCGTGTGTATCAAGAAACAACTTGAAAGTTCCATGTCTAACCAAAAAAAAAAAAAAAAAAAAAGCACTCGACTGTGCAAAAACCCGGCTTGCAATTGCCACGCCGCAACGACATCGTCGTAAAAGGGGAATCCCCGAATCAAAAGCCTATGATTGGCCAGATGTGATCATGTGACTGTAATAGCCAATCAAATTGCTGAACCGCAGCTGGAAATCCCCGTTTTGTACCTTATAACCCAAGAATTCTGAAACGGCCAGACATTTGCTTCAAATTACGGATTATCGTAGACACATCTTCTGTAGATGTGTCATATGGTCACTCGGTAATTATAGAACGTGTCTGCATAGATTATTGAATAATTTGTGTCGTTCCATTTTGTAAAACTGCTCCGAAAGAAGAATTCAAACTGACGTGGTGGACCGCTGCGCTGGAAGAAGGCTCTGTGAGTGTATAATACAGCTGAACAGAGCAGTGTAGGTAGTACGGGCGGTACGTGGTGGTTCTGTGGATTGTAGCTATTGTTCAACGTTGTTGCATAGCAGAGCCGCTCGACTTGTGTAACACCTCTTCATGCGACGATCTCCTTCCTAGCCTGGATAATTGCAGTTCTCCAGAAGAAAGTTCTGAAGTCGTTGCATCAAAGCAGGCAGTAAGGGGAATTTTCTGTTGTAACAGTCTAACATTGTTGAAATTTTTGGTGACATACCAACTAGAGACCAGAGTCTTACTGCATCAATTCTGCTGAGCTGCAGTGTCAGTGATACCACAATGGAAGGATTCTCGTTAGACTCCAATACAGTGAAGGATTGCGCAGAGCCCCCTGCTGCTGTGGCAGCATGGAATAGGCAGATCTATGCTCATCATGCTCCAAGTGTAAAACCAGGCATGGCAAAAATCTTCACGGACTCAGAAGAGAGAGTTGATTCAGCATATGGCTCTGAGTGTTGCAGTTCATTTGCAAGTGCACTGGCCAGATCAGGAGATGTGTCGGAGAGATTACAAGGACTGTCTATCGACCATCAGTCGAGTTTGGGACAGCCATCACTCAAGGGTAATGCCAATTTGAGTCAAATCATAGACTGTGAAGGAAGGGAAAGGCTATCAGCCAGACCTCAGAAAAGATCCGCAGAAGAGCTGGAGGATAACATCGTATTGACCCATGATGCCTATGACCAAGATGAAGAGGGAGATACGTAAGTGATTTTCTCACTCAGTTGAACAACTGTGTTAGAGATATTTTGAAAATGGAAAGCTTTGCGTTCAGCCTGTTTCAAATTCTTTGAATGTTGGATGTTCTGCTGTCAAGTCTGGCTCTATAAACCCCTTGCACAGAGTGTTTTGAGTTCATCATGTTCCAACAACCACCAACCTGTCAGTAGAACATCTCTCAAAGTCAAAGAGACGTTAAACTTTGTTTGGTAATATAGGTCTGTCAAGTAATAGAACTTAAAAACCATAGAAGAGCATCATTTCTAAGAATTGAACCATTGCATTTTATGCTATATTTAATTTTGTAGCATTTTTTTTTTTTCTGTAGAAGTAGATTCTAATACCCTTTTTTATATCATTTGAATAATCATGAAGTGAAAAGTAAGAAAAGAGTCTTGCATAAAATGAAAGAAAAAGCTCAAATCAGATTGCTGTCAAAGTTCAGTCAATGAATCAGATACAAGTATAGTCCCTCTGTACATTGTATGTATTGTTGTTAGATCAGTATTAAAGTGATCACCATAGTGATAGCTTTCTTACTTTTGTATTGCAGGCCTCTTGCCCAGGCAATCATCCATGAGAGTTCTGGCAGTGCTCTGAAGTTCATCAGGTACACAACAGATCCATCGTTATTCAACTCGAGGAATTGTCTGGGGCAGGTGAGCTACATTTGCACCTCATTATTTCAACTGTTTTCTTTTTGTTGTGCTAGTAATCATAGATGCAGCTCTTCTTAAGAGCTACACTATTTTTAATGTGTCAAGTGCCAATAAGATGTGAATGTGTGCAGAATTTGACTTTTTAGAAGCTTAAAATATACCCTGCATGATAAATGTATATTCAATTGTTACTAAAGTTTCTTGCAACTTGAAATATAGTATGATGATTTAGTTTGTGTAGAGGGATGATTTAGTTTGTGTAGAGGAATGAATACAATGTACTTTGATTAGTGGCAGAGTTTACATGAGTAGAGTTCGTCCGTTATAATAATTGTTTTATTTTCATATCTCCACGTTAACAACAGACTCCATTGATGCTGAGTGTCATGACAAGTCAACCCAAAGTGTGCAGGGCATTAGTTGTGGCAGGAGCATCACTTGACATCCAGGATCCTCATGGCAACACAGCTCTCCATCTGGCTTGCCAGCGTAGGAACACGGAGTGTGTCCAAGCTCTGACGACCAGGGTCAACCCCATCGAGGTCAAGAACACTCTGAGAAGCGGGATGCAGAGAGAGCATCCAAATCTCACCCAGCAATTCAGACTGAAAAATTATGACGGTAAATATAATTGTTTGTGGATATATTGTTTGAAAAGTTTTTGTTTGGTAACAATCTTGTTGCAGTGACACGTGCAGTATATTGAAAGAGTTTGCATGGTCGTCTTTTTCAATTGTGCTGTAGGAAAGAAGATTGTAAAAAAAAAGATGGCTAATTGACAGAATTTGCAGGCTTTCACTCAGTACTGTAGTTTTCATTACGCAGAAACCCCTTTCTCTAGATAGACATTGTCGCATGAAGTCTAAAAAAATGTCCCCAGTAAAATGGCTGTGAGATGCCCCAATGAAGGGCATGATTTGGCAATACAGTATATAGGGAGGGATATGGTAGGTGGGGTTGCACTTTGGACCAGTGCACACTACACACGCCACTAACCTTTGTAAGCAAATATCAGGCTGCACATGAGGTGATGAATAATTCAGCATCATGCCATATATGGCATGCCCATTGTGGGCGTGTGTAGCAAGTATTTGCATGTGGGGATTCCCCAAATGTACTAGTATGTAACTGGCACTGGCTGGGACAGTTGCATTACAGTTTATTGACTGGTTGTTCGAGGAAAGAAGGATGTAGTATATGACTAATTATCACATCATTTCTTTTCTGAAAAAAATATTCCCCATTTCTATTTAGTATCTGATTTTCCATGACTTACACAAGAATGTGATAATGATGATTTGTATTGTCCTGTTTTGCACCATTGTATTGCTGTAATAATAATTACTGTTTTTCTTGATATTTCACTATCATGATTGATATCAAATTTATTAATTTTGTTATTCATGTTTTATTTCCCTTTTGATTTTTCAAGATACTCCTATGATTCTGAAGATGTTTTCAATTTTTTTTTGTGTTGCTTCCCACAGGTCTGACATGCATCCACTTGGCAACTTTGATGAACAATGTTCGTCTCCTCAAGTACCTCACAGCACTTGGTGCCGATGTGAATGAACCAGATGGAAAGAGTGGTCGCACTGCTTTGCACTATGCTGTAGAGATGAACGAGTTCAACCTTGTTCAGGAACTGATCGCAAACTTGAATGCAAATGTTGATGCTGTGACCTTTGACCGCTGCACACCCCTGCATCTGGCAGCAGGGCGGGGCCACGAGAACATCACATACTTGCTGCTTGGAGCAAGCGCCGACACGCAGGTCCAGAACTTTGAAGGGCAGTTTGCCTACAATCTGACGGACAATGCTGAACTGATGTCGATGATGGAGCCGCAGCAACAGCCTGATTACACAAACCTTGTCTACTAATGACACTAAACAGTGAAATAGTCAAGGGTCCACTGACGAAATGGTGCTGCTGGCAGGCATCTGTGGTAGCTTCCAAGGCTGTGGAAGCCATGCACGCGTAGGCATCGACGCAATGCTGAGAGCATTGTAAAGCAAAGCCACATATACACAGAGTATTGCCGGAAGATGGGTTGAAATAGCCTACTTTCAAGTGTATGTATTGAAGTGTGCAGCATCAGAGTGATGCAGGGCAAAGTGTCTCAAACATGATATAGTCCATCCTTGCAATCAACATCAAGTCTGTTGCTCACAAAGATTGTGTGTATAGTGGGAAGTCTGGATGGTACAGTTAGCCTAGTTACTGTGAGTTAGTTAGTGACAGAGCAAAATATTTTTGCAAGAAGAGTTTAACCTGTTTAAAAACACACACACACACACATACAACTTTTTTTTTTTGGTAACAGGCACCAAAAGCACTGCTTATGAGCAAATGGGATGTAGTTATCACATTATTTTCTCTTCTTTTTTTTATTTCAAAGCATTTTTCACAGTTTTTGTAAAATATATATATATATATATATACATTTTGTCTTACTGTTCAAAGACGGTGACATACGGAAGACATCAGAAGGTGTAGCAAACTGAACCAAAGGCAACAATGATGACACTCGTTGTAAATAAGTTTCCCAACAAATGTTTGGTGAGAACTGTATATAATGTACATACTTTCTTCATGTATATATTTGCCGATATGCCAACAGGAGTGAATTTTAGAGCAAACCGGAATTGTATTCAATCATACCGACTCTACTACAATGCGTATCATGCAGATGAATATATATAAGTATATGTTTTGAATATACCAGTATTGTAACTTAGTCTAGTCTACCACCTCCCCAGCCGCTTACTGCAAAGGCAGGCAGTGCCAATCCTCTCACCATTATTTTTCTTTAATGTATGTGTATATTTGACAAATCTGTTCCAAGATTAAGTCACACAATACATTTCTACCTGAAAGAGAACATAGTGGATCATAGTGCTCAGCACAGGAGAAATCTGTCTGTCTGTCTGCAGTTATAATGGAAAATTGGAAAATGAAATGCTTGATGTGTCATGATTAGAACTCATATTTTTCGTGATGTGAGTTGAATTGCTTTTTATGTTTTCTCTTTGTTGCTGTAGGAAATGGGAAGATTCCATTCCAACTGAAATAGCCCAAGTAGCAAAGCAAAAATGAAAAGAAAAAGAAACTGTGTTTACTTAAAAGAAGTTGGAAAAACATGACAACAAACTTTCCCCGTGTTTCATAGAAGTTGCACCTGTCTGAGTGATAGGGAAGAATTTTTGAGCAGCAAGACAGAAGAACATGTGTTTTATATTGATTTGTGGCATTACAAGAGTGATGTGTCGTGCTCTTGTAGTGCAGATATGCTGTACAATACATGTACTGTGCATGTACAGTGCAAATCAAGAGATATCCTTGTGGAAGTTATCAAAATTTGAGGAAATTTTTGAAGTAGGAACTTCGAGTTGTAAAGCAGAGTATTTGTAAATACGAAATTCTCTTCTCATTATGTAACACCTGCACAGAAGTTCAAGTTTGTTTCATTCAGTAAAGAAGTGACACGTTATTTTTAAGGAGTTATCCCAAAATTACCCTTTCATGTTATAGAGATAATTACATACATTGAGCATACTACCCTTAGTTATTTTCAATAAAATTTCATCATCAACCTCATGATCTTTTATTTGTGGGACATACATTGTCTTTGTGTTGATTAAGACCTTAATAAAAACATGAATGATGAATTGAAAATGTATCTCTAGTGTAGTAACTGTATTTGTACAATTCTTGAGTTGTGCTAAAAGTTGTCCTCAATTATGGCAGTTTGATGTTTCTGTGTTTGAGTGCCTGTGTGGTATGATGTGTGATTCAAATTGCACTGTGTCTCTGTTCATAAATTTGTATTATGCTGAATTGCTGCAGATGATAGAGGAAATGAAAGACAAGAGTGTGTGAAGGGAGATATACAACACATGCTTCCCAACCATGAGGTGTAGAATCATTTCTCATTGAATGATATGCACATTGGCATGCCTTCCTCTTGTTTAATCGCACCAAGAAATGGAGAAAAAAACCCCCCCAACAACAACAGGTACATCATGTACATTCACGTTCTCACATGAAAACACAGACATATGAAAGATAACAATGAGAGAAATGGGCACCATCTACTTGCTCAAGTCAGTAAAGCGTTTTAGTATACGTGTCACCCCTGGGGCAAAGCAAGATACATATCTGTACATGCATCATGCGCGGGAAAGAAGGAACACGTGTGACAAGCACACTAGGCTTAATAGAGAAGAAGCATAATGCATGTATAGTACATGTACAATTAAACCGCCATATTTATGCGAACGGGAGAAGAAGGGAAATCCCCGCCACATGCCCAGATACAGTGCAAACAAGGATGCGAAGCCAAAAATTACCAAGTTGAATATGCGGTATGATATACAGAACACCCCTTCAAAGTCTATTACACCCAGCCTCTCCCCACCCCCTCCCTCTCTCTCTCTCCATCTCTCTCTTTCTCATTTAATACGTGTCAGTGTCTCTTAATCTGTCTCTTCTTTGTTCTTCTTTGTTTTGACTTAATTCATGTAGCTGGCGCTGGACTGATTATTAGTAAATTGTGATGACATACTTTGACCAATTAACCTACATTTTGTATATTCATATGGTCAATTGAAGGCGATACAGTAGGCCTACCTCCCAGTGACAGACCAAACAAAGCGTCTGGATTTTCCCTTACACTCTTTTTCCTCTCTCGTTATCGGGAAGTGAGGTAAATATTCAATCACAACCTAGAATGATCAAACAAGAGAGGATAAATCAAGCCCCCACGCGCCAGCACTCCAAGAGAGAAAAACGAAGTCCCAATCCTTGGTATGAAATAAGATAGCTACTAGTATATTACACAGTATATGTATAGTGGTCTCGATGTATAGGTTGGAGCATCTGTACAGTATGTCCCCCCCCCCAAAAAAAAAAAAAAAAAAAAAAATTACAATGGGACCCTCCGCTATGATATCTTTACAAATAGTGAATCAATCTAAATACAAATTCAGTGTATGAAACTATATCTCATTGCCCACATCTTACAGAAAACCCCATTCGATTTGGTTCAGTAGTCAAAGAGAAATGAGGAATTTTGAAGAGGATGTCGGGAATCTCTTTCGTCCAAGTTCTGTCTATTATTCACGCACAAGAGTATTGAATTGCTAAAATTGGAAGAATCAGACTCATGACATGCTTTACAACAATCCACATTTCTCTGTAACCGCTTAACCCAAATCGAATGGGGATTTCTGCAAAATAGAGCTAAAATGTTATATTTTAAGACCCCGAAGTATCATTGAAAAAAATAATCATATTTGGTATTATCAATGCGAAAATCTGATTGTAATATTTGGTGGGACATACTGTGCAGTATGTCCCCCTAAAAAATTACAATCACATTTTCGAATTGATAACACCAAAAAATAAATGATCGACCTGTCTAAGTGCTACTTCAGGGTCTTAAAATATAACATCTTAGCTCTATTTTACAGAAAACCCCATTCAATTTGGTTAAGCGGTCAAAGAGAAATGCGGTTTGTTGTAAAGCATGTCATGAGTCTGATTCTTCAAATTTTAGCAATTCAATGCTCTTGTGCGTGAATGATAGACAGAACTTGGACGAAAGAGATTCCCGACATCCTCTACAAAATTCCTCATTTCTCTTTGACCACTGAAGCAAATCGAATGGGGTTTTCTGTAAGATGTGGGTAATGAGTTATAGTTTCATACCCTGAATTCGTATTTAGATTGACTCACTTTTTTTTTAAAAGATATCATTGCGGGGGTCCCGTTGTAATTTCTTTTGGGGGACATACTGTATAATCTGAATTTAATATCACTGTATACATGTGTGCATGTGGGCAAGGTAATCAATAACTTCACTGCACTGCAAATACGACATTAGCAGCTGCCATACGTTGTCTGTAAGTGCCATTCCCCCCAAAAAAAATGATGAATCGAAAAATTTCATGGATTCCATGAACCGAAAACGTTTTCCAAAAAGACCTCGACGGTTGAGCAAGCAATGGTCATTATCATAAAAAAAAAATAGGCCTACCTTTCCCGGGAACAGAGAAACAATCATATCCATTCATGTATGAACGACGGAACCGAGAAGCGCAACTGGGAAGGAGAAGGGAACTTTTGCAACAGAAGTTTGCAAAAAAGAACTTTAGATAGGAAATTGAAATAAGACATATAAAGCAAAAACAGGGGATTATGCATTTAAGTCCAGAAAAAAACAACAACATATTTTTTAAAAGTGCAAAAAAAGTTCGTATACGTCAATCGGGTATAATCTGTATACATTAAATGTATCAAAATTTATAATTTTCCATATGCAGCCATGTGGTTAAAGTATCAAATCATATGAATCACACATTATTCTCTCAGGTATTTATGTAAGACTGATGATGATTAAGGTCGAATGGGATTCATGAAATACCGAGGAAACATCGAGTGATCTAAAACATGTAAAAGTCATTTTGTTGTCTCACGACAGGCCCGTAAATTATAGACCATTAAGTAGAAGTAATATGATATGGATAGAAATTCAAATGAAAAGTCACAAACCTTGCATATCTTCTTGGTATAGTGTATCGTCCACCAAAGGCCACAACTGATGAGTTTGAAACCATGGAGTGTAATTTTGAAAATGTTTGTACTGTAAGAGATAAAGTGCTAATTAAAGGAGATATGAATTGTAACATGTTAACCAATAATGTATTGTCACAGAAAGTAACACATATGTGTGAGGCTTTACAGTTTAACCAGCTGATTTCAAAACCAACTCGCATTACTCCGTTCAGTAAAGCATTGATTTGTTTGTTTGTTTGTTTGTTTTTTTTTTTGTATCTCAGTCTCTCGGCTCATTAACATCTTGTGTTCAATCTGTTGGTGACCACTCTTTGATAATATTATATGCAATCCTTTCAGAAAAATATCTTAAATCTCATCCTAAAATTTCGAAAATGAGATCTTTTCGCAATTTTGACTCTGAAAAGTTCATACATGATTTATCTTCTGTAAACTGGGACTGTGTTTTATCAAGCAAATAATATCGATTCTACGTGGCTGGACTTCACAGCAAAGTTTGTTGAACTGTGCGATAAACACGCCCCCTACGTCAGTATAATAAGGAACTTTCAAGGGATAGAGATTATTACAAATCAAAATTTGATCATTGTAAGTCTGTTTCCGATACACGATCTATGCAGCATTTTTGGAAAGAATATAAGCACATCGGCAATAAGATAAACGATATGAATAAGAAATTGAAACGGGAATATTATTGTAATGAATTTCAGAGTATTATGAAGAAGGATTTAAAACAGAAGTGGAAGGTTATTAATGATCTTTTGTTGAAAACTAAAAGTGAAACAGAATATAAGTTAGAATATGAAGGAAAAGTTATAGAAAACACTTATGAAATCGGAAATGTTTTTAGTCAGATATTCAGTACTGTATCGGATAGAATAAATAGATCAACTATATACACGAAACCGAAATCAATATGACGAGGAAAGCTGTCTCCACGATGTACCTGTAACTGACAGCATTTCGTCTTTTACAGATATCACAGAAGAATTTGTATTAAAAGAATTGAAGAGTATTGATGTATGTAAAACTTGGTCTTTATGGAGTGCACCCATTATTACTCAAAGTAGCTGCGGAAACTGTTGTATAACCGTTAACTTTTATATTCAATTGTTTCTTTAAAATGGGAAGTAAACCAAAAGATTTTGAATCTGCCAAAATAATTCCTACATATAAAAGTGGTGATAAAACATATACCCTTTGAATTAGAGACCTATATCTATTTTGTCAATAGTAAGTAAGATTTTAGAAAAAGGAATTTATAAACGGTACTGTTGTATATGAATATTTGAATGAACATTCGTTACTTGCCAATAATCAATCTGGTTTTCTACCTTTACATTCTACAAATTCTTGCGTTCTTGATATAACTGAACATATCTTACAAAACATGAACTGTGGATTTATAACAGGTGGCGTATTTTCAGATCTTCGGAAAGCTTTTGATGTCTCACCACATGATTAACTGTTAAGAGGAAATGTGGTTATATGGTATAAAGGGTACAGAGTATAGATGTTTCGAGTCATATATTACAGGCAGATCTCAATGTGTTTCAGTCAAAGGTATTTTGAGTGACTCACTTGTGGTGAAAACAGGAGTCGCCCAAGGTTCCATCCTTGGGCCATTGATTTTTAGTATGTATATTAATGATATCTGTGAAGTGAAGTATATGCCATTGACAAAACTCTCATTAGTTATTATGCAGATGATACTGTAATATTTTTGCAAGGCAAAAAACCAAGGAAGAATTACAGATTATATTACAATCTCAGTTTGATAATATTATGATAGTTGATTGGATTGATTATAGAAATGAAATGTATATTAATGTTGACAAAACGAAGGTTATGATATTTGGCTCTCTCTCAAAAAAAAAAATAAGAAATTGTAATATTGATAAAATGTAATAATTTGAGATTGGAAATTGTGGATAAAATGAAATATCTCGGGGTTATTAATCTTTGATCCTCATATGAAATGGACAAAATATGTTGATAACCTTGTAAGTAAACTTTCCTGGGTAACAGTAAATATTTATAGAATTAAATCATATTTGAATCAGAAGAATTTGATTGATTTATATTATGCTATGTTTGTTCCTCATTTGGATTACTGTAGCATTATCTGGGATAATACGACAAAATGTATAATATAATGAGATTACAACGTGTTCAGAACAGATAGAATGATATTAAATGCTGATAGATATACATCAACTGACATTAAAGGTCATAATTGGCAATCGGTGCAACAACGGACTAAATTCAATCATTGTATAATGATGTTTAAAATTATCAATAATCGCACACCTATGTATATATTTAAAGAAACCCATTTCCAATAGACCGATATAATACAAGATATGCTGCAAACAATCCTCTTTTTGTTCCTAAACCACGTACAGATTATATGAGGTCAACATTTTCGTATCAAGGCACGTTGCATTTCAATATGTTACCTATTCAAGTCCAAACTTCTGTGTCGTTTGAAAATTTCAAGAAAAAATGTGTAAACGTTTAAGTTTTGACTTTTAATTTTTAATACTTATATGTTCTTGCCATCTGAGTTTTTACCCAAATCAAACACTGAATACGTATTTATGTACACATTTTTGTGTAGTTTGATTTTTTAAAAATTTTAGTTGGATATATTCTTTGCGACCGTATGCACTTTTTTTTTTTTTAACCAAAACATTTTGCTGCAGCAACTATTATCGGGAAAAGGGGGCGGGTGGGATGGGGGATAGGGGATAATGGATGGATCACACTTGTTGGTCTTTCAATCATGTGTGATATTTTACTGGTTATGATAAATTTTTACTGTTATTTTGAATGTAAGACGTACTTTAATTCTACATTGTTATATCTTATTCATCTTATATCATATTCAACTTTATATTTTGATTGTTATTTTATCTTAGTATATTGTATTGTATAATGTATGATGTATTGTTATGGATTGTAACATTGTATTGTCCAAAATTTGTTTCAAATTGTAAACTGTATTTTAATATTCTTTATGTAATACAGGGCTCTCTTGTAAAGCAGTTTTATGTACTGAAGAGACTACCCTGTATAAAGAACACAGAATAAAGAAATAAATAAATGAATTATGGGGGTGGGGTTATAATTGGAAAAAAGTGCGCCCTTACACGTACCTTTATTACCGTATGCCCCCCCCCAAAAAAAAAAAGAAAAAGAAAAAAAAAAGATACATTGGGACTCTCCGCAATGATAACTTTGAAATCATATAGTGACTCAATCCAAATACAATTTCAGGGTATGAAACCATATACATGTAGATAACTTATTACCCATCACATCTTATACAGAACACCCTATCCAATTTGCTTCAGTGGTCAAAGAGAAATGAGGAGTTTTGTATAGAGCATGTCAGGAATCCCTTCCCTCCAGGTTCTCTCCATTGTGGTCCCACCTCACATCCAACTGGACCCCATGGAAGACCAGCTTAACGTACTGAATATGGGCTATCCAGCCATCTTCTCAGATGGAAAATGAACAAACAAACAAACAATATGTAGTTCCAAGAGCATCCAAGTGCTAGACTTGCGAAGAATCAGACCCATGACATGCTTTACAACGATCCACATTTCTCTGTGATCACTATATAATCCAAATCATAACCAAATTGAATGGGGTTTTCTGCAAAATACAGCTTTAGATTCCCTGACAGTGCCCCTAGCGGGCTACTTTCTTAGAGGGATGATAAGCAAGTATTTTTCTAAATCTTTAAACGATAATTTTGTTCGACGTATGAATCATACGTCATGAAGAAAAGTCTCGCGGATCATCATTATTTATAATCAATATCATCTATAAACTATATCATACCAAGTTCAGCATCGTGGATTCGTGTTTATGAAGATGTCAACCACCTCTTTCAGGTTGATCACTTCCTGGTATTATGAATGTGAAAGAGTGCAAGAGACGTTAGTCGAGTGTTAATGGTCGTATATCACAGAAATGTTTTTGTGGGGGTGCAAAAAAAGAGGATTATTTTCAAAATCGGGGAAACACGCAAGCAAGGGGACTGTGTGAAAGGGAAGAGGTATTCTCTCCCACGCTAGGGGCTTTTGTATATTTACAAAAATTCAACGATCTTTGGCACACACTTTTGATAGAATGTTTGGGACATTTTCAATAAAAAAAAAAGTATAACGGCGATATATAGTGACCCATATTGGAGAGGGTGTGTGTGTGTGTGTGTAGGGAGGAGGATATACCTCCTCCCCACGAGGGAGCTTTGCATTTCTAGAATTAAATTAAACGATCTGGTCAGTGCCACACTCTTGGTGGAATATAATCATAGAAAAATTTCAGTCAAGTCGGTTATGCAATGTATATAAATCTAAAAAAGTTGCAATAAAAAAAAAGCACCAAACAAACTAAATGCTGCATATTTTCAATGATTTTACATTTTTCTCAACAAGGGGGGGGGGGTAGGATATGCCTCATAATACATGAGGGAGCTCTTGTTCATTTAGAATTGAATTTCAACGATCTGGTGCACACTTTTGGGTGCCCTGATTTTGGAAATTTTCAATGAAATAAATGAGAAAATGAAATGATATTCGGTGAGGGGGGAGTGTTGAGTCGAGTTATTTTCTCATTTACTGATCAAATAATTTGATAATCTTTAGCGCAAGGGATTGAGCTGGGGGAGGGGGTTGTGTGGGTTTTTCTCTTTTTTAGATCGTGTTTAATTTGAAATACAAAAATATTGTTGGATTTGGATCTTAAGGAAGAAGTTTTCATCTTGATTAGTTTCAATTGATTAAACCAAAGGGACTGCACAGTACTGGTTGAGGCGAGGATTCAGCTTGCAACGTTTTGCGAGATATTTAGAAACCACTCTTTTATGAAATATTAAAGAGCATACAACTCTAAGGGGAATCAAAAGTTTATTTGATGAAAATCTGTTTTGAAATGACTGAGATATCTAAAAACGAGGAAAAACAAAGAGATCCTAATAAAAGTCGTGGCCTGTCAATTTTATTAGGATAGCTTTTTTGGATATCTCTCCCCCCCCCCCCCCCCCCCCCCCCCCGTTATTCGAGCAGTTTTGATGCGAATCCACCAACTTCTCTATCTCTACGGGGATCTGTGGAAAACGTTCATTCAAGATCCCTGATGGTTTATTTCAAGCTTTGATCCTCCGTAAATATGTTTGGACTGAGAAAAACATTGATTTTTAGAATTTTAAGATGCATGTTTTAATGAGATTAGCCCAGGCTGGAAGGATCAAGAGCAACCGAGGATTCAATCCTGGGCCCCGTCTTATAAAGCCTTCAAATCAATCACAAGTCCCCAAATCAATCGCAACTTGCATTGCAGCACACACAAATTACGAAAACTTATGATTGATTTCTATCGCAAGTCTTTATAAGACAGGCCCCAGATCGATGAACAGGCTCTGACTTACAGCATCGCTCCGAAAAAAGCAAGGAGTTGCACCCCACAGATAAGAGTTCTGTGTTGCACCCCCGTGCCGATCCCTCTTTATGCTTATTGGTGATTAACGCGTAGACAGTATTCTTCGTTCCCGCAGAGTAACCGCGCACTTTCTGTACGCGCCTTTCTTCTGATGCTGTCTATTATCTTCTCGTTAGTAATGTACGTGCGGTCGATTTATTTCTGCGCGACCCGGAAGTGCGTACTAGGCGATTCAAACGCGGGAAATAAGAAGAGCACTGCCGTGTTAGTGAGTGGGACAGCAATCCTGAGCGTGGTGGCTCAGCTGGCTGAACCCGTCGCGGCCGTAACTACAGGCGTCAACCCTGCGTGCCTGGCATCCTCCGTACTCGATGAGCCAGCGGAGCTCGCGGAATAACGTCCAGTCCAGTCTGTACCCAACTTCATCTTTAGACTAGCTCAGTCATTTCACGAGTTCAACATGACAAACATTAGCGAAAATGAACTCTCTGAACAATTTGAGACATTTGGTGTGACGATTGACGACCCAGATGTTGTAGACAAACGTAAGTTCATGATAAATTCATCGTTCAATTGTAAAGGCGCGGGCGCACTCAGTCAGGGCAGGGCAATGCACTCACCAGCATACAGTACAGGGCAGGCAGGCCCAGTTTGTGCCTGATAATATTTAGCTTGTCTAAACGTTTATGTACGGCACGGGTATTGTACCTTAGTCCTTGTCCTTACTTGTCCTTACCATTATCTTTAGTAAATGCCTGCCTGTAAGTAGAATTTTTATAGTGGCATCAATTAGATCTATCATGATCATGGCATGACCACATGGGGAAAGCTAAATAAATCAAGTAAATGGATGTTGCCACTGTCACTGACACTGAGCTGTATTTCAATCGAATCATTTCGTCAGCTGTGTTGTACTGTGCTTATACATAACTGTGTAAAAGAGACTAAAGTGATACCAGGTATCAGTGATATTTTGATATGATAGGTGCTCTAATGATGATATGTATCCTCTTTGTCAACTTCTTCTTAGCCGATGTAGAAATGTAGACAATATGTAGGATTAAGGAACTAGTAGGTGATCAACCCAAGTCCCCAAACAAAGCCCATGCACACCCTAATCTAACTGCGACCAGCCCGGGATAACTGTGTTACGGAGCGCCCTGGGGTTAACCCTAACCTAAATTCCAATATGCAGATTGCAAGACTAAACCATGTAACTACTTAAACAATTCCGCAAGTTTGAATCAAGTTGATGCTGTAATTAAGAATATAGACTCAAATCAACTCTTTTAATACACCTTAAGGTCCTTAGATGGTCGCAAGAGTCATCGGGTGCAACATTTTATTGCTTGAATATTGTCATCTTGCGTAGATCTAGACTCTATGTGATGGTTGCAACATCTAAAACTCTTGCCAGCCAGGTGCCAGTGCCTGCCATGATCACCTGATGGATGTTGCAGACAGACATTCTCTAAATTTACTAGCACAGACAGCATGGCATACCCGATATAAACTCTAGGTCTGGATCCAGACACCTAGCGTAATCTAAGTAAGTTTGAGTACCTAATTTAAAGCTTCTTGATGTCTTGATCACCTAACTTACAGGCATGATGCCACTTGTGAAGCAGTGTTACTGTTTATAGCAGAGTGTGTATCTATATAGAAACCCTCACAATGTCCACACAACCTTATCAGCAGTTAGCACCCCCTATCTTGAAGATGTACAATGTACGGTACAACCTTGTATGAACACATTTCTCTGAGGCTTGGGTAACCTATGTTAATTTTATTGTAATGATTTAGTGGAAAAAATGCCAAAGGGTATTTCTTTGGAGAAAAGAAACAAACCCAATAATAGTCATGTTTTCCCCAAATGAATAAGGCCAATATTGTAAACAGGACAAACCAGCTGTTGGAACCAAAGTGTAAGCCATGGCATTTTGCAATCTTAGTTAATTCTGCTCACTACATTCTTTTTTTAAAACACTATTCACAGTGAAGGAGTTCTGTATCGTGTATAAACTGACGGTGGAAGATTGTGTGGCAGAATGGATCGCCTTCTCCACAACCCACAGTGGCCTACCAATCAATGCAGACACCTTGGATCAGTTAGAACGCGAGGTGAGTTTGACTTCTGTACCAAATTATTCAGAGAGATGATACTGCTATCATCACTTGATTCCATTTTACTCTCAGCTAAAGGAAATGTAGCCTTTTTTGTGCGATTTCGCTGTGCTCAGTTTGACTTTCATGAGTAAAATCAGACAAATATAGTGGAAAAGATTAATCAGATTTAGACATAAGTCAGAGATGAATGGAATTTCAAAGTTCTCTCCTATAATCATGGAATGGTGATATTGTTCACAAGCACATTATTTGTAGATTCATAGTTGAAGCAATATACACTGAACGCCTCATAACTCTCCAGTTGGTGTGAGTACAATATGTTTTTATTCAATCATAAAGCAATAGTATTTCCCCAGCTGTAAAATTCATCATTGCTAGGTTATTTAATAGTGCAACACATCAAAAATTTCATCTGAAGGATATGAATCTTTTTTAGTCGTTTCAGGACAAGTAAATTTGGTGAAGGTTTGTGTGTGTGTTTATGTTTGTGTGTGTGTGTGTGTGTGTGTGTGTGTGTGTGTGTGTGTGTCAATGGGGGACATGTAATGCCATACCATTATCACCTCATCTAAAGTGAATATAGTATATATGGCTGTGACTGATGTCAATATTTTGTGAAAATATGAAACTTTAAAGTTCCATAATTATCACTGTAGGTCCAATTTTGGTGAAAGCTCTATCATGTTTGCCTGTGATTTTATTCTTAAAATCAGTTTCTTCTGATAATCTGAGAAAGTTGTATCAATATAAATAGGCCTGTGTATTATGCAGTTTGGTACTTGAATTCTGTGTGTGTGTGTATGTGTGTGTGTGTGTATGTGTTGTATGCATGTAACATAATTATATGAATCTACATCCAATTGCTTTTGTAACATTAAGCCATCATCTTTTTATCTACACGAGCATTTATTTCTTATTCATTTTGCCCCCCCCCCCCCCCCACCAGTCATTAGGGAAGAGACTCAACCAGGTGAAGACCCCCTCCAGTCAGAAACCAACGACCCAGCAGAGCTATCAGATGTATCCTTTTCAGTTTCGTGTTCATTTTGTTTTCTTTTTTTATCATAAGGATGGATTGCTGCATTTTGTATTTTAAAGCAATCTGAAGACACATTTTTTTTTTTTTTTTTTGTCAATGGCAACATTTGTTTCGAAGAACAACATTCTCAGTGTACATGAATCTTACATGGTACATGTGGGTATTGTCTTTCACTTTGCCTTTTGTTTGAGGATTCTCTTTATGTGACAATTTGTTATCTGTGACCTTTGCTAAGAGCTTCTCTGAACTCATGCTGCAAATTCACAAAGAAGTATCGAAAAATAAACCCAAAATGTAAATAAACTATACCAAAATTATTCTTTGAAGAAAAGCGTCTCATATTTTCATATGAGTAAGCCATTCTGTGGCACTAGTGAACTGTCCATCTTCTTCAAGATGTTGTTTCCATGACAACATCACCTTGCTATTAAAGGCTGTTGGATGATGACGAGTCTGAGGATCTCCTGGATGCCTACACACCGGGGCCAAAGGCGCGGCAAAAGAGGGTCTTGACCACTCCGGACACGTCCAGTAGTAAAAGGACTCCGCTAAGAGAGCAGAACAAGATGGATGCGAGCCCAGCATCCTCCAGTGGCTCCATCTCTTTGTAAGTCATCTGAATTCTTTGCTCCCAAGACTAATTGTTACCCATTCATATTCTGCATCCAAGATGGATCTATCATGTTGATATCAAATAAATTCTTAATTTCTGTTTGTTACAGTAATTGATTCTACTTGAATTAAAAAAAAATAGCTTCAGTCTCCCACACTTCCTCAGTGCTGCAAAAAAAAAGGCAAAACAATGCTATAAACATCAGTGTCAACATGTGGTTAGGCAAGGTTATGATTAAGAATGAAAAGAAATCTGATACTTCTTTTTTATGCAGGTTGAGGGAAATGGCAAGATTTGCAAAATCTATGAAATCAAGAGCTTGGCAGTCTGTATGGCATAAATCTTGACCAGATCGAACTTGGTTCTACATATCTGACTCTTAAGATTGTTTATCAGTGAGGACATGCTATTCATCTCTTCTCCCAATTCAAGTTGGTTATTGAAAAAGGGAATAATAGAACATGGCAATGATGTCATGTGTTTCGTTTGATCAGATCATCGACTCCCTCACAGAAGTACAGCAGCCGCAGCAAGTCCGGGGAGGTCGTGGCCAGTTTTGGACCGGTCACTACTGTGAACTGGGAGGGCTCTGGTCTCGGACAGTGCTGTGTGACCCGTGGCGAGATGAGCCCCTGTGTGCAGAAGGCAGAGAAATATAAGTACATGATGCAGAAGATCAAACGCAAGGCTGAAGGTTTGTTTGTATGTTTAAATTTATTTTATTTTATTTGCACATGAAATCCTTTTTTTTTTTTTTTCAGAGGGGCAGTGAATACAATATTTCAACAATAAAAACAACAACAATAATGAGCAAAGCAATCAATCAATCAAATAAAGCCCCATACTCTGTGCTGTTTTACTGCAAGTAAAGGAGACCTTGATTTTCAGAGTTGGGTTGTTTTTTTGACATCTGTGTCCCGAGTGTCATCTTCTTTCTTGTGAAAGTATTGTCATTCTGCAGACTTCACATTTTAGGTGCATCACAGGCTCCCAATGGAATGTCATGTCATGTCATATTTTTGTGAAATGTCTTGTTTGTAATGACATACAGTATTTGTAGATGTTTTGTGTTTCAGTGTACCTGAAGGACAGAAATGTGCATTAAAGTTGTGCAATTTTTTTTTTTCAGTGCTGAACGAGGTGATAGAAGACATGTCAAAAATGTTGCAAGAGAAATACAGCATTGAGAATGTGGCTCATCTAGCATTGCCTATCCAGGTAAGTTTATTTTATTTTTCTCTGAAAGCTTGTTTTGTCAATGAATTGATATATTAAATGACCCAAAAAGTGTACCATGCTAACCATGGTTCATGGCTGGCATTGCATGTAGAGAGTGGATACTTCATGCCTAGCTCAACAATAATGAAATTGGGAGTAAATCCATAAAGTTCCATTAACCACATCTCTGTTGTTTGATGTTGCATTTCTTTTTTTTTTTGCTATTCATTTTGAGTGTTTCAGAAGGTAGCATAAGTAAATTCACCATCATTTGAGTCTTTAGTTGTTCATATATAATTCTTTGTTTTTGTCGGAAAATTTTCAAAAGCCTCCTAGTCGCTAAATTTATAATTGATTCTAGAATTGGGAAACACATAGACGATTACAGTTCCAGTTTCTTCCTCAAATTGACAATTATCAGTATGTTTCTTTCTTTCTTTCTTTCTTTCTCATTTTGTGCAAAGTTAATGAAGTCTACCAGTTCCATCAACTTTGTTTTCCCATGTAAGATATGCAGTGAAATTCAGAGTTGCCATGATGAAAAGATGGTAGTTTCTGCAACAAAATTCTCCCAGGATTAGATAGGTTATAAATGAGATCAAAATGCGATAATGCAATGGAAGGCACGTTATAATGATTTAATTTGACAGTGAATGTATGCATTTGATTTTATGTAGTCATCTTATGTACAAGTGCGTAAGTTGTTTGTTTTGAATTCACTTCCATATAATCACACCTCCACTGATGAGAAATGAGTGACTACATGTGATAGTCTGTTAGATGTAAGCATTTGTGCCCATGCAACTTAGCTTAAATTGCATGGCTATTGAGGGCTTTTGGTTTATTTCCTAACTCCTCCCTAGCTTAACTTCACCCGAATGTCAATGAATCCACACAGTTGTAACATATTACAACAGTACACAGATACCACAGAATTTGAAATGATCATGGAAATCCTATTCAATGGCAATTATCTGATCAGGACATTCGTAAAACACATCCATAAAACTCTAGGACTGATGTATGCCATCACAGCCAGGAATTACTGGAGGAAGGTTTAGCAATTACTGTAAAAGTGGAAATTTTCGCAGTGTTGAAATTTTCGCGCATTTCGCGCAACCCAAAACTAGCGCAAAAATAAAAGCATGTGAATATTTTTGCGTGCCATATGTTCCAGTAGTTGATGTCTTGATTCCGCGGAATTAAAAACACACGAAACTCTTCTTACCCCGCCGAGCGTGAAAAATTAGTCGTGCGAAAATATCCACTTTCACAGTTGTTTGTTTTCGATGAATAGGAATCAGAGACTATTGTCGGTAGGATCTGCTGTGACAGCAACGGGCGGCTCAATGCCCAGTCTGTGATGATGGAGGGGTCGGTGGAGTCATCAGCGGGCAAGCAGACAGCCATCAGCCTTGCAGAGGTCAAGGCCTACTCGCTGTTTCCGGGTCAGGTCGTTGCCATGGACGGTGTCAACAGCGCAGGGGTGAAATTTGTGGCCTCTAAAATCTACCCGGTAAGTTCTATTCCAACTCGTGCAGGCATTTCTTTCTGTGCATTTCCATAGGGGGGCCTGTTTACTGAAAGCACTGCTAGCTTCTGTGTGTAGAGATTCCTGCAAAGGCATAGCAATGAAACTAAAAATTAAGATCCATTATAGGGCAGCTTTGAGCCTCCCCTACCTTAAAGTAAACTCAGAACATGCGCTGTGTCCATAATTTAGGTTGACAAACACTTTAAACATATATGTGCATATGTATGATTGAGCATGTGCTTTTGTATCTGTCATACATCACCCTCCAATGTAAATGCTTTGTTTGCATGGGTTCTTAATACCCACCATAATGAAAGTTGGTTTGTTTGATTGTTTCAGTATGGGTTGGAGTGATGACATTTGATGTGTAACCATGAAGAAATGCTCTTTGATATTATGTAAACTTGCTATTGTTCACTTTTCCAGGGGGTGATGGGTGATTTCCAGCCGATGTGCCAAAGTGGTGGTCAGAGAGACGTCAATCTCCTCATAGCAGCTGGTCCTTTTAGTCCGTCGGACGCCATGAGCTTGGAACCACTGGAGGATCTGGTCCGGGTCATAAAGAAGACCAGGCCTGATGCCTGTATTCTGGTAAGTGGTCTCAACTGGACCTCTCTATATCCACTTACAATGTATCAGGCTCTATCAGGCTCAGGCTCAGAGTTTATTATTATGTGTTATTTCCAACCTTATTGAGTTAATTATCATTGTTATTATTATTATTATTATTGTTGTTGTTATTATTATTATTATTATTATTATTGTTGTTGTTATTATTATTATTGTTATTATTATTATTGTTATTATTATTATTATTATTATTATTATTATTATTATTATTATTATTATTATTATTATTATTATTATTATTATTGTCATTATGATTATTATTATTATTTCAATTTCAATTTCAATTTCAGAATCCAGACACAAGTCATGATGCCATGTGTTGCTGTTCATGCATTTAATGTTTACCTTTGGAGTTATTTACTATTTTGTTGCTCTCAGCTCTTGAATCATTTTGCCCTGATCCTGCCGGAACATCATCTTTGTGTTCTCTGAAATTGGAAAGATTTGGAATATGAGGGCTCTTGAAATATCGTGACAAGACTGGCTTTTGTGAAAAAAGATTGTACAGATACAAGATCTGTCATTAATGGCATGAATTGCTGTAAAACTAGTCTAAAGTTTACTGTTGACTAGGCTGTAAACTAATGAAAACGGCATATGTACCAGATTATACTAAACAACCCTTTGCAGTTTTTACAGTGAATTTTATTATCTGATATTACTATCTCTTGCAAAACATTCCTCATTTCATTGTTATTTGTTTTCATTATGATTTTTAAAAATGCTTTATGTTGGTATGTAACAGTTTATATTCAATTGTGTGATGGGATACCATTCATTGTCCTGTAAAAATTGAATTCACAAAAATGTATGTTTTTATGTATTTACAATTGTGCTTTTTGAAAATATTTGATAGTTTGCTAGTATTTACCACTGTTTGATCTTCAATCTCAACAGATTTTATATTGAATAGTAGAATTGTTGAGAATAACAAATGTTTGTCATTCAGCTGATATGCCTCACTCTCTTCACCTTGCTCTTTATATGTTTGCTGCTTCACCAGATTGGACCATTTGTGGACGTTGAACATAGCTTAGTCAAGGTGAGTTTTCTTTCATAAACTCCTGCCTCTCTGTCACTCATTCCCGTTTCCTTTCACATTTTATTATGTATTGGTACACCTCATACTTTATTTAAACATGGCTTGTATCTAAATGTCACAGCCGTATGATTTAATGCAATCTCACAAATGTATTTGTGTCTCCCCAGGAGGGTTCCCTTGGAGAAAGTTACGACAGAATCTTCAATGACATCATACAGGCCATTGTTAAGAAAACTGAAAGGTAAATTTGTCATTGTAAGTGTCTTTAAAGATTTATAATTTTATGAATCACCTTAGTACAGTTTCATTTATATGTCTGTACTGTTGTGAATCTTATTTAAAGTACCATCATCCCCAAAGCTGGTGCTTACTTTCTGAGATGAAATATTTTCAGTATTTTATTCTTGTACGTACTTGGTATGCAAAGTAGCTGCTTCATTCATGGATAGGCTGGTGACATCCTTTGTATCAACTCAGAAAATGTTTTATTAGTGCTCTGCCTACTCTCTTATGTGAAAATACTTTAAGTGCAAACTATTGATGATTGGCCAAACTGTCTGAGTTCATTCTGTTTTCACTCTATAGTGAGAATGTGTAGAGGAACCATTTCAAGATGATACACTGAAGCAATACCATGACACAGAGCCGTACCTGTTGATACAACCACAATTCAGTGTTTGGTGATATTCATTAAATGAATAGAGAATAATGCTTCATATCAGAAAAATGTTTGCTTTATTACTGACGGCTGTCTCATGTTGCACTATTTTGTTCCTCTCAGTGTTGGATGTGAACTAATTTTCCAGCCATCACTGCGAGATGCTCAACACCATTTTGTCTACCCCCAGCCTCCATACCCAGAGATGAAAAACCAGCCCAAGGTAAAACATATCTAAATGCTCGCATGTGCGGAATAAATATTTCATCAGTTGTTTGTATGTATGCATGATCTATTTGATGCAGTTATGTGATATAAATTCATAAAAATGCATTTTTATTTATTCATACACACAGGTTATTACACCTGATGTCTTAATTGAGATTCCATACTTTACTGTGATTATCAACAGCTAGCAAATGCATTGACTACTCTAAATGCCATATGTTTCATGGTGTTATTGTTTATTTTTTATTTATTTATTTATTTATTTACTTATTTATTTTTATGTATTTATTTAATTTTTTTTTTTTTTTTTTTTTGGGGGGGGGGGTGAATTTTATGAGGAGACTGGTATTTTCTAAACTGATAGCATGCCAAACTATTGCCTCCCATGACACAAATGCAATGTATGTCAGTTTGCATGTGGGAAATTGCTAACTTTGCTCCATTCGCAAATTCAGCCAACTGCAAATTTTATCATCTTATATATACTGGTAGTTAAACTTGTACAATTGTCTAGCAGATACTTTTCGAGACACTCTGTGGCATCCAATGGGCTCGGTATTTTGTCCACGGCCTCTAAAAAAAAGTCATTTTGATGGAGACATGCTTAATCTTCACCCATTTAATGTAATCCTGTCATTACATTTGCTTATTTTATATTTTCTCTTTTTTTAATTATTATTGTTTGAGGTTTTTTTATGTAAATAGTGAAGAGATGCAATCAACAGACATATCACCTTATCTTTACTATGTCCCAAACTTCTTGGCAGATACATATATGATTTAAGATATTTCCACCATCTCCTGCCAATATGTTTATGAGAATAGTTTCAAATGTTAAAATCACTAAGCATGCCTGGATTGAAGCAGTTGCAAAAGAAATGCATTGCTGCAATATCAAACATATCAAAAGTGATTCTCTCACTTTTCTCTTCTCTTTGTTTTCTCTACAAAGCGGGTTCACTTCATTGCAGAGCCAGAGATGATCTCCATCAATGGTGTTACCATAGCAACCACATCGACAGATGTCCTATTCCATCTTAGTAGGGAGGAGATATCCTGGTAATCATCACAATCCTCTTAATTATTGTTGACAGTTCTACAAACTATGCACAAAATCATATCTATTCCTATTGCACTCTACACGAAACTCAAGTAAAATTTGCACTTAATTTGTATTTAATAGTACCATAGTTTTACTTGTATGGGAGAAATTTATGTATGTCGTAAATTTCACTGTTTTGTAATGCCGAGTTTGCTCGCTTTCCCGATTTTTGCAGTCCGCCTGGATCGTCTGATCGTCTGGGTCGTCTGGTGAGACACATTCTCACCCAGCGCAACTTCTATCCTCTCTACCCTCCTGCTGAGGAGGTGCCGGTTGACTACGACAAATTTTCCCGCTTTGCAAAGATGGCGTGTGCTCCCCACCTCTTCATCTGCCCATCTCGTTTACGCTTTTTTGTCAAGGTGACCGTCACGTTTATTTCCATCCACTCAAATATTTCTTTAGATAGGAGTTATGTGTTCGAGATTATAACAAGTTCAGGTGACAGCTGGCTATATCATTTAAAGCCAGTGGCATAATTTTTCTTCTTTCCACATGATGCCATTGATTACTGTAAAAGTGGAAATTTTTGCGGTATTGAAGTTTTTGTGTATTTCACACAACCAGAAGCTAGTGCGAAGATAAAGACATGCAAATATTTTTGCTTGTTTTGTGTACCACTATTGAATGTCTTGATTCTGCGAAATTAAAAACATGCGAAATTCATCTTACCCAGCCCAGCACAAAAATTACTTGCGCTGGAATATCCACTTTTACAGTATTTGTGACATGTGTAAAATACTTCTTTGGAGGGAAGTTATTGATAGGTCATTGGCCTTCTGTTGTTCAAGCTGTATTTTGCCAGGAGACCACGGACAGAAAAAAATGATAAAAATAACCGAAAGATTCAAAGGATTTTTCTCACCTCCCTTTTAGGTACAGATAATGAGTTCTACATACCATGCACCAATTAAAATGTTAAATTTTTGTTTTGTTTTGCTATTGTTACTATTTTTTATGCATATTTGCTGAAATTTTAATGCAGGAAATTGAGGGAGCTGTGTGCGTCAATCCAGGCCTCTTGACCAGTGGCCAGGTGGGAGGAACCTATGCCAGGCTGGTCATCAAGAGCCAGGACTCTGGTCAGGACAGCAAGACTGACCACTCCGTAGCTGACCGGACGGCTGTGGAGATTGTCAGGATATGAAGCAAGAGCCACTGCCTAACCTCCCACATGCTGTATGTTAATTGGTACATGTATAAGCTAGCTGTAACGTCATTACCATATGCCCCAGACACATAAAATTTTCAAACAGTTAAGTGCATTTTATTTATCACACTGCTATTTTGCTACTTGTAGTCTGACTCTATAACCTAATGGTGGATTTTGTTTTGATTTATTGTTGTTTTTTCATCAGAATTTCCCAATTTTCACCCAAACTCTTGTAAAGACACTATTGTCAGGATAGCATTGGGTCAGTTTCAGCTCAAACTAAACTGCATTCAAAAGAAGTGTTAGGAATGGAATTGCTCATATTTCCTTTGACTTTTATTTTTCAGCATTCCCCTTTACATTAGTTTGAAGTTTTGAATGAAAAGCAGACAATCAGGCCATGTTTAAAGCACTTTTGAAAATATTTCTGTCTAGTTCAAGGGATTCAGTATTATGATGTAAACAATCAGATCTCTCTGTGCTCACTGCGTGCAGAGCATTCGTAGCAACATAGTTTTGGAGTCATGATATTGAATGCATTGACGTGCGGGGGATTCCCCTTCGCTCTTGTGCATTTGCGCTCTAACGAAACAATAACAATTGCTGGCTCGTCTGAAGCTGAATGCTCTATTGAGCTGTAGTACTCAGAACATTCTAGCAACATAGCTTTAGGATCTTAACGTTAGGCGCATTCACTTTCTGGGAATTCCCCTTCGTTCTTGTGTATTTGTGCTACGACAGACGAAACTTAGGAAACAATAATGGCTGGCTCGTCTGCAGCTGAACACCCCAGGGGGCTGTCATACAATTGATCCTGCCTGTTTGGCACTGTGCTCAAACTTTGTCTGACATTGTTGGTGCCTTGAAAATACCCCTCGGGAATCTAAACTAGGCAGGAATTGGCCCATAAGGGGAAGGGCTGACTCAAGTGGGCAAAGAAAGGTTTTGATTACTTGCTTCCTTGGGAACAAAGAGGAAGGGCCCCACATGACAGCTATAGAAAATGAAGGCCAAACAAACAAACCAACCTAACCCAACCCAACTCAAAACGAAACAAGAAAAGAGAGGAAAAACAAAACAAAACATGTATTATTTGAATGCCTTTGGGATGGGGTTGAGGAACGAGTCACAAGTGGGCTTGGGAGGAAAAAGGCAGCAGCCCCCCATCCCCCCCCCCCCCCCCCCCCAAGGGTTGGAGCTGTTAAAAATTTGCTGGGAAACTTTATTCAATCTTGAGTGGACTCATTGAGACTTCATGTAATAATCATCAGGAAGATATAGAGTTTTGCATTGTATCCCAATCAATATCTATGCCAGTTCCCAAAAGGTGGAAGTGTCATGCTCTGGTGATTATTACACGTACCATGTCTTATGTATATTATCTTGTTATATACTAGGTGTTACATAAAACATTTCCCACTTTTGATCCTTAATAGTTCAAAATCTATTATATCAGATAACACTGACATTGATATGAGCAATAGCTGAATAGTGTACAATTTCGTTGGAACTATTTATTAAAAATGATAGTGTAAATACATGCAAGTTTCATTAAATTCAAGATTTATTTTCAAGTTAGGTTTCAGATTTTGCTCTGTTTTCAACCCTCTGTACAAAATTGTAATTTTGCACAGGGGTAAATTGGTGTGTACGGGAGTGTGTGGTTAACACCCTGACAATGGTCCTGAACAATGGCCAGGATTGGAATGCTCTATTACATACTCAGAAGAAATTCCACTATCACAGCTAGTCTTTATTCATCCTGAAATGTAGTGTATTCGAGCACATGAAAACATGTGCTTATTTTTTTCATGCACATGCATTTTACCCTCTGCAATGAATTCAGACTAGCAGTGCCCAGGGCAATCCATCATGAATTATTTATAAAGCATTCATGTGCCTTGGAGCAAGAGACCAGAAGCCTAGACAGCAGAACTCTGAAAAGGTGGTATTCATATTTATTGTTCAGGGTCATTGTAAGCACACA
The DNA here is from genome assembly GCF_040938485.1 of Diadema antillarum. Lineage (NCBI taxonomy): Eukaryota > Metazoa > Echinodermata > Echinoidea > Diadematoida > Diadematidae > Diadema > Diadema antillarum. The sequence goes on along the minus strand of NW_027270925.1, from coordinate 1,413,910 downwards.
CTCACATACACATCATTGGTTCTTGTGTAAAGTTCAATTTTGTACAAATTTGACCAAAATCTGGAACTTAACTTTGGAATTAATCATGGATTTAACAAAACTGAATCATGCTCTCATATTCAAATCACCTCTAAATTATACACTATTCAGCTATTACTCATATCAGTGACAGTGCTATCTGATGTACAGTTTAGAAATATTTGTTGTAACACCTAGTACAATGTACCTGTACATTACAGCATTTTAGATTGGTTTTTGTTGTTATTTCCTTCCTTGGTGAGACACATAATGAGAAGAAGAATTAGTAATTGTCTGGAGACATAGTGTGTACATAGTAGCATTGCAAATACCACTGTATTCACTAGTAGTTTAACTACACTAGTACATTGCTGTGGTAGGGTTACATTTATGTTATCAGTGTAGATACTGCATTGACATTTGCATATACATGTACAGCCCTACATATGAAGTTGCATATCCCAAGTTTGCAGTATGATTATTACTATTTGTAATAAGTGTCTGGTCAAACATGTGTCTACTCTTATATTCATGGTGTATGGACTGAGATTTAGTTTTACTTCAGAAAGTCAGCAATGCATGTCTGAGAAGCCAATGCACACACACACACACACAAACATACACTTTATATAGTTTAAAGGTGGATAAGATATAACAAGACATTGCATTTGATTTTTTTTGTTTGTTCAGGAGTCTTTGATTGGATTTTTTTTTATAGTATGTCTGTCTTTGTATGGTCATGTGTATGTGGGAGTGTGTGTATGTGTGTGCTTTTGAATACAGCTGCTTATTTTTATTCATATCAATATCAGTGTTAACATGGACCTGATAACAAATGAAATTCAAATGAAGAGTACAATGTATCATAAAACAGAAACAAAAAAATGCTTGTGTGTGTGGGTTGGCTGTAAGTGTCGCAGTGAGATATTAGAAATGATTAGAAAACAAATTTCAACCTTGCAATTTAAACTGTAATAGACAAAAACAAGCTTGCTGCAATGTCTGTGAATGTGTAAAACATACCTTAACAACCAAGGAATAACACACACACACACACACACACACACACACACACACACACAAAGACTAGAGAGCTTTCTGACTAGGTCCAGTGGAGTGTGTGTTATGTTGGAAGGCATAAACAATTTTTTTTTTTTTTTTTTTTTAGGTATGAGACAATGCAAAATTTACATTCTACTTCATAAAGAACAGTCCAAACACATCTCTTCAATGCAAACCATAAGACTTCAGTATTTTAATAGCAAGTTGTCCAAAGTATCATGATGGGCATTGAAATGAAAAAAAAAATGCACACACACACAGCAAAACAAGTAGGTGAAAACTGTAAAGCAATCACAGCATTGTGGCCATTTAGACAGTTCAAATGCATTGAACCTAGTCATTTGTTAAATACAATTCTGTAAACATGGCTGCCAACATGACCATATTAAAATAAGGGAGGTTAGATCTAAAGAGCAACAAGAGATATTCTATGTTTCACATATACATGTATCTCTGTAGGCAAAAATAATTCACAAATAGGGATTTTTTCATTTTTTTTTCTTTCATAATTCTCTTTGTTTGAATGAATCAAGGTCGACAAAATATGTAACCTGACCCACATCGATCCACAATATGGGAGTTGAATAGAGTGCAGGTGTTAAGACATTCTAGCCGCATGCTGCCTACCCCAAAACCTGGGACACCCACAGCAGATGTAAACGGAAATCGGGGTCAAGCACAAGCCAAGAACCAGGTTGGCAAAGAGTACAAAATCTGGCCACCAGGTTGTCACAGATACAAAATTCACACACCTGAGAAAAAAATAAACATGTATTGTATATTGCAAACAATGCAATTTGGAATTAGTGAAAGTATTCAGCATATCATAGTAAAGTGTGCAAACCTCTTTTACATAAACCAAACACAGTTAAAATGCACTATATACATACATTTATGCAAACAAACAATTGTCTAAACTTTTATATTGACAAGGTGGAAAATCATGGACGGATGTTTACACGGAAGAACTTGGCAGATATGATTTCATGACGGAATGTGACGCAAAGTAAAGCTGTTTGTAGAAGGCACACAATGATTCCCAGTGCCACTGATTCTGTGTAATGGAGTGAACATATAACATCTCAGTACTAAAGCAGGGTACAAATTCTTGGTTCTACTTCCAAGTGTCACATGGTACAACTCTGTAATCTGAGGAGCTGAGGAAAACTTTGTGTGTTTTTTTCCGCCACCCCTTTGTGTCCTAATTGGCACAGTAAACCCAGTGCCGTATATAAAGAGAGTCTGGCCAACTCGCTCTTCGGCTCATGAGTTTTGAAGCCTGTGATTGGTCAAAACGGGTCCTGTGATCTTTGAGGAGCCATGTCGTTACCAAAGTGCGCTCATACGCAGTGCCCATTGTTCACTACCCCTTATTTGGTAGGTTTTCATTATTAACACGTAATACGCTGGGCAACGACATGGCGTTCAATTTAGTAGTTGACTAGACTCTTTTTATATACGGCACTGAGTAAACCCCATAGCATTGTACACACTGTCCAAAGTCCCTGGCACAAAAAGTATTAATGCCTGGACAACTGACATCCTGGGTCGGCATCCCCCTTGCTGATGTCACTACAGCCACATCTTAAACTTGAAGAAGGCCTGCATGTCTGGGTCGTCCACTGACTTGTGATTGACAGCGGCGTAGACGTTCATCAGAAGCTGGTTCTTGAACTTTGCCTCCAGAATCTGCACATATTTCTCCAAGCAACCTGTCATTGATAAAAAAAGTAAATAAAACAAAACAAAACAAATAAAACATTACACAAATCACAATTATGTCAATACATGTACAAAGAAAATTTTCAATCTCTTCATATTTATCAATGTACGTGACCCACATGCAGGGATGCCAACCTTGTAAACAAAAAGCAATATTCCTGGCCAAAACTAGAAATGTCGCTACAGCGACTGGTTATACCCCCGCCAAACAACATTTCATAAGCTTTGGTCAAAACAACATTTCATAAGCTTTGGTCAAAAAACTGAGGAAGTAGTTAAATCCGCAAGATCTTTCCTTGATCTTCTGCCATTAATATGCCGTTACCATGGCAACGTACTTTCGGGTACTGTCGAAAAATGCGTCTTGCACATCTACAACCAAAGGCACACATCTGTACCAAGTTTCATGGAAATTGGGCAAAAACTGAGGAAGTAGTTTGCAACACAAAATTTTCCATCATTTTGGCTCATAATATGTGAGCTGTTACCATGGCAACATACTTTTTGTCACCGTCAAGAAATGTGTCATGCTGACCTATATCCTAAGACAAACATTCAATATGAATTCCATGAGAATTGGAAGAACACTGATGAAGCAGTTTTGCCATGAAGCATTTTGCCCTATATTTTACCAATAACATGCCGTTACCATGGCAACGCACTTTTTGCCACTGCGGAAATATGTGTCTTGCACATTAACATATTCAGATGAACATCTGTACCTAATTTCATAAAAATTGATCAAAAACTGTGGGAGGAGTTCGCGACGCAAGATTTGTACCCATTTTTGCCCATAATATGCCGCTACCATGGCAACGTACTTTTGGGTACTGTCAAAAAATACGTCTTGCACATCTACAACCCAAGGCACACATCTGTGCCAAGTTTTATGGGAATCGGTTGAAAACTGAGGAAGTAGTTCGCGACGCAAGATTTGCAACGGACCGACCGCCCGACCGACCGACCGACCGCCCGACCGTCCGCCCGACCGTCCGCTGATTCCTATATACCCCCTTCAAACTTCGTTTGGCGGGGGTATAAAAAGTGCCAAATATTGCAAAAAGGGAACAGCTGGCATATCTGCACATGTTATGTCACGAGGGTTTATCCCCCCCCCCCCCCCCCATGTCGCCAAGTTTGTATCCGCACTCTAAATCTGTGTTTTTCCCATATCAATTGTGATGATTTCGGGCAAGCTTGAGATGGAGCTTACCTAAACTTGTGAAAGAGGAGGGAAAAAACTGACTCGTCCCCTTAGGTCATATTTGTCACACATGATAACATTTTGGAGAGCATTTATTCAAGAAATCTAATACATTAGCGAAGCAGTATTTGATGATTCTTTTGACAACTGTGCTATTCATTCAGTAAATCTAGTTTCACAACTGTACTCTTTTAAGTTTGAACTGTTCAGTGCCTGATTGTGATATATTCTTTGATATAATCTCCTTTTGAAGGCTTACTGCACTACAAAAATAAAACACAAATCTGAGATAAATGAAAGAGAGTAAAAACATAAAGCACTTCAGTTTGCAATTACTGGAATATATATGCAAATGGAAGGGGTCTCTTTTGTCCACTGTAATCTGATATGTGCACAAGTGGTCACTGCCCCTATATACTTTGCATTCAGAAAGAGGACACCCACCCTTGCCGAGAATCCTCCCATAAGCAATCATGTGCTTCTCCAGTCTCGCGTCATCAAACTGCTCGTGTTTCATCAGGAGACGGACGATCTCTCCGTGGAGATAGGCGTCATCGTACGACTCCTCCTCAGAGAAGGGGTAGCGTGCATAGACGTTCACAGCCTCGAGGGGCTCTGTCTTAACCAGCAAGTCTGCTAGCTCAATGTAGGCATCATGAATCTAGAAAGGGAATATGTTCCTGGATAACATAAGCTTCATTGTATACACAGATAATGAATATTTTGTTTTGTTTTTGCTTTTGCTTTTTGTAAAATCTTGATCACCTGGATCTTTCAAACTTGCAGTAACAACAACAACAAAATGACAACAAATTGCTCCAGAACTGTGCAAGAAAACTATGGGTTTGGATGTGTGCATACACAACTGACCTCTTTTCTGTTATTTTTTTTGTAACTTAGCCAGTATGAAATTGAGGAACAATAGGAGTACTCCAAATTTCTCTAGCAGTTACATGCTAAATTTCCTGTAAATAAAGGCAATCACGTAATAGTTTGATAGAACCTGTCTGAAAGGAAACGTGGAAGAAATTGAAGCTAGATTTATTAAAGTATTCATGCAGTAGTAGCAGAATATATAATGCTGTACCTGACTATTTGCTATTTACAGGCACATACTCAGGGGCGGATCCAGGCGCCTTTACAAAATTAAAGGGGGGCCCATGCCCCCCTGCCCCATTTTTTTTCTTTTTATTTCTTTTGTTTTAACAAAAAATAAAGAGGGGGCGCGCGCCCAGTGCGCCACCCTCTGGATCTGTCACTGCATACTTCTATAAATAGAGCCAATTCTGCCAACAACAACAAAAAAACACACAATGTCATCCAGTCAAAATTGCCATAATCAGTTCAGTTTTCTGGGTTATACCATAGCCACATTACATACTAACTACCATGTTTTTGCTCTTTAGATCCATATTATGTTATTCACACCCTTGCTGCTTCAAGACCTATCTTGCCTCCCCCTGGCTTTACCTGTGGTGCCATGGTGATGACGTCTTTGTACAGCATCTGGGATTCCTTTGGGTCCTCCGTCTCTTTGGCAAGCGCCCTCGCAAGGCCCAGTCTGGGAAGGTGACTCATGCGGTTCAGTGGAGCGTTGGTGGGAACCGGGGCTGCTTTGGCTGGTTCTGGGTACAGGACATACAGAGATACATATGAACTACAGTATATCAACCGAGTCTAACTTTTCGCGAATCAGGTATTCCCGACGATTTCACGAGTGGTTAAATTCGCGATTGTGGAATACTGTAGGCCTATTGAACGGAGAAATGTATATATGTGTGCGACACATTCTTATCGTGATCAGAGTCATTATTTTCGCATGTCTTCAATTTCGCAAATAGCACCTGACTCGCAAAATCTGCAAAAATAAAAGTCTCGTGAAATATTTGGCATATACAGTATTATCCAACCCCCTTTGACAAGCCATTACTTTTAAGTTTTGCACTCACTACATTGGTATTTGATATCCAGTGATTGTATTCAAGAGGAAAAATAAATCCAACCTGAAATTTACTAACTATGATGTCACAGTCACAACAGCCATGATACATCTATGCATCTTAAGATTTCCTCCTGTATACTGGATTTTCATCTGAAGCAAATCTGTAGAAACTATTTTCATTTCAGTATCAAGTTAGGATTAGTTGGGGGGGGGGGGTCATTTTGTGCTAGAATTTCTGTTGCTTGTCTTGGTGGCTTTATGAAATGAACATGCATTACTGTAATAAGCAGTAGACATAAAAAGAAAACAAAAACCTGACTCATTTGAAATGGCAAATTGTCTGCATTGGTCATATGCCTCCAGACATTTTTTTAGTCTCAGCCCAAAGTGATCAACTGATAAGTAGTGTGCTGTCTCATACACCTACACCTGAATTAATGGGGAAACAGAAATTTTGTCAATCAAAATCTGCAGTTAATTAAAGTAAAACCCATCTGATTGAGCATACCAGGACTTGCTGCCTTGTCCTTGCTTGGCTCTGGAGATGTTGCCTTTTGCTGGGTAGCACTCCCCGATTTGCTGGGTTGGCCTGCCTTAGCTGGAGCTGCCTTAGCTGGAGCTGCCTTAGCTGGAGCTGGCTTGGCTGCATTGGTTGTGCTGCCCCCTCTGCTCCGGGTCGGGGCGGCCTTGGCTGGGCCAGTGGTACCCCTCCCCCGGGCTGCACCTCCCCTTGGGGCTGCTGTGGTCTTGCTAGCACCACCCCTGGCTACAGATTAGTGGTACACATGACATCGATCAGAAACAAACAAAAAGTACCATGGTAAACCATAGGATTGTGCAGAGCAACTCAAGATCTCAATATCATCATACATCATTCAAGATTATTAATGTCTCTGATATAAAAAATGATACCTTAAATTTGTTTCACTCGAGCAAGGGATTCACAACAGTAGTAAAGCTGTACTGTAGAAACAACAGCTCAAATGTGAAAATACGATAACATATGGATTACAATTACTGGTATTACATGTAGATCCAAGACCAACCTAACCATGATGCCAACTGATTACTTCGGTAAACAACAATTCTATCAGAAAGTGCCAGTTGTTGTTTTTTAATGTGTCTGTGTGTGCATCTGAAATCTTGAGAGGAAATGGCTAAGCAAACTTCAAGAGGCAAGTTGTACAGAGACTCCAACTCTCCCGTTTTTGACGGGAGATCTCCCGCCGAAAACCCATTTTTGCAAAATCTCCCGTTCTCCCGCTGGAGATTTGATTTCTCCCGCCCTGGCTCTGTGTCTCTTGGTGGAAAGGATTTCTTACTTATTGCTATCTTACGTTGAAAAAATAAGCCTTAGATAGCACCAGAGAACATCTAGAACCCTACGAACTTCGCGCTTCGCACACATCAACTTGGAGTCTCCCGTTTGCTAGGGGTTTCGGGCGGGAGAATCTCCAGATCAGAAGGTGCTTGGGGTTGGAGTCTCTGGTTGTACCTTTGCTGCGAAAAGAAAAAAAGAGAGAGACTATATTCCACTATGAGTCTGCCCTTCTTACTCACTTGCTGCCCCGCCCCGAGCTGCACCCCTGGCTGGTGTGGTGCCCCGCCCTGCAGTGGTCCCTCTTCCAGCAGGTGCACCCCTGCCTGCTGTGGCCCCCTTGCCCGGTGCTGCCTTGGCCGCTGTCCCCTTGGCTGCCTTCTCCTCTGCTGCTTTCTTTGCCTCCTCCTCCTTCTTCACCTTCTCCTGCCACCATCCTTGCTCTGTTGGTACCATGGAAACGAGATGCAACTACAGACTTGAGGAGCTGTTGTGGTTCAGTGGATAACACCATGGACTGTCAATTATACGGTCCCTGGTTCAAGTCCCCTGGCTATAACGGTTGCGCCCCTTGGTAAAGCATTTTATCCTCATTGCCTACCTGCATGTGCTTCACGGATTTGCTTCCTTAGCAGCCACACAAAACGAATCACAGTTAAATCAATTCATCAAATTATAACTGCATTCAAGTTTATTCAACTTGGAACTAAAACACAAACAGGTGCTTTTAAGGTTAATGCAACTGCTTGTTCTGTCAGAATCTATTACATTCACTGAAGAAACAATGGAAAACTTTTCTCACAGACAATATACCACCTAACAATATTTGGGTGGTACAATTATTTATTGGTTACGGCATTAACATGTTGATGTAATGTGTCCAGGCGGGTGTTTCATGAAGCTGTTTGTTAAGTTACGAACTACTTACGAGCGACTGGTGATCAGTCCTAGTGCTGAAGTATGGAAATTTTGATATGTATAGCTAGCACATCAGAACTGATCACCAGTTGTTCATGAGTCGTTCGTAACTTTACGAACAGCTTTATGAAACAGGGCCAAGTCATACCTTTGAGCTGGGGTGGTAGCTCCCCACCGATGCTGGGTTTGCCTTCCTTCTCAATGCTGGCCCGGAAGGACAGCCTTGCATCAGTCAGGGCCTTCTTTCCGACATCTGACCCCGGGTCGTTGTCGTACGTGGCTAGCTGTGCCGTGCCCAGCTGACACAGGGATTGGCTATTGCATGGCTGGGCAATCACTCCCCTTTGACAAGTCTGTAGTTCGGGAGACCAAAGCAGGAAATTAGATCATTCAAATATCCTGTCTTCTGTTATTGTTTGATTGGTTTTACAGAATTTATTGATCAAAATGTCATAGCAGCATAATGACATGAACACTGGAAAGATAATGTAATGACCAATATCAAACTGAAAGATCTGTTTATCTTAATGAATCAAACAATATCAAACAAAGCAACCAGTGCTAAGTGACAGACAGACCCGAGTCATTTTTTCCCCTTTATTTCCATCCTACCCTTATGCAATGAGACTGTTGCACAAATAAATATATCATTAGCTGTCATATCACTTCTGGGATGACAAAACCATCTATCTCAAATTTTGGAGAAAATTACTTTTTGGAGTAATCGTCAGATAATCAGTCAAGTGATGTCCTGTCCAAATCCTAGCTGTCTTAACCCAATAATGAAGCCACCACGGCATGTCACAGGAAAGGCAATCACATTTGTTAAAACACCATACTTCTTTGCTTTCCTGAATATTTGACATTTTTGAGTTTATAGGTCTGAATTGTTGCCCCAACAGGAATGTGTTTTTTCTTGAAAAGTCTTGTTGACTAGTTTCATTCATTCAAATGTTTTGTTAATGCTGACTAGCTGTTTAGCGGTAAGATGTTTCACCTGTTCCTGCAGCTTGAGCACAGTTTGGCTCTGGGGTAAGGTGGAGCAGCCGATGAGGGCAGAGAGCCGATGGCATCGCTGGGCGATCCAGGCTGCGTTCTCTGGCTCCTTCCCCATCAACATCTCCAGGAGGGCGGTGTGGGCATCCAGCAGGATCCACTCCATGGACTGGTAGGTGTCGCCTCGCGAGGGCAGCATGCACAGATTCTGCCCAGCTAAGATGGCCGCACTAGAGAGATGCAGATATACAGTCCCACATTTCTTTGACATGTACTTGAATTTTGAGAATGCTATACATTTAGGTAATCGATTTAGGGAAAGATTTAGGGCAAGTGGCATTGCATATAAAGAAAAGAATACAGCCAATAATCCCCTCTATTATCGGTTATTCATATTGACCCTTCTCATACGATGCATTTCAACCCGTTTCATACTGAATTCTGAAATCCCCATAGTGTTAATACATAGATCAACAGGTTCCTGTATGAAACGGGTTAACCAATAACTGAAAGTAAACACCCACAGACTTTCTTTTGATACATAACCAACTGCACGATTTACTTGTCTACTGTAAAAGCATACATTATGACCATTTGTGACCGTGCACCTCAAAACGAACATAAAGTCGCACACACTGATTTTGCGTGAGGACTGAAATTAAGTGAAATGGGTCAACCTAGCCGAACTTGACTTTTTCATATTTTCTGAAAGAGCGAGTCTTCTTTTACATTATGCTAAAATTTGGTATCTTAAATTGGGCAGGAAAGTGCGTTTTTTTTAGCAATTTATCCCGAACATTTTTGGTAGAATAGTGTGATTATGTGTGTCTTTAGAATCCTTTTTTCATTTCTGAAAAAACCTTGTCCACACTCTTCACTTTCAACTCTAATAACTTTTGAAAGGATAGTGCTACTGCTTTGAAAGTTGGTATTGATTATGCACAGAATGTGTTAATGAGGCATGCTTAATTTCAGTTTAATCCAATAATCCCTTCATTGTTGTTACTCTGGTGGTTTACTTCCTGTTTTTTGTCCCATTCATCGCACAGCCAGCACGGTTTGGTAAAGATTAAGCGCTTGAATAGACACTGTACTTCAGAGCCTCTTTTCTCAGTTCACACTTTTCCTGAGTTTGTGATTTCTTTCCAAAAATTTAGATAGGTTAGGAGAGTCCATTTGATTTGAGTTATACATCATTTTAAAGCTTAAAGTCTGCTCTTTCAGAATATGGTCTTAACTAAAAATTCATGTCTGGCGACTTTTTGTTTGTTTTGAGGTGCAGAGTCACATTTATTCTTCAAAGCAAAAATCACTATTCACCAAATAAGGCATAAAGCTCAGATTTGGTGTCACACATCAAAGCTCATTTTAGATCTTCACCCTCACCCTGCTGAAGACACATTAATAAATCAGTATAAGGTAAAAAAAAGTATGACCTAATGTTATATATGCTATGTTTTCTTCTCTGTGTGTGCGCATTTAAGCATGGTAATTTTAGTATTCGATTATTACTGATTTGTATGTGATTGTAATTGAGACCAATTGTTTGGTATTTGATTCTGTGAAATGTTTTTAATTAAAGTATATCAAATAATGTACAAATATTGACCGCTTCAGAGGAGGATAGTAAGTTTTACCATGACCCGAAAGAAAGCAGTCGATACTGTATACACAAAATATTTCGCGAATTTCACGAGCCAGGTGCTATTTGTGAAATTAAACACATGTAAAAATATTGACACTGATCCTGATGTGAATGTGTCGTACACGTGTACATTCTCTGTTCAGTACAGGACTCCACAATCACAAATTTAACCACTTGCGAAATCGTCAGGAATTCCTGATTCGCAAAAACTGAGACCCGTGAAATATATGGTGTATACAGTATTTGTTTTATATCCCTCTCGAGCATTTCACTAGAGTGATGACAAGGTTACCTTTTGGAAATGTGCAGGCTTAACGTTAGTTCTAGGCCGTGGCAGTGCAGCTGTGCATGCAGCGCGTCGCGAACAACACCGCTGCGCTGTTTAATGTAATACAATGTAGGCCACCATGTATTCACCGTTGTTGATTCCTCCGAGCTATACGTTACACAGCCAGCAGCGCAGAACTGCGAGAAAAGAAGGTCCAAGACCAGAAGTAGGCCTAAAGTGGCTTCGTTATCCAGATCATCTTCAAAATCGGTTTTAGTTTCCTAAAATAATTCCTAAACTGTACCGGATATGATGTACTTCTGCTGCAATTTACGAAATTCCTTTGCTACTTGAAGCAGAGAGATTTTCAACTGAGCTGAATTGCATTGATCACACACACACCCCATCGCACCACAAATTTTCATGATGTCATTGGCATCGCGCTAGCTAGTATCGCTACTACGCGCACTGCGTACATTCTAATGTGAGAAATTTAGATATCAATCACAGAATCACTATTGCGTGCAGATCATGGATTCCCAAATGTACTACGCTAGATAGTAAGTCTTTGCACCGCATTCAGCTGCTTGTAGGTAGCTAGTAAAACTACCCCATTTTCGTGCTCTGTACAATCATATTGCAAGAAACTTTACATGAGGGATATAAAGTAAATTATTGTATAGTTGGTAATTATGTTTAATAATGTAAGATTATGTAAGTTATGGTATAATTTATGATGGTTTAAGTAAGGTGCTTTCAAATTCTGTAGTTAGCACTGTAAAAATTTAAATCATTATTATTATCATTATGAGAAAGGCATATATGCCTTTGAAGACACAGACACGTAAAGTGACAAGTCATTATATATTGATAACTTACACAAAGAAAAGAACAGCTGTAAAAATCTAAGAAAAAAAAGATACAGAAAAGAAGCATTGTGTGAAGCTGTCATTACCTGTGGAGGACATCTGAGGCAGTGAGTAAGCCAGCTGTTGGTGTCTGTGTGAGGAGCTTGCCAAGCTCCATACATCCCCTGAGCAGCTGAGGGCTGGACACTCGCCACAGATCTTCAGCATGGAGACCACTAGGGGCACTGTGGGATAAGCAGCATTGGAGATGGGGACAAATTTATGTTTGCTGGTGTACGAGTGAAATGTCACTCAGACGAAGCTCGCTAATATCATCTCTTACTTTGGATCAAATTTCTCGCAGTAGTGTAGGGTGGAATACTTCTGTCACACATGTCTCTGTTTGAGGCAGAAAACTGTATACACTTCACTGTCATAAAGGTAATAATATTTGCATGTCACACTCAAGTAGTCAAATGCTAGAACTGCAGGATGCTGAAAACTCTCGAACACCAAGACAAGTAATTTTCATACTCTGGCTTTACTACATCATATCATATTATATTGTAATTTTTGATACTGCTTCACATGTATAACTTGCAAGTACTTTCATTAGAAATGAAATTCGAATTTCATTTGAATTTCTATAGTGTAAAGAAGTAACCAGTGGAGGAAAAAGTTTTCTTGTTTATTACCATGTTACATAGGTCACTGTGATTATCAAACATGAATTTCTCCAATTGGAAATACATTGGCGATTCCAAATACACAAATGGATCGAAATGTGGGTAAGCCACATAGCAAATGAAATGTTATTCCATATTCGACATGCATCCATGCGGAGCTACTCCAGAACTCATGAGAGGTGCACAAAGAACCTTGATTAAAATGTAAAATATCAGTCTTCTTAGCTAAAGGCTGTTAACAAAGGAGTCGAACACAGCGCTACAATAGAACAAACCTTTCAGCCCCCTTCTCAGCCTCTTGAGTTCTCATTTCCAGCAAATACTGCACACCATCATTGAGGTAGACCATGGCTTCTTTGGCTCTGGGTCCAGGACCGCCTTTCTGCTGGACTAAGGCCAATCCTAGATAAAACCTGCAAGAACATGCAGACATTGAAGCGACAGACAGGACATGAAGTTTTGCTGGCAAAATATGATCTGCGATTTATGTCACTACCGCATGAATGAACATGGCCTGCATACCTGATAAACGATGTTGACATCACTTCATCATCTACTGACATCCTTATAGACAACTGTTTATGCTTACTGCATGCATTTTTATACCTCACCACATTATACTTCAATAGTCTGCAGCTTGAAAACAAATGCTGATAAAGATCATACAGTATATAGATAGTAAACAGACATATTCTGTGTGTTCTATATATGCCTTAAACACCACAACATCTTTTATCAGATTATGAGCTATATACACAAATTATATTATCCACTTGCCCACATTTTTAGTGATATGTGGAAAGGTACAAGAAATCTGCATCCTGTAGCAAGCACTGACAGTTAGGAAGAAATCTTGTCAGAGAACGATATTCCATGACAGTATCAGAGTGTGCCATGTGATGCTAGTATGTTGTGTCTATTCCATGATAAGATCACTGGTTTCGTGTCTCAGAAACAGTGTATTTTTAATTAATTATCTCTTTTTTTTTCAAACAGAGGGGAATATACCAATGGACTTAAAATAATTACTTTTTTGTTTCACCATTCATTTCCTTTGCAGTGGTATTATCAAAAAGAGGAATTTTGGTTGATTGAAGAACAAAATGCTACAGCCCCTCAAACATTACCAACCCCCCCCCCCCCCCCCCCCCCGCCCCCAAAAAAGAAAGAAAACACTCCCACAACAGCAACAAACAATGACAAAAATAGAATGTCTATTATATTAATGCCCTTACCGTGCAATTGGCATGAGTGGCTTCAGTCCCACAGCATGCTGAAGTCTGACCACCGCATCATCCATCCGGTCCTGTAGCAGTAGGAGTCGGCCAGTGTGGACATTGTAGAGGACGTTGTTCTGCTCCAGGGATAGGGCGTCCATGAACTTGAGACAGGCCTGGCCAAGGGGATTATTCTCATCAGCCGCTGCCTGGGCAGCTTTGCCACCCTGCCGAGAATAAAATCATTTGACGATTAAACTGCAGTCTGATACGGGCCAATACTACTTCAGCGAGTGTATTGCATCAGTTTTATTGCCAGATGTACGATAAGCATTCATGGGTGATTCTTCCCCAGTGTACACATTCAGAATACCTCACATGTGAGATAGTTTTGTACATGAAGAAAATGTTTATGCAACCTGACAGAATTCAGAGAACAATCTGATGTCACTGTCGTTAGTGGATGTTCTCCTTGATCAGAAATGTAAATGGATGTGAATTTATATTAACAGCACATATAATAATGTTTCCTAGAATGTCTTGAGCACTATAGGGCCTAGTTTGTGGCTACTGGACGCAATATAGCCATTGCATTTTCGATGGATGATGATCCACTGCACAAAAACACCTGCTGCATACTTGATCAATCACATGCATCATAAACAATTATCATAATCAAACCATATGTTTCCATGTCTACAAACATTGCCAATTTAGAACGATCAAGTTTGAAACAAGTCAAGGCTGACCTTCTAAGGAATTGTGCTGGTCAGGGCTGCACACTAACCCACTTTTATTTTCTACTGGTCCTGTCCCTGTCGGACCAGTAAGTACCCAGTTTTTTTTCCATTTTTCACTGGTCCATTCCTGAAAAAGGTACTGGTCCTACAGTGATTTTTAAAAGTCTGGACCGTCGGACCAGTGCCCGTGTGTAGCCTTGGCTAGTGTTTGCCATACCTGGGTAGCCTGCTTGGATTTGAAGACGTACAGCTCCTGGACATAGTCTGCCTTCTGGGACTGGCCGCTGTTCAGCAGGTGCTTGTACTCCTCATCAATGGCCTGGAGCTGGCGAGAGAGAGGGGCGTTGGCTCCCGCACCCCTCTGCTGACAGATAGCTTGGATGTCATCCTCCTTGCTGCTATCCTTGGATTTGGTGCTGAGGCCCAGGGAGAGGGTGGCCATGCCATCATCGATGTCATCATCCTGGAAAGAAAAAGTGACATCATTTTCTTTCCAAGCTTTTATTTTTGCGGGGGATTAAAGGGGACCTCCGGATGATTTTCAGACTTTTACATTTGAACAACTATAAATCATTTAAATTGAGTACAGAGTTACAGAATTTATAGTGATTGGGATGAGGAATGAGAATGTTTTCAAAATTTATAACAGATTGCAATGAACAAGGATGATGACATGGCAGCCTCACAACAAGAATGCATGAGTTGGGGCTCACGGAAGCAGAACAAAAGAAGAAGGCATGCAAATGATTCTTCACAGGTGAACAGAACTTGTTGAGCAAGTGGTATTGTAATGGAATTGCACTGCTACATTTCTGAAATATATGAGGCTCTGATGTCATCAACACTGTTCAGTGTAATTTGTTTAAGATTTTCAATTTATTGGTTTCTCTGCTCAAGGATCACAGCAAATTCCACGAATCTATACACACAGCTGTTGATTTATGTACTACATGATGTGAAATTATGAAAATCGTCCGGAATGTCCCTTTAATTTTTGCGAATTTCGCAAATCACACTTGGATTGCAAATTTAACAACACATGAAAATGTTGCCATGCCCTAGAGTAATAATGCATTTACATTACAGCGCCGGCATCAGTTTGCTAAAACAACATCTCCTGAAAAAGTTTGTGACCTCCTCATTCACGAAAATATCTGTACAGAAACGAACAGCTTATACAGTATATTCTTCATGCAGCAGCATACAATGTAACTTACCGAGGGAAAAACAAACCAGATTAAGAGAACATTCAAATATGCATTTCTCAGAAGTAAGCGTTCTTGCAAGCATGCTCATTTCTGCCTTGCTCTCCCATCAAAACTTTTATATTTTACTCTATTACGGTATCCATCTTCTGATATCAGCTTATCTACATAGCCATAAATATATTTTAAAGATACAATAAATAAAAATGATGTTTCTGTTATCTATTAAATGTAGTCAGAAATAATACCATACAGTTTCACAGTATTTGTTTGTAAACTTAACAAAATTATTTCATACCTCATACACAATATCATGCAAACAATTCAAATGTCTAACCAAACAGATATTGATTTATTAGGGAAAAGGGCTTTTATTTTATGGACCTCTGCATGTACGTCAACTTACATCTTTCTTCAGTCCAAACATATCCTGAGCATAGTAGGTCTCCTCCAGAACAAGGCCCAGCATGAAATGCAGGTTAGCTTGCTTTGGCTTCTGGCTTATAGCACAGGCTAGATTCACTGCAGCCGAATGTAGAATGTCCAGTGGTGAACTCCCTTCTTCAAAACGTGATGATTGTCCTGGCAGAGAAAAGAGAACCGACAAAATATCCATCAAGAAACCGTAAAATATTCACAGCAAAAAGAGTGAAAAGAAAAAAAAAAGGAAAAAAACTGAACATCTTTTTTGCTGACCACAAAAGCTACCTGTTTTGCAACTTGTGCCACAAATTCTGCCTTTGTTGACGGCAGGCAATATGATTCTCTCTGCACGTTTCATATTTGCCGACAACAACTTCTATCTAGATACCTGTTTGACACTCTGATACGCTCTGGCTGACCACAAGTTGTATGCACCTTACATTATGACTTCTGCTACCTACAAGTAATAAATTTCTAATTGTATGCTGTATCTTTACTGACAAAAGCTTATATATTTCTCACTCTACATCATATCTTTACTGACTATATGTTATATATTTCTCTTTATATATCTCACCTTTCTTTGGTAGAGCATTCCTATATTTCTCAATCAGGCCCTCTGCTCTGGACACAAGTTGATCCACACTGCCCCTTTCCTCAGACATCTGCAGCTTCTTTTCCCACGCATGGCTCTAGAAATCCAACAAATACAGCCAGCTTTAATGATGCACAACCATGGCATTTCTGTGCCAGGGACTTTTACTGGTGTGTTCAATACCATGGCAGGTCTACCAACATTCCCACATCCAAATCAGGGAGATTCCACACAGCAATCAGGGAGATATCTGTGTGTTACATGCATTTCAATGGGTAAAAAATAATTCCCAAATCAGGGGGATTTTAATATTCTCTTATTCAGACATGAACAGATTTTGACATTTTCAGGGAGACTCCTGCAGAATCAGGGACTTGGCAGCTCTGCCATGGCATTTTGTGTGCCAGTAGACTCTCAAAGCACACGAGGTTCAGCCACATGTGGACAAAACAGCATCTTCAGACAAAGTAATTGTATCAAATGTTGAATGACATGCCCTCTCTACTATGACAACTAGTTATGATAGTCTATTATTTGCACGAATATGGCTTTAAAGGGGAAGGCTAGTAACTGATCAGTGGGAATCAGTGGAAATGCTGGGAGATGATTGTTCCAATTCTTATGGGATTCATTCAAGAGTTCATTGTATATCTATTGTTGTGTGAAAATGATTTGCTTCAGAATGGTCTCATATTCAAGTAATGTGCAGTTTAATGCTTCCAGGTTAGCGTCCCTGGTCAGTGACGGAGCATTAATCTGCACATTACTTGAATATGAGACCGTTCTGAAGCAAATCATTTTCACACAACAATAGATATACAATGAACTCTTGAATGAATCCCATAAGGATTGGAACAATCATCTCCCAGCATTTCCACTGATCAGTTACTAGCCTTCCCCTTAAAGCTACAAACCTCATACCATATTCCATATCCAATTATATAAAGATCATGCACTTTCATTGATTTTGCACAAAACACAAACACACTTCATCTTACATTTTTAATAAATGTATTGATGTGCAAAATAGGAAGAAAATAGATATGATGATAATGAATAACATTTATATAGCGCTTAATACTGATGTTTCTAAGCGCATAAATATGAATTTGATTGATTGCTTGAATGTTTCTGAAAAAACATTGCCTGAAATTAACTGCAACACTCCTATTTTACAAAAATCATCTATTTCCATCATTCCATGATAACATAAAAACAATTAATGTTGTCACATATTGCCTGATTCTTCCTTTCTTTACATGACACAATTGACATGGCTAAAGGATCTACTGGCATGCCCTTTTGACTAAGGCTGTGTTTATCAACTCCTTTTCTCTGCAGAAACAGGTTATCCAAACAGCTTTCAAGGAATTTTTACGAGTTGATAAACGCAAAGCTGTTTTGAAAGCCCTTTAGGAAAGCCTTTTACGAAAGGGTGCGTCTATCAACTCTCCTTTCTCGGCAGAAAGAGGTTATCCAAACAGCTTTCAAGGAATTTTCACAAGTTGATAAACGCAAAGCTGTTTTGAAAGCCCTTTAGGAAAGCCTTTTCGAAAGCCCGAAATTTGTGACGATCCAAACAGGTTTCCTTAACAGGTTATCAGAAACCTGTTTGTAAAAGCCTTTCGAAGTTGATAAACGCAAAGCTGTTTTGAAAGCCCTTTAGGTCGCCCTACTGCGGTAACGCAACCGTGCGTTTCCAGTTTCTGAAAAGACGCGCACCACGTAAAGTGCACACGAGTACGTGTACACAGGTGTATACATACAGCTGTGTGTAATGCACGCATATGCTTGGATCAAGGAGGTGTTTCTCTCACCAACAAGGTTTGAGAAATAGAGTAACAACAGTCTCATTCCCTTTGATCCCATGTCTCATGCCGCCACTCAGAAATATTTGAAGTATGTGCTAAACTGGAGCTGCCTCACAGATAGGAAGACAATTGATTCATGTGGCATTGTATCATGACTCGTCACTCTCAAAGGAAGATATGTCTTTATGATGGTAATTGCTTTTCGCCGTCCCGTCTTAGAAAACAAGCAGCACATTAATAGTACAGGCAGTCAGGGCTTTGGAAAGGGCTCTCGAAAGGGCTATGGAAAGGGCTATCGAAAGGGCTATCGAAAGTTGATAAACGCAGCCGACGAAAACAAGCGGCACATTAATAGTACAGGGAGCAGACAGGGCTTTCGAAAGGGCTATGGAAAGGGCTATGGAAAGGGCTATGGAAAGGGCTTTCGAAAGTCGTTTAAACTGGGGAAAGTTGATAAACACAGCCTAAGACACAGGTGTAAATTCCAGCAGTGGCAGCATACCTTGATGGAATGCTTGAGCTCCCTGTTGGTGTGCTTACTGGTACACAAGTTTGCCTTATGCCACTCCCCTTCTTCCTTGTAGATCTTGCGGCTACACTCTTTGCATGTCTCTGTATTCTGGTTCGGAGGACAAAGAGCAGGTAAAGTAAAACAGGATTGGTAAACAGTAGTATCTGTGCATTGTTGTGAGCAGTCGAAGTTCAATAAACACTGCTTTTGACGACACGTATAACAGTAAGCATGTATTTAGTCTTGCAGAATTTTAATACCTTGTCAATTCATAGTCAGCAATTCAAAGAGATGAGAATACATCCATACTAAAGATTTTCCACTTTTAGGGCACTGAAAACTGACTTACCTCTGGGTCACTATCAAGCTTTGGTCGCTTCTCACAACACTTGACATGACTTCCAAGAAGGCTGTACTTAATCTTCTCAGCACACCCTGAAAACATAGATCATAAAAATTGGAGTTGAGATATAAGTTTGGCAAATAAAATTGATGTTTACATTTGTATCATTCATGAAAGCTGCTGTTACATTCATGAAAGTGTCATCCCAGTGACAGAACAGAGAAAGAAGTAAACATATCCCAGTTGGAGTATTACCCATCAACTCTGTAAGAAAGTATATGGAGCTTAACCCATTGAGGACAATCCTAAATATACTCCCACAAGTGTCTATGGGAAATGCGTGTTGCAGCAAAATCAGTCCATCCTCATCGGGTTAAAATCTGTTTTTTTTTTTTGTTGTTAACCAAGTCAATGACATGACTTTTTGGGGGGTTTTACAAGGAGAAAATACCAGTATGTGAAACAGAATGCTTTCGTTCAAATCTCTGTATAGCATTCCCTGTAGTGTTTCTATTCAAAGCCCACCATTCACAGGATCGACAGAGACAGTAAATACCTCACTGAATTACAGATCAAGTTAAAGACTGTCTCAAGCATTCAAACACCCATCAGATCCAAGATGGTTTTTCAGCACAACCCTATACAGGTCATGGGATAAATGAATAATGGGGATGATACAAAGAAAAGTATTCACACATTTTAAAGATAAAAACAAAATAAACTTACCTCTGTAAGAATAGATGCAAAAGATTATAGCATCAGACATTTTCTTTTCAAGTCCTGGTTCTGGAACCTTCCACTCATTGGCCAGGGGGGAACCATCCAGTGGATCCACCTTGGAGGTCCTGGTCAGCTCATCAATGAGCGGCTCGCTGAAGACATGCTTTGGTTCTGAGTCTGGAGATAGATTAGGATGGAGTGAGAGATAGACTTATGAAATAGATATATGTACTTAGGAAAAAAAGAAAGAGAGAGAGATATAGAGATGGGTACATAGAAGGCCAAACAAACAAAGATAAATACAGACATACACCACAGCTCAACTAAAAAGAATGTGCATATTTGTAAGTGATATACAAAGAATAAGCAATGAATGCAAATAAAACTAAGTTTAGATTAATGTTTTCAAGTACAGCTATGCATATCTAGTCTGGATTGACCAAGAGAAGAGAATAGGTAAGGAACATAAGCATCTATGACAACACTGGAAACACAAGCTTACCTTTAACACTGCAGGGCTTGTACCAGGGACCAATGGTGATCGGACATTCAAACTGCATGGTGTCCTTGGAGTCAGCAAAATGGACAGCCCTGCCGAGCCACTTTTTGATAGCACCCAATGTGTATATCTGGATGCAGAAATATGATAACATTGTCACTTTACATCAATTAGACCTTTTACCCAAACCTTCTAACATCTGTCATTTTGAATTGGCAAAACACCAAAACTTGCAATAAGAGGACCTGAAACTTACAGAGTGCTTGCTATATCACCCATCCTTCCCTACAGTACGTATTACAGAGTTGCAATTAGGGCTTATCATGACACAGTACTTATATGTATATATATATATATATATATATATATATATTTTTTTTTTTTACATTAAATCAAATTCAATGCATTTCTGTGATGCCTTATCATTTGAATTTCCCCCAAAACAACAAACTTGGAATATGGAGGAAACTCTGACCACTGTCAATACAGGACATCTTTGCATATACATGTATATTTGTTTATAATATATCAAAACAATCATATATGTAAAAGAGTGGCATTTGAATGAGAGCAAATCAAAGAAGAATCACCTGTTTGTTTGAGCCATCAGCTGAGGTAACTTCAACTTCTACGGTTGTCTCTCCAACTAAAAGGTTGACCTCTGATGTTGGGTCTTGACCATTGACCTTGACTACATTCTTCTTGTCAGGGGCAGACGGTGAAACTTTCAAGGTGCTTGCAGTGAATGGAAGAATACCTGAAAGAACAAAAACACACCAGACACTGTCAAAACATATTAAAAATTAACCTTAAATTTGCCTGAATAGGTGTTTTGCTTTATATGCATAAATGGAAACAATTCTGTATTTAACCTGTATTCTTAGTCAATCAGACGTATTCACAAACAATGTTGGATAAGAAATGACTTTGTATAAATGCTGACACAACCAGATGCTACCTATATGCAAATGGCAAAATCAAACTGAAATAAATCATTGTTTTAAATATCAATTGATTAAAGCAGTGCAATTTTCATACTGAACATCAATTATTGATTGCTCAAGATGTGTGATGTGCCTTTTAAACAAGAAATATCATCTGTCATATGAAAAATGCAAAACTTGCTATACTCACCATATCATAACAATCCCCCCCCCCCCCCCCCCCCCCCCCCGACTAAATACTGATTAGTGATAAGGTTAGTGTTAGAGTAAAGATTAGGGTTAGGGTTAGGTTTAGGGTTAGAGTTTGGGTAAGAGTTAGGATTAGGTTCAGGATTTGGATTAGGGTTAGGGTCAGGGGAAGGATCTGGGGCAATTGTCCAGGGGTAGTTGTCCTTGAACTATATCAATTATCATACTCACAGGTGTAGCTGAAAGTGTCTGGGCTGAAATCTGGATACAGGCTCCCTTCTGAAACCTTAATAGCAGCGAGGGAGGCATCCTTTGCTGACAGTCTTTTAGCATTGATGGTGTAGACCTTTGTGGTGCCATCTTCGGCAGACACCTCAATCTTGATGGCCGTCACTTTGCCTTCGGGTAGATCTACGGTTCGTCCGCCATCACCTCCCTTACAGCAGTTGAAAAAAGCAAGGGTAGAAAGACTGAAACAAAGTTGATATATTCAAGCCATCACAAATCATTCATCTGTTCATCAATACACAGCTCGGCGAGTTCTCAGGTTGGACTGGCTTCAAGTTATTCATGCACACTATCAATAGCTCAAGAAGAGGTGTGCAAGTTCATATGCAGAGTTTGTAATTGTACTCTACAATCAAATTTGCAGGGCATTGCCATTATTGTTTAGATCACCATTGCACAATTTCACTATAGCAGTGCACCTTGAGAGCTCAATCTCTATCACTGAACAAATGTGAAGACAAGAACAACTTCATACATATTCTCTTTTTTGGACCACTGACTGGATGACGTCAGTAATCATGGTAATTATTGTAATTTAGTCCCAATAGTCCCTAGAAGACCCTCGGAAGTGACGAACACAAGGTAGTACTAGCTGGTCAAAACCTCGACAGAAAGATCCATCTGTCCGGAGGAGACTTTTATCTTTTTGATGCTATCACTCTCCTCCAGAGGGATCGATCTGTGAAGCCAGACGCAGTCTCCGTGGAACATATATCCCTGACAACCAGATACAGACCAATCTTTTGGTCAAGTCAAAATCACGACATGGAACAGTACAGTTCGACCTCGATTATCTGGTCTCATTTTATCTGGAAATCTCTATTTTCCGGACGTGTTCATGGAGTGAAGGACTTTTTTTTTTTCATCCAAAAATTGAGAAAAAACAGTGACTTTATCTTTTCATGGATCTATTTCACTAATTTCATAAGATGTGCATGACAGGTTTCTCAATATCTAATGAGGTAAAACATGTATGATTTTCACATAAAGATATACTTTATTTTTGAGCAGTTAAACTTTGGAAGTTTAACATGTTGATGAGGTCGAGGATCTACATGTACCGGTACCCATACATAAAATTTCTTACCACAATTTGATAGCAGGCGTTACTGTCACTGGTGAGGCAGTTCAATGTCAGTTTGGTGACATCGCTCGCAACTGTAACATGATACTCTGTCGTATTCCTGTTGAATTTGGGGTTGAGGGACCCAGGTTTGACGGACAGTTTCTCTAAATCAGCGTCATCCATGGCTGCTTATTTGTGCTCTAACGTTATAGATAATTGGGTACTGTTTCTTATTAAATCTTAGTGTATTAAACACATTTAGAAAATTCTAGTTGGACTTTTCTACAGTACAGTACACTAGTCACTACAATGACACTTTCTCAATGACTCCCAATATGAATGACCATGCTGGGATGATGCGGTTTCCGCCATCTCGCATCGACATCGTCCATCCACGGTCCACGGATCTGCGGATGATCCACCGAGCTCACGAGCTGTGCCGTAGGCGTAGTTTTACTACTTTTGTTGGGATATGCATATGCGCTGGGTAGACAGATCTCCCTCGACCCTCCTCGGCACACTATGCTCTAATCATCCGATCCCGCTCGCCTGTGGCCCGTGAAACATGAAGCCTCAGCCTGCAGTTACAGAATTCCGCGTTTCATCGGTATCGGTCTGCCTCGCGCCGGCCCGCGCCCGGTGATACTGCGGGGCCGGCCCGGCGGGGGCAGCACGAGTTTGTGTGCAGGTTTTGGCGTCTTTAGTGTCCCAGGTGTTTCCAGGGGCCACTATTATTATGTGCTATACTTTGTTTAGAAATAAGAAATCTTCTGGATTTACACAGTAGTTCTTTTTACTGCTATAGTAAAGTATTTTAAATCATAATCACTATATTCTTGAATAGGGAAGTAGAAATTTTTACCTCAAAAGTTGAAATATTACAGATAAATATGCTAAATTAAAACAAAAATGTCATCTGTCTATATCCAGCTAATGAATATAACAGACCCCCGTACCTAGCAGCCCAACTATCGATCGTCAGCTTGCCGCAGAGGGAGTAATTCTAATTTTCTAGCTTTCAAGCAGTTATTCAGCGTTGTTTCGACGTATGCATTGCTAGTCAAAATGTCAGTGTTTGTGAAAATATTCGATGGGACTCATTTTTGTTGTCCTCTTGAATTGTTTAGCTACAGTTCGACCGACCTTCGAGCGTTCATTTGTCATGAAAAGGTAGGTTCATAAAATGAGTGAGAAGATATCGTGATTGCCCTCAATAAGCTATGTCCCACATATAGATTTTTGTGTTAGTGCGATTGTGATTATTTTTGTGGCCTGTGTGCTGTGCACTGTGAAGAAGGAGGAGGAGAAGAAGAAGAAGAAGAAGAAGAGAAAAAGAAGAGGAGGAGGAGTACTTTCATGATACTGTATAAAGATAGATAGACTATGCATGCCAAGTTTTGTGATATATTATAATGGAAAAAGGGGCATTTTCTACCTCGTTTCCTGCTTGCCTAATGGCGATGCCGCACAGCAGACAGAGTGAAAAGATATCTCTGTTGAGTGTTGTGAGGGCCCGACTGTTATAAATTACGGCTGTACAGTGTAGTTAACAAGGAGACACCAAACAAGAGGCAGATTTATCTGTCTAATTGTATGACAGGATCAGCCTCATGAACAGTTTTTCCCTTCTTACATTACAACAATGTCAGACAAAATGTGTTTGCAAGACCTTTTGGGCTGCACTTGTTCCTCTTTTTATATCCAACAGTCAACACTGTTGTCACAAGTGTAGCTTGCGCTTGACACTGCAATACAAATAGTGGGAAATAGTGAAATACATAGTTCTAGATACAATTGTGTCAGATTGATATTGTAGATAAACATTGTGTTGTGCTTGATTTCAAATCATTATTTTGATACCCAGTGAATATTGTACCTAATCATCTGTTTTTGTTTTCTCCTATTTTTAGCACTTGCCATCTGAAGACATTCATGTGCTGCGTAATGGCAAGCCACTGCAGGATGGTGAGAGGCTTGAGCCGGATGCCACGTATCAAGTCATCCTGGGACTGAAGGGAGGAAAAGGAGGTAAGTCATCTTTCCCTACACATCAGGTGCCTGCATAACCTTTTATTTTGTTGACTCAGAACTAATTTATAAAAACTTTACATTTTTGCTTGATATGATTTTGTGCATCTTAAATGTAGGAATCCACCTTAGGATCCACTGCTTTAAACAAAGGAAAGGCTTTGACTTGTGTGGTACCAACCTAAGTTTGTATCTGGTGATCACTAATGCATTGCACAACAACAGCTTGCTTTCATTCTTTTTAAGCCCAAATTTGTATGCATTTCAATGTGTCCTTTGTTTGAAAACAGCTTTTTTTTTTGTTGTAGTTCAGCAAATAAGATGGCTACAATGTGTGTTGTCATAATTAGTGATACACAGACATCTCCTGTAAATATTGAGTTTAACATATCATTTCAAAACTGCAGAAAAGTCCTATTTTACCCTCCTTTTTTTTCACTAAATTTTTGAAGCTGGGATGCATTTAGCCATCGGTTTGCTATATCTTCTTCCATTGATATTTCAGGATTTGGTGCTATGCTTCGAATGATTGGTGCCCAGATTGAGAAGACAACAAACAGAGAAGCCTGTCGTGATTTAAGTGGAAGAAGAATGAGAGACGTCAACAATGAAAAGAAGTAGGTAGTGAATTTTGTAATTAATGCTCTTTCTGATCTTGATGATCTGTCAGTCTGTGCTAATAGCATCTTAACAAGGAATTCATGCCAGGAAGGTTATCACCATTTTTTTTTTCCTTCTCCAGACAGCCTGCATGATTGTCTTGTGAAATATGGGAAGGGTTTAGATGATACTTTCTGATGTGTGTGAATATACAATATGAAGAAAGGACGTGAATTTCAGTCACTAAGGGGAAATTACTACTAAGTGACAACATTTGAACTCTGATAGACACTATGCAGAGCCCTAATTGATGACTATCATTACAACTCTGATTTTCCTGTTTAAAATTGATTTTAATTATCACTGTTTGTTGTTCCAATAGTCTTCAGTCATGGATCGAGAAGAAAAAGCAGCAAGAGGAAGAGCGTGAAAGGAAGAGGAGAGAAAAACTGGAGAGGATGCGATCTCGACCAAAACATTTCTTTGTTGATCCAAGCTACGACAAACAGAAAGAAGCTGTAACAGAAAGCCTGGAGGAGGCAGTCTCTAAAGGTAATGTGATTCCCATTGTTTGCTTACTGTTGCTTGCAAAAAGAAGTAGAGAATGATCCTCTTTCCAGTCATTTTGTACCTCTCTTATCATTCACCACATTGGCAGACATTTCTGTCACAGTTGTTATCCACCCTGCTGATTTCAAACAAAACCAAACAAAACATGTAGCTTCTTGTTCAAAAATTCTTATTAACAGTGAGGCAAATTTGTATTCATACATATGTTTGTAGCCTCCCTTGAACACTTGTTTCACCATTCAGCTTTTTAAAGTTTTAATATGCCTAAAGAGTTTTATGTGTCGTACACTGTACACATCCTGCCTGCTCCTTGTCATTTAAAATCTTTAAAGCAGGAGCTGTCACCCGATTTAAGATCATCTCCCTTGTAACGTGTACCTCTTCCTGTGTTAGACAGACACAATTGCAATAAGATGCAAGTCTCAGCCATGTGTACATGATGTAATTGTCACATCACTGGAGACACAGATCATTTGTTTGACTGTTACAGGTGAATACAAGTTTGATTTCTTAATTTCAGCAAGTTTACATGCACTTCATTCTCTCCTGTTTGTATGTTTTTATGAATGTTGTACACTACGGCTCACATTAAAACAGAATCTGTTTTATGGCTCAGGTATTGAGGCAGCTGGATCCAGTGGTGCATCAGCTTCAGGAGTGAAAAGAGCTGTACCAGAAGATTCAGATTCAGATGATGATGTTGAGGATGTCACCATCAAGAAGCAGTGCATGTGGTAAGGACTTGTTTATTTTCTGTGTGTGTTCACAACATTAGTACTGAAGGAAAAAATGTACCATTTGATCGCACTAATTACTTGACTGAATGATTTCTGACATCTTGATAGTGTTCTCTTTATTGTACTCTTTGTATTTTTGTTGTGAATTTATCTAGTGGAATAAGTGTCATACAGTTGTCTACTCATGGAAAGTATTATACATTGAACTCTGCATAAGTCAATCTTGACAGGACTGAGGAAAATGTGTTGACTTAGGCAATATTTGAGTTCTGCGTGTACAGAGGAATAATACACATTAGGGTATGAATACTTATTGGGACTTACTACAAAGTTTCATCAGCTTAGCCGATTATTTGACATACTGTAGGCACCATTAGCCTACACTGAGTCGACTGCATATGTTGGTCATACTCTAAGCCTACCGTATTAATTTACACTGTATTTGTTGAATGTGCTTGTGCAATGTAGTTAACAAACTGGATGTCTACCCCACACAACTTCTGATGTGTTCTACCAGTAGATAAGTCCATACCCCACACAGAATTTGACACTTTTGGTTACTTTGTGTACTTCATTCATAGGCTTGGTGTTGAAGGCATTGATGAAGATGGTAGTGACAATGAAGATGATGATGATGATAATGATGATGTGAGAACAGAAGGAGCAATAGAACCAAGGGAAGGAGGAGAATCAAAGAAAGAAGCCATGGAGGAATCATCATCTTCATCATCGCCTGTAACATCAGAATCCAGACCAGAGGAGCAAACAAGCAGTGAAACTTCTCCGGAGGTGTCATCTGTGGAGGAGGTCACAAAAGGGCACTGCTCAACCCCTTCTGAAAATGATGCTGCACAAAATTCATCTTCATCAGTTACCACTGAACCAGGAACATGCAACATACCAGTAAGTAGCATATTGGTATGTTATGCCTTTCAAAAGCAGACTTGACTATTCATTCCCTGATTCAGGGATAAAATGCTCAAGTACAAGTGTAGTTCTTTGAACAAAATCATTGCTTCAGAACAAACTTAGGAAAAATTAAAACTGTATGCAATAGATGTTATTTTGAAATGAAAGGGAGAAACATTGTTTTTTAGTTTAGTGTGTTGTGTTTGTATTGGAGATGTTTGTGCATTTGTGTGGTTTGCTAGATCAGCCAGGTTACAGGAAACATGGGATATCTAAGTGTTTGTGCTTGATTAACTCTTGCAAAATGATAGCAATATGGCATAGTTTAGAACAATTTGGAAATATCAATTTTTGTATATGTAGAGACTGTCATCCACAAAATCGTAAGGTAGCAAAGTTCACTGAAATTGGCCCAGTATAAAACCTTAATTCAACGAGTTATACTTTTACGTTATTTTACATGATCTAATGGTTTGTACATTTTACATGGTATCTGTGCATTATGCATTTATGAGCATTGCTGCTGCTTGTGGATTACCTTGAAATTTACTTTAAATACCACATGCTAATATTCAAATCCATAGTTTGTTTGATGGTGCGCATCGAGACCAGATTATGAAAAATTGTAGGCCCCCATGTTGTGATCAATCTTTTTTTTTCTTTCTCTCTATAGCGGAGTTCTGGACCAGTAGACCTGGAGAGCGTCTCGTCGGTGGCTGAGCTTGAAGAGCTTGGGTTGGATCGCCTGAAAAACATGCTGATGGAGAAAGGAATGAAGTGTGGTGGAACGCTGCAGGAACGGGCCCAGAGGCTCTTCTCTGTGAAAGGACTTGATCCCTCCCACATTGATCCATCATTGCTTGCCAAGCCGGGAAAGAAAGGGAAGAAGGGGAAGAAGTAGGTCCTCTGGAGGGATCGTGTAATGCTAAAGAAACTGTCCTGCCTGCCAGGGTCTGTGTAGAATGTAAACTGAAGTATTTTTATGAGCTAATTTGTAAGATTTGGATGAAGCAGAATGTAGTTTTTTACCATCATAAATTAATTGATACATTTTACAGAAATTTGACTATTGCACATTTTACTGGTTACAACTCATCCTATGTTCGCAGAGATGTCACTTTTGGCTCACTTCTTTGAAAATTTACCCAAATGAATTTGGATACCAGGTAATTGAGAATACAGCTGTAACTGTCAAAGTTTGAAGGAAAAAATGCCTGACATGGATTTCAGGCCATATGTAAATATGTTTAGCTGGTAGTTTACTCAAAGACAGTTATAGTGGTCTTTTGTAGATAAATTCAGCTAGACAACCCTTTGTTCTTTTAACCCTTTGGTCAAAATCTCACAAAATATCATAACAATTTGAACATTGGTAAATTATTTCATTTAGCATCATATAGGTAGGATTCAATTGCTGCCTGGATAAGATTTGCCATCTTTGTGTTATTACATAATTGGGGGGGGGGGGGGGTGTCACACTCATGCAAGAATGATCAGATCAGTCTACTCAAAAAACGTAGATGACAGAAAATGATGGTTTAGCAGACTACTTTAGGTGACTCCAAGCTGCATGTGAAAGTGTCCCATACCCCAAAGTGTTTATTTTGAAATCTTGTGCATGTTTAAAGGTGGACAATTTTGGTTATGCAGATGACATTTTTAAAGCCAAGGACATTATTGTTGATCATGGCCTTATGTGTGCAAAACAAGGCATTCTTGTGCGAACATGTTCTGCCTGCAACTCTAAATGACAAAGAGGTAATAATGACTCATTTCAAGGTCACAATTTCACGTTTGTCACATGCATTTGAGTCTTTTAGTCTCTACTTCACCAGAAGGATCCCTGTAACATTCAATTATATAAAAGGGAGTCTAAAAAGAACACATTTCTATTTCTAAACAATCTGCCATTGGCTGATACGAACTGAGAAGTCGACACCTGGTAGTGCAGTACCAAAGCTGTATTTTCACAAAACTTTTTTTTTTGTAGACACTGTAAATGCTATCGTAAGGAAGCTACATCCAAGTGCCGTTTCTTATTTTGATACAGTATTTATTGCCCGTTTCATTTTTTTAAAAATGTGTTCTTCTGTGTCGCATCTTTGTAGAAGCACTAAAACCTTAATTTGGCCAATGCTCTGTAACAAATGATTGGAACCTCCGCGGTACACAGTAGTTAAATAAAAGACTCTAGTTTGTCTATTGCCAGATGTTTATTTTGCCAACCAAGCAAATTACAAATGGCCAGTCTGAGTCATTAGAAACTTACAATGTAACTGTTCAGCAGACATGCAAATGACACATAAATGCTCTTGATGTATTATACAGTTGAGAATAACGTGCAATTAACCATAATCTGTCAGTCAATGAAGGGAGATGATGTTGCAATACATCAACAATAGTGAATATGGTTGGGGGAGAAGGAATCGTCAACCCCCAAAGAAAACTTCAGTTTGAAAACACACACACACAAAAAAAAACCCCCCACCATTTCCTGTAAAAATTTGTGATGTTCATACTGTAGCACCTTCACCATATGTGCACCAGGGGTTTGTAAAGTGTTGACCTGTTACTTTGGATATCTCAATTTATGTGTGAGCTTTATGTTTTGTCATGTAATATGTTTTTTTCTTTCCATGGTGTATATAGGTTGACATATTAAAAAACTACTTCCAGATATTTGTTGTATGTTTGTAATACAGATGGTTAAAGACTCTGTAGAGTAATGATGGAAATGTATGACAGACAAGCTCTGGTTATATCAGACTACTGTATACGCTATAATTTTCGCGTACATAAATTTTCGCGAATTGCCGCTGTCACACATTTTCGCGAGGGGTTAAATTCGCGATTGGAGGACCAGAGAAAATATGAAGTGGCAAAGAAAGTGTAAATTTTCAACTTACTAGCAAATAAGAATGATACTAGTTATACACTGCATGAAAAAAACTTACCAAACTCTGCGAACTAGTAAGTTAGAATTCAACATTTTTGAAGTGGTCACGTCCATCGCGCTAGATTTCTGACGAGTGGTCCCCTTGCGATGATGGATTGGCTCTCTACAGTATTCGTAAGTAGACGTGGATGTGCTACTAAGTATATGTACGTAAACAAGCTCATAGCCAGCATGGTCTGTTCGGTAAGCCATGGCATGGTATACTAGTACTGAAATGTTCGTATCATCAAGGCAAGGGAGTCATTTTGGAAGGTAATATTTTCGCGTGTTGTTAATTTCGCGAATAGCTCCCGACTCGCGAAATTCGCGAAAATAAAACCCCCGCGAAATATATAGCGTATACAGTACCTCCATGTCCTTACAATCAGTTCTCTCAAGCCAGAAACAATTACACACACTTTCAGAATTACATACAGAAATGTAGGAATTTGACATTTCAGGCTCATTAGACGGGAAGTTGAAGTTGCGTGAAAAATCCAGTTACTCTGAGGATGGGGATGGGGAAATGCAACATAATGTTTGTGAACATTCCAGAATCTATACATGTATTATGAATGCCAAACAATGGAAAGAAAATGAATCAGAATCACAAGTTTCCAAACTGCCAGCTGCAACCTGTTAGTAGTGCTCAGTACATTTCTTCTCGATAGGAAAGAATCAAGTCACACCACCACCGCAGTGAATATAATGCAACATAGTTGTATGTTTGATAAGTTTCTGGAAGCATGGTATTTATTGCTTTGTGCAACCGCAGCAGCATGTATCATTATGCAATCTGTATGTTGTATTTAATAATCACGTACATGTAGTGTCACTCTAACAGATACAAGTACAGTATGAGAATAACATCAATTTGCAGTGTCTTTGGTCCTGTACTACAGTATAATATACATCATATGTACACCTGTACCTCCTCCATCAAATATTCCAGTCATACAAGTTACAGAATTCATTCAGAGGAAATCAATTATGTGTACCACATTCAAAGGAATAAAACTAAACGTGGTCAAATGAAGGAAAATAGACTTACTTCATTCAATGTCTTATTGCTATATGTACGATTCCGCACATTCACTACTTTGTACAAACTATAAGCTAGTTTATTTTGTATTCCTCTAGAAATGGCATTTTTTTAAATCAATTTTTTTCGTTGAATGAAAAAAGAACAACAAAACCAACACAAATATTGCAAATAAGAGTACAATGAAGAAAAATACAAATGCAAATTCTATAATGAACTTTCTTTCCTTATATAAATAATCTCATATATAGATCTATTTCTGTATTTATTTCCAATGATGCATGAATCGTACAAAATCACACTTTCGATAACCTTTGGGATTGAGTTGCAATAACTTATGTCTCATATCATATGTAATTAATACATACCCGTAGATACTGAAGAAGCAGACTGAAAAGCAATGAATTTCACTTGCCCCAATACAATGTAATTGCTGGGAATGTAAAAGAAGTCTCTCAAAGATTGTGAGTTTGTGTCCATAACTGAACACCATAAGGCATATCTGTGATTGCACAAATCTTATCAATCTGGCAACAGACATTCATTTTACATTGTACAGTTCCATGTATAATTCAAATATTCCTCTGGAATGTTAAATGTGCTGTTCATAAAGGATGGTTGCTCTTCATTCAGTCAACTGAATGAGCAAATTAATACAAATTGCATATTTGTAGTGAAGTACATGTACATATGTATTAGTACAGAGTACAAACATATTTTTCATATCTCATATTCAAAATCAAAGTGAAAATACAAAGTGAATGAACATACATCGTACAATGTATATCTTTTAACAGACCCTGCCACTGCATCAATAGTAGATATAACTTCAACTTACAAAAATGGAATATTATATATACTCAGGATAAGATATCTACATGTAATATTCAATGAACAATATTTACACAAATAATACCTGAACTCACTTTTACTCATTTTGACACTGTATTAGGGTTGATGTCTGCATAATTACAGAGACCCGACACTCCATTTTGTACAAGTAGGCTACGGATGGCAAGGAGTGAACTCATTGGTCAGCAGAAAACCAAGTCAAACACCCTGTAATCACACCATTCAATGGTACTCATAATATAGTGGCACCATGCAAAAGACAAATAGAACCACTGTAATATATCTCAGCTTATTGTCATTTTCATGTAATTCCTTGTGAGGGTACGTGTGTGTGAGCATGTGGTGGGCAGGGTGTTTAGGTTTTTTTTTTTAAATTTCAAATTGCAAGGTGTACCATAAAGTTGTGAATGAATTGTTTAGTAAGCCCTTATGCATGTTATGTGAAATAAGATTATTCACGTCTTTAGGCTCTAACACACCTTCTTCACCATGCCCTTGGGCATTCACATCAAGAGGGATCTCAATTTACAGTAAACAATGTATACAAGAAATAGACGAGTTGTTCATTGCTCAGGTTAGTGATCATTACAAGTTAAAGGGTACCACTGGGCATGGACTTTGTGTTTGCTATGTGACATATACACGTGACTCATAAACACACGGTTTCACTATTCTTATCTCAAAACTTCCTACTGATCGACTCCTCTAAAAGAAGACATTTGGGTAATCTATTGCTGGGCTGATATTCTATACGATAGATTATTTGATGCAATGGATGTGCATAAAGAGATACATTCCTGGATGGCCCCTGCATGCACCCAGTCGCAATCACCGTGTGTGTGATAACACAGCTACTCTATCTAGTCTATGCCCACTCTACATACATGTACGTGCAGATGGCTGATGCTTTCTTTCTATCAACATAGTGGACCAGATGATTAAGAAGCAGTAAGCACTGAACATACTGGATCATTAAACTACATGAATAGACAGTGGTCATGCACAGACATTATGTACATGTACTTGATAAATATGTAAACGACATGAATTATTTCTTTGGTTTTTCTCTTCAGAGAAATCATAGCCATGCTATAGATATTTTACTGGCATGTGCTAACTAAGCAAAAATAAATAATTAAGTCTTCATTAGCAAGATGGTTCCCTTTAAGCTGTGTTGGCAGGAATCTAGCTTGGACATCCAACAGAGGACGAAGGCGGCACAAAGACTGTCTCAGGAATAGTCTCCAGCACATCTACAAGTATACAGAATGTGTAAACACAGGACAGAAAGACAATGTAGATATCTGTCATGAGTACAACACATAATGATGCAGAAAACTCATCACAAAAAATCATATTATCTTAATTGAAAATGCCAAAGACAGAAGTGAATTTCAAGGAACTGATTACTGAAAATTTAAACTTAATCAGACATTGTTAAAAAGCTTGACTGGATGGAAATGCTAGTTAACAAGAAATCCCATAATTTGGCTGTGATAAAGAGATGATGACATCAGATTTTGTAGTAATTGCCATTCACTTACCACAATCCACCAAAATGTAATCTTTTTATTTTCTTGTTTGCATAGATGGTCACATAACCGTAACAGCCATGTTAAGGTTGCAATAGGAAGCTGCAATTGATTTACTGACATTTAAACACCGTAGCCCCCCATCTTATCTTTGCTCATATTTCTGATTGTCTGCTGCATTGCTTTCACACATGCACACACACACACACACACAAATGTCCTATGTAAGAAGAAAATTACTCTCTCTGTTGTTTAATCCATTTACGGGTACATGTACTGAAAGTCAGTTGATTTTCATGAAATGCGGCTGGCACCTATATAGTCATTCAGATCACAGAGTATATTGTATGTAACAAATCTTTGCCTTGTGGGTAGCTCTCCAGCATGGCAGTATCCAAAGGTTCACCTGTCTTGGCAGCTGCCACTGCCACTGGCTGACTGTGTCTGGCAGTAGACTGCTTGTATCCACTGAATGGCAGCATGGTAATGACACACTCTGGGATGGGATTACTTGGCAGGACCTGTTGGTACTGCAGACACTTCCTGCTGTGTTCGTGTGTACTCACCTTGGCATCCTGGTTCTAACATACAAGGAAATGAACAAGGACATACTTGACAGCAGGATTTGTATGAGGCCACGCACTCACTACGTCAAAACAAAGGATATTTTCTTTATGTCGTTTTACGCATGTGACATCACAAATTGTAGTAGTCTTTTCATCCAGTGATAATGGCACTGAGACTTCAAAAATTCATAAATTGTAAACGAATTGTTCTATTCCCTCAAATTTTCACTGATGTGTTCTACTAATATTGCTGCATTCTCTCAATCCACATGTACGTGTGTATATTAAGGTCATCTTGTCCTTTAATGGGCCAAAATTTACTTTATTCCCCACCTGGATTGGGCTGTTGCCCTCGAAATAAAGAGAACAAGCTTACATATACCCCTTTTCTCTTGGGTTAAATACCAGTATCAGTGATGTGACATCTGTGGCATGTGTATGATGTAACAATTACAGTATTCATCAGACGAACTTTGACTGCATTCCTTTAACAGCTGTCACGATTACTGAATGCCCATATGATTTGGGATAGGAAAGGGAAGGGAAGGAAGAGATAATGCTATCTAAACATGTGACTTGTCTTGACTTACAATGATTCTTGATTTCTTTTGAAGTCGTTTGGATGGTGTCTCTGCGTCAGGGCTGCTCCTCTTGACCTGTGAGGTAGGGGTCATCTCACCTCGCTTAAGGCCACAGCTATCACCCTTTCCTGGGCTTTGCTCTGTCAGTGTGCCAATGTGTGTAGATGCTTCGAGGCACAGGGGCTAGAAGGAAAGCACAGTGTTCCTGAAAATCACCATGCCATTTACTCACTGGCATATATGTCAACATATACAAGCAATTACATGCCAGTTATGTTACATTATGATCATGGCCTGGTCTAAACATGTGACTGATATCAGGAAAAGCAATACTTAATATGCTTAGTTCATGTAATGACACTCTTGGAATGTTGAGTTTCTCAAACAATTCTGTAATATCACATGTCCAATCGAGAGGAGCATTTAACTCAAGATGTTGCTGTCTTCTACAATGCATTTGAAGTTAATGTTCAGCTGTATATATGATAAGGAAGTCATTTGACAAAAGTAAAAATCTACAATACCTTAAATCCAAAAGTTTTTGTGCAACCCTTGGAGAAAGCAAAGGGTAATGCTCAGTGAAGCTGCACAGCATGCAAGAGTGCTACTAGCTCTAAAAAGCTGGTAAAGTAATGCTTCTTATATATCATGGGTACGCAATATTTTCAGCTGTACTGACTCAGTGATATTTAAAGTCATGCAACACCTTCACTCCAGGCAAATGATCATCATGAACAGTTTACTACTTAAGTGACTATTTTTTCCTGATTTTACTGAAATCAAGATTCCAATGCAGAAAATTCCTCTTTAGCAATGATGCAATAAACACAGAGGAAATATAACCTACCTCAAAATCCAATAACTGTTCAGTTGTTTCACCAATATCAGTACCACTTCCCTGAACTGGCACTTGTACTTTGGTACCGTTTTCCTTGTTCTCAAAACATGGAGGAATGACAAGATCACTGTCGGATGGCAAGGATACAGCTGAGATATCAAACTGGATGAAAACAGTGAATTACAAATGTTAGTTTAAACAATATTTCTTAAGACTGTAAAACTGTCTGCATCTATTGAACCTTCTACCAACTGAATATGACGTTGCATTAGAATACCTCACTTAAACAACATTATGCACATCATCTATAAGTCATGCAGCAGTTACAGTGTACTGTAGAATCTTTGGTTGTTGGCTTGTAATAACAATGTTCAATTGATTATTACAGTTTTAACTCTATCTCCTGGTGACTGTTGCTGCACTGCATTTCATTGCACAAAATAATATTCTCACAGTCTATGCTCCATTGTCTTTGATTCATTTAAGTCAGCATGCATTATCCATTGACACTTAGCTGTTTACATACACTTTCACCAAAACCCTTGCTAATTGTCAGTGACAGAAATACAGGAAAACTTTATCAGAGAGGCTCGAAATGTTAAATTAACACTTCAGTACATAACAATAATTATCTGCTTATGAATGGACTCTGCATACTTCATGGTTGATGCTGATAGCAACTCACAGAAAGGTCCATAATATGGCAGCTACGCATTCTTCTAGAATGTCTTGAAGGCTTTTGAGGTGTACTAGTTGCTCTTGACGTTTTCACATCCTGTCCAAGCTGCTTGTCTTCTCGTTGGCTCTGCATGGATTTAAAGGAAACCAAACCCCAAATATAAATGTGGATTGAGTAAAAGCAGCAATATTAGTAGAACACATCAGTGAAAGTTTTTGGAAAATCAGACAATCGATTCAAAAATTATGAAGTTGTAAAGTTTCAGTGCTGTCATTGCTGGATAAGGAGACTATTGACATCATTTTTGACAATTATAATGTATAAAGAAAATATACAGAAATTTCAACATACACTTTCACTTTTCTAGCATAATGAAGGAGCACTTTGATTACTTCTTTCTGAGAGCAGGGGGAATAATATTACACTTAACATATGTAATTTGACGGAATGTGTACTTTATATGAAAAATTGATTTTCATTGATTCTTTGTGGAATTCACACCTCTGACATCTACTGAACTTTTGCTATAATCCTTACCTTTCTGAGAATACTTGCTGAAGGTGAGAAATGAGGTAAATAATTGTGAGGTGGGATGTCTGTGGCAGGGTTTGTTGGGTCAATCACATCTGGTTTTGGTCCCAGTAAGAAGGATACTTGTTTCTTGGCATTCTAGTCACAGCAACACAAACAAAAACACAAACACAAACACAAACAGAAATTGCATTTTACTAAATGCAAAAAAACAATGACAAAGACCATGTTACTTCATGTCAAAGAAAAATCTTACACATATATCCACAGATCATACCTTTTCAGTTATTAATTTTGTTATCTATTCGTTCATGTTACCTATAAGGGTAGTCTTAGTCTGAGGCATAGGCCTACAGACCTGCTGTTCAAGGCAGCTCTGCTGTAGTTACAAATACAGTGCAAACTAGGTTTCATTACTTGAAGTAGACATGACAGCAAAACGTTGACTTTCTGCAGTTGGCAGTCAGTAATCAAATTTGAATTGCAGGGGACATTGAATATATGTCATGCATTATATTTTATTTTAAGGGCATTGTGAAAGAAAGAAAACTAGTACTGAAACCTGGCTACTGTACAGGAGTTGTGCAGACATGGTGATGTTTAAGTCTTGCCCATTTACGAAGCATTACAATATGGCGGGCAAATATCCATATCTTTGCATATCCATACCTTTGCAGAGAAATTTTTCACACCAGAGTGTTGCAACTGCAATTTCCTTGAATTCCTTGGTTGTATTGATGCCTTTTGCCCAATTATGCTCAGTATTTGCTCTGACCCAGGAAGAAAACAGAATAAAATAAAACACAAAACATGA
The DNA here is from genome assembly GCF_040938485.1 of Diadema antillarum. Taxonomy (NCBI): domain Eukaryota; kingdom Metazoa; phylum Echinodermata; class Echinoidea; order Diadematoida; family Diadematidae; genus Diadema; species Diadema antillarum. Next base: position 1,375,518 of record NW_027270925.1, on the reverse strand, counting down.
CCGAACATTGGAAATAACACTTTTTTTTTTCTGCCTGCATATGCATATATGCATATATGCAGTTTGTATTCATACTACTAAATCAAATCACTCTGCTAACAATAGCAAATACAATGATAGTGGCAAGGAAAAACAGATAATAATCATGACAAATAATAATAATCAACTTTTCTCACCAAGAATATGATTCCTGCAAAGAAGTTTCAGTATGCATGTTGTCTGCACAAATAAGATAGATGATAGATATTAAAAAGTGGCAAACATTTACATCCATAGCATGAGAAACATGTCTGGTGTCCATCATTTGTTGTTGCCATAGAGACAACAGAACTGCATTTAAAGACCAATCGTCTTCATAAGGGGTATTTTTAGTTTAAAGGAAAATTCTGTACCTGGTGCCTTGGAAGCTTTGCTCTCTAGACTTGTGTCACTCTCACTACTACAAAGGCTATAAACAGACCGTGTGGGGATAGTCTGTTCTTTGGACTTGTTCACTGGCTGCTTGCTTTTCCTTGGCTTTTTCACTAGAAGCGATATAAAGTATGCCAATTGTTAGGCATGAGTTAGGCCCGAGTGTTCATTGGATATGCTCTCATATTGCACATGAAAATCAAGCGAACAAAAATATGCATTCATAATGCACTGCTAGAGTTATTGTTCCTTATATAGACAATGATTGTGGATATTTACACTGCTCTACACTAATGTTAAGAAAGCAAGAAAACTCTTAAAAAGCCTGTTTTGCTCTGTCTTGAACATTTACCTATTTGTCATCAGTTGCTTTCAGTGAATTCCTTGAAAAAGAATTATGGTAACATGAGACATGGCACATGTGCTGGTATCTTCAAAAGATGCTTATATAACTCAACAAAACTTAAATGTTGAAGCAATTACCTGATACAAGTCTGGATGAATTTCCAGGTTTTCTCTGGTCATCACTGCATGGAATGTCATCCAGAAACATTGAAGAGGAAGATCCACTGACTTGAATTTCAGCACCATTGCCTGATGATACAAGTTGACGTTCATCAAAGTTCTGACAACTGATTCACATGCTAAGTTAGAATCAGTTACTACAACATCAAAGACCCTGAAACATAGCCTGTGTGTCTATATCAAAGGGAATATAAGCACTACTAAGTTTATGAACATTCACATGGGACATCATCTAACATATACCATCAATTTCAAGTCTGCAACTTTCTTGCTACAACATAAAAGCTCAGTTGTTTGAACTCAAATCATTCGTCAAGGTCGGTTGGCACATTGTCAGATTGTATTCTTGATGGAAGACAAAATCACATGAAAAGGCTTGTCAACGTCTATTTACCTGGTATTTCTGAGATTTCGTACTGGTCTAAGTCAAGAGCAGATAACTTTCCCTCCAAGAGAGTTGAGTGTGGAGGTTTCCGTGATGTCCTTTTCCCTTTGAAAAGTAAAAAAAAGAAAAGAATGCATCAAGAAGCAGAAGAAGAAATTAAAAAAACAACAAAAAACTAATGTCGGTGAGGCAGAAAACATAAATCGACAAGTGCTTCTACCTGTCACATTCTTGTAATAGAATATGTCATAGTGCGGGTCTAATCTACTCACAGATTCCTGTGTTTACTCTCCCCATATGACCCTTGCTACTGATCACAGAATCTGCCATGTGCTTCATCCCAACCTTGCATGTCAGCCTTAGTTTGCTTATCACCTACCTTATCTGTTTACAAAGACTGGTTAAAAATTTTGGCATATTTTTCTGCTGATGTTTCTGCAAAGCTGACCTTGACTTTGACCTTGATTCATCCACTTTGAACTTTATGAGATCTACACAACTTCGTAAATCCATCCCGAGACTGAAATGAATTTAAACTGCATTGCATGAATCTGGACTGAAAAGTTGGATAAATTCATGTTTCTGATTATGTTTTGCAATTTTGTAAGAGATGCTATCTTCTTCTGATGTGAAAATGTTATGGCGTGACATAGATTCTGACATATAATTTTACAAACATCTGAGATAAGAGCCTATCTTCTGTCATTCCTCTGCTTTCCCTAGTAATACACTCTTCTGCAATTGTTGTGCATGTTGCAAGATGGCAATCAGAGGGTGCTGAAATCATGAAATGCTGATAGTATCTGTGCCTTTCTATTTCTTGAACCCTGAAATTGGGTACATGTCTTGATAACATAACAAACATAACTTAACATTAACTACTTTCCACAGTTACACAGATACCAGTTATCTGTTTGGACAGTAATGTGCTGTAATATCTTCAAACTGAATGTCACATAATTATACTGAATCACAGACAACAATCTATAAATCAGTCAGCTTATTATGACACATTCAGACAAAGTCTGAGCTACATTGATGTTTTACAATGCTCTTATTAATAGATTTGCTCTCACTTATACGTTATCACACACAGTGTGTGATAACTTCCTGCTCTCACTTTGAATGTGTTCCTAGTATACTGACATGGATCATTCTCCAATATGAAAACTCTCAAAGCCATTGGGCCTAACAATGAAGATGTTCACCTTTTTTTCCTTTGGGTTTTTGAGCAGTCTTCACATTTGAGACCTGCGACAACTTCAAAATCCTGTTTGAAGAGGTTCTGGAATTCCCCTTTTCAACTAGATGAAAGAAAGAAAGAAAGAATAATTACACTTAAATACATTGCATCACAGTGGTTAAGTGTGGCCTTTAATTGACAAATACCTTCACAAACAAACACAGTATAAAGTTTATGTGAGAAAGGTAGTCTAATAATAGTCAATGGTGCAAGGTAAAAGGTATGAAGCATTAACTTTACATCAACAACATTTGATGAAAGTAACAGAACTTGTTCATATGAATCAAGCCTATGAATGGATACAAATTAAAGAAAAAAAAGAGAGCTAGCAAGCAAAAACTATGTGCAAATTTAAATATCAAACTTTACGTGTACAGCAGTATGAAGAGATTTTTACCAGGAAGGTCTCTTGGAACCTCTATATCTGAATAGTCATCACAGGAGTCATTGCAAGTTTCTGTCTGTGTAATCACTGGATCATCACTGCAAAGAGTTGAGCTCTCTTCAGAGAAGTCTGCAAGACAATATCATCAAAAGCTGAATCCATTAATAAACATGGCAAAAACGGGGGGGGGGGGGGGGGGGGGTCATATTGAAGCTTCACACGGCATTTCTGTGTAACTTAATTTTTTTATCTTTACTCAGTAGATATCTGCTAAGAAAAACACAATTATTGAGTGCAAGCTGTGCAACTATGAGTGGATATTGATATATTTCTTGACATATTCACAGTTCTTACATGATCAAAGCAGGTAGCAAAATGGGTCTACAAGATACGGGATTGTTTTGAGCAGTATTTTGTAGACATTATCTTATCATTATGTAACAGGAGTTGCAGTTTTTACCTGACATAAGGATGACAGAATCATCTTCCATTTCTGAAGATTGCATTGAAGCAACAATGGGTGAGAACTTGGCTTTCTCTGTCCTTTGGCTTTTCAATGGAAATTGAAATGGAGCCTGATAAAATAAAATGAAGCAAAACAAGGTTTCATTATTTCACTCACATTTCAACAAACATTGCAATGATTGCCAAGTAAATAGACATGTCTTCACTTTCAGAAGAGCAAGATGAGAACATAAAATCATCTTGAAAAAAAAAAGGAAAGATGGAATTGGATTCAAAGAAACTGATTTATTTGTCTAAAGCATTATTAGAACAGAGCCAACTGTGCAAGGAAACTGGTTGATGTTAGTTGACTTTCTCTGCAGTATCTTGTAAATGAAGGTACACTGTATATTATGCCAAATCTTGTACACTTTTAATTCATATGCTTTAGAGCACTCACCCAACTTGGTGCTTTATTCTTCAGGGATTGTGATCTGGTTGTTGCAGGCTTTCTTCTGACTCTGCTGGACCTATTTAAAAAAAGTCATGTCAAATTTGTGAGCACATAAGGCAGCAGACTGACACCTTCAGCATGGGCACAATTTCACAATCGGGTGTGTACAGTGTTTTCCAGGTAATCAAATCTGTATAAAACTGTTCAAATCAAGTCTACAAATACTTGTACTATCATTTACAATACAATGCACTCCTTATAACGAACACAGTAATTACGTCATTCCGGTTACAACAAAATAAATATGAATGCCAGAACATTATCCACTCTATGTATTTTTATTGTTTATTTGTTCGGTTATAACAAAATTTAGATATAACAAAAGAAAACTGCTGGTCCCGAGGACTCCGCTATAACAGGAGTCCACTGCACTTAGTTTTACAAACAGTGGAATTCTGTACGTGTACTGTACGTGAATGAATACCAGATTACTCAACATACTTTGGCCACCTGGAGAATGGTTTTGTGGATGGAACAGCTACATCAGCCCCAGGTGAGCTGTCAGCTTCTGTGATTGTGTCAAGGGCTGTTCCAACAAAACAAAGCATAAAAAGCATAATGATTGAGTGAACAAACACTTGGTACAAAAATAGCTGTTGCTAGCAAAGTAATACACTGCTTGACCAACCTGCTCATTTGCTGTTCTCTATCTCCCTCCCCTCTTTTAAAAATGAAAATAAGTATCTCAGGAAAAAATAAACTTGGCTCAAATATACATATTTCTACAACATATCATTATATCCATCACATGCACTATATCATATAGACAAGACAAACTCTAAAAAATGCCTGAAGAGATACCCGGTATATTACACAAAAAATGTTGAATCAAATACTGTATATCTAGAATACTGACATATTCCCTGTGGTTTTACTCTCAAAATAGGCTCGCGATAGCGAGAATAACTTGTGAAAATATGAACAAAAATATAGCGAAAAATTTGCCTTGCAAATAAGTAACAGTGAACATGGCAAGTCTAACCTAGACTATGGCAAGTCAAGCCTGGCATTTTGCACATACATTGTATATGCAAATGGTTGAAGCTGAATGCCACTCGCTAATGGGCCCCTGCTCAAATCCTTGGAATACTAGTACTGCTTTCTGGGAGATACATATCATGCAATGTGTTAACAAAACTATTTGTGTGAGAAGTCACATTTTCTTCCGTTGATGTTATCTATCTATTCAGTTTTCGCTTTTTGTTTTTTGTTTTGCAATCATTAAGAGGCACAAAACTGGCAACTTAAGAGAATGTCTGATCAACTGCAAGTTTCAAAAATACATGTGAGTATGCAAAATTATCAGTGAGTACAGAAGATTATTAAGCACATACCATTTGCCTGCCTGGCGTCAATTTGATGCAGCTCATCAAATACATCATTCTCCCTCGTCCTAAATGTAGGTCTTGATTTTGAGTACGTATTGATGACTCGGGGCATTTTTAGTTTGGTTTCCTTCCTTGGAACATCCCTGAGGGAAAGAAAAAAAAAAGAATCTTGGGGAAACAGACACAACCAAAGCTGACCCAGGTTTTGACAGCAACTACACTGCTACAACATTAGTACTAGTGTTGGTATATTAAATATCTGCAGGAAGTTTTCATTATAGCACTGCATGATCGATCCTATGTGAAAAATTTGCATCAGAAACATGACACATTTCAAAGCATCTAGAATCTTTTGCCATCTAGATGGTTCCACATACTTGCCTTCATGCAAGCAGACTGACAAACTACCTGATTGATAAGCATAGGTACTATTTTTTTTTTAAATCGCTTTAAAACAATTGTCAGATTAATAAGGATACTACTGGTAGCTTCCGAAAAAAAGTAATTGTGACACCATCATTACACCTCGGTTTGAAAAAAAGCTGGAAGTACGATACATCATAGAACCAGAAACATTCATGGCATGAAACTTTCACAAATTGCAGCTGACAACCTTTTTTGCAGCATAAAACCTTTGTGAACTGCCATTGGCATTCAATCCATTGTGTAAACAAAATCTTTGGCATCCAATTTACATTTGTGAATCTTTGCTCCTTGCAAGAAATCATGAATAAAAGCACACAAAAATTTGTTTTTTTAGATAATAGTAGAAGCTAAGATCTCGTACTATAGATCTAGTACGTATTTCAATTGCTTCTTTAGTTTAGATGCCAGATTTCAAATTCTGCTTCCTTCAGGAAGGGCTGTACTCACTATCACTTGTGAACAGTAGTAACCTGTAGAGTTTTATGCATACGTAGAAACCATTTAATGAATAAGGACCATATCTAGCAAGATTCTTAAGTTAGGGTTTATACAGTGTACTTTATGTTCAAAGTTTTTCTACGTGTACAATGTCTATAACAACAAGTCAAAAGTCAAAATCTAGATGCTCTAGATGTCTAAGTCTTGTTAGATACTTAATGGGACATCATCTATGATCTATTATACCATCAATTTCAAGTCTGCAACTTTCTTGCTACATCACTATGTATACATAAGAAGCCCACCGTGAAGAGACAGATGCCATGCCATGGGTATGGCCCATGGGCATCGGTGTACCTGGGCAGGGGCCTGTTGGATGAACTTTCAGTTGTGATCTTGTAACTAAGTTAGATCTAAGTCGAGCGTTAGAATCTAGAAACCTCTAACGTTAGGTAGCCTATGTCAAGACAAACATGATATCAAGCAGGTGTCAGATCCTAACTTGTAACGTTAGGGGTTGTATTTGTTCCAGCTGTTTGAACAGTGTTACTACCGGTTAGCAATATGCCAACAACATGCTTATTGGTACTTCCTACTTATGTATCTCGTTATTATTTTTACAGAATGATGAACCTGCGTGTAGTATTGATGTTAGGGCCTGTTAAACGTTAGTACAATTCATTTATCACAGGGCCACATTCCAGACATCCTACAATGTTTTTCTGACAATTGCCATTGGTTGTAACCATTCGGCTACCACATTACCCAATCAGTCCCAGGTCAGGGCCAGGCAATTTGCTGGACTAAACTGTCCTTTCTGATCACATTACATACTGTAACATACCTATAGGCCTAACGTTAGTCATTATTTGCTCTAGAGAAGTCTGTAACTAACTTTTTAATGATGTTTCACTTGTAAAAATACTTCTGTTATTAGTGCTTTAACGTTAGACGTTGTTAGAAGTTAGAGTCTAACATGAAAATGAAAACACTTGCACTCACGCTTACCTAATTAAGGTTTGACGAGCTTGCCTTGCCTACGTACGAGTATTACTGATGCAGAATACATACGATGATGTCGATAAAACAATGAAAATAAGAACATTCTAACAAGTTAAGGCTCCAGAAATTGCGATCAGCTGCTTGCTACATTATACATGCCTACAGACGACGATCGTCGGCGTCTCGTCTACTTTTAGCTCGCTCCTCGCTCGCTAACGCGCTCCTGATCGATCTTGCATGATCCTAGCACGTACGCGTACACCACACACACACACACCATAGAGCCTTCAGAAGGCACACACACAGCTAGCTAGCGCCACTACGCGCCCAACAGATCACTGCATTTCACTGATCCGCATGCTGCGCTGGCTGTGTGCATGCTCCGTAGTGGCGTGCGCGCGCGGCGCCAGCCAACGAGCTAAGCTGTGTCCACGACGGCCAGCATTACTTGTATATTACAGTAAAGTCAAAGAGGTTCTACTGCTTGTGTTGACAAATTTCGCGCAGTAGCAAGCCCCATGCATAGAAGTTTAACAGTTACAGGTGTTTCATCATACAATCACCTGAAAACTCAAATGCCTGCAAGATGATTATTGTACCAGAGCGATTTTTGCCTGGTTGGCTCGAAAACTGAAGCAACCGGATGAATAGAGACCTACAGTAAAATTCTTTTTCACGATCAGACGTGCATTTAAAAAAAATCGATACAGAACTGAGGGTAATAGAACTACTAACGTTAGAATCTTTATGATCAATGATATTAATTTCTATGGAGCTACTGAGCTACTGCGCGAAATTTGTCAACACAAGCAGGAATTAAGAGCAATCAAAAAGCTATTCGGCTACTATGAAACATGGAACATAGGCCTGTTTTAGGTCTCGGTCCTATATACCGAGTTCTATTTTTATATAGAGGGCCTTCGAACCGGAGAATCTTCTCCCCCACCCCCCCCCCCCCCTCACACATCACACTCTAACTTTTTGCTCGTCAAAAAGGAAAAAAGGAGGGGGAATGGGAATGGGAATGGGGGGGGGGGGGATCACAGCAAAACCCATGACTTTTCGGCAGTTCCGTCCAGAAATTATTCCCATCGAAGGGGGGGGGGGTACCAAACGCTTACAGTCCCAACCTCGGACAATACACGGATCCCCCCCCCCCCCGGCCGGCGACCCCCACACTAAAAATAAATAGATAAATAAACAAACAAACAAACAAACAAACAAACAAGTTTCCCGGTCCCGGTATAGCTCTACTGTGTTACTTTACCAATTCAAAATCTTCAGCAACGTAATCGAAATAGAGGCTAGATGTTCCAGATAGGTCCTATAAAAATAATCTGACCTGGTATTTTGTTCAACCGCCCTATAACCCCACACTCTCTATCCCCTTTACCAACAGGCACTTTGGTTTGTAAATTCACTGAGATAAGCATCTGTGATGCGATGATTATTCATGTGATTCTCCACCTGACAGCGAGAATGGTATTTCGCAATATGAAAGGAAATCTATAGGCTTTTATTGCATTCAATATACAAAACAATGAAATGGATGCCTGCAAATTGTCAACTGATGGAGTATGATCAGTCCTGCTCTATAAACGCAAGCTCATTCTTTGTTTGAACATGAATTACACAGAATTGTTACGTCGGGCAAGCTTATGCATTATGCCGCTTTGAAAACGAGTGAAGTGCCTAACCAACTGAGAAAAAAGAAAGGTCATTAAATTTTGAATTACGAACAGGTTTATTCAATCCGAGACTCGAATTCCATAAACATTGAATCACTCTTTGCCCTGCACACGAGCTATCATGCCTTACTCAATAGTTGTGACGACGGAAAATGGCTGAAAACAATATGCTAAAACCACCTGTTACCCTGATGCGCAGGGTTCGTTTCTCCCTCTCTATAGGCTTTTTAATTGTTTTACTATAGTGACTTTGATTTATTCACAAAATGCATGATACACATAGGTAATACTACACACTATACAAAGGATGTGCATAGGACCTGGTATGCACTCTAAAAACATCCTGGTCAGTCTCACCCGGAAAAGGGTCTGCTGGGACCACACTCAGTTCCGGGTCAGAAATGACAAGGAATGGGGTCAGATATATTATGACCCATTCAGAGTCATGAATTGGGTCACGGTTACCCCATTCCGGGTCTTCATGACCAAAATCTAAAGTCATTTTTTACCTGGAATGGAGTATGACCCCAACGGACACTAATGTCTTTTCCGGGTCAGTTCTGACCCGTATGTTTTTAGAGTGTGGAAAAGTCATTTCAAATTTCATATATTTACAAGAGGATTGCCATGACCTATTTTTAAAAAATTTTCTTTACATCTCTTAATCTAAACGAAATACATTTACAAAGTGTACTAGAATAATGTTAGGAAAGTTGTTAAGATAATGTATCCATAAGAATCATTACAGCTTGGCTAATCATTCAACCATCCTGCATTAATGTCAAATATACATGTATGGTTGGGTACTTCTCACGACCACTTTTTTAAAAAAAATAAAAAATATACTCTGTATGTTAGAAAATATCCGTCAGTTTCACTTTAATTTCAGGTTCACACAAGGCAGAAAATACCGCAGATTCCTATCCCGGCTCAGGTTAAACCTGAGTCGGGATTGGAATCTGCGGCATTTTCTGCCAACTTTGTTGACGCAGAATTCTCGGCGACAAACGCAAGTGACTCACGCCGGTGCAAGCTCATCATTTTAGTCGATCGTCTATTCTGCATTGTCAAAGCACATAAATCTAGAAAAGCCTTTAGTCCATGGGCCAGGCCAGATATTGGTACCATCTGAGGTGGCAAAACCTTTTTGGTGTCATTTTGTTTGTCGGGCATAGATATGCTTATCAAGCTATGATAGCATTTCCAAATGAGTAGCTTAGTCGTAGTAAATGAATTTTTAACCAATTTGGTCTCGTTTTTATATCCCTATACTTCTGAATCGGAACTAACCGCTATACCACAGCAAAGAAGAACACTGTCTTCTGTATGTTCCTTAGAGCTGTAAAATGCAGCTCTATGGTATGTTCACAGGTGTTCTATTGTAAACGCGGTGCACTTAGTCTTTATTCAAGGCAGCGAAGGGAATATCCAAAGATTATGATGTCCACGGCGCTTAGTCTTTATTCTAGACGGCGAAGGGAATATCCAAAGCGTATGATACAGTGTATATCCTTTTATCTAAAAACAACAACAACAAAAGCAATTCCTCGTGAATTTTCCGTATCTTTCAATTATTTATCATTTTCCGGCGAAAACGCTACGGTGAAAACGCTGATACCACGCCAATGTCGCTTTATTTCCCTCCAACAATATACGATAATGCAAAAACAATGTAGGGCCCTACCGGTACACTATACGATACATTATAATGAATAATATTGTAAATGAACAGAGTGATTTTTGTTTAAAACTGATGTATTTGTTGATAGGGTAGTATAAAAACAGTATAGATAATCCCTTTTATGAGGAACTTTAGATATGAACGGTACATTGGTCTAGATAAAGACTAAGCGCACCGCGTGACAGCTGTGGACATCATAACCCTTTGGATATTCCCTTCGCTGCCTTGAATAAAGACTTAGCGCACCGCGTTTACAACAGAACACCTGTTGACATACAGAAGGCAGTGCTCTTCTTTGTATAGCGGTTTAGTTTCGATTCAGAAGTTTAGGGATATAAAAACGAGACCAAATTGGTTAAAAATTCATTTATTATGACTAAGCTACTCATTTGGAAATGCTATCATAGCTTGATAAGCATATCTATGCCCGACAAACAAACTGACACCAAACAGGTTGTGCCACCTCAGATGGTACCAACAACCCATTTTTCGGGTCTTGGCCCATGGACTATTAGTAAAATGACGCGTTAACATACTTTTTTTTTCCAATTCCTTTTCCTCCCCAAGTTATTGACCTGTTCCCTCCTCATTCTCTTGATTTGTATTAGGGTTCGAATATTCTACGGTGCATTACTGCGCCCCTTCCGACTTTTGATTTTACACGCGAGAAAGACATTGCGCGAGGATGGTCGATCTAAAGGTGGTAGATGAGTAAATTTTCGCGTGTTTTTATTTTCGCGCTAGCTTCTGGTTGGGCGAAATGGGCGAAAATTTCAACACCGCGAAAATTTCCTTTTTTACAGTAGTAGACTTACTCTCTAAAAAAAAATCGAGTGAAAATATTCACTCTAAAAAAAAAATCGAGTGAAAATATTCACTCTCAAAAGAGTGAATACAAAAAAGAGTGAATTTCGAGTGAAATTGGAGTGAATTTTGAGTGAAAATGCTCATTTTCACTCGTTTTAGAGTGACCTCAGGGATCACTCCAAAATCTTCGAGTGATCCCTGACGTCATTTCAAAATGAGTGAAAATGAACATTTTCACTCAAAATTCACTCCGATTTCACTCGAAATTCACTCTTTTTTGTATTCACTCTTTTAAGAGTGAATATTTTCACTCGATTTTTTTAGAGAGTATTGACCGATTCGGGTTCGTTGAGGGCAGCAGACATTTTACGGCACAGGGCGCAGCCATAGTGGGTGTATCGGTGTGTATCAGCCGACCCCCCTTGCTCTCCCCCACCCCCGGGCAACATGTTTATCACGCACTTGTAACAAAGGTTCGCGCACTAGCAAGCATTCGCGCACTCAGTACGAGACGCCCATTGGCTAACGCAGTTTTTCATTCTGCGCGCGTGCTAATGTAGGGAGAGGGGTGGGGGAGTGCGGAGGGGGGGTCGGATGATACACCCAGTATGGCGCTGCCCATGCCAAAAATACACATAGCGCGTCACAGAATCGGTCAATATACAGTACTCGTAGCAAAGTAATAAACACCATAGTGTATCATGATCTTTGCTCGTAGCTGATGATGATGATCGTCGCAAGTACGTATACGCGATACCAGTGCATGACATTTCTATCTAGATACTAAAGAGAAGGTACAGTGTAATTAAACTTTGGAGGGCTACTATTTTCCAATATTGTCACCAAAACGGAGAACGCAGTGCTGGCTGTGAGGAAAGGGGAACCCTTCCTCTTTCTATTGATACCTAATTATGTTGACAAACTACCTGTCATGATGGTTGTGCACATGAACTTTAAAGACAAGAATGACAGATTGCACTTTTCCAAGTTTGAGTGTCACACTAATTATATACAAGGAACAATGAATGTCTCACTGAATGGATGGGATCTGTCAATGAAAGTGACGAAATTGCCAGCTTGCACGCTGCAGGTTTGTGTTTAGGGTTTGCGTTTGGGTTTCTTCTAACATTTTATGCTCCAATAACCTCGATCCATGGTAATTATACCTGTCTGATAACGTGGTCACTCCCACAAAGGGCAACCCACAAAGTCCATTTTTATTTGTTGATATTGAACATAATTTATAGCTTGCAGCGACAAATCATGTCCTGAATATTATGAAAGGAGTGAAATGGATAATGGGTTACAAAACCTTTGTGGGAGTGACCAAGTTATCAACAATTGGTTACTGGGGGTGTTTCATCAACGTTTGTCAGCGCTGACTAACGTTGATGAAACACCCCCCTGATGGACCATAACACTAATAGCTTAGATGAAATCCTAAAAGCTTTTTTTTTTATAAGCTCTGGGGTGTTTCATCAACGTTTGTCGGCGCTGACAGCTTGAATCATTATAGTAACAGTCAGTGACCGGAGCATCTCAGCCAATCAAAACCAAGGATTTTGCTGAAATTGGTCAGTGCCGACAGTTGTCGGCGCTGACAAGCGTTGATGAAACACCCCCCGGATGTATAATACTCTTGTAAACTTGACCGCTGTCGAGTGATTGTCTTTTTTCGTCGTACGACGTACATGTACTTTAGATAATCGTGCGTAGCGTCGCACTGGCGCGCTACAGTATATCCATAGCCAGGGCCTATACTAAGGGATCTGCTTCATGGTTTATAGGATCTTTGATTCATCTTCGCTTCCGATCCATATCCCGATCTTTTCGACAGAGTTTACGTTTCAACATGAAGTTGAGTTCGACGTTGTGCCTGTGGTGAATACCGAAGAGCTGGCTGAAGGTGATTCTGACTCAGTTTGAATGGTGTTCCAGGGCTTACAGGGCAGGGTATAAATAACGCGTGTAAGAATCGTTTTCCCATTTCTAAATTGCATTGCTTACCATACATAAACTAAATTATTAAAAAAAAAATTCTTACGTGAGATGTAGATCCATGAACTCGTTACAACGCACGGAGGTCTACAAACGGTAACTTATTGAGATATAAACGCTTATAATAATATCCACATTAAATGTAATAGACGGGGAGGGGACACAAAGAAATAAGAATTTAAGATTGACAAAAATCTACCATTAGTCACATGCAACACCCAAAATCAGAGCTTCTATACTCTTTGCTGTAACTATAGTATAGGCCTTCACTAAGCGTCGCCGCCGTGCTTCGTACTTTTTATACGCACGGGCGGGCCACGGCGTCTGCTGTTCGGTAGCGCGGAGCCCTTGGCTCTAAAACTGCAAGACAGCAAGAAGCTCTCTAACGTTTTATACAGTCTAAGCTAACGTTTGCCCTCTAACAGATTCAGAACTCCATGTAAGTTCCTAGGAAGGATTGAAACCCTACCTAAATTCTCTAGACCGTCTAGGCCCTAACTCTAATGTTAGATCCTAGAACTTCTAACCGGTTACGATATCTGCGTTCTAACGCTAAAGTAAAACGAATCAACGTTTTAACGTTTAACTTTAAGTAAACACCTTTTTGGATTGGGTTAGCGCAAAACCACGTTTCACACCGCAACAAAGATCAGTTTTAGTTGGAAATCTACCCAAATAATGTAAATCTAACGAGTTACACAACTAACGTTAGTATCTAGACCCCTCTAACACTCAACAGTTAGACGTAGTTGTAAAAAGTCTTTGCGACGTACATTGTAGGCCTACGTTGTAGACTTGTCATTTAGTAAGAGACTACTTGCAGGAGAATGATTTTCTTGATAGCCACCAATCAGCGTATCGCCCTGATCATAGTGTAGAGACATTACTTACTGACCTAACTGATCAATGTTTGAGACAAATGGATGCTGGGAATATCACTGCATTTGTTTTACTTGATATGTCGGCAGCTTTTGATACTGTTGACCATTCCATTCTCACCCAGACTCTCAGATCTGTTGGTGTCACAGGACTTGCATTAGAGTGGTTTCAATCTTACCTTGCCAGCCGTTCACAATATGTTAAGATCAATGACAGTAACTCTGATCCGGCTGCACTTACTTGCGGAGTCCCGCAAGGGTCTGTAGGTGGACCACTTCTATTTTCATTATATCTTTCAAGGATTAGACACATTTTTGAAAGACACGACATTCAGTACTGTATCACTGTTATGCAGATGATATACAAATATTTGTATCCTTTTCACCAACCAGGACTGAACTCACTGAAGCTGTAAAACGATTGGAATTATGTATTGATGATGTTAAAGGGACTGTACAGTAATGATTGAGGTGGGGGTTCATGTTTTGAACATTCTTAAGTGAGATAATGAGAAACCTCATGTGAAATATGAAAGAGCATGTAATTTTAAGAAGGATTCAACGTTTATTTGATGAAAGTCGGTTTTGAAATGGCTGAGATATCCCCAAAAGTGATAATATTAAAAGGCGACATGCCCCAACTTTATTAGGACATCTTTGTTTCACCTTGTTTATGGATAACTCAGCCATTTCAAAACCGATTTTCATCAAATAAACTTTTGATTCCCATTAGAATCGCATGCTCTTTGACATCTCATAGAGTGGTTTCTGAATATCTCGCAAAACGTAAAAAGCTAAATTCTCGCCTCGCCCAGAACTGTACACACCCTTTAAGGCATGGATGGAAAGAAATGGTCTCAAATTTAATGACAGTAAGTCATAATTTATTCTGATAGGATCCAAACAGATGTTGTCTAAAGTGAATTCTGATACATGTTTTGTTAGAATTGGCAATAGTAATATCAAGCCTTCGAACAAAGTTCATAATCTTGGTGTTGTTTATGATGCAAATCTGACATTATTGTATCCCAATCTGTAAGATTTCATTTGCGTAACCTGGGCTCAATTCGGAGATGTTTAACTAGATCAGCAGCAGAAAAACTGATGCATGCTCTTATTTCGTCTCGTCTAGATTTCTGCAATTCTCTGTTTTGCAGCCTTCCACAAAAAGAACTCAGTAAACTGCAACGTCTTCAGAATTGTGCCGCTAGATTACTTACTTTCAAGAAGAAAACTGTGCATACTACCCCAATACTTCGTTCCCTACACTGGCTTCCTGTAGAAAAACGTATTAACTTCAAGATTCTTCTTCTTGTTTGCCGTACATTGCGTAAATTTGCCCCTGTCTACCTTCAAAATACTCTTCATCTTCACCAACCACCACGTAATCTCCGTTCATCAAACTCGCTAAAATTACAGGTACCTCGAATCAAGCATAATTGGGGGGATCGGGCTTTTTCATATATGGGCCCAAAACTATGGAATGGCCGACCAAAATCTCTTAGAGAAGCATCTTCCATTGATAGTTTCAAAAAGAATCTCAAGACATATATTTTTACACTTTGTAATTTGAATTGAAAATATTGTATACCTGTATGTATAGTATGTGTACGTATATAGGACTATTGTTTGTTGTTTTATTGTCTTATTATTTTCTGTGATACTGTTGTAACGTGACACAATATGTACTCTGTTCTATAGCGCCTGGAGTATCTTTTTTAGGTAGAAATGTGCGCTTTATAAGAGTCTCACTATTATTATTATTATTATTATTATTAAAAGGGTTCACGTTGCCTAGATGCACATAATTAAACTGCTACTACTTACTAGTGCTAGTAATAGCTATGCTACTGGATGGGAGTGTTAGATCCAGGTTGCTAGAGGTCACTCGGTGAGCTCTTTTGCTTTCATACTATCATAGATTATTCTGTAAAATAGCTAGGCCTACTGTGGATTCTGATCAAGTGATCACATAAACCAAGGCGTGTTCGACTCCGAGACTTCAAAATCCCTGTAGAGCTCTAAGATTCCAATAAACTAATAAACATAATATCATTGTTTGACATTATGTTGAAAGCATGTCCATTTTACAAATTCATACATACCCCGACAGTGGTCTATGTGAAATGGTATTCATGTTTGTTTCTTGCTTTATTGGTTTAATATCGCTATCATTTCTCATAATCCAAGGTATTTCACCCAACTACGTGGATATCTGAGAGTTAACTTGTATTTGCCGGAGGTAATCATTTATTCGAGGACACTTCGAGTCGAGTGATATACCTGATTACCTCATCTAAAAACGTATGACTGCGAAGGACAAACACTGAAAAAAATTATTGATATTATTACCACATTCAGTGACGCTTTCAGTTTCTGTACGACAGTTTCCACTTTATATCTTATTCCACTCCAGCACATTTTACAATTGCTGATCAACTAGAACTCATGAGCGTTGTTGTTGTTGTTGTTGTCTTGCAGCTTCTAAGATGACGGAAGTGTCACAGTCTCCCTCGCAACTTGTGCCATGTTCCCCTTTCATCATTAAAGATTTTCACGTGAATTCACCCGTCCCATCACTTCCGAATTGCAGTGAAGTTGACAGCCCATATCCAAATGGCTCGGGCAAGTTTGAGCTGAAATGGACCTACATTACTGCTGATTTTCATACATTTCTCATTAATCATTAATGCTTATTTCTGTTTGTGTGCTGACGAGTATTTCCATTTCGTTGGGTCGAAATATACCGAAGACAGGTAAAATGTTAGGTGTTTTTTAGGAGAATATGACGAAATGGATGATCATTAGTATCAAATAACTTTGAAAATGCACCCGTATTCATGGACGAATTCATGGACGAATGTTTGTAGAATCTCGCTTGTATTAATCATCTGTACTTAAAAAGAAATGCACGTCACTTCAAAACTGAGTCCAATTATCAAATATATATATAGTATTGAAATGAGTCCGGCGTCTAGAGCCATTTTTTAAAGGATACTATTTATTGCAAGTTTTGTTTCGCTCTTTATCATGGATAACAGTGCACCAAACAAACTTACATTCTACTGACATTCCTTACAATACTATTGTGAAGATTCGCTAGTATTCTCCAACTGTTTAATACTTCTGGACAGTACATCGCAGGGCCGGCGCAGCCGTGGGGCCGTGGGGGCTTGGGCCCCCACACTTTTTGTGCACCATACAAAGGAATACATAAGGTGTCATCACTTTGGGGCCCCACACTTTTTTCAACCCGGAAGTACGTAAGTGGCACTAAAATAGAAATAGATAGAGATCTTGAAGTATGGCGGACCTTTTTTTTTTCTTTTTTTTTTTTTTTGCTTGTCAGCTGAAGAAACCCGGAAGTGGACGGGGAGAGATGAGCGGAGATGAGCTGAGGACCTTTTTTTTTTTTTTTTTGCTTGTCAGCTGAAGAAACGAGGAAGTGGACGTGGAGAGATGAGCTGAGGACCTTTTTTTTTTTTTTTTTTTTTTTGCTTGTTAGCTCATGAAACCCGGAAGTGGGCCCTCACACTTTTGAAAACACTACGCCGGCCCTGCATCGTATTCTAAGTAGCAGAGCTCAAAATGAACTATGAGCTGCCCAGAAAGCTACATACCTGTATAATACTTTACAAGGTCAGATATGTGCTGCTCTTACGAGTGGTAATACGACAAGATAAGCCTGTGACCACATTTAAGCTGCCTTTAGGAGTTGTGTTGAGGTTATATCTCACGGGGACTGTCCATGTATGAGGGTTCGTGACCAAGGTTTAAATAGAACTGTGATACCACTGGGCATCTGTGAATTCCATATTCGCTCTCATGGAGAATTTACGTATTTTGTCATCTTAACGTGTGTTAGTTTTCGTGGTATATCTTCGGCTAAAATTGAATCCACGTATTATATTTTTGTTGTGTTGTTTCATCGTTTTATTTTTGCTGAATTATCTACATTGGTCCATCTTTAATTCACGTAGTCCGTGGCGTACCCTGCACCCCAGTTACCGGGCGAGCCCCAGTAGCTGTTAATCCTGAAGCATCGGTTGCACTTCCAGGTAATTTCTGCGTTCTTTTCTTCTGATCGTGAACTCAATTCATGTAAACTTGTACAACAATGTGCTCATTTACGGTAAGAATGAGAGACGGCGAGTAACCGTTGAAGAAAAGAATAATGAGGTGACACCTCGAGGTGACATCGGTGATATGTACAGGCAATCGAATTAAGAGTAAAGGTAGTTTAATTTGCTCAATGAAGGAATTTGTTTACACCTTTATCTTTCTCACCTGTGTGATAAGATAATATAAAATACGGGAGCTTGGAATTGACACTTGCTTGTCCCACAGCTGTGCCTCGAACCTCTATTCTTTTTCATTCTCTTCGGAAGGATCAGGCGAACAAATTGTTCCTGCATTCAACACGCCGGTGACAAACTGGAGCAAACAAGCGACCGCTCAGACACCAACCAGACACTCCTGCCATCAGAGGCGCATCTCTAATTTGAATAGCGGGTCTTCCAAACCCTCGTCTAAAGAAATTGATCTGTTTCACGGAGACGACATATTTGATTAGGTATGGAAGATAACGTAATAATTTGTACTAACTGCATTTGTGAAACACACTTTTCAAAATGAGAATGAACATACATAGAAAATACATAAAAAGTCTATGTCACAGATACTAATGCTTTTGACAAGTTTTGTCTATAACTTTATAATTATTGCCTATTTTGCGATAACCAATTTTCTTCAGGCTTGTAAACAGCCTTGCTCTGAAATGCATGCAGATCGATCAAACCAGGGTACACTGTATATAATCTCGTGTCACATCATACAATTCCACGTTCTCCACATCTCCATAATTCATGCTGAAACTCGTATCTCAGAAAGTTTAATCTGCACCATACATGCTTTTAAAACTGATGTTCAGTATAAAATGTGTGAGGCGTAAACATTGTTTATCAAACATAATGTTGTGTGACTGGTTGAGAGAGAGAAAGAGAGAGAGAGAGAGAGACGGGGGGTAGCAGTATTTCGCTTCGAATTCGGGAGGGACGCCATGGTACAGTTGTATGAAGTATGTCTCTGCTTTGGTATTGACTAAGGAAACTCTTTACGATTTGAGGGAGTAATAAATTTTCCTTGTCAGGTGTATGGGGGCACCAGCATGAAACGGAAAAAAAAAATGAGTTTCGTGCCTTACGAATCAATGACTGAACAGGGTTAGGTGAACCATCAAAGATATAATTCTAAAGCCGATATTCACGACACATCAAGTGTACGAATCGAAACCAAGACTCTTTAGCATGTGTGTGTGTATGTACGTGTATGTGTGTTTGTTGTTTTAACATCTTATATCCTTAATTGAAAACATAGGTTACATGATGCACCTCTCTTTTCCGTTCTTGGCAAGTGATTGACCATGTTTTTGATAGCCTTTGTAAGTACCTTTTATTTTTGTCTCTTGACAACTACATGTAGGCCTATTTAGACGTAAAAGTCAAATAGCTATAGTACACATGCAGCCAGTGGTATTATGAGTGATAGAGGTTTAGTCTGCAAGTTCGTCTGACCCGGTGATATCAACCCGAATTTAGTCTGGGGTTCTAGACCATTCTTCTTTTGTTACGTCTAATTGCTGTAAGCCGGTTACTTAGTAGGTCACCCTTTGTACTTGACTCTCACGAAGAGCACTGTTCTCGGAGGTGTGAAATTCGTCAATCACGGTTTAATCACGTCTGCTGACATGGTTTCTCTGTAAGAGTACGACACGTGGGTTGCTCCACTTACCATCTCTGTTGATGGTTTATGTGCAAGTGCACGGTCGCTTATGATTGATAGTTGTTTGAAAGTTCACGGTAGTGAAAATATTTTATCCTTAAATTTTTCGAGATATAAACTACAAGATATTTGCCAGTCAGAAAATATCACTTGTTATGATTCTTCTTGTCTCATTAAAACAAGGGTAATCTGTTAAATCGCAAGGCTTTGTAATAAACAGCCATACTCTGTGCTTCTTGCATTTCTTTGTGGAAACATCGTGACATATTTCGTCACGGTTGCTTTGCTACCGCTCCAAACATGAAGTGCATTTTAGTATCATGACGACGAACCAACCGTTTGTGGACCGCTTTGCCGCAAGATCGTGTCTTATGGGAAAGTGGGCATTATGATTAATAAAGCGCTATTTTACCACATCTTACAGTCGTCATATTTATTGATTTTTGGAGGCAATATCAACAGAGAGCTCATATGTACCACTGGTTCAGAGCAGATTTTGTAGAGATATCACGTACCCTCCGACTTGATATAGGAATGTATCATTTTCTAACTGCTAAGAGCCTTTTTGGAAATGACGCTCTCGTCTTCTGCCACTGTTGACCATACAAAACTACATAATATTTGGTCAAATTGTATTTCTTTACTTGAAGACCATGACAACTATACAATCCCGACGCCTTGCTGTGTGTACGAAGGTGCTTGAATTCTTGCGACGTGGACAGTGATTAGTACGTCGCAGATTCCGACCAAAACTGAATCCGAGACGTACCCATATCCTTTTTGTTGCCAGCTGTGGTTCTGACAAAAGCGTGTTTGTAAGCGTCATTTGAGGGCTTTCCCGAAACCCGAGCGCTTGACAGGAGGTTTCTTCTATCATATTCACTCAGTGTCATGAGCAGTCAATGCGAGTGAATGCGCTATTTACATTCCCATTGTGTTTTCGAGACAGCTTAATTACGTGCATTAGCCGCACCGAATACCACCTAGCGGATACCTTCTTTTTCAGACAACCGCTATACTCGTAATCTATTCAAGGCTAATTATAATCGTCTCGGCTCGCTTTCTGAGACGGGTAGGTTTAAAGAGCCAGCATCTGCCCCTTTCCCCTCACTTTCACAGCAAAGCTCGTCCAAGGAACATCGTCTGATAGCTACACCTGAATATATCACATTATCCCGTCACATCGCCCCGTTATCGTATAACTCGAACCTCATCAATATGGAATTATCACAGAAAAGTGTTCCAGTGATTACGTCTGCGATTATCGTACTCATTGGGTTGGCGTCAAGCCTTCCCATCCAGGAGGAATATTACTTGCAAATGGACATTCTTGATAAGATTGGTGTCGTGGATCCCTGGTCTTTCCCGTCTGTGGACAAGGAGACGATATCTGTTCCCGAACATTTGCGCCAGCGATACGAGTCACTACATCGTCAGCACAGAGTTCGACGCGCCTATATCACCAAGGGAATCCATAAGAACGGAGGTAAGGAAAATACAGGAACGAGAGTTACTTCAAGAACTTGTGAACTTGCATCCATTTATCGAGTAGAGTAGACATTGTTGTCTTTTAACGCTGGCATAATTAAAGGGGGAACCGCCTTCCATTGGGCTGGGGGGGGGGTGTCACTACGTTAATTAAGACTCAAGTGACTTCTTAAAACGATAGAATCGGAAATCAGAAGGGCAGAGAGTTAGAATTTATCATACATAATAAAATAATAATCACCGTGATTAACATAGGAATAAACAAACATTTCCCTCTTTTTTTTCGTTCAACAGAGATTCATGGTCAGGTGTCGTACACTGACCGCAGCCGCCAGTTATTCACATTCGACGTCTCGCATATTCCTGAGGGCAGTGAGGTCATCATGGCTGAGCTCAAGGTCTACAAGGAGAGACCAAACCACTCCATCTTCAAACCCGGGCGAGATCACCACGTCGACTCCGATGTGGAGGAGATTCTAGCGGATGAACACAACCACGAACACAACGCTTTCGTCTCCGTCCAGCAAGTTACGAGCGACAACCCGCTACTGGGCGACAGTATGAACACCGTTGTCGATCAGAGGTGAGCACGCATTTCACACATTTACCAATCTGTGAAAGATGTCTGTCTCTAAAGAATGCAATGGGACACTTCAACTGCTAGGATTATGTGTTACCTCTTTAGTCCACTGGGTTTACTTGGATTGTAACAAGCAAACGACCTGAACAGGTATTTGGGTCTACAAATCATTTGATCAGAATGTTATAAAAAATGAATGTTCGCTTGTATCTGTGAAATTCCGGCTGCACAAACCATTCTAAGAGGAATGCTATCTCTTCGCTAGGCTAGGGTCAGAGATATGATATTCGATGCTAAAAGTGCAGCAAACGATATTCTTCTACACATAAAATGTTACAATTCAACCAAGAACGTATAGAGACACCAAGTTAATAATGTGGTATAAACCGTTTCCACCTTTATTGTTATTTGTCTACAGGGAGATTGCTATGAATAGTTCGGGCTGGAAGGTCTTCGATGTCACCAACACCATCCAGACCTGGGTAGCTGATCCCGAAGCCAACCACGGCATCGAACTGCACATCGACCCACTGGAGGGCGGACATCATGCGGAACACGTTGCTGACAGCGTAGTTTTTGCCACCCAGTTTCACCCGAGCTCGCCCAACAGCAGTCCAGTCCTTGTGATATACACAGCAAAGTTTGCACCAAGGTAAGCATCTTTAAAACGTGATTTTCAATATAAACACCCTCCGTGAGCAACATACTGGTCGTATCTAATGAAATGCTCTAACTGCAGTTTGTATTGGGAGACGTGCTTTGGGTTACAAAGTCATTTATGAGGTGCAGTCAACTACTTTGGTTATAGCCACTGTAGTAAACGTTGCTTTCTATTCACATTTTAGAATAAGCTTATTGAACGTATGAAATATATTGTTAGGCATATCGCAAGGTCAACATGCATTTTGTTAGTTTTCGCAACTTCTGCAATAACGTTTAATAGCTAAGGTAATAACTGTTACATCACATCGCTAACCGCTTCCCCGAAATCGAGTATGGCCCATATGTCCCAAAGTGTTTAGGTTTGACGAAGTATAAAAACTTTTATCCAAGTTTAAAAGTTTACTTTGTTTTGTGTTATTCCACACAGTGTACTTATAATCCTTTTCTTGTCATTTCCATAATAGAGAGGAGCCCAACAACTGCCAGTACGAAGGAGAGGAAGCGGAGAGATGCTGTCGCCGTCGCAAGTACGTCGACTTCCGCGACTTGACTTGGACCAGCCGCTGGATCATTGAACCCGCCGGTTTTGAAGCCTTCGAGTGTATGGGACACTGCCCTAATTCGCATCATCGTTTCATTCGAGACATTTTTCGGTTACCCAGCTTCGGCAACTATCCGTCTTCTTCGTCGACTGCCGGAACTGGGGGCAGGCCCGGGAGCCGCCACCGCACCTGTGGCGTGTCTAGGTCGTCTTCGCTACCAATGATGTACCTCGCGGAGACCGAGAGTGGTACTGTGGAGCTTAAAGTTGAAGAGATACCAAACATGATCGTTGAGGACTGCCAATGCACATCGTGAATTTGGAATATCTTTTCTCCAAAACCAAGCATGAAATCGTATTATCTGTTCTCTGATACAATGGTGTATTGAGAACCTGAATAAGACTCCAAATCAAATTGCTTGAATTTAGATCAGCTTTGCTGAAATAGTCTGTAAGACATCGATATTTGTGCGTATTAATAAGCTATTGTGTACAGCTTAACTGTCTGTAACCATTTGAATGTAAGATTCAAACGAAAGTGCCATCGTAGAGAGTACTGTCATAGATTATCTATATTTTCTATATTATTAATCACATAAGACTTATTGCTCATGTATTCATTAATAAATTGCAATATAACTGATAACTTGTTTTCGTTGTGGAAATTCAGTCTGTAAACCCACTAGCCTCCTAAGCATGTCTTGTCTTTAAGAGTTTGTGCTTTGGCACTAATGTGATTTGATGAGCGGGTGAGCTGGTTTATTTATCAATTATTTATTTGTTTATTTTTGCGAGATTTTGTCTGTATCTGTGTGCGGACAGGAATTTATTTGTTTGTTGATTTCAGAGAAACGTATGGCATCGTAGTTTTGCTTTAATACGGAAAAGTGAAGTGTACTCATTATGATCATGTACTATAGTACCGATAATCATGTGTGTTCGTGTGTGTGTGTGTTTGTGTGTGTGTGTGTGTGCGTGTGTGGGGATTTGAGTAATACAATTTGATCACGCAAAATGACAACAAAGTTAAGAAATTGCTCAATACGCAAATATACAGCTGTACACACATGTCATTACTGGTGAGCACTGTCATACACTTAGAGCGATTATTTTCCCTAAAAGTAATGTATGTAATAACTATTGTCTTACCATCGGATGTATCAAACTATCACTTTTTCGAGTTAGTCATCAAAATAGTCCCTTTGCATAACGACTGCAATGCATTTTTTTTTTTCTGAGTAATTCTTCAAGTAGCAATTTTGCTCCCTTAACTCGCAAGGCGAATTTCTCAACAGCGATGTCAGACCCACTGAGTTATCGCCGCAACTTCTATCACCGTAAACCTAGAAACGAGTGGGAGTTCCCATTGTAGGGTAATTAGTGAGGCTAGCCTAGTATTCTTCAGTCTTATCCTGTCCCACACACATAGCACCTGCTTGAGAAAGGGGCTTAGCGATGCGAGACGCGTCGTCAATTGCGGCTGTAGCGGACAATGACGGAACGGGTTTGAATAGAGGAGACCATTTTCAAAGATAATAGCCATGCGCCTTTCGCGCCCCAGACATAGCTCCCGATCTCGAAAAAGAATGCGATTGACCGAGGTTAATTAGAATGGCTGCCTGTCGAACGGGAAAACAAGACCCGTATACTGTCGGCATAGTAAACAATAATTAGAAACGCAACAGATGTATATGTAGTGTATTAATACACATATTTGGCAACATGAAAGCTGCAGTAACTGTTTACCATTACGCTACGATATATCAAGATTCATAACTGAGAAAACTATGTCGGTGTGTGATGGGTGGTAGAAGGTGTAACGGTACACGACGGATTATTTCTTGGGTATGTATGGCGTGTGAGTTTTAGTTATGTTGGTGCACGAATATTATCTGTAGCTGTATTTCATTTCACTACTGTGATTAATGGAACCACGGATATATATATACTTGAAATTGCATTTGTATTATATATATATTCCACTTCTAATGAAGATATAGAATTCATGTCAGATATCAAAATAGCATGAACAGCACAATACAATTGACAATAATAGTGTTCATTCACAAACATTTAAAACGTGTATGATCATGACCCAGAATGATCGTAGAAGGTAATAGCAATATAGGCCATTGACCTCTTGATGCCGAACCCCTTGTAAAAAATTAGATAATATCATATAAAACAAATAATATATTATGAGTATAATGCTATTATTATTAGTTAAGTAAGGGATTACAGTATAATTAGCAACAAGAACAATGTACGTTAACAGTACATCTGCTTACACGAGACAAAACCAAAACGAACAATTTAAGAGAATATTGTGTGTGTTGGTGTGTGCGTGTGTCACAAGTTTCAAACTTTCAAACTAAGGCTCAAAACACCTTTTTTTTTTTTTTCATCTAATAATAAATTGCCTGGATAATTGGGACCTTTTGCAGGGCAGTAGAATACATTGGTTCTGTGCCATGCAAATTGACGTTAGTATATAGTTATATATCTATATATTTGTATATTTACAAGATATAAATATATTCATTTTATATCTTTATACATTTATATATTCATGTATTCGTGTTTATATGTTTATAAACTATGCCCTTACAGCGAGCTGATTATCAGAGAAACAGTGATGCGGTGTGTCTTGCTAAAGAATCAAAGATAATCACTAATTTTCTGCAAATCATTGAAAAATTCACAACTTTCATAACGTGTGTAGATCTTGGGATTACATTGATAAAAACGATGTTTGTGTATGTATGTGTGTGTTGTATATACTGATAACGCCTATGAGCGCACATGTGTGTCTGTGTTGCTATCGTGCTTGTGAATCTGCTGACAAGTATAGAATAAAATGTTCGTGCATCCCGGAAACAATGGTTTTTATACAGATATTCAAGAACGAATAGGAACCAATAGAAACAATAACATAAGGCCTAGAGCTACACGGTAATGGAAGAGAGAGAGAGGGAGAGAGGAGACGATTCAAGAAGTATAGAGGGCAGTAGACTTCTTACCACATCGAGTGCCATCGACTTTCGGGTTCTTGTCAGTTTACCGTACAGAGATCAAATTGAGTGTTTGTTTGTATGTGTGTATGTGTGTGTGTGTAGGGGGTGGGGTGTCTCTTTGAGAGAAAAAAAAAATAAGCAATGCCAAACTATAGATATAGTTTGCGATGGTTAATTCCTTTCAGATACTCATTCGGAGGCCAGGCACGCTGTCTTCGAACTTTAGAGAAATCGTATTTGTTTTGGTATAGAATTAGCAAAAGCAATTCAATTACATATTTAAGTGATTAAAAAACAACAACACATAGTCTGCCTGCCCGGAAGTTTGAGTGGATTTATGGAAATATAAACCTTTGATATTTGCAAGATAAAGAGAAAAGAAGTACATATGCGTACGCAGATTAAAAGAGGGACAGACGAACTCCTTATGCATTAAGCTGACTTGCATCGACACACAAGTCCCGAGTTTTAAGGTATTAAATATGTTCCTCGTTTAAGCTTCTACTGCCCCGTAATTCCCAAATGTATATATATATATATATATATATATATATATATATATATATATATATATATCGTGTCCCCGCTCGCATTGTTTGTTTTTTTCCGCCGCATCAATTTCTATTTTTTTTCTTTTACGATAAATAGACGAAACTTGATTGATTTTTGCTGTTGAACCTTGTGCATGCAAGGCCTACACACGGCTCTGCCATATGCTTTTATGAAAATATGGCGCGGGGCACATAGATCATGGAAGTCTCGTAGTATATAATTATCATCTGTTATCATCAGGGAAAACTTGTTTTGGAGAAGACACACACACACACACACACACACACACACACACACACACAAATGCCCTCATCCTTTTCTTTTTATGTATACGTCTTTATGCTGAGAGGAGACTACTTCCCTAATGTATTTAATCTTCTGCACATCCTACTTCTGTCACGAAGGTCATTCATGATACTAAGCAGGTATACGCACCTTGTCTGAAGCCCGTCTTCCCTATTGTGCTCGATCACCGCAGTATTGTTCACACAGTTGTACCGTACAGGAAATAGGTGAAGTATCGGGACAACATACAGGTCTAGGGGCGGATCCAGAAATTCCGTTAAAAAAAAAAAGGGGGGGGGGGCGGCACAAACAATATTTCTGAGGCTACTTCCGGGTTTCATCTCATTTGTTTCTTTTCATGTCTTTTGTTTTAACAACTTAATACGGAGGGGGCGCACTCCCGGTGCCCCCCCCCCCCCCCCCCCACCGGGTCCGCCACTGAGGTCTTCAATGGATTCGAATCATGAGGATGAATAGATGTTGATAAATACAAGAATTCGATGCAATTTGCCTTATGTGTATCGAACTACCGACAAAACTTGAAGTCACTTTCAAAGCATTTACCTGTCATCATGTAGTACGCCGATATGCTTTTACCATAAAGAATGAATGCTTTTATTTATTTATTCATTTTTATTTTCATTTATTTATTTCTTTTTTTTTGGGGGGGGGGGGGGGAGGGCAATCTGATGAAAATCTTGAACAATATTTCACGGCAAATATTCCCAAAGAATTAATTTCCGTTATGTGCACCCTTTGTTTTTAGACGCGAGGGGTAGATTATATTGAAGAGAGCGTTATAAGGACCAAAATTTAATCAATTATCAAAGGGTATGTCATTTAATTATATTTATTCATCTAAAAATCATAAACAGTAAGTCACACGAACTTATTACAATTATGTTTTCCAACATAGGCCTACAATAAGAGTTTTATTAAAAAAATGGAGGGTGTTCAACGATTTAGGCTTCACTTTCATACTGTATGGCCCCGTTTTATCAAGAGATACAATTGATTATAAATTTCCTTACCACACAGGCTGCCATAGACTTGCCATAAAAACTACTATAATCATAACCGATATAGTGGGGTAGCTTAGTGAAATTATCGTGACACGGCGGACAAAAGCATGATTTTTTCACCAAAGGTACTTCATGATGTACCTTCTCAAAAAATAGGGTGCTCCAAAAATATTGATGCTGGGAAGGAGGTCAGAGGTCAAAGGTCAATGACCTTTATTTGTGAAATAGGTTTTTTGGCTATTTCTCAGGTCAGGAATATCCAATCTGGATAAAACTTGGCAGGAAGAATATTGAGAACAAGTAAAATATTTTGATTGAATTTGGAGTGAATTTTCCAAAGGTCAAAGGTCAAAGGTCAATGAACTTTTTCTAAAAATCATGTTTTTGTTTATTTCTCCAGGTAGGAAGATTCAATTTTCACAAAATTTGATATGAACGTTATATAGAAGGTACCAAGAGTATAAAGCAGGGGTCAAATATAATTGTTGATTTGTATGTTGCCATGGCAACCCAAAACTAGGATTTTTAGTTGAAGTTAGTTATACTATATAGGAGGCTATTTTTCAATTTGGAAGAGATTCCATTTGAATAGGTACAACTGATCGACGGGATGTATAGAGGTTTGAAATACTTTTGATTAGTGTTCAGTGGTACGTTGCCATGGCAACTACATATATAGATTTTGGTTAAACTTAAAGGAGACTTTAGAACGTCCATGAATTTGAAGAGATTTCCATCAGGGTTGGTATAATTGATCAACAAAAAGTCGCCAGACAAAGATTTTTCACCTTCATAGCATGTGGGTTGAGTGAATGCAGCAACAATAGTAGAACACATCAAAGAGAGTTTTAAGGAAAATTGGACAATCCGTTCTAAAGTTATGAATTTTTGAAGTTTCTGCTCAGTCGAGGCTGGATGAGAAGACTACTGTACCTTGTAACGTCACATGTGTACAACGATATAAAGAATGAATAAAGAAAATTCAACATGTTTTCACTTACAAAAGGATACTCGACTTCTCTTTCAGAAGGCAGGGGGAATAATATTACCCTTAACATACGTCAGTAGCAAGTCAAAGAAATGTGAACTTTACTAAAAAAGTATGGTTTTGTGAAATTCTCTTTTTATTTTCCTTACAATGTGCGCATGTGACATCATACACTGTGGTAGTCTTTTCATCCAGCCGCGACTGTGCAGACATTTTAAAAAATCATAACTTTTGAACGGATTGTACGATTTTTCCAAGCTTTCTGTGATGTGTCCTACTAATATTGTTGTATTCACTCAATCCACGTGCGCATGAAGGTGGACTTGTCCTTGAAGGACAGCTTCTGAAAGAGCAGACTCTAAGTTTTAAAATGATGTATCACTCAATTCAAATGGATTCCCCTAACCTATCTGAATAATAATACCGGTACTGGAAAGAAAGCACACACTCTGGATAAGTATGAACTAAGAAAAGAGGCTGCATTGTCTATTTTAGCGTTTAATCTTTACGAAGCTGTCTCATGTCATTATGTTCGTCTTTTCTTCCCCCCTCAAATTTTCATTTGAGTTATTCATTATTAATTTTTGATGATAAGAACGATGCCACAAGGCATTGTTTCGTAAAAATGCTTCAACTGCTCCTTCAGGTCCAAAATCTACATCAATATACGTAATTTTCCTGATCTCCTCAACATTTTTCCAAAAACAAAGCATACACCTTTTATGCATTGAGTCCTCCTTTTTGTGGACAATTAAAGGCAAAAACCCAGAATTAGTGCTTGAAAATAATATTATTCTTAAGTGTGAGTTACGGATATAAAGAACCTCTGTTAAAAAAAAATGAATCTGTATAAACATCAATGTTAAGTATTGTTAATAACACAAAATGTGTACAATATTTTTATAATAAAATGTTTCCAGACTAAACCGTCCGAAATTTATACTTTAATGAGAAAAATACTGATATCTCCTTATATGTTTGCTTTGATTGCAAAAACTGTATGGTAGGATGTCTTGTGATACAACAGGGGGGCATTTCATGAAGCAGTTTGGTCGGATATTTTTCTGACAAACTGTTACAAGCTACAGAAATCCTTGCATCTGATTGGCAGAGAGCAAATTTGTCTGACAACTCGTCGGACAAAATGCTTCATGAAATGCCCCCAGACCTACACATATTATGCATCAAATGTGATATCCTGAAAAAATTTTTCAAGTCACTCTCCCAAAAGTATACATAGGACCTTTAAGTTTTTCTTGTGTTTGTTCCTGGCAGAGTACTAGTACACAAACTTTCCAATCCATGGTGACCTAACGGGAATTAAGGAAATTAAAATGAATATACTGAAAACCAAAACTACGGATACCGATAACTTACTTCATTATTCTCTCCCCACCCCATCCCAGCCCTTCTTTTTGGTTTCTTGATATATACAAGTAGATCTAGCTGACTTTGATAATTGTCATTATGTAACATCATCTTCAATTGACAAGGCGATAAAACTTAACAATCATATATGCTGCTGGACTATTAGGGGTTAGTTGAACTATTGTTCTCTTTAATGTACCATACTTTTTCCTCCTATCAATCACATGTATTTTGGGTGGAATGTACATTGTACTTTGACACAAAGCATCATAGAATCAACCGCCTTTGGGGTCGGGAATTTTGTCATATTATATTGTGATTTAGATTCTGCTCTATGCCGATTTTGTTTTATTTTTATCAACTTTGTAAACTTCCCCATAGACTTTGTTCACAAGCCAACTACATCCCACCCCCTTTGGATAATGTGAACCAATCAAACATTGCTTTTACTTTTGAATAACATGTCTATACATAGCTATCACACCAAAAATATTCAAACCGCTTTAAGTCTTTATGAGTGAAATTACAAATATAAATATATATTTAAAGATATTCAAATTGTCTAAATTCAACTTCATCTGTGAAAACAAACTTTTACCCTTTTTGAACATTTGAATAACCCCCATAAGAAATAAGAAACATATAGAGAGGGGAAGTGCGGACTATAGAAATTGCTTGCGGGAACCGGTAATCCCTGCGCTAATATGGAATTCACACAATCTTGGAGGAAACGGGTTAAATTTGTTTGGAAATATGTAGGGCAATACCCAAAACCTTCAGTTCTCAATGGAATATGCAGCTCTTCTACTGGTAAAGTAGTGGTACTGGGAGAAAAAATGAGCTGTGACATACGTCCTACACCTGGTTCAGTCATTGCCCAAGATTTAAAGTATCTGAGCCAGAGTCACACTTCACTCTTCGCCATTTCTCTACAGGAGGTAGACAGTACTAAAAAAATCCTTTACCAGAAATAATATCAAATCATTTAATGAAAAGGTGCTTAAGAAAACTGGACTGTTCCAACACACCTCCCTCAGGTCTGCAACACAGACTAAACCACCTGTTGCTATAGGAAAACCAGTAAAAACGGTGTATTATTGTAAACATGCACATAATATGTCGTATTGAGGGTCTGAATTTTGAGACTAGCAACCATGTACATTGCATTGCATTGTACAGAAACCTGGCGAACGCCCTGTGTATAGTCTATAAATTCAGACATTATTGTTATGTACAAATTAAGGGTATTTTCTCATTTTTTCTGTTGGCGGATTTCTTGGAGCACCCCCTAATTTTGATCCTCATATATATACAAATGTCTGAGGAAAAAATGACACTTTTGTCCGGCGTGTCACGATTATCAGTATATTTGTCACTAAGCCACCCCACTAATACAACTCTTCGTAAAAGAGGGCCCAGGTCCATCCAATAGAAGAGCGAAGGGATTCCACTTGATATCCACTATACAAAAGACATGTTGGACATTGTATATTTTCGCTGTCCCGCTCTTGTGCACTCCCTCTACCTCCTTCTCCATGTAGGCCTACTGATGCATAGAAATAACATGAAAATGATACTTATGATAATCTAAACTGATAGGTGTATAGTGACCATGCATCTAGAGTACGGTGTAGATCTGATATTATAACTGGGCATTTTTTTTTTCTCATGGGATCGCACCAAACTTAACTATACTGATTGCATCATGCAGTGGTTGTAGTATTCCAAAGAAGATGAATTTCCTCTGTGCCTCGGACTGAATCACATGCTACGGGTACGCAGACGAACTTATTCTTGTAGTTTTCACTGTTGATTTGATATTTCAATGCAGTGTTTTGATCATTATCACTCTTTACAGCCGTTTTACACACACACACACACACACACACACACACACACACACACACACACACACATACACACAAATAATTGATGTCGGTTTGATATGGAATTCGAAAGGTTAGCTTATCACTTGGTGCCCTAACCAAAAACACTTTTCACAAAGCGAGCTGACCAGGGAAAGAAAATTGCAGAAAATGGATGAGGAAAAGCACTCCCCATACATTACACACCCATCAGAATTGTGCGCGTGTGTGTACTGAGTATATAATCGTGTGTGTGGACACAGATAATACTGTTAGCTGTATTATGGAATTCCTCCCCTTCAGTCAGTAGTGAAACTGAACTTGCAGTCGACACGACTACAACTGATGGTACAGCCTTACTGGCGTTTTGTGATTGTCACGTTGAGGTGTATGTCATGCAGAAGTTGTGTACGTGATTTTGATTAATTGCCCCATCAATAGCAGGTGCCCAAGTGCTCCGGATTATAGTGGTCAGACATACACATGTCTGACATGGACATATACTCAACAAAATCGAGAGATTGATAAACTTTCGGTGTAGTATAGGACCTAATTACAAGAAAGCTCTATGTACTAATCTCCTTTCACGCAGGCCGGCACACACACACACACACACACACACACGCACGCACACCCACCCGCACGCACACCCACCAGGGGCGGATCCAGGAATTCTGTTAAAAAAAAGGGGGGGGGGGGGGTTCAACTAACATTTTCTGGTGTCACTTCCGGGTTTCATTTCATTGTTTCTCTTTTTATTTCTTTTGTTTTTAACGAAAAATAAGGGGGGCGTGTGTCGGTTGCGCCCCCCTCTGGATCCGCCACTACACACACAGACACACACACACACACACACAAGCACACGCACACACACACAAGCACACGCACACACAGATCGGGATTTTAATTGCACGTATATCATTATAACATATGAAATGTACACTCCTTCATACATGTTCACCAATGAAGCATCTATCCCAATTTCTGCAATAGTTTGTATCGGATTTCATTTCATTTCATGTTGGTCATCTCATGTTTTTTCCCCTTTTGACTTGATAATAACTTGGGCATTTGTCCTGATATGTAACTCCAAAAGTTGCTCATCCTGAACCATTAAGGTCATAATGATCGATCCGCCATTTCAGGGCATTTTCATGAAAATTTTCTACTTAAATGGGTATTCAAACTATACATGCTGTCATACTGTTGATGTGAGAAAAGGTGGCTAGCTATAGAAAAGCACACCACTGAAAATACATGCGAAAACTTGAGTAACACCTTCATGGCCTCGACAGCGTTCTCTGTAGGTTTCTTCCTTTCGACTTCCACCCAAAAACCACTCTAGCTGCGGTTTAATTTATGCGGGAACACCAGACATGTTTCGCACATATGCCACACTTGGCAAGCTTCAAGCCCGAAGCCACTCCCTCAATGACCTCTTGAAACGACGGCTCCAGCTCTTTGCGCCGCAAACTCCTAGTCGTCCGTTGAGATACCCAGTGCGCCTCTGTGTGCAGTGAGTGACTGAACACACAAACACACAGACCTCCTCGAAACCCTATCTTGTACGCGCAGCGAGTGAGTGTACCATGGCAGTAGTTCAACAACGATGTGTGCGCGACTGTGGATCCTCACGCAGAAGCGACACACATGTCTAATCTATCAAGCGTTCACTCCGTGAGCGACTCAAGAGCTCCGGAAAATGATTAGAATTTCCCACTGCACGGCTGGGTACTAGGGTACGACAAAGGTCATTCTTATCCACTCGCGCGAGGGCTCTCAGCTTGTGGGCAGGACTTAGCGTGGATCCTTGCTGATTGTAAGGAGTGAGTGACGTAGTTTGGTTAAGGGGGCTGTAAGGGAAGCTGACTTCGCTTCGCGTGCTCTCCTAGACCTGCTTGTCCTGCGTAAAGGGGAGGTGCGTCTGTGAAGCAGTGCGTATTAATATCTCCACGGTTTTCCTGTCACAGTGAGCAGTCTGTGAACATTTTGCACCAGTTCCTGTAACCGCGTCTATTGATTCGTGTGTTCTAGCAGGGAATGATGATCATATTCAAGTAGTTCTGCATGTCAGTGCTGCGTTTGTTTTTAACAGGTACTTATTAGAATTGGTGTTCAAAAATAATTTCAGGAGTATACTAGTATCATCCTTATTTCACATCATCAGCTGATGTAACAATGCCCACATTTCCGAGTGTTTCGACCCCTTACCCCAGATGGTGGTATCGTAATGCCGTATTGCCGCAAAATAATCAGCCGTTTTCATTTCTATGTATCTTATTTTGCAGAATATCATATGGACTAGTTGTCAAGGAGAGTCCAAGTACACAGGGAGCTCATTGCACGATTACCAACTGCAGCTCTCGGCCCATTCAACTCAACACGTACGTAACTGCGGTAATCACCTGCACAACAGCAGTGGTGGCCTTCCCCCCTCAACTCCAATGCTGATGAGCAAGACTCTCGCACCGCTGGATAGATGCATTCGGCTGTAGTTGCCCTTCAGCTGCTGCTTTCCTTATTGTCCGCGCCAGACAATGTGTGTATGCACGAACTGCGTGTGTATCATCGTGTACATTGGCATGACTCCTCGCTACGAGACGATCAACCTTTGATCGCGTGCCCTGGCTCAAAAGCGCTCCGTGTACACTGACTTCCTTTAGCGTGTCCAAACCAGAAAGTCCTATTAAAGGTTGGCTGTCTCAAACCGCGACTCGTATTAGCTTGAGCGCTTATTGCAGGTACCCGCGTAAGTGGTTGCTCCTTCAAGGACACATTTTCGGAGAAAGTTTTAATCAAGCTTCCTCTTTTGTTTGTTTTCTTTCTCGTGAATGTGCCACCAAAGTGGGCAAAGACAATCTTTACCCCATGGACCTGTACAAAGAAGCACCGACAATGATTAAAATGACCCAGAGGTACACTCTTAAACCTCAGCCCCGTCAAAAGAGGCTTCCGCGGTATAAATTTGAAGCAAGTGATCGAACACTCTTGCAAAATCTTGTCAACAAATATATCGGAATCGTGGAACAGAAGGCCGTCAATCAAAATATGTTGGATGAAAAGAATCGAGCTTGGCGGATAATAACACAGAAATTCAATACTCAGTCGGTTGACAAAAGAATAAGGAATGCAAAACAACTGCGAAAATGCTGGGAAAACATGAAATGGCGTGCGCGTCGCGAAGCAAAGGAGGCGGGGTTTGACGTCGACGTTCCCCAACCGGTGACGGTGGGGAATACCCGTCGCCCGCTGCTCATCGGGAGTGGCGATTTCGTGGATGAGCATGACGAGGGTGATGACATTTATAACGAAGAGGTGGAGTATGACGATGAGGAAGAAGAGGTTGTCGCTCCCATGGGAACGGAGCCAATCGTTATTGATGACGCTGCGAGTTCTTCATCAAGGGCGAGTGGATCTTTCAGGAGACCCCCTCGAGAGCCCCACCCTCCCGACGGCTACCACGTAAACCACCCGCCTGATGATGAGCTCATAGGAAGTTTCGTCGCCGATGCCTGGATGGCGGAAGATCCTCCGGGAGAAAATGGTAAGGCTATAGCTTGTACTTCTGCGTAAAAATTGTTTTCTATATAGGCATGATATCAAATCAAGCAAGGGGTAGTCTTTTTAATTAATTCTGATTTGTACTGCTCCATCACAGAGCAGAGAAGAAGTTAAAAAAAAAGGGGGGGGGGTTGTATATCATTATGTGAAATGTGATTCCGCACACCCTTCCTATTTTTATTAAATGACATCCCATCCGATCTCGGATGAGATCGTAACATAAACACGGACCTCCGGTACACCTCACTTACAATTTTAAAGAAGTATCACACAAAAGCGCTGCTACGGTTGGTTGAGAGGATATTGGCTGTTCACCAAAATTTCGACGATGTGGTACATAATCAGTCTCTTGACACGAATGCGATGCATCAATAGAGTTGACTCTCAGCGACCGTGAACGTATACATCTGTACGATAAATGCATGCCTTTATAGTATAGATCTGAAGCGATGCTATGAGTTTGATGAGAAGGCAGGCGGGTCCAGTGTGTTATCTTGCCTGCGATATCTTTCAGATTTTATGATGTTATATGACATGATGTGATAATTATATAAGCATGATAATGTCTATAACATTCGCACATTACATGGAGGGAGCCTATCGTGTCGTTAAATAGGTCTATATTTTGTCCATACATGTATGCGAAGATGCGGGACTTCCCCAACTCATGTGATAGATATCGCGTGGATAGTGGCAATCGCCCCCAGCGAGCTTTTCTTCCAAGAGCTCTTTCCATTCGCGAGCGATGTATTAATAATGAAGCGGGGGTTGTCGTTGCCATAGGAGCCATTGACGTTGGGTGCGTGGCTTATTACAGTGGTACATGCATGAGAATGTCCCGCCTTGTATTTCACTCGCTTGCCTTCCAATGATTTGAGAGCATTGATGGACTCCTTACGAAACACACTTGTCAACTCTCCTGGCGTTTGGACAAGGTTTCCAGTTTCGAGTTGAGTCGATTGTGTTTGCTGTAATAATCATGAATAAGTCAATATAGCCTATGGAAGACATCTATCTCACCGACGTATAGTAAACGGTACTGCATCCTTCGATCAGGGAGGTGGGAAGATCCTGCTTCGATCTATATAGAGGATACTCCTGACGTGATATTGGAGATTCGTTGTCTATACATGCATTTCTCTTAAAAACGATTGTGTCATCAATTGGAAAAGGAAATAAAGAAACAAATAGAACTCTCGAAGAATCACTTACGATGAAGTCGGTATTTTCACTTCCTGACATGAGTGTTTTTGTTTTGTTTTGTTTTGTTTTGTTTTGTTTTGTTTTGTTTTTTTTTTTTGGGGGGGGTATTGGTTTTTTTTTAATTGCCTTAATGATGTAATAGATAACGCGCCAATTAACTGCGAGTTATCTGGCGTTCGGCAAAGACCCAAAGAACACTATCGTTAATGATTGTTCTTGATGGTATTTGTACTTCGATTTGTTAATACGGTTTTTTCTTTTACTGACTTTCTAGTGGGGTGATACTGATACATAAAGAAACGTCTTTATTAAAGATTTTAAACCACGCAGTCTTCATATATATATACACTTTTCTTGTGTTCCTTTTTCTGTATCTCATACTACGACCTACCTTGTAATTTTGATCTTAGTTGTCATCTGTGCCCTTTCAAAACGTCCGCCTCGTTTACTGAATCGACGCCTTA
This sequence comes from Diadema antillarum, assembly GCF_040938485.1. NCBI lineage: Eukaryota > Metazoa > Echinodermata > Echinoidea > Diadematoida > Diadematidae > Diadema > Diadema antillarum. Next base: position 1,337,990 of record NW_027270925.1, on the reverse strand, counting down.
TATTGGTTGTTATAGTTTTATGGTTAAAGATTTGACATCAATTAGTAGTTTGAGTCACACCGCTGCACTGAAGCATGCGTGGAGTTTAAACATCTCGGGAGCAACGTACATATACTGAAGAATCCAAATACATTCACCACTTTCTGGCACAAATTGTTTTAACATGGTCCTTCGGGGTTTTTTTTCCCTTGACGTTTTTGTACAGGGATGCATCTTCCAGTTCGTTTCACACATCTTGATAGAATGCGGCTTTAAGTCGTCGTATAACATTTAGATTGAACAATAAGCCAGTTCGGAGATAGCTCATACTGCATGTGCAAATGATGGGTACAAATTATAATGACCTTTCATTTTTCTCTGTTAGTTATATAGGAACTTCACTCTATTCAAAGCGACATAATGCGTCGGCTTGCCCAACATCGCGTTTTATGGAATTCGTATTCAAACAAGAATGAATCAGCGTAGATCAAGTGACCGGAATGCTTCGTCTGATCAATCAACACTTTGGGAAGCAGTCATTTCATTTATAGCTGTATTGAATGCATTGACAAACTTGTTCTGTTAACATTGCCAAATACCAGGCTTGCTGTCAGGTGGATGTGTACTGGCAGGCACCATTGATAAGGATTACATGACTAATCATTGCATCTCAGACTTATGTGAATTTAAAAACCTGTCTCTCGGTACAAATGACCTTTTTTTTCTGATCATAATGCGCAAGCTGGAACCCCGTACTGGCTTATTGCATTAGATTTGTGAAGTTGTATAATAGAAAACGGCGTCGCAAGTCAAGTAAATTAATAATAGGACCTGCATGTATCATTGGAACTCAAAGTAAAGATGAATATTGCACCAGAAAATGTCTTTATTACTCATTTAAGTGATTTTGTGTCAGTAGCCAAACGCAAGAATAATGATAATGGTAGTAAAAAAAAGAGAGAATTGGGACTTGGATCGACAGGAACCAAATATCGGGTACTCAGTAATCGGTTTATCAGCGCTCTTTGCACGAAAATTCCATAGTTTATATTTGACCATGCTGCATGTATGTATCCATACATACATCATATTTCTTATAATCATATGAACTCTAAACCTTGAATATGAAGCTGCAGGTGGTAATTCTGCTGTTGAGACAAATTTATTCTTTATTGATGTCATAGAGATATATGCAGTGCAGTTAGTTGAAAACATGAGATCTAACCCAAGGAGAAGATTATCAAGAATAAAACAAAGGGGACTACTGGTGAAAATTGAGAAATGTACTTTCAGTGGAAAGAAATATCTGCATTCACGAAATTAGATTAGTCATAAGTATTTACTCTGTCATACATTTTGTGGTCAGGTTTTGTGGCAGAGGCCATGAAAGTTGCGAAATGTGTTCTCTCTTATGATAACTTTTGGCGCATCAAAACTAAATATGGTAGCAATTCCAATTAAAGTGGTGAAGCAGAGTAAATTTAGCAAAGACTCGAGCAAAATCGGACGTAAAAGTGAGAATGTGTAGAGGCCATCTGAGAGCATGCAGTTGTTGAGGCATTCAAAGTCGCTTCAAAATGACCCTCTCGGACAGTAAAGATACGCCAATATCGCCTATACAGAGGATATAGACTATACACCTTTTAGTTTTACATCCATACTGGATATGACATAAAGGGCAGAGCACGAGGGTCATTCTTTTACCAGCCTCATTTCAGTGCGCGTCAACAGTTTACACGCAAGCACTAACCATGCGGGCAATTGGTGGAATATGGCATGGTCAATATCGCATTCTTTGTCAACCAATCGTGCAATCTTGTAAAACGTAGAAGTGCCTGAAAGTGATAACGAAATATGCACAGGACAATAGACGAACTCGAAATTAGGACCTGTCTCCTTCGTCGTTCTTCTCAATACTGCCATGAACTATAGTGTAATGACGATGTCGGAGATACATGGCACATTTCGCTTTGTTTCAGTTTGTTTCGAATTGTTTTATTTTCAATGATTTCGATGTCTGATTACCGGTGTAGAAATGGAAGCACAAAAAGTTTACCTTTTCAGATCGAACGCAAAACTTCATTTCACATGTGATATAGAAGATAGAATATAATCACTGCAAACTTATCGTGTGAAAAATCTTAGCAACCAAAACGAATGAAAATTTTGTATGTAAAAGGAATAATTTTGCCACATTTGGGTTGAAGGCTAGCTCTGATCTCTTTCTAGTTAAAGGAGAAACGTTTACCTTTTCAGATCGAAGGCAAAACTTCATTTCACAAGATAAATGGAATAGATGATGGAATATACAAACGTCATATCGTGTGAAAAACCATCTACAACCAAAACGAATAAAAATAAGTTTTATTGTATGTGTAAGGAATAATTTAGTCACAATCGGGTTGAAAACTCTGACCTCTTTCTAGTTAAAGGGGAAACGTTCATCTTTTTACATCGAACGCAAAACTTCATTTCACAAGATATAGATGATGGAATATGCAAACGTCATATCGTGTGAAAAAAAATACAACCAAAACGAATGAAAATATTGTATATGTAAGGAATAATTTCGTCACATTTAGGTTAAAGACTCTGACCTCTATCTAATGAAAGGGGGAAGAATGGCCTTTTCAGATCTAACGCAAAACTTCATTTCACAAGATATATGGTGAAGAAGATGGAGTATACAAACTTCATATTGTGTGAAAAGAACCATTTGCAACTAAAACGACAGAAAGTATGATGTGTGTAAGCAATAATTTCGTTACGTCTGGGTTGAGGACTCTGACCTCTTTGTATAGTTAAAGGGAAAACGTGCACGTTTTCACATCGAACTCAAAACTTTATTTCATAAAATAGATCTGTGAAAGTAATTATGGTCCTTGAGCGGAGAAACCAATACTCAGAAAAACCCATAACAAACGACACTAAACAAAGATGATGACATGGCAGCTTCACCATAAGAATGCATGGATAGGGGCTCACCATAAGCATGCACGAGTCGGAGGCTCACATATTTCAGAAAGGTAACAATGTCATTCAATTACAATACCGCTTGGCTAACAAGGTCACCTGTGTAGAATTTATGCATTCTTTCCTCTTTCATTCTGGTTCCTTGAGCCCCACGCATGTATTCTTGAGGTAAAGCTGCTAAGTCACCATCCTTGTTCATTGTGAGTTGTTGATAAATTTTGAAAACTTTCTTAGTCCTCATCTCACTCACTATAAATTCTGAAACTCTGAACCCAGTTTAACCAATTTATAGTTATTCAGATATAAAAGTCTGAAAATCATCAGGAGTTCTCCTTTGATGTGATTTTGTCCATTATATACCCTAGGCAGAGTTTTACCAAAAAATAGAAAAGTAAATAAAATGAAATCAGCAGGGCGAAGAAATTTCCCTAATGATATTGAGAAGTAATCATTATTTTGCGTGACCAATGAAAAGACATAACATTCTAGTGTTTGAAAAATTGTGCACATAACTTGGCAAACATGTATACATGTATATATATGTATGTATATATATATATATACATGTATATATATATATATATATATATATATATATATATATATATGTATGTATATCATGCAACTTTTTTCTCAAATATCAAATATCAAAAATATCAAAAAAAAAAATAATATGTACATTGCGTAGTGTGATATACATTTAGTACGTTATGAAATGCATCATCGTGACTATTGCCCGATAGGCACTGATAAAGACTTTCTAACATCCGATTTTAACAACCATATAATATGTCTCCACATGATACAATGAGTTGTCAGTTATCGAGATTTCTGCTAAATTAGCGACATAAACAAAATACTAGCAATGTGAGTAGGGTACTTATTATCATTATTAGTATTATTCTCGTGATTATGCTTTTCATAATTATGCAGATGACCGTGAAGGGCTTCACATGAAGGCAGATATGCTCGAAGCGGTGCGACCCGTTGAGCAGGAGAGTCATATGACTCTGTGGAATGGCGCCTCGACCTCTTCGCCCGCTCGTTCTCCTGGAGGGACGTCATCACTACACACTACTCGCACGCCGCCGCCTGCCAGTGACGTCACTCTAACTGCCACACAGCGTGCTCCTTCGGTATCATCTTCCGTTGGTGATGCCGCCGAGTCCATATCGTCTCGTCTGTCGGCTTCTTCTGCGTTCCGGAAAAGCAACAAACCCCGCGAGGGAGTCAATCAGAACCGTGCTCACCGGCGCGCGAGTCCTGTTGCTCCCTTGACTGCTGTAGATGTGGACGCAATATCTATAAGGAGTCAAATTGAGGAAGCGCGGCAGCTACGAGATGAAGAGGAGCACACCAAACGGATGGAGCTCATCCAAGCGCAACTGGACTACGAGAAGAGCAAAGTCGCAAGGATGCAGCGACTGATGGAAATGAGTGAGCTAGAGCACCGCGCGAGGATGCGGATGTTGGCACGGTACCAGCAGGTCGCCGAAAAACAGAAAGATTATTGGTCACGGCATGCTGATGGAGGCGACATTTTCATAAATGGCGCCCCTCCAAATGATCAAGTCTTGTTGTGACCACCTTGGGGTAGGGAAACCGCCATTCAAAAAATATGACACACGTTTGCATAGCAACTCATACTACGAAGCCTCTTCACAAGATTGTAGGCGTAACGAGAATTAAATGACAGACGCATAACATTGAGGGACATATTACATGTTTGACATGGATTTGATGACAAATAAGAATCAAACGGAAATACCTTGTAACTTTTGTTTTGTCGTATGAGGCCTTGCCATCTGGTATGTAAGCAAATTACAATGCAAAGTCGAGATAAGTGAGCTTTGATAAAGACTTTACTTTGCAAAGAATTACTGAATGGTATGGAAATCAACAGCACGATACATGATTACAGACACACAAATGTATACGTGAACTGTAGGGTGATACGCATTCAACGTGATTCATATCTACAATAAGTGTACCGTAAATTTATAGCAGGATATAAGGCAGTTCTTTTCGTTGTGCTTTTAGCTGAATATTTTTTTTTTTTGTGTTGAGTTTTACTATTTGTAATAAGGGTTGAAAATCTCAGCCATGCAGCTTACGTCCCTGTATTCATTTGCCCAAATTGTTGCCATTGTTTGCTAGTTAATTGTCTCCAAAGAGATTGACAAAACGTTTTGTTTTTACTTCAAGCCAGGTGAAGGGTCTGAGGAATCCAAGCAAGGAGGTTGAAGAAAGCCAAACAAACAAAGAAATCTGCAAGCAAAACTTAAACACAAATTTGTCTCAAAACTAAAATTTCCATGAATAAATCGTACATACTTTTTGATTTAAATCAGCGACAATCAAACTGGTCCTGCAAAACCGTAATAAGATCTGTGCAGAGTTGTTGGAGAATACAACATTGTCTTTGATTGAATTTGTTCATTTGTTGTCTCGTTGCTAGTCAACTGAATTCAGCTGAATTTATGTGAAACAAAATATTCAGGATCTTGTGCTATGTTACATATTATCGGTGATGTGACTTTGCACTGTTCAAATACACTCCTCGATATCCCATTTTGGACACGATATCCCATTTCTGAAATTTAGTTGTTCTTTTTTGAGACTGCAGTCCAGATTTAGCAATGCTAGAAGGTGAAAAGAAGACGAACCCATGGCTTGAAGTAAGTCGGCGCAATTAGTGTCCCGTGAAAAGAAGCGTCCTTATCAGAGCCAGGTGTCTAGTTCATTTATGTGAATCGGATACGTATAATATACACGGCATATCTTTATGACAAGGAAGGTGTAAATTCCCTTCCCTTGCAGAGCTGTAAGCATATCATGTCTCGTTCGAAAGGTGTTCCGTGTATAATGCATTGTATGATGTCAGACCCGACATTAACTTGACAGCACCCCTCCTTGCCGGACGACGGGTGGTTGAGCTATTCTTATCAGGTGAAATTGAGGGAATTACAGCATTCACACTTCTCCAAACTGAAAGGGTAGTTTTGGAAAAAGTGAAGTATACATTTCAGATAAAAGTCAAGGTATGATTATAAAGTTGTCACTGTCACAAATGATATCTGGTATTTCGGTAAACGAAAGTATCAGCATACGCGATCTCCTATAATTGTCATGCACAGGATTGCTGAATTGTTTAGAGTTGCTAAGTTTCAGCTCGAAATCGTTATGTTCCAGTGTTCTTGTGGTTGTTACACTTCAGTTAATTTCAAGTACTATCTTGCGTTAAAACAATGTATGTAAGGGCAAGAGATTGTGATGCAAATGTCAGATTGTTATTTTTTCTCGGTTTGTGATAAGTGGACCATCTAGGTGAAAAGAGATGACAAGGTATTGTGTCAGCTCGCAAAATTGACCAAAGTCGACAGTCACCATAAATTTGCATACAAAGTACACAAATATTACTGCTTGTACGAGTTGGTCTGAAATATTGCTTATTCTGTGTACGAGGCTGTTGGGCTCATGATTGCCATATATTTTTATATTCTTTGGAAAGCATGATGTATACAACCACACTCGAGATACTCATTTCTTTCTCTTCATTTTTTTTTTTTTTTTTTTTTTATGTCTGTGAAAGTTTAATTACATGCCGAGTTGAACACTCGCGTTACTGAAGTATATACTTGTGGTCCCGTTCTCAAAAATTCACTCAGTTCTAAGACCAACTCAAAGCCGTGCGTTAGTTTGAATAAGGCACAAACACTTTTTCATTTTCTTTATTCGAGTTTGAAGTTACTTTCTTTTGGCAAATGTTATGTAGAATTCGTTTGGGTGGAAGAGGTAGTTATAATTTCACTTTCATTCAGTTCGCTTTGTTTGAAATCGTGATTAGACTGTAATGTTATTGTGAGCAGTACTTTAAAAAGAAATGGTACAATTAGTGATCTAGACATGCACGAATGACAATTATCAGTGATTTAGATGATTCTGTGTTTTCATATGTGAAACATGTCTTTACTTTTCCTTGTTTCTCAAAGAAAAAAAGAAAAGAAAATACTATCAGATGTTCCTTCCAACAGCCTTTCATTCTTTCATTTGATTAAAAATAGGACTGTGACACATAATCAATTTCTTCAGCGTATTGGTGTGAGTGTTTTATCTTCATTATGTTCGAAATGCAAAAATTTAGATCTGATCTGCTTAATCTTGAGGTCAGAAACATACTTGGTTCTGGCTCTTTAATGGTCGACCTGCATGTATGTACTAAAATCATCAAACAAACAAACACACACACACACACACACACACACACACACAAACAGATTTTCTTCTTCAGTAGTTTGAGTAAGCTATTCAATAAGTTTTTGATTTTTAGAATGTTCCAGTGGACAAGGATTTAAGAAAGGCTGGTGGTAATTTATAATAATGATAATAATAATAATAATGGAGTCTTGTAATGCGCCATGTCTGTCGCACAGTGGCACTCCTGGCGCAGAAAGGTAAGACCTCAATCCTCTCACATTGCTTCATTCGGGAAATTGAAAGAAATTGAAAGGAGCACAGTTACTGAAATAAAAAGGTCTTGAGTTCCCTCTCGAACAGAATACACATATGTTGAAATGTCAAAAACTTATCCACTTGACAATGCTTTCTATGCTGAAGCAGAAAGTATATGGGACTATGTTCAAAATACAATACATTAAGAAAAGTTTGACACTGCATAGCACATATTTCATCTAGACTTTATTGTCATATAGACAGTAACAATTACAATGACAGTAACAAGCACATTTAGTTCCTTTGAATGACAATCAGTAACCTGCACCTCTTTTAAAAGTTATTCTTTCAACACATCTTTCCTTCTTGGAAAATCACATCATCACTTGTACTAATGTAAATGATAATGAAGTGGAATTCATTATAACAAGCACACATTTACATCTTGAGAGAAGTGGTTAACATTAACACACATGTATACAGCACAGCTGGAAATACCTTGCTTGAAGTTTGTCAAGTTCAACTTTCAGTGACATTAAACCAAATAAAAGATTCAAAGTAAAATTAAGCAGCTTTTCACCTGTGAGTTAGCCCTGTCTAACATATTACTTTTATCATGTACAAAATTGAATAAATTCAAGCAGATATGCCTCTTTACATGGAAGGGAAATACAATGTACATGTATACACAATCCCACTCCTAAAATACACAACCTATGGCACCCTGTGTTGTCAAGGCATAAAGAAGCTAAAAACAATACATGTACTTCAAATTACATACATAAATCAACATACATGTATGCAATTAGTCCAAAATTACAATGGTACCGTAGTGACATTTTTTTTTTTTACCAAACTAGGCTAACCATTAATATCTAACATAATATATGGGCTTTGCCAACAATCTTGGCTCTAGGGTATATGAAAGGACACACGCAAAGGGGGTTTGATGATCACAACAAACCATTCAAAACTGACGCTAACTTCATTTAAAAATTTTGCTGCAGACAACGTAAAGTAATACACTTTAATCCCCAAATTCCTACCATTACAGGAAAACAATCAAGACATAGTACTGTACAGGGCACTAATCACTGAATTTGGTGTCAGCTAAAGGCAAAAACAATGGCAAAATGTTAAAGGTTCTTCACATGTTATGAATTCAGTGTAATCATATTTTGCAATAAATACTGGGACCAAAAGATGAAGACTGTAAATACAATATATGGCCTCATATGACACATTTTCGAATGAAGCATAAATTCAGCAAACCTTAATTAGCTTAAAGTGCAATGAGATGGTGAGATGATGAATACAGAATGTGTCTCTATGGGGGGCTTTGAGACTTGCAGAAAGTACAGTGCATCAATAAAAGTAGGTCATTATACAGGTTTTAAACTGGCAAATCCCCTTCCCCCTTTCCTTAATTATCTTTAAAATAACACCTCACTTGCTATGATTGGGTGTTCTTGGAATGTGCAAAACAGCTGAGTATGGGGACAGATCAAAAGTGAGAAGTCGCAACAATTCTGCGATTGATAATGTACAGTTTTGATGAAAAAAGGCCACTGGAATAAGCAATGCTGAAATGAGAGCACTTTCAAAAACTCCAATTTCCTAGACATTAGATGACTGTTTGGTCAATCTTCATGTTTAATCTTAATCTGCTAATACTACTGCAGTTTTTAATTCATGGATGAAGACTGGAATCTAATAATATCACAATGCATTCTTTTCAAGCAAATTCCTTCCCTGAAACAACAAAGCAAATGTGAATCATACTGCTTGACATAACACGTTTGCTCTATTTTGCAACATTTCACATTTGACCTTTCCTCCTACTCAGTCATACTGTGCATTCCAGGAATGCCTAATGTAAACAAGTGAGTTATCATCGTAAAGAAAATTAATCAGGCTTTCTTATGAAGTCACATTTTAATGAAATAATGTAGTTTGAAGAGAAATATGACACATCAAATAGGAATTGCAGGACTTTTTTGAGGAGTTTAATTGGAAAGTTACCCAGCTGGTGGCTTACACTGCTTTTCAATATGAATATAGTGGACCAAAGATTGACTTTCAGTCATTGCATTACATATCTCTCTCATGGTTCAGCTAACTTCTTCAGTTTTTGAGCATTCATTAGAAATTTGGCACATGTGACTGCTATTGCATATAGATATGCAAACTTCATCTTTCGTTATTGTTTCACAATGCATTTCCATGGTAACAGCACAGTTTGCATGAAACTCACACAAAAATATTGTGGATTAAGCCAACAACCTTAGTTTTGAATACACTGTATTTGACTTGGATTTTGGCACATGTGAATCGTATAGTATGTGAATGTGCAAACTTTATTTTTGGTCTTTATCAAACGATATGTTGCCATAGTAAGAGCATATTTTTTATGAAAATCATACAAAATATTATGGATTCCTCAGCTTTTGAACATTTGACTTGAAATTTGACACACGTATCCACATGTGCAAACTTCAATTTTTGTTAATGTAAAACGTGTTGCCATGGTAACAACATTTTTTGAATGAAAATCAAAGCAATTACCAATTTATTTACCTAATTCACTCAGTATTTGAGCATTTGGCTTGAGATATGTCACATGTGACTACTATGATTCTTAAATGAGTAAGACACATCTTTATTCAACGTTGAACAATGCATTGTCATGGTTAGAACATCTTGTTTGTTCGTTTTTTTCTTTAATAAAAAGCATACAAAATTATTGTTGGTTTAGCTAACTCCCTCAGTTTTAGGTGGGATCACTAATCCCATGGAGTGATAGTTCTAGTTCTGTTTGTCCAATTTACTCTTTATCTATGTCAAATTGAACATCTTGTGAAAGGAATGAGAACCTTGTTTGCATGATTGGTAGAATTGGTAGTTTATGGATAATACACAAGCTCTAATTTCTCAAGCAAGATTTAGTTGACATGATTTATTCATAATTGAATTGTAATTTCTCCTAGAGCTAAGCTGAAAATGAGATAGACCCCAGAAATACTAAAGTGAATTAATAACTGATCCCCACGTAAATGAGTTGAAGACAATCAATTTGAAAATGATGGATGATGTATACACTGGATGGTAAAAGACGGAATCATCACATCAATTAAGGGAGTGATGATGAACCCTTTCAACAGGGGCTTGTGCTGATATATTGATTTGTCCTCGACCCGTACCTTCCAAAATTATAGAGGATGAGTTTATGTCATTAAAAGAGATATCAATATCCTCGTCAGTTGCCATGTTTATTAAGGTATGCATACCTTGTGCTCTTACTGTTGTGAAAAGTCATGACATTATTTTATCTATATGGTACATGTCCTCCTGACACAAACAAATGATTGCCTCAAAATTGTATAGATTCTGGAAGAACTGTATGCAGCACAAGTCAGTTTCAGCAGCATCAGTCAATTTCAGTATCACATCGTGATACAGTGGAAAACTCAATACCAAAAGGTTCTCGAGACTGGTAACTTCTGTTCATTATATCAGCTACTTCGTCATATCATCTGCTATGAAAATCAATTAAAATAATGTAAATACGTTTCATCTTGACTGAAGAAGATTTTGTTATGTCAAGAATTTGTAATTTTTCTTCACAGTGAGTTTTCACTGTATAAAAAAAAGAAAAGAAAGAAAAGGTAGGAATAAAGAGATCACTCGCAGATGTCGCCTCTACAGGTATTTCAGTCACATGGTCCTGATTAGCACACCATTCAGCATCACCATGGAACTGGTCTGTACCACGACGGGTGTCGTCTTCCTAGATAAGGCAGGAATCCTGTTTGACATTGTCACACTGCACTGTGCTGTCTTCCTACTGTCTCAAATCTTCGGGGCAGTCAGGCTGGACGTGTGGATGACTGACCTTGAAGGCTTCCAGGGTGCTCAAGGCATCGTTGACTCTTGAAATGGTGGGGAACTCCTTCATGTCCACGTTAAACCTGCTATGCAAAAAGGAGGCAACCACCATGTCAGTGCAGGGCCATCTTCTATGGGTAATGATTGCTTTAATGTTATTTGCATAGGCAGCATGCCAAATATACAAAAACTTACCTATATTAATACATATAAGAAATTCGATATCACCAACAACCTTGAATCAAGTGCAAAAGCATATATATAAATACTGATAGTCTTATGACATCAAGAATGAGTGGCTTTTGTACCCCACTAGAGTAATTATGATTTGATAGTGCTTAGTTACAGATTTACATAAAAATGATGGTACAGTCAACCTAGCCTCTGTCAAATCCAAAAGAATGGGAGAAAATCCTTCCACTTATTAAAAAGTGAATGTTGACTTACATAATAGAATAAAACTACATGTAGAAATGTCGCTAAGGGCGACTGCTATGCCTCCGCCATAATGCATGATTCTCCTAATAGGTCTATAGTACATGTGGACAATGTATAATTACATTTTCACAATATTGGCAAAATATTGAAATTACATGTTTGTCACAAATGTGTTGAATGTTCACCTTCCTTTACCTAGGTTTAACTAGATGAATAGGAGAGCATGTATTTGGGGATTCAAGGACTTTAACTTGACTTTGACCCATTCATAAGTGTATGAATACTGTAATTTTCAAGGTATGGAGAAAAAGTGTAATTTCTGTATTGAAAAGTACACTGTTACCATTTTCTTTTGGCCTGTGATTCTAAAATTCATCGGATAATCACTGTCGGGCAGAACATGCATAAATATGTATTAAGTTTCAAGATAACTTGAGCCACTTCTGAGATATGGAGGAAAAAGTTAGTTCAGCACTTTCCCTTGATCTTTGACCTTTTGACCTTTGAGGCAAACCCCCGCCCCCCCCCCCCCCCCCCAAAAAAAAAAAAAAAAAAGAGAAAAAGAAAATTTCCAGATAATCTAGGTTATACATGCATACACCAAGTGTAAAAAAAAAAAAAGATTGCTGGCATTACATAAATACATGTATGAGGGAAATAGTAAAAATTTGAAGTGTTGCACTTGACCTTTGACCCCTGACCTTTGACCCTATGAACCCTAGATTCTCTAGATAATAACTGCCAGTCAGTACATGCATGTATACTATGTTCCATGAAGAGACCTTGAACAATTTCCAAGGTACGGAGAAAAAAGCGAAGTTTTAATATTTTAACTTGACCTTTTGACCTTTGACCTTTGACCTCATGACCCAAAACTTTCACCAGAGAATCTTAATCGGGTAATACATGCATACACTAAGTTTCAAGAAAATATCTTCAGGCATTGCATAGATATGGAGGAAATAGTGAAATTTTACGTATTTGACCTTGACCTTTTGACCTTTGACCTTGACCATGTGCACCCAAAAGTTGATAGGCACAACTTCACCCCCTAGTACACATACATGCCAAGTTTCATTGGGATACCTTAAAAGGTTTTGATAGTTACCCTGTCCACAAAATTTATTACGGACGGACGGAAGGACGGAAGGACGGAAGGACGGACGGACGGACGGACGGACGGAAGGACGGACGGACGGACGGACGGACGGACGGACGGACGGACAACCCGAAAACATAATGCCTCCGGCACCACTTCGTGGCGGAGGCATAAATATGTTTACATATCCATTTGGGTTAGATTTCTTCTTTGACTAAGCCAATTTGATGAATTATGCGAGGTGCACTTAGGCAAGGTCAACTGTTATATATTGTTGTAATCACAGTCACAACTTGAACTAGAAAAGCACTCTGAGAGTGCAGACCTCTGCCAAGCAGCTACTTTCCACCGATGATCTTGCTCTTCCATAGAGATCAGTGATTTCCAACAATACGTATGCATGCTGAAAATCGCCTGATTTCCCAATATAGAAGCCTTTGTTACGGCATAAACCCTCTGCTGCGTGGCGCGCCTCTTCCTAGCAGAAACTAGAGCATGCACTATAGTGCGCATATGAAAACCTAAAAAATGAGCAGCTTGAACTCCAAAGTTCATTGACCCTACCTGCCCAAATATTGAAAATCCTTCAAAAAACCCATAAAAATTTCTGGATCACTACCAAAATTTAATCATCTGTTCCTTGTGTCATTCTCAACCTTCCCTGCAAGTTTCATCTAAATCCGTGCTCAACTTTTTGAGTTATTTTGCAAACGGCATACTAACTATCTAACTATTTACAAACAAACCAATGGTAATGAAAACATAACCTCCTCCCTTGGCAGAGGTAATCATCATCATTATCACCATCATTACTATATTGATCCAAAGCCGACGCCCACCTGTTGGCATTGTAGACTTGAGGGACAAGGAAGAGGTCTGCAAGGGTCACCTCGTCTCCCACACAGTACTTGCCAGAAGTCGTCTCCAGGATCTTCTCCAAGGCTTTGAAGCCTTTGGTGATGACTGAGTTGCCCAACTCCATCTTTCTCTCTGGCCCAACAAACTTGAGCATGCTGAGATTCTGCAAGGATGAGAAAAAGATGAACCATTTTCCTCTCCTGTATGTAACAGGTCTCTCAAAATGCAACTCGCATCTCTAAGAATAGTTGCCAGTACTGGCTCTCCTGTTAGACATTAACCCGTTGAGGACGAGTCCCGAGTATACTCGGGCAGGTGTTTATGGGAAATGCATGTTGTAGCAAAATCAAACCGTCGGAAGTGGGTGAGGGCAAAACGCATTTTTGCCCCCCCCCCCCCCCCAAAAAGAAAATAAATAAATGAATAAATAAATAAATAAATAAAAATAAATAAAATTATATATATATATATATATATATATATATATATATATATATATAAAATACAAATAGGGAAATTTATTAGCTAAGACTAGTAATTCTAACTCTCATAAATGTTTAGACATTCATTTTTCGTTGCGTGTGAGCAGATTATCTCAACCACATTCAACGGTAACCGTTGCAGTTTTTAGAGGCCTTTGGCTATGGAAAATCGTGTAAATATCAAAATGTTAGCTTTAAGCACTGGCGGATTTAGAGGCGGGCACAACTGGCCCATGCCAACCCTCCTTTTGAAGCAACTTTTTAAAAAATTCTTCTTTGTTATGTAATTTTTATACGTGTGCCCCCCCCTGAGAAAAAAAAAAATTCTTCCATACGTCCCTCTTCCACCGCTAGTCGTTATTACTTACGTGACACCTGACGTAGGTAGCGCTCCCAGAAAATAGTTTTAGCCCCCGCCCACACCACCCCCCTTCTTAATTTCCAAAGCGAAAAAATAAAGCCACAAACGGCAGTTTTTGGACTGTAAAATGTCAAAATTTTCAAGCTCTCTCGCATTTAATCGTTATGCCATTGTAAAAGAGAATGTTACTGCCAGTAATTGCCAGCAGTTGCGCCTGGGCTGCCCCCCCCCTTAATTTCCAAAGCGGAAAAAAAATAAAAAAATAGCTACAAACGGCAGTTTGGGGACTTTAAACTGTCAAAATTTTCAAGCTCGCTCGCTTTGCTCGCTCGCATTTAATCGTTATGCCATTCTCCTAATGTTGCTGCCAGTAATTGCCAGCAGTTGAGTTGAGATGTTGCTGACAGTAACTTGTCGTTTCACACCGTCATTCCATAATCCATGTAAGGAAAACTTACAATGTTGCTCATGACTGCGTTGTTGAATGTATCACATTCCGTAATGTATTGTAGTCCCATTAAGTTTGCAGACTGACAGCGCACGCACACACGCACAAGCATAAAAATTACTTTTCCACAAGGTGCCCCCCCCAATGTCTCGACTCACGGTACGCCACTGTACATACATATATATATATATGTATATATGTGTGTGTGTGTGTGTGTGTGTGTATGTGTGTATTGTGTAACATAAGTATGGTCTATCGTGAGCCCCCTCCAATATTTGCCCCCCCCAATCCAAAACTGCTTCCGGCGCGCCTGCTCAACGGGTTAATAAGGTCCGTACGTTTGAATAAGTGATCACTTGTTTGAGATAGTTAAAATTGTCCAAGGGGACGTGGTCAGGTTGAGGTATGGGTAATGCTCACAAATTATTTTCTTGAAGGTACTCTTCTGTACCTTCTAATTTGACTAGACCTGAAGTGTTTCCTAAAAGAAAACAGTGGCCCCCTCTTGATGACTGTAGGGGCACATTATTTTGTATGGCAGAGAAACACATCTTACATTCACAATGTAGTCTTAACGCAAATGACAAAAACAATTCTCTGTTCAAAAATAATCGTGATGTGTTGTTTTTCCTATTGCTGAAAAAATCCTGAATACCAGTTTTCAAGCATGCAACTTTTTTCTTTTGACCCATCACAAATTGAGTGACTGATAAACTATAAATGAGCCATAAAAAAAAAAAAAAAACAAAAACAAAAAACAAAAACAGTACAAACCCAATAAATGAAAGCAAAGAGATATGGTTAAGTTGATCACAAATTCAGACAATATCTTGCATAGCAAATGGCAAAACTTTGAGATAGCATGCACTAAACATGCAAATAAGCAGCTTTTGATACGGAAATGTGCCAAAGTGAAATTCATAACTGATTACTAAACAAATCATTAATGTTTACTCAACAGTTGATGAGCGTCACAAGCAATGGTAGAAAGGTCTTGAACATGATATTGTTAGCATGCATAAGCATCCATGAATGTTGATCACACTGTGATTAGCAAAGCGTTGCAGCGGAGCTTATGGTGTTCTAATTGGAGAAACCTACACTGCACACATTTAATGGTGTACCTGTACCTGAAGGGGCTGGATTCCTGCATTTATGATTTCAGCCAACCTGCGAGTCTGCAATATGAAACAAATAAGACAAAAATGATAACTAGATATATCGCTACGGCGACTGATATGCCTCCGCCATAATGCATGGTTCTCCTAATAGGTCTATAGTACAATGTCTTGACAATGTGTGATGACAGTTTCAAACAATTGGCAAAATATTAAAATGACAGGTTTGACACAAATGTGCTGAATGTTCACTTTCCTAGAACTAGGTTCAATTGGATGAATGATTAAAATGTCAGAGTGCAGGTATTTGGGGAACTGATGATTTTTACTTGACTTTTGACCCTTTTATAAGTTTATGCATTGAGTAATATTTCAAGGTATTGAGAAAAAGTATAATTTCAGTATCACATGGGAAAATAGCATTATCTAAACCTGGCCTTTGACCTTTGACCTCACAGTTCCAAAGAGAATCACTGTTAGGTGGAACATGCATAAATATGTAAGTTTCATGATGATACCTTGAGTTACTTTTGAGATATGGAGGAAAAAGTGCAATTCAGCACTTTCACTTGACCTTTGACCTTTTGACCTTTGACCTTTTGGCAAGAAACTTCCCACAGAATATATATTGGGTAATACATGTATACATCAAGTTAAAAAAAAAACAAACCTTCATTCATTGCATAAATACAAGGAAAGTAGTGATATTTTGAGGAGTTGACCTTGACCTTTGACCCCTGACCTTTGACCCATGACCCCCAACTTCCCTAGATAATCACTGCCCATCGGTACAAGCATATATACTACGTTCCATGAAGATACCTTGAACCATTTGCGAGATATAGATGGAGAAAAACATGAAATTTCAATTTTTTTTCACAAAATAATCTGTGACCTTTGACCTTTGACCCTGTGACCCCAAAATCCACACAAAGTATTATCCCCCAAGGATATACCCTCATACCAAGTTTGATGTAAAACCACCACACGGTTCTTGAGATATCGACAAAAACAAAACGGGACGGACGGACGGACGGACGGACGACCCGAAAACATAATGCCTCCGGCCACTTCGTTGCGGAGGCATAAAAACATGCCCAAACTATTAAATGTCAACATAAACATAATTGGGTTCTTTTAGCAAAGTCCTGCATATCCTTTAATATACCTAAGTATCATACTATAAATTTCTCCTAGTGTTCATCTTTTTATGTTCAATTCATAACAAAAAATTTCCTGAATGCTCAGCATTATTGATGAGGGTTTTTGTGCATTAATTGCACACAGTTTACACTGTAAAACACATAAAACACACATTTCAAACCCCTATCTCCCACTTCATCACCTCTAACATCTGGTCACAGCCTTAGTTTCACAATGAAAAAAAAAAGAAGAAATTAAATCTCCAGTAATGAAGTACTGCACCAAGTCCATGGTGGATTTGTTCCAGAGCATAAGGTGTCATGCATTTACTATGGGATTAATGTCTTTGTCTACACTGTACACATTCTCAGAAATCAATAATGTTTGTATCAGTTCATTTCAAATCAGTGTTGTACACTTGTTCATCAGAAGGAATATGTGTTGAAGAGAGCACATGCACCATGTGCCAACAACAGATCATGAAAATGACTTCAACGAATGCAGAAACACAGAGACAAGAAATTGGAGAAGGAAGAAAGTCAACATACCGAATACCTCTGAAGGGGGTCCTTTGGTAGTATACTGACGCCATCTCGAGTTTCATCAAGGTATTCAATGATGGGCAGCTGAAAGAGGTATTTCATTGACAAAATAATGACAATAATAACAAGCATATCATTTTCATTAAAATAGAATCAAAATCATCAGTAATAATGGCTATAGTATTTTAATCATGACTCTAATATTGGTACAGTTTCAATTCAAGCAAATCAAATCTGTGGAGATAGTAGTTTTCACACACTACTTCCACAGAAAATCATGTGGACCAGGCTTGAAAAATGAGCCATGTTTTCTATGTAGTTGTTCAACATATCTGGCCATTTAGAAGAAATACAGTAATCACTCACTGAAAAACAATAACAAACAGACAAAAAGCAAAAAAGAAAACATCAGTGTTTGTACTCTAGCTGGGATAATACCAAAGGTGACCCCAAGCACTACTTTGATGCTCCATTAGTTTCAGGTGTAACAAATTCGTAATGATGATTTTGGTGTGTGTTTGTTCTCTGTTGTCTTTTTTTTTTTTGGGGGGGGGGGGGGGGTTGATGCATAAAAAGCAAAACCTAACATCCCAATATAACTTTTTTTTTTTCTGTGGATAACAGAGTAGTGCCATGACACTGTGACTCAATATTCAATTAATTCTCTGAATTAAAAAAAAAAAAACAAACAAACAAACAAAAAAATCATGGAAATCTGACTACATCCTAACATACCAATCTTCAAGAAGCAACATATTTTCAAAATCACAAAGCTGTCACTTGCATCACAATTTGAGTCATTATGAACTACAGGAAATATACAATGTAAAAATTTGCTTACAAGTCACAAATCATAATATCCCCAACAAGAAAGATACACACAAAAAAAGTTGAATATGAAAAAGAATAATGATTTGAGTATAAATCTTGCTATTTTCATTTACAAACTCACTCCAGATTTGATACTCTGCTACTGATGAAAACTTGGGTATTGTAAAATCTATTTTATTCTTGTTTTTCTAGAAATTAAACGGAATGGCAGCGTGGCATTATTTGAGTAAATAAGATATACTTACTGATTGGGTCATCAACACGCCATCTATCTGCAGAGATGGAACTTGTCCTTGTGGATTTAGGGCTGTGTAAGCATCTGACAGCTATTTAGGATGAAACATAGTAATGAAATATTACTGGAAGAAAATGATATCCCATTACATGTACCTGAAAACAGAAAAATACACCCCCATAATGAAATTTTATTACAACAATGAAAACATTCAGGTCTCCAAATCATCTACAGTACATGGTACATATCTTTATGGTTTTTTTTTTTCTTTCAGTTATTCAGTATCAAGATTTTGATATGAGAAAAGAAAACTACTGATCCCTAGGACTTTGTTATACCAGGAGTTACTTGTATATCTTACATAAGCTAATCATCTTACAGTTTTTATCACTTGAAATTACAGGCAAACAAGCCTGGGAATAATATTTCCATATTATGTGGTATAGTCAGCAATAAACAGTGGACCAGCCTATAACCATTCAAGTGTAGACCTAATGACTTGTTGCATAAATACACCTATGCAGCTCCTATGGACGTACAACTACAAGCTTGGTAATATATAGCCTTTTGTCAGGGCCCTCTCGCTGTAATGTGAACGTGAACCCTCCTGAATACTCATTTTAACAGTTCCAGTCAACCAATGGAATGGCGCGCTCCCCGAATCGCCAGTCTTGGTGTGTTGTCATGCCTGTTCGCATGCATCACTGACCACCCGGTCAGTGTAGGTCTGCCACAGAACTCTACACACTCTGTGTGTAGAGTTATGTGAGGTCAGTGGCGTGCATTCGATCCATTCAAATCGGGTTCGAGCAGACAGACACGCTGATTGGTCGACTTTTACTCCCGAAATCGGGGAGCAAAAGTCGGTAATTCATAGGGCTAACAAAAGGATGCGAAGCAGATCTCAAAAGGCCCTCGCGCAACCCCACTCAGCTGGGCTCTTTTCACCATACAGCGAGAGGGCCTTGACAAAAGGCTAGGTAACATAGTGCACTTCCATCATAACAATGTCCTATGTAAAGGACTGGCAGTTTTCTTTTGTTACCCTGTTGAGGACGAGTCCTCAGTATACTCGGGCCGAGTATACTCGGGCAAGTGTCTATGGGAAATGCGTGTTGTAGCAAAATCAAACCGTCCTCAACAGGTTAAAGGAAATTTTGTTACAGTCTAAGAGTAAAGTACACAAATGTATATACATGACAATATTTTGACCTGAAGTCTTACATCGAGCATTTCATCATAACCATGTTCATTATAACACACAGGAGTGCACTGTAGTGTATGCAGCACTTTCCAATGGAGATAGAGAGTCCTCACAAAGTCTGTGATTGATTGGCACAGCTATGCTTTACAATGAGGGAATGGTTAGAATAATTCCACCGATTAGCCTGCCCTGGTAAAATCTAAAGCAAAATGTATATTCCCATTATTGGAGCTGGAATTTAGCTTTCTTTTACATCCTACACATGACCTTTGGGTCCACATTACAAACCTGATCAGTCTTCAGCAAGTTGACGGCTCGATACTCATAGTCGATGCCTTTTAAAGCAAGAGCTGGAGAGGGAAAGAAAGAGACTGATTGAGATTATTTTGATGAATCAATTAATTAAATCAAATTATGTAGATGCACTGTCTTCATTGTTCACTTTGAAATAAAGATAAATAAAGAATATACATTAAGTTTGCCTCCAAAGATAAAAAAAAGGAATTTTATAAGATGGAACAGCCTATCTGACCAGACCATCAAGTGCACCTCTGGCTTTCCTCTGATGTGCTCATGTTTTAATTAGCACTTTACATACTTACACCCTCACAGCTGTTTTAAAGTACTGTACTAGTATGCCATATATTTAGCGAGTCTAATTTTTCGCGAATGGGGACTTCCCGACAATTTTGTGAGCAGTAAGATTCGCAATTAGATTCACGATTATGGAGGACAGTACTGAACAGAGAAGTGCATGCACATACATCACATTCACGTCGGAATCAGAGTTAATATTTTCATGTCTTTTTAAATTTGCAAATGAAATAGCATCTGACTTGTGAAAATAAAAATCTCGCAAATAATTCGGCATACAGTTCTACTAGCTGTACATGCCTGCACCTCACATCACTGTACCATTTAATACCAGAGACAGTTGTAGTACAAGTAGTCTGCTGCACAACCCATGATGCTGATGGACGGTACTTTACCAAAAGAAGAGGGGACACAGTCACAGACATGACACACAGACACCTTCATCACCCATAGCGGCCATATTACTTCACCTCACCTGCACGAACTCTCCATGAGCAAGAACTCCTGAAGTACGAGTGAAGGATGGGCTGCAAATATCAATGAGTGAAGACAAAGAGTTGAGTCAGACACTTCTGATCCTATTTTACCTAGGATAGGTTTTGTACTGTATACGCTAGTATAATTTTCGCGTACCGGGTACATAAATTTTCGCGAATTGTCGCTGTCACACATTTTCGCGAGTAGTTAAATTCGCGATTGGGGGACCAGAGAAAATATGAAGTGGCAAAGAAAGTGTGAATTTTCAACTTACTAGCAAATAAGAATGATACTAGTTATACACTGAGTGAAAAAGACTTGCCAAACTCTGCGAACTAGGTCTATGTTCTAGTAAGTTAGAATTCAACATTTCAACATTCAACATTTCAACAGAAATGACTGACGCCCCGAGCCCCCGGGCCACACCGTGTAAGAATATCAACCCCTTGGCCTTGGTACCGGTACAGTTCCAGACAAGAATAGTAGAAACTAAGAGTAAGTTACATCACTGTCATCAGACAAGATATGGTCGAACTTAAGTCTAAGACTTAGCTCGCTCAGCATGATCAGTGAATTGTAGTACATTTGTACAGTGAGTAAATACGTAGGCAGTCACATTGACTCACAATACGCCACCGAACAAGATCAAGAGAAGAGGCTGCATACATTCTTACGTGTGTTTTTATGGATCGAAGATTTACTAACCTTTGACGAAGCCATGGCTGCTGACGTTGATATCCTCTTGAGTTGCTGTTACTGAAGGCAGGTAAGAAATATTTGTTTCTAGCGTACAGTAAAGGCCGTTGAACGGTTCCCGGTTTTTTTTTTTTGTACAGTTGCTGTGTCGTTTATAATCGGGCGACTGTGCTGCTTCAACAAGATTTAGCTGGCCCCTGTGCAATAATGGTGATGCCTGGGAAACTGAACTTCCGTACCACACGTGTGTGATATAGTACATGTACCACCAAAGAGATTTTCCCCAATTCATCTCTTCACTGTGGATTTGTGAAAGAGTGCCCTCTTTCGACCGCTTGCAGTCACACCACGTACTCAAGTACTCCTTCGACATCTTGCAAACGGGTGTTCTTCCTCGCTTGCGAGTGGTGTTTTCGTAATATTACGCCGTTGGAATCTAAGCAATCGGATCTGGATTTATTCCAGTCGGATCTGTCAAACTACTGGAAAACATTTACACAGATTAGGTCATATGTGATGATTTACAAACAGTGATCTGATGAAGAACGTACCCCAGGAAATTGTTTTGAATTTGTGTAGGGATGCCCTTACATAAGAAGTAAGTTTGAATAATAGCCCTCACCAGAAAATGACACGCAAAAAGAAAGGAGAAGAGGAAGGAGAAGAAGAAAGAGACGAATAAGAAGAAGAACAAGAACAAAAAGAAAAAAGTGAGATACAGGTTCACAAACTTCCCAGAAATAATGTAAATAATTCGCGTTTACACCCTGACTTGTACCATTACATGACTTGATTCAGCAGAATTATGTTTGGCATATCGTTATGCAAAATCAACACAATAATGCACCTTTGGGTCAGAGTATCAATTTTTATTATTCAGACAAACGTATATTCAGTAGATAAAAGATTTTCTTTCAGCATTGAGCCTTAAAACCTTTAAAGTCACCTGCCTCTGACGATATTTTTTTTCCTGTGATTATTTTAGACTGCATAGTATACCATGGGTGATCAGTGTGTGATGTCTTTAATAAGTCTTTGTCTCAATTAAAGGTAACTTGAACAAAATAAAGTAGCCAAATTGGTTACAGTCATATAAAAAGAACGATAATCAAAAGATGCTTTGAAAATTACAGACAGATCAATTGCTTTGTTGCCCATTATTTTCGAAGATTAAAAAAAGTTTATAAAAAAGACGAAATGTTTTCCTGATTGGAGGCCTATATTTCAATAATGTAATCTAGGCCTATGTATAACAATTTAATTTATGTTAAAAGCTACTTTCCTATCTAGTTTTATATGACTTGAATGTATTTTGAAATATTAGGTAAACTCCTAATGATAATATGTTGACGGTGGCAATACGCTGCCTTGGTATATTTTTTTTTAGATTTGTGTATTTTCATATTGAACTCCTTATTTTGTCAATGACATTTGCACCACTGAGCACAAATTAAAGGTATAGTTTACCTTTAGGAGCAGTGATTATAAAATGTTTGAGACATAAAACACATGATGCAGATATGTAGGTCAGTTGAATCACAGAACATCCTACCATGTAAAAATTTTGCAATAAAGCCTAAAACATAGGGAGATATCACTATCCTTCTCAGTAGATCATAACTGTTTAGTCAAGAAACATTTGAAGAGTTTGTTTGCAAAAAGCGATAAGTCCATATTTGTCAAATGGAGATATTTGCGATTGAAGGTCAAGAAGAATGAAAAGAATATTTTTTTGCTTCTTTTGACCATAACTTCAAAAATGTACATTTCTGTGTAGTGACCAATATATCATTTAAAAGGTATTTTTTTTACTTTATGACAGATACTGTACTTCAAAATCTTCCAAAATGGACTTATCGGTTTTTGCAAACAAACTCTTCATTTTTATTATAACTATTGTTTACATTTTGTATATTAAACAACACTAAACATTATTATACTGATTAAAATTTTTTACATTGGTTGTTTCTATCCCTAACTCATATTTTAAAACTATTTCAAAGCACTACAGCTGGGCTTTTGTTTCTTTTGTAAATGGTAAATTATGCCTTAAGTAAACCTAAACACTCACAACAGATTTATTGGGTGTTCGAGGAATAGTTTCATAGTTCAAAAGATACCTGGAACCTCTTGTTCTCTTAGGATCAACACTTGAGAAAGAGCGAATCGCTCGAAAATTTGTGTGCCGAAATAAACTGTTGGTGAATACAGCATGAACTTCGTTTCAGTTTTATTTTTGATGATATTATCACACACACACACACACATATATATATATATATATATATGTATATATATATATATATATATATATTTATGTATACACTGTACATGTATATGTGTGATTATATATATATATATATATATATATATATATATAATTATATACATTAATATCCAACTTTTATTCTAAGTCGCATGGAATTGAAGTCTTATGTCATCACAAATTGACACAAATCTCTACTGAAAAGGGTTTGTTCGTGCGTTTGTCATTTCTAGAGTACCGTACTCTAGTAATTTCTACCAACTGGCGCCTCCCACGAGGGAGAAGCCGCCACCGACCATCAACGAAGTCTTTGGTCGACCTGATGGCTACGGAGGTGAGCACAAACAATGTGTTCCTAGCGTACTTTCGGGATTTAAGTGAAAGAAGCTGCAAGGAGTGAACTTGAAATATTGTATGAGACATTAATTGTGACCGTGCATCACAAAACCAACAGAAAGTCGCAAGCACTGATTTTGTGTTTGGGCTGAAAATAAGGTCAAATTGGTCAGCCCAGCCAATTTTGACTTTTTCATATTTCCTGAAAAAGCAGGTCTTCTGCATTACACTGAAGTTTGAAGTAGCATAAAACGAACAGGAAATTTGCCTTTTAACAGTTTTTCTTGAACACTTCTTGGTTGAATAGTGTGATTAGGTGTGTCTTATAGCGTCCTCTTTTCATTTCTTAAAAACCCCGTCCGCACACTTCACTTTCAACTCTATAAAAACTTTGGAAAGGATGATACTACTGCTTTGAAAGTGGGCATTTATAATCTATAGAATGTGTTGATTCAGCAGTTTAATTTCAGCTTAATATGATAATCCCTTCATTGTTGTTGCTCCGATGGTTTAGATCCTGTTTTTTATTCCCTTAATCGCACAGCTAGCACAGCGTGGCAAAAGCTCTTGAACAAACCCTGTACACTTTCTGGAGTGCACTGCTTTCTTTTCAGTATTAAGACAGGTTAGAAGAGTCCATTTGAATTGAATCATACATAATTTTAAAGCTTAAAGTCTACGTCTGCATGTCTGGCAACTATTTGTTGGTTTTGTGATCGAACGACAAGAGAGCTGCGTGATTAGATTTAGAAAAAAAAATATTGAAAAGATCATCGAATGATATGCTATCTCGTCCTGAAAGCTGGAGAGGAGGAATTAAGAGATCATCCACCTGTACAACAGGCATTTTATGACCCTAGACAATACTCACTGCTTACTAGTATCCTTCCTCGGCATACCGGAGACAATCAACTGACAGTGGGCAAGAAAACACACTACAGATTTGTCAAAAGTCGCGAAAGAGAAAGTTGCAGATTTATACAGAGATCATAGATAAATCGAGGTCATTGAGTTGGAACGAAGGACGGCGGAATAAAAGAACAAACGAAGACACATCAGAATACGAATAAGAGAAATGGGAGAGAAAGAGCAAAAGAAAACATAGTATCCTAACCAACAAAGAAAACAATATCGTCGAAAGACGCAAATTGGGATGAGAAAAGGGAATCGCGATCTACGAAAATCTAAAATGAAAAAAAAAAACAGAAACAAAAACAAAAACAGGCAATTACTCACCGATACCTGGAACCATCAGGTCCTGACTGCATGGACCTCCTATGTTGGGCGCATTTAGTGCCTTTGGATTAAAAACGATCACACGGGAACCGTGATCACAGTGATTTACAGACACTCTCAAGTAGTACTCCAGGTTTTTTTTTTCTATTTTCTCTATCTTTTCTGCGTGTCTTACACTATTATCTTGATCCCTTCTCTATCTTTGTATAATAATCAAGATGGCCATTAACACTTGCCGCGTTGTAGATATTGTTGCGTTGCTTTATCGCGTTGCAGATAATGTTGCGTTGTTCTGTAATTGCGATGCAGATTGTGTTACATTTTTGTTCTATCGTGTTGCACGTACATTATATTATCGTCGTTGCATTGCATGCTTGTTTACTTGTTTGCTTTAATTAACGTTTCTACAGTATGTCTTCAGTTATAGCGTTTGAGTTACATTTGATGCTAAAATTCCTTTGCATTTGTATTGATTTTGGCTAAATTGAAATATGTACTACAACAAGGCCAGATGACAAAGACACTTTTTTTTTCGTAAAGGAAATATAGAGAATCATTTTTTAACATTCCTTCTTTTTCCTAGTCTTCTCTAAAACAAACCCCAAACCAGGTGATTAATTTTCATTTTAAGCTATTGTCGGTTAACACTGACTAGACGTGTCCAGTCGGTTATCTTATACATATACACAAACATACATACACATATACATATACATATACATATACATATACATATACATATACATATACATATACATATCATATACATATACATATACATATTACATATACATATACATACATATGTATATATATATATATATATATACATATATATAATATATTCTATATAATATCTGACACATACATTTTACTCTTTCCTATAGGCAAGAAGTGGATGGCCTTCCTGTGCTAGGGACAATGTGAACATTGCGATGGGCTTGAATGAACACCGCATGGATTACTGTCATTTGAAGCGAATGAAGCACGCCTTAAAAAGAACGCTTGTTTGTCACACAGAGCACGCTGTAAGGACAAAGTAATCTACCGCAAGAAAATTACCTTCGACAATTTTCCATGGCCGTCTGTACTCCTGTATCTTTCAGCAACCAATCTGGACCCTGATACTGTAGTCATGGAAAATTACATTCACATGAAAAGTTTTTATAAGGTCAAAGGTTGAACAATGCAAGTGCCACTGATACGTGTTACACGTCCAAATTTCTTTTTGCCGCAGCTCACTTCATCATGTATAATGACTACAGCACAGCATAAATACAGTAGTGCCGTATTCTCTGAAGCAAGCTTCAGCTCAACACCAATACACATGGGCACTGGTAGGAAGAAGTCACTGACGAAAAAAGAAAAGAATGAAATTCGTTGCCAAACCATCACAATAGAAAAAATATCTAAATATATTTGATACGATTATATCTAAATATAAATCACTATGCAAAATATTAATCAAACATTTCTGTAATCATTCTTGTCGCAGCTGGTAGCCTTTATTTATGTAGGTCAACACCGGAAACTCAAAATAGAGGTCGAAAAAGGTGAATTTACAATAACTACAGGAAATGCCCTCAAACACTTTCAATATACTATGTGGAACAGATGATCAAAATTTTATTCTCAAGGCAATCGAAAGAGCACTTGACTTACCTCCTACGGGAGGTTTCGAGAGTGCTGCATGACGTCATAACCTATCTAACCTACCTATGTTCAACATAATTATATGTGAGGTCATAAAGTAGGTGCCTGGTGCATGATTGGACCATGCCCTAGAATGCGTCTTCGTCTATTACCTGAAATCAATCATTATAAACCCATCCATCCCATGCATTACTTCTTTCAGGAGATGAATCTTGTGACTGTTTTGATGCGGTGTTGAGTGTTGTTCTGATTCTATTGGATGAGAGGTGTAATTTGTACTGAACACAATGAAATATCAAATACAAGGACTGTATAGATAGACAATTGAACAACTAAAATTCAATGTAACTATTGACGAATGTTTAAACAGCAAGACTATTGAATGAGGGAGAATTACGTGTTAAATATATGGATCAACAAATGAATAAACAAATAAACACGATCTTAGCTAGCTTTTGTATTTTGGAGGTAATTGGCGATTTGCTCGTATTCTTCTTCTCAATGTCTGCTGAGAGGGCTTTAAAATCGAAGTACATATTGAATAAAATGAAAAAAAAATGTACGTATTGAATCTTCGGAATTGCGAACCTTGTTTCTATTCACAATAGCGAACGTTTGGAATTGATGAACTTTTTTTTTTAAATTTTCAAATTAATGAACCTTCGGAATCACGAACTTTTTCTTTAGATTGTCAAATTAATGAACCTTCGGAATAACGAACCTCATTTCATATTTGGATTAAGAACTTCAGCAGAACGAACTATAACAATTTCCCCTGTAAATTCATTAAAAAAATCACCCATATAACACAATGTACAATGATACCACAAACATACATTTCAATATTCACATGGAGCAAACTTTTATAGCAACATTTATCTACTTGGTGAACATGTATGGCGACAGACTTTGCCACGCCTGACGCATGAGATTTTCGGACAGATCAAAATATACGGCATATAATTTCCATTTGTCTTTGGCGGCATTGCAGAAGTTTTTGGCTGCGTGAAAACACACGAAATAGTCATCTCTCGTGATCTTAATTCCCATCTTCTGAAAGCACAGACCAACGAAGACATCTTCCCAAGGAAAGAGCCGGGTGGTCAGAGCGGTCCTGTAAGTTGCCTCTACGAGGTCTGTAGACATAATATAAGCCTGCCCTGTCAGGTAAGGCGGGTAGATCGATTCCGGATAGAACTCTTTTGAAATGTAAAATTTGCTGTTCTTGTCTCGAATGGCGGGAGACGTGAAAAGAGCGTTTCCAGCGGTATAGTTGTGTAATGGAGCTTTAGAGAGCATGTCGACAATCCGGGGTACATTCAATATTACATCGTCATCAATTCTAATTGCGAATTTGGCCTGTCGACAATGGTTCGTCACCCACTTCAAACCCATGATCGTCTTTCGTGTCAGGTTCTGGTAGCTGTCGATCATGTCCTCCTGCACAATATCCCTGTACAACTCATATTCCTGGTCAATTTTCGATTGCACAGCATCGTCAGATGTCATGCCCAACATGAACACTGTTCGTACTACGGTCTTCTTAAATGACAACCATTGTTTTTCATGTCCAAAAGTAGTTCGTATGATATATCGTCGATTGAAATTGGCAGGAGCAGATGACACGAAAATAACAATATCCACCCTTTGATGCTCTCCACGATGATCACTTGTGCTACACAGATTTCTTGGATTGTGTAAGTATAGGAAATCGTGACTGTCGATCGGCTCTAGCATATACTTGGGTAATGGCTTCGAGACGTTCTTATCCGCTTGCTCTCTCGTGGCTGACGAGACATTAGACCGTCCTCCAGTGGCCACCGTCGACGATTTGAGATGAAGAGGACTGATTAAGGAGGAAGTATACCTCTGTGTTCGTTTCTGGCTTTTCAGTAGAAAGGAAACGATGCATATTCCAACAATGATCAAGAAGACTAGACGCCAACATCTCGGCTTGCGTGCATGCATGTTCAAACGAGTGTATATTGGTAGATTTTGTTATCCAGGATTATGGTGTTGACTGTAGTTGCACAATTGAGTTAATTAGATGAATACCTAAAACTAAACTAACGTAAATATAACACAACGTAATCCTCACCAGTGCGGAAAGTGATTTTACACACACATTTACCCACGTAGATACACCGCAACCAATCAAAAGTTTCCGTCATCTAACAAAAAACATTCTCACACTGATCGGTTATAGAAACGCAAACATTACGTATTTTTCTTTCAGGGACAATCCTACCAGCTCTATTGTAACTGCAGCATTATATTTCCTACCAAATAATGCATTAAAGCTTGTGATTTTGTGGTTGGAATGTTTGCTGTTTGTCCTCCTACTTTCTCCCCTTCCCCCCCCCCCGCATTGTATGAACATTGGCAAAAAACAAAACAAAACAAAACAAAACAAAACAAAACAAAACAAAACAAACAGCCCCCCCCCCCCCAAAAAAAAACCAAAACAAAACAAAAACAAAACTTACAGTGCATCAAGGCCGATTAACTGAGTTCCTTCCTCAACTGAGCTGTTCTAAACTATAGGTATATCATTCATGCATTTCTGCTGGTCATAATATATTATCATTGTGGAAGTTCAATCAATTCTCTCGCATCTCTCGATATACAAAAGAAGTTTGTGGAGAAGGAGACCTTGGTTTTCTGCTCTACAGCAAGTTTTAACTAACATGAGATTACCTTCTGGGGTAGCATCGGATGGACAGTCTAACTCTATGTAGACCTATTAAATCTTTACCAATACCCTACACATCCTAGCAGAAAAGATTACCACAAAAAAAAAAATGATTACAAAGTCATCAGATGATATAGGACTTTCGATAAGAACGACCAGAGATTTGCATGTTTCATTAATATATCATGTATTAAATAGAAGAATATCTCTCCCGCTTTGTTCGTGTTTTTCGTGCTGCTAGTAACATGCCATCCTTATAGCACCGCTAGTCCATCGTCTCGGTGTAGGCCTATGTACACTGTGTGCTCAATTTTTTGAATTGCGATATAATCTTACTAGCTCGCAGATCGTCTCGGGCCCTGTGCCCACTACCAATATATCGAACTGCTTGATTGCGCCATCCCATCCCGCTCCCCCATGCTTTTTCGTTATAATCATAATAGTGGTGTTCTCCTTGTGTGTATATCATATTGGTTTCAATCTTGTCTTTCATTATAGTAGGCCTAGTAAGCTTCTTAGCCTGGTTCAGACAGACAAAATAGCAATTCAGTGGAGAATGAAAGATAGACATCTATACAAGATTGAATAGGCCTACAATGGATGTCTAGGATTCTTTATCCGGAAATGTAGTGAAGCATTCAAGCACGTCGGTTGTACTATTCCATTGGTTTGAGTTAGTCTTGCGTCTTATTTCATTTCTAGTTTAACCCCCCCCCCCGAATGGATAGATGACTATATAGATGAATACACCAATGAATAAAAATCATCTTTACCAGAATTTCCATTCCAAAATAATTGCCTTCAATTCAAAATTCAATTCAAAATGATTTTATTTCCATATAAAGTAATACAAAGTAATATACATAATATCTACATGAGTACATAATATTCAAAGGAACTTTGAATCACGTAAGTTTCAACGAAACGTGAATACAATATTATAATGATATCAACTTTGGTTTGGATAAATAAACAAGTAAGCAATACAATCTTAATTTGTAACTCTATGGAAAAGAGGAATTCATAAGAAAAGCATACTACTGTATTATATAGCTAGTAAAATTTGTGAATTACTTTAGAAGGTGAGGGCATCTCAAGATCTGTCAAGGACTCCAAGCATGAAAAGTGTGATATCCTGATGTCAGGCGAAATAATCAGGAAATAACCTCCCGGAACAGACAGAAAATAAAACTAAAGCTAGGCATGACAAAGAAAGGGAGAGAAACAAAACAAGACAATGTTTACATTCAGTTATCTGGAAAGGTCACCAAGGCATGAGTAAGAACTTAAAATTCTATACAAATTTGTCTTAAAACTCAAACTCTTAATAATCTAAAAAATGCTTGTCATTAATTAAGTTATCTATTTTTATGAAAATAAAAAAAAACAACATTTTTTTTTTAAAATCTTCTCTGGTCTTCTATAAATAGGTAAAATTCATAGAAACAGAAAGAAATGAAAGATCGTTTCGACAACTGGCTCATCCAATTCTGAACTACTACATCACGTTTCCTAATGTCTGTTATGCTTGTGCTTACTTTTGCTATCATCTCAGTCTACGCAAAACTTGGTTTCTGATGAACGCTTTTATCAACACACGTCATCAATGCACCTGTTACCTAACTATGTATATGTCTCACGATAAAATCTATGTGGCGTTGATACGATAAAATCTATGTGGCGTTGATATTTTTTTAACCATTGTATAAGGAACTCCGAGACATTATAAAGGGCATGAACATAGAATATCGTCTGAGCATTTGTGTTTAGAGTATTGCTGTACTCAGGTGTGATGACAAATTCCTCATCGAGTAATATATGCCAATGCAAGGCCAGTAAGGGCCTAAACTAAGTCTTGACCATTATATATCCACTAACCCGTAAATGTAGTTTAGACACAAATAACAAAATAAGGCCTGCAATACACTTGGCGCCTGGTTTAAGCAGGGAGGTGAGACCAGTCCCCTGACCCCCTGAGTATAGCTGGTTGTACCCGCTAAAACCATCGCCCAGCTCGGCTGCTAAGCTGCTTGTAACGTTTCCATCGTGACCGCGCCACCTGACTATAGGCCCACCGTCCTCGCGACTATTACTATAGCGCCATATAGCTTTAGCCCTCGTCGGTAGCGTTGTTGACCTCCTTTTACAGCTAGCTGACAACCCGACGACCAGTCCAAGCTCCCTGCATGGCAACTCTCTAGTAGCGTGTCCGCGCAGACAGTATCCGTCCCACCCCCTTCGTATTTTTCATCTGCAAGTTATTTCACGAGACTGATATGCCCTAAACTGTACTACGAAGCAATGCTATGCAACTTTTTGAATATAGTAATTAACAATATTTTGATAACCACATGGAAACAAGACAAACCATAACTACCCCTACTGGTCTATCAAAATAACTAACCTGTCGTGCAGGCACAAGTGTCAAACAACTTTGGCTTAATAACCTCTGCTATTTTACGTGGCAGTAGGGAGGTGATTCACCTCCCTGGTGGCATTAAGCCTATATGCAACATAATCAGGACTAGAGGGACACTCTCATACTGCGCACATTACATAATATTTTGCGACCCGTGTAAAACGATTTTGAGAGTGGTTGAATTAATTTTATTATCCTTTGTTCAAGAGAAAAGTCAGTGCTTTCCTGAGTTGAAGACAATGAATATTTTACTTCTGCCATATCGGCGGCAACATTTTCACAAGCGGCCAATCTCGTGAATATAAGTTAACAAGCGGAATTCGCAAAAACAAAAACTATCATCCAATTCATCAGTTATGCCGTGTTGTAGCAGCGACCTCTACGTCCACTGCAGCAGAGTTATTCTACTCTTCAAGTACTGTATGACCTCTTCATGTCATTGCAATACCCGGACAACTCAGAGATGCCAAGGGCAGAGATTTCGAGGCACCTTAGCGCCGCTGCTGCCCGAGGGATCGACGTAGAGAGAGGGTGTGGAGAAGGGGGGTATTCCTTCCCCCTCCTATGGTAAAAAGCTTTAGCATTTCAAATTTCAAAGTTCTAATGAAGAAGTATTGTCTCAAAATGTGACTGTTTCGGTGGTTCGAAATCCAGGATTTTTTTTATTTTGTTTGCTAAGCACAGATTTTTTTTCGTCATTTTTTTTTGCCAACTGAAGAAGAAATAAAGCTTCGTAGAAGGCTTGCACTACTCAGCAACAGGTTCTACGAAAGTCAACTTGCTCTTATGTACAACAGGCACGTGATAAAAGAAATGATTTAAATAATTTTGCATGTAATCTAGAAAAAATATTGATTTGAAGATTTAAAGAAAAGCGTGGATCGGCATTACGTAAATCTTATAACAAATTCAAATCCAGGAGTCACCTGTTGTCATGAATATTTGACTTTTCATTAGCAGCTCATTTTGTATTCATTTAATCTGTAGATAAGGGAACCTATTTTTACAACTTGTGATGGGGTGGAGTGGGTGTGAAAGATGTTTTGTTATGTGCTGCTTGGAATGATAATCCATACAGTAGTAACACGTGCATGGTGACAATCCATCAATGGTAAAACTGTAACATGATATTGTAATGTGGGTAATAATGTATGCTCGACTCATTCAGAAAAATTGGACAGACACATTGGTATGAATACCGATATATGTACTTGTATAATTTCAGAGCCGAAACCGGTGAGAATGTATTATGAACTGGAATTTTACAAATTCTTTGTCGATGGCAAAATATGGTCTTTAATTTACGATTGCAATGAAAATGACTTGAAAGATAGGCTAGAAAAATCCGGCCTAGATGATTCCACCTTAATATCGTGTCAGCAAACTGTCAAGTTGAACAAGCCTAAACATTTTCCGGACTCCATACAGGACTGCGGGACTGCGGGACTCTGGGACTCAGGGACTCCATGATATCTACGTGAGCTCGTTCCTATTCTCCTCGTCAAGAGAATGTGATGTAATACAAGGGACTGTACTATACCATTTAAGCCCGCTTCTAACCATGGAAATCTCTGTACACGGACATTGGATATAACTATAGGGGTTTCAGAATTTGCTTTCAAAATACTGCACCCTGCTCATTAGATACACTGAAATATCTATTTTCCTTTTTCATTTTCTTTCAAAGTGCTGACCACGACAGGGTTTCGGCTTTGTCTTTAAGTAATCTTACATTTTGTTAGTGAAAAATCTACGTAAGAGTCTGTAATCACAATCAACGCAGATCCCACAGGTTCATTTTCTGTGACGAACTATTCTCCCCCACCCACCATCAACACCCTTGATTTCTATTTCTTCACTGGAGTTTAATTATTTGCTTGATTATAGAATCTACGATGGAATTCAATTCGATTTGTAATCTTAATGCCAATGTGTTATTTTCGTATGAAAGCTTATGGTAAAGTTCTGTGCTAACATTGTAAAGCTGACTCACTATGTAAATAAATTGTTTCATATTTCATAGGCATATAGTGCTTTAGCCGCTGACACAATATTATGCTTTGCTGACAAAATGCTCCGTCAATTGTCGGCGGAGCAATAGGGTATTGTCGATGGAGCATTTATCGCAATTTTCGGAGTAATTATCGGCGGAGCATTTGTTGACGGATCAGATGTCATGGAACCGCACTATGTAGCCAGGGAAATAAGCATCGTATTAGCCGACAAGTGCTCTGAGATTACGTCATCAACATATTCATTAAACAGACCCTGAAAGCTGCCGACATTCATCAGTAATGGGCAGTTTTGAGAAATGTACCTCATGAACTCTATTTTCGGGATCGAAATGGGAGAAGTGTAAAAGGACCACTAAAGGGCTTTTTACACTTGTAAAATTTTGCTTAGCCCCGGACCAACGGTGGGGCTAAGGGGGGGCCTTAGCCCCACCGTTGGTACGGGACTATCCTTAGCCCACTTTCTGTTTACACTCGTTTTTGCCAAAGTGGGCTAGCCCCACCGATAGTACGGTACTATCTGGCCCTGCAAAATAGCAGGGGTTAGCACCGCAATTGCGGTGCTAGCACCGCAATTGCGGTGCCAAGCAAGTGAGTGTAAACAGAACGAAAAAATAATCCTGGGCTAAGCGACGGAGACGAAGTCCGACCCTCACTGACCAATCAGAAACGAGGTCATCATGGGAAGTGCTGCCGGTGCGTGCGTGTACGTGTACAGTACACAGCGTAATTATGAATATTCATGTGGTTTGGAAAG
Source organism: Diadema antillarum (assembly GCF_040938485.1). NCBI lineage: Eukaryota > Metazoa > Echinodermata > Echinoidea > Diadematoida > Diadematidae > Diadema > Diadema antillarum. The sequence goes on along the minus strand of NW_027270925.1, from coordinate 1,302,804 downwards.
TCCTGGGCTAAGAAATACGAGTGTAAAAAGGTCAGTCTTCTCCTTAGCCCCGGACAAGAGATAGTACGGGACTAATTGGCGAGTGTAAAAAGCTGAAAAAATTGGTACGGGACTAACGATAGTCCTGGGTCAGAGAAAGTCCGGGGTTAAGAAACACAAGTGTAAAAAGCCCTTTAGATCAAGACCGTTAATCAGATAACATGATTCACAATCATGATATCAAAATTCCTCACCCAATAGTAACGCGGTTTCCATGAGCGCAGGGGCGAAGCTTGTAATGTATACCCTGGAATAATCCAGCAATGATAATTCGAGACCACAAGCTCAAGTTCAGTGTCACGCGCAGTGGTTTACTCGCTGTCACGTCGGCATGAGCAAGAGACCCTCCCCGCCACATCCGCTGGTTGATGACAGTCTTCGCTAGAGGCAGCAGTCAGCTATCCCTCTGCCGTCTGCAGAGAAGCGTCAAAAATCTTACTATGTAGACACTGCTTCTCTTGTATTTCCTTGCTGTCTCTAACACTTCTCTGGTTCATTCTTTACCCTGCATGCTCTCTGTATGTATGTGCACCTTTTTCTTTCGTAATTTACGATGAATCAGTAAATCGAAATGAATTGAATGCTACGTCATCATTTGCACATGAGGTGAAGATTGTATGAATGTTTAGATACTATCATAACTTGCATAAATGACATTATATTGAATCATGATATGCTATACAAACTGTAAACTGTTGTTGATTATTTTATCATCGGTATTCATATATGCTGATTTCTAAAATAATTACAAGTTAATACTGATAATATCAAGGAGAAGAATAAGCTACAATGAATACCTTAACACTTGCTATAAACTCAGATCTACCATGACAGATTGCAGTTTGCAAACTATGGATGTGGTTAGTTAATAGGCTTCCACTTGCCAGGTATCCTGAAAGGTTCCCACTTGATAAAAGTTTACAATATTTGATTCAAAATCTGAAAACTTCAGTACAATAATATGTCTGAAAACTGGTGATACTTTTTAAATATCTGGCTTTTACCGAAAAACATTCGAAAGCCATTTTGTTTTTGCTATTTTCAAGCTCTGTGTGTCTGTTTTAATTTGAACAGAGTTTCAAACACCTCATTCGGATCCTAAATGCTAGTACTGTCTTCATATACATAATTCTTTTTCAAACTGCTGGTGCGAACTGTCATGAGAAAATTGGCTATCGCGTGCGTACTTCCTCGGTTGCTATGGGAACACTTTCAGAAACTTGAGACACATCCCTACTTCACGGCGAGCTACTAGCCCCTCTCGAATTCAGAACTGTATCAAAATGTTGCAGTATTTCCGGTGCACGGGGTTAAAAAATAAAAGTCATCGCACCCGCATTGCAATTATCCTCTTTCCTGTCTACTTGTTCCGTGATGCTATCTTTGCCAATGATAAATGTGCAGACCCAAGAGAATTTAGATGTCATGATGTCTAGCGTTGTCAAGAAAGATGCCGATACGCATTCTGAGAACGTTGTAGCTATTGCGCCGCACTGTGCAAGCTTGTTTGTGCATGCTACTGCAATAGTGGAAGTAAGGGGAAATGACTGGGCGTACTTATACTCTGTGCAGAAATCAACGACGAAGAGTTACCCAAACTTCTTAATGTTGTACTGCGATGTGATTCTTTCCGTTGGGCATTCGTAACGTTTACATGGCTTTGATATGAGCACCGGCTTTATCTTTCTTTTATTTGTCATGACGGCAAGTTCGTCAGTTGGTCGTAGGTGCATATTTGTAGTGCCATTGTGTTTTGTCATTGCCATTTTTATCCTATCCCTGAAGATGAGGGTAACATGAGAAGGTCTGCGTTTCGAAATGTAAATTTGGGGAAACATATTCGAAAATTGCTAATTTACACGAGAGAAAAGAAAAACAAAAACCGCCTACCTTGTCAGTGCTTGTGTTCGTTTATCTGTTTTGTTGTTACTGTTAGCAAAATGTTTATCCTTATTCCATGCCAATCAGAAATACTCAATGTGATCATATATAACCGTATATAATCCAGTAAAAGGAAAGCTCAAAATTGGCAAAGTCATCCATACGACTTGTAACATTCAAGTAATATAATCATGCTCACAATGGTTTGTAATGAAATGCTTTGCTCCCCCCCCCCCAAAAAAAAAGAGTTCTTTTTTATCTTATTCACGTGTATAGATGCCAATGATTTATATGCACTGGTATTTTTTTACCTGCTAAAAATTGTGTTGATATTAGTATCAATGAAAAATTGCTATCAATTGAAATATTCCCTATTTATTTGAATCTCAAGTTACATCATTTATAAAAAAAAAATCAAATCAACGAATGTCAAGACCAAAGGTGATTTTTTTTTGGAGGCAGATTAGCGGCAAAATTAAGTTATATCAACCATTTGCTACCCGTTTCAGTTGAAATTTTCCTGTTACTTCGTCTCTCTGAAGAGATTTGTTTTAAAAGCTGCAATCATTTTGATGATGAAGCTTGCAGCACGACTTTGATGGGTTGCAGAAAGTAACCTCTGGCCTTACCACAGTTCTTTCCTTTCCTTTGACGAACATTCACAATGATATACAAAATTTACTCTTGATTTCATAGGAGCCATTCCACGAGTTTACGAGTAATCTGCAACATTGAACAACATTGAAGCAATGATACCCAAAGAGATATGATCTGACTGGTACAATAAAACACTCAAAACAAAAGCAATGCAACTTGAAAAAGTTATGGACATAATGAAGCATGAGATAAAAAGATAGAGAACAAAGGAAAACAAGGTTAAATGTCAGAAACATTTTGCTATAAAACTGCAATCAGTTTATTACAAAATATTGCGTATGTTGCGTGGAAATTACCACAAACTTTACATGATACATGTAGACTATTCCAAAATATATACTTAAGCATGGCGTATTTCAGTAGTTAAAGGAAAATTGCAGCAAGTTGTATGGTACTCATTCATACACAGTAATGTATAATTTTACACGAAGTTCGAACTGAAAAAGAAAAGACAAAGCAGAGGCAACAATGAAAATTGGTCCATACACCGTAGAAGCTCGACTTAGAGCGGCTTAACTCTTAACCTTAATGATATTACGCTCTAAGAAAATATGTTCAACTTTGCACATTCACGTGTGACACAATTGTAGCACCTTTTCGGGTGTAACTTGGCACCTTTTAAAACATTGAGCACCTCTAAAGGTGCAACTTTACACCTTTCTGGTCAGAATAGTGTATACTAGCATCGCACACTGTCTGGTTTGAAAGATGCAAAATTGCACCCGTAGAGAGTTGCTACAATAGGTGCCGCACGTAAAGGTGCAAAATTGAACCAGTCTTCTTACAGTGTATGATTGACCGAAATCGCACAAAAATCAGGATTTTCCGTCGCCCTGGATTTATCCCCAGCGATTTCCTAGTCACCAGTTTGACAGTACACGTCATGCTCCCGACTCGCCATTTATAGACGCCGTGGGAATTCGCTTCAGGATTAGTCATCAACGTCTCCTAAATCGGGAACAAGACGACTAACTTTATGCTTCCCTGTCACATATTACTGACTTCACCACCCACCACCGTGCCAAAAAGAAGGAATAATTCATTATGGCTCATTTGCGGAATCTGATCATTGCCCTTCCCAGGCAGTAAACTGGTACTTGCAAATTCATTCACTTTATAAAAACAAAACAAAACAAAGCAAAACAAAACAGACAAACAAGCAATGAACTTGAGGTGACATCAGTTTATCAGTGCGGATATGTAGGACCATAGATATCAAAAGGTGCTTTTCACTGTTCACTGGCTAATAGATGTTTTCTAAGTTTTCTAAGGCAGGCAGTGAAGTTAATAGTTTGTCTGCGTAGATACTGCTCTCCACCCAAACTCGCATCATGTGATCAGTGTCTAGGTCCATGAACACTGCATATCTGATCCACTGGTTGTCGGAGCAACCGGCAGGCCTTGGCCCTAGGAGCGAACACAGGAAGTATTCATCATGCACTAGTCTGGTTCCCATCTTTTGAAGACACATGCCGACAAACACGTCCTCCCACGGGAAGAGCGGGGTGACGAGCGCCGTGCGGTAGATAGCTTCCGCCAAATCAGTGGACATCATGTATGCGTTGCCCGAGATGTAGGGCGGATAAATTGCTTCAGGGTAAAAATCCTCAGACAAGTAGTACTTTGCAAACTCGCCACTCTTCTTTCTCATTACGGGCATGTTTATATTGACGTTTCCGACCATGAAGTCGGTTGAAGGAGCATTGAATATGAAATCTAAGATGCGAGCTTTGTTGATCATGGAATCGTCATCAACTTTGATGGTGAAACGAGCATGTCGACAATATGTGCTCACCCATTTTAACCCCATCACAGTTTTCCGTGTAAGATTTAGGTAAGAATCAACAAAACTCTCTTGAACGATGTCTTTGTACATGCGGGCCTCGTCATCAATCTTTGCCTGTAGCAGTGGGTCCGAGGTGGCTCCAAGCATGAACACCGTCCGTGCTATACTACGGTTGCCAAATTCCCACGTCTCGGCATTTCCATACGTCACACGAATGTAATCTCGCCGTTTCAAGTGATCTGGGGATGATATCACAAATATCAGTAATTGCACATGGATTGCATTCCCTAACTCATCACTGCATACATTTGACGGGCTATTCAGATATGTATATTCATGTGGATCTATTCGTTCCGAAAGGTATTTGCCTTTACGCTTTTGAGAGCCATTGCCCCTTACTGTCTTAACTGATTTTGTGTATTTCAGAAAGAAGTTGTCTGTGCGGTCCTTCCTTTCGTGCACACGACCATTATACGAATTCCTGTGGAGTTCGCTTTGAGTTCCTTGTGAGTCGGAAGACAGGATGAGGTAACGGCTAACCCGCCGGCTTAGCGGGTCGGATTGAGTCCGCTTTGATTGAGCTACTTCTCGCACTCTCGTCGACCCATACAATACAATGCAAGTGAAGAGGGAGATAAAGGCGACTTGCGATGTTTTGGGCTTCCATTTTCTCAGCCTTAGTCGTAGTCTCATCTCTGCTCACTTGGTTCAGCCGTTGCACGATGAAAAGAACAAGCTATCATTTTACCCTGCCGGCTATGAATTTCCAGGGAATAATGCATCATTCCATGACCTCCAAAGCATAGTGATGTACAATTTGACTGCACATCAAAAGCGCCATGTTGATAACACTCTTGGAAGTCGATGCTTGCAGGACTCAAAATGTATAAAGATATTGTAAAGCGTCAACCGCGGCGGAAACCTGACGTCTTACTTTGAGATTCGTCTCGTGCTTATCAAGAGTGTTAATTTGCAGTCAATAAAGAAGGAGAGAATACGACGGAAGTTGAGTAAATTTCATTCTGTTGTTTTTGCAATCCCAGTTGGATGACGATCAGTTTGGTGATGCCTTTTCTAAGATCTTTAGAGTAGTAATCCGATACAGTCTTCGCCAACGCTGGCTACCTACTCCGATTGTCTGGATGGAACGAATCCTCCATAAAAGATGGGGAGCCGACGATCTGAAATGGAAATTGAAAAGGATTATAAATTTCTGTAATGTCAAAAAAGAAACACAGCCTATCTCTCCATTTCAATCAACTTCACAGCAAATACGATTAGTAATTTTGTCGAAGAAAGTACAACAAACTTCTTATGACGACAAGAGAAAAGAGAGGAGATATGGTGAGTTGTTAGCAGAAATGAATTCATGAACATTGTCGACATACAAAAAGTGAAATGAAACATATATTGCGTATCAAAGTAATTCTTTTGTTTTTCCCTCCTATGCCTCCTATTTATTTGCATACTAATTGCCCTGTTCATCGTTGCACAGGCACCTCGCCGGGTCAGAATTGGGACGCTCATAATGATCACGTACTGATTGTTCATTTCCGAGGAAAATATCTGGATGGATAATGTAGGCAGGAGATGAGCTAGATTGAACATAACATGATGTCATGAGCGTGTTGGTGACCACAAAGAACACTAAACCAAGGCTTTGCAGTCCTTTCTATTACATGTATTGGTGACTACGCGTCCACTGCTGAGTGACTAATAAAGCAGGTCGGTTTATGTGGAAAGCTATCTTGACTGGTACGGCGGAAGTGATGTTTTCAATGCAGCTTTCTCAGCATGATGACGAATGAAAATGTTGCCGTATTAGTCGTATCAAGAAGGCGCATTTCAAATCTCACATTTTTACCAAGAATGGGTGCTTGAAAGGCCTTTTTGTTACTAGATAGATAGATATTCTGGTAAATGTAATGATGATAATATAGTAAAAATGATAACAATAACGATGATGTATGATGATGCTGATGATAATGATGATGATAATAATAATGATAATAATATACGATTCATGTAGTTAAATTCGATTAAAACAATATTCTACGCTTCTCCTTTAAAAATGATAATAAAATATCATGTCATTAAGTATATCAATATGAAAGGCTTCTTCAAATCAGATGTGATAAGATAACCTCTTCATTCCATTTGATGAAGAAAAATATTATCAAAAATGTATGCACTACGTGGGACTAATAAAATTGAAAAAAAGAATCGCCATTCACATGCATCTCCTTTGTATTATTTTATACATGCAGTACGAATGTGATGAATCTTTCCTCAATGAGATGCTTTTCTGGATTGTGTCCAGGGTATGGCTGAGCCTCACGTGTGATATAATCAAGGCTGACTTTCGTGGAAATAGTGCCAGATAAACATCATTGTTTATACCTCACTTGACATCGACGATTTCTGGCTCAAGTACTGGTGAATTCAATTAGGCCTTAAAATCCGTCGTTTTGACACCGAATAACTATCTCTCTCTAGAGAGTGATCCCAGAAGTTGTTGCTTTTTTTACAAGTCTTTTGGTTACGAATCGTGATACAAAAACCGTGGAAAATATAAGCATCCAACTATTTAACGCTTGCAAGACGCGAATGAATTGGAAATGTAACATGACAAGGTAAAAGGAAATAACAGTCCAGGTGAGACTTGATTGCCATCTATGGGTATTGAAGAGCAAAAATAAACGGCCGTGAGAGAAAAATCACACGTGTATATGGTGAAAGTTAATCTTTTTTTCAACTGATTTTTCCCCAACTGATTAAGGAACCCACAACTATTTAATGATATGTTAAATATCAAACAATGGCACACCAAAATGTTTTGTTTATTTGTTGAATGCGGAGTCGATTCCACAAGTCATCGACTATCTAATTGAAAATCAGGTGGAAAACGAATATTTCAACGCTGTATTAGAGAAATATTTTGCTTCCCCAATTTTACCCAGAAGTGCACAAATTTGTCTGAATTCATTTTTGCAAGGGTAAAGCAGCTATCACGTGTGAAAACTCTGAGGCATCATAAACGGCATATACTGACATAAAGTAGCTCTTCCAATTATCATAAAGCAAAATCACATTAATTAAGTTCTTTAAGAGTTCTGATATTATCATTTAACCACACTACACGTTGATAGGAAGTCAAAACCGAAAAATTTAGAAGTGGATTGACTGAAAGCAGCAATATGAATGTTACCAATTTGTGGAAATTTGAAGAAAATCGGACAATCGATTAAAAAATGATGGATTTTAAAGTTGTGCCGTTGTCGCTTGATAATAAGACTGTAGTTCATGACGTCATTAGTGACAAACAATCATCAAGAAAACATGAAAATTCCACAAAATTCTTATCGACGTATTACTGTATTTAGGGTAGCATTATTCTATGCACCTGCTTTCTGAAAGAGGTAAGTGAAGTGCTCTTTTATTTCGCTAGAAGAGTAGAAATACTTTGAGTTTTATCTATATTTGCTTTATACGGCGACGTTATGAATATCACAGCACCGAAACTTTTGAATAGATTATTTTTCTATCTTTATTGCCACTTTCAGTCAATACACATTTATGTTTGTGTTTTGATCTCGTTTAAGTCTGCATTACGTTCATTAAACAATAACAATGAAAATGAATATTGATACACAACTTAAGTTTTCGTACATATAAACAAAATCAGTTTCCATACCAATTAATTTGTATGAATTTTTTGCCTATAAGATCGAATGGAATATTGTCGCTTACCTTTAGAGGTATACCTAGGCGCCGACGTTTTATATGGTGAGTTCCATAGTCGTGCATATGTAACAGTGCTTTCACTATTTAGTGTGCAGAGCCTCGCAATAACATTACACCACACAGAACAAGAGCAAGTGTCTTGAACGAACGTTGGCAGCAGTGCGTCAGGCGCTGCTGCTATAAAACCCTCTATTGAGTAACATTTGCTGCATGGATTCAGGTGCTGTTGCTGCTCATTCTCAGCTGTCAATAGTTCACAGGGCCCATCGATCTCCTGATTTGGAGTAGTGATGTGAAAATGTCTTCGGTTTGCGAGCTATACCGCCCTCTATGAAGGCGCGTATACGAACCCTTGAGCCCTCTGTGAACGTCTGCCCGCACGCTGTGATGACATGGGAGGATGTCCGTGGTTGATGGTTTAACCTGGCTCCTATAAATAGGAGCAGCCGAGAATCACGAGAATCGGGGTGTGATCCCGGAGACTGTATCAAGACAGAGCCTTCTCCAAGGGCACAACCAGCAACATTGAAATTATGTAGGATGGGTTATTACACGTACGCCATGCATTCGGTTTTCAGCTTGTTTGTTGAAAAGGGTCATGACCAAGCGAAGTGTGAATGACTGATAACAGGGTTTCCTTGCATTAAATGAGGCACCTCGGAGGACTTTCACAGGATGCTGCCTTCGCGCCTCTTGTATGGGTTTCCGTACGAAAATAACTACTATGCATCATAAATAGCTCTATAATAGTGGCACAGAGAGGCGTGAACCCAATGTCTGCTTACGCAACTAATTATACAACAGGACAGAAGACAGGTGCATGCAAGGAATAGGCTGTCACAGTAGGTATAAAAACAAAATATTAGTCATGGTCAACCTCTTGAAAGATCATTTTCGTAACAGCGTAATATGCATTTTTTTATAGACTAAATGGTGAACGCTCATAACATGGACAGACCAAAATGTGACAAGTTGGTCTGGAAATGGTAAAGAACACAATGTTCAATATACTTTTGCAGCTGTAAATATCTTCTCCCATCAAAATTAAGCCATTTAATTGAAAAAATAAACAATGTTTCAATGAGCATTCATAATTTGACTTTATGCTTGCTATGTAGGCCCCTAGATTTGTGTCCAGCGTTACACGCGTTCACTCAATTTTTTTTTTTTTCATTTTGGCATAAATTTTGATAGGTTGCTTGTCTGAAGCAATTCTGGGGCAAACTTATCTCATTAAATTGTTCTAGATGATCAGAATGCATTGGGAGGGGAGAAGTGGACATTGGAAACAGAGACATATCTGAAAAGTACCCTTTTACTGTGGAAATGCCCACATGGAAATCAATGGGGGGGGGGGGGGGGGGGTGATGATTTACTGTCGTAACAAGTCTCCCATGGACCGGCCATTTCTAATAGAAATAAAATCTTATTAAATCAATTTTTCTTTCTTGTCAGAATATGCCAAGATGATAATGAGAGATAGAAAAGGAAAAGAATTGTACGTTTAGTTGATCCCTAATCAAGAAAATGTATCTTAACCTTTTCTGTGCCAATGAGTGAAATGTGCACGAATCTCACACACAAATCCATGGACAGGTGATGAAAATGTGGGTTAACTTATAATCATTTCTAAACCCTCCAGCGAAAGCGCTGTGAGGTGTTCGCGTCATAGCCTCCTCTCCAATTTGTCAAGTATTGTGAGTTTTGTAAAGTGCTGTCTTGTCTCGTAACATTGCTCATGATTATTCATCGTGATATCTTTGTCATTAGATTGATACTTTCATTCCCATTTCGTTTAATTCCCTCGTATTGCTGCACATTAATAGCCTCATATTGATTGTAATGTCAAGTGATTATTTATGCCGATTTTTGTGTTGGATATTTGGTACCCTTTGATTGATCAAAGCTGTAGTGTGCATGCGTAAATGCATATAGCAAACACAGACACACAAACACTGTGATAATATATATATATATATATATATATATATATATATATATATATCAGGGCTCGACACTAACGGTGGCCCGGTGGCCCGGGGCCACCAAAAATGAAAGTCGGGCCACCAAATTTCAAAAAAGGGCAAATTTGGTGGCCCGCCTCGGGCCACCAAAAATGTTTGAAAAGTATGTCAATAAATTCGTAACTTTTTGCGCCGGAAATTAGCAGTTAAATCTATTTAAATGATGGATGAAAAGGACTGAATGAATGCCTGAGAATGAGTGTTGCGAGTTTGTTGAGGTTTATTTATGAGTAGATACTATGTCCAGCTTCCAATTCTTACTATGATAAAACTTAAATATTTGACTCATTTAAAAAAAAAGGACTTTATTTTATCTTTTTTTTTCGGGCCACCAAATTTTTCTCTCGGGCCACCAAAAATTTGAAAAAAAAAAAAAAAAATTTTGGTGGCCCCATCGGGCCACCAAAAAAAAAGTTAATGTGGAGCCCTGTATATATATATATATATATATAGACATACATATTACCAAAAACAAATCTGAATCAAAGTTCATGCTGTATTCACCAACAGGTTATTTCGGCACACAAAGTTTCGAGCGATTTCGTTTTTGATGATATTATTACGCCAACACGTGGACAACTTACTCAACACACACACACACACACACACACACACACACACACACACACACAAAACACACACATATATATAATATATACATATAGGCATATAACAAATAATTTTCTACCACGACTTAGCTTCTCCTTTCTTTTTTTTCTTTTTTTTTCTTTTAATTCGAGCTTTCGGCCTTACATAAGGCCATCATCAGGATTGATAAAACGCAGAACAAGTACCCTGGTGACAATAACATTGTCTGTACAGTGCACTCCCGTTATAACGAACACGGTTATAACGAAATTCTCGTTCCAACGAAGCAGTGATTCAGATCCCAACCTACAACCAAAAATCTTCGTACACTTCTACTGTTCGGCTTTCACGAAATTTCGATATAACGAAAGAAATCCGCCGGTCCCGAGGACTTCGATGTAAATGAAGTGTACCACTACAGAGACACAGCAATGAATGTATACAGGGTATCAGTAATACATCCATGGTATATACACGTGATACAATCATAATAAATGAATACATCACGCGGAGTTGTTAGAAACGTGATATAATCGGATGAGTACAGATCACTTTCACTTTCAGTTTGTTTTTATTCATCAACTTGCGTGACAGAAATTAGTATGACAAAATAGAAGCATTTCACATGGAAATATAAACAAGAGAGAACTTGTTACTAATATGCATTGTGATTATGTATGTTATGCATTATGATTATGTCTAGTAGTTATAACTTTATATACATAAGTATTCCTGGCAAAGCTTAAAGTATACAGGTGGTGTATACCGTTTTCGATAAGTAGTTCGCCTGAGTTGGATAACGACTTCTGGACATTACGGCTTGTTCTACTTCTCTCTTATTTCCAACTGGATTGACCATTGAAAATCGCCTAGGCTTTATAAGAATACAAAAAGTTATACATACATGTTGATGATGAGTTGTGTGTTGGTCATTACGCCCTCCGGTGGCGTGTGGTTGGTTTGACTGAGTACGTGGTTGGGTGTCGTGTGTGGATAGAGGACGTGTGTTGATAGAGATTATGCTGATTACATACATACATAATATACATACACCATTACATACTGTATACATACATACATACATAGAATAAGAGCGCACAGGTATAAACGCAGTTTTGTACGTGTACACGTGAAAATGAATACAATAAATCCGTGATCAACGAAGGCTTTCCTCCTTCAGTGAATAAAATGCCGTACTTAGTCATTAATCCCATGACCTTCCCCTTCCGCTCTACTTGCCCAGCCAGGAAAAAGAAATTACTGCAGGCAGGCGCTTCTATTCCTCAGAATTCTTGTGTCTTCATTAAAGGTTGAGGCTAAAATAACGGCAGCCCCATATGACGACATTGAAATGAAAGAGAAACGTCGGTGACTACATCTTATGTGGCCAATCAGATAGTTATTGTATTTGAAGGGAACATAAATGTGTACAAGCAGACTATTGGTTAATTCGAGTGAAGCAATATATATATCATTATCAAAGTATTTGAAGATTGGAAATGCAAATCTGAGGTCTTTAAGAAAAGATATAGAATGGCTGTTACAATAGAGTATGTCAAGATTGCTGTAATATAGACCTACATTACTTTGCAATGTCAGAAATGAATATCGTAGTCCATCATTTGAAATGTTACCACAACCTGAAATGCTCCCATGTAGCGTTCATCTTACAAACAAGTCTTTATACACTTGAACGAATGCATACCGAATCATTCTTCTTTTGCATGACTGTTGGATCAGGATGGTTGGGTAATTTTACATTTCCTTGCCGGGATAGGCCTATATATCTAAAATAACGAAAGGACGTGACATAAACCTGCTATATGTACGTAACTGTATCAACAGAATGATTGCCAACACTTTTGATACTCACTTTGTGTGCTAGATCACTAATTTCAGTAAGTTCGGAGGTTATAATCATCAAGGTAGGTGAGAATGGAATGTTACCATCATAATTGCAACACACATGCGAATTTGCATAGCAAGCTTTGATTATTTTGACCTACCAGTTCACACAAAAGTGCTTGAGGCGGCATGGTTATCCACGGAGCTACGTAAACTTTAGCTCCACGGTTATTCGGGCCTCATGACTCATCGCGTCTGGGGAAATCCCTAAATCAGGGTGTCACCCCTGTGCAACCGTATTAAACACAGACCACACGTTTGTCATATGTTCTTCAGACAAATCATAGAATACCCCGTAAGATTTCCAGTTTTCTTTCTTATCATTGCACACGTTGTTCTTTCCATGTAAACACACAAAATACGCGTCTCTACTTAGTTTCACCCCAAGCTTCTGTAGGCAGATACCAATGAAGACATCTTCCCAAGGAAAGAGCGGGGTGGTCAAAGCGGTCCTATAGGTTGCCTCTACCAGGTCTTTAGACATGATGTATGCCTGACCCGTAAGGTAAGGTGGGTAGATCGATTCCGGATAGTACTCTGCGGGAAGGTAAAATTTCCCGAACTCACTGTTTTTGTCCCGAACCACTGGGGAGGCAAATAGAGCTTGCCCGGCAGTAAAATTCTGCCTTGGCGCTTTCCATAACATGTTGAGAATTCGTTCAACGTTAACAACTACATCGTCGTCCAATTTCATGGTGAATTTTGCTTGTGGACAGTAATTCGTCACCCACTTCAGACCCATTATCGTCTTCCGTGTTAGTTTTTTGTAATCGTCGATCATATCTTCTTGGACGATATCTTGGTGTAAAACAGATTCGCGATCAATCATGGATTGCACAGAAGCGTTGGCAGTCGATCCCAACATGAAAACTGTTTTCACTTCCGTTTCCCTGGACGCTGCTGACTTCCACACATTCGCATTTCCGTACGAATTGCGAATAAGTTCCCGACGCTTAAAGTTATGCGGAGAAGATATGACGAACATAATCATGAAAACTTCACTCTTGTTATCTCGTCGATTGTTGCATGCGTCTACTGGGTTGTGAATGTAAGCCACCTCCTGGATATCAACGGGCTCCAGAAGATACCCTGGAACGTTTTTGGTTGTTGAAACGTTTCTTGGTATAATCTCATCTTGCATTGGTGTAGGCCTCACCTTCTGAGTCACTGGTTGATTTAATGTGATTTCATCTGAACGAAACTTTCCGGTCGCAGAAAAACGACTCTTTCCCACTACTCTCCAGGTGATCAGGCAGTAGACTGCGCATAGTCCCACAATCAAGAAACAGAGGGTCCGCCGAAAGCATACCATGCTATGCATGATTTGACCGGAGGTGGGCCCTGGTCTCGAGAGGAGACCTTCGAGGCGACATTCAACGAGGAAAGAATACGAGGGCAGTCAACCAGCAGTGTGTGTAAATCCCAGCGTGGAACTCTCAGATATACACATCTCGTTGAACAACAGAGGTCGAAGAGTGAGTTGAAAAGCACTTTCCTGAGCCAATACAAACATGACTATGAGGCATCGTTGTCTCAGTCATCACCGCTGCTTCCTGCGTATGAAATTGACAGATGACTCATCCTTATTATTTGCAAACGCAGAGGGAGTTGCTTGTATCCGTCAAGATTCCATTTACGAATAATGCCATGGGTATCTGGCTGTTCGAGGTGGTCATTTCGTAATCGGAAGTGATATTGTTTCTGTAATCTTCCGTCCATTGATATCTACCTGACGAAGTGACTTTTGAGACAAATGAGTATATGAATATAAGAACGACCCAAGTCCATTAGAGAAAATTTAGGAAAAATGGAAATTAATAAAAAATTCCCTACTCCCTTAAGTGTTTTCGGTTATTGGGGTGTTATTAATTCAAATTTGAATATAAAACAGTCACTTGAATGATTATCTGTATTTGCATGACTATCTAAATGGCTTTCAAACGCGATAGCCAAATTTGGACTTGGGTCGTTCTTATATTCAGGTACTCAGATGTACGTCTACAGTTGTAGATATTACAATATGTACCACAGTTGGTGTTAAAGTAGTGTTGCCACCTGTGCGCACTGCCATCAATGTGGCCTACACGTAGCATTCGAAATTCACCCACTTACTCACACACACACACACACACATATATATGTATGTATATTATATATTACATTATATTTACATACATATATATATATATGTAATATATACGTATATTTACACACACACACACACACACACACACACATATATATTATATATATATATATATATATATATATATATATATATATTTATTTATTTATTTATTTATATTGAAACAGACTCGACACTAACTTCTTCTTTTTTTTTTTTTTTTGGTCTGGTTGACCGCCGATTAATGGGCTTCTAAAATCTTTGAATTTGAAATTATGGCGGCCCGAAATAAACAGAAACAGTGAATGAAATTTTTGGAAATTTGGGGGCCTGACATAAATTTTTAGTGGCTCTGGGCCACCGGGCTACCGTTGTTATTAATATCACTAGTGTGTGCGTGTATTTGGTTGTTTGTATACCGTATATGCATTTGTTCATATATGTCTGTGAATGTTTAAACATAATATCTACATGTATCTGATTTAACGATGTCATGTACGTTGGCGTTCATCCAAGCAATGCTGCAAAACAAAAAAGTTGGCCCTCGTATATTATTTTGTGAGTTTCCTGAGCATTTTATTTCTTTAAGGTACGTATATTATACTTTGCTTGGATAGGAGCCACGGTATAGTGTTACCTTTGGTTCAATCTTTAATTTTCCATTGAATCATTGTGATCCACAACTTCATGGAACCTTACGATTCTTTCCGAACAAATCTTATTGCCAGTGTAATGACTGACCAAAGTGATGGATAATGTTTTGTTAGTTATAATGGTGATAATGATGAGTAGCACTCTTGCATAGCTGTTACCTGTGTTTCAATCTTTATTTTTCTATTGAATCATTGTGATCCACAACTTCGTGGAACCTTGCAATTCTTTCCGAACTAATTTTGTTGCCATTGTAATGACTGACCGAAATAATGGATAATGTTTGGCAGTTATGATGATGATGTTAATGTTAAATAGCACTTTCATAGCTGTTACCTGTTCTTTAATCTGTGTATTGAATCATTGTGATCCACAACTACATGGAGCCTTGGGATTCTTTCCGAACTAATTTTGTTGCTAGTGTAATGACTGATCAATATAATGGATAATGCTTGGCAACTCTGATGATGATGATGAACAGCAGTTACATGGCGCCATTTATCTGTCAAAACATTCAAAGACTATAAACAATATTATGTCACACATTATTCACAGAATTGCTGGAAAAGATAGGTATTTAGATAAAATGTTAAGGTATCAAGGTTGTTACAATTTCGAAACTTCATTGGTAGAGAGCTCTAGAGACTTGGAACAGCCAAATATAGGGATTTGTAGCATTTTACTTCTGAAATAGTCATGCATTAAGTGTTAATTTCATTTCAGATTCACTAAGTAGTCCCGCTCATATAATCAATTTTGTAAGAAACCGGTTTTTTACTGACATTACGAACTTCACAGTGCTCTCCTCGAAACCCTAACGCTTGTCAGTATGACATTTATATTATATGCATACTTGATAAACACATATCGTACCATCAGCAGTTTTAACAACGGGCACAGGGGACAAAAATATTGCACAGTATGTAGCTGTGACTCTTGCAATAGCGTCATCCTCGTTTCAGTTATCATTACAATATATAATATTGATTATTTGTGACCTCTTCGACAGAAAAGATAGATTAATGCAAGCTGTTGTTTTCAAATTGAAATTGGATAATCATCATAAATTCTCACTTTTCAGAAATAAAACTCGATGTCATCGAAGATGTCAAGAAGTGGGATAGGAAAACTTCACAATGTAATCATTAAAGGCCCCTTAGAAGCCTTTCCTAACCTTTCCCCACCAATACAGTATATCCCTGCAGATTGGCCCTCTCCATAGTAATTTAGTATAATTATATCTTAAAGGACACATTACAACGCTAAAAAGACAACTAATCCAAAACATGGAAGATCCCAAGCAAACATACGTTGTTACCTTCACCATGTTAGATACAAGTTCTAGAAAGTTTCCCTGCACGATAACTGCACACTTTTGTCTCTAATGAGTCATCCATGTCTCACTAATGTAAACGTGTAAACAGTGACCTCAAATCCAAGAGATGCACTAGAACGAATTTGAGCCAGAAAGCTGGGCTCCGCACAAACCCACTTCAATTTCCGTGTTAATTGGATTACTTCCGATTCATACTGGACGAGGCTGCGGGAGTAATTCATACTTCTTGTTTGTTTGTTTTTGTTTGTTTGTTTGTCGTTGTTTTTAGTCCTGTTGATAATCCTATGTTGCATTGGTCAGGCAGTTGACTTCGTTTTCCTCAGTATCTGCGATGACCAACATTGTTCTATATCTTCTGATGAAATTCGAGATTAAATGTGACATGGCATTGGCGTTTCCCAAGTTTCAAACGTAACACTTTTAGTTGGGTTTTTGTGTCGAGATTTTTTTCTTTTTGCATTCTTCGCAGTTTTGTTTTCATTTAGTCATAAATCTTGAGAGAATAAACAGGATTTTTTTTTCACCATAAACGTCAAATACATGTACTTTGAGAGTGAAAATACACCGTTACCGAATATAACCTCTTTCTATTAAAGCATGCATAGTGTGAAAATACGGGGTTATCCCAGAACATATTCATCCTTCCTCTGATGCTGATTACCAAGTTCCAATTAGGCAAAACGTGATAAAGCTATCGAGTGTTACGTCAGCGTTATCTATCAACGTCTCACACTTGGCTACAGATCAGTCGAGAGGCAATACCGCATGCAGTGTGCAAAAAACAAAACAAAAGTAAACTAAACTAAACAGCTAATCCAACTTTGGGGGGCTATTATTTCATAATTGTTAGCTAGGGAGAGTGCAATATTGGTTCTGAGGAAAGGGAAACGTTCTCTTTCCATTGATACCTAATATTATGTTGATAAATGTCATGCATGACTGAGGTGCACGTGAACTTTAAAGAAAAGAATGACAATTTGCACTTTTTCCAAGTTTGAGTGTTATCGTGAAGGTCAAGGAACGATAACTGTCTCACTGAATGATGAGATCTGTCAATGAAAGTGGTCAAATGAACAGGCCAGCCTGCACGACGGCAGGCTTGTGTCTTTAGGATTTCTTCTAATCTTTTATGGTCCTTATAACCTTCAACATGGCCACGCACGTTGATAATAACTTGGTCACTCCCACAAAGGGTAACCATTATTCATTTTCTCTGTTCATATTCAAGACACGGTTTGTCGCTGCGAGCTATGTGTCGAATATGAACAGAAAAATGGACTATGTGGGTTGGCCTTTGTGCGAGAGACCAAGATATTGGATAGGTGGCCATTTTGTTTGTTTGTTTGTTTTGGGTTTTTTTTTGTTCTTCGTGTTTATTACATTGCTCGCATTTTGTTATCCACTTTATGCACTGCCGTCATTATGTCATTTCCGGTGAGCACTAATGCAGCTCCATATACCTGATACAAAGTGAAGACACATACGTGTAAGAAAAAGTGACAGATGCCTTGATAATAATAATGATAATTATTTAAATGTAACATTATCAACGTATCATAAAGCAAAAATAAGATATTGGATGGCATGAAAGACTTCAATTTATGAATAATACCAGCGTTCCTGGATAATAACTTTGCCAAGATATGTGTGTGTGTCTTCCAGGACAAATTCTTATCAATGATTATTCCACGAAATTTGGTAGAATCAACCATGGTTAGTTCAGTCCCATCAATACTTCCAGGAGAAGGTAGATTGATGCCGCATTTACTGAAAGACATATAATCACACTTGGAAATATTTAGTGACATTTTGTTTACTTTTACTCATTTCAGAACATTTATTTTGTCAAATCAGAATTCAAAGTATTCAAAAGTGCAGTAAAGGTCGGGTCAGAATAAGATACACTTGTGTCATCAGCAAAAAGAGTAAAGGAAAGCAAATTACTCGATCCTGGAAAAATCATTTACAAACAGCAAGAACAACAGTGTACCAAGGGGTGACCCCTGAGGTACAACACACGTGATAGACTTTAGGTAAGATTTGTGGCCATTAACAACGATCAAATGTCTCCTCTTATGCAAATAATTACTGGACTAATCTAATAATTTGCGTCTTATTCCGAATTGAGATAACTTATTATAATAAAATATCATGATTAACAGTATCGGAGGTTTTTGAAAAATCCTTTAAAAACACCCCAGCTGTAAGAGGAAATTTATCTGTGGATTGAGCTATCGTGTTCAGCGACTTTGAATGACATGGGAAGTTGTATGTTTCTTTCGAAAGCCAAACTGAGATACACATATCATAAAAATGAAAAGCAACACGAGAATTAACCACCTTTTCCATTTTTTTTTTGAGAATGTAGGGAGAAGAGAGACTGGTCTGTGATTTTAATTCTTCAGGGTGGCGCTTCTGAAATCGGGTATAACTTTTGCAATTTCCATCATGTCTAGAACGATAGCAGAGCTTTGCGACAGATTAAATATGAGGGCAAGAGGCTCAGCTACAGAATTTGTAACTCTGTACAAAATCAAAATTTCATTTTTTTTTCTTTCACAAGGTAAACCTCAGTGCACCGGTGTAGATATGCGTCTTGTATATGTGAGATTGTGTCGTCTGTACTCAGGGGAGGGAGATTGTGCAAATTTCCCTTTACAGTGGTGACAAAATGACGCCTATGCTGATTTTGAATGATGACGAATAATGGCAGACACATTTAGACAGCACTTCATACAATAATTCAAAGCGAAATGAAATGAAAATCATTTCATACATGTGAAGGCACGTTGCGATTCTTATTCAAAGAATTAATGTCGGTAGTGTGGATGACAACAAAAGGTGAAAAGCTGCAGAGACAAGCTGATAGCATGAGCAGCAATCGAGTGCCCGGTTCTGGCAAATTTTCATTCGTATAGATACTTTTATTAACTATCCCATCAGTGCCACAAATCGAATGCAAACATTGACACGACTCTAGCGTTTATCGACAGTGTCATAAATTCACACAAAGTAAACAAGGAACAGCACATATATACTCACAGTCGTATCATGATACCGTCTGCATGATTCATTCCGAATTTATTGACCAGGATCTCGTGACATAAGGTATAACTAATCCGTGTGGACTTGAGGCAAACATAAGTCTATGTGACTTTTCAATTCTATTCAATTCAATTCAATTCAATTCAATTCAATTCAATTCAATTCCATTCATTTATTTTCATTCTTCTTTTTCCAACAAAACATTACATAGAATAAATAAGGAGTTGTATCATAAACATAATGCATTCGACTTTGCAAAGGATAAATAATAAAGATAAACAAAAGAACGTATGCTGGCAAAAATATGAAGTTATGCTTCAGTTGAGAAAAAAAAAAGAATTGGGAGGTCCAAAAAAAAGCAAGCTTGTATGTTGTGATCCACTTTGGCTCCATGCGTCTTAAAAATAGCTACTTGTCTGGTGACATTCACTTTTTTTTTTACAAAGGAGGAAAATACGTAACGCGTACTCCAGCCTGCGCCTTTGTATTTTCAGCTCAATTTGGTGTATGTTTATCATATATATATAGTTATATATGTTGAAAGAAATTGGACTGAGGCGGGACGTTGCTCTCGATCTTAGTCTCCCTTTTATTTGTCAAGCTTTCGGCCCGTCATTAGGCCTTCCTCAGGATCTATCAATATAATTATATATATATGTATATATATATATATATATATATATATATATATATACATATATATATATATATATATATCATATATCTCATCTATGTTACATACGTCAGTTCTACCTGTGAAATCCTTAGTAGCAAAGATAAAAAAGAAAATCAAGTTGATGGTTCAGTTATAGAACAGCAAACATTCAAATTAACTGGATTCATTGCTTTAACCTGCCACCATACGTGAGTAGGTTAACTACCTCGCATATCAGTATTCAAATCTACTGCCGTTTTGAATGCAACTTCCCTGATTTTTTTTCTCTCTCCACATATTAGAACGAGTTAATACATTTGACAACCGTCACTTCTTTTTCATCCATTCGAATAAAATTATTTTACACACAAATACACACACAAACGCTCTCTCGCGCACGCAGTACTTTTAGTAAGTACATATTTTTGTGTATTTAAAGATACGCAGCATTTTATTTTACCCTCTCACCATTTATCTTTTACGTGCATAAAAGAACTATTCATCCAGGTTTGTTTGTTGATGCCGTATGGACGGGAAATACCTCTTATTCCACGTGAACAAATCTCTCACCTTAAGTGGGAATAGAGGAATCTATCACTGAATGGAATATTCTTCAACCATTCAGGCCCAGGGAATTGAAATTATCAGAAAAATGCAATATATACATTTTCGTGTGCAAAATAGATCGATACAATGATCTTTTTTATCATATTTTTTCTTTATTGACAGACGTTCTTTCAAAGATAAATGATAGAAAAAATTGACTCGTGACTCGCTGACTATTGATTTCCACTCAGTAATCCTTATGCATCCATATCCTTTCTGATTCGGAGGTTTCCTGAATAAGAGCACTCAAGAGCGGGCAAAGAATTCTTTTCAGCATTGAACACTATACGTAAGTTATTTTGTTCAAAAAGAAAATTTTGTTTGATATTTGATAGCCAATCAGGTTCCTGCATTTCTGACCACTCACACATACACACACACACACACACACACACACACACACACACACATAAACCAAAAAAGAAAATCCGATTGATTCCTGTTCTATTGTGCTAAGATTCGTGTAGATTCTTTAGACTATGAAGTTAGCCCACTGACGAATTAGTTCAGGCAAATAAAAAAAGTGGCACTTGTATTGATCAATTCCTCTCTTCCTCACATCACTCAAAAAGTTTGTTTCTGAAAACTCGTTTTCAGCCAACAATTTGAAAAATAAAGAGAAATGAAAGACAACATTCATACTCATAATAACGTTAATCAAAAACGATAGGAGGAAAGATTCTTAGGTATATAGATTCTCAATACGGCGTATTATATCATAGAATTCTTATATGCTTCAGCACCTGAGCACGACAAATCATTTTTTTTTAAACCTGTATACTTATATGGATATACATATATAGACCACTTGCTCAGAGATTTCGAAAACATCACGTCAAGAAGCACGATTAAGAAATATCCCATCTAACGGGACAACATGAACTATCAAAACTATTTCATTAATGACAACGATAGCACTGAGTGCAGTATGTCGACAGTAGCATGGACTCCGTCTTTTACGTTACCCCCTGCGATCGAATTTGAAAATAACACTGAAAACGAGACCCAAACTGACATTCCTGTAGTCCTTTCTAAAGTTGTTAACATCAATCGACTATTTTGGCCGACGTTGTTTACAACATTAATCATTGTCACAAACTGTCTGTCCCTTGCAGCATTTGGCATGGAAAAACGACTGCGCACCTACAACAACTACTTTATCATCAACCTGTCGATCCTCGATTTCCTCGTTGGTCTAAATCTCATTATCAGCGTTGTCCATACACACATCGGCTACTATCCTTTGAGCCAAGTGTTTTGTAAGATCCTTGGTGGACTCGGTCAGGCCGTCACCAGTTCTTCTAATTTTGTCGTCGTGATCATTTGCGCCGACCGTCATCGTGCGACTTACGACCCAATCAACCACTATATGACTCGCAGCAAACGTAAAGCCATTTTCGTCAACTCCCTGGCGTGGATCGCTGCTCTTGCTTTTTGGATGCCGTTTGTTACAGTCTGGGAATTCATTGACCACTTCGACAATGGACGTCATTGCGTTCGTCGATTTACCCACAATCCTTGGGCATACGTCGTCAACATTACTGTCATGTTTTACCTGCCATTAGTTCTAATTTTTGTGCTTAATCTTCGAATCTTCAGGAAGATTCAAAAGACGGTTGGTGGCAAGAATGTCAGGAAAACATTTCAAGGAAACGATGTTGCCAATACAATTGGGAATACTTCAGCAATGGGTGGTAATATGAGAGAGTTCTCGACTTCGTCAATTACAGCTCCAAATGATATTCATGTTGACTCTGTCAAAATGAAACGTGTTTCAATGAGCTTGTCTAAGATGCACGGACACAACAAATTTCTGAAAGACTTTGAACATGCGGTAAGATATCATACGATTATTTTCTTCCTATTTGAACACATCACCCACAAATATGTAAAAAAGACAGGATTAAATGTGTAAAGCCCATTTTCATATGTTTCTTCTTCTTCTTCTTTTAGTCAAAAGACGCCTGAGCTTTCGATCCTATAGCAGAGTCTTCGTCAGAGGCAAAATGACAGACATGTAGAGAAAGCAATCACATGATAAGGAATGACATCTTGTGTGTGTGTGTGTGTGTGTGTGTGTCTGTCTGTTTTTCCATTAAACAAACAAATCTCTGAAAATTCAAGGTCTAAACTAGCGTAGGGCGCCACATTATATGCCGATACGTCAAGACACAGATAATTAACAAAAAAGCAACATAATAATAACAACTTATAAATATTGTAATCATTGCGTTACTAGCTTTCGTCAATTAAAATCTATCTTAGTACCTATTTAACAAAATCGTAGCTTTATACAATGCACATGTCATGATTGTACTCTTGTAGACATGAACATGCAAGCAATAGCAGTGCTCGTAACTGACCTACATTGGTTCTAGAGGGCAAGCTGTCGAGGTCCCGACAAAATTGCAAGCACACCCTTCTACAAATATCACTCCCATATTCATGATTTCCATAAAATAATGGTTGGAAAAGAAATAACAATTTACCTGTGATCATGGAGTCATTAGAATGAAGGAAAACTAAACAATTTCTCTTTATGGCACGTATTCATGTAAATTGAAAATCTTATAACATTTTACTTCTACCAATAGCCGCTTCTTCAGGAAGAACAATGAGGTCAAGCTGTATCTCTATCTCTTGCATATTACATATAGGTGAAGCGTGAGTCGGCAGCCGAGACGAGAAAGGCACAACGTACGCTTCTCTTCATTGTCCTGTCTTTTGTGATTTCGTGGTTACCTCACAGCATCATCCGACTCATCTACGCCATCGAACCGGTCCTCATCGTGCCCGGCCTGCCCCGTTCAGCACGACTATTCTTCAGCTGGATGACGTTCGGCAACAGCCTCCTGAATCCCATCTCCTACGCGATCACCCAACCACTTCTGAGGACTACTCTCAGAAATATGATGAGCCGCCGTTGCAGATAGATTTCAGTGATCAAATTTTCTCTGTGGTATAACCGAAAAAAAACCCCTATGTATAACCTATTATCACTCTTGTACACTATCTTAATCCTGTTGCGCTCGAATGCACCAACGTTACAACATTTTTATTTCTGTTCATCTTTTTTTAACTTAGATCTTTATTTGTAGGTTTGATTGATTAATGCATTGAGATCATATTTTTGACTTGTCCTTTTCCCTATTTGAAAGGTGTGTACTTGTAAGAACATGTTATAGACAAAATCGCTACTTTCTGCCAGTGTTGATTGGACGCTGCACAGCAATATAGCGACTTTCGTCCAGTAAAGTAATGTTTTGAGTTATATGAAAAGCTACGCGAATAGGAATATGGCAAAATGATGATATGATGACAAAAGTGTGCTACACACTCAAGACTACAGTATAATTGAACTATAAAATAACGCCAGTGATTAGAAATACCAAACAGTCATCAGACTTTGCTTTATTGAGTGTGCAAGTTGACGTACATATAGTAAAATAATTGCTAAAAGCTCCTCAAAATTGCTAAAGCTTGCTGCTAATAGTGTAAACTCATACAATCTTTACATGTATTACAGAAGATTAAGTCTGATTGTTATCTGCATAAGGTTACAAGTAATGTCAAGCCGCAAAGAATTTTGTAAAAATAAAATATTATGGAAATACGGTTGAATAAGAAGTGTAGTTGATAAATGATGAACAGAAACTTGTTGTGATTTTATTTTGAATGTCATTAGATAACATGAACACTTCCTTCATAACCGATCTCCCAATATCATAGCAATATTTGAGGCGTTTTTGGCCGGCTGTGTTCCAAGATCGCCAACCCTTGTGCAATCTTATGGCTCTGACAGCGTTTCATGTAACAAACGAGTTCGAATTACACCTTAACTTGCCAAATCTAGATCTCCAGGACTCTTTGCAATGTTTGCATCTCGTCATGGGCGTGATCAAAACCCGCATCACTTAATGTCTTCTCATTCCCCACCTACTGCAACGTACTAATGAATTAGACCTTAAACCCTATCGCTTAGTTTTGAAAAAAAAAACCGACTTCGAGCATTCAGCTTCTTTATCATTAAATGTTTTTATCTCCTCGTTGGTTGTGTCTTACCGGAATGTTAGTCCATATCCCTATCGCCAGTTTTCCTCTGAATTCCATGCTGGATTGGTCAGCCAGTGTCCATAGCAGTGCCTTCGAACTACCCTTTATTCCTCAACATCTGCGATGACAAAGACCGCTCAATGATAAAATGAAATCAAAGATGAAATGTAACATGAAATAGCGTTTCTAAGTTAAGATTTTCCAAACGTCACACTTTGAATATTTTGTTTTGTATTCATTTTTTTTAGATTCAATTTTGTTCTTTTCTTCATAAATCCTGTGAGAGCCAGATTGTCTTTTCAAAATAAATGTTCAATGCTTTTCCCGTTAAACTACACCATGACCGTAAAACACATGGATATCTTTATTCCAACGATGTGCTGAAAAATGATAGTGTAATAACTTAAAATATTTTATTTCCTCCGACGTTGTAAATAAGGCAATGATAGTAAGCGAGCGAGATCAGCAGATGAAAGTAACGTCTGGCAGTGTGTTACCAATCTCTTGAGAGGCGGTACAACAGGCGATGGTATCACTAAAGGTTTGATTGAAATAGCACGTGATTGGGATGAAATAAAGTTTGCTGCGCGTCAACTGATTGGTCAAAGTTCTTGACTTTCAGCCCCTTTTGAAATGTAATCTAATACAAGAGATCGAGATGGTCCTTCCATTGTTCAATACAGAGCGTAAAAAAAAAAGTAATCCAACTTTGGAGGGCCACCATTTTATAATTGTTAGCTATGAAGAGCACAATGTTGGTTGTGAGGAAAGGGACTTCCTCTTTCCATTGATACCTAATAATGTCGACAATTGTCATGTATGACTGAGCACATGAACTATAAACATGATAAAGACAACAATGACAAGTTTGGGTGTTATTGTGAAGGAACAATGCTTGTCTCACTCCATGGATGAGATCTGTCAATAAAATGTTGCCAAATAGGCCAGCCTGTACAAATGCAGGTTTGTGTGTAGGGTTTGTGCTTAGGTATTCTCCTAGCATTGAATGGTCCATAACCTTTAACATGTGGCCTTTTGTTTGATAATTTGGTAGCTCCCACAGAGGCCAACCTACACAGTCCATTTTCTGTGTTCATATTCAACACATATATCCCAGTGACAAACCATGTCTTGAATATGAAGAGAGTAAAATGGATAATGGTTTTGCCTTAATGGGAAGGACCAAGCTATCGACAACGCGGTCATGTTGAAGGTTATGAACCATAAAGCTTAAGAAGAACCCCTAAACACGAATCTGCAGTCATGCAGGCTGGCCTGATGATTTGACCACTTTCATTGACAGATCTCATCCATGCAGTGAGACATTTACAATAGCACACAAACTTGGAGAAAGTGCAATTTGTCATTGTTGTCTTTAAAGTCCATGTGCTCAGTCAAGTATGACAATTGTCAACATAATTAGGTATCAATGGAAAGAGGAAGAGTTCCCCTTTCCTCACAACCAATATTGCGCTCTCCATAGCTGACAATTATAAAAAAGTAGCCCTCCAAAATTTCATTAACTTTTTTTTTTGATACGCACTGTATACATATTTATTTTATTGTTATTCATTGCACTTTAATCTATCAATGACACATTACTTTTGATTAATTTTCATTACTCTCGAAATATGTCAATCATTTTCAAACTTTGCTTAAGCTCATTATATGTGATTTAATGTGAATCGTTGAAATTAGACGTACAAATTGAGATCAAAATAGGAACGAAAAGTATGCTTTATTTATAAACACAATCTGAAACAATCATAGTCAAGTTTATCTCCTCCGTACATGTATACAAGTCTCTTTGCCCGGTTTGTGATCGCCTGGCTACTTCAAATCATCGTCCTACTCCTCTACGCCATCGATCAGGACCACGTTAATCCGGACCTATGCCGGATTGTCTGGGTTTTATGTCTATTTAAACTTGTTGTTGTTGTTGTTGTTTTTTTTTTTTTTTGCTATTGTATATCTCATTCAGTATTTTGTAAGACTACGGGGACACAAGAATATTGTCAAAGAGCAATTCACAACTTCTCACGAAATCATCTTTACACATTTCCCTCTATCTCTCACTAGTGTAAGTCGTGCTATAGTTTGAAATAATAATATAATGACGTTTCGTGAAAAGATTGACTTTGAACATGATACGTCCTTGGGTTTACGGGAGATTTGCGCGTGATTATTACAAGTAATAAGCGTATCAAGTACATTTTACGTTTCTAAAATTTCCAGGCTCGTTCCATGTATCATTTTACTATAATATAAAACAAAAATTGCGATGAATCTTAGCGTAATCATTCTATTTGTTCAAATCATTCAGGGGGATCTAGTTAGTGTCTAATACGCCCAAATCCAGAAACGCAAAGGTACAGGTGGAATCCATATGGTTGTTGTTGTTTCTTTAGTTTTTCCATTCGTTTTTCTCCTTTTTCAATTTCCACGCTTTTTGTAATATACAATGTAGCACAAAGGTCATTATACAAAGTTATTGAGTAAAATTTGAATAAGTGAAAACACTTGGAAAAAGGCAAATAATTAAATGTAATGTACAACATTTTCATGATAATTTATGTTAAGACATGCAGGTGTCTTTACATGCATATTCAAGCTGAAGAATATTGTGTACCTGTGGATTAAGAGAAAAAATGTGCTAATCTAAATATAATAGACATGATAGAAATGCAGGAGACATTATCATAAGAAAACATTTGACGAGGATAATGATGGTCCCATTTATACAATCAGACAAAATAAAGGGATAATCGAGTAAGCACCATATAAGTGAGCAGGTTATTACTACCACGCATATCCCTATTCAAATGTAGTGTCGTTTTGAATGCAACTTCCCTGATTTTTTTTTCTCTCTCCACATATTAGAACGAGTTAATACATTGACAACCGTCACTTTTTGTAATCCATTGATAATAATAATAATAACAACAATAATCATAATAATAATGAAAACAATAATAATAATAAAACTATTTTTTACACATAAACATACACAAACACTCGTGCGAGCATGAAGTACTTTAGTTTGTACGTATTTTTGTGTTAGTATTCCAAAAGTACGCAACATTATAGTTTACCCTCTCACCATTTATCCCTTACGAGCATAAACGAACTTATCACCCAGGTTTGTTTGTTGATGCCATATGGACGGGAAATACCGCTTATTCCACGTGGACAAATCTCTCACCTAAAGTGGGAATAGAGGATTCTATCACTGAATAGAATTCTTCAACCATTCAGGCCCAGGGATTTGAAGTTATCAGAAAAATGCAATATATACATTATAGTCTGCAAAATACCATACCATCATCTTTTTTAACCCTATTTTTCTCTATTGAAGGACGTTCTTTCAAACAGAAATGGCAGAAAAGATTGAATCGTGACTCGCTGACTATTGATTTCCACTCAGTAATCCTTATGCATCCATATCCTTTCTGATTCGGAGGTTTCCTGAATAAGAGCACTCAAGAGCGGGCAAAGAATTCTTTTCAGGATTGAACACTATACGTAAGTTATTTTGTTCAAAAAGAAAATTTTGTTTGATATTTGATAGCCAATCAGGTTCCTGCATTTCTGACCACTCACACATACACACACACACACACACACACACACACACACACACACACATAAACCAAAAAAGAAAATCCTATTGATTCCTGTTCTATTGTGCTAAGATTCGTGTAGATTCTTTAGACTATGAACTTAGTCCACTGATGAATTAG
Organism: Diadema antillarum; assembly: GCF_040938485.1. NCBI lineage: Eukaryota > Metazoa > Echinodermata > Echinoidea > Diadematoida > Diadematidae > Diadema > Diadema antillarum. The sequence continues at coordinate 1,273,969 of NW_027270925.1, read as the reverse complement.
TTCAGGTAAATAACATAAAGTGGCACTTGCATCGATCAATTCCTCTTTTCCTCAAATCACTCAAAAGAGTTTGTTTCTGAAAACTCTTTTCCAGCAAACAATTTGAAAAATAAAGAGAAAGGAAAGACAACATTCATACTCTCAACAATGTTAATCATAAACGATAGAGGAAAGATTCTTAGATATATAGATTCTCAGTACGAAGTGTTATTTATCATACAATTCTTATACGCTTGACAGTGCTTGACTACAAACCTGTATACTGATATAATATATATATATATATATATATATATATATATATATGTATGTATATATTGTATATATACATATATATATAAACCACTTGCTCAGAGATATCGAAAACATCACGTCAAGGAGCACGATCAAGAAATATCCCATCTAACGAGACAACTGAACTATAAAAAATATTTCATTAATGACAACGATAGCATAGGGTACAGTATGTCGACCATGGCATGGACTTCGTCTTTTACGTTACCCCCTGAGATCGAATTTGAAAATAATACTGGAAACGAGACACAAAATGACGTTCCTGTAGTCCTTTCTAAAGTTGTTAACATCAATGGACTATTTTGGCCGATGTTGTTTACAACATTAATCATTGCCGCAAACTGTCTGTCCCTTGCAGCATTTGGCGTGGAAAAACGACTGCGCACCTACAACAACTACTTTATCATCAACCTGTCTATTCTCGATCTCCTCGTTGGTCTAAGTCTCACCACTGGCGTTGTCCATACCTACTTTGGCTACTATCCTTTGAACCAAGTGTTTTGTAAGATCCTTGGTGGACTCGGTCAGGCGGTCACCAGTTCTTCTAATTTTGTCGTCGTGATCATCTGCGCCGACCGTCATCGTGCTACCTACGACCCGATCAACCACTATATGACTCGCAGTAAACGTAAAGCACTTTTCGTTAACTCCCTGCCGTGGATCGCTGCTCTTGCTTTTTGGATGCCGTTTGTTACAGTCTGGGAGTTCATTGACGACTTCGACAATGGACGCCATTGCGTTCGTCGATTTACTCACAATCCTTGGGCATACGTCGTCAACATTACTGTCTTGTTTTACCTGCCATTAGTTTTGGTTGTTGTTCTTTACCTTCGAATCTTTAGGAAGATTCAAAAGACGGTCGGTGGCAAGAATGTCAGGAAAACATCTCAAGGAAACGATCACGCCAGTACAATTATGAATACTTCAGCAATGGGTGGTAATATGAGAGAATTCTCGACTTCGTCAATTACATCTCCAAATGACATTCATGTTGAGTCTGTCAAAAAGAAACGCGATGTTTCTATGAGCTTGCCAAAGATGCGCGGACACAGCAAATTTCTGAATGACTCTGGACATGCGGTAAGATATCATACAATATAAAAATCTTCCTATTAGAACACGTCACCCACAAAAACAGTAAGAAATAAAGGAGTAAAAGAGTAAAAGCCATTCGTTTTATTCTTCTATTTTTTGTTCTTTTTTGGTCAAAAGAGGCCTGATCTTTCGATCCAAGATAGTTAGAGGCGAAATGGCAAACATGCAGGGAAAGAAATTACATAATAAAGAATGACATATTTGTATGTTTGTGAAGAAGACACGCATCTGCATTTCTGTTTATCCATTAACAAAACAAATCTCTGAAAAGTCAAGGTGTAAACAAGCGTAGGGTGCCACATGCCAATACGTCAAGACGCAGATAACTAACACAAAAGCAACATTATGATAACTTATAATTTAATCATTGCGGTACTCGCCTTCGTCAATTAAAATCCATCTTTATAGTAACTATGTATCAACAGCATAGCTTCATACAATGCACATGTCATGATTGCACTTTTAAACATAATAATTTATATGCAAGTAATAGCAGTGCTCGTAACTCACTTACCCTGGTTCTAGAGGACAAGTTGTCGAGGTTCCGGCAAAATTGCACGCACATCCTTCTGCACATATTGCCGTATCCACGATAATAAAAAATAATAGTTGAAAAATAGTGATTTAACAATGATCATGGAGTCACCAGAATGAAGGAAAAATAATCATTTCTCTTAATGGCACGTAATCATGTAAAATTAAAACTTAATAACATTTTACTTCTACCAATAGCCGCTTCTTCAGGAAGAACAAGGAGGCCACGCTGATAGATTATTGCCGTTCTTGCTCTATCTCTTCCATATTACATATAGGTGAAGAGTGAATCGGCAGCCGAGACGAGAAAGGCACAACGTACGCTTCTCTTCATTGTCTTGTCTTTTGTGATTTCATGGATGCCAAACAGCATCATCCGACTCATCTATGCCATCGAACCGGTCCTCATCGTACCCGGCCTGCCCCGTTCAGTAACGCTATTCTTCAGCTGGATGACGTTCTGCAACAGTCTCCTGAACCCCATCTCCTACGCTATCACCCAGCCACTGCTACGGGCTACACTCAGAAATATGATGACCTGCCGTGGCAGATAGGCTTCAGTGATTAAAATTCTCTCTGTGTTGTAACCTATATATATATATATATATATATATATATATAACCCATTATCACTCTTGTACACTATTTTGATCCTGTTGCGCACGAATGCACAAAGGTTAGAAAAGTTTTATTTATGTTTATCTTCTATTTTTTTAAACTTTATTTGTAGGTTTGATTGATTAATTCATTGAGATCATATTTTTGACCTTTCCATTTCCCTATTTGAAAGGTGTGTACATGTAACAACATGTAACAGACTTTACGTAATCACTACTTTTGGGACGCTGCACAGTAATATAGCGACTTTCGTTCAGCAAAGTAATGTTATGAGCTAAGCGAAACTAAGCGAATAGGAATATGGCAAAATGATGATAGGATGACAAAAGCGTGCTACACACTCAAGACCACAGTATAATTGAACCATAAAATAACGCCATTGATTAGAAATTCCAAACAGTCATCATACTTTGCTTTATTGAGTGTGCAAGTTGACGTACATATAGTAAAATGATTGCTAAAAGCTTCTCAAAATTGCTAAAGCTTGCTGCTTATAGTGTAAACTCACACAATCTTTACATGTATTACAGAAGATTAAGTCTGATTGTTATCTGCATAAGATTACTAGTACCAGAAATGTCAAGCCATAACGTATTTTGTAAGAATAAAATGTTATGGAAATACGGTTGAATAAGAAATGTAGTTGATAAATGATCAACAGAAACTTGTTATGATTTTATTTTGAATGTCATTAGATATACATGAACACTTCCTTCATAACCGATCTCCTCATATCATAGCAATATTTGAGGCGTTTTTGGCCGGCTGTGTTCCAAGATCGCCAACCCTTGTGCAATCTTATGACTCTGACAGCGTTTCATGTAACAAACGAGTTCGAATTACACCTTAACTTGCCAAATCTAGATCTCCAGGACTCTTTGCAATGTTTTCATCTCGTCATGGGCGTGATCAAAACCCGCATCAGTTAATATCTTCTCATTTACCACCTACTGCAACGTACTAATGAATTAGACCTTAAACCCTATCGCTTATTTTTGAAAAAAAAAAACGACTTCGAACATTCACCTTCTATATCATTAACTTTTTTTATCTCCTCGTTGGTTGTGTCTTACCGGAATGTTAGTCCATATCCCTATCGCCAGTTTTCCTCTGAATTCCATGCTGGATTGGTCAGCCAGTGACCAGTGCCTTCTACCCTTTATTCCTCAACATCTGCGATGCGTGGTGACAAACACCGCTCGATGATAAAATGAAATCACAGATGAAATGTAACATGAAATAGCGTTTCTAAGTCTAGATTTTCTAAACGTCACACTTTTAATATTTTGTTTTGTATTCATATTTTTTTTTTCAGATTCAGTTTTGTTCTTTTCTTCATAAACCCTGTGAGAGCCAGACTGTCTTTTCAAAATAAATGTTTACTGCTTTTCCCGTTAAACTACACCATGACCGTAAAACACATGGATATCTTTATTCCAACGATGTGCTGAAAAAAATGATAGTGTAATAACGTAAAATATTTTATTTCCTCCGACGTTGTAAGTAAGGCAATGATATTAAGCGAGCGACATCAGCAGATGAAAGTAACGTCTGGCAGTGTGTTACCAATCTCTTGAGAGGCGGTACAACAGGCAATGGCACCACTAAAGGTTTGTAGAAAAAGCACGTGATTGGGATGAAATAAAGTTTGTTGCGCGTCAACGTTACTGATTGGTCAAAGTTCTTGACTTTCAGACCCTTTTGAAATGTAATCTAATACAAGAGATCGAGATGGTCCTTCCATTGTTCAATACAGAGCGTAAAAAAAATGTAATCCAACTTTGGAGGGCTACCATTTTATAATGGTTAGCTATGAACAGCACAATGTTGGTTGTGAGGAAAGGGGCTTCCTCTTTCCATTGATACCTAATTATGTCGACAATTGTCATACTGACTGAGCACATGGACTTTAAAGACAACAATGACAAATTGCACTTTTTCCAAGTTTGCATGTTATTGTGAAGGAACAATGCATGTCTCACTACATGGATGAGATCTGTCAACGAAAGTGGCCAAATAGGCCAGCCTGTACAAATGCAGGCTTGTGTGTAGGGATTGTGCTTAGGTATTCTCCTAGCATTGAATGGTCCATAACCTTTAACATGTGGCCTTTTGTTTGATAATTTGGTAGCTCCCACAGAGACAAACCTACACAGTCCATTTTTCTGTGTTCATATTCAACATATAAATCCCAGTGACAAACCATGTCTTGAATATGAAGAGAGTAAAATGGATAATGGTTTTGCCTTAATGGGAAGGACCAAGCTATAGACAACGCGGTCATGTTGAAGGTTATGAACCATAAGGCTTAAGAAGAACTCCTAAACATGAATCTGCAGTCATGCAGGGTGGCCTGATGATTTGACCACTTTCATTGACAGATCTCATCCATGCAGTGAGACATTTACAATAGCACACAAACTTGGAAAAAGTGCAATTTGTCATTGTTGTCTTTAAAGTCCATGTGCTCAGTCACGTATGACAATTGTCAACATAATTAGGTATCAATGGAAAGAGGAAGAGTTCCCCTTTCCTCACAACTAATATTGCGCTCTCCATAGCTGACAATTATAAAAAAGTAGCCCTCCAAAATTTCATTAACTTTTTTTTTTTGATACGCACTGTATACATATTTATTTTATTGTTATTCATTGCACTTTAATCTATCAATGACACATTACTTTTGATTAATTTTCATTACTCTCGAAATATGTCAATCATTTTCAAACTTTGCTTAAGCTCATTATGTGTGATTCAATATGAATCGTTGAAATTAGACGTACAAATTGAGATCAAAATAGGAACGAAAAGTATGTTTTATTTTTAAACACAATCTGAAACAATCATAGTCAAGTTTATCTCCTCCGTACATGTATACAAGTCTCTTTGCCCGGTTTGTGATCGCCTGGCTACTTCAAATCATCGTCCTACTCCTCTACGCCATCGATCAGGACCACGTCAATCCGGACCTATACCGGATTGTCTGGGTTTTATGTCTATTTAAACTTGTTGTTGTTGTTGTTTTTTTTTGCTATTGTATATCTCATTCAGTATTTTGTAAGATTACGGGGACACAAGAATATTGTCAAAGAGCAATTCACAACTTCTTACGAAATCATCTTTACACATTTCCCTCTATCTCTCACTAGTGTAAGTCGTGCTATAGTTTGAAATACAATGTAGTAATATAATGACGTTTCGTGAAAAGATTGACTTCGAACATGATACGTCTTTGGGTTTACGGGAGATTTGCGCGTGATTATTACAAGTAATAAGCGTATCAAGTACATTTTACGTTTCTAAAATTTCCAGGCTCGTTCCATGTATCATTTTACTATAATATTAAACAAAAATTGCGATGAATCTTAGCGTAATCATTCTATTTGTTCAAATCATTCAGGGGGATCTAGTTGGTGTCTAATACGCCCAAATCCAGAAACGTAAAGGTACAGGTGGAATCCATATGGTTGTTGTTTTTTTTATATAGTTTTTCCATTCGTTTTTCTCCTTTTTCAATTTTTCCACGCTTTTTGTAATATACAATGTAGCACAAAGGTCATTATACAAAGTTATTGAGTAATATTTGAATAAGTGAAAACACTTGGAAACAGGCAAATAATTAAATGTAATGTACAACATTTTCATGATAATTTATGTTAAGACATGCAGGTGTCATTATATGCATATTCAAGCTGAAGAATATTGTGCACCTGTGGATTAAGAGAAAAAAAATGTGCTTATCTAAACATAATACACATGATAGAAATGCAGAAGACATTATCTTAAGAAAACATTTGACGAGGATAATAATGGTCCCATTTACACAATCAGACAAAATAAAGGGATAATCGAGTAAGCACCATTCAAGCGAGCAGGTTATTACTACCACGCATATCCCTATTCAAATGTAGTGTCGTTTTGAATGCAACTTCCCTGATTTTTTTCTCTCTCCACATATTAGAACGAGTTAATACATTGACAACCGTCACTTTTTGTAATCCATTGATAATGATAATAATACTGATAATGATAATAATAATAATAAAAATAATACAACTATTTTTCACACATATACATAACAAACACTCGTGGGAGGATGCAGCGGCACTTTAGTTAGTACGTATTTTTGTGTTAATATTCAAAGAAGTACGCAACATTATAGTTTACCCTCTCACCATTTATCCCTTACGAGCATAAACGAACTTATCACCCAGGTTTGTTTGTTGATGCCATATGGACGGGAAATACTTCTTATTTCACGTGGACAAATCTCTCACGTAAAGTGGGAATAGAGGATTCTATTACTGAATAGAATTCTTCAACCATTCAGACCCAGGGATTTGAAGTTATCAGAAAAATGCAATTTATACGTTATAGTCTGCAAAATACCATACCATCATCTTTTAACCCTATTTTTCTCTATTGAAGGACGTTCTTTCAAACAGAAATGGCAGAAAAGATTGAATCGTGACTCGCTGACTATTGATTTCCACTCAGTTAAATCCTTATGCATCCATATCCTTTCTGATTCGGAGGTTTCCTGAATAAGAGCACTCAAGAGAGGGCAAAGAATTCTTTTCAGGATTGAACACTATACGTAAGTTATTTTGTTCAAAAAGAAAATTTTGTTTGATATTTGATAGCCAATCAGGTTCTTGCATTTCTGACCACTCACACATACACACACACACACACACACACACACACATAAACCAAAAAAGAAAATCCGATTGATTCCTGTTCTATTGTGCTAAGATTCGTGTAGATTCTTTAGACTATGAACTTAGTCCACTCATGAATTAGTTCAGGCAAAAAAGTGGCACTTGTATTGATCAATTCCTCTCTTCCTCAAATCACTCAAAAGAGTTTGTTTCTGAAAATTCTTTTCCAGCAAACAATTTGAAAAATAAAGAGAAAGGAAAGACAACATTCATACTCTTAACAATGTTAACCATAAACGATAGAGGAAAGATTCTTAGGTATATAGATTCTCAGAGCGAAGTATTATATCATAGAATTCTTATATGCTTGAGCACCTGAGCATACGACAAATCATTTTTTTAAACCTGTATATATATATATATATATATATATATATATATATATATAGACCACTTGCTCAGAGATATCGAAAACATCGCGTCAAGGAGCACGACAACAATATCAAAAATATTTCATTAATGACAACGATAGCACTGGGTGCAGTATGTCGACCATGGCATGGACTCCGTCTTTTACGTTACCCCCTGCGATCGAATTTGAAAATAATACTGGAAACGAGACACAAACTGACATTCCTGTAGTCCTTTCCAAATTCGTGAACATCAATGGACTAGTTTGGCCGGTGTTGTTCACAGCATTAATCATTGCCGCAAACTGCCTGTCCCTTGCAGCATTTGGTGTGGAAAAACGACTTCGCACCTACAACAACTACTTCATCATCAACCTCTCGATTCTCGATCTCCTCGTTGGTCTAAATCTCATCATCAGCGTTGTCCATACCCACATCGGCTACTATCCTTTGAACCAAGTGTTTTGTAAGATCCTTGGTGGACTCGGTCAGGCGGTCACCAGTTCTTCTAATTTTGTCGTCGTGATCATCTGCGCCGACCGTCATCGTGCGACCTACGACCCAATCAACCACTATATGACTCGCAACAAACGTAAAGCAATTTTCGTCAACTCCCTGGCGTGGATCGCTGCTCTTGCTTTTTGGATGCCGTTTGTTACAGTCTGGGAGTTCATTGACGACTTCGACAATGGACGTCATTGCGTTCGTCGATTTACTCACAATCCTTGGGCATACGTCGTCAACATTACTGTCATATTTTACCTGCCGTTAGTTCTAATTTTTGTGCTTAATTTTCGAATCTTCAGGAAGATTCAAAAGACGGTTGGTGCCAAGAATGTCAGGAAAACATCTCAAGGAAACGATGCTGCCAGTACAATTGGAACTAATTCAGCAATGGGTGGTAATATGAGAGAATTCTCGACTTCGTCAATTGCAGCTCCAAATGATATTCATGCTGAGTCTGTCAAAATGAAACGTGATTCAATGAGCTTGTCTAAGATGCACGGACACAACAAATTTCTGAAAGACTTTCGACATGCGGTAAGATATCATGCAATTATTTTCTTCCTATTTAAACACATCACCCACAAATACGTAAAAAAGACAGGATTAAATGTAAAGCCCATTTTCATCTGTTTCTTCTTCTTCTTCTTTTAGTCAAAAGACGCCTGAGCTTTCGATCCTATAGCAGAGTCTTCGTCAGAGGCAAAATGACAGACATGTAGAGAAGCAATCACATAATAAGGAATGACATTTTGTGTGTGTGTGTGTGTGCGTCTGTTTATCCATTAAACAAACAAATCTCTGAAAATTCAAGGTCTAAACTAGCGTAGGGTGCCACATCATAATTATGCCGATACGTCAAGACACAGATAATCAACACAAAAGCAACATTATAATAACCTATAATTATTGTAATCATTGCGTTACTAGCCTTCGTCAATTAAAATCTATCTTAGTACCTATGTAACAAAATCGTAGCTTTATACAATGCACATGTCATGATTGTACTTGTAAACACGAACATGCAAGCAATAGCAGTGTTCGTAACTGACCTACCTTGGTTCTAGAGGGCAAGTTGTCGAAGTCCCTGTAAGATTGCACATATCATTCCCATATCCATGATTTCCATTAAATAATGGTTGGAAAAGAAATAAACAATTTACCAGTGATCATGGAGTCATTAGAATGAAGGAAAACGAAATCATTTCTCTTTATGGCACGTAATCATGTAAAATGAAAATTTTATAACATTTTATTTCTACCAATAGCCATTTCTTCGGGAAGAACCACGAGGTCTAGCGGACAGCTCCAGATAATTGCCGTCCATGCTCTATCTTTTCCATACATGTAGGTGAAGCGTGAGTCGGCAGCCGAGACGAGAAAGGCACAACGTACGCTTCTCTTCATTGTCCTGTCTTTCGTGATTTCGTGGATGCCATACAGCATCATCCAACTCATCTATGCCATCGAACCGGTCCTCATCGTACCCGGCCTACCCCGTTCAGCATGGCTATTCTTCAACTGGATGGCGTTCGGCAACAGCCTCCTGAACCCCATCTCCTACGCGATCACCCAGCCACTGTTAAGGGCTACACTCAGAAATATGATGAGCTGCCGTGGCAGATAGGTTTCAGTGATTAAAATTCTCTCTGTGTTGTAACATATATATAAAATAACCCATTATCACTATACACTATTTTGATCCTGTTGCGCACGAATGCATCAAGGTTAGAAAAATTTTATTTATGTTTATCTGCTATTTCATTTTTACTTAGAACTTTATTTGTAGTTTTGATTGATTAATTCATTGAGATCATATTTTTGACCTTTCCATTTCCCTATTTGAAAGGTGTGTACATGTAAGAACATGTAACATACTTTACGTAATCACTACTTTTTGGACGCTGCACAGTAATATAGCGACTTTCGTTCAGCAAAGTATATGGTATGAGTTATATGAAAAGCTAAGCGAATAGGAATATGGCAAAATGATGATAGGATGACAAAAGTGTGCTACACACTCAAGACCACAGTATAATTGAACTATAAAATAACGCCAGTGATAATGATTGCTAAAAGCTCCTCAAAATTGCTAAAGCTTCCTGCTTATAGTGTATAAACTCACACAATCTTTACATGTATTACAGAAGATTAAGTCTGATTGTTATCTGCATAAGATTACTAGTACCAGAAATGTCAAGCCACAACGTATTTTGTAAAAATAAAATGTTATGGAAATACGGTTGAATAAGAAATGTAGTTGATAAATGATCAACAGAAACTTGTTATGATTTTATTTTAAATGTCATTAGATAACATGAACACTTCCTTCATAACCGATCTCCTCATATCATAGCAATTAATTGAGGCGTTTTTGGCCGGCTGTGTTCCAAGATCGTCAACCTTTGTGCAATCTTATGACTCTGACAGCGTTTGATGTAACAAACGAGTTCGAATTACACCTTAACTTGCCAAATCTAGATCTCCAGGACTCTTTGCAATGTTTGCATCTCGTCATGGGAGTGATCAAAACCCGCATCAGTTAATATCTTCTCATTCACCACCTACTGCAACGTACTAAAGAATTAGACCTTAAACCCTATCGCTTAGTTTTGAAAAAAAAAACCCGACTTCGAGCATTCACCTTCTACATTTGTATATCATTAACTTTTTTATCTCCTCGTCGGTTGTGTCTTACCGGAATGTTAGTCCATATCCCTATCGCCAGTTTTCCTCTGAATTTCATGCTGGATTGGTCAGCCAGTTACCAGTGCCTTCTACCCTTTATTCCTCAACATCTGCGATGACAAACACCGCTCAATGATAAAATGAAATAAAAGATGAAATGTGACATGAAATAGCGTTTCTAAGTTTAGATTTTCTAAACGTCACACTTTGAATATTTTGTTTTGTATTCATATCTTTTTTTCAGATTCAATTTTGTTCTTTTCTTCATAAACCCTGTGAGAGCCAGACTGTCTTTTCAAAATAAATGTTTAATGCTTTTTCCGTTAAACTACACCATGACCGTAACACACATGAATATCTTTATTCCAACGCGGTGCTGAAAAAGAATGATAGTGTAATAACTTAAGATATTTTATTTCCTCCGACGTTGTAAGTAAGGCAATGATAGTAAGCGAGCGACATCAGCAGATGAAAGTAACGTCTGGCAGTGTGTTACCAATCTCTTGAGAGGCGGTACAACAGGCAATGGTATCACTAAAGGTTTGATTGAAATAGCACGTGATTGGGATGATAAAGTTTACTGCGCGTCAACTGATTGGTCAAAGTTCTTGACTTTCAGACCCTTTTGAAATGTAATCTAATACAAGAGATCGAGATGGTCCTTCCATTGTTCAATACATGCAGAGCGTAAAAAAAGTAATCCAACTTTGGAGGGCTACCATTTTATGATTGTTAGCTATGAAGAGCACAATGTTGGTTGTGAGGAAAGGGGCTTTCTCTTTCCATTGATACCTAATTATGGCGACAATTGTCATGTATGACTGAGCACATGAACTATAAACATGATAAAGACAACAATGACAAGTTTGGGTGTTATTGTAAAGGAACAATGCATGTCTCACTCCATGGATGAGATCTGTCAATGAAAGTTGCAAAATAGGCCAGCCTGTGCAAATGCAGGTTTGTGTGTAGGGTTTGTGCTTAGGTATTCTCCTAGCATTGAATGGTCCATAACCTTTAACATGTGGCCTTTTGTTTGACAATTTGGTAGCTCCCACAGAGGCCAACGTACACAGTCCATCTTCTGTGTTCATATTCAACACATATATCCCAGTGACAAACCATGTCTTGAATATGAAGAGAGTAAAATGGATAATGGTTTTGCCTTAATGGGAAGGACCAAGCTATCGACAACGCGGTCATGTTGAAGGTTATGAACCATAAAGCTTAAGAAAAACCCCTAAACACGAATCTGCAGTCATACAGGCTGGCCTGATGATTTGACCACTTTCATTGACAGATCTCATCCATGCAGTGAGACATTTACAATAGCACCCAAACTTGGAAAAAGTGCAATTTGTCATTGTTGTCTTTAAAGTCTATGTGCTCAGTCACGTATGACATTTGTCAACATAATTAGGTATCAATGGAAAGAGGAGGAGTTCCCCTTTCCTCACAACCAATATTGCGCTCTCCATAGCTGACAATTATAAAAAAGTAGCCCTCCAAAATTTCATTAACTTTTTTTTTTGATACGCACTGTATACATATTTATTTTATTGTTATTCATTGCATTTTAATCTATCGATGACACATTCCTTTTAATTAATTTTCATTACGCTCAAAATATGTCAATCATTTTCAAACTTTGCTTCAGCTCATTATGTGTGATTTACAGACGTACAAATTAGATCAAAATAAGAACGAAAAGTATGCTTTATTTATTAACACAATCTGAAACAATCAGTCAAGTTTATCTCCTCCGTACATGTATACAAGTCTCTTTGCCCGGTTCGTGATCGCCTGGCTACTTCAAATCATCGTCCTACTCCTCTACGCCATCGATCAGGCCCACGTTTATCCGGACCTATACCGGATTGTCTGGGTTTTATGTCTATTTAAACTTGGGAAACTTACGAAATCATCTTTACACATTTCCCTCTATCTCTCACTAGTGTAAGTCGTGCTATAGTTTGAAATAATAATATAATGACGTTTCGTGAAAAGATTGACTTTGAACATGATACGTCTTTGGGTTGACGGGAGATTTGCGCGTGATTATTTCAAGTAATAAGCGTATCAAGTACATTTTACGTTTCTAAAATTTCCAGGCTCGTTCAAGGTATCATTTTACTATAGTATAAAACAAAAGTTATGATGAATTTTAGCGTAATAATTCTATTTGTTCAAATTATTCAGGGGGATCTAGTTAGTGTCTAATACGCCCAAATCCTGAAACGCAAAGGTACAGGTGGAATCCATATGGTTGTTGTTGTTGTTGTTGTTTTAGTTTTTCCATTCGTTTTTCTCCTTTTTCAATTTTCCACGCTTTTTTTAATATACAATGTAGCACAAAGGTCATTATACAAAGTTATTGAGTAAAATTTGAATAAGTGAAAACACTTGGAAAAAGGCAAATAATTAAATGTAATGTACAACATTTTCATGATAATTTATGTTAAGACATGCAGGTGTCTTTACATGCATATTCAAGCTAGAGAATATTGTGTACCTGTGGATTAAGAGAAAAAATGTGTTAATCTAAATATAATAGACATGATAGAAATGCAGGAGACACTATCATAAGAAAACATTTGACGAGGATAATGATGGTCCCATTTACACAATCAGACAAAATAAAGGGATAATCGAGTAGGCACCATATAAGTGAGCAGGTTATTACTACCACGCATATCCCTATTCAAATGTAGTGTCGTTTTGAATGCAACTTCCCTGATTTTTTTTCTCTCTCCACATATTAGTACGAGTTAATACATTGACAACCGTCACTTTTTGTAATCCATTGATAATAATAATAATAACAACAATAATGATGATAATAATGATAGTAATAATAATAATAAAACTATTTTTCACACATAAACATGCACAAACACTCGTGCGAGCATGCAGTACTTTAGTTTGTACGTATTTTTGTGTTAGTATTCCAAAAGTACGCAACATTATAGTTTACACTCTCACCATTTATCCCTTACGAGCATAAACGAACTTATCACCCAGGTTTGTTTGTTGTTGCCATATGGACGGGAAATACCGCTTATTCCACGTGGACAAATCTCTCACCTAAAGTGGGAATAGAGGATTCTATCACTGAATAGAATTCTTCAACCATTCAGGCCCAGGGATTTGAAGTTATCAGAAAAATGCAATATATACATTATAGTCTGCAAAATACCATACCATCATCTTTTTAACCCTATTTTTCTCTATTGAAGGACGTTCTTTCAAACAGAAATGGCAGAAAAGATTGAATCGTGACTCGGTGACTATTGATTTCCACTCAGTAATCCTTATGCATCCATATCCTTTCTGATTCGGAGGTTTCCTGAATAAGAGCACTCAAGAGCGGGCAAAGAAATTCTTTTCAGGATTGAACACTATACGTAAGTTATTTTGTTCAAAAAGAAAATTTTGTTTGATATTTGATAACCAATCAGGTTCCTGCATTTCTGACCACTCACACATACACACACACACACACACACACACACACACACATAAACCAAAAAAGAAAATCCGATTGATTCCTGTTCTATTGTGCTAAGATTCGTGTAGATTCTTTAGACTATGAACTTAGTCCACTGATGAATTAATTCAGGCAAATAACATAAAGTGGCACTTGTATTGATCAATTCCTCTTTTCCTCAAATCACTCAAAAGAGTTTGTTTCTGAAAATTCTTTTCCAGCAAACAATTTGAAAAATAAAGAGAAAGGAAAGACAACATTCATACTCTCAACAATGTTAACCATAAACGATAGAGGAAAGATTCTTAGATATATAGATTGTCAGTACGAAGTATTATATCATACAATTCTTATACGCTTGACAGTGCTTGACTACAAACCTGTATACTGAAATAATATATATATATATATATATATATATATATATATATACATATATGTATATATTGTATATATACATATATATATATAAACCACTTGCTCAGAGATATCGAAAACATCACGTCAAGGAGCACGATCAAGAAATATCCCATCTAACGAGACAACTGAACTATAAAAAATATTTCATTAATGACGACGATAGCATAGGGTACAGTATGTCGACCATGGCATGGACTCCGTCTTTTACGTTACCCCCTGAGATCGAATTTGAAAATAATACTGGAAACGAGACACAAAATGACGTTCCTGTAGTCCTTTCCAAAGTTGTAATCATTGCCGCAAACTGTCTGTCCCTTGCAGCATTTGGCGTGGAAAAACGACTGCGCATCTACAACAACTACTTTATCATCAACCTGTCTATTCTCGATCTCCTCGTTGGTCTAATTCTCACCACTGGCGTTGTCCATACCTACTTTGGCTACTATCCTTTGAACCAAGTATTTTGTAAGATCCTTGGTGGACTCGGTCAGGCGGTCACCAGTTCTTCTAATTTTGTCGTCGTGATCATCTGCGCCGACCGCCATCGTGCGACCTACGACCCAATCAACCACTATATGACTCACAGTAAACGTAAAGCACTTTTCGTCAACTCCCTGCCGTGGATCGCTGCTCTTGCTTTTTGGATGCCGTTTGTTACAGTCTGGGAGTTCATTGACGACTTCGACAATGGACGCCATTGCGTTCGTCGATTTACTCACAATCCTTGGGCATACGTCGTCAACATTACTGTCTTGTTTTACCTGCCATTAGTTTTGGTTGTTGTTCTTTACCTTCGAATCTTTAGGAAGATTCAAAAGACGGTCGGTGGCAAGAATGTCAGGAAAACATCTCAAGGAAACGATCACGCCAGTACAATTATGAATACTTCAGCAATGGGTGGTAATATGAGAGAATTCTCGACTTCGTCAATTACATCTCCAAATGACATTCATGTTGAGTCTGTCAAAAAGAAACGCGATGTTTCTATGAGCTTGCCAAAGATGCGCGGACACAGCAAATTTCTGAATGACTCTGGACATGCGGTAAGATATCATACAATATAAAAATCTTCCTATTAGAACACGTCACCCACAAAAACAGTAAGAAATAAAGGAGTAAAAGAGTAAAAGCCATTCGTTTTATTTTTCTATTTTTTGTTCTTTTTTGGTCAAAAGAGGCCTGATCTTTCGATCCAAGATAGTTAGAGGCGAAATGGCAAACATGCAGGGAAAGAAATTACATAATAAAGAATGACATATTTGTATGTTTGTGAAGAAGACACGCATCTGCATTTCTGTTTATCCATTAACAAAACAAATCTCTGAAAAGTCAAGGTGTAAACAAGCGTAGGGTGCCACATGCCAATACGTCAAGACGCAGATAACTAACACAAAAGCAACATTATGATAACTTATAATTTAATCATTGCGGTACTCGCCTTCGTCAATTAAAATCCATCTTTATAGTGACTATGTATCAACAGCATAGCTTCATACAATGCACATGTCATGATTGCACTTTTAAACATAATAATTTATATGCAAGTAATAGCAGTGCTCGTAACTCACTTACCCTGGTTCTAGAGGACAAGTTGTCGAGGTTCCGGCAAAATTGCACGCACATCCTTCTGCACATATTATTGCCGTATCCACGATAATAAAAAATAATAGTTGAAAAATAGTGATTTAACAATGATCATGGAGTCACCAGAATGAAGGAAAAATAATCATTTCTCTTAATGGCACGTAATCATGTAAAATGAAAACTTAATAACATTTTACTTCTACCAATAGCCGCTTCTTCAGGAAGAACAAGGAGGCCACGCTGATAGATTATTACCGTTCTTGCTCTATCTCTTCCATATTACATATAGGTGAAGAGTGAATCGGCAGCCGAGACGAGAAAGGCACAACGTACGCTTCTCTTCATTGTCCTGTCTTTTGTGATTTCATGGATGCCAAACAGCATCATCCGACTCATCTATGCCATCGAACCGGTCCTCATCGTACCCGGCCTGCCCCGTTCAGTAACGCTATTCTTCAGCTGGATGACGTTCTGCAACAGTCTCCTGAACCCCATCTCCTACGCTATCACCCAGCCACTGCTACGGGCTACACTCAGAAATATGATGACCTGCCGTGGCAGATAGGCTTCAGTGATTAAAATTCTCTCTGTGTTGTAACCTATATATATATATATATATATATATATATATATATAACCCATTATCACTCTTGTACACTATTTTGATCCTGTTGCGCACGAATGCACAAAGGTTAGAAAAGTTTTATTTATGTTTATCTTCTATTCTTTTTTACTTTATTTGTAGGTTTGATTGATTAATTCATTGAGATCATATTTTTGACCTTTCCATTTCCCTATTTGAAAGGTGTGTACATGTAAGAACATGTAACAGACTTTACGTAATCACTACTTTTGGGACGCTGCACAGTAATATAGCGACTTTCGTTCAGCAAAGTAATGTTATGAGCTAAGCGAAACTAAGCGAATAGGAATATGGCAAAATGATGATAGGATGACAAAAGCGTGCTACACACTCAAGACCACAGTATAATTGAACCATAAAATAACGCCAGTGATTAGAAATTCCAAACAGTCATCATACTTTGCTTTATTGAGTGTGCAAGTTGACGTACATATAGTAAAATGATTGCTAAAAGCTTCTCAAAATTGCTAAAGCTTGCTGCTTATAGTGTAAACTCACACAATCTTTACATGTATTACAGAAGATTAAGTCTGATTGTTATCTGCATAAGATTACTAGTACCAGAAATGTCAAGCCACAACGTATTTTGTAAGAATAAAATGTTATGGAAATACGGTTGAATAAGAAATGTAGTTGATAAATGATCAACAGAAACTTGTTATGATTTTATTTTGAATGTCATTAGATATACATGAACACTTCCTTCATAACCGATCTCCTCATATCATAGCAATATTTGAGGCTTTTTTGGCCGGCTGTGTTCCAAGATCGCCAACCCTTGTGCAATCTTATGACTCTGACAGCGTTTCATGTAACAAACGAGTTCGAATTACACCTTAACTTGCCAAATCTAGATCTCCAGGACTCTTTGCAATGTTTTCATCTCGTCATGGGCTTGATCAAAACCCGCATCAGTTAATATCTTCTCATTTACCACCTACTGCATGCACGTACTAATGAATTAGACCTTAAACCCTATCGCTTATTTTTGAAAAAAAAACGACTTCGAGCATTCACCTTCTATATCATTAACTTTTTTATCTCCTCGTCGTTTGTGTCTTACCGGAATGTTAGTCCATATCCCTATCGCCAGTTTTCCTCTGAATTCCATGCTGGATTGGTCAGCCAGTGTCCAGTGCCTTCTACCCTTTATTCCTCAACATCTGCGATGCGTGGTGACAAACACCGCTCGATGATAAAATGAAATCACAGATGAAATGTAACATGAAATAGCGTTTCTAAGTCTAGATTTTCTAAACGTCACACTTTTAATATTTTGTTTTGTATTCATATTTTTTTTCAGATTCAGTTTTGTTCTTTTCTTCATAAACCCTGTGAGAGCCAGACTGTCTTTTCAAAATAAATGTTTACTGCTTTCCCGTTAAACTACACCATGACCGTAAAACACATGGATATCTTTATTCCAACGATGTGCTGAAAAAAAATGATAGTGTAATAACGTAAAATATTTTATTTCCTCCGACGTTGTAAGTAAGGCAATGATATTAAGCGAGCGACATCAGCAGATGAAAGTAACGTCTGGCAGTGTGTTACCAATCTCTTGAGAGGCGGTACAACAGGCAATGGCACCACTAAAGGTTTGTAGAAATAGCACGTGATTGGGATGAAATAAAGTTTGTTGCGCGTCAACGTTACTGATTGGTCAAAGTTCTTGACTTTCAGACCCTTTTGAAATGTAATCTAATACAAGAGATCGAGATGGTCCTTCCATTGTTCAATACAGAGCGTATAAAAAAAATGTAATCCAACTTTGGAGGGCTACCATTTTATAATGGTTAGCTATGAACAGCACAATGTTGGTTGTGAGGAAAGGGGCTTCCTCTTTCCATTGATACCTAATTATGTCGACAATTGTCATACTGACTGAGCACATGGACTTTAAAGACAACAATGACAAATTGCACTTTTTCCAAGTTTGCATGTTATTGTGAAGGAACAATGCATGTCTCACTACATGGATGAGATCTGTCAACGAAAGTGGCCAAATAGGCCAGCCTGTACAAATGCAGGCTTGTGTGTAGGGATTGTGCTTAGGTATTCTCCTAGCATTGAATGGTCCATAACCTTTAACATGTGGCCTTTTGTTTGATAATTTGGTAGCTCCCACAGAGACAAACCTACACAGTCCATTTTTCTGTGTTCATATTCAACATATAAATCCCAGTGACAAACCATGTCTTGAATATGAAGAGAGTAAAATGGATAATGGTTTTGCCTTAATGGGAAGGACCAAGCTATAGACAACGCGGTCATGTTGAAGGTTATGAACCATAAGGCTTAAGAAGAACTCCTAAACATGAATTTGCAGTCATGCAGGCTGGCCTGATGATTTGACCACTTTCATTGACAGATCTCATCCATGCAGTGAGACATTTACAATAGCACACAAACTTGGAAAAAGTGCAATTTGTCATTGTTGTCTTTAAAGTCTATGTGCTCAGTCACGTATGACAATTGTCAACATAATTAGGTATCAATGGAAAGAGGAAGAGTTCCCCTTTCCTCACAACTAATATTGCGCTCTCCATAGCTGACAATTATAAAAAAGTAGCCCTCCAAAATTTCATTAACTTTTTTTTTGATACGCACTGTATACATATTTATTTTATTGTTATTCATTGCACTTTAATCTATCAATGACACATTACTTTTGATTAATTTTCATTACTCTCGAAATATGTCAATCATTTTCAAACTTTGCTTAAGCTCATTATGTGTGATTCAATATGAATCGTTGAAATTAGACGTACAAATTGAGATCAAAATAGGAACGAAAAGTATGTTTCATTTATAAACGCAATCTGAAACAATCATAGTCAAGTTTATCTCCTCCGTACATGTATACAAGTCTCTTTGCCCGGTTTGTGATCGCCTGGCTACTTCAAATCATCGTCCTACTCCTCTACGCCATCGGTCAGGCCCACGTTTATCCGGACCTATACCGGATTGTCTGGGTTTTATGTCTATTTAAACTTGGGAAACTTACGAAATCATCTTTACACATTTCCCTCTATCTCTCACTAGTGTAAGTCGTGCTATAGTTTGAAATAATAATATAATGACGTTTCGTGAAAAGATTGACTTTGAACATGATTCGTCTTTGGGTTTACGGGAGATTTGCCCGTGATTATTACAAGTAATAAGCGTATCAATTACATTTTACGTTTCTAAAATGTCCAGGCTCGTTCCATGTATCATTTTACTATAATATTAAACAAAAATTGCGATGAATCTTAGCGTAATCATTCTATTTGTTCAAATCATTCAGGGGGATCTAGTTAGTGTCTAATACGCCCAAATCCAGAAACGTAAAGGTACAGGTGGAATCCATATGGTTGTTGTTTTTTTTTTAAATAGTTTTTCCATTCGTTTTTCTCCTTTTTCAATTTTTCCACGCATTTTGTAATATACAATGTAGCACAAAGGTCATTATACAAAGTTATTAAGTAATATTTGAATAAGTGAAAACACTTGGAAACAGGCAAATAATTAAATGTAATGTACAACATTTTCATGATAATTTATGTTAAGACATGCAGGTGTCATTATATGCATATTCAAGCTGAAGAATATTGTGCACCTGTGGATTAAGAGATAAAAAAATGTGCTTATCTAAATATAATACACATGATAGAAATGCAGAAGACATTATCTTAAGAAAACATTTGACGAGGATAATAATGGTCCCATTTACACAATCAGACAAAATAAAGGGATAATCGAGTAAGCACCATTCAAGTGAGCAGGTTATTACTACCACGCATATCCCTATTCAAATGTAGTGTCGTTTTGAATACAACTTCCCTGATTTTTTTCTCTCTCCACATATTAGAACGAGTTAATACATTGACAACCGTCACTTTTTGTAATCCATTGATAATGATAATAATACTGATAATGATAATGATAATAATAAAAATAATACAACTATTTTTCACACATATACATAACAAACACTCGTGGGAGGATGCAGTACTTTAGTTAGTACGTATTTTTGTGTTAATATTCAAAGAAGTACGCAACATTATAGTTTACCCTCTCACCATTTATCCCTTACGAGCATAAACGAACTTATCACCCAGGTTTGTTTGTTGATGCCATATGGACGGGAAATACCTCTTATTCCACGTGGACAAATCTCTCACGTAAAGTGGGAATAGAGGATTCTATCACTGAATAGAATTCTTCAACCATTCAGGCCCAGGGATTTGAGGTTATCAGAAAAATGCAATATATACATTATAGTCTGCAAAATACCATACCATCATCTTTTAACCCTATTTTTCTCTATTGAAGGACGTTCTTTCAAACAGAAATGGCAGAAAAGATTGAATCGTGACTCGCTGACTATTGATTTCCACTCAGTTAAATCCTTATGCATCCATATCCTTTGTGATTCGGAGGTTTCCTGAATAAGAGCACTCAAGAGCGGGCTAAGAATTCTCGTCAGGATTGAACACTATACGTAAGTTATTTTGTTCAAAAAGAAAATTTTGTTTGATATTTGATAGCCAACCAGGTTCCTGCATTTCTGACCACTCACACACACACACACACACACACACACACACATAAACCAAAAAAGAAAATCCGATTGATTCCTGTTCTATTGTGCTAAGATTCGTGTAGATTCTTTAGACTATGAACTTAGTCCACTCATGAATTAGTTCAGGCAAATAAGATAAAATGGCACTTGCATTGATCAATTCCTCTCTTCCTCAAATCACTCAAAAGAGTTTGTTTCTGAAAACTCTTTTTCAGCAAACAATTTGAAAAATAAAGAGAAAGGAAAGACAACATTCATACTCTCAACAATGTTAATCATAAACGATAGAGGAAAGATTCTTAGATATATAGATTCTCAGTACGAAGTATTATACAATTCTTATACACTTGACAGTGCTTGACTACAAACCTGTATACTGATATATATATATATATATATATATATATATAAACCACTTGCTCAGAGATATCGAAAACATCACGTCAAGGAGCACGATCAAGAAATATCCCATCTAACGAGACAACTGAACTATAAAAAAAATATTTCATTAATGACAACGATAGCACTGGGTGCAGTATGTCGACCATGGCATGGACTCCGTCTTTTACGTTACCCCCTGAGATCGAATTTGAAAATAATACTGGAAACGAGACACAAAATGACGTTCCTGTAGTCCTTTCCAAAGTTGTTAACATCAGTGGACTATTTTGGCCGATGTTGTTTACAACATTAATCATTGCCGCAAACTGTCTGTCCCTTGCAGCATTTGGCATGGAAAAACGACTGCGCACCTACAACAACTACTTTATCATCAACCTGTCTATTCTCGATCTCCTCGTTGGTCTAAGTCTCACCACTGGCGTTGTCCATACCTACTTTGGCTACTATCCTTTGAACCAAGTGTTTTGTAAGGTCCTTGGTGGACTCGGTCAGGCGGTCACCAGTTCTTCTAATTTTGTCGTCGTGATCATCTGCGCCGACCGTCATCGTGCGACCTACGACCCAATCAACCACTATATGACTCGCAGTAAACGTAAAGCAATTTTCGTTAACTCCCTGCCGTGGATTGCTGCTCTTGCTTTTTGGATGCCGTTTGTCACAGTCTGGGAGTTCATTGACGACTTCGACAATGGACGCCATTGCGTTCGTCGATTTACTCACAATCCTTGGGCATACGTCGTCAACATTACTGTCTTGTTTTACCTGCCATTAGTTTTTGTTGTTGTTCTTTACCTTCGAATCTTTAGGAAGATTCAAAAGACGGTCGGTGGCAAGAATGTCAGGAAAACATCTCAAGGAAACGATCACGCCAGTACAATTATGAATACTTCAGCAATGAATGGTAATATGAGAGAATTCTCGACTTCGTCAATTTCATCTCCAAATGACATTCATGTTGAGTCTGTCAAAAAGAAACGCGATGTTTCTATGAGCTTGCCAAAGATGCGCGGACACAGCAAATTTCTGAATGACTCTGGACATGCGGTAAGATATCATACAATATAAAAATCTTCCTATTTGAACACGTCACCCACAAAAACAGTAAGAAATAAAGGAGTAAAAGAGTAAAAGCCATTCGTTTTATTCTTCTATTTTTTCTTTTTTGGTTAAAAGAGGCCTGATCTTTCGATCCAAGATAAAGGTGAAATGGCAAACATGCAGGGAAAGAAATTACATAATAAGGAATGACATATTTGTATGTTTGTGAAGAAGACACGCATCTGCATTTCTGCTTATCCATTACAAAACAAATCTCTGAAAAGTCATGGTGTAAACAAGCATAGGGTGCCACATGCTAATACGTAAAGACGCAGATAACTAACACAAAAGCAACATTATGATAACCTATAAATTTAATCATCCCGTTACTAGCCTTCGTCAATTAAAATCCATCTTTATAGTACCTATGTATCAACAGCATAGCTTCATGTAATGCACATGTCATGATTGCACTTTTAAACATAATATATGCAAGTAATAACAGTGCTCGTAACTCACTTACCCTGGTTCTAGAGGACAAGTTGTCGAGGTTCCGGCAAAATTGCACGCACATCCTTCTGCACATGTTATTGCCGCATCCACGATAATAAAAAATAATAGTTGAAAAATAGTAATTTACCAATGATCATGGAGTCACCACAATGAAGGAAAAATAATCATTTCTCTTAATGGCACGTAATCATGTAAAATGAAAACTTTATAACATTTTTTACAGATTATTACCGTTCTTGCTCTATCTCTTCCATATTACCGTATAGGTGAAGAGTGAATCGGCAGCCGAGACGAGAAAGGCACAACGTACGCTTCTTTTCATTGTCCTGTCCTTTGTGATTTCGTGGATGCCAAACAGCATCATCCGACTCATCTATGCCATCGAACCGGTCCTCATCGTACCCGGCCTACCCCGTTCAGTAAGGCTATTCTTCAGCTGGATGACGTTCTGCAACAGTCTCCTGAACCCCATCTCCTATGCGATCACCCAGCCATTGCTACGGGCTACACTCAGAAATATGATAACCTGCCGTGGCAGATAAGTTTCAGTGATTAAAATTCTCTCCGAGGTGTAACAACCCTCCCCCCCCCCCAAAAAAAAATAAAATAAATAAATAAACACACATCTTTAACCCATTATCTCTCTTGCACACTATCAACATGATGTTGTGCACGAAATAAAAGATGAAAAGTAAATACATATAAAATAGTGTTTGTAAGTTTTACATCAAAACAGATAGCGCAATCCGACCCTTGTCCTTATTGCACGTTTTCTCCTGTATCGTTCCTGGAATTTGTAGTATTCCACCCGTTCCGACCCGCCAGGCCTCCTGTAAAGTCCGTCGGTGCAAGATATGGAACGGCTAGAACGACCAAGTACAGCACATTGAACGCACACCCACGGCATACCCACATGACAATTACCTGGGCCTATCCTCCAAAGTGTGACAGGGGCTTAACATATTCCATTTTCTCCGACGGCCTAATCCCGGATGCAGCTTCCTGAATCAAATGTCCAACGAGGTGATTCAGCAGCATCTGATAGTAAGGTGAAGAAGACATTGTTCCTGTTGCCTAAAGTCAACAACAATATAAAATGAGGTGCTTTGAAACACACAGTGAGTTTTCCAAAATCGTAGAAACGCTTTCTCTAGTATGCAGAAGGGTAATCTAGTACCCTTCACCTTACTTACATTTTGTATTGAAAATAACCTCGCCTTAAAATGTCATTTTGTAAGACTATGGTTAAAAAAAAAAAAAACTGCGCTTGATAATTATGTAAAACACACTTCTAATAAAAGAATCTTCACATCTCTCTCACTCGTGAGTTTTAAGTCCTATTTCGATGTTGAGGGAAATGTGTAAAGAGTGTTGTTGTTACATTAAACAAATCCTGATGACGATCCACAAAAAGGTAAACTAAGAACACATAGTTGTCTGACATTATGGAAAGTTGTTTATCATATGATTTTTTAAGTGATGATCGGGTCAGGTAGAGCTAACGTTTTATTCCTTATGATCAAATATTTTCGTCATTTCAATAATCATAAAATATTCAGGCTTTATCCTTCTATCAAATTTATGAAGAGCCGTGTATGTGTGATGCGAGCAAATCGAGAAACGCAGAAATACAGAAGGAATCTATGTAAATACATTAAAACCAGTGTCTATACCTAATGGAACCGAACTAAGGAGAAACATATTTTACTGGTTTAAGGGGTTTAGGCAGTTGTTTAAAATGAGTTAAGGTTGTCCAATTTCACTGCCCGAATTCACGAAGGTGGTATAATGAAACCATGGTTTAAACCATGGACAATTTGTATGGAGCTCCAAGTGTGGGCATGACCTATTTCATTACGAAATCAGTCACTTCATCGACGAAATGTTGTCATTGATGCTATTGTTATTATTATTATTATCATTATTACTATTATTATTATTGTTATCATTATTGTTATCATAAAGGGAATATAGCTTTTGCTATTTCTTTTTAATTTTTTTCTCGTATATATCATGATGTAGAAACATTATTACTTTCAAATGAAGTCGATTTTTGTTTTTTACATAAGTTTAAGACAAAATAAAGACATATAGAACAATAGATGAATATTGTAGAAGAACTCCTATTTGAAATGTCGGGCGAAATCTTCATTTCGTTTTATCAAAATTCCCTAGTCATCATTTGTTCAATATTTCCCCCTGACGCGGGAAATAGCAAAGGCTATGCGGTATTAATGTTGAACGTTTATTTCAAGCCCCTGGTTAAACATATTTCACAATCAAACACTTACACACATACATACATGCAATCGTTGTATGTGAAGCCTCATTATTCATTCATTTCATTTCACACATGCATGTTCACATGCATGTTTTTTTATTTTCATTTCCAATCAAACACAGGTAATACACTTTGACATGATTACATATATTGGAACATAATAATACATATTGGTTCTTCAAAGAACTTCATGGAAATGGAAATTGAGGGGCTGCTAAAAAGCGAACTTGTAGATTGCAGTCCCCTCACTTACGTTACATTACTACAATACATTAATTATATATGACTTTATAACACAATACAACGATACATGTACCGTACAAGCTAATCATTGAAAGTATACAGTTTTCATTCAATCAAATCGGATGGTTACATGAAGTACAGTGTATACGCTTTCACATGTATACACATACACATAGACATAGACATAGACATAGACATAGACATACACATACACATACACATACACACACACATACACATACACATACACACAAGCACACACACGTACCCACATACACATACGCACACACACGCACGTACACACACATGTATGCATCCACATACATTGTGCACACACAGAAGAGAGTAGGGAAAGAGAGGGCGGAAGGGGGAGAGGGGGAGTAGAGAGAGCGAAGGGCAGGTCAACATTCTCGATACAGGGTGAAGAAAAAGAACAACAATTCCAAACAGTCAAACTAATCATGGGGTACATATGAGCTAATCAAATATTTCTTTAAATTACTAGAGAATGATTTCAAACTAATGGAATCTTTTATATTTTTCTCAAGGGAATTCCAAAATTTTGGGCCACTGTAGATAAACGTGGATTTTGTAAATAGAGTTCGGGTAAGGGGCAAATGATATTCATCTGTTTGACGAGTGGGGTATTTATGAATATTTTTATTCTTATTAAACATATTCTCAAAAACTGAAGGAAGTGACTTATTATACAAACTGTACATAAATTGACCAAGGTAATAATAATACAAATCCCTTACTTTTAAAACCTTATTCTCCACAAATAATCCGTCAGTATGGGAATATTTGGAGGTATTACATATTACTCGAAGTGCTTTTTTTTGTAACAATAATAATTTATCCAAGTAAGTTGAATGTGTATTTCCCCATACTATAATTCCATACGTTAAATAAGGTAAAATTAACGTTGAATATAACATTATCAACTTTTTAACAGAAAAACAAAACTTTACTTTATTAATTACACCTATGTTACTGGAAATAGTGCGGCATATACAATCTATATGCTGTTTCCAAGAAAGCTTACTGTCTACAGTTACACCAAGAAATCTAACAGAATAAACCTGTTTTATCACTTCATTTTCAAAAATTATATCATGTGGCAATTTATCAAGGGTATTACTAAACAACATCACATTTGTTTTCTGCAAATTAAGCGATAATCTATTTGCTCTTAGCCATTGCATTATCTTGTTCAATTCTATATTCATGACATCAACTAATGTATAAGGATTTGAATGAGAAAAGAAAAGATTAGAATCATCTGCAAATAATATAAAAGAAAGAACATTTGAAGATTTGGGAAAATCATTGATGTAGATAATAAAAAGTAACGGCCCTAGTATACTTCCTTGTGGAACTCCACAATCAACTGAGCGCAAAGAAGATTTTTCATTGTTTATACAAACAAATTGTTTTCTGTCTTTCAAATAACTTCTGAACCACTCCAAGGCCTTCCCACGTATACCATAATGATTAAGTTTATAAAGAAGAATGTCGTGGTTAATCGTGTCGAAGGCCTTGGAGAGGTCCAGGAAGATTCCTGCAGTATGTTGAAACTTATCAATTGCTCGAGATACTTTTTCAGTGAAAGATAATATTGCATGTGCTGTGCTATGTTTCTTGCGAAATCCAAATTGATATTTTGACAAAATGTCATTTCTATTAAAAAAATCTATAACTCGAGAATATATTATCTTTTCTAATATTTTAGATATATTAGGCAAAAGAGAAATAGGTCTGTAATTATTCAATTCTTCCCTATTACCCTTTTTAAAAATTGGAACTATTTTTGATATTTTCATAACATCTGGTACCTGCCCTTGTGATATTGATAGATTAAAAATGTGAAACAAAGGATCAACAATATAAGGTATTATATTTTTTAACAGTATATTATCAATATCATCATAACCAGAACTTCTTTTAGAAGGTAAATTATGAACAATATCTAAAATCTCATATACTGTTACAGGGGAAAAAAAGATTGAATTTTGATTACCTACATCCAGATAATCATAAAATTCTTTAGTAGACAACGGAATATTTGCACAAAGATTCTGGCCAACAGTTGAAAAATGTGAATTAAATATTTCTGCTATCATACGTAAATCTTTTATTTCAAATCCATCATTCTTAATTTTAGAAATAACATTTCTTTCCTTATGCTTATTCAATGTTTCATTTATCAATTTCCAAGTATTGCGCATATCATTTTTAAACAAATCTAATTTTCTCATATAATAATTCCTTTTTTCTTTACGCAATACCATAGTGAGAGTATTTTTATATGCAGTATACTTATCACGAGATTGCTGTGTTTTTTTAGCCTTACTTACATAATACAAATTATTTTTACGATTAATTGAACGTAATAATGACTTTGACACCCATGGCAATCTTGGATCACGTTTATAACTACCCAACTTCTTTTTAACTAATGGAATATGTGTATCTAACAAAATAAAAATCTTATTTATAAAAATTTCATAAGCTACATTCGTATCTTGCACCACATATAAGTCAGACCAGTCAATTTCCATCAAAGATTCCTGAAACTGGGCTATATTCTGAGGTGTAAACTTACGCCTTCTTTCATAATTCTGAGGTATTTTCGTCTTTAACTGTAAAGATGAACACATATAAATAGCATAATGATCAGATATATCCGTAAGTATAATAGCAGAATCAGGAAAAGGGTTTACATTACAAAAAATATTATCTATTAAAGTGGCAGATTGTTCTGTTACACGGGTTGGTTTTGAAATCAAGGGTGAGAAATATGCAGAGAGCATAATATTGAGAAATTCCTCGGGATAATAAGAATCATTACATTTACTTAAATCAATATTAAAGTCACCCATTAAATAACATTCCTTATTCAAAACTGAAGATTCTTGTAATAATTCATTAAAATAATCAAAAAATAATTTTATATTAGCATCAGGGGGCCTGTATATTACGCCTAATAAAATATCTTTCCGATTAGGCACTTTGATTTCTATAAATAAGGATTCAACAAAACTTTCCATTCGACAGATATCTTTTCGAATGAAGAAATCAAAATTGGATTTAACATAGAAGGCAACACCCCCACCACTTCTATTATATCTATCGTTATTTATCAAATGATATCCTGGGAGATTAAATAAAGAGGCAGTATTATCAGTGAGCCATGTTTCTGTAAGCCCAATTACAGAAAAAAATGAGTCTGTAAAATTATCTAAAAAAATACGCAAATTTTCAAAGTTTTTATTTAAACTTCTTATATTCATATGCATCAGGGAGAACTTTTCGCTAGCATCTTTGGACTTTAATTGATTAACAGTGACATATGGCGAAGAAATATCTTGAAATTTATCATTAAAAATATCATTTGTATGAAAATTAATATCTTTGGATATTAGGTTGTCAAATGACAGTGAAGCAGTTGCATTCTGATTATTTGAATCAAATACAAATAAATCATGAAAATCCTGTTCATTCAAACGACTGAAGTCAAAATCAAATATCGAATCAGCCATTAAATCGATTCAATGCTGGAAGACCCTGACGGTCGTAAGAAAACCACCGCACGTCCTGTAATGAGAAATCTACTGACCTGTTGAAAGAAGAGGGAATGAAAAGAAAGAGTGTACATACATACACACACATGGTACATACAAACACATGCATACAAACACATACACAAACATACACTCAAACACACACACACACGTTCATATACAGACGCACACACATACAATGTACTCATACACATCAACGTCATAAGGGGACTTACACATCTATCAATTTAAGGAGTCACATCGGTCTCTCCAAAGGAGCACAGGAGTAAAATCAAACTACAATCTTAGAATTTGTACCGTTCACTAATTTCATTGGTACTTTCATTACCTATCAGAAAAGCTGACCCCCCAAAAAACAACACCGAAAATGTAAATGAAACAACATGCAGTTAATGTAACTGGACTCAATGCATTGACCTTCCACCGCTCATGAACAGATAAACTATCGCAAATATACTAAATTGCTAAATGTGGTGCCGTATTGAATATGATTTTCTAATGTTTGATTTCTTTTTCTCCACATATCAAAACGAATTCTGCCCATTTTCAACAGCCCTCTTGATCAGCAATGCCTTTTCAGCATAAAAATACCTATAATGCCAGATTTAATTGTGAATGTCATTAGGACGTGAGACGCGCGAGTCTCTGATTTGAGGTAAAAGTAGAATATTGTATACGATTAATGGAATTCTAAACTCATTCAGTCATTCAGGCCCGCAGTTTTGAAATTGTCAAGGAGAATGTAAGATATCCTTTTTCGTTTGTAAAGTGGATGGCAGTTCATCATTTCTCCTTTCTGCTTTCTTTTCTACTATCGATGTTCTTTCAAGCAGCACTGACGAAAGATCGAGTCATGTCACGAAAGAGCCAAGTATCGATTAGTTCTTTCAGTGAACTTTGCTTGCGTCTGCACCATTTCTGATTCTAAGCTCTCTTGAATAGGAGCGTTCAAGAGTGAGCAATGAGCAATATTCGAGATTTGTAATGAAATATATTCTTATGTTAAGACAGAAATTTTGTTTGATATTTGACAGCCAATCAGGTTCCTGCACTGCTGCCTATACTTGAAAAAAAGGAAATATCCAATCGATTCTTGTTCTATTGTGCAAAGAATCCTAAATGTATATGACTTTTACCCTTGGTTCACCCATTAAATGTCAAACAAATAACACAAAGTGGCATATGAAGTGATTTATTGCTCCCTCCCGAGGACTCAGGGAAGTTTGTTTCTTGAAACTTAGTCAGTTCATGAAGTAATTGAAGAAAAAAGAAAGAACGCAGCGACGAAATCAACCGTAAGATGATTTCAGTCATCTTATATGGACACGTGATATGCTGAGGCATTCATTATCAATACATATCCATGAATACAAAATTCTTACAGTTTGAACTTGAAAACATACACGACACATCATATTTCTGCACTATATATAAATATTAATATAATTATACACATACAAATACATACGTCACTTGCTCAGACTAATCAGATATTACCACAAGTAGTCGAGGAGGACTAGAACTTTTCCATGAAGCAAGACACGAGGAACCATTAAATATATTACACTGCAGTATGTCGACCATGGCATGGACTCCGTCTCTGACATTAGCCCCTGAGATCGAGTTTGAAAATGATACAGAAAACGAGATCCAAAGAGAGATTCCTGTAGTCCATTCAAAGTTTGTTAACATCCATCGACTTTTCTGGCCGATGTTGTTCACAACACTAATCATTGCCGCTAACTGCCTGTCCCTTGCAGCATTTGGCGTGGAGAAACGCCTCCGCACCTACAACAACTACTTTATCATCAACCTGTCTATTCTCGATCTCCTCGTTGGTCTAAATCTCATCACCAGCGTTGTCCATACCTACTTTGGCTTCTATCCTTTGAACCAAGTGTTTTGTAAGATCCTTGGTGGAGTCGGTCAGGCGGTCACCAGTTCTTCTAATTTTGTTGTCGTGATCATCTGCGCCGACCGTCATCGTGCTACCTACGACCCAATCAGCCACTATATGACTCGCAGTAAACGTAAAGCCATTTTCGTTAACTCCCTGGCATGGATCGCTGCTCTTGCTTTTTGGATGCCGTTTGTTACAGTATGGGAGTTCATCGACGACTTCGACAACGGACATCATTGTTTACGTCGATACACCAACATTCCCGGGGCTTATATTGTCAATATTGTTGTCCTGTTTTATTTGCCTTTAGTTATGATTGTTGTTCTTTACCTTCGAATCTTCAGGAAGATACGAAAGACGATTGGAGGCAAGAATGTCAAGAACATAATGTCATCTCAAGGAAACAAAGATGCCTGCATAATTGGAAATACTCCAGTAACGGGTAGTATGAGAGAATTCTCGTCAATTACATTTCCGAAAGACACCCACGTTGAACCTGTCAAGGACGACCGCGTTGCAATGAGCTTGTCTAAGAGTCATTTACACAACAAACCCCTAAAAGACTTTGAACATACGGTAAGATATCCTACAATTATATTCGTTTTATTCGTTTTTTATATTTAAAGCAATTCCCACAAAAACCCTGTATAAGTTTTTTTTAAGGATTTGAAACGTAAAGTCATGAATCTATCTTTTTTTTTATTAAAAAACGACTCGTCTGCATAAATGTTTAACCATCTATCAAACATATCTATGTAGAATCAAGATTTAAACTTCTGTAAGGTGTGTCATTGTAGGCCGATATGCTAAAATAATAATAAATCTGAAGCAAAAAACTACAAATACCTGGTATTTACTTTCTGGTGAAATGAATTGCCCCAAAGTGGCCTACCTTCAGAGCATTTTTTTTTTGGGGGGGGGGGGTGGGGGAGGGGTGGTTAGAAATCTTTATACTTCCACAGTTTACAAATACGCCCTTTTCACATGTTTCATTATCATTTTCATGGAATAATGATAAAAAACAATTGCATGTAATCACGTAGAAATGAAATTTCATGATATTCTACACGTAGCTATAGAGACTCCTTTGGAAAGAGACAAAAGACCTAAGTGATAGCGCCAGATCAATCCCATCCTCTTCTTTTCTAAACATGTAGGAGAAGCGTGAGTCGGCAGCCGAGACCAGAAAGGCACAACGTACGCTTCTCTTCATTGTCCTGTCTTTCGTGATTTCGTGGTTGCCTTACAGCATCATCCAACTCATCTACGCCGTCGAACCGGTCCGCATTGTGTCCGGCCTACCCCGTTCAGCATACCTTTTCTTCAGCTGGTTGGCGTTCGGCAACAGTCTTCTGAACCCCATTTCCTACGCGATCACCCAACCACTTCTGAGGGCTACACTCAGAAATATGTTGAGTTGCCGTGGCAGATAGATCATAAAATTTAAAATTCAATCTCTCTAATGTAACAAAAAATAGATAAAAATATATGTAAGCCATAACCCATTTTAAGTTGTATCTCGATCCTGTTGTGCACGAATGCACCAATGTTAAACAATATGAGAAGTTTCAATTCTGTTCATCTTTGCTTTGAACTAATTTGTATGTATGATTAATTGATTGATTGATTAAGTGAGGAAGATTATTTTTAACTGTCCCTTTTCCCAATTTCAAATGTGTAGACATGTACGAGCATGTCATAGACTTTTATAATCACTAGTGTCTGCGAGTGTTGCCTAGATGCTGCAAGTAATTCTATGTATACTTTCACTTAGGAAGGGAATGATATGAGTTATATAAAAAGTTAAGCGAACGAAAATAAAATTATGGAAAAGTGATAATATGACGACAAAAATAGGATACGCATTCAAGATTGAAGTAAAATTCAGCTATAACACCAGTGATTAGAAAGGGAAAAAAGAACAGTCATTAGATTTTGCTTTTTTGCCTGTACACGTTGACGTACATCAGGGCCGGCGCTACATACGTGTAAAAAATGAAGGGGCCCAGTTTTATGAGAAAACAGGGCGGTCGATTTTGAGAATGGAAGGGGAATATTTTGGATGAAAGTTAATCGTGTCCAAAAGTCGACTGACAAGCCGAAAAAAAAAAACCAAACAAACAAACAAACAAACAAACAAACGGTGAGCGTAACATTTTCTGGCGCCACTTCCAGGAATTTATCGACTGACAAGCAATTAAAAAAGTTATCCAACAAGACCATATTAATCATGCAAAAAAAGAGTTTGGGCGCCCCCTCCCCTCGTTCCGTCGGCCCTACATATAGCAATATCAACATTGCTACAAGTTATGTAAAGTTACTGAAGCTTAGTGCTAAGCGAGCAGATTTTGGGACAGACAATGCAGTTTGTTATCTAGATAAGATTACCAGTAATGTCCAGGCATAAAAGTGTTTTGTAAAAATGATATTATGGAAATACTGTTGAATAAGAAATGTTGTTGAATAAGAAATGTTGTCCCCCCCCCCCTCCAAAAAAAGATAAATCAATAAATGAATGCGCATTTTTGGTGCGCTCAGAATAATTGGATTCTCTAGAGGTAACGTAGTTTTTGCTGTTTATTTTTTTTTGTCTGGAGATATGACATTAGCAGCTTGAATTAAAGTCAAATTTCGATCTACTTAAGTTTAAGAACAAATAAAAAATAAAAATAAATAATAAATGTTGTAGAGAAACTCATTCTTTCTATTAAAATTCCCCCAAGCATTATTTGTTCAACATTCTTCTTGACGCGGGAAGATGCAAAGTCTAAATGCGGTATTAGTGTTGCATATTTATTTCCAGCCTCAGGTTGAATATATTTCATATTCATACACATACATATATACAATGAGTTTATGCCTAAACTCATTAGAAGAGCTGATGAAAAAGCGAAACAGCATGCAGTAAATGTGACTGGATTTATTACATATTGACCCTGTCCATTGTCTATCAGCAGATAAACTATCACGTATACATCACTAAATTGCTAAGGCGCCATATTGAATGTGATTTTTTTTTTCATATTTGATTTCTTTTTCTCCACATATTAATTATCAAAATGAGTTCTGCCCATTTCCACAACCCTCTCTATCACCAATGCCTTTAAGGTATAAGAATACCTATCATACCAGATTTTATTGTGAATGTCATTTGGACGTGAGACGCACGATTCTCTGATTTAGGGTAAAAGTGGAAGAGTATTCTCCTAATGGATTTCTATAGTCATTCAGTCATTCAGGCCCGTAGTTTTGAAATTGTCAAGGAGAATGCAAGATGTTATCTTTTCTTTGCAAACTGGATCGAAGTCCACCATTTCTCCTTTTTATTCCTTTCTATTACCGACGTTCGTTCAAACAGCACTGACGGAAGATCGAGTCATGCCACGAAAGAGCTAAATATCGATTGGTTCGTTCAGTAAATTTTACTTGCATCCGCACTATTTCTGATTCTAAGCTTCCATGAATAGGGGCATCCAAGAATGAGCAATGAACGCTATTCTAGATTTGAAATGAAAAAAAAAAAATTCTGTTAAGACAGAAAATTTTGTTTGATATTTGACAGCCAATCAGGTTCCTGCACTGCTGTCTATACTCGAAACAAGAAACGATCCAATCGATTCATGTTCTGTTATGGAAATAATCCTAAATGCTTTTGACTTTTACCCTTGGTTCGCCCATTAAATGTCAAACAAATAACACAAAGTGCCATATGTAGTGATCAATTGCTCCCTCCCGAGGACTCAGGGAAGTTTGTTTCTTGATACTTCGTTCATTAAGTACCCGTAAAGAAAAAAAAAAGAAAGAATGCAAAGACAAAATCAACCGTAAGATGATTTCAGTCATTTTATATAGACACGTGATATGCTGAGGTATAGATAATCAAAACATATTCATGAATACAAAATTCTTACAGTTTGAACTTGAAAACATACACGACATATCATATTTCTGAACTGCATACAAATATCAATACAATTGTACGGATATAAACACATACGTCACTTGCTCAGACTAATCAGATATTACCACAAGAAGTCAAGGAGGACTAGAACTCTTCCCTGAAGCAAGACACCGGGAACCATTAAAAATATTACACTGCAGTATGTCGACCATGGCATGGACTCCGTCTCTGACATTAGCCCCTGAGATCGAGTTTGAAAATGACACAGAAAACGAGATTCAAAGAGAGATTCCTGTAGCCTCGTCAAAGTTTGTTAACATCCATCGACTTTTTTGGCCGATGTTGTTCACAACATTAATCATTGCCGCAAACTGCCTGTCCCTTGCAGCATTTGGCGTGGAGAAACGACTTCGCACCTACAACAACTACTTTATCATCAATCTGTCTATTCTCGATCTCCTCGTTGGTCTAAATCTCATCACCGGCGTTGTCCATACCTATTTTGGCTACTATCCTTTGAACCAAGTGTTTTGTAAGATCCTTGGTGGACTCGGTCAGGCCGTCACCAGTTCTTCTAATTTTGTCGTCGTGATCATCTGCGCCGACCGTCATCGTGCTACCTACGACCCAATCAACCACTATATGACTCGCAGTAAACGTAAAGCACTTTTCGTTAACTCCCTGGCATGGATCGCCGCTCTTGCTTTTTGGATGCCGTTTGTTACAGTGTGGGAGTTCATTGACGACTTCGACAACGGACATCATTGTTTACGTCGACACACCAACATTCCTGGGACTTATGTTGTCAACATTGTTGTC
Source organism: Diadema antillarum (assembly GCF_040938485.1). NCBI lineage: Eukaryota > Metazoa > Echinodermata > Echinoidea > Diadematoida > Diadematidae > Diadema > Diadema antillarum. The sequence continues at coordinate 1,237,783 of NW_027270925.1, read as the reverse complement.
CTGTTTTACTTGCCTTTAGTTTTGATTGTTGTTCTTTACCTTCGAATCTTCAGGAAGATACGAAAGACGATTGGAGGCAAGAATGTCAGGAACATGATGTCATCTCAAGGAAACAAAGATGCCGCCACAATTGGAAATAATCCAGTAACGGGTAGTATGAGAGAATTCTCGTCAATTACACCTCCAAATGACACCCACCTTGGATCTGTCAAGGACGACCATGTTGCAATGAACTTGTCTAAGATGCATGGACAAAACAAACCTCTGAAAGACTTTGTACAAACGGTAAGATATCCTACAATTATTTTCCCTTTTATTGGAAGCAATTTCCACAAAAAGCCCCCAAAAAGTATTTCTCGGAATTGAAACGTACAGTCATTTATTATTGTTTATTTATCTATCTATCTTTTGGTGAAGAAATGACTCGTCTGCATAGCTTTGAATCCATTTTATCAAGCATACTTCTGTGCCAGCAAGGTTTAAACTACTGTAAGGTGTGCCAAACTAGGTCGATATGTCAAGACGAATTTGCAATACTCTCGCATATAATTTGAAAAGAAATCTTGACAATGCCTACCATTTACTTTGTAGTGAAATGAATTGGTCGTAACTGGCCTAACTTCAGATTATTATTTTTTGTTTGTTTGTTTGTTTGCTTGCTTTTATTTCTGCATTCAATCAGATGCAATTTGAATGCAAACTTCAAAAAGTACAAAGACAAAGAATAACAAGTGCAGTGAAATAAATCGATAACAGTACATAAGTAGATTCACATAGGTGATTGCATTGAGCAATGTAGATACACAGAAACAAAATAAAATATACAGTATTTTTCAGTAAACAACAGAGATAATTGAATGCAGGAGACCACCATCATAAGCGATTAAGCTTGAAATGGATGGAGGCCTCATAAATGACTATCCAACGACATAACTCTCTTGGAGGAAGGTGATCAGGTGAGTGCAGTGCAGTTGCAGGTGAGAGTGCAAGATGCAGTTGAAGGAAGAAAATTGAGATTGACAATAAGATGACAATCTATACTATAAATATTTGTTAGCTCAATTGGTTTGGAGAATATAATTGTATCAAATATCGTTTAAGTGAAGCTTTCAAAGAATAAATACTTGAACAAGACTTTATATTATCCGGGAGATTATTCCAAATATCCGGACCCGTATGTCTTATAGATTTATGTGTCACTAATAATTTGGGATTCAAAAGGTGGAAATTTCTACATATACGAGTAGGGTACGAATGGACTGAAGTATTGAACCTAAACATGTTATCAAACGATGATGGAAGTTGATGATGTATATATTTGAACATAATTACTGCTACTTGAATAATATTCAAATCAAAAACCTTCAATGTTTTAAGCTCATGAAATAAAGAATCAGTATGAGCCAGAAAATGCGATCCTGTACAAATACGTATAACTTTCTTTTGTAATTTAAATATTGAATTTATTTTGGTAGAGCCGCAAGTACCCCATGCAACATTGCAATAACTTATATATGGGAGAATTAAGGAATTATATAATAGAAATAAAGTTGAACGAGGAAGAAAGAACTTCAGCTTGGAAATTATCCCTATATTTCTAGAAATACACGTTGTAACATGATGTAAATGCTCATTCCAAGTCAAACTTTCATCTATATATACTCCTAGAAATTTTGAATTCATTTTCTTTTCTAATGTGATATCATCAATGTTAATATGTATCAACGTATCTTCATTATGAGAATGAAGTTTGAAATGAATAAAATGAGTCTTTTTTATATTCAAAGAAAGTTTATTAGACTTAAACCAATTTGATACTTTACTAATTTCAATATTTAAAGTGTCATTTAAAATCTTAAGATCTTTATGAGAATAAAATATATTCGTATCATCAGCAAATAGAACAAAAGAGAGAAGAGAGGATGTATTTATGATATCATTAACATAAAGAAGGAATAATAATGGGCCTAGAATTGAGCCTTGAGGAACACCACATTTAATTAAAAGGGGGTCAGATTCACAACCATTAAAAATAACATATTGTCTTCTATTAGTTAGATAATCTTTAAGCCATAAAAGTGCTTGTCCTCGAATACCATAATGACTAAGTTTGGTGAGTAAAATAGAATGATCAAGAGTATCGAATGATTTACTCAAATCGCAAAATATACCTGCAACATGTTCTTTGTTTGCAAAAGCACTCGTAATTTTGTCATAAATTTGTATTAGTGCTAAATCAGTTGAATAATTTTTTCTGAAACCATATTGATTGGGAATAAGTAAATCATACTTATTAATAAATTTAAGAAGTCTATTATAAACAAATTTTTCTAAGATTTTGGATATACTAGGCAATAAAGAAATAGGACGATAATTGCTAATTTCATGAGGATCATCTTTTTTATGTACAGGATTAACTTTCGCTATTTTCAGCAGGTCAGGGAAAATACCTTGTGATAAAGAAAGATTAAATATATAATTTAACGGTTCTGCGAGTGGATAAACTATTTCTTTCAATAACATCATACTTATTTTATCAGAACCACAAGATTTAGAGCTATTTAAAGATTTAGTGATACTAATGATTTCACTGGGACTTGTTGGGTTAAAATAAATAGACTCTTGATTTTGGTCAAAAAGATAATCTGTAAAATGAGCAGAAGTATTGCTAATTTTAGTAGCAAGTTCCGGACCGATATTAACGAAAAATGAGTTAAATGAATTAGCACACATATTGGGATCATTTATTTTAATACCGTTTAATGTGATATCATCCGTTGGCGGAGAATCAGGCTTTTTACCTAGGACCTCTTTAATAATTTTCCATGTTGCATTAATATTCGAAGAAACCTTTTTCATTCTATCAGAAAAATATAATCTGCGGGATAAACGAATCAATTTTGTCAATTTATTTCGATAAACTTTATACATATTCAAATTAAATTCAGTTGGGTTACGAATATGTAACTTATACAAAAAATTACGAGTGTTTATGGATTTCAAAATACCTTTTGTAATCCAAGGATTTCTTGGTTTATTTCGGTTACTTTTTATTCTGCATAAAGGAATATTATTTTCATAATAATACAATAATTTATCATTAAAACATTTATATACCAAATTAACATTGTTAATACTATGAATATCTGTCCATTCCTCTAAAAATAAATTCTGTTTCAATAATTCCACATTACGTTTTGACTCTTTATAATACCATATTTTATCATGTAATTTATTACGACCCACTTTACATTCACAAATTGAAAATATTGGTAAATGATCAGAAACTTCAGAACATAATATACCCCCCATAATTGTATTATTATACACATTCGAAAATATATTATCAATCTGAGTTGACGAGTGTGGATTTATCCTGGTGGGTTTATTGATAATCGACATAAAACCATATGAATACATTAAATGCATAAAATTAAGGGAATTATTGTTATCGGATGTGGGGGAAAAGTTAATGTTGAAATCACCAAAAATAAAAACATGTTTGCTTTCATTACCTATCTTATGGAGATATAAATCCAATTCATCACAAAATAATTCACAATTCAGATCAGGAGGTCGATAAATTAAACCTATAATAACGTTTTTAGAGATTGGGTTCTCAATTTCAATAAATAACGTTTCTGCATATCTTAACGTGATTTCAGAACGGATTTTGAACTGTAAATTTTGCGCAATATAAAACGCAACACCGCCACCCCTTTTTCCTTGACGATCAGCCCTAACTAATTTATGATTGGGTAAATTAAAGATATCTGGGGAGTTTTGATGTAACCAAGTTTCACTTATTCCAATAACAGAAAATTCAAAATTGTTTAAAGAGTGCAAAAGATTTTCCAAATATTCAAAATTTTTATTCAAACTCCTAGAGTTTATATGAAGAAGTGAAATATTATCTGAACTATACGATACAATATCATTGAATTCAAGGGGTGTGTAATATTTACTGTCGCGCATAGGCATAATGTCAGCAGGAATATCGGGGGTATTCACATGTGACGCCATTCCGTAATACAGAAATGTAAATTACCGGAGATTTGAGAGACAACAACTGCATAGGTGCTAATGTGCATTTTGCAAGTGCATACTACTGTGCAGGTGTGTGTACAAAGTGCAAATGTGTGTGGGGTTTCAATATACAATACAAAATTTGGTACAATTAGACCCATCTTGGTCACACTTACAATAATTACTAGTACGCAATTACAACAGATCACCAGGGGATAGCCGGACCACTCAGTATAAAGGTGTTGTGTTTTAAAACACGTACAGACAGAGAATTCAAGGACCGTGACACTTGCCCAGTTAAAGTTCAGGGAGACTTTCCCGTATACGGGGGGGGGGGGGGGGGGGGGGGGGGGGGGGGGGGGAGTAAAGGGGAGTAAACAGTAAAGGTACATTTCTTGCAACATCTGTATTGGCTATTGAATGTGGGACTTTTAACCATGCACCCATTAACACACGTATCAGAGAAAAAAACAGTACAAATACTGAATGGAAATCAGGGTGTTAATAGCAACCCGTTTAACATGCGTCAAACGCAGGTGCTACTTGCAGTGGCTTAATTACCATTGGAGATCAGTCGGCCGTGGCGCGAAAAAGCAGCCACGCCTCGTGTCGACACACAACATGTGAACGATTATACATTCATGGAAACTGCTTACTGTACATGTATAATACGGACGTCTTATCAATGGGTTCGGAGTTTCAACAGGTGATTCGTAGAACAAAGGGATTTTTTTTTTCGGACAGTTCACAGGAGGATAAATATCTGCCAAAGCAGTGAGGGATGTGCTGTACTAAAAATAATGATAATAATAAAAAAAAAATCGCAGTTCAATACCAAAAAGTGTGGGAGGTTTAAAAGAACCATCTACCAGTTATAAATTAAAAGAGATTAGTGACTTTCTTTAAAAATTTAAAGTTATGGTTTCAAAAACATTTTGAAACTATGAAGTGAAATATGTGGGTAGAAGTGTCTGGCTTCAATCAATACGTGAAAAAATGAGGTACTATAAACTGTCACCATACTGTGGAGAATGACCAGGTGGTGGATGAGCATAACCTTGCAAAATTGAACCGTGTATCCCTAAAATGATGACCGAAAAAGGTTTTCTTTTTTTCCCGTTAAACTTTTTTGATAACCGCCATCAAAAAAAAAAAAAATATATATATATATGTACATATGAATGTATATAATAGGAAATAGAAATGGTTGAAACAAGCCATGGTTCTATCATTCATTACACACAGCGTTGGGAGTCACAGTGGATCAACAAGGAGGACAGATAGCAGAGGCGTGGAGGGGAAACCTCGCCCTGACATTGGTTTACGCACAAGACACGTAATTAACAACACATATATTTGTAGTGATGTTACAAGGTACAATTGAGTTCTACGGTTAAATATCGAAAAAGGAAAAATGTATGGAAGCTTAGTTGACAATTGGTTGACTTTAGATGTTCTTGCTCAATAACAATAAGTTGTAAGAAAAAGGAAAACTGTCAACCAAAGAGCTCCGGATGGGAATGTGCTTTGACATTCCCATTCCCAGTAATGGTGGACTTGGCAATTGAAGGCAACCATTTTCAATCAAAGATTACGTAACTTTTTTACGAGTCAAAGGGCGATGCCCGTCAGATAAATCCAACAGGGCAAATAAAATCTTCCTGTATGGTAGCTTTTTAATGGTTCCTGGAAGGTAGTGACAAACATATACATTCTTTTCGTGGCTAATGTGTTAAATTATTTTTTTTCTTTATTTGTTATTTTTTTTAAACTCAACCAACGCCATTGTGCCTTACATGATCCTTAGCCACAATAAAACCAATACAAGTTGATCATGAGAGTCAAAGTGTCGAAGTATTTGACCCCTCCATACGAACAGGAAAGATGGCTCAAAAGACCGATATAAGATATTAGATATAATTTTTACCGTGGTGAGGAAGGGGAGCCACGCCCTGTGTCTATATTCTAGACGTGTGTGGACAACTATAAAGACTACACATTTGTTTGTTTTTTATATATAATTATGGTTACGTTGCAGAAATAACTGAATAAAATCATTGGTTGACACAAATTCATTATACAAATTCATTACAAACTTTAGAGTTCCTTTATATGAAAACCAAAGGACCGTGGCCCTTGTCCAGTTAGGGAGGGGGGGGGGGGGAGTAAAGGGGGAGTGAAGGTACATTTCTTGCAATCTCTGTATTGACTATCAAATACGAGACTTTTAACCATGTACCCATTAAAAGACACGTCGAAGAAAAAAATACTGTACAAATATTGAATGGAAATCAGGGTGTACAAACAGGAACCCGTTCAACATGCGTCAAACACAGGTGCCACTTGCAGTGGCTTGATTAACATACAGAGATATAAATAGGTCGTGGTGTGAAAGAGTAGCCACGCTCAGTATCTACACTAAACATGTGAACGATTACACATTCTTGCAAAATTCTGATAGTACACATGCATAGAATAAGAACGTTACGTCAGTGGGAACACCTCTGACTTTCACAAAGATGATTTGCAAAACAAAATAATTTTGTTGGGCAAGTACAGGGATAAATGCCTGCCAAAGCAGTGCAGGGGATACCATACTGAGAAAATCGAGGGTCAATAACAGGAAGTATGGAGGTTTGTAAAAACCGTTTGCCAGTTATCAGTAAACTTCAAATTGATTAGTAACTTTCATTCAGAAAGTTGGAGATATGGGTTCAAAAAAGTTTTGAAACTTAAAGCGAAACAGGCAGGTGAACATTTCTGGCTTTACAATTAATACGTGAAAACATAAGGTACTAATTGTCAACATTCAGCTCGCAGGCTGGTGGCGGATGAACATAACCTTGCCGATTTGAACTGTGTACCCCTACAGTCATGACAGAAACTGATTTCCCTTTTTTCTCATTAGGTTTTTCACATTACCGGTTATCAAAATCTTTACAATATAATGTGATTTCTTTAAATATAATAATTTATGAAGTGAATCTCTATACATTGATTCACAGTGGATCAACGAAGAGGTCGGATAGCAGAGGCGTGGAGGGGAAACCTCGCCCTGACATTGGTTTACGCATGCACAAGACACGTAATTGGCCACATGTAGTGAGGCTAATACACAATTGAGTTCTATGGTTGAATATCAAAACAAGGAAAAATGTATGGAAGCTTAGCTGACAATTGGTTGACTTCAGATGTTCTTGCTCAGTAACAATACTTAAGTTGTAAGAAAAAGGAAAATTATCAACCAAAGAGCTCCGGGTTGGAATGTGTTTTGACATACCCGGCCGCAGTGATGGTGGATTTGACAATTGAAAGCAGCCCATTTTCAATCAGAAATTATGTAACTCTCTTTATTTATCAAAGGATAATGCCCGCCACTAAATCCAACGGGCAAGACAGGGTATAAAATGGAACATTCCTGCATGCATGGCAGCCTTATTTAGCTGCTGAAGGGTGGTGACAAACATACATTCCTTTCGACGCTAAAACGTCAAATGTTGTTATTTCTTTTTCTTTAATTATCATTTCTTCTTAACCAGCTAACGCAGTTGTGCCTTTCAGTTGTTCTTCGTCACAATAAAACCAATACAGATTGATCGTGAAAGTCCAGGTGTCAAGGTATTTGACCCTTCCGAACGAACAGCAAAAATGGCCTAGAAGACCGATGTAAAATATTGACTGTAGCTTTACCGTGGTGAGGAGAAGGAGCCACGCACTGTCTATATTTTAGACGTGTGTGAACAACAAATACAGGGATTTCGTGTTTATTTTGTTTGTTTTTTATACAAAAGTATAGGTATGCTACAGACATTATCTGGATCATCGGTTGATACAGAGGATATACAAAATTCAGAAGGTAGTTAAATTAAGCTCGAACTTAATTCATCAATAACAATTCACAACAAATGAATAGATAATTTGTGATTTTAAGAAGTACTTTTGAATGCAATGTATCGTAGTAAGAAAAGAAAGGAATGGAAGGTCATGCCAGTAGAGGAAGAAGATTCACGCACGTGGTTCAACATTTTTAAAGGCGAAGGACTACCTTACATTCGCCAAAAGAAAAAAAGACAACAAAAATAGAAAGAAAAAAAAAGGACCAGAGTTATCAGAAAAACCTTTCTCAAAACGACTGGACAGAATTTCACTACGAAAAATAAGACAACACAAAAAGCAAATATTTAAGCAGTCGTTAAAGTCAGATTACTACTGTAGTGAATGCATGCTTTGAACAAACCAATCTAACCTTGGAAATATTTCGGTGCTATAAATTTGTTGTTGTAGTGACAAATATACATTCCTTTCAAGGCTCATGTGTTTGACTTTTTTATTTTCTGTTAGTCAACATGAATGTGCCTTGGGTAGTTCTTAATCACGATGAAAGTCAAGGTATCGAAATAGTTGACCCCTCCATACGGCCAGTGTGCCTAGAAGATATTAAGCAGCCGTGGCGTGGAAGAGAAACAGCGTCCTGTGTCTGTTTTAGAAGTGTGTGAACATTATGACTACATGTTTTAAGCTGTGGGTATAAACTGTGGGAATAAGATTATTGATTGATACAGGGGATATACAAGACTCAGAAATGGGTTGATACATGCTCGAAGTTTAAATAACAATTCACAGAGAATAAATAAATTACAAATTGTGATGTTGAGCTGTATTTTTGAATAAAATGTATAGTATTCACATTTTACAAGGAGTGATGGGTCGTCCCAATAGAGGGAGAACGTTCACGCATGACATTTAACGTGTTCGGAAGTAAATGGGATCTTACGTTTGCCGATAGAAAAAACAAGGCAAACAAGTAGAAAAAAAATGAGAATTTGACTCATCAGATAGACCTTTCTCGTATGAAGCAAATTGGACACTATATGTATAAAAAGAGGTATTATAAACATCAGTACCACAATCACTAAAGTGAGACAGTGTAATGAATGCATGCCTCCAATCGATCTGAGGTGGAAGTATTTCTCTGCTACATCAAACATTGCATTCCATTTTTTCTTTCGTTATAAATTTCCTTGGGTGTAATAACGTAATAAGCAATGCATAGTACACCGGTAAAAATTCGTTTCGCGGGGATTGTCAAGAGTGTGGAATAGGGTCATCATTGATGACAAATAAGTTCAGATTTAAAACGACAAATAAGACTGTACATCCCTCACTCTGACCCAGTGTTCAGTATGTTCGGCTAGTATGAGCTTGTACGTGAAAATCACAGCCGTGGTGTACAGGAAAAGTAAAGCTCTGCTTCTATTTTGCGTTGAGAGCATGTGTACCTGGTACCAGTACGGAAGCTCGTTTTTATTCTGTTTAGTTTTTTCCCCATTTTGTTAATTGATATTCATTTTTTATATAGCAAAAAGAAAAAAAAAGGTCATAAAAATCAAACATTCTGTGTACGATATCTTTATGGTTTGCGGTGAGATAGAAAAAAGAAAACCACTCATATTACTTCATTATAATATGACAGAAATTTAAAGTCATAATTACAAATTAAACTACAATGCCGAAATGTACAATATACTGAAGATGTTTTTCCCTCTACATGTTATTATAATTTCAAACCGAGGGATTTTAAAGTTTGGATAGAAAACACATTGGAACATTTTCCGGGGAGGGGGGGAGGGGGGCGTAGAAGTCTTCATAGTTCGACAAATTGCAAATATGACCTTCTTACATATTTGATAACCATTTTCATGAAATAATGATAAAAAACAATTGAATGTAATCACGTATAATTAAAAGTTCATAATACAGTATGTCCCCCAAAAAATTACAATCGGATTTTCGCATTGATAACTTCCAATATGATTAAACTGCCTAAATGCTACTTCAGGGTCTTAAAATATAACATCTTAGCTATAGTTTGCAGAAAACCCCATTCGATTTGGTTATTCAAAGTGATCACAGAGAAATGTGGTTCTGATTCTTCCGAGTTTAGCATTTGGATGCTCTTGGAACTGCATAATGTGTGACCACAATGGACAGAACTGATATGCTCAAAAAAACCCTCCTCATTTCTCTTTGACCACTGAATCAAATCGGATAGGGTTTCCTGTATAAGATGACGATAATAAGTTATAGTTTTATACCTTGAAATTGCTGTTGGATTGATTCACTATTCTTTAAATTTATCATTGTGGAGGGTCCCGTTGTAATTTTTTGGAACATACTGTATTCTACCCCTAGCTATATCCACTTCTTTGGGAAGAAACAAGATTCCCCGGTGATAGCGCCAATACAATCCCATCCTCTTCTTTTCCAAACATGTAGGAGGAGCGTGAGTCGGCAGCCGAGACCAGAAAGGCACAACGTACGCTTCTCTTCATTGTCCTGTCTTTCGTGATTTCGTGGCTACCATACAGCATCATCCAACTCATCTACGCCATTGAACCGGTCCTCATCGTGCCCGGCCTACCTCGTTCAGTATATATTTTCGTCAGCTGGTTGGCGTTTGGCAACAGCCTTCTGAATCCCATTTCCTACGCGATTACCCAACCACTTCTAAGGGCTACACTCAGAAATATGATAAGCTGCCGTGGTAGATAGATCATAGAAATTAATATTATCATTCTGATGTAACAAAATAAAATTGAGAGCCATAACCCATTATCACTTGTACAAAATCTCGATCCTGTTGTGCACGAATTCACCAATGTTAGACAATATGAGAGGTTTCAATTGTGTTCATCTTCTATTTGTTGCTCTGATCCTTATTTCTATATCTCATTAATTCATTGATTGCTTAATTGATTTAGATCATGTTTTTGAACTATCCCTTTGCCCTAGTTGAAATGGTTAGACATGTACGAGCATGTCACAGACTTTTATAATCGCTACTTTCTGCGAGTGTTTCCTGGATGCTGCACAGTATTTCTATAGTGACTTTCGTTTTAAAGGGGATGGCTAGTTACCAATCAGTGGTAATCAGTGGGAATGCTGAGGGATGATTGTTCCAATTCTTGTGGGATTCATTTACGAGTACATTATATATCTACTGTTGTGTGAAAATTATTTGCTTCAGAGCAGTCTCATATTCAAGTAATGTGCAGATTAATGCCCCGTCACTGACCAGGCACGCTAACCTGGAAACATTAAACTGCACATTACTTGAATACGAGACCATTCTGAAGCAAATAATTTTCACACAACAATAGATATATAATGTACTCTTAAATGAATCCCACTAGGATTCGAACAATCATCCTCCAGCATTCCCACTGATTCCCACTGATCAGTTACTAGCCATCCCCTTTAAAGCAAAGCAATGATATGAGTTTTATGAAAAGTTAAGCGAACGAAAATATGGTAACTGATAATATGATGAAAAAATAGGATAGAATTCAAGACTGAAGTAAAATCTAAATATAAAGTGACAGCAGCGATTAGAAAACCAAAATCCCCACAGTCATTAGATTTTGCGTTATTGACTGTGCACATTGACGTACATATCAGGGCAGGCGCTATATTCGTTTTCACTAGTAACGGGGCACATTTTATTTTTTTTTTTTTCGAACGGGAACTTTTTGAGAATGGAAGGAGGATAATTTGAAAAAAAAATGGCTGACAAGCCCCCAAAATGGCAGTGAGCTTAACATTTTCTGGTAGCACTTCCGGGAATTTAAACTGACAAGCAGTTAAAAAAAGTTTTCCACCAATGCCATGTTTATTATGCTAAAAACAATGGGGCACCCCCTTCCCTCGTTTCATCGGCCCTGCATAAAGGAACATGCTAAAAATTATGCAAAATTAGTCAAGCTTGCTGCTAAGAGGGCAGACTTCGGGACAGACAATTAAGTTTCTGATGTTTATCTACCTAAGATTTCCAGTAATGTCCAGGCGCTAAGTATTTTGTAAAAATGATATTATGGAAATACTGTTGAATAAGAAATTATGTCGTCCCCCCCCCCAAAAAAAATGTGTGTTTTTGGTGCGCTTAAAAAATGACATTCTAGATGTGATGAAGGTTTTGCTATTTTGATCTTTTTTTGTCTTGAGATATTGAAACATTAATAGTTTGAATTGAAGTCGAATTTAGATCTACTTTAAGGGGATGGCTAGTAACTGATCAGTGGGAATCAGTGGGAATGCTGGGGATTTATTGTATCAATCCTTGTGGGATTCCTTTATGAGTACATTATACATATATATATATATATACATATATATATATATATATACATATACATATATATATATATATATATATATATATATATATAGATATTGTTGTGTGAAAATCATTTGCTTCAGAATGGTCTCATATTCAAGTAATGTGCTGTTCAATGTTTCCAGGTTAGCATGCCTGTACAGTGTCGGGGCAATTGTTAACAGCCCGTTAACGATCGCCCCGTCACTGTACAGGCATGCTAAGATGGAAACATTAAACTGCATATTATTTGAATATGAGACCATTCTGAGGCAAATAATTTTCACACAACAATAGATATATAATGTACTCTTTAATGAATCCCACAAGGATTGGGACAATCATCCCCCAGCATTCCCACTGATCCCCACTGATCAGTTACTAGCCATCCCCTTTAAGTTTAAGAACAAATAAAAACATATAAAGTAATAGATCAATGTTTTAGAAGAACTCATATTTGAATGTCGGACAAAATTACCATTATATTGTTTCTATTGAAATTTCCCCCAGCATTATTTATTCAAGATTTCTTCCTGACGCGGAAAGAAGTGTATTAGTGGTATTAGTGGTATTAGTGGTATTAGTGGTATAGAAGGTATTAGTGCTGAACATTTATTTCCAGCCTCAGGCTGAATATATTTCACATTCATACACATACAAATATACGATGATGTCACGAGTGGAGTGACAGACGCTCTCCTCCATTGAGGTCAATTTGCATGGAATTTGTAAATGAGCACTTAAGCATGTAAATTGATTCAAACTGTTTAACATTTTCAATAGAAGAAATTCCAGATCGCTCTCGGTAGAGCCAAGGTAGTGCTATGTGTGGTAAGGAGCGGCAGTATGACATCAGGCCTTGAAGGGGACACCAAGTTGCGGTGCTGTCTCCGTGACACATTGTATATGAGAATGGCCACTGGGTAACGGTGACAGGGGCCGCCACCCCAGTCAGTAAAGATACCCACAGATAGTGGTAAGTGCATTGTTTCTGTAATTTTCATATTTCCAATTGTAATATTCCGTTGGCTGATATAATGATGTCTGAAGTGAGAGGGAATTATGATGAATAGTTCGGTTAACTATTAAAGTGTTATATGAATGGTTATTATTTGTGATTGCATGAGCCTGAATATATTTGTATAAAGAGGGAATTTGAACGTCAGTCAGGATGTGAATGTAATATGAATGTGCTTCAGTGCTCTGGCTTTAAGTAATCTGATCATTTTAATATTCGAAGGGTTTCCGGGTTTCCCGAAGGGTTAAGGACCCACTGCAAGAGGCAGGTACGGGAAGGCGTCACTGACTGTCGACTCACGCAGCTGAACATAATTCCTGGATGCTGAGGAGACATCGCGAAGGCATCCGTCGGGAGAACGACCACGCGAACGGCAATCGCGACGAGTTGCTACGACGGACCGAGCGACCGTCTATACCAGCACCAGCGTAACGGGGCCCCGTCATCGACCTACATCGTCATCGTCATACATCGTCATTGTATACGTCATCATCACGCAGTATACGCTGTTCATCTGTCGACTGCCATGATCGAGGTGAAATAATCCCAATTTAAGATAAACGTTGTAAATTCTCAAGAGCCAGAAAGCCACTGAGCAGGGTGAAATTTGTTCGTTTTTTCCTTTTTATAATTTGCTGTAAAACCAAAAGTCACAGTTATAGAAAATTAAAATATTTGAGTTAACTGAATGCACATTGTTTCCTCCGTTTCGTCTTGTATGATTTGCCGCCTGACAACAGTTCTCAGAGGTTATAAAAGTTTCTTTGTTCCGTTTTATTTTCATTATAAAGGATGGAAATCGGCCAAATTCTGTGACAGATGAGTTTATGTGTAAACTCATTAGAAAAGCTAATGAAAAAGACAAATGGAAAATGAAACAACATACAGTAAATGTAACTGAATTCATTCTATATTGACCATCCACTCTCCATGAGGAGATAAACAATCATATATATATATATATATATATATATACATATATATATATATATATATATATCGCTAAATTGGTAAATGTTGTGCCATATTGAATGTGATTTTTCTAATGATTAATTCCTTTTTCTCCACATATTATGACGAATTCTACCCATTTTCCACAACCCTCTCTATCACCAATGCCTTTTAGGCATAAGAATACCTATCATGCCAGATTTGATTGCGAATCGTCATTTGGACGTGAGATGCGCGGTTCTCTAATTTGAGGTAAGAGTGAAAGAGTATTCTCCTAATGGATTTCTATAGTCAATCAGTCATTCAGGCTCGCAGTTTTGAAATTGTCAAGGAGAATGTAAATTGTTATCTTTTGCTTGCAAACTGGATCGAAGTCCATCATTTCTCCTTTATATTCCTTTCTATTACCGACGTTCGTTCAAACAGCACTGACGGCAGATCGAGTCATGCCGCGAAAGAGCCAAGTATCGATTAGTCCGTTCAGTAAATTTTGTTTGCATCCGCACCATTTCTGATTCTAAGCTTTCTGAACAGGAGCATTCAAGAGTAAGTAATGAACACTATTCGAAATTTGTAGTGAAATAAATTCTTATGTTAAGATATTTGACAGCCGATTAGGTTCTTGCACTGCTGTTTTACTCAAAAAAGAAAAAAATCCTATCGGTTTATGTTTTACTGTGCAAAGAATCCTAAATGCATTTGACTTTTACTCTTGATTAACCAATGAAATGTCAAACGAATAACACAATGTCGCATATGCAGTGATCGATGCTCTCTCCTGAGTGCTCAGGGGAGTTTGTTTCTTGAAACTTAGTTCCTAAAGAAATTAAGAAAAAAAGAAAGAAAGAAAGACAAAATCAACCGTAAGATGATTTCAGTAATTTAATATGGAAGATGTGATGCCAAGGCTTATACATACTCCTTGTATATCCATAAAAAACAAACTTCTTACAGGTTGAACTTCCATACATACACAACAATAATTTTGACCAGCATATATACGTACATGTATATGATTATATACATACATAAATATACGTCACATCCTCAGATTAATCAAACATTATCACAAGAAGTCGATGAGGACTGGTTCTTTTCCATGAGGCAAGACACCGGGAACCATTAAGGATATTAAACGGCAATATGTCGACCATGGCATGGACACCGTCTCTGACGTTAGCCCCTGAGATCGAGTTTGAAAATGATACAGAAAACGAGATCCAAAGAGAGATTCATGTAGTCCTGTCAAAGTTTGTTAACATCAATCGACTTTTTTGGCCGATGCTGTTCACAACATTAATCATTGCCGCAAACTGCCTGTCCCTCGCAGCATTTGGCGTAGAGAAACGACTTCGCACCTACAACAACTACTTTATCATCAACCTCTCAATTCTCGATCTCCTCGTTGGTCTAAATCTCATCACCAGCGTTGTCCATACCTACTTTGGCTACTATCCTTTGAATCAAGTATTTTGTAAGATCCTTGGTGGACTCGGTCAGGCGGTCTGCAGTGCCTCTAATTTTGTCGTCGTGATCATTTGCGCCGACCGTCATCGTGCGACTTACGACCCAATCAACCACTATATGACTCGCAGTAAACATAAGGCAATTTTCGTCAACTCCCTGGCGTGGATAGCTGCTCTTGCTTTTTGGATGCCGTTTGTTACAGTTTGGGAGTTCATTAACGACTTCGATAACGGACATCATTGTTTACGTCGATTTACCAACATTCCTGGGGCTTATATCGTCAACATTATTGTCCTGTTTTACTTGCCTTTAGTTTTGATTGTTGTCCTTTATCTTCGAATCTTCAGGAAGATACGAAAGACGGTTGGAGGCAAACATTTCAAGAACACGATGTCATCTCAAGGAAACAAAAATGCCGGCGTAGTTGAAAATGATCCAGTAACGGGTGATATGAGAGAACTCTCGACTTCGTCAATTACAGCTCCAAATGACATCCATGTTGCAATGAGCTTTTCTAAGAGGCATGGACACAACAAACATGTGAAGGATTTTGAAAATACGGTAAGATATCCTACAGTTATTTTCGTTTTATTGGAATCAATCCCCATAAAAATACCCCCCAAAAAGTGTTTGTATAATTTGAAACATAAGGTCATTAAAGCTTATTAGTTCATTAATATCAGTCTTTTTCTCTTTGGTGAAGAATGGGCTCGTCTGCTTTTCCGTTTAGCAGTTTATCAAATACATGTCTCTGCATAATCATGGTTTAAAATACCATAAGTTGTGTCATAATAGGACTATATGTCAAAGCGAAATCGCAATACCCTCACAGATAGTGGGAAAAAATCTTTACAATCCCTTATGTTTACTTTTAAGTGATCCAATGAATTGCTAGTAACTGGCACACGTTAATTCCAGAGCAACCTTCTTTTTTCTTTTGGGGGGGGGGGAGGGTGGGGTTAGAATTCTTCATACCTCGACAAATGGCAAAAACGTCCTTCTTACACATTTCATTATCATTTTGATAAAAAAAAGGAATCAAGGGCATGTAAACACGTGAAATGAAGATTCCATAATACTAGTATTCTACACCTTGCTATAGAGATTCCTTTGGAAAGAGACAAAATGTCCTCAGGGATAGCGTCAGATAAATCCTATGCTTTTCTTTTCCAAACATGTAGGAGAAGCGTGAGTCGGCAGCCGAGACGAAAAAGGCACAACGTACCCTTCTCTTCATTGTCCTGTCTTTCGTGTTTTCGTGGTTACCTCACAGCATCATCCAACTCATCTACGCCATTGAACCTGGCCTAATCGTGTCCGGCCTGTCCCGTTCAGCATATCTGTTCCTCAGCTGGTTGGCGTTCGGCAACAGTCTTCTGAACCCCATCTCCTACGCGATCACCCAGCCACTTCTAAGGGCTACAATCAGAAATATGATGAGTCGCCGCGGAAGAGATAGGCTCCAGCGAACAGTCTCTCCTTAATGAAACTTTCCCTCCCTCATGACCTAAGAATTCAATGCCATTTAATGGAGAAATATTGAATGGTTCAATCACAAATTTTGAAAGAGACGATCACCCTCTCTTTTCAAACTGAGCTAATTAGCAAGATTAATAGTCCAGCGTTTCTTCCTTGTGGCAATGCTCTTTATGTTGCATGTATAATTGTTTACGAATCGGGGGTCGATAACGGTAGAAATTGATGCGTTTTCGGTCAACAGACATTGGTTTTTTTTCAATCTTTTATTAATTGATAAAGTTTGAAGCAATCATAGTTTGTCTTATCCTAAGGCAATGAAACACACTTTATGATATAAACATGCAAAATCGAACAATCGAGCGATCAGAAAATTCGCTGATAATGATGATAGGTTGCAATAGAAAATTTCAGGGTACTATGACAAGTTGTATTTTAGGAGTATACCTAAACTAATTGGCTGAAAAGGACTTTTCAAGTTGTCTGATGTATTATTTTCATTATTTGCCATAGCCACGTACTGACCTATCATTTCCCTTTTTAAAATATTTGAATAATCTACCCAAAAGCATGCTATAAGTAAATTTCTGTACGTTTGCTCATGAATATAGTCATCGAAATCAAAGGCAAAATCAAAGAACAGCGAACTCTTTGCATGGCCTTTGTCATTATTTCCTTTTTTGTGACATTTGTTTTCAACGTAAAGGGGATGGCTAGTAACTGATCAGTGGGAATCATTGAGAATTCTGGGGGATGATTGTTCCAATCCTTGTGGGATTCATTTAAGAGTATATTATATATCTGTTGTTGTGTGAAAATTATTTGCTTCAGAATGGTCTCATATTCAAGTAATGTGCAGTTTAAGGCCCCGTCACTGTACAGACATGCTAACCTGGAAATATTCCCAATGATCACTTACTAGCCATCTCCTTTCAATGCATAAATGCTTGCAAGTAGGCCCAGACATGAATTTCGCAATTACATCTTGCGACTTTACCACAATATGCACGCAGTTTTTGATCGTTGTGTAGTTAGAAAGAAGGGTTTTAGGGATATGTAGACATCAAACTTTATCTTTACCACATGTTGCTTACTTCGTAATGTGGGTCGTTTGTAAAATGTCAACAGCACGGCATGATAACGTCGTTTTGGCGTCAAGTGTGTGGCTTATATACCCTATAAAGAACATATGTTTTCTCATAAATATGACATCAAAGGAATCACAAGTCGATATTTGGCGCAGAATTCCTAAGATAGTATTTTGATATTAGTATCAAGGCCCACATAATATAGTACTAAAGCAGGTCTTCATTATGAAGGGATGCATTAATTGTCACAAAAACAGAACAAACGTATTTCTTCGACATTTATTTTCTTCTTATTATTTTTTTACTTTTTTGTAATTCGTCAACAAATATGTTCCTTCTTTGTGTAATACCATGGACAACTGATTTGGTGTCACTCAATAAGAATAGACCAAAGTTATGTACGAAACGCTTCCCTAGACGAGGGCTTGAACAAATGTAAATCAATGAGCTTGGTGGCTAGATCTGCTTTGCCGCTATTAGCTCTTAGATAGCGGAATCGGGTGACCTGAATCTATTTACAGACTCGACGTTGTTACCCGTTTTCTTCAAATACATTGCGTTGATGTTTCTTTGGACAGAGGGTTCGCAGTATTCGTTCGCTAGATTTGGAATAAATGCCCATTCTGCATTCTTAGAGTCTGTATCATGGACTGTTCGTGCACTTCTTTCACTCCTCGACTTGAGGATAAATGTCAAGGGAAGCTGCATTGTGTTGTACTTCAGAGTATCTTCAAATATTTTACTTTCACATTGAATGCAGAAATCCTTACGCCGCTTTCTCTACTCTATGTGGAATATAACGTAAAGTAAAATCTTAAAGAGAAACATAAGATTGAAAACGTTTCTGAAACGCGATCGTGATGATCGTCATCGAAAAGTTTTTGCTTCGCAGTAGTCGTAAGTATTAGGCAATTACAAAGTCACCATTCTATTCTGCAGCATATATAAAGAAGCTGAAGAGATGGTCTACTAAAATTCGAGAAGTAGAGCTTTTCTGGAATGTAAGTTTTCTCCAATGTGACCGCTCGTTGATATTGTAGGTACATTTGGTTCGTGAAGACCTAATCATCACCAGATATGATGGCACTCACAACGTATTCCAATACCATTTTTTCGGTGGATGCCAACCTCGTGAATGTTACTGGGGTACAAGCAGTCCCTTCAACCAACACCAAAATTCATACACTTATTTTGCCCTCCGTGTTCACAGGTTTGATAATTGCCGCAAACATTTTAACACTAGTAGCATTTTCTGTCGAAAAACGACTTCGAACCTACAACAACTACTTCATCATCAACCTGTCCATTCTCGATTTCCTTGTTGGCTTGCATCTAATCGGCAGCGTTGTTCATACCTACATTGGTTACTATCCTCTCAACCAGTCGTTTTGTAAAATACTGAGCGGAATCGGGCAAGCGGTAACCAATGCCTCCAATTTCGTGGTCGTAATCATTTGTGTAGACCGACATCGTGCAACCTACGATCCGATCAACCACTTCATGTCTCGCAGCAAACGTAAAGCTATCTTTTTCAATTCTCTGGCCTGGTTGGTGGCATTCAGTTTCCGGATGACATATGTGACGGCATGGGAGTTCATTGTCGATTTCGACAACGGACGGGCTTGTCTTCGTCGATACACAAGATTACCAGGAGCATCGATCGTCGACACGATTTTCATGTTTTACATGCCCTTTGCAGTCATTTCCGTGCTATATCTTCGTATCCTTAGAAAAATAAGACAAACTCGAAACAGGAAGAACGTCGCAAGAAAATTTGTTTCTAACGCTGATGGGAGCAAGAAACATACTGTAACAATGACAAATGTCATAAAAGTAAACGCATCATCGACTCCGATTTCCTCCGACACCAATGTTTCGACTCAGTCTGTGGCAGGCAAGAGTATTCAGAGAAGTTCGCTCAAGAAGGTGAGAAGCGTGGAGGAGGAGAAGCTGACAAGTTGTAAGACATCAAATATATTTCTCTGACAACAAAACCAGAAGAAATGTAGATATGGGGATACAGTTTTATGCTAAGAAAAAAAAGACCCCACAGTATTATGTAAGGACTTTCCTGCTGTCTGATTTAAGTTTGAAAGTGGTTAGGTATCTATATGAACCTTGAAAGAAAGATATCATTCAGAGGGGTGAAGGTTCAGGTGTGAGTTTCTTCAGTTTGTCTCCCTCTACAAATTAAATTTGTTAAGATCGCAACTGCTGATCTGTAAATTAACAAATTAACAAATCAACAATGTCGGAAAAAAGGAACCTTGTTTTCTGTTACGTGCCTGACAGCACAGAAAACTCGAACTATGTATACAGAAATGTGTATCGTCATACTCGTAGATATCCATATATCATAAAAGTATAAAGTGCCTGTACAGTGCGTATAAAAAAAAAGGTAATCCAACTTTGGAGGACTACCATTTCTTAATTGTCAGCTACGGAGAGCTCAATGTTAGTTGTGAGGAAAGAAGAACTCTTCTTCTTTCCATTGGTATCTAATTATGTTGACAAATATCATGCATGACAAAGCACATGAACTTTAAAGACAACAATGACAAACTACCCTTTTTCCAAGTTTGAGTGTCACATGAAGGAGCAATGCATGTCTCACTGAATGGATAAGATCTGTCAATGAAAGTGTCCAAATAAACAGTCTCATTCTAATTTTCATCGATATTGAAAAAAGAGAGCTAGTTTGTGGTGTTCCTGTGTTATTGCTCTAGTTTTGTTCATATCTTCACGTGAACAAGGTAAATCATGAGGCAGCATCCGAGACGAGGAAGGCAACACGTACTCTGCTCTTCATTGTCCTGTCTTTCGTGATTTCGTGGTTACCATACAACATCATCCAACTCATCTACGCCATCGAACCTAGCCTGATCTGGCCCGGCCTACCCCGCTCAGCAAGACTATTCTTCAGTTTGTTGCCATTCGGCAACAGCCTTCTGAACCCCATTTCCTACGCGATCACCCAACCACTTCTAAGAGCTACACTCAGAAACATGCTGTGCTGCTACTGTAAGAGAGACCCCTCTCTCACCGTCACAGTCTGATGCTAATAGCATGATTAACCAAAATCCAATGGTTCTATTGATTTGATTTGATTTGATTTATTCACAAAATGCATATACATACATTATTCACAAGTATGCACATAGTTTATACATGAAACATATTACACATTTTGTCTGGATCGTCATAAGCTATGAAAAGCTTGACTGGGACGTCCAAGGACCCCCAATGACCGTCCTCTTACCCCCCCCCCCCCCCATTCCCTCGCCTTCCTCAGACCTGTAAATAGAGTTACACCAGGGAAGGTGTTTAAAATAGGAAATAGTGGACTTTTCTCAGGGAGCGAAGCGACCGAACGTATTAGGGTCTTGCACGAATTTGTTCAATCTGGGGTAGACGTATGTAGCGGGAGAGCGCAGCGATTGAGCGGAACTGAAAACCGAACTGTATTGAACAGGGGAAGGAGTGATTTTTTTGTGAAAAAAAAAACTTTGATTAGAAAAGTAAGACGACACTTTGGTTATCTCTTTACATTGCAAAATAAAATTAATAAAACAAATTTGTTTTTTATTGCAGCATGATGCTTTCATTTTCTGATAAATCTATTTGAAAATGTAATATCCAACCGTCGCGACCGAGTAGGGGGAAGATGAGGAATATGCATTTTTGGAATTGAAATTCAACAATCCGGTGCACACATTGTGTGAAACACCTAGACAATTTTCAATAAAAAAAGTGACGATATATTGGTTATTGTTCACATTTGCGAAAATAAAATAAAAAACAAACAAACGAAATTTTCAATTATCTTATCCAGGGCCCTACTAATCAGTTGTTTTAAAATGTAATATCTGCGTCAGAGCGGGGGGGGGGGGGGGGGTTGCCCCTCCACCTCCCCCGCCACACACATATAAACGCGAGGGCTTTTTCTTTTTTACAATTTAAATTCGACGATATGCGCACTCTAGGTAGAATATTCCATTTTGGGAAAATTTTCAGGCAAAATGTAATGATATACATCGATTATTCATTAAAATTGAAAAAAAAGGACAAACATAGCGATAATATTCTCTCATTGCTGCCTGATGTGAGGAAAACAAAAGAATCGATTTTTTTCATTCATTAGAGAAGAAAATGACAACAAACAAACACAGACCAGATAAAGAATACAATTGCTGCCAAAAATAGACAGCAATTATAGAAGACTTTCAGAGTATTACGACAAGTTGTATTTACAGGGAGTGTACCTGAACTTATTGGCCGAAAAAGACTTTTCAAGTTTTGTGATATATTTTTTTCATTATTTGTCAGAGCCATGCACGTACTGATCAATCAATGGTTTTCTTTTTGAGTATTTGAATAGTCTACCGTAAAGTATGCCACGCTGTAAGTGAATTTCTCTTCGTTAGCTCATGAATGTTGTCATTGAAATGCATAGAAGCAAAATCAAATGTCATCGAACTCTTTGCAATACGCATTTGCGGGTTTTTTTTTTTTTGTCAAAATTGCCTTTGTCTTGTAGCAATTGCTTTCAAAAGCCTACTTGCAAGCATAAAGTAGGCCCAGACAAATTTTGCAATGACATCCATAATGTGCACGCAGTCTTTGATTGTTGTGTAATTACAACGAAGGGTTTTAGAGATACTAAGCCATCAAATGATATCTTTCATTGTCTTTACGGTTACAGCTCGTTATTCCAAAGGTTTCTTAGTCCGAATTTTCGTTATTTCGAAGGTTCGTTAATCCGAAAATGAAACAAAGCTCTCTATTCCGAAGGTTCGTTGCGGACCCTATGTCATTTCGGATCAACGACATTTCTTATTGTAACATCATACGGGCAAATTCGATTTATGGCAATGATACCATGTTCAAATTGCAAAAGAAAGCTATTCGTATATGTGCAAATGCTGGTTATTATGATCACACAGATGCCCCTTTTTTCTCTTTTAAGACTTTAAAAACGATATTCATATTTTACAAAACGCACTTTTCATGTTCCGTTTCAATACTAATTCATTACCGTGTTCATTCGAATTATGTTCCATCCAAATGCAGAAATTCATTGGTATCCAACAAGGCAAGCAACAGACGTGCACTTATGTAACCCCAAAACACTCTTAGCCCATACATCCGTTAGACATACTAGCCCAGATATTTGGAATAAATTACCTCCTGAATTACGTAACGTCAAGTCCATATATTCATTCAAAAAGGCAGTTAAGAACATGTTGATCACACAGTACCAGCACGATCAGTGATGTTCTTTGCAAAAACCCTACCCTGTTCATAAGTGTTCATTCTTTATCCCTAGCTATTGTAGTTTGTTCTTGAGACTCGGCACATACGGGACACTCCTCCCACATATACGTCTTTGTCTCTGATATCTATTATTCTTGTTATGTCGGGCAAGTTATACTCTTCTATACGCCCTGGTAGGGAGCTGAACTGTGTATACTTCGTAGTTGTTCTTACTAATTCTCTTCTATTAATTCAATGTAACCTTTATTCGACAATAGCAACACTGTATCATGTCTATTTGTGCGTGAAATGTGAATGCATTACTGTGATCTATAATCATGTACGTGTGTATGTATTTATTGTGACTTTGATCTGGCAAGCCTGGTATCGGAAGGTTTCTATCACCCTCTCGTTCTTGCTCTTTCTGTCTCTGCTATTATTCCCCTTATCCATGAGCATCATGCTGAATCCCCCTTTCTCTAACGTAACGTATTGTATCATCGGTTGCCAAAGGGTCAAGCTTATAGCTTATTATTGGCGGCCGTTCTGTATGGTATTTCATAATACATGTATTGTAATTTTGTCACAAATGTATTTGTAATCACAATTGTTGAAACTAGCTATAAACGAGTCTCATATTAATTTGTATATCATTATGTTTGATTATGTTGAAAAGATGTATATGATGCCATACGGAGAATGAATAAATCAAATCAAATCAAATCAAATCAAACTAACGAACCATTGGAATAACGAACCCGATTTCACTTTCGGATTAACGAACCTTCGGAATAACGAACCCTATTTCATTTTAGGATAAACGAGCCTTCGGAATAGCGAACCCTATTTCACTTTCGGATTAACGAACCTTCGGAATAACGCCACAAATGTTCGGACTAACGAACCCTTTTTCATTCACTTATTAACGAACCTCTAAGTATAGGGAAATTACGTGTTTCGGATTAAAAAAACCTTCGCAATAACGAACCTTCTGAATAACGAACAGCACCCGTCTTGACCACATTTTGCTTACTTCGAAATGTGTGCCGTTTGCAAAATGTCCACAACTCAGCATGATAATGTCGCTTGGGCTTCAAGTACGTTTGGCTAATATATCCAATGATTAAGGGACATCTGTTTTTCTCATGAATATGACTTTGAAGACATCAAAGTAATCACACGCCGATATTCCTGAGATACTGTCTTAATATTAGTATCAACTCCCATATGATAATTTTGAGTACTAAATGGTGTCTTTTTTATGAAGGGATGCGGTTACTGAAATATTAGTCCATCAAACACAGTACCAAATTATCATTTCTTCGGCAGTTATTCTATATTATATATATATATATATATATATTTTATTTATTTTTTTTTTACTTTCTTTGTAATTCGTCAACTAATATGCTCCTTCTTTGTGGAATACCATGGACAATTGATTTGGTGTCACTTAACAAGAATAGACCAAAGTTATGTACAACACGCATCTCGAGACGAGGGCTTGAACAACTATAAATCAGTGAGCTTGGTGGCTACGGCTGCTTTGCCGGCATTAGCTCTTAGATAGCGGAATCGGGTGACCTGAATCTATGCAGAGACTCGGCCTTGTTCTCCGTTTTCTTCAAAATACGTTGCGTTGATGATCCCTTGGATAGAGGGTTCCCAGTATTCGTTCGTTAGATTCGGAATAATGGGGAATGATTCCCATTCTGCTTTAATGGAATCTGTTTCACGGATTGTTCTAGCACTTCATTCACTCCTCGACTTGTTAGTAAATGTCAAGGGAAGTAGCATTGTGCCGTACTTCAGAGTATTTTCAAATATTTTACTTTCACATTGAATGCAGAAATCCGCTTTCTCTATTGTATGTGGAATATTACGTTAAGTAAAATCTCTAAGAAACATATGAAATTGAAAAAAAAAAATCTGAAACGCGATCATGATGATCGTCATCGAAAAGTTTTTGCCTCACAGTAGTCGTTAAGATTAGGCAATTACATAGACACGATTCTCTTCTTCAGCGTATATAAAGAAGCTGAAGAGATAGTCTACTAAAATTCGAGAAGCAGAGCTTTTCTGGAATGTAAGTTTTCTCCAGTGTGACCGCTCGTTGATCTTGTATGTACATTTAGTTCGTGAAGACCTAATCATCACCAAATATGATGGCACTCACAACGTATTCCAATACCATTTTTTCGGTGGATGCCAACCTCGTGAATGTTACTGGGGTACAAGCAGTCCCTTCAACCAACACCAAAATTCATACACTTATTTTGCCCTCCGTGTTCACAGGTTTGATAAATGCCGCAAACATTTTAACACTAGTAGCATTTTCTGTCGAAAAACGACTTCGAACCTACAACAACTACTTCATCATCAACCTGTCCATTCTCGATTTCCTTGTTGGCTTGCGTCTAATCGGCGGCGTTGTTCATACCTATATTGGTTACTATCCTCTCAACCAGTCGTTTTGTAAGATACTGAGCGGGATCGGGCAAGCGGTAACTAATGCCTCCAATTTCGTGGTCGTAATCATCTGTGTAGACCGACATCGTGCAACCTACGATCCAATCAACCACTTCATGTCTCGCAGCAAACGTAAAGCTATCTTTCTCAATTCTCTGGCCTGGTTGGCCGCATTCGGTTTCCGGATGACATATGTGACGGCATGGGAGTTCATTGTCGATTTCGACAACGGACGGCATTGTCTTCGTCGATACACAAGCTCACCAGGAGCATCAATCATCAACACGATTTTCATGTTTTACATGCCCTTTGCAGTCATATCCGGGCTATATCTTCGTATCCTGAGAAAAATAAGACAAACTCGAAACAGGAAGAACGTCGCAAGAAAATTTGTTTCTAACGCTGATGGGAGCAAGAAACACACTATAACAATGGCAAATGTTATGAAGGAAAACGCATCATCGACTCCGAGTTCCTCCGACACCAATGTTTCGACTCAGTTTGTGGCAGGCAAGAGTATTCAGAGAAGTTCGCTCAAGAAGGTGAGAAGCGTGGAGAAGGAGAAGCTAACAAGTTGTAAGACGTCAAATATATTTCTCTGACACCAAAACCAGAAGAAATGTAGTATGGGGGTGCAGTTTTATGCCACGAAAAAAAAATGAACCCACAGTATTATCTAAGGATTTTCCTGCTGTTTGCTTTAAGTTTGAAAGTGGTTGAGTATCTATATGAGTCTTGTTTTCTGTTATGTGCCTAATATTATCACAGAACACTCTATGTACACAGGAATGTGCATCGCCATACTCGTAGATATCCATATATCACAAAAGTATGGTACCTGTATTAGTTGCCCTATTGAAGTGCGAAATTAGTGTTCATGAACTGCCATGTTTACATTGCACGCAGAGTGCGTTTACTGTAATCTTGTATTTAGATGTATCGAAGTGATGTGTGGCTTCGTAATGTCCCGGATTCTAGTTCTAATTTTCATCGAGATTGAAAAAACAAACAAACAGGAGAGCTAGTTTGTGGACTTAATGTGTTGCTGATATAGTTTTCCTTATCTCTTTACGTGAATAAGGTAAATCACGAGGCAGCATCCGAGACGAGGAAGGCAACACGTACTCTGCTCTTCATTGTCCTGTCTTTCGTGATTTCGTGGTTACCACACAACATCATCCAACTCATCTACGCCATCGAACCTGGCCTAATTGTTCCCGGCCTACCCCGTTCAGTAAGAATATTCTTTAGTTGGTTGGCGTTTGGCAACAGTCTTCTGAACCCCATCTCCTACGCGATCACCCAACCACTTCTAAGAGCTACACTCAGAAACATGCTGTGCTGCTGCTGTAAGAAAGACCCCTCTCTCACCGTAACAGTCTGATGTTTATAGATTGATTAACCAAAGTCCAGTAGTTCTAACTTGCCCCAATTAATGTCCTCTCCCCCCCCCCCCCTTCCCTCGCCTTCCTCATCCCTCCTCAGACCTGTAACTAGCGTTACACAGGGAAGGTGTTTAAAATAGGAGAAAGTGGACTTTTCTACGGGAGCGAAGCGACCGAACGGAGGAGTCGGTTCTTGCACGAATTTGTTCAATCTGCGGTAGACGTGTGAGCGGGAGAGCGTAGATATCGAACGGAACTGAAAAACCGAACTGATCTGAACAGGGGGAGGAGTGAAATTTTTGTGAAAACAAAATCTTTGATTAAAAAAAGTAAGACGACACTTTGGTCATATTGGTTATTTCTTTACATTGCAAAATAAAACTAAGAAAACAAGTTTAGTTTGGTTTTTTTATTGCAGCATGCGTCTCTCTAAAAAAAATCGAGTGAAAATTTTCACTCTAAAAAGAGTGAATACAAAAAAGAGTGAATTTCGAGTGAAATAGGAGTGAATTTTGAGTGAAAATGCTCATTTTCACTCATTTTGGAGTGACGTCAGGGATCACTCCAAAATCTTCGAGTGATCCCTGACGTCACTCCAAAATGAGTGAAAATGAGCATTTTCACTTAAAAATCACACCAATTTCACTTGAAATTCACTCTTTTTTGTATTCACTCTTTTTAGAGTGAAAATTTTCACTCGATTTTTTTTAGAGAGTGATGCTTTCATTTTCTGATAGAATTATTTGAAAACGTAATATCCAATCGCGGCGACCGAGTAGGGGGAAGATAAGGAATCTGCATTTTTCGAAATGAAATTCAACAATCTGGTGCACACTTTCGGTGAAGCACCTAGAAAAATTTTCAATGCAAAAAGAATGACTATACATTGGTTATTGAAAACTAAATCAAAAAACATAATTTTTAGATTAGCTTATTCAGATCCCTACTAATCAAGTTGTTTAAAAGGGTAATATCTCAGCGCTGCCTCCGAGCGGGGGGGGGGGGAGGTGTGGTATCCCTCCTTCGCCCCCTCGACACTCATGAACTATACACCCGGGGCTTTTTCGTTTTTACGATTTCAATTCGACGATATGCTGCGCACACTAGGTAGAATATTTGGAAAATTATGTTACCCATCTAACTTGCAAAAAAAAAAAGCAAAGAAAAACTAAGCAAGAATATTTCTTTCATCGTTGCCTGCTGTGAAGAAAAGGATCGATTTTCCTCAGTCACCTCTGTTCACTAGCGACATTTCAGACACTTTTAGGACGTCAAGTCATCACATAGAAATAGTATGCTAACGCCACATTTGTTTCTCTAAAGCAAGATATGTGTTTATGAATAATTACCCTTGTAGTGGTAATTGTAAATATCATAACATTTTTCCTTTGTCTGCTGTCCGGCATGATGTAAGAAATAGAATCGATGTACGTGGAATATCATTCACAGCTTTGCCCTTTTATTAATACCTAGAGTTCACAAGCTGCTTGATCCCTGACACAGGGAGTCGTTCCTTCATTTTAACTCAAGTCAAATTCAAGGTCAGATTTATAATTGTTACGCACAAAATACTGTTCGCACTGTACTATTCCACTGCAGTGTGATGTCATTCTTTTTTTTAGAATTACGACGCCAGATAATACTCCTGCATTGAACAGAGAGAGAGAGAGAGAGAGAGAGAGAAAGAGAGAGTTACAAAGCATTAAAAAACAAAACAAAAAAGAACGTATGTATAAAAAAAAGATATTGACCACTCCGATGATATGGGAGGCGGCTAATCATATCGATATCGGATCACTTGTTGCTCTGTGAAACACAAATATATGATATTCGTACATTACTTTACATGCAGATATCAGCATACGTAGCAACAATGGGCACCATAATGATGATGGTAAATCATTGCACGTGTAAAAATCAAAACATCAAAACGACCCGCGATGAGGTGCAGGGTCATTTCAATGATTACATTTTGCGAAAGGCGTCATACTATCCGATCAATTATTTGTAGGAAAATTGCCTATGAATATTTTCTGTGAGAGTATGCTTATGTTCTTTGCCAAACACTTGTATCACTTGTATTACAATGTCATTTTGCAGCACCGTCACAACGGAATTCCTTTGTGGTTATGTAAATGTTGTGTTTTTTTTTCTAAAGAATTGATATGTTGTACATCAATCTGTCTCGAGATACGTTGCTATTAAAAAAAAAAATGCAATGTAGTAACAAGGGAATGGCAAATCTGAATCGTAAACTTAAGTATATAATTTTATGAAATATGAATATGAATATGAAAAGCTTGCTTCCAAAAAGGCGCTAAATCCATTGAAAAGTAATGGATTTAGCACCTTTTGGAAGCAATTTCTTCATATATATGTATATATATATATATATATATATATACATATACATATATATGTAAATGTATTATATTATACATAAAATGCATATGTATACATATACATACATATTATACATACATACATACTGTACATACATATAATATATATATATATATATATATATATATATATAAATATATGTATAATACACGGTTTTCTCTTTAGGTTTAACATGGACGTGTTTTATTTGTACGCTGAGTGCCCCAAAAATCCATTTTTTCAACAAATTATTATGCACTATAGACTTGACAATACTAACCAACATTCCTAATCTAAATTGATATCATTTTCCTCCCATCAAGTTCCGAAAAATCATGACTCCACTCAAAGGAACAGATATGTGTGTTCAAAATATACAGCATGCCCCCCCCCCCCCCCATCCAAAAAGAAATTACCAGCGGATTTTTGCATAAATAATTTATAATATTATTAAACTGTCTATATGCTACTTCAAGGTCTTAAAATACGACACCTAGCTATATTATGCAGAAAACCCTATTCAGTTTTACCAAGTGGTGACAGAAAAATGTGGATCGTTGTTAAAGGATGTCATGGGTCTGATTATTCCAAGTTTATCACTTATGGAACTGCATAATGTGTGAACACAACGGACTGAACTTTGAAGGAATTAAGGGATTCCTGACATGCTCTACAAAACTCCTCATTTCTCTTTGACCACTGAAGCAAATCGAATGGAGTTTTCTGTAAGATGTGGGTAATAAGTTATACCCTGAAATTGTATTTGATTGATTCACTCTTTTTAAAGTTATCACGCACTGCAGGGGGTTCCGTTGTATTCTTCTTCTTTTTTT
The DNA here is from genome assembly GCF_040938485.1 of Diadema antillarum. Taxonomy (NCBI): domain Eukaryota; kingdom Metazoa; phylum Echinodermata; class Echinoidea; order Diadematoida; family Diadematidae; genus Diadema; species Diadema antillarum. The sequence goes on along the minus strand of NW_027270925.1, from coordinate 1,207,283 downwards.
GGGGGGGGGGGGTGGGGGACATTAGGGTATAACAAAGTTACCCATGTTCTGTCAGAGATGAAAATGATGACTTTACTCATGAATATTGGCTTTGCTCTTTGGAGACAACTGTCGCATATGACCTTAGATATGCAACCTCTTGCACACAGTCATGTATGTAGATGTTGTATATATGTATATATATATATATATATATATATGTATATATATTATATGTATGTGATATATATATGTACACATATATATATATACATATGTAAAATGTATATGTATATATACACATGTGTGTGTGTATGTTGTGTATGTTTGTGTGTACATGTATTACGTATTTGTTCATTTCAAAATGCAAATTGATTGATATTGAGTCCAACCATACCCTTACCGCTCCTGATGGAAATTGATGATAAATTCTTATTCGCCTCAAGTGGAGAAAAACTTTCGACAATACTTTATAAGAATCTCCTCGCAATCTACAAGTGAAACGAACGTGTACAAGCTGAATATAAATCATTCCTATGCTGAAAAAATATAGTCTATACGCACTTCTCAAAACCTCGTTCGAGGAGAGCTTGGTGCAAATGATAGTTAATGTTGCTTGCACAGGAATTGCCACTGGAAGGAAACTGTTTCATTTGATTACAGCGTTTTATCTGATTACTCATTATTTTTATTCGCAAAAAGTGATACAACAAGATCGAACTTGATCACTGAAAGTCATAAAGATGACATGCAATGACAAGGACACTTTGAATGCAAGGTATGCAGCTGGCTCTTGCTTAACCAACAGGTAATTGTTCTTAGGAGATGAACAATGGTTGCCGCTAGAAAGGAATTTTCAGCGAAAACTACTTCAATAAAAGAAAGTTATGCAAAAGCTCCAAGATATGCTGAGGATGTCGTAATATTTCTTATTGTTAAACTTTCTGTCAAGTTCTTCATTCAAACCCGAAACCAGTTTTTAAAAAGTAATCAGACCTGCCGACTTTGGTTTGCACTGGAATTATCAATTATGATTCATAAACGTATTTATACGCATACTAACTCATGATACCTATATGTTATCATTAGAAACAAAAATAAGCGCGGGAATGAGTACCAGTACTACCCACGCCCAATCCTTTACATAAAAAGCACATTTAGCATTTCTCTTCATTTATTTGATGTTTGATTTAAAAGAAAGTCCAATTCTTGACATAAAAAGCACATTTAGCATTTCTCTTCATTCATTTGATATTTGAGTTAAAAGGACGCAGAAAAGCTTCTCTCACTATACCCGTAAGTGCGATCAATACTTGACTCGGAATATAGATTTCTTCTGAATCGTCTGTAAAGAGCATCTTTTGTGCAGCGCGCATCACCGGCATCTTCTTCCCTATAATGACGCCTTTTGTGTCACGCGGAAATCGAGCGAAAGAAAAAAAATCACATTTGACACATTTGAAAGATAGGTCCACTTTGCTGCTTTCCTCTTTTCATTTTGTGCTTGCTGTCTACAAAACGGATGGAGTTACTCGTGAATTTCTTTCTCTGTCGACGCATCATATTCGAGAATTCAGATACATAGTGGGATTCTATCGATAGGAACATTCCTTATGTTCGTTTCCTGAGAAACGCCATAAATATTTATATTCAGATAGTGGAAATCTTATCAAGGAATTTGTCCCAAAACAAAGGAGTATTTTTTTTCGGTCTCAAACCCGAGCCTAAAGCTCACAGGAAGACAAGAGCACGCTGTTCTATATTTTTGAACTTTTCCTATCTTTATGACACTTTGTTGAAAAAAATAACTCTATTTGTATCGTATTTTTCCTTTTCATATGAAACATTATATTCCTCTTGCTGTTCCTCCTTTTCGGAAAAGCGCAAGAGTTGAAAAATTAAGGCGTTGGCGTTCCATGCCAAAGACCCGGGTTCCAGTCCCGGTGGAGACCAATTTTTCAACTCTTGCGCTTTCCCGAAAAGGAGGAACATTGAGATGAATAATGATGTTAAATCTAGGCACAGATTTCTCCTTTCTTTCTCATATATATATATATACATATCTATATATATAATATATATATGTACATATATGTATATACATATATATATGTGTATATATATATATATATATATATGTGTGTGTGTGTGTGTGTGTGTGTATGCGTGTATGTGTGTGTGTGTGTGAACCCTTGATTACGTCTACACGAATTACATTTATTTTTTTTTTCAAACTGCAGAAGTATAATTATACCTATATTGATGGGTCGATATCATTAAATTTCGGATGCTATAGATGTGAGCAGATATAAGCATATATCACAAACAAATAATATCAAACAAATAATGTAAGGATTATGTACAAAAACAAAATATATCTATATACAATGTAGTGTATATACAATGTATTTTAGGAGAAAAAAAAAATCCCTAGTATCACATAACAGGATTGAAGAATATTGGATAATTCGGGGCCTAATCATCAGGTTTTAACCGGAACTTGTTCACTAGTCCGATGTTTTCCCTAACAAAGAAACGCCTTAAACATAAAATGGTGAAAAGGAGTGATCAATCCTTGATGAAAACTGCTATGAGCCGTTAATGTTTTGCTGTTTAGAGTCATTGGGTGATGAAACCAGTAAAACAGACGAAATGTGGAATAAAGACCACAGAATATCAACATGACAGTTATAGTAAAAGATTCTGCTTCGTCAAGAAACCTGATATATGGCTGTTGGTGAAATGAATAGTACTTTTTTGTGTGTGCAGAATGTCGAGTGTCCACTTCTACAGTGCAAGCGAAGATTTTATACATATCTTACGGTGTGTCAGCTTTAGAAGTATAGAATATTAAATTAAATATAACAAAACACCATCATAAAATACAACCCTTTACAGCAGGTTTTAAAAACAGCACTAGCGCATATAACTTTTAGCTGTAACTTTCTTCCCATCTACTACACAGAGCAATTAAGGCCGGTGTGCTAGTTACTTTTTGCTACAGCTGTGAATGCTACCAAGTTTTCCTGATCATTTCACCTGTCTGATCATGAGAAGTGACGGGGGAAAAGGCATGATGAAGGAAGAAAATGTTCTCATTCAGATCTTCATTTCAGCTTCAATTACGTTCAGTACATGGTCCAACCACTTTCGGAATTTTACAAGATAAAACTGTTTTCAAAATGCTGTAATAGTAAGAAAGAGTTACGAACCCTCCCCCCCCCCCCCAATATTATCACTTCAGAACAGAACGTAAACGACATAAAGTAAATGTACCTGCGTTACTTGTTGATTATAAGACACTGACCCACCTGACAACTTTTAACTATCTTACGTAAAAAGACATTGAAATAGATCATTTGATCATGCACGTTCAGATTCCACAAGACAAAACTCCATTGCCTGTTCTGGACAGAGTATACGAGTTTCCATACATGAAAAGATTTCAATATGCACTGACTATAAAAGTCAAATCTCCCAAAACATCCATTCATTCAAAAAGTAAGTAAACCGTTTATGATACAAAATGCGGGGCTATGTATGCAAAAAAAAAAAAGAAGAAAGAAAAGAGTTTAGTCTTTGGTAATTGGGTAGGGGTCGATACATACACAATTTTCTTAGAAATTGTGTTGTCTCTTAATTTTCCAATGTCAAAACAAACCAAAACAAAGCTAATCTTAGCTGGTCATAAAACGTATGAGATATATGTCATGAAATATGCAGAGAGTTTAATGAGGGCAAATATCATTTATTGTACATTTCATATACAACGGTTAATGATATTGATAGATTTATCTTACAACATACAAAATCCAGCCTCGGGCAAGCGTAGAAACATACTATCACAGAAAGAGTGTAAAAGCACCACATGAGCATTTTGGAGGCTTCCAAACTGTGATACGTTAAATGTGATGGTTGTCTTAAAAATGTTCATATACAAGTACTCTACTAGTAGTACTCGACTAGTATAGTCGTACAGGATTGAAACATAATATAACATGTCCGTATTGATAACAAAGAGAGTGCGTGTAACTCTACTCATCAAATCACTCGAATATTGCAACGATCCTTGCAAACAGTTAGTTACCAAGAGTTAAACCGAATTTATGAACGCATTGCATGATCTTCATTCATGACATTCTAAATTTTGATTACATTCAAAAGCCTTTAAATGTTTAAAAGTCTTACATTCTACCTTTGCCTTACTTTATTTAATGAATGCAAGTTACAGTGAACTGATATACGTATGGTCATTTTTTTAAATCTTAATGTCCTTAACAATTTTAGGAAATCCTTAAGCTTCAAATGTTTACGCTTTTCTGTGGAGATCTTTCCTTGCAATGATTGAAAAGCATGTTCTTTAATGTTGACCTGAGAAGCGGCTGGCTTACTGCGTAGGAGATCGGGTTCAGAAGGCTGTTACAGGATGCCAACCAGGTGAAAAAGAGCCTTCCAGGTCGAGGTAATCCCTGGAAGACCAGTAGGGGCTTGATGGAGTAGATCAAACCGATGATGCTTTGAGGTAACCAGGCAACAACGAAAGATAGTACGATGAACAAGAGGGTTCGTGTTGCTTTCCGCATTTCGGCAGCCGACTCACGCTTCCGCTGGAAATAGGGAACAAGAAAAAGCATTTTGGAATTCATACCGTCACATACCTTGGTCTCTTATCATTATCAAAGACCTTAACAACAAAATTTCCTTCAATAATGTGCCATCTAAGAGCTTGCTCCTATTACTGATTATAAGAAATTATAACAAAAAATGATATTTGTGGGATATGCGTTTTGTACGTTGTGTGCTATGATAAACTTCTAGATACAGTGAGTTACCTTCTTTTTTTTTCCATTTCTCATATCATCCATGTCTAAGTCAAAATATTTGACAGACTGAGGTATTTTGTTTAGAGGCATTATGTACTTCCAGATCGTTTTTCCGAAGGTTCGTTAATCCGAAAATGAAGAAGAGAGTTTTGTTTTGAGGGTTTTTTTCTAAAAATGAAATAAGGTCCCTAGTTTCGAAGATTCGTAAGTACGCAGTTGTTCTTTTTTTCAATTTTGGATTAAGGAACTCGATGCCATTTTAGGATTAACGAACCTTTGTAATATTAAACCTTCGAAATAGCTCCGCAGAACGTTAGGATTAACGAAACCTATTTCATTTTCGAACATGTGGTATACGGAGAATGTGTGTTACAAAATAACGAACCCTCAGAATGACGAACAACACCCATGTATAGATTCACATAAAATGTATTTGATTGCTGCATTTTTTTTTTTTTTTTGGGGGGGGGGGGGGGGGGTCAAGATTTGTCCATATCCGGATATATTAACCATTACCCATTTACTTATGTAAAGAAGTGTCCACTTATATTGTTGTATTGCTAATTTTGTCTCATTATAGTAAAAACATTTGAAGGAGAACTCCGGCTGATTTTCATACTTTACATTTGAACAACAGCAATTGGTTATAGTGGTACAGACTTTCAGAATGTATAGTGATTGGGATTCAGAAATAAGAATGTTTTCAAAATTTATAAACAAATCGAAATGAACAAGGATGATGACATAACAGCTTCACCATATGAATGCATGCGTGGGGGCTCAAGAAACCAGAACAAAAGAAGAAAGCACGCATAAATTCGACACAGGTGACCTTGTCCTTGCAATCTCTATCGTAATGGAATCACATTGCTACATTTCTGAAACATGTGAACCTCCTACTGTTTTGGTCTTTTCAGAGTATTGGTTTCTCTTCTCAAGGACCACAATTAATTCCATAAATCTAGACATGGAGCTTTCGAACACGTACTACATGAAGTGAAGTTCTGAAAATTGCCTGGATTTTACCTTTTAAGAGAGGAGATTAAACTATCTTATAAAACATACAACATTCTGCAACGTACAACAAGTAAAACAGGTTCATTTCATCTTCTTATCTCTGAAAGCCAGTCATTTATTAAATGTCAATTTCACAACTCATCTTCAGATCTTCATAAAGGATTCTGAAATAACAGGCTTTATGTGGGCTTGCTACAGTAGGGAGTAATAACGAAATCAAATATTCTTAAACACACACATTTTAGAGCGGTAATAGACTTATCGTCGTGTTCGTTAACATGATGATTTAACCGTTGAGAAAGGGGGAAAAGCTGATCTCTTACGATTGGTTTCGTGTTGATATTTGAACCTGCTTTTCCGGTACTCCTCCTTGGCATATCTTGTCCATATTCCTTTTCTCTGACCGACTCAACGTCGGTATCGATAACTGGATCATTCAGAGACGAGGTTGCGGTGTCCTTTTTAAGATCTGCAACAGCTGTACTGATATTATCCTTCACATCAAATTTCTTTTCGACAAGTTTCCCACCCCTTGTCTTTCTGATCTTTAGAAATATACGAAGGTAGAGAACGGAGATTATAACGAGCGGCAGGTAAAAGATAACAATGCCATTGACTATGGACACGCCTGGCATGTTAGTATATCGACGAACGCAGTGACGTCCGTTGTCAAAGTTGTCCACGAACTCCCATGTTGTGATGAACAACATCCAAAAAGAAAAAGCACCAAGCCACGCCAGGGAGTTAAGAAACAAAGCCTTACGTTTGCTGCGAGTCATAAAATGGTTGATGGGGTCGTAAGTTGCACGATGTCGGTCAGCGCAGATGATCACGACGACGAAATTAGAACCACCGATGATAGCCTGACTTATCCCGCTCAGGATCTTGCAAAGGGTTTGGTTCAAAGGATAGTAGCCGACGTGGGTATGGACAACAGTAATAATAAGATATACACCAGAGAGAAGATCAAGAATGGATAGGTTGATGATAAAGTAGTTGTTGTAAGTGCGAAGTTTTTTGTTGACGCAAAAAGCTGCAAGAGTGAGAAAATTTGCGACAATGATGCAGGCCGTAAACAGAGAGGGCCAGAGGAGACCGAAAATGCTGGAAGAGTTCGACCCTCCAGATTTAGGGTATACTTCACTCCCGGTTGAATTGTCGAGAACAATTTCAACCCAAAGTGTAGGGTATGTCTGCACTGATGCCGTGGTCATATTTACCCTGATTATTACGTTGAAAGAAATAGTCTGTCTCCGATCTGGGAAGATTTACTTCACCAATCTCAGTAAACTACAAAGTCAAATTATATGTAAAGGGGCTGTACAGACAAGGGCAAAAATGCATCAACTAACTGCAATGATAAGTATTTCACTTGACTTAGCAAATTGTCATGCTCTTCTGAAAGTAGCTCATTGATGCTGCAGAGAACTATGAGCAGTTTACTACCTGATACTGAATTAAAATTGCTAGAATATATGGACTTTTGCTCAAAGACGTGTTACAAGGCTGAGATGACAAGTTCACAATCTCGATTAAAGCGGTAGACCTCCTGAACTGAGTCTCTTTATGACCAGGACAGTGTAAGCTATAAAGTATAGAGATATAGGGTGATTCCGGAAAGCAATAACGAGGGTGTCTTAAAAACAAATATCCTTCATAAAAGCTCGCACTCTATTGGCTGGTGGATTGGCAAGATCACATGACTGGATACCATTGTGACGTGTTTCAAGGCCGCCTACGTTGTCGTCTGCGCAGTCCTCTTATACCTGGTAAAATCAAATCTTCTTGATTATGCCAAGAACATTATTGACGAAGAGAAGTTTGGAAATTTAACCTAGCGCCATAAGGAGCTCCAAAGTTGCTCGTTTTGTTTTGTTTGTTCTGGTTTAGATGACAAATAATGCACGTTAAAAGACCCACTGAATACTAGTTAATTAATTGAAATACTTGTATAAAATTGCAGGTGTTACAGTAGGACTGTACTCGACATTACACATTGACTAATATATATATTTGCATAATGACATGCCATAATAAGACAGATTCATTGACTAAATTAGTTGGTTTGAAAGAGCCACAGTGATCATGATTATACTGTAATGCATTCTCTCTCCCGCCTTTTGAAGCACAAGATATCTTTTATTCCCCGGGATATAAAGTGTACATAACTTTTTATTTTGTCTTATTTGCCTTGGGAGTGTGACTTTAAGCCTGATATGAAAGACATTTGTCAAATCAAGCAAAGCGGACTCTTCGGCTCTACTGTATTCGTGTAAAGGTTCAATATCGGCAATTATGATAAATACACGAGAAATGAAACCGCCTCTGTTGCACAGGTATACAATGGAATGGAGAGCATAATAGGTTCAATGAAGCCCGAACTCTTTCACACTCTTTCACACAGGAGACTGAAGAAAACATTCATTCTTTGAATTGCCACGTCTGCAATAAAATTCCCAGCATGAATTACCGGAGGCGAGTTTTGTGATAGAAGAATAGCATGATGCATATCAAGAAAGGCCGAGAAAACACCGTTGCCATGCTGTATTTAACCACTTTCGTACTGAATTCTGAAATCCTCATAGACTTAATACACAGGTCACCAGGTTTCCGAAGTGAACGGGTTAAATGTTGACATTGTGTCTTTTTTTGTCGACGATTTCTGGCTATGACATTTCCTTCTCAAGGGTAACATATTATCAATAGCAACAGAGAATCTATATATGCCCCTTTTTCTTTCATCAACGTAGGAGTATGTCTAAGAGATAAAGACTCACGAAAGGGAAAAAGAGGGTATTGAATAGTTTTTATTATTTTTCTGTGAACCAAAGGAAGGCTTTCCAAAATGTTCCACGGCTCCTATTACCTATGGCGTCACGAAAAGCAGCAATCAAATTAAAGAAGAACATCAAACCCTCTCATCTAAATAGACTTTACAAAATATTTGAGTAAGCATATTTTTCTTTTGTGTGTGTTATGGCAGTTCTAACTTTATCGTCATTGTTCATATTTTTTTCTCTCCCTCATTTTTTTCTTCATGTGAAAGTATTATGGACTTCCATGAATATTGCATATACCCAGTAGATCGAAAGACTAGAAAGTGAGACTGTATGAAGAGTCTATTTATTCATCTATATTTTTGCTAATCCGTTTTGTGTTGGAAATGTTACCCTTGGTTGGGTAATGTCAATCAAACTGCAAAATGCTTGACTAGTATAATAGGTTAATGCTATTAAGTCGAACGTCATCGAAATGAAGGTTCGAGACCAACGAAGAAACACTGTCATGTCCATGCAATGAGTCATGCAACATCTAGAATTATCTTCCTCATGAATTACGTTAATATGAGAAACAAAATATACTTGTAAGAGGCAAGCAAGAAAATGTCCCCTTTTTGTGGTAAGTATTATGCACCAGTAATGGTTCTTGCCTGAAATTCCTTATATCTTCCCGTACGTCACGTAGACGTAGTAACGGGTCTTTCTATGTTATCAGAGATATTGAATTTGCATACCTTTGATTATCATGCTGAATTAAGAGTACCCCTCTCTTAATTTCCTCTCAACTTCTCTGAAGTTTCTTTTCTTACACTATAAAATTGAACACTTTCTCCATACCTTGTAAATGACTCAAGTTATCTCCATGAATCTTATACATGTATGCACATATTGGCTGACAATGATTCTCTTGGGAATTTCGGGGTCATTGGGTGAAAGGTCATTCTAAAATGCTATAATTCTACTTTTTTAATGCTTAAATTACACTAATTTCTCGATACCTTGTAGATTACTCAGTGTATAGAATTAATCAAACTATGTAATTATATCCATGCATGTTACTGCACAGTGATTCTGTAGGGAAAGATTTTGGCCATGGGGTGAAAGGTCAAGTGAAAAAATGTTAAAATGTCACAATATGCCCATATCTTGAAAATAGCTCAAAGCATTATCATGAAAATGGATGCTAACAGTTTGTGATTATTAATTTTGATGAATTGTGGGTCAAATGGAAAGGGTCAAGTGAAATGCTTAATTTATCTATTAGCCATCAATCCAAATGAAACCTAGTTAAAGGAAAGTGGGCCGAATAGGTCACACCCACTTTGCACAAATTCATTTTCATAACAATATTTTATAACCCTTCACTCAACTCCTTGTCCAGAAGGTTGGCAATTCCAGAGAAGGAAAACTAACTCCCTTTAAGATAAAGTTCTAAAAAGGCACATAATCAAAGTCAATATTACAGTGTAGTGAAGTTGCTAAGTCCCATCATTCAAATCAGTGACGTTGAATGCAACAAGATATCAAAATAAGCAGAGATGATGACGTAACTACCTTTTCGAAGTCCTGTAAAAATTGTAAGTATTATGGCGTGCAATTTCATTTCAGCATGAACTCACAATGACAATGATTTGTATTCCTCATGGTAGTCGCTTTAGCATCGATGACCTTTAAGGGGAGAGCGATTGTAGTTGTTGAATCAGAAACAACACAAATGATGTTGATTATCTTCTTTCAAGTCCTGTACATATTGTAAGTATTAGGGCGTATAATTTCCTTTCAGCATGAAACCACAATGACAATAATTTGTATTCCTCATGATAGTCGCATAATAATTTATCATCGATGACCTTTAAGGGGAGAGCGATTGTAGTTGTTGAATCAGAAACAACACAAATGATGTTGATTATCTTCTTTTAACACGTAAGTCCTGTACAAATTGTAAGTATTAGGGCGTTCAATTTCCTGTCAGCATGAAATCACAATGACAATAGCTTGTATTCCTCGTGGTAGTCGCATGATAATTTAGCATCGACGACCTTTAAGGGGAGAGCGATTGTAGTTGTTGAATCAGAAACAACACATGATCTTGATTATCTTCTTTCAAATCCTGTACAAATTGTAAGTATTAGGGCGTTTCAATTTGTAAAGTGTTGAGATCATTGCTTCCTATTTGCTGTTGTATCCAGACTTTCATGTACCGCTTTAAAGGGGAGCTCCGGCTGATTTTCAGACTTTTACATTGGAACAACTATTGTTCATACTGCGCATAGGGGAGTTTCAGAATTGACAGTAATTATCAGCATCGCCAACGCGCACAAAATGGGCACGCCAAAGAGCCCTGTCACAGATGCACTGTGGAATTCCTCGAGAGCATTGTTGCTTCTAGGCGTTTGCCACGTTTCTCAGTTCCCATGGGATTTAACGCAATTTTCTTTCGTTACTCCTCTATTCCTTGGTCAGAATTAAGCTTAAAAAAAGTCGAAAACTTTTACTAATTAAGAATTTAAAAATACCTCTGGATTAAGACGGAACGTGACCTGGATGCATTCGCAGCCAAAACCGGATGCAACTTTGTCCAATGTGCTATCCCATAATGCATCTAAAACGCTGCTTATCGCACGGTACCTGATACTGGTTTAGATAAGAAGAAAGAATGTTTTGAAAAATCATAACAAATCACAATAGGCGTTTTCACATCAGCCTGATAAAAATCCGAGCTCGAGATATTTTTCGCGATCGCAAATTAGCGCGCTATTTCATTTCCTATTCACATCAGCTCGAACATTATCAAATAGCGCGGTAGTTCGCATTAATTATCCTGCTATTTCGGAAATTTCCTGAGTTGGACTCGAGAAATTTTCTCGATGAATTACCGCGCTAATTTGTATTCACATTATCAAATAGCGCGCTATTTCGTGATCGGGTTAATTTCCCAAAGTCAGAAAATAGCGCGTAATTTCGAAAATCGGGCTGATGTGAAAACGCCTATTGAACAAGGATGATGACATAGCAGCTTTACAGTAGGCGTTTTCATATCAGCCCGATGTTTCGAAATCGCGCTATTTTCTGACTTGGGAAATTAACCCGATCACGAAAGCGCTATTTGAATCTAAACTTGGAGCTGTCGATTTATATATTACATGATGTGAAATCATGTATATCGCCTGGAATTTCCCTTTAAGTTCATCGCTCAATCCTATTGGTGCCCATGTGAATTTACACGGATCCTAGGTTATAAATTTACAGAAACCAAAGAATCAATTTTCTGAATGAATGTCAATCGTCGTTCTAATTCAACATCAATATCTTAACCCGTCCTTGTCTCTGAATACGTCAACTCTTGATTGTCTGACTAACCATTGTGTCTATACTATCGTTGTAGCTGAAGAAGCATATTTTCTTCTCCTTTCTGTATACAGCTTTCTAATCCAATCTCTGAATAGCGCCCTCTCCCGTCAGTAAAAAAATTGTGTCTGTGAACATGGACACAGACACAGACACAATCAAATTGACTTTCACAAACACTTTTAAATCAAAGAGACAGAGAAATAAAATTTGCATTGGTATCTCACAAATATAGGACATTTTGACATTTCAGTTTGTTTATTTATTCATTCATTTTTGAACGCCTTTACCTGCTGGTTAACTGCTGAGTCCACCATTACAAACTACTTTTCTACTTACCCCTATAAATTATGTTGTGATATCATATTCTATTTCTAATGAAAATTGAGTCCCTCTTGAATCAAACTCTCTATCAAAAAAAAAAAAGACATCTTATCAGTCATGTTCAGGACAATTGTGGTACCTAATGTTTCTGAGTTATCATAAGACGACTGGTGCAGTCTCTAACTGACACGACCTTCTGCTAGTTACACACTTAAACTGGTGAGGATTGTAGAGAATGACGCTTTTTTTTTTTCTTTTTTTTTGCAGTATCGATTATGACTGCCACTGTCGCTCGACTGAAAGCAATGTTAATTTGCTCATCATGTGGGGGCGCTGTGGCATAGTGGATAAGAATCCCGGCTCTCAATCGGGGGACCCGAGTTCGATTCCCGCCCAGTGCTTACATCCTTGAACGAGAGGTGTTGTTTTTTTTTAAAATCCACAATGTCTCTCTCGGCCGAGGTGTAAAAATGGCTACCTGGCAATGCTAGAGTAATACTGCTAGCAGGGCTCTCTGCCTCATGTTACTATCGATGTAATGAAAAGTGTATACTTCCAATGATTAACTTGTTCGGTACATGTATTGTAGTTTTATAAGCTATGTATCAATGTATTGTATAGTAATGTAACGTCAGTAAGTGAGGGGACTGCACTATACCAGTTCGCTTTTCACCACCCCCAATTTTCATTTCCACCAAGTCATTATTATCATTATTATTATTATTATTATTATTATTATTATTATTATTATTATCATTATTATTATTACTATTACTATTGTTATTATTATTATCATTATTATTATTATCATTACTATCATTATTATTATTATTATTATTATTATTATTATTATTATTATTGATATTATGAGGAGGAGGATGACGATTTTATCTATTTATTCATTCATTTCTTTCTTTATTTATTAAGTCTTCTTTAAAAGCAGGGTAGTCCCATTCAGTGCCACAAAGGCCTGCTTTACACGGGAGCCCTGCGTTGATATACATTACATTACATGTACACACAATATAAAACAAGAACAAAACGAACATAGATATGATACAGCTAAATAACAATCGGTTCGTAAGAACATAAAACACATAAGAAAGAACATAAAACGAGCGGAGAAAATAGATGTCTGAATAATTCATAGCTAGTGTAACAGGTTCACATCAAATGAGAGATTGATGTTGGCGTACACAATATTCTTAAATGTTTGCAATGTGGAGGCTGTTTGAATAAAAATGGGTAACTCATTAAATGATTTGCATGCAGCATATGTGAAGGAGCATTTCTTATATTCAGTTCTAGGTTTGGGTATATGTAATTGGCAAGAGAGGGGATATCGAGTGGTATAAGTAGTAGGGCGTTTGGTCACAAGTTTGACTATGTACGGTGGGGCTAAATTGTGTAACAATTTGTACACCAGGACACAGTAATGATATTAAATTCTTTGTTCAACCGACTGCCATTTGAGAGCATGAGTAAGAGCTTGCGCTGACATGCAATAACCTCCATTCAATACTACACGAGCATACTTATTTTGACAGCGTTGCAATTTGTTTAAATTTGTCTTTGTTAGTGACCCCCATACAGGACAACAATAATCAATATTTGGAAGTATAAAAGACAAATACAGCTGATTCATGATCTTACGTGTCAAACACGACTTGATTCTTCGTATACATTTATCTCAATCTGTAGCTCAAAATCAATTGGGACCTACGCTCTACAAGCTTGTTTTTAGTAGGTTCCTTCATATTTCTTTAGCATTCATTCCCATATTCCAAATTTTATAGATCGACCACTATGTTTTATATGTTTGCAGTATTCTATGTCTGTCTTCTAGCTGGATATTATGTATAGGCCCTATTTCATTTTGTAATATTATGCCTCCTAGCTGGATATCATGTATCATTAGATTTTGTTACATTTGATGAATGTTTTATTATTCATTGAGAAATATGAAAATGAATGAAATGATTTGGTACATAGTGTTGTAGTCGGTCGAAAAGACCGCGTGGTGGACTCTCAGATTCCCATTGAAAACAGCACCCATTGAAAACAGCACCTTGGGATTTTTCATATCACTGTAAGCATAGTAAGGCAGAATGATAAAATAGGCCTCCTAAATAGATTTGTTTATCAAATTTACCTTATCGATAAAGCTTACTCAAAATACTCAAATCAACAGTTGTATTGGTTACTTGCTCTCTTCCACGCACTCAAAAGAGTTTCTGAAAACTAGGTTACTTTTACTCCATGAACCAATCTTTTTAAAGAAAGAGGAAGAACATACAAAATCCCTCGTATAAAAAAGAAAAGAAATAAAAAGTTGTTTGGAGACGTTTTGCCGTCAAGAAATATCATAACCAAATGTCAAGGTTGTGCGCTCTTTAAAATCTCACCAGCCTCATTGCCTCTCTTAGCCTTCGATTAAGTCCGGTTTATACATTTCAAAGAACGATATTTTTTTTTTCTCTCTCTCTCAAGAATGTAACTTCAAAAAGATCAAGGGGAAAGACGTGTCAATATTTTTCACTGTATTCTACAAGGACAGCATTAAAAGGTGTCCTCATCCTGAGGGAATCCGGTTATGGAAATATAAGTTTAACAAACACAGCACTGTGTGATTTCTTTGACAATTACTTTCACCAAATACGACCGTGTGTGTGTGTGTGTGTGTGTGTGTGTGTGTATGTGTGTGTGTATGTGTGTGTGTGTGTGTGTGTGTGTGTGTGTGTGTGTGTGTATGGAATGCCATTGACTATTGATTTGTTCTCACTAAAAGGAAAATTTTGACAGAGCGAAACTTCATCATACATTGCGTTTCAGCAGATGAGTGTTGGAGCAACTACGACGAATAAGTGAGTTGTACCCGTCAGCTAAACTCTCAGATATCAGAATCAGACGACCTGCTTCTATTTAGAAACTCGGCATTGTTCATTATTTTCTTCAAAAATACAATGTATTACGTCGATGTTTTCTGTTGGCTAGAGGATTCGTGGCGTTCGCTCTTTAGATTTGCAAGAATGGGGAATGATGCCCATTCTACTTTGATCCATTGTTCGTGCACTTCATTTACCCTGTCGAATAGGTGATAAATGCCAAGGGCAGTGTAGCAATGTATCTTATTAGAGAACTTTTTTTCCCCCTCTTTTCCACTTTTGCAAAGAATAACTAGTTCCTGAGGTGGTTAAGCCGCTGCCTCGATTGAGTCTGGAATACGAATATTAGAACCTATGGAAGATCTTCGTCGTTGAAAGTTTTTGAATCCCAGCAGAAGTAAAGTTAAGCATTAGCACTAATGAATTTACTCCTCTCTACTCCAGCGTATATAAAGAAGCTGACGTTATGGCCTACAACAATTTGATAAGTATAGAACTTTTCTGCAATGTAGGATTTCTCCCGCGTGACTGCTTGTTACTAAAATACATGCACATCAATTTTCGTTCTTGAAGACTATCGAAAACCAATCATCAGCAGGTATGATGGCAGTCATAGAGAATTCCAGTACCACATTTTCGTCTGATATCAACGTGAATCTCATGAATTTCACCGGTGAGAAACTAACCTCCACCAACATTCATCGACTTATTTGGCCCTCTGTGTTCACTGGTTCGATAATCGCAGCTAACGTTTTAACCCTTGCAGCATTTTCTGTCGAAAAACGACTTCGAACTTACAACAACTACTTCATCATTAACCTGTCCATTCTTGATCTTCTTGTTGGCTTACGTCTAATCGGCAGCGTTGTTCATACGTACATTGGTTACTATCCTCTCAACCAGTCGTTTTGTAAGATACTGAGCGGGATCGGGCAAGCGGTAACCAATGCCTCCAATTTCGTGGTCGTAATCATCTGTGTAGACCGACACCGTGCAACCTACGATCCGATCAACCACTTCACGACTCGCAGCAAACGTAAAGCTATCTTTCTCAATTCTCTGGCCTGGTTGGCCGCATTCGGTTTCTGGATGATATATGTGACGGCATGGGAGTTCATTGTCGATTTCGATAACGGACGTCACTGCATTCGTCGATACACCCACTTACCTGGGGCATCAGTCGTCTTTGCGATTGTCATGTTTTACATGCCCTTTGTTGTAATTTCGGTGCTATACCTTCGTATTCTAAGAAAAATAAGACAAACTCGAAACAGAAAGAACATCGAAAGGAAATTTGTTTCTGACACAGGTGGGAGCAAAACACAGACTGAAACAATGACAGATGTCCTGAAAGATACCGCATCGTCGACACTGAGTTCCCCTGAAAACAATGTTTCGATTCAGAGAGGTTCCCCTAAGAAGGTGAGAAACGTGAACAATTAACCAAATTGCTGGATGTAATATATATTTCTCTGTCAACAAAATCTAGATGATGGACCTTGCTGTCTGTTTTCTGCCTGGCGTCCTCACAGAAAACGTGTGCCTTGGTACCAGAAAAACCTCATAAAGCATGTGCGTCTTCATATTATTTTGTAATCAATGTACAGTGAAAGCGAAGTGCTTGTGCTGAGAGTTCCTCTTTCACTGAGGAAATTGTTGTACCATTAAACTGTCGTATTTACATTAAACGGAGGGTACTTGTATAGTATTGTATTATTGACGTTTTGCTTGTGGCAATGTTGTAGTGTTTACCAGTGCTGAGTAGCTTAGTACCGTCATGTCGCCTAAATTGTATTCTATGGCCAGAGGAAACAAAATATTTCTTGTCCCAACACTATGTTATTAACGTAACGTATCTGTGTTTGTCTCTCCACTTGCGTTTAAAGGTGAAACATGAGGCAGCATCCGAGACGAGGAAGGCAACACGTACTCTGCTCTTCATTGTCCTGTCTTTCATTATTTCGTGGTTACCTAACGGCATCATCCAACTCCTCTTCGCCATCGAACCGGTCCTCATCGACCCTGGCCTACCCACGTCGGCATATCTGTTCCTCAGCTGGATGACGTTCGGCAACAGCCTTCTGAACCCCATCTCCTACGCTATCACCCAGCCACTTCTAAGGGCTACACTCAGAAACATGCTGTGCTGCTGCTGTAAGAGAGACCCCTCTCTCACCGTAACAGTCTAATGTGAATAGCATGCTTCAACAAAACAACCAATAGTTCAAATTTGCCCCTGTTTTTTTTTTTTTTTTTGCACTTTTCAACATTAATCAATCCTTTACCATTTCTTTCTTTTTAACTCAAGTGACCAAAAGGCTCAGGTGATTTATTGTGATTACTCATCTTCCGGGATCCGTCATTTGTGGTTCGTCGTGGGTCATTGTAATCTTTTTACATTTCCGGGTTGTTGTTTTTTTTACCAAACGTTTCATTTCACATCCTTCGGGTTATAGAATCTCAAATATTTAAAAGACCAGATTTTCATTTTTATTTTTATAAATCATCTTTCAGAAATGAAAGTGATAGAGCTCAGCTTGCGCTATGATCTTATAGTTCGATGGTACTTGCACTTTAAAGTGTGATCACAGTGGATCCAGAAGCGGTGGGGGGGGGGGGGATTGCATGGTTATTATGTAAGACCAAAAACGTTAGAGCTAAAATGCTATCAGTAAGCACAATTCACGTTCTTAGCGCAGTTTCAAGCTTGTTCACGTTAGACCAGTTTGTAGTTTCTTCGTTTTAGGTCCCCAAATCGGGGCTAATTATCATATCTAAGAATGTTCCTTTGTAGTATACAAGATCGAATACCTTGAGTAAATATATCAGATACAGGGGTGTCACATTTGGGGTCAGTATGATCAATTTAGGGGTACATGTTCACATGTTCAAATTCCTCTTAAAAATGCGTGGACATATTTTCACCAGACCTGGCGGGTGATAGAATAAATGTGACCCGCTACAACAAAAGGATCCTAAAGTCGCTGACGGGCGAAACAAGCATGGCCCAGAAAAAATTTTATTTTCAGGCCTTTCCTTTGATCATTTAGCTTCGAAATTTCGGCAGATGATAGAAGATACATTAGAATACAAAATTATGTTAAAAACAGAAATCCGAACGTTTTGACAGATTTTGGTGATCTGACTTCAAACTCGATTTTCTCGGCTCACCCGTCAGCAACTTCAGGATCCTTTTGTTGTAGCGGGTCACAAATATTTTGGTGAAAATCTATGTTGAGAAAGATATCAAGAACTTCGGGGACTACAATGACGCCTATCACTGTTTTTTCATGAAATAGTTGAGATTTCCACACATTCTTTTAGTGAGTGAATTCAGCACATTGAAATATATTAACGTCAATTTTATCTGTCGAAAGCCAGACAGGTATTTATTTGTACGTACTTCTGTCAACGCGATGGATTGTGTGCATCACAAGATACATACAATTTTTCCACTTGTCTACTGACGTATAGAAAAGAATCGATGTTTAAAGAATTTCGGTCACCACATTTGACCTGGCTGTCACAGTGCACTGTTTTTTAATTTCAATTGAAAATCAAGGTTAAATTCATTAAGATTATTAACAACTAGGCCTACATTGTATTCGCATATTCTTTCCAATATTACATATATTACATTCTTTCGGTTTAGACTGCAACCCCCAACAATGTATCTTTGATTGAATAGAGTGGGATTTAGACAGCATTTGACGAAAGAAAGAGTGTAGGACAACAATGATTACTTCACTGATATGGAAGTAATTGCAACAAAAGGTAGCTAACCATTTCGATATAAAATCACTTTTGGTTATTGTTTGATTTCAGTTGAAAATCAAGTTAATTTTTCTGTTAATATAGGCTCTTTACAACTATTTGCATAACATTTTTGCGATGTTTTTCATCATATGTGACCCGCTACAACAAAAGGATCCTGAAGTTGCTGACGGGTGAGCCGAGAAAATCGAGTTTGAAGTCAGATCACCAAAATCTGTCAAAACGTTAGGATTTCTGTTTTTAACATAATTTTGTATTCTAATGTATCTTCTATCATCTGCCGAAATTTCGAAGCTAAATGATCAAAGGAAAGGCCTGAAAATAACATTTTCTCTGGGCCATGCTTGTTTCGCCCGTCAGCGACTTTAGGATCCTTTTGTTGTAGCGGGTCACATATTCTTTCTTTTTAGACTGCAACCCAAGACAATGTGTCTTTGAATGAAAAGATTGGGATTTAGACAGAATTTGACGAATGAAAGTAAAGAAAGTATGAGGGGGTCGGTGCAACATAGTGCTAACCCACACTTTTTTTTAAAATTGAGTTACATGCATTTTCAAAATCCTTATCCTTCACTCTAACCTCCGTGAAAATATCACATTTGAATTCAACCAATGAGATGCATAAAAATAAAAAATGCATGCATTCATGTTTTATCAATGTACAATGTATAAATGGACTTTCCAAACATTCAATAGCGATTATATCAAAATGACTATTGTGTGGGTTAGCACTATATTGCACCGACCCCCTAATGATTTATACACTGTAAAAACATGGGTGTTAGATTTAACACCACGGGTGTTAAATCTAACACCGATCAAACTTCAATGAAGGACCACACCCACAGGTGTTAAAAATGCACTGTGATGGTGTTGAAAAGTGTTCACCTGACACTTCGTGGTGTTAATTTGACACTGTACCTGGTGTTATTTTGACACTGTACTGGTGTTAATTCAAAAATGACACCACATGGTGTTGATTTGATATTTGTTGGTGTTAATATCAATGGTTTAACACCCGTCCAGCTTCAATAAGGGACCACACCAGCTGGTGTTACTTTGGTGTAAATTTATTTTCACATTTTTTCAAAAATCTAGTATTTTAATGTAAAATTCTTGATCGTCTTGTTTAAATTAAAAATCAACAAGAAGTGCAGTTACTAAGAAACTCTTCAAAAAACAGTTTAGAATTTGGAAATGACACCCGGGGGTGTTAATTTAACACCATAAATGAGCACCGAAAATTTAACACCAGCTCGGTGTTCACTATTTAACACCGGACTTTTTGCAGTGTAGGAATTAATTGCAACCAAGGTAGCTCACCATTTCGATATAAAATCACATGTGCCTTGTAGAAAACGAAGGTGTAATATTACCACATTACTACACATAGCAGATATCAGGTGACGTGGAAACAACGAGCTACGTGATGATGAAAAATGATTGCACGTTTAAACATCAGAACATTCCATGCACATTTCTTGCAACAGTGGTAATTACTAGTATTCGAGAACAACCGGAAAAGGCTTTATAACCATCCGGATGAGTGTCTGGAAATACTATAGGATTACGTACACTGTCATGCTCTTTGTTACACTGTCGTTTGCAAGACCATCAAAATAAAATGTCTGCGTGGTTAAGTAGATGGTGGTTGTTTAACGGGCACGGCGAACGGCGAACACTTCTACAATGTATTATGGAAATCCCTGTGGAGGTACGTAATATGGTGATAAATGCAATGAGCTTTATGATATACATCAGCATTGTAAATATCAATTAAAAAAAATACATAATATATACACATGATATATCTATATATACATATATATATATATATAAACATATATATATATATACATATACATACATATACATATACATATGATGATTTGCGTGTGTGTGTGTGTGTGTGTGCATTCGCGCGCCTGTTCGTGTATCTAGAGTGAATCTTCGCATGAAGTGATATAACAAGGACAAATTTGACCTCTGAAAGTCCTGTGTATATCAAAGATGACCTGTGATGTCACAAACACTTTGCCAACAAGGTGGGCACCTAACATACAGGTCAATGTGATTGTTAAATCTTAGGTGATGAACAGTGTCTCCTATTAGGAACAAATGTCCCATTCTCTCAGCGGAAAAAAAAATGTGAGAGAAACTAATATCTGAGTTATAGAGGACCTGTTTAGAATGTCTCGACATAATTACGAATGATATTTCTGTCGATTTTAAATGCTGGAACAGTCTTAAAAGAAATAATCCTTCTTACAGACTTATTAGCATTGACATTATCAATTGTAATCATTAAGCTAAACTAAATCACTTTTCTTAATACACCATTTAAAAAAGACGAAAGCGTAAATCAGCAGCCACAGCAACCGTTCTCATAAAGAGCAGATATTGAACATAGAAATTACAGAACAGTATGTCTTCATGACTTAATGTTTGATTTTAAAGGGCGTCAAAACATCTCTCGCAGCCAGGTGCCATCAATGCTTGACTCGAGATGCAGATTTCTTCATGCTGAGTTGGATCATTATGTAAAAAGCATCTTTTGTATCACGCGCAACTCCGAGGTTTTTTACCCCTGACATTATGATTCCTTTTTTATCACACAGCAATCTTTCGAGAAAAAAAAAATCATTTTAACTTGACACATTTGAAAGACGTGTCAGCTCTGCTCCTTTTCTCGTTTTGTTGTTCCTTTTTTGCCATCTTAAAACGGATTGAAGTCACCTGTGATTGTTAGCGGTCTCTCGATGCATCATAATTCATGAATTCAGGCACTCGTTGGCATTTTATATGATAAGAGCTTTCGTGCAAGAGGCAGGAAGGACAAGAAGTGTCATTTCCTGAGAAACACTTTAACATTTGGTGGAGATGTTATCCAGTACTTAGCTCTAAAGAAAGAAGTTAGGTTTTTGTGTGTGTGTGTGTGTGTGTTTGTTTGCATTTTTTTTGTGTTTGTTTGTCTATTCATTCTAAATAGGCTGAAGCTCAGGGGCGAAAGAGCACTTAATTCTATTGCTAAAACTTTTCCCCTCACAAAACTTTGTGTTTTCTTTAAAGTGATGTACTTATAGTTATATCTTTGGTTGTTATTTTTTTTTTTTGTCATCGTGTGGACCATCAACTTTCGCTTGATTGTGTGATATTCAATTGCACCAGTTGTTGCTCATTGCACAAAGGTCCTCAAAACCACGAGACAGAGCACAACTAAACCAGCCTTCTTTATGTTGAAATTTCGCGAAGAGCATCGTGCTGATGTACTTGATTATCTTCTTCTTTTCAGTAGATTCTAAACGATGCCATATTCCTATAAAACACACGCACATGTACGCGTAGCCAGTGGCGGATCCAACCGGCGCACGCCCCCCTTTATTTTTTCGTAAAAAACAATAGAAAAACAAAAGAAAAAAAATGAAATGAAACCCGGAAGTGGCACCTGGATCCGCCCCGCGCGTAGCTTTGCATATATGCATATAAATGCGTGAGAGTATTTGTACGTACACAAACACAAACACATTATCGATATCATAAGGTATTACCTGTATATATATATATATATATATATATATATATATATATATAGAGAGAGAGAGAGAGAGAGAGAGAGAGAGAGAACGAAAGAAAGGTAAACGACTTCTTCGATTGTTCTGTAATGCGTGGCTTGAAGACATCGACAAAATCACGCTGCTCTATTGCCCATACAGTTTACCTATCATATTTTTGCCAAGTACATGTAATTCAGTTTCCACTCAAACACTTGATTTCACACTATAAACTATAAGAATTTAATGACGCTACATTTGGTCATTTCGGCTTTTAAAACATGACCTGCATCATTCCAAGAAAGTATCATATTTATGTTGTGTTCGTAGTGATAGTAAATATAATTGACACAAACAACATACACATTCTCTCTTGAGGTATGCATGTACACATAATACAGTACACATTTATTCAAAATAAAGATGATTAATATGTTAATGATCATAACGATAATAAACGACAGCATAATATGCGTCATCGATCTCGTGACCTATTCTGCAGGAGTATAACAGTGATGATTTACATAATATGATATATTATATGCGAGAAGGGGAACATACATTATACATTGGATATGATACGTTCACACAAATAGTATAGCGGTGCACATCGATAATGTTGAATGTTTGCTTGAATGCAAACGTACATGAAGACGTGAAAATACTGGGCCCTTTACTCATGATTTTATCTGATGAGATTTTAATGTGTTGCAAACTCAAGGACTTTGTTTTACTGATATGACAATGATAACGAGAAACTATTAGATACACAAATCTAGGATGTAATCTCTTATTTGCATATAGACACACGCATTCAAACAAAATACACTGTGAAAGTAATGATAAATGCTTACAAAAAAGGCACAAACATTTATATCATAAGACATTGTTTTATCCTACGCTATTTAGAGAAAAACTGGGCCATTAAACTTTGTACGTGCGTGGGTTCCTGCAATCGTGTGCTATTTTTTGCCCTGATTCTAATAAAGCACATAGGGATAGCATGTTAGATATATCTAAACAGTGTTCCACTTTAAGCAATTAAAAGGACGTATAAAATCTATCCACAACGGGTACTATAGAAGTTATTACGTTTAAGTTTCATTGATTGCCTCTTCTTCGTTCATATATTGTTTGTTGTAGTTGCTGTTGTTATTCTAAGTCTTTTTTATTTGTCAATGTCCTGGTAGCAAATGTAATAAGACCAGTAAAAAGAGGATAAGCCTTCATAGGTAAATGGCTTTTGCTATTCCCCCAAATCTCCTGAGATTTCTCTTGTCAGACATGTCATCTGATCTTATTTCAATGCATTTCGTGTAATATTTCGAATTACATTTTAGTTATGTTTTCAAAGTGAAATATGACATGAAATTTAAACTGAGTGTGTTGTATTTCTAATTATTCTGTATTTCTAAAGATGTGAAATAAACTTGAACTCGAAACTTGAAATTATAGATTATAGTATGTGTCTCAGATGTTTTTCTTCCTTAACAGTCTACCACTGTCCTGTCCTATATATGGATTTTTAAAATCACATTTACAATTTCAATTTCTACAAGTTTCTTATCATACTCGTTGAAGATGAATTCATCTTTTATACAACCTCCGACAAACAATAACTGAATAAGCTATTCCACTGTTTCCATTGCTCCTTTATATTCGAATAGAACCGAGTCAATTTTTCGTTTCACAAATCTGGAGTTCTTTGAAGTTTAATGTAATTGTACTCTTGCGATATCGAAATTCAGATCATAATTATTGTAGAGCTTCAATCTAGAGAGTTTCATATGAATACAATTGATTTCCTAAAGATTAATGTCATTATTTTGAACGAATATTCTTCATCTCAAATTTTCGCTAATTTGTTTTAGTAATCATTCATCACTCACAAAGTCGTTACCATGTGCAACATTTATTTATTTATTTTGCAATTATTCGACATGTTGGTGATGATCTACAGGCACGTCAAATGTGGCTTGATCTATATCATAGTGTATAGCCGTATTCACATATTTTCCTAATTTACCTAGGGGATAGCTAATAATTATAATATTGACTGGCCTTGAGGGAGATACCAGAAAACATTGCCCGCACTAAAAGAATATTGCCCATGTCTTCGACTTTAGCAACATTCTTTCAGTTTGGGCAATATTTTCTGGTATCTCCCTCAAGGCCAGTCAATATTTTATGATTATTTGCATATTGTCGACGGAACAAGAGCATAAATAAGCCCTATTGGAAATTAGACAAAATGACAATTAGACCAATAGGTGATTAATCGAAACGTTGTTTAGCCGAAATGATAACTGGACGAATCGGCTTGTGGACTAACTGGAAATTAGACGAAATGAGAGTAGACTAACTACCCATTAGACTTGGTGAAATGTATGCACCAATCGGGCAGTGAACGAAGCGGTAATTAGCCGAAATTTCGATAGACCAAGTGATAAATAAGTTATAAACAAGAGCATAAATAAGCCCTATTGGAAATTAGACAAGATGAAAATTAGACTGATAGGTGATTAATCGAAACGGTGTTTAGACGAAATGCTAATTGGACGAATCGGCTTGTGGACTAACTGGAAATTAGACGAAATGAGAGTAGACTAACTACCCATTAGACCTGGTGAAATATATGCACCAATTGGGCAGTGAACGAAGCTGTAATTAGCCGGAATTTCGATAGACCATGTGATAAATAGACTAAATGGAATTTAGATGAACTGACAATATACCAAAAACTATTAGACAAAATGAGGAAAAATCCAAAAAGACCAAATGAGTTTAGCCGTAGAGGTGTTAGACGAACCGGGAAGTAGAGATAGACCGAGTGCTAATAGACCCTTTTTGGTGTCGAGTGCATAGCTAAACATGCAATATATAAGGTTTTAAGATTTAGAACTAAACCCCTATAGATATAACCAAATCACCATTGCACTATATAATTTTGACAGCACGTTTGAACAGTCAAGCATACACAGAATAGAAATAAAATTTAGGTGTGACTCTCTTCCAATCATTAGAAGAGCAAGGCATTTCAGTATTTAATGTCTGATACGAACCTTTGTGTGAGATATATACTTTTCTTAAACATTTCCTATATTTTGCTGATTATGTAAGTGCTAATCAATCATATACTGCATGACGAAGAAAGTGTTCTCAATTAACTCTCCTTTGGGTTTCACGAATATTTATGTTCAATGCCTGTTAAAGCCATTGATATATTTCACAACATAAACTTGATTTGACATTATTATCCCCAAAGGAAATAAACAGAGTTAAAAACACAATAACATTAACTTCAGAAGAGAAAGTTTACATGATATAAAATTATAACATGCATTTTATCTGTACTGCTAGTTGATTATGAGACATGAAACAGTTAACAGTTATCCAGCTTGGTTTTAAAGAGGGATATTTACAGCTATTCTAAGAATTCAAAATCATACAAATTCCTAAAGATAAAACTTTAAAACTTTACCCCACCATCATTTACTTTTCTGTAGGTTTCCTTATACATATCTTGACCATCATAGGACATAATCTAGACTAATTGGAATACATTCTGTACATTTTAATTGTTATCGTAAATTCAAGTTTTCAATTATCTGTCGTTACTACTTATTGAACTGTAACTGAATGTTACAAATGTAATTCATGTTGAAAACTTAGTAGATGAAAGAGTGAATGAAAAGGTGGAAAAGGTTACCTTAAATCCCCAAAAGTACAGATAATTGTCAAATTTTAGTTCAGACCAGGTTTTCCAAAAAAAGAAAAATAGTCTTATGATAGAATTCAAGAATCTACAATGGATGAGTTTATTCTATTTAATTTGTCAAGTAACCTCAATTAAAGATACTCATAGATACATATTCCATATTCATATATTCAGTTTTATGAAAGATTGATTAAGTCTTATTTTTCCTCAATGACGCTTCATTAGGCAATGAAACTGTTTATGGTTACAGCAAACCACGATGTAATATCTCATAATAATTTTATACTATGTACCACAATGGTGCAAATTCTACTAGATTCAAAAGTTTACTTTCTTGGGGATCTTTCCTTGCAATGAATAAAGAACATGTCCTTCAGGGTTGACCTGAGAAGCGGCTGACTTACTGCGTAGGAGATCGGGTTCAGAAGGCTGTTACAGGATGCCAACCAGGTGAAAAAGAGCCTTCCAGGTCGGGGTAGCCCCTGTACGATAAGTAGGGGATCGATAGAGTAGATCACACCGATGATGCTCTGAGGTAACCAGGCAACAACGAAAGACAGCACGATGAACAAGAGGGTTCGTGTCGCTTTCCGCATTTCGGCAGCCGACTCGCGCTTTGATGGCAAAACAGGGAGTAAGACAAAGCATTTTGGAATTGATTTGTCAAATAACTTGATTTCAGCATTTAATAATCAAAAGCTTAGCTTGGAATTTTACTCTTGTTATGTGAAATTATTCATTTGTGTATACAATATAGTTCAATTACATTTTCAAAAGCATTACCTTGAATTCACTTTTCTTTTAATCATTATAGCATCCACGTCTAACTCAGAAATACCTGATTATGGCTTAAATGAGGTTTATGTCCATACGTTTTAAATGAATATGATAATATATATTTTGGTACAGCATTTATTCATGATTGAAATATATAACTCATTAATCGATGAAGATAAAAACTATTCAAAACATATTGTAGTTTCTGTATTTTGTCTGATCATGATTAAAATAATCAAAGTAAATGATAAAAATATGCCTCATTCAGGATGTTACTGAAGCATAAGAAGCATTAGTTTTGTTTTCTTATTATTTTGTAAAATCCAAGCATCTATTGTTGATTGTAAATTAATAATTCATGAACGCAACAAAGAATTCTGAAATCATTGAGTTGGCTTGCCTCTTTTCTTTAACTATTGCAAGATCTAAAAACATAATCTATATTTCTCATAAAATGTTAGCTAAAATTTAATTGGCTATCAACTTGGTAAGTCAATAAAAAGGGAAACTTGGCGCATGAACGAACACTTTTTTCTCTCTCTTCAAAGGCACAAAAGTGAAAAATTGCAAAAATGAACAAGTTGTCATTCATGCAAAAAGTTCCTCCATGTAACAAAACACAAATACAAATCTAGCACAAAAAAGACATGAACTCAGTTGCAAAAATATACCTATGATCTTTGTTATATCTTTTTAAGCCCAAAAGAACAATAAAGGCTAAATATTAATGGAGGAAAGTGAAGAATTATCTGTCAAATCCAAACTCAAATGAAATGAGAAAAGAAGCAATTTTAACAAAGAATGGTAGGATTTTTAATTGATTTCTCAAATCAAAAAACCCTGTTAATTATAATGGTTGAGTTTGT
The DNA here is from genome assembly GCF_040938485.1 of Diadema antillarum. Taxonomy (NCBI): domain Eukaryota; kingdom Metazoa; phylum Echinodermata; class Echinoidea; order Diadematoida; family Diadematidae; genus Diadema; species Diadema antillarum. The sequence continues at coordinate 1,179,441 of NW_027270925.1, read as the reverse complement.
CTTATGAACTCTTAAATTACTAAATTACATAAATTAAACAAAGATATTCTGTTCATTCTGTCGTTCTTGTGCCCTTACTCCATATTTCGTTTCAAGTTGAGTTGACAGAAAGTTCTTATTTTCCCCATTCAGTTTCTAATTTTGATTTTGTTTGAGGTTATTTAAGAAGTAAGAGAAACGAAAACTTATTTCTGCTATTTCATTTATGTCTCTCACAGTGTTAAACTGGTATTTTGTTATCATTGTTATCTCGAAGGGTATTTGCAAATAATGGAAAATATGTCAATTTTTTCAATTTTTACTTTTGTGCCTTGGAGGCCAGAAACATATGTGTTTACTCATGTGTAAATTCTCCCTTTATATTGACCTACTAGGTTGATAGTCAATTGAATTATGATTATTATGGTATACAATGCATTGATTTTCATCAAAATCTATGAAAATTATGAACTCGAAAAGTGTTTACTTTTTTGCTCAGTATATATATTTGTATCATATATTGATATAATAAATACATAACATCAAAAATAAAACTTTAACCAATTTCATGGTGTAATCACCAACAGTTTATTTCAGCACACAAAGTGATTTGCTCTTTCTCAAGTGCTCTTAAGAAAACTTGAACAAAAACACTTGAGAAAGAGCGAATCGCTCGAAAATTTGTGTGCCAGAATAAACTGTTGGGGATTGTAGCATGAACTTGTTTTTAGTTGTATTATCAACATATATATATACATATATATATATATAATATATATATATGATATATATATATATATATATATATATATATATATATATATTATATATATATATATATATATATATATATATACGTCAGAGCAGTAAAAGGCCTGAGCCAGTTTCACAAAGATTGATCGTAAGAGTGATCTTAGAATTGATGCGACACAAAAATAAAACGTTGCGCTCAATCTGCTATCAAATCTGTGTTTTAAATCAAGCCTATATATGTACCTTTATGAAACAGACTTACGATCAGTATTTGTTTTAAGCTAGATTCGCGGAGTGATGCTCAATAAATCGAAATCAGTTGTGATTATTTATGAAATGGGCCCTATTTATCTAACAATGGCGATTGTAACTGTTGTGAAAAAAGGCTAATTTCTTACAACTGGTTTCTTGTTGGTTTTTGGACTTGCTTGCTTGGTGCTCTTCCGTGGCATATCTCGTGCAAATTGTTTTTCTCCGACCGACTCAACGTCCATGTCGATGGCTGCAACATTCAGAGAAGAAATCGTGGTGTCCTTTGGAACATTTGTGACCGCTGTACTGAGATTATCGTCAACATCGAATTTTCTTTCGACAAGTTTCCCACCTCGTGTTTTTCTGATCTTTAGATATATACGAAGGTAGAGAATTGAGATTAAAAAGAAGGGCAGGTAAAAGACAACAACGACATTGACTACGGAGACTCCTGGTATTCTGGCATATTTATTAACGCAGTGACGTCCGTTATCAAAATTGTCGATGAACTCCCAGGCAGTGATGAACATCATCCAGAAAGCAAAAGCAACAAGCCAGGCCAGAGAGTTAAGAAGCAAAGCCTTACGTTTGCTGCGAGTCATGAAATGGTTGATGGGATCGTAAGTCGCACGATGTCGGTCTGCGCAGATGATCACGACGACGAAATTAGAAGCACTGAGGAGGGACCGACTTATCCCATTCATAATCTTACAAAGGTCCTGGTTTAGGGGATAGTAACCGACGTGGGTATGGAGTACACTGATGATCAGGCGCAAGCCAGACAGGAGATCAATGATGGATAGGTTGATGATGAAGTAGTTGTTGTAAGTGCGAAGTTTTTTGTTCACGCAAAAAGCTGCAAGAGTGAGGAAATTTGCGACAATGATGCAAGATGTAAACAGGGAGGGCCAGAGGAGACCGAAAATGCTGGAAGAATTCGACCCTCCAGATTTAGTGTGTACTTCATTCCCGGTTGAATTGTTGAGAACAGTTTCAACCCAAAGAGTAGGGTATGTCTGCACTGATATCGTGGTCATATTTATCCTTGCTTATTACGTTGAGAGAAATGGTCTGTCTCCGATCTGGGAATATTCACTTCACTATGTTGGTGAAATACAGAGTAAATCATATATATATCATATCAGTTTTCCAAACAAAGGGGCAAACGCTTCAACTTTGTACGATTATTTGTCACCTGACACCCCAAAGCACCATTATCTCCTGAACGTAGATTCGTGTAAGAAAATAGAGATGCGAGAAATTCACTTCCTAACACTGAAGTGTAAATTTTGCTAGAGAAAATAGAATATCAATTGAATTAGGCACGTGGAGCAAGGCTGTGGTGACAAATTGATCAAAGATTATAAAAAGTGATATATTGTACATCAGCTGCAGTGTTTCTTTGCACGATCTGTAAGTGACACAAAGTCACTACGCAAGAATATAAAAACAAAATTATAAGAAGCCCGCATTTGATTGGCTGGTGGATTGACACAATCACGTGATAGAAAAATCATCGTGACGCGTTTCAATGGCGCCTGCACATCGCCGTCTATACGTAGGGTTTCCAGGGAGGTAGCCTCACCTCCCTGGGTTTTCTAACCTCTTTTATGCCAAGACTCAAGACTTATATCATCATTTTATTATACTCATATCATCGTTTTATTATACTTATATCAGCCGTTTTTAACTCGCCTGATTGCAAAGGGAACTCCGAGTTATCTCTTCCTGTTTTTTTATTTGTTTTCATGACAAATGATGCACTGTCAATTTTCAGAAGATGATCTCCATACTATCTGCTAGTCATATGTCCAAAGGGTCAGATATTGACTGGCATATCTACCTGTATGATGGAAGGCATCATTCACTGGAATAGTTTCTTTAAAAGAGCCACAATGAGCATGAGTTTACCTTGATACATCTACTCTCCAAACCATCATATAAAAAAAAAAAACAATCGCAATTCTTTTTCTTTGGGGGGGGGGGGGGGGGCTCGGAATAAAAAAAAAGATACTTGACACTTTTTCTTTCATTAGTTTCTGTTTATTTTGACTGACAAGTTGGGAATCTAAGTTTAAACCAGAGTGCCTGACATCCATTCAGTCAAGCACTGAGGAGTCGCCGGCGTTCATGTCCTATACCACAGTGTATACTCATAAAGAAATGTTCAGCGAAAGAAAGAGGGTACTGCCTCTTTTGAACAGGTGTACAAAGGAATAGATATCACAGCAGGTACGAACGAAGGCCCAACTCTTTCACACACTTTGCTCTGCAGACATTGTCAGAAATGACAATAAGTAGACTGAGTATCTCTATCACCACTTTGAATATACTGCATCTGAATTAAAAAAAAAGATACCCTCCGGAATTTTTTGTCGAGGATTTTTGTCATTCGAAAAGCACAAGTAGTAAGACAGATCGAAAAAGCGCCATTGCTTGGATTCCTGCAAATGTTGACCTTATGAACAATTTTTAGCTACAACGCCATTTTTCCAGGGGTAAGATACTGTCGATAAGAATAGAGAATGTATACGTGTGTGTGTGCGTGTGCGAGTGGTGTGTGTGCGTTTTATCTACGTTGTCATAAGAGGCATAGAAAGGGGAATGTGGGGAAAAGAAAGAAACGACAGAAAAGGGAGATCGGATCGTACTTTGGCTGAGTGCGTTTGTGTGTGTGTGTGTGTGTGTGTGTGTGTGTGTGTGTGTGTGTGTGTGTGAGTGTGTGTGTGTGTGTGTGTGTGTGAGCAGGGCGCGCGCAGTGTGGGTGTGGGTGTGTGATACCGCAAATACAGCCAATTGAATGTTTAGAAAGCGATCGAGAATGAACGAAGAATACATTCATTTATTTTATTCATATTTTTTGCTTAATTTCGTTTTATGTTCATAGCATAAACGTGACACGACCCTTAATTTCGAAGTGGGATACTTTTCTGCGAAAGAGATATGTCTTTTTATATCAAGTAGCAATGTAGTTGGTTGATAGTTGCTTACAGGTGATGTTACATCGCATGTCATGAAAATAAGAAAATGCAATAAAAGATCAATGAAGGAACGAATGTGTGGAATGTCTGACGGAAACCAATGGTAACACTTTAATGCAGTATTTATGTAACAACTAAACAATGATATATGTAGAAAAACATACAACGAATAATTCGATTTTTTATGATACGAAGCAGTCGCGATGCAACATAAAGTAATACACGTCAGTCGATGGTTCTGAAGAAAGACTGATTAGAGACAATTATGCGGAATTTGTATCAAAGTTGTATCCTCTTTATTTCATATAGCCAGCTATCAAATTTCCAAATGGAGATTTTAAAAGTAAGAAAAGTATTTACGTTATTACGTTTTCATGATGTTCACTCCCGATGAACAAAGCGTTTTGAAATGCCAATACCAAACACAAGCAACAATGATTCCTGGCGCAAGTACAAAGAAAGAAGAAAAATGTATAAAAAGAAAGAATCAACGAGCCACTCATAGCCCACAAAATGAAGTGACAAGCGAACAAAAATACACATGCTTCCCTTGCCAAGATTCCCGGCGTCGCCATTAAATTCCACTAATGAAAGCCAATGTAACTGCTTTCTCCATACTTTGTTTAATTCATAGTTTGCATTTGTTTTGCATACATTTTCTATACCAGTGAGTCCTTTTTATGCACACAGCCAGACATGGTCTGAAGAAAAGAACCGGCGTTGAAACTAAAGCTGCTTCTGTTTCATTCATTATTTCTCTTTTCACAGTATTTTGCACATATATATGTGCATATAATGAGTGTGCGTGTGTGTTTGTGTGTGTGTGTGTGTGTGTGTGTGTTACACCCATCCCTCGATTAAAAGGAGGGGTGGTGTTAATCACTCAATCTCACAACCTGAAGAAACGAAAAAAAAAAAACGTCTGTCCAGTTAAGTTGATGTTGGATAAGCGTGTGATCTTTATCTATTTTCATCTTACAACATGTCTGATACAACGTCGTCGGTAAGTCATGTAAGTTTCTATACACTATATAGTCTGTAACAGTATGTTGCATACATTGGCAAACACACTTACTGAATTTAACAAAGCATAACAGCAAAACCTTTTACTTGCAATCCCTTTGTGTTTAACTAATCATATAATTAAAAACAATTATGAAACTACTCTCTTTCATTCCCCGTTATATCAATTATATTGCTGTTGTTTTTTTTACTATGCATTGAACCCGTTAAATGTACGTGATCATAATTCTAAGTAGGTAAGGTAAATTTTATGAATACACGATTTATTCCAACGGTTCTTGAACTGTCGATATGATGAAATTAGCGAAGTAATGATGCCACAAGTTGCAAAGGAGTTTGTACACTAATTCTTGAAATTTCCCCCTTTTCAGACGAAATCATACCATAACATCAAATTTCAACATATCTAATTGAACTTAATTTTAAGTTATTCAGCCATGAATACCGGTTTACACTTTAACCAAAAAAAAAAAAAAATAATCGTTAGTTTTTGCTATATTATCATTAAGGAACTGGGAAATTATGACATCATTACCTCACTCATATTGTTATTCATATCAACTTTCCCTGAAATTTTGTGCAATAATGGACGAAACTGCATAGTGTTAGCGTAGGTAAAGAAGGTGAACCACTCACTGAATCCTAAAATGCTAAATCCTTTACCAGAAATTACTTTATTAATGGTGACGTCATAATGTTGTCCCCCGATTTGGTCAAAGGCTAACCAACGTCTTTAGCATTTAAGGTGCCTGCAGGAGGTTACACAATGGCATCAACACCCAGACTAAACGAAGGTGTAAAACTTTGTTAAGAAATTTACCTTTAGGGCACACAAAGGAAACAATGGCTATACGAATATTGCATCACCAAGTTGCTACTGGATCCTGAGAAACTGTACTGGCGTTCATGCGATGCCCTCAAGAATGACCCAATATCTTTACGATCAGATCTAAAGTTGAACACTTCCTCTATCGTGTCCATCTTTGCTCCATTTCGTGACAGTTTGACGCCTTCGTAAAGCGGGGTTCCCACCATCGTACGATCTATTACGAATGCCAGGATTGGACATTCGTAACTGATCGTGGAAGTTTAGTTGAACTCGTCTAAAATTTCACGTTTGGATACGAGATTATGCGAGTCAATACGTGTTGCTTCGCTTGGATGCGATGTGGTCACGATTGGTCTATTTCAAGCGATACGATCTGTCACGATCTGGTCTCGCGTTCAAATACGATCCGATAGGATTGTCCCGATTTAGTCCATGATTGGTTCCGATCTATCACTATCAATACGATGCAGCTACGTTCTGATACGTTCCAAAACGAATACCGCGAACCAATGCGGGCTGTTAAGATAAGACACGATATCTATCAAAAGCGATCTCCCTTTAAGGTGCGATTGGACCCGAATGGGAATGTCATAGTCCGGCTTAAGATGGCTTTCATTGTCTCCTCAGCTTCTGCACAGTGATTAGGCCTACTATTCACAACCATTGATAATGGCAAGGATTGACAGGTTGAGAATGATGAGAACGTGACCTTTGCAGTATTGCGAATGACGATTACGTTACCATCAGATTAGAAAGCATCACCTAGGCCAGCCACAACCTAAGGCCGTGTTTATGCTTCCCCTTTTCGGGCCAGAATCAGCGTTTTGATACACGTTTAGTTCAAAACGTGGTTGCGTCCATGCTCATTTTGATACAAACACCGTTTCAAAACGTCGTTTCAAAACGCACAAAATAGTGCGTTTACGATCGGCGTTTCTGACTAATCACGTTTGACGTGAAGCATAACCGCAACTCACATCACAAACGCGTTTGAATTACGTCATCTCCATCGCCTTTCCGGTCCACTTGAAATTCGCTCGCCAGGCCAGCCGACCTTGTACTGTGCTGCAAGTGCTGATTCCTCGAGCTCCTGTTGGTACATTATTGTACATGATGACAGACATAATAGAGCTCACTATTATATCATACATTCCGATTTTGTCAACAATTTGTAGATGAAAAAAATACTCGTATTTCTTATCATTGTCTACAGTTCATGTACATGTGTATTAGTAAAGCAATCGAAAATTTGTTAGACATGCTACGGAACATGAACAATACACACACTCAGGCCAGAACTTCCAAAAAAAAAAGAAAAAAAAAAAGCGCGCCCCAATTTGACCTGCCTCTGCTGAGGTCAGCAAAGCAACCGCATAAGTTACGCTCTTTCCAAGACTCGAAGAAAGTGAGCATAAACAGTGCTCCCGTGAATGGCGTTTTGAATCAGCGTTTTGAATCAGCGTTTCAAAACGCTGATTCTGCCTCCGCAAATTGAGCGAAACACACCCTCATCAGACAGTCCCTCCTTTACATTTAACCTAAAGAAATTGATAGATTTTTGAATCGACGTGCTCACCCCCCCCCCAAAAAAAAAAAACCAAGGCAAGTGCCAAATTGTATCTCGCCCATTCGCGTACAACAAATTAATATTTTTCTAACTCCCAGAAGTTCATTGACCCGCCTATGACCTTTGACCTTGTGGTGACCTTCAACTCCACAAGGGACATTTACCATCCAAGTTTGGTCACAAACGGACATAAAGGGATCAAAAGTTATGAGCCACAATCGAAACGCGTCCCAAAAGTTAACATTGGGCCCTAAAAGTTTGTTGATCCCTGTCTGTGACCTTTGACCTTGTGATGACCTGCACCTCCCCAAGGGACATCTACCATCCAAGTTTGGTCACAAACGGACAAAGGGATCAAAAGTTATGAGCCATAATCAAAATGCACCATAAAAACTTAACATTGGGCCCTAAAAGTTCGTTGACCCCTGTCTGTGACCTTTGACCTTGTGATGACCTTTAATTCCCCAAGGGACATCTACCGTCCAAGTTTGGTCACAAACGGACATAGGGATCAAAAGTTATAAGCCACAATCAAAACGCATCCTAAAAACATAACATTGGGCCCTAAAAGTTTGTTGACCCCTGTCTGTGACCTTTGACCTTGTGATGACCTTCACCTGCCCAAGGGACATCTACCATCCAAGTTTGGTCACAAACGCACAAAGGGATCAAAAGTTATGAGCCATAATCAAAACTCGCCATAAAAACTTAATATTGGGCCCTAAAAGTTTGTTGACCCCTGTCTGCGACCTATGGCCTTGTGGTAACCTTCAACTTCCCAAGGAACATCTACCATGTAAGTTTGGTCACAAACAAACAGATACATCAAAAGTTACGAGCCATAAACGAAACGCGCCCTCAAAACTTAACATTGGGCCCTAAAGTTCATTGACCTCTGCCTGTAACCTTTGACCTTTAGGTGCCCTTCATGTTTAATAAAATGTGTAACTTTGCATAACCACTCTTCCCCCCAAGTTTGATTGAAATTGAAATCCTCAGTAGAGAATTATTCAAGTTTTTGTAGCGTTACGGACAGACGACGGACGGACGGACGACGGACGGACGACGACGGACGGACAGACGCCGCAGGCGATCCCTTAGTCTCCCCACACTTCCGGTGGGCTCGACAAAAACACACAAAAACGAATACACAAGATCAGATCATTGCCCCATCTTCTCCAGAAAAAACAAAACAAAACATCAAGACAAAAGGTTTAATATTTTCACCTTTCTAAGAAATACATGAAGAAAACATGATGAAATTGAAGCAAAAACGATGGGATATTTTTGAATGCTAACATAATATGAGTTATGTACGCTCAATATAACAAAGTTGGTATGTATCATATGCATTTTTATTTCAAAATGTCGTTATCTTATGGGGCATTGAAAGTTTGCTTGATTGGCTTGGTTTATTGTTAAAGGTAACTACCCTAACCCTAACCCAAGCAAAATTATTTCGCAGGTATTGCTACACTTATTGACTAACTTCTATGTGAAAAATAATGAAGGTGATCTTCATAGTCATGCACGAGTGACCTTACATCCACGACAATGGTCACTTTTCAAAAGTCACAAAAGTTACTTTGTGGGGTATGTGAAACATTCTGCTTCTGGTAGATGTTTCAGTGGTGTTGCTATTTTATATTTCATTGTGCCACCCTTCCCTAATTCAACCTCGCCGAATACAAAATATATACGATTTGCGAGTGAAATAAGGCGAATATGCAAATAAGTAGAAGGAAAGTGAAAAAGTTGATCCCGATCAACACGATTAATAAGCACGAATAGATAAGATTTCCTGCGTTTTGATACTACCCAAGACAATCTGATGCGATGATCATGATAAAAAATTAATTGTGTTAATCGTCGAAAATTTTTGAACCGTCCAAAAATTTTCTACGATTAACGCGATTGCTACGATTGACCTTAAGATCTGGTACAATCTAATACAATCTGATAAGATCTTAACGTCAGTCGTGGCAATCGCATTAATCGTAGAAAAATTTTGATCTTAACGACGGTTCGTAGAAAAATTTTCTACGATTAACACGATTAATTGTTGATCGTGATCATCGCATCAGGTTGTCTTGGATCGTATCAAAACGCAGCAAATCTCATCTAATCGCACTTCTTAATCGTGTTGATCGGGATCGACTTTTTCACTTCCCTCCTTCATAAATATATATATATATATATATATATATATATATATATATATATATTTCTTCTTCTTTTTTTAAATTTGCCCTTATTTTGCTCCAAGATCGTACACATTTTGTATTCCGCGAGTATTAGATATTTTCATACATATCATTATTATTACTATACATTGTTTTACCATACACAGACGCACAAAAACTGAGTTCCCCGTAGTCAATTTGGGGTAAGTTTTTAACGAAAAAAAAAATAGAAAAACTAAAATGACTGTGGTATGTTTGCACATACTGACTTAGGTCAGTATAGAAATGAGAATGAGTTCCTGAATCGTGCATGAGTGAGCACACATCAAAGGCAAATTTGATTACTTTTTAGAACTATCGAAATTATTTTGCTTCAAACTTATTTTGTGTTAAAGAGTGACATTAGGGGAGTTACTTTTCTGTTGTGTGTATATCGGTTTTGTTAAACACTGTTAAAAAAAAAAAACTATTTATCAAGCTTTACCCACCAAACTTTTTTTTTCCCCATGAGATAACGACATTTTGAAATAGAAAGGCATATATACGTATTATGCGAATATGACATCAAACACATAAGCAATACTATAAGTTCGGTCAACTTTCTTATACTGAGCCTATAACACATAATAATGTCATCATCGTAATGATCGTGTTAGATCGAAACAAATCGTAGACTCAATCGGGACAATCCTATCGGGTCATATTTGAATCGGAGACCACATCGTGACAGATCGTATTGCTTGAAATAGACCAATCGTGACCATATCGCATCCCAGCGAACCAACACGTATTGACTCGCATAACCTCGTATCCAAACGTGAAATTTCAGACGAGTTCAACAAATTTTCCACGATCAGTTACGAATGTCCAATCGTGGCGTTCGCAATGGATCGCACGATAGTGGGAACCCCGCTTTAACGAACACAAGTTAGAGTGGTTTTCTATAGTGTTTCGGTAATGCGTACTCAGTGAAAGGAATAGAATACAAATGAATAGAATACAAAAATGCAAGCTTGCTTTCTCTCACGCGTTGCCTAAAATTCAGTTAACGAAGAATTCAACCGATCAACTTGCGTATACACTAGATTAGGAAAAAAAGGTTTAAAAAAGGGAAATTTAAGCTTACATTCCGAATGGACAAAATCCCGAAATTCTAGGCCAGGTCAGGTATACAGAGTATACGTTTTGTATTTCTGAAATAATCTTCAACATATGAGGTTTATTTTAAATTAGAAATAAATTCAAGCGCAGAATGAGAATGCACATCCCATGGATCTAATAGTGTATGATGAGCTGGTTCAAAAATTGAAAACCGACTGAAAGAGTACAGATCTTAGCTGTCCCTTTTTCCTCACACTGTCATCTTTATTCCACTGTTCAAATTATGGAAAGTAATAAACGTGAAAACCTTTTATTTCAAATTTTACATGGGAGAAATCTTGCTAGATCAATAACCTGAAGCGAAGATAAATCAAAGCCCTTCCAAGTGCAAAAAAAAAAAACACCCCAATCTGCTTTACACGAATACACAGAAAACGTGGCACAAGCACCACTTACCAAATAATTTTAGGCTTCCGGACATTGACTCGTTGAGTATGAGACTCATTCAAAGAAAAGTAAGAAATTATACATTAAAAAGCTGTAACAGCCCGAAAGTAAATTGGGCAGGATCGAATTACTATTTCTTTTTCATGTCGGAAATACAGTGTAAGTACAAAGACAGTGCGTGTAACCACTAAATACATTGCTTTAACATTAAAAAGAAGAATGATTGACAGAATGATTCAATGAATACTCATTTTGTTGATGAGTGGGATATGGTTATGTTTATAAAAATTCAATATGTCTAAAATTGCCAAATGTTAAAATTGTTTTCCTTTATTCCTAGCTTTGCTATTGACAGGATACAAAGAAAACTTAATCTGTTTAAATAAAATCAATTAAGATTTTTTTTCCACCATGCAAAGCACATAACTTTCAATAATCTTTGCGGTTTACCCTAGAGGACAATTTTTCAAATTCAAACTTTCACTTTCTTTAGCGAAGATCTATTCTTGCAATCAATGAACAGTAAGTCCTTCAGCGTTGACCTGAGAAGCGGCTGGCTCACCGCGTAAGAGATCGGGTTCAGAAGGCTGTTTCCTGTCGCCAACCAGGTGAAGAAAAGCATCAAAGGCCTGGGTAGACCCCGCACAATAAGTAGAGGATTGATGGAATAGATCAAACCAATGATGCTCTGAGGTAACCAGGCAACAACGAAAGACAGCACGATGAACAAGAGGGTTCGTGTTGCTTTCCGCATTTCGGCAGCCGACTCGCGCTTACCCTGCATATAGAGAATAAGATAAATACATTTTGAAAGTAATTTTCTAAACTAATTTCCTTGAATTAAGTAAATTCATTTTTTTTCAGCTATAAAGTAGATTGTAGTTTTATTGAAAATTCGAATTGATATTTTTCGTTAATTCGTTTTTTACATTAAGAAATTTTTACATTCGAACAATTTTTCGTGTCTTATCAGTCGTGACCCATTAATATGTGTAATTCAGAACAGAGTTATATATTATCTTTAGACCTATATGTCTGTACAAACAAATACAAACGATGCATTTTCTGTTGCACTTTATCAAGATTGGAATATATTACATTATTGTAAAGAAGAAATATTGAAAAATGTAGACAAAATATAAAAAAAAATGATTGTATCGTTTTTATTTTTTTTTTTTTGGTTGGAATAGGAAAACAAAATTTTGGTATATTTGGGATTCGTTAAGGACAAACATTCTTTTAAATCCTTAATAGTTTTCGACAGCTTAGAGTTTTCATAAACGATGCTGAAATATTTTCATTGTTTTAACGTGGGCTTGTCGTAACCGAGAAACGAAAGATAACAATTACGAATCGAAATCAAGCAAGTAGATATTCCTTTAAAAAAGGATAAAGCTGATTTCTTACATTCGATTTCTTGTCGGGATTTGAACCGGCTTTCTTGGTGCTCCTTGGCACATCTTGTCCAAATTGATTTGATCCGGCCGACTCAACGTCCATGTTGATGGCTGAATCATTCTGAGACGACGTTGTTGCGTCCTTCGGAAAATCTGGAACCACTATACTGAGGTTATTCTTCACATCGAATTTCTTTTCGACAAGTTTCCCACCCCGTGTCTGTCTGATTTTTATAAATATGCGAAAGTAGAGGATGGAGATTAAAAAGAAGGGCAAGTAGAAAGTAACAACGACACCGAGTAAGGAGACTACTGGTATTGCGAAATACTTGCTAAGGCAGTGACGTCCGTTGTCAAAGTTGTCGATGAACTCCCAGGCTGTGATGAACATCATCCAGAAAGCAAAAGCACCAAGCCACGCCAGGGAGTTAAGAAACAAAGCCTTACGTTTGCTGCGTGTCATGAAATGGTTGAGTGGGTCGTAAGTTGCACGATGTCGGTCAGCGCAGATGATCACGACGACGAAATTAGAAGCGCTGAGGAGTGACTGACTTATCCCACTTTCAAGCTTACAAAGCTCCTGGTTAAGGGGATAGTAGCCAATGTGGGTATGTATAACGCTAATGATCAGGACCAAACCAGATAGGAGATCGAGAATGGATAGGTTGATAATGAAATAGTTGTTGTAAGTGCGAAGCTTTTTGTTCACGCAAAAGGCGGCAAGATTAAGACAGTTTGCGACAATGATGCAAGCCGTAAACAGGGAGGTCCAGAGGAGACCGAAAATACCGGAAGAGTTTGACCCTCCAGATTTTGTGTAAACTTCACTCCCGGTTGAATTGTCGAGAGCAGTTTCAACCCAAAGTGTAGGGTACGTCTGCACTGATGCCATGGTCAGCTTACCTCGATTATACTTGATATTACGTTGAGAGGGATTTTTCTGTCTCCGATCTAGGAAGGCTTCACTTCAGCAGAGTGTCAGAAAATCACAAGAGTCAATTATATAAATGCCTCAACTTTACATGCTTAGCATTTCACTTGACCTCGCAAGGTATCATGGTATTCTGAAAGTCCAGACCTACTAAAGCTGTTCCGAGAGATCCGGGAAATTCAATTTCTTGACAATAAACTGTAAAACTTACTAGAGTGAATGGAATGTCAATTAAATACACGTGGTGCCAGGCTGAGATGACAAAATCCTCAGAATTGAGAAAAGTGGCATACATCCCCTGCAATTAATCCCTCTTAGGCAGGTATGACCTTACTTACATAGAGTTGGAATCTAAAACGCTGGAATCTAAAGAGTAAAGTTTAAAAAGCTCGCTCACTGTTGACTAGAAAATTGGCATTATCAAGTGACTGAATATCACTGCGACGTGTTTCAAAGCCGCCAACATTTTCGTCTATACAAGCTTACAACCTCCTTTATACAAAGACCTGAACGTTATTGAACAGACATTTGGAAAATAAACTGCTGACTTACGGAACTCCGAGACATCTCCTCTTGTGTTATTTTGTTTTATTCTTCTTGACAAATAATGCACTTCCAAAAGGATTACACTGTTTAAAGTGCTTATCAGGAACCTCGCTGTGGGTTTAATAGGATTATAGACAACATTAGGCAATGAATGCATGTTGGCATGTCATAAGACAGTTTCATTTAGGAATAAGTTGCTTGTAACAAAAGAGCCACAATGATCTTGGCTGTACCATGCTGCCTTTTAAGAGAATGAAAATGAAAATAATCATGATTTTGTTTCGTTCAAAAAAAAGTAATCGTAGCACTTTTCGCAGCATACTGTTTTTGTTTTGTTTGACTTGGGAGTCTGAGTTTAAACGAAAAGTGCAATGAACAAAAAAAAAATGGAATTGCCTTTAATGAACAGGTACACAATGGAACGACGGAACAGAGATCACACTCGTTCACACACTTACGTCTGTCGTTTCTTTTGTGAGAAATGACGAGTATATGACTCAAGAAACTGTCACCTCTCTGAATATTCTGCGTCTGCATCGAAAACCCCAGCATGAATTACTGACCTAGGTTTTTTATTTTCTGTAAGAATAGAATTATATCAAGAGAGAAAAGGAAGCCACCGTTGCCATGCTCCTTCCTGCAGATGCTGACGTCATCAACGGTTTCTTACAAAGACATTTCTTTTCCAAGAGTAAGATACTGTCAAGTAAAATAGAGGATCGTGTGATCTGTGTGGCGGTATTACAGATCTATAAACTCAAGAAAGGAGAAAAAGGAGGGGAGGGGGACCATACTTGTCATCTTTTCTGAGTGTTTTTTAATGAAAGGCTTTCCAGTTCTATCCTTTGCTCTTTTTTAGTTTGTGACCTCACAAGGCACAAATGAATTAAAAAAAAAGTCTGCTATGTGGAATTCTCAAAACCATGAGAGCAAGTAGCACGGCTTGCTTGTTCTTGCAGTTTTAAGATTTATTTTGATTCTGTGCGAGTTTCTCTCTCCCTTTCTTTCTGAATGCAAAAGCATTGCGGATGAAAATTGCTGTGCAAATTGCGATACTGCAAGTTCCGAAGCCGACGGGAAAGCGAGAATGTATATAAAAAGTAATTTCATTTTTTTTTCTTGCTTATGTATGTGGTATAGACCGTTTCAATGTGGATTATATAGGCCTACTCCTTTTTAAAGGCATGTAAGAGAAACTTTCAATTTAAAATCAGTCAACAAAATATTTGATTAACAGACTGCACTTCATTAATATAGATTGTCGACTGGCATGAAAGCGAAATATATAAAACAATAAAGGATCAATGAAGGGGCACATTAAAGGAACTGTTGAATGATGAATCATCTACTTTATTAACAAAGAAATAACTAGTTAGACAGTAAAAATAAGTGCGTCCTATTCATGATGATACGAAAAGTCGAAATGGACAGATATTAACACGCTTTATGTAGTTAATCCAAATCAGATAAAGCAGTCATGTTTGAGAAAATGGATAGACCTATTACAGAGCATTAATTTGGAAATGATGCAAAGTTACAGCCTGTTTAGCATAACTTGTTATTAAATTTGCAAGTGTCCTGATTATGTGAGCAGTAAGACAAGTGAAAGGGTAAGGCATTTTTAAATAAATTTTACCGTTCCTACATGATGTTCGAAGTGCTTTTAAACTCCTACAGCAAACACACTCCCTTATGGTTCTTGAATTGTTAAAGAGAATAACCAAAGAGACAGTTTGATTTTGATTTGATTTGATTTCTTTAAAAAAAGGTTGAAAGCCTGCTATCAGCGAGGCCGTGCATAAGGAATAAAAGAACTGAATCATGGATAAACAATATAAGACGAAAATGAAAGAGGGTGCACATGAAACAAACGATCCAAATAGGGATTTTTTTTTCTTCGTTATTTACGAAATTACCGAATAACGAATCTTACTTCATTTTCGGATTAACAAACCTTCAGAATAACGACTCTTGCTCCATTTCCGGATCAATGAATATTCGGAATAGCGAAACTTTAGAATAATGAACTGTAAGCCCTTAAAATAAGACGTCGTCTGTGAGTTTTCATTTACTCCGCATATGGCTTGTAGCAGTGTGTTGCGTATATCGGCAAACACACTTTCTGAATTTGACAAAGAGTAACAGCAAACCTTTTCTCTTTTTTTTTGCAATCGATTTATGTTGAACTAGTCATATAATAACAAGATGATTACGAAACTATTTTCTTTCATTCCTCCCTACATCAATTGTATTGCCGTTGTTGAATTTTAAGAAATCAATGCAGTTGCTATAATATCCTATCAACACTTGTGATCCATTTCTTAGCACTGTAATTAACGCGTTCACACTGGTGCATCACGTACAGATTACTAGTCTTGCAACTTTCTAAGACGAAAACATTTTGAAACTTTATGTTCCTTCAAATTTCCATATACATCTTATAATGTTACACAATAACACGATTGCACATCTTATCCACCTCCTGTAGATACACTATAAAAATTATACGAGAAAAATTATGAATGTGAAATAATCAGTATGAATGCTCATTGCCTTGCCAGTGTTACACCTTGAACATAATTTTTTGCTAAACCATCAAGTACATTCAGACCGTCAACAATACGCTTCTGTGACGTCTATATCATCGTATATATGTTCATTCTGTTCAACCAGCTAATCTTTATAGTATGAATACAGTATGAATAATTCAAGTAGCAAACTATAAATACGAGGGTCATGGGCAGCATTGTAATTTTGTACAATCTTCTTTTTCCATAATAATTATTCACACAATGCACTTCATTCTGCCTGGTGTCGTTTAATCTGAAACTTTACCAGTTTACACCAGGCAATGATAGGCAAATTAAAAACCTCGCATTAACGCACTCAATATAGGTCGTACCAATGTCAAACCCTTACAACCCTCCATGCAAACATATATGTTGATATTGATAAACATGTTGCTTCTTCTTACCTGAAAGAAGAGAAGACCAAAAGCCCGCCCAGTTGACTTGACGTGGGATGAACATGTGATTATCTGTCACTTTCTCGGAAAGTGTTCCACAATGGCTTCTTCTATTTTTTTTTTGAGGGGGGGGGGGGGCGTGTTTAGCTTCCAAAAATGAATGAAGGCATCCCCTTCTTTTTTGCTCTTAGTTTCTTCGCAGTTAAATAAATTTATGTTTGACTAATTGACTAGAATTGTCTATATATAATTTTACTTTTCAGCCATGAAAGATCAATAGCGATAACCAAAGGTGCGTGTTTGCTGTAAAGAGTAGCTACCATTAAGTATGTTTATCATAAAATCAATAAATGAATGATAATAACAATAACAGTTGTGCAGTTAAATCACTTGTGACAACTGTGGATGGCCATTGTCCGTCTTTGTCTGTGTCTATGCCAAGCAAGCAATTCCATCTTTTCATTATAGGGTTATTTGCAGGAAAAGTTGCGTCGTGTATGGTACTTCATGCATTAAGTATAGACTGCGCAGCTTGTTAAGCCATCTTTGCATTCAAAGTACAGTGTACTGAAAGACACTGGAAGTAATGATCATGTGGTCGGATTACCCAAGAGGAGAGTTTTGCGATTTAACACTGTGTAACAGGTTGCACTGAACCCGCTGATTAATGTGCGTGATCATATTAAAGGACAAGTTTACCTTTATAAACATGTGGATCGAGTGAATGCAGCAATATTAGTAGAAGACATCAGTGAGAGTTTGAGGAAAATCGCACTATCCGTTCAAAAGTTATGAATTTTTGAAGTTTCTTCTCAGTCATTGCTTGATGAGAATACTACTACAGCTTGTGATGTCACATGTGTACAACGATATAAAGAAAACATAGGGAAAGTTCATCATATTTTCACATAACAAACATTCAACATTTCGCATAACAAAAGAACGCTTGACTTGCCTCTTTTTGAAGGCAGGGTAAAGAATATTACCCTTTAATGTCAGTGACAAGTCGAGGAAATGTGTACTTTTTTCGAAAAGTAAAATTTTGTGAAATTCTCTTTATATTTTACTTATATCCTTGTACGCATGTGACATCAAACACTGTAGTAGTGTTCTTATGCAGCAGGGATTGTGCAGATACTTTAAAAATTCATATAACTTTTGAACAGATTGTCTGATCTTTCCCAAACTTCCATTGAAGTGTTCTACTATCATTGTGCCATTCACTCAAGTCACAGATTTATGAAGGTAGACTTGTCCTTTAAGTTAAATTGAAAGATTTATTAATACATAATTTATTCTAACAGTTCTTGAACTGTATGGTATATAATGAAATTAGTGAAATGATGATGCCACAACTTGCAAAGTAAAGTTTGTACACTAATTCTTGAAATTTCCCCTTTTCAGACAAATTCATGCCACTACAGCAAATTCTGACATATCTAATTGAACATTGCTTTGAAGTTATTCAGCTATGAATACTGTTTACATTTTTAAGGTACAAAAAAATGAATATTGTCAACTTTTTCTACATGATCAATGAGGAACTGGGAGATTATGACATCGTTAGCTCACTTTTTTTTTCATTCACAGCAACTTTCCAGAAGTTTTATGCCATACTTTTAGCCTTTACCCGATTTCGATCAATTTTCACTATTGGGCCTGTATGACCTATAACTCTTCATTTTTATACTATTTTGAATTAGTCTTGAAAGCCTCGTATCAGAAATAATTGGAAAGACAATGCGTGTTACTACTTATTACAGTGTTTAAATGTAGAAAGATTCTCCTTGAAGCAGAATTAACAGAATGATTGACTGCATTCTTATTTGTTAATGAGTGAGCTGTGGTTATGTTTATAAAACTTCAAAATGTCTAAAAGGCCAAATATTGTTTTCATTTATTTCATCATAGGTATTAACACAAATAATACATAATCCGTTTAATGTAAAAATCAATTTATTTCTTACCTTACCTCTGAATAATTTTTGTGGGTTACTCTAGGAGAATTTTTTTCTGAATTCAAACTTTCACGTTCTTCAGTGAAGATCTATTCTTCCAATTAATAAACAGCAGATCCTTCAGCGTTGACCTGATAAGCGGCTGGCTCACCGCGTAGGAGATCGGGTTGAGAAGGCTGTTTCCGCTCGCCAACCAGGGGAAAAAAAGCATCACAGGCCTGGGTAGACCCTGCACGATAAGTACGGGATTGATGGAGTAGATCAAACCGATGATGCTTTGAGGTAACCAAGCAACCACGAATGACAGAACGATGAACAAGAGAGTTCGTGTCGCTTTCCGCATTTCGGCAGCCGACTCACGTGTCCCCTGCAAAAATGGAACAAGAAAGGGTATTCTGAAAATAATTTTGTCAAATACTTGGTTTTTTCTTTACATTGACAAAGAACTTAGCTTTGAACTTTCCTTGAATTGATTTAATTCATTCTTATTTCAACGATAACTAATAGTATAGTTTTATTGAAAATTCGAATTGATATTTCTTCGTTTATTCTTTTTTTATATTATACATTGAAAAAACAATATTTCCTGTTATATCATATTTTGACCAACTTAATATGTGTAATTAAGAACAAAGTTAGGCATTATATTTGGGCCTATGGGTCTGTGAAAACAAATGCAAACGATGCATTTTGCTGTTGTACGTTATCAAGATTGGAATATGTACTTTATTTATTGTAAAGAAGAAATATTGTAAACTGATTGTTTTTTTTTATATTTTGGTTGACGGTGAAAATAATACAATCAAGAAAATAAACTTATCGTATATTTGTGATTCAAAAGAACCACATTAATTTCATCTTCTTATTTCTTAAGGCCAAGCATTTTCTAAAATCCTTAATAGTTATTGACAGCTTAGAGTTTTCATAAAGGATGCTGAAATATATACCCCCGTCACACTAGAGGCGAAATGACCCGGAATGCTGTTGGAATAAATATTCTGGCCCATTCTTGTGGCCGGCCCGAATGTTTTGACCATGCTTAACACATTCGAGGAGCATTCGAAGTGGAAAAGTATCGATCTGCATTCGAATGGTATTCTAATTGGACTCTGATTGCATTCTAAATGTTCCTGAAGCATTCTACAGCATTTGAAACAATCTGACCTCTTGAGGGAGAATCGGTTTTGCACCTCAAATCCTGCCAGAAATTTTAGAATGCTCAAATGTGCAAACAATACATTTATTACCCCCAGTTAAATTCTTGTAAATAGTGAAAAGGTTAGTGTAAAGATTAGAGTTCAGGTTAGGGTTAGAGTTGCAATTAGGGTTGGGGTTAGGATTAGGTTCAGGATGAGGATTGGGGTTAGGGTCAAGGGAAGGGTCTGGGGTAATTGCCCAGGGGGTAATTGGCCTAGATACTCTCTTTCAAGGAGGTCTTGCTGGAGGACAGCAATCTGTAGCAAAGCACCATGGTCCAAGGGGTCCACACTCTATCATGATCGGGTTGAGACTGGTGAAAAAGCAAGATCCGTCACCATACTGACTCTCACTTGCGTATATTATAGGCATTATGCTTTACTCGAGTCACTTCTTTTATGTGACACTCAATACCCCAATGAGATAAAATCTGCAATCATTATGTCATGTTATACGAATCAATTTTTTTCTTGTTTTTTTTTCATCCATCATGTTTGGCTCTTCTTATTTTCTCGTATAGAGTAAGCTTCGTATTCTTATACCAGTAACCGAAACATGACGTTTTATTATTCCATTGATTTAACCATTCTACCATTGTTATACATAGTTTTGTCCTACGAAATATAGAGCTTTAAATTAGGCGGTAGCCTTATACATTGTGCCATAAATTGTAAGCTTCATCAAAGAATTTAGTGACATTTCTGTTGATTTATTTCACTGAATAGTTTATTCCAGCATTTATGGCATCTTTCGTCCGCAATTGCAAAAATATGCAATTTTTCTGTATTAAGATGTTATCTGCCCTGCTTTGGCAAGGGGAAGCGAGTCACAAAAGTGACATTTCTCGTAAAGAGCTAGGTGTGTCTGTTATTTACACTGATGTCGGTGGACTAACATGATGTCTTGTCTAACGTGTCCCTTAGTGGGATGATTGTTTCTGCACGAAATTTGGCCTGGAAGAGGAACTCATTATATGAAGTATGAAAACATCGATGACTCAAATTCGGATGGTATGTCACTTGCTTCCTTTTGCCAAGGCGGGGCAGTTATCTCCCCGTGCCTTAGATATACATGTTTTGCATGGCATCGCAACGAATGCTAAATTATTATGTGAATCTGCTATAGCTTGTGACTTTCCCCACATACCATCACATTCTGTACTTGGCGGATCTTCGTATGCGTACTCCTGATTTCCAACTGTGTAGGAATGCTGGAAATGTATTTGTGTTGTAAGCTATAATAGCCAGTAAAGGCTCGGTTGTATATTTTTGCAGTCTTTCCACTTATTTACAATATAAACGTGTATACTTATATATATATATATATATATATATATTTCTTTTTTTTCGGGGGGGGGGGGGTTGCTCTACTACAATTTAGTGAGGCTGGTACTTTACTATATCCACAAACATTTCCGACTTTACCACACTCATGACAGATTTCAGCCATTGTGAAACTTATCGTGTTTACTCAGGGCGCTCTGTACCTCATTCGTTAATTTTACTATTTCATACCCATATATTTGATTGTTAAACTGATTTCAAGTAGGCTACATTTATGATAATGAGCATTCGTTTATTTGAAATATTTGTATTTATACTTATCCTTTACAACCAAGTTGTCTCATGATTAACCATGCAAAGGTTCTGGCCATCTTATCTGATATTCTGCTTTAAACTACAACACAATGTTCACCCTTTCAACAACAAATGTAAAACTTTTAAAATTATATCCGGATATAGAGCCCGCGGCGTGAAGCTGTTTAGCAACGCACGTGCGAGGCCTGGAACAGGCATGTGTTGTGGTTTATTCAAGTTTCCCGCAGTTAACTATGTTGTTATCATTTGTAAAGGGCACCGTCCCTCCTTGTCCTTCTTTGCACTGCATTTTATCTTACCATTTTGTTAATCAAACAAAAAAGTATCGATATTCACATAACACTTACTCAGCCGATTCAAACAATATGAGATCATATTGTATTAGCAGTACTCATGTATTTGCCTTTAAGTATATTCCTACATAAAATCTGTTACCTATTGAAATTTAGATAATTCAAATTCCCTTTGCATTTTCTTTTGATTTGGATTTTCATTTTACTTTTTTTTCCCTTCCTGTCTGCCAAATTCTAAACGGTGTATGGTGGTGGCTGGCAGGAAGTGTGCACCGATGCTTTCTGTCATAGCGTATTATTATGTACTTTCTGAGGCGGATATTTTGTATTATTGCAGCGGTAGGGCAATGCTCTCTGCTGATAAGATCATGTGCATTCCTTCTTCTTTTGTCTATATTCTCCGCCGATCATCTTGTGTATGCATGTTTTTTATTTTATTTTGGAAGCCCACCGAGACACTCGTTGTATCTTCGTTCACCTGTTGTGTGTGTTCCTTGTTCTTCTCTCTCATCGTTATTGACCCTTCTAGCCCAATTCATTCTGCATTCTTTTACTCCCAGTTCCCTTCCTTCGCAACTATCCTCTATCTACTCAAGTCTTTACGCAACCCATGCACACTGTTATGTGCATCGATTATTTCCCGCGCCTTGTCACATTCCTTCTGCCGTGTCTGCTGGCTATTCTCCCATTGCATAATAACCTGGCATTCCTTCGTTACAGCGCTACTGTTTATGCAGGTTCATATCTTAGACAATTTCATCTTTCGTTATGGCTGATCTCTCGAATGCACCCTTTCATTCCGTGCCAAATGACGATTTTTTTGAACTGTATAGGCTCACAACATCCGAATCTGACTCAGTTGATGAGGCACCAGTAACACAAGCAACTCCTTATGACAACTTCGTTGCCGATAATCTTAATTCAGCAGTAAATGAACTGCCTTATGATCTTAGTAATGATTTAAATCTGAACACGTCATGTAATTATATAACAGTTAATCAATTCAAAGATATGTATTTTAATTTCTCTAAAGACACGTTTTCTCTGTTGCATTTTAACATAAGAAGTCTGAATAAACATTTTGATGAGTTAAAATTTTTATTAGAATCCGATGCGAGCCAATCACTCTCTATCATTGGACTTAGCGAAACCTGGTTGACTTCCACTACGGAAGATTCCTTTGCAATCGACGGATACAATATGTATGTTAGTAATAGATCGGACAGAAGTGGAGGCGGTGTTGCATTTTATGTATCAAGTATTTACAAATGTATTGTTCACAACGACATTTGTAGAATGGACAACACTGTTGAATCTCTTTTTGTAGAAATTTCTATCCCAGGATGTAGGAATGTGTTATTGGGTATAATATACAGACCTCCTAATTCGAATACTTTAGATTTTGTGACATATATTACAGACCTGGTAAAAAAACCCAGTTTTTAGAAATAAGGATTGCTTTTTACTTGGTGATTATAATATTGATTTGCTGAAATCTGGAAATGATTGTATCTCAAGCGAGTTTCTTGAGACATTTTTGTCTTCATCCTTTTTGCCACTCATTACTAAACCGACTCGCGTCACGGATCACTCTGCTACTTTAATTGACAATCTGTTTTGCAATATCTTACCTCTTCCCGATTCTTTTATAATTCTCTCAGATGTGACCGACCATTTCCCAATCATGACTCATTTTACTTTGAAAACTTTGGCTAATGATGCTAAACCTTCGGCTCCTTTATGCAAACGTAGAGTCTCATGTGAAAAGTTAGCCAGTTTTGATGCCGCTCTTGATAATGCTGATTGGTCACGAGTTTATGAAAATGATGAAGTTAATCTGTCTTTTGATAATTTTATGGAAATATTTAATTCTCTTTTGGATGATATTATTCCAAAGCAAAAAAGTAAAAAGGATTATAAAAAGACGCCTAGGTTACCGTGGATTTCAAAATCAATTCTTCGTTCAATTAATAGAAAAAATCGATTGTATTATAAATATAAAATGGAAAAAACTGAACGATCAAAGAATAAATATACATTATACAAAAACACATTAACTAGGATTTTACGTTTGGAAAAGAAAAGGTATTATTCTCAGCAGTTGTTGAAATTTAAGTTTGATATTAAAAATACTTGGAAAGTTTTAAAGCAGGCAATGAATATTCCGAACAAAAAAGCAGAAATAGATGAAATAAAGTGGGATGATGAAATAATTGATGACCCTGTTGATATTGCAAATGTTTTTAATTCTTATTTTTCAAAAATAGGTGAAACGCTTGCTCATGGTATTCCGGCTACAGAACAGAATTTTACTGAATTCTTAGGCCAGTGTAACCCCAACTCTATTTTTTTAACTCCAACAAACAGATATGAGATTATCGATATTGTATCCTCTTTAAAAAACAAACGTAGCTCCGGTTATGATGATATAGATAATTGTATCCTGAAGGGTGTTATATCATCAGTCGCAGATCCCTTGGCTCACATTTTTAATCTGTCAATTTCTAATGGTATGTTTCCTGATAAACTGAAATTGGCTAAAGTAATTCCAATATTTAAAAAAGGTAATAATCTGGATGTCAGTAATTATCGTCCAATCTCTTTATTATCTTCATTATCGAAAGCTTTAGAAAAAATAATATACACCAGAATTATCAAATTTTTAAATGTGCACAAAATATTCACAAATTCTCAGTTTGGTTTCCGAGAAAAACATAGTACCATCCATGCAGTTCTTCATTTTATTGATAAAGTCGTTAATGCAACTGACAATCATTCCCATTTAATTAGTATATTCTTGGACTTCTCCAAGGCCTTCGATACAATTAATCACAACATTTTACTCCACAAGTTATCGCACTACGGAATACGTGGGAAGGCCTTGGAGTGGTTCAAGACTTATTTAGCTGACAGAAAACAGTTTGTTTCAATTAAAGATAATAATTCAGTTATAAGAGATGTAAAGTGTGGTGTTCCACAGGGAAGTCTTTTAGGGCCGCTGCTATTCATAATATATATCAATGATTTTTCCTCTGTTTCAGAGGTACTTTCCTTTATACACTATGCTGATGACACCAGTGTTTTTCTTGCCCATAACGATATCGATGTTCTTGTTCAACAAGCTAATACAGAATTGAAAAAAGTGACCAACTGGGTCAGAGCTAACAAGTTGTCATTGAATGTTCAAAAAACAAAATATATGCTTTTCAGCAATACTGTTGATTCTTTGAATTCAGAAATAGTTCTGGATGATTGTAATTTAGAAAGTGTGTCATATTTCAAATTTCTTGGTATTTTTGTAGATAATAAACTTTCTTGGAAAATACATATTGATCATATTTGCAAAATCATCTCTCGAAATATAGGTGTTATGAACAGACTAAAATTTTATATTCCTGAAAAGACATTACTTGTGTTATACTCCTCTTTGATACTCCCTTACCTTCATTATGGAATTTTAGCTTGGGGCAATACACATCAGACGCTGCTGAATAGAGTGTTATTATTGCAAAAGAAAGCCCTCCGTATCATTTCCAATTCTCCCACTCGTTCACATACAAATGTATTGTTTAACTGTAATAAGCTACTAAAAATTAACGAATTATTTTTATACAACTTAGGCCAATTTATGTATATGTATGATAACAGTTTACTGCCACCTATCTTTGGTTCTATGTTCCAAAAAAATCAATCATTCCATAATTACCCCACCCGACGCTCTAACGAGTTTCATTTACCACTTCTTCGAACGATTTTAGCAAAGAATACACTTATTTACACTGGACCTAATTATTGGAATTCCCTGAACCACGATATAAAATCTGCTCCCTCTATCTACTCCTTTAAAAGGAGATTGAAGTTTTTTCTTTTGCAATCCTATAATGACGACCCCCTGAATCGGATTAGTTCATAGGCTTATTTTGTTTCCCGTCCGCAAAATCTTTATTGCCGTTTTTTTCATTATTGTTACCTTTGCCTTAGCTTTGATTATGATAAGATCTTCTTTAACTGATACCTTGCAGTTGAAGGGTTTGTTGTATATTCTTCTTTTCTTCTTCTTCTCTTTCTTCCTCTAACCTCCGATGATCGTTGTCTCTGTTGCTTACTCCTGTCTATTTTGTTACCTCTTCGTCGCGCTGTAGTCTTGTTTCCTGTCGTGTCGTCGAGTCAGTTTTCTTCCCTATAAGTAGTCTTGTTGCTGTCCCAGTCTTGTCTCATGCTCATTATTTCGTTTGTTATTGTTTTGTGTGTAACTGTTTGTCCGTCTGTCTCTTAGTGGGCTGCTAAACTTTTTATGCCAAACTTTTCGTGCTGCTTTGTTGCTATATTTAGTCAAATTTTGCATCGAGTTTTTAATACAAGAGGGGCCCACACTCTACAAGCATTGTCTTTTTAGTGGGTCCCTCCGTTTTTTCACACAGTGCATATTGACAATTCTTTCATTTTCGTTACTTCTGCAACAATTGCAATGTATTGATACTATTAGTTTTTCTCATTATTGTTGGTTTCTTTGTACGAATTTACATACATTGTATCTGTCACTCAAGAAAGTGAGATTTATGTCTGTATGATTTTATTGTGGAAAAACGAATAAATTCGAACTTGAACTTGAACTTGAACCATTTTACACGCTATCGGAGACCATTCCGGGGGTTCTTGACACACACAGGACATTCGTGTTGCATTCTAAGTGTATTCGAAGTTTTCGCGCTGCATTCTGTACTGTACTATATATTGTACTGTATTTGAGCGCCTTCCGACCATCAAACTTCGGGCAGCAATCGAATCGCGCTCGTGCGGCATTCCAAGTGCTTTCTAAAATTCTGACCGCATTCTAACAACATTCTGAATATTCCTACCGCGTTCCCACTACAGTATATTCGAGCAGCATTCGAGAGCTAATTCAATCGGAATGTGCAAGAATGATTTGAGAAGGGTTCGAAGTGAATTCCAAGTATTCAAACAGCATTCCTACCAAGCAGTTGCAATATGAATTTTCCTCCCGAATGTGGCGCGAATTTTGAAAATCCTTAATTCCGACCGGTTTTGTTTGATTCGTGCCGATTCCGAATTAGTGTGACGGGGGTATAACGCGGTCATGTCGGAACCAAGGAATGAAAAGTAACAATTAACGAAATCAAGCATACTAGTACTGTAAATGTTTATAAAAAAGGAGGATTAAGCTGATTTCTTACTTCCGGTTTCTTGTCGACATTTGTACCGGCTTTCTTGGTGCTCCTCCGTGCAACATCTTGTCCATACTGATTTGCTCCGACGGAATCGACGTCCATGTCGATGGTTGAATTATTCTGAGACGACGTTGTGGCGTCTTTCGGAAAATCTGTAACCACTTTACTGAGATTTTTCTTCACATCGAATTTCTTTTCGACAAATTTTGCACCCCGTGTCTTTCTGATCTTTAGAAATATGCGAAAGTAGAGGATGGAGATTAAAAAGAAGGGTAAGTAGAAGGTAACAACAACACCGAGTAAAGAGACTTCTGGTATTGCGTAGTACTTGTTAAGGCAGTGATGTCCGTTGTCAAAGTTGTCGATGAACTCCCAGGCTGTGATGAACATCATCCAGAAAGTAAAAGCAACAAGCCACGCCAGGGAGTTAAGAAACAAAGCTTTGCGTTTGCTGCGAGACGTGAAATGGTTGATGGGGTCGTAGGTTGCACGATGTCGGTCAGCGCAGATGATCACGACGACGAAATTAGAAGCACTGAGGAGTGACCGACTTATCCCAGTTACAATCTTACAAAGGTCCTGATTCAGGGGATAATAGCCGATGTGAGTATGGATAACGCTAATGATCAGGCGAAATCCAGAGAGGAGATCGAGAATGGATAGGTTGATGATGAAATAGTTGTTATAAGTGCGAAGTTTCTTGTTCACGCAAAAAGCTGCAAGATTTAGACAGTTTGCGACAATGATGCAAGCCGTATACAGGGAGGTCCAGAGGAGACCAAAAATTCCGGAAGATTTCGACCCTCCAGCTTTAGTGTACACTTCACCCCCGGTTGAATTGTCGAGAGCAGTTTCAACCCAAAATGTAGGGTATGTCTGCGTTGATGACATGGTCATCTCGCCTTGATTATTTAGTTGAGAGAGATTTTTCCGTCTCCGATCTAGAAAGGTCTCACTTCACCACAGTGTGAGGAAATGACAGAATCAAATCATATATCTATATCATGTCAGCTCCACAAACAAAAGATGAAATGCATCAACTCACATGCTTCGCATTTCACTTGACCTCGCAAAGTAACATGGTCTTCTGAAAGTATAGACTTACTAAAGTTATACACAAAGACCTGGGAAGTTCACTTCCTTGACAATAAATTGTAGAACTTGCTATGGAGTAAATGGAATGTCACTTAGAGACTCGTGGCGTAAGGGTGAGATAACAAAATTCATTAGAATTAATAAGAGTGGTAACCATCTCCTTCAATGAAAATCCTTTTCTATGAAGGTATGAGCTAGCTTACTTAAAGTCGTAACGCAGGAATCTAAAAAGTACTTTCGAAAAAGCTCGCACACTTGTTATTAACTGGTAAATTAGCCCTATCACGTGACTGAATATCATTGTGACGTGTTTCAAAGCCGTCAACATTTTCGTCTAGACAGACTTACAACCTTCCTTTATACAAAAACCAACATTATCGAACAGACAGTTGGAAAATGCTGTGCTGACCTAGGGAACTCCGAGATATCTCCTCTTGTGTTATTCTTCTTGAATGCACTTCCAGAAGGATTAAAGACCCCCTTATCATTAAAGTGCTTATCATGAACTTCGCTGTAGGCTAGGTAGGATTATCCACAACATTAGACATTGAATTTATGTTGGCATGTCATAATGAGACAGTATCATTTAGGAATAAGTTGCTTGTAACAAAGGATCCATAATGACCCTAGCTGTACCGTGCTGCCATTTGAAATAATAATGATAATCCTGTTTTTGTTTCGTTCCAAAAAAAAATAGTATTGGTAACACTTTTCGTTTTTGGTTTTGTTTGATTTAGGCATGTTAAGAGTCTGCGTTTAAACGAAAAGTGTAATGAACGAAAAAAAAAAGGAATTGCCTCTATTGATCAGGCAAACTATGGAACAGCAATCACACTCTTTCATGCACTTTCGTCTGTAATTTCCTTTTGTCAGAAATGACGACAAGTATCAGACTTAAGAAAATATCACCTCTCTTAATATTCTTCGTCTGCATCGAAAACCCCAGCATGAATTACTGGCCCAGGTTTTTTTTTTTTCTGTAAGAATAGAATTATATCAAGAGAGGAAAGGAAGCCACCGTTGCCATGCTGCTTCCTGCAGATACTGACGTTATCAACGGTTTCTAACAATGGCGTTTTTTCAAAGAGTGAGATCCTATCAATAAAAATAGATGGTAGGTATACGCCCTTGTGGAGTATAGAGACACACACTCAAGAAAGGAGAGAGAGGGGGACCGGATAGCAATAGGTTTGCCATTTTTCTGAGTGTTTTTAATTACAGGCTTTCCAGCTCTGTCCTTGACCTCAGAAAGCACAAGTGAATTAACGAAAAGAAAGAAGAATATCTCTTATGTGGAATTCTTAAAACCACCATGGCAAGGAGCACGGCTTGCTTTTCCATGCAGTTTTAATTCTATCTTGATTTCGTATGAGTTTATCACTCCCTTTCTTCCTGTGTGAAAAAAGCATTGCGGATGAAAATTGCTATGAAAATTGCGATACTGAATTCAAGGTTAGCCTGCTTGTGCAGTGACGGGGCGATCGTTAACGGCCCATTAACGACACTGTTCAAGCATGCTAACCTGGAAACATTGAACTGCACATTACTTGAATAATAACAACTGATTATGCATGAGACCATTCTGAAGTAAATAATTTTTACACAATAATAGATATATAATGTACTCTTAAATGACTCCCACAAGGAATGGAACAATCATCCCCAGCATTCCCACTGATTCCCACTGATCACTTACTAGCCATCCCCCTTAAACTGGAAACGATTCAAACTTAAACCCTGTTAAACAAAACTTGTTATTAAATTTTCAAATGTCTTAACTACGTGAGCAGTAAGACAAGTAAGAGGGTAAAGCATTCTTAATCACATTTTACCGTTCCTATGATACCTGATGTCCGAAGTGCTTTTTTAATAGCAAACACACGCCCTAATGGTTCTTGACGAAGAATTGAGATGAAAATGCAGAGATGCAGTTTGATTTGGATTTGATTTTTATATATTTCGACACGGCTAAAAGCCTCTTTTCAGGGAGGCCGTGCATAAGGATTAACAGAACTGAATCACGAATAAACAATATACCACGAGAATGAAAAGATGGTGCACATGTGTCAAGAGTACTGACGAACGTTCAGAATTACCAGCCATCTATTTCCTTTTCGGATTAACGAACCATCGAAAAATACTTCCTTCATTTTCGAATTAACAAACCTTCAAAATGACGACTCTTGCTCCATTTCCGGATCAATAAATATTCGGAATAGCGAACCTTTAGAGTAACAAACTGTCAGCCCTTGGATGACCGTGGCTGAAGTTTTACTTAAAGGCATCATTTACCATTTGCAGATAAAACAAAAACGCAGCATTAGCGCTTTAGAATAGTTCTAAAATGTGAGTTAAGCATAGAAACAACCACTGTAAAAATTTGAATCCGTATAATCGATGGTGTTGTTAAATACACAAAACGAGAACAATAGTTATAATAAAAATGTTTCCAGACCAAACCTTCTTCAGTTACGGTTTATTGAGAAAAAACCCTGATATCTCCTCAGACTTAAGGTTTTACCGCGAAAATTTTATATGGTAGGATGTTTTGTGATAAAACAGATCTATACATATGCATCAATATATCTTGAACTTTTTTGAAATCACTGCTCCAAAAGGTAAAGTGGACCTTTAATGAAGTGGCGGATACAGATGAGGCATGAGAACGGTTGAGCGCGCTGTAATAAGCTAATAGGGATCTTTAGATTTTCGCGACGGGGACGATCAGAGGGGAAAAAAAAAAACGTATTCTGCGCACGCGCAAAATCGCGTATCAAAGTCGATCTATTATAGCTCGCGTCGTCTGAGTTTTCACTATGCGTTCTTATGGTATTTTTACGTCCGCTGAATTCACGACGTTGATAGCTACTTCACGCAGCAATCATATGGGGACGCCATTTTATTTTTTATAGGTTGCGCCTCAGCGTAATCTAAAGCTGTTTTTTTTTTTTAATACGACGCAGGAAAGAGGAGAACGTCCAGCACAAGCGTCGCCGCTAATCTAAAGCTCCCTAATGTCAGGGAAAGACGTGTACAAGGGAGAAAAAAATCTTTTTAAACCTCTCTGTCATCACGTACGATTTGACATTCAAGGCAAGCATTCATGGAGCATTCATCTTTATGCTTTCAGTGAGATGATAAATCCATTGGTGTCTGTTTTGAGCTTTTGAGAATTTGCCACCAGGTCCCTATTACAATGATGATGAACTGGGTAATCTTCCTCTTAGAGTATAATGAATGTAAAGTATTAATGTTCAATAATTGACACAGAAACGGCGATACAGAGGGCGCTATTTTGTGGCTAATGAAGGGTCTGGCTAACTGGTGTTACAGTCCCTGTATGAAGGGACTCTAGCTGATATTATACGGCTAGTAAAGTGGAGCTGCAGCTGAAATCACGGGAGAGAGTAGAAAACACCCCCCCCCCCCGAAAAATACCCGTGATATGTGGAAAAGTGGTTATTGAAATGTTGACAATTCCATGAGAATTATAGTATGTAGAAGTGTTGATTTTTTATGATATGTACGCATATAATACTATATTCCAACTGACACAGAAAAATCTCTTAATTTGGGTTCCACCAATGCTCACTATGTGACAGCCATTAGATAAAGTTCAAGTGATATACAGGAGTTTTACAATACTAGTTAATAAAAACAGTTTAAAAAATAATTATTAAGTTTATGCAATAGAAGTTATATTAGATAAAGTTCACGTGATAAAACGTGGTTTTACAATACTGGTTGATAAACAGAGTTTGAAAAATACTTAATAAGTTTATACACTATAAGTTATATGATTGGATTAAGTTCGCGTGATAAAACGTGGTTTTACAATACCGGATGATAAATAGAATTTGAAAAATACTTATTAAGTTTATACAATAAAAGTTGTATAATTAGATAAAGTTCACGTGATAAAACGTGGTTTTACAATGCTGGTCGATAAACAGAGTTGAAAAATACTTATTAAGTTTATACAATAAAAGTTTTATAATTTGATTAAGTTCACGTGATAAAACGGGGTTTTACAATACTGGTTTTATAAATAGAGTTTGAAGAATACTTATTAAGTTTATACAATAAAAGTTATATAATTACATAAAGTTCACGTGATAAAACGTGGTTTTACAATACTGGTTTGATAAATAGAGTTTGAAAAATACTTATTAAGTTTATACAATAAAAGTTATATAATTAGATAAAGTTCACGTGATAAAACGTGGTTTTACAATACTGGTTGATAAACAGAGTTTAAAAAATGCTCATCAACTTTATACAATATAAACATTGATGAAATTAAACATATCTCCACTGCTTGTGAGACACTACTTAAGGAAATAGGTAAAGAAGAGGTCTTTGTTATTAATATTTTGATTAGATCAATGCCCAAATTACACAAGATAAAGCTCCGTTACCAGTTGTGGACATTGCGTACAAGTAGATGGAATAATAAATACAAAAGACTGAAGTAAAGTAATTATAAAGTAAAGAAAGCATTCTAGTTATTACAGTGGAATGATTCCAATATGATTATGCACTATGAACAACAAAAGCTCCCAAGGAATGATGTCAAAAGTATGTTTTAGCAAAGTATTACAAAACGAAGAGTTAAAGTATAGAGTTAGTCTCAAGTGTTGGGATTTGAGGCCTTGACCAATGCATAACTTCTCCCAATTTTTGATGCCTACTGTTGAATTATTCTTTAATATCAATCAGCGACACGGAATTCTACTTTTGTTTTTTAACGATCACAAGATGTTTTGTTCGTACATTTAAATCGTGGTTTTGAAATCAATGCAGATCCAGTCTAAAATGAAATACTAATGATTCTTTAAACCAGGAATATGCCAGGATTTCTCGTAAGGATCGACTAAAATGTATATTTACAAAACTAGTCAACAAATGCATTCCTTAGATTATGTTAAACAAGATTTAAAAAGAGGCAAATATTATCTTACATTGCGAAAATGACAAAAGGTAGTCAAATTCTGGGTTAGATTAGATTTTAAGGGAATACATTTGAATTGGAAACTATCTGCAACGGTTGAGTTTTAGTTCATCACAAATAGATGCCAAAAAAAGGATGAAAATGTGCGAAACGTCGAACGTTCATATTTCGGAGGTCTAGGAAAGTCTGATCTGCAGTCTTTCAGGATAAAGATAACACAGATCTCCCCACTGTGCGATCGATGGATAGTCACATTAGCATGACCCTGAAAATCCATGTCATCAAGAAACATAGTCTAGTCGCTTTTCAGGTTTTGATGTAAGCACGTACATGTATCCTTTCAAATGTTTGCCATATTTGCCTCGACTCCGAATACAAATGACCCTTGGTTAGATACCTGTAATTGACACATTTGATCACCAACGGAGACAGCGTAGATTTTTTTTCCCGTTTCATTTTTCTGTCACTCATTTTGTTAAAATATATGTTGAGTACGGAAATAATGAAAGGGCAAATGTTTTGTGATAGAATTTACAAGTGAAGGGGGAAATCTTTATCAAGTTGCCTGCAACAAGTTCAAATGAAAGCCCTTACAAAATCAAAGACAACACATTTCTTATGCAATTAGGGTCCTCGGAAATAATTGTATAAATCCCACTTGTACATCAAATATGATTGTTTCCAAAAAGTTATTTGTTGAATACGATATTCTTTCAAAGAATCGTAAGAAAAATATAATATCATATACTCTTTATACCATTGAATATGTAAGGTAAATCGTACAAGATCGAAACAGGAAATGATTGCGAAGACAGTGCGTGCAACAACTCATGTTTGAACATCGAAAATATTCTAACTAGAAGGTGTCAATTATGCTTTTAAACAGAATCAATGAATTCACTACATGCTCTTTATTTCTTTACTAGTAAATTGTGATTATGTTTCGAAGACTTCAAATGTCTAAAATGTATGATATTATCGTTTACATTTTTTAACGTTGTTATTTAGTGCACAGATATTCATGTCTTCAAGTTAAAGATTTCTTTTAATTGTCCTGGATAATATTTCCTTTTGAATACTCTATTATGATTTGCTGCAGTGCTACATTTTCCTGGATTCAAGAGTTTACTTTCTTCGGTGGAGATCTTTCCTTGCAATGATTGAAAAGCATGTTCTTCAGTGTTGACCTTAGAAGCGGCTGGCTCACTGCGTAGGAGATCGGGTTCAGAAGGCTGTTTCCGGTTGCCAACCAGGTGAAAAAAAGCATCCAAGCCCGGGGTAGGCCCTGCACGATAAGCTGAGGCTTGACGGAATAGATCAAACCGATGATGCTCTGAGGTAACCAGGCAACAACGAAAGACAGCACGATGAACAAGAGGGTTCGTGTCGCTTTCCGCATTTCGGCAGCCGACTCGCGCTTTGATTTGAAATAGAGAAAAAGAAAAAGGCAGTTTGAAAAATAATACTTGGTCTTTTAACACTGACAAAGAACCTTTCATGATTTCATGATTCATTCTTATTCTAACCAAAAGTAATAGCTTAGTTTTATTGAAAATTAGAATTAATTTAATCGATATTCGTTACATTCAAGCAATCTTTCCTGTCATAATTATCATTCGTGCCAACTTAACTTTTTTTTTTTATTTCGAACAAAATTAGGTTTTGTATCTGTAGGTCTGTATAAACATTATACAAAAGATGCCTTTTGCTGTTGTCCTTTATCAAGATTGGAACATATTGCAAAATGTAAAGAAGATACTCATTGTATCGTTTTTATATTTTCGTTGATGGTGAAAATAATAAAAAAGAGAGAATATCAAATTGTCGTATATTTGGGATTCTGTTGAAGCACACAAATTTCAGTTTCTTGTTTCCAAAGGCCAAGCATTTAAAAAAAAATCCTCAATAGTCATTGGCAGCTTAGAGTTTCCAAAAAAAAATATTTGTGTTGTCTAAACGTGACTTGGGCTTATCGTAACCAGAAAAAGAAAGGTGACAACATTTGCGAAATCAAGCATATAGGCCTACTGAAAATACTTATTGAAAGGGATAAAGCTGATTGCTTACATTCGGTTTCTTGTCGACATTTGAACCGGCTTTCTTGGTGTTCCTCCGTGCAAAATCTTGTCCAAATTCTTTTTCTCCCAAAGACTCAACGTCCATGTCGATGGTTGAATTATTCTGAGACGACGTTGTGGCGTCCTTCGGAATATTTGTGGAAACTATACTGAGATTATTCTTCACATCGAATTTCTTTTCGACAAGTTTCCCACCCCGTGTCTTTCTGATCTTTAGAAATATACGAAGGTAGAGAAAGGTAATGAAAAAGAAAGGCAGATAGAAGATGATAACGACATTGACTACGGAAACTCCTGGTATTGTGGAATATTTATTAACGCAGTGACGTCCGTTGTCAAAGTTGTCGATGAACTCCCAGGCTGTGATGAACATCATCCAGAAAGCAAAAGCAACAAGCCAGGCCAGGGAGTTAAGAAACAAAGCCTTACGTTTGCTGCGAGTCATGAAATGGTTGATGGGATCATAAGTCGCACGATGTCGGTCTGCGCAGATGATCACGACGACGAAATTAGAAGCGCTGAGGACTGACCGACTTATCCCATTCATAATCTTACAAAGATCCTGGTTCAGGGGATAGTAGCCGATGTGGGTATGGAGTACGCTAATGATCAGGCGAAAACCAGATAGGAGATCGAGAATGGATAGGTTGATGATGAAGTAGTTGTTGTAAGTGCGAAGCTTTTTGTTCACGCAAAAAGCTGTGAGAGTGAAAAGATTTGCGACAATAATGCAAGCCGTAAACAGGGAGGTCCACAGAAGACCAAATACGCTAGAAGAATTGGACCTCCCAGATTCTGTGTACACTTCACTCCCAGTTGTATTGTCGAGAGCAGTTTCATCCCAAAACGTAGGGTATGTTTGCACTGATACTGTGGTCATTTTTACCTAGATTGTTATGTCGAGGTGGATTATCTGACTCCTTTCTAGAAAGACTTCACTTTACTAATGATAGAAATCCACAGAGTTAAATCACATATATATATCTATCGTGTCAGCTCTACAAACAAAGGGACAAATGCGTCAACTTCAAATTTTAAATAGCAATTCATCAACAGTCTTGACGCCAAATGCCGTGGTCTCCTGGGAGTATTCTTACCAATGCTAGAGAGAGATGCGAGAAGTTCACTTCCTGACATTGAAGTGTAAAACTCGCTAGAGTGGGTATGAAATGTCCCCATATTATAAAGACACGTGGTACAAGGTTGAGATGACAATTTCATCAAACACGATTAAAGTGGTACTTCCGCTGCAAATTCTCTCTGTTGGATCTAACTTACACAAGGTCAGTACAGGATTCTAAAAACAAAAGTCTACAAAGCTCGCACTCTATTTTCCGGTAGAACACGTTAGTGAATGTCATTGTGACGTGTTTCGAGGCCGCCTTCACATTGCGTCTGCACAGACTTTAACCTCCTTTATACCAAGACCAATATTAACGAAACGAAGACATTGTGGAATCTGACCTGGTGGTCCAGGGAGTTCCGAGATATTCTCTTTCCGCTCTGTTCGTTTGTTTAGTGTTTGTTTGTTTGGGTTTGTGTTCTTGTTGCTGTTGTTGTTGGTGGTGGTGGTGATGTCAGTGATGACATTTTTGGTTTTATTTTTTATTTCATTTTTTTTTTTTTTTTTGCTTGACAAATTATGCACTTGTTTGGAATAGCTTTGTCTACAACATTAGAGGGACCGCGGGGCATTTTC
This sequence comes from Diadema antillarum, assembly GCF_040938485.1. Lineage (NCBI taxonomy): Eukaryota > Metazoa > Echinodermata > Echinoidea > Diadematoida > Diadematidae > Diadema > Diadema antillarum. Next base: position 1,142,429 of record NW_027270925.1, on the reverse strand, counting down.
TAAAGTGGATGGGGAGGGGCAGTTGTAGATCAACAGTTCTTTATTTTTCAATTCCTTTTCCATTTTTTCCCAAATCCAAAGAAGGGTGCGGAGGGGGGGGGGGGGGGACTGCAACCGCCCATCCAGCCCCTTCCCCGTTCCGCGGCCCATTCATCAATCATTGACTGTTTGATGATATGTCATAAAATGAGATTATTACATCATTACATTTATTACATGAGTTTCTTTGCAAGAGCCACACTCAGCTTGTTTCCGTCGAGACGTCATTTAAGATAATAGTGACAAGTTTGATACATGTATTATAACTTATAACAAAGTTGAATACAAGACATTTTTTTTACAGTAAAGCACTCCTTGTTTTCTTTGACTTTGGAGGCTGCATATAAACTTAAAATGCTTGGTATCCATCAAATCAAGCATTGTGTGGAATCTTCGGCTTAAATCTTGTTTGCTTGTACAGGTTCACTCTCAACAATAATGATCAATAAAGGAAAAATGGACTTGCCTCTATTGAACAAGAATGAGATGGAGGAGAGATCATACTCTTTCACACACTTTTCTCCATAGCTCCTTTTGTCAAAAGTGACAAAGAGGATCAGATTGAAGAAAAAATATCACCTCTTTTAATGTGCTGCGGCTACATTAGATATTGCAAAAGAGCAGCATGAATCACTGGCCAAGGTTTTTCTTATTTGAATAGCATTATGCGCAACAACAACAACAGCAGTAGCAAAAATAAGAAATTAAGCAACAACAACAACAACAAAACCGGCTGAGAAAGCACCGTCGCCTTTGCTCCTGCAAAATGTTGAAGTTATAAGTGATTTCTAGCTAAAAGCTTGTTTGCGCACGAAAGAGATATATCATACTCAAGAAAATGAAGGAAATGGGGACCGGATGGCTTTCATATTTATGTGTGGGTGTTTTTTAATGATAGACCTTACAGCACTCTATCCAAGGTTCCATTATAGTTATGACCTATGAAGGGATAACAAATAGAATAAAAGAAATCCTTTCATATTTTGAACTCTCAAACCATTTGCGTAAGCGGCATGACTTGTTTGTTATGGCAGTTTTAATTCTCCTTCCCTTCTCCTTCCTCTTTTCTGGTTCATCTTTCTCCTCCCACCGACTTCCGAAACCTCTTTTTTATTCTTCTTCTTTTTTTTCTGGCTCTATTCCTCCTAACAACGTCTGTCCCTATCTCCCATCCGCCCGTATCCATTAGTGCCGCCTCAACTCCGCGCTCACCGCTGTCCTTCAACACTCGCGCCTTGCCTTTCTTTATATACACTCGTCCTTTGTCGCTTCCCTTCTTAACTCTCCTTTCTGCTGTCTTCTTTTGCCGAACAAGAGTCCTTTCAAGGACTACATTCACATGGAGCTACCGCAAATCTTTTCCCCTCTATTCCTTTATCAATTCATATTTTTGTTTTTTTGTTTTTATTTATCAGAAGTACGTCCTTTTCGGTGTTGAGAGCTATTCTTCCAAGGCACGCTGTCAATTCAAAATCAAAGAACAAAATACATGATTACCAGACTGTGCAGACTATCTTTATGAAGTTGAATGATATGAAAATGACAGGTAGAAAACAATAAGCTGACAACAAAGGGGTACATGCCAAGAATTGTCAAATTGATTACAACAATAATCAACTTTGGTAATACCACTCGGGTAGGTGTCTATGGGAAACGTGTGATATAACGAAATCAGCTCATCCTCAACGGGTTACATACATATAAACAAAGAAAACAAATGCCTTCAATTCGTGTTGATAATCATGAATGGAACAGATAGCAACACACATCAGGCGTTTGGTGTCAGAAGGACTCATTAGGGAGTTTTGAAGTAGATTTGATTCAAAGTTACCTCCTGCTTTAATATTGTAGCTTGCTATGAAGTATTCTCAAATGCGGTTAATGAGTAGTAAGACGAATATAGGGAAGGATTCTTTGTCACATTGTAACGTTTCTATACCTGATCCGATACCTGATTTTTTGCGCAGATGAAAACAAAATAAGAAGAAAATATTGCTAAACAGAATATCCAACGATGGAGAAGCGAATTATAACTGGCCCCTCACAACCTTTTTTTCTTGCTTGTTTTTAGATGTGTGTGTGTGCGTCTGCGTTTATGTGTATGCGTGTGTGTGTGTGTGTGTGTGTGTGTGTGTGTGTGTGTATCTGGATTTCATCCTTATATAGTGTACATAAGATTTACGTTATTTTGTTCAATGTTTGTGTATAATGCAGTTTGTCTTTGTATGATGCTTTGTTCTTGTTTCCGTGAACGTTTCTGTTTCTGTGATATGAAATTGAACAAAATTCGAATAAAGAATTATTACAAAAGAGGGTGAAGGGACTGCGGGAAGATGGGGGGGGGGGGGGGGGGGTCAAGGGTTAATAGTAACCCGACGGATTGTGGTTGTGATGGACAAAAGGGAAGGAGAACAAATTACGTGTTAATCATGCACTCCTTGGGACAATTAGCACTGCGTTGCTGCTATTTTTCCTAAGCATGAGGAGACATCACAAATGATGACATGAACAATCCTCCTATATCATAGGATGATTATTGGGGAGCACACCACAGGGAAACCCTGACTTCTTGGTCTCTGTTTTTGTTTGTTTTGTTGTTGTTTTATCATTCTTCTGTATTGTCTATTCTAAATGCCTAAGGAATGTCACTGCTAATAATGATGATACTCATGATGATAATGATGATGGTGGTGATTATGATGGTAATAATAATAATAATAATAATTACAATACTACTGATAATAATAATAACAATAATGATCATAATAATTGCATTTATAAGGCGGTATATATTGGTGTTTCTAATATCACAAAAAGACTAAAATTCGAAATAACAGAACAGTGCAAAACCAAAATTACAATCACACAATGATAATGATAATGAAAATGATAACAAGAAGAAAAAGAAGAAGAAGAAGAAGAAGAAAAATAAGAATAATGTAATATAAAGTGTTAATCTTTAAGTGACTCGGTAACGGGGGCACAGAGGGCGCTAAGTATGTGGCTGATGCCATAGCTCTTAAAGTGGTATTTTTAGAGCTGAAACAACTCAAAGAGTGAAAATAGAATACCACTGACATAAGAAAACGTAACTGTATATAGCAGTGTTTTCGATTCCATACGAGTCAGCATGTAGGACCTAGATGTGTTTGTCTTCTGCAAATGATTTAATTTCTTCATTATTAACTCTATAAGTGCTGACTGGCACATAAATCTCCACAGTATTGGACACACTGTCCAAGGTCCCTGGCACAGAAAGGGTTAATAGAGCATCCCATTACGAGACAACAAAAAGGTTTGTGATGTGTGCAACAAAACCTTTTGATGTTTTAACCAAGGAGCTACTATGTAGTAGCTCCATAGTTTGACCTTTAGACTAAGGTTGTTATCATTCGCTGCTGAAAGGGAAACTGCATCAAAGAGTGTTGTATTGCATGCACAATAGATTATACATGTACATTAATTTTTATACATGTGCTTCATTTCGACCACTTCTGCTTCTTTTTTACTACAATGTGTAATGACTACAAGGTCCTCAAATATTGTACAGTCGCTTCATTTCACAATGCTCTGTTTACCTTATCTGTTATCAAAGGAAGTGAAACATATATTTTTTGTCGAAAAAATGAAAAAAACAACAACTTTGAATTGAACTGAATTGCGTCAGACATCAGCTGGTATAGCAACTTAGTTCTGTGATATCAACAAAAAGACGGAGAGACGTTCTTTATTCCGAAGGTTTCTTAATGTTGAAATGAAATTATTTCCGTTAACGTTATCACTTATAATTTCACGATAGAAAGTTAATACTGTCCTTCTACGTTCTACTTTTTTATGTGGCACCTTGGAATAAGTTTTTGAAAGTAGCAAGAATAATACAAAATATATGTTTTCATAAAATCATCAATGCCTAGAGAAGATGCTTGCTCTTAGCTGCAGAAAGTTAATTAAGTTTTCCCCCAAGAGCATCCTCGTTGGATAATGGGTGCAATAGTATGAAAATTGAATTCAGTCATAGGTCAGGGGCAATTTCTTCAGTTTCCAAGCAACGACTCTGCATTGTCGCTTCTGATACATCAAGGTTACATAATGTTTTGTACGGATATGGAGAGGTTGGGCGCATCGATGAAAGTGGATATTCCACCGCTCAGCCCCCATAACAAATTGTACTTTTCTTACGTAACATGTTGTTTTCTTTACCGTATTTGATAATGGCTCACTATTTGGTACCATGTAGCAAGCCAAACCGGTGTGAAAGTGTTGCAAGTAACCATTCTTGTCCAACCAACACCTGGTAAAGAATTAAAAAAAAATGAGACCAAGCGTTCGTACATAAATAACGTGCAGCAGTTTTATTTCTCGAAATGTAACTGGCATGATGAGGTAAATAAGGCGCAGACTACATCCCGGTTGCATGGGAAGACAAAGCAGTTTGAAAAAAAAAGATTAAATTAGTGTATGTATATGTATATATACACTGTAAAAACATCGGTGTTAGATTTAACACCACGGGTGTTAAATCTAACACCGGTCAAACTTCAATAAAGGACCACACCCACAGGTGTTGAAAATGCACTGTGATGGTGTTGAAAAGTGTTCACCTGACACTTCGTGGTGTTAATTTGACACTGTACCTGGTGTTATTTTGACACTGTACTGGTGTTAATCAAAAAAATGACACCACATAGTGTTGATTTGATATTTGTTGGTGTTGATATCAATGGTTTAACACCCGTCCAGCTTCATTGAGACCACACCAGCTGGTGTTACTGTGGTGTAAATTTATTTTCGCATTTTTTCAAAAATCTAGTATTTTAATGTAAAATTCTTGATCGTCTTGTTTAAATTAAAAATCAACAAGAAGTGCAGTTACTAAGAAACTCTTCAAAAACAGTTTAAAATTTGGAAATGACACCAGGAGGTGTTAATTTAGCACCATAAATGAGCACCGAAAATTTAACACCAACTCGGTGTTCACTATTTAACACCGCACTTTTTGCAGTGTATATATATATATATATATATATATATATATATGATTGTATATATATATATATATATATTTATTTATTTATTCATTTATACATCCTCGAGCCTTTCCTGTTTTTGGTTTCAACAATAGTCGGAAACTGTCCAAGAGTATCATCACAAATAATCAAACTAGAATGAAAGAGCCTTGCATTGATACACAAGTAAAATACCTATGTCACCAGGTGCGCGGAGAACCATTTGGTATGGTGACATGGCTTAGGGACTTGGCTCTTGGAAATCAGATTTTTCGTTCAACTAGTGCTCAGCGCGGACACGTTTGAACAAGATTATCTACCAAGTATGACCCATTGATTCCCAACAAAATGGGTACATAATTTTGCTGATTAGTGAAGCAATTTATGGTAGCCAGTGCTTTACACGGAACAAGCAACCCTTAATAGGTTAACGCATGTCGTACTCTTCATCTACATTAATGAATGTCCAGCATTTTGAGAGCAATCGGTTGTGATTGTGTGTGTGCGTGTGTGTGTGTTTGTGCGTGTGTGTGTGTGTGTGTGTGTGTGTGTGTGTGTGTGAGTAGTTCCTGTTTACAAGTTCATTCATGATTTTGTGTGAAGTCGGTTTTAAGAGGTAGATTTTCCTCACCTTTTGTTGCCAGTTTGATACCTATGAAATACATCGGAGAAAACAATTTCACTCAAAATAATGCTTAATTCATGGGTATTTACAAATGAGAAGTAAAATGATAAGTGTATTGGGTGGACACATACATCATATTATATTCACGAAACGTTTTTGAGCTGAAGAACAATGTCGCCAAGTCAAAATTACCTGCCAACAATAGATGCCAAGTTTCCGATGTTGGGCTCGTAGTAACCGTGGACAGTGTTAAAAAGTCAGCGATAGATGGCGCCTTAGAGCCTAACATTGGTTCGCTAGATTGAATTGCCAGATTCTTCAACAATCTGTTTACCGCCGCCCCTTTTCTCCCCTGGATGATATAGCTTACTGTAATACAGTTCGCGAACTGACCCTCCCTGCAAGTTTTTTACCAGGGGTTATTTCAATTCGTTCTATAGCCGAGTTGGAGTCTCGAGTTGTGCCGAGCTGCGCGAGTTTGAACTCGCGAGAACTCGCGTGAACTCGCGTGAAATTTGTCAATTTTAATGAGCTGCGCATGAGTGATCTACAAGACAACATCGAGTTTACTACGATAGCTGTACGAGTGATCCGAGTGACGTCTTTTCTCCCATTTTCTTCTACTGGGACCTGGGACCCATTTCATAAAAAGTTGATATGATCACAACTCTTGGTGGAATGTCAATTGTCATGGCAACAACAAGAATCCAGCTTCCTGATTAGTTGTTGGTATTGGAAGTTGCCATTCCAGCAAGAGTTGCTATCCCAACATCTTTTATGAAATGGGGCCCTGGTCTTGTTGGTCTTGTTTAAAGGCATCGTTTTCTGACTCCCTCTGTAGGTCATCACGGGTGATCTCTTCTGTTTCTGCTGTCTCTTCCTGCTCTTCTACCTCTACTTCTACCATTGCTTGATTGATCTCCATTTCCTTCTATGGTTTTTTCTTGAATTTCATGAGCCGCGAGGCATGTTTTCTGTCTAAATTTTTACGTAGTTCTAGAAATGTAATGGCAATGACCTATTAGGATTGAATGATTGTCTCCTGCCGTGAAAACGTTGGGAAAATGTGAATAATTCCATATTAATAGGTCAGTGCAATGTACTCTGAATAAGCTACAAAACTTGTTCTAAGTCGCAGAGCTCGATCTAAACTCGCGCCTTACTCGAGGGCAATTAAAGCAAGGTTCCCACTTAGCCGAGTTGGAGTCTCGAGTTGTGCCAAGCTGCGCGAGTTTGAACTCGCGAGAACTCGCGTGAACTCGCGTGAAATTTGTCAATTTTAATGAGCTGCGCTGGAGCGATCTACGAGACAACATCGAGTTTACTACGATAGCTGTACGAGTGATCCGAGCGTGATACGAGTCACACCGATCTTGGTGTGAGTTGTGATGACCTGTGTACTACTTAAACCGAGTTTTCATCGAGTTGTAAAGAGCTTGTTACGAGCCCGTTACGAGCTCGTTAGGAGTTTGCGCAATGCTGTTCGGTTTGGCCTCCAGTGGGTCTTTTCTCCCATTGTCTTATTGATAGGTCAGTGCAATGTACTCTGAATAAGCTAATACAAAACTCGTTGTAAGTCGCAGAGCTCGACCTAAACTCGCGCCTTATTCGAGGGCATTCCCCCTTCCACATACTGGTAGTAGAGTCGTAGTGCTCGTATCGCACTCTTCAAAACTCGAGCAGAACTCGCGTATAACCTTGAAGGTGGCGAGTTACGAAGAGTTCATCGCGAGCTTCGTACGAGTATTGAGAGTTTGTTACGAGTAGTACGAGTATATTACGAGTTTAAAAGAGTTCAGAACGAGTTACTTCGAGTTAGGGAAAATTTTGAACATGTCCAAAAATGTTTGAACCACTCGCGAGTCCACGGGGAGATTTGCAGATTCACTACGTGTTATGCGAGTTGTCGCGAGTTATCCCAAGTTACATGAAGAGCTTTACACGAGTTATTGCGAGTGCCCCTTTGAGGCAACTTGCCACAACTCGCCAAAGCTCGGCACCGTAACTCGGCTAAGTGGGAACCCTGCTTAGCAAACGATGCTTGGGAATCAATATTTTATGGGATATAAACAAATAGGAAATGGAAGGAACTAACGAGATGTATATAAATGAGCCGGAATGAAGTTAAAGTGCAGGGAACTACCTTTTTTTTTTTTTAGTGAGTAAAGGAAGTCATTTGCAGAAGACCGGGAAGCAAATGCAGAAGTAAACATGAAAGAAGCAAGAAAGGAAGAGAGAGAGAGAGAGAGAGAAAGGGAAAGAGGAGGCAAAAGGTTGAGTGCACTGATTATTTCATTACAAAGAGTAAATGGGGAGGGGGAAGGGGAGCAACTTTGAATTTTTAAACTTTAATATATGACATGATTTCTGAAAAAAATGTGTACTGAACGCAATACAGAAAGTTGGGTGAGGCTCTTTTCAAAGCGTTAATGTAGTATGGACGTATAATTATTACTATGTTCTCTTGATTGAGATTCACGACATACACCGATATATAAAGACTTAATTTAACACTTTTCCTGGATATAAGACACAATTTGAGGAATAAAGGAACATACGTTAACAGAAGCTGATTTATGCTCCATTCATTACTTTCCCTTTTGTTTTTTTTCTATACATTTTTAAAAACTTTTTCTGTCATCAGCGATAAAACGCGATGTCGGACACATCATGTGAAATCAAGAGTAAAACCAACGCTGGAGTTTTACCGCAGTCAGAATGTCGTATAAGGGACCCAATAAACCAAGCCCTCACATCAAACCCCCCCCCCCCCCACACACACACACCTTTTTTAACTCTTAAAAAAGGATCTGCGAAATACAGTTCTACTCGGAGATTCTTCTAATCAGAGCGGCCAGGAAGGGGGGGGGGGTAAAAAAACACTGAAAAAAAAACAAAGAAAGGAGTTTCTTTTAAAGAGAGAAAATGACGGAAACGATGAAGATTGATCTGGGTATGAATTACTTTAATGCACTTTGATGGATATAAACGGTCGATTTGTTATGAATTAAAAAAAAACATTCTTAATCCTCTTCCTAATCTATTTAAATTCTAAAATTATGTACCCAGATAAACTAATTTAAAGATGTTTTATAAAGAAGTAAAGCTTAATAGATGTTGATTTCCACATATCTGATGAAGATACATATAAAGTTTGAGAGCGTGCGAAAGATTTACTGTCTTGTCCTGACTTACTTCATTTATGTACTTACGTGTTACCTTGCTGATTATTTTACAAGAGCTAAAAAAACAACAGATGACTCAGCAAGCATGTACAGAAGAAGAGGAAAACATTTACAGTTTGATAAGCCTAACGTGTAGCTTACTCTCAAATTCAGTAACTGATGAAAAAGAAAAGTAATCAAACTGCCAAGGCGAAGAAGCTGAACGACACCAACAAACTGGCTTTTTATGTACAGAGGCAGTGAAGATTTAAATGGCTTCAGGGGATCGTATAGTTTTGGTTGAGGCCTAATTTCAGGTTTCTAGCATATTTTTTTTTTTTTTTTTTGGTGAGATATTGAGAAACCTCTTTTGAAATATGAAATATGTGATTATGTGAGGAATTCAACATTTATTTGCTGAAAATTGGTTTTGAAATAGCTGAGATATCCAAAAATGAGCAATTCTAAAAAAACGATCGCTTTGTTTTACTTTGTTTTTGGATGTTTCAGTCATTCCAAACTCGATTTTCATCAAATAAACTTTGAATTCCTCTTAAAATGGTATGCTCTCTACTATATCATAAGTGTTTTCTTAGTATCTCGCAAAAATTTAAAAACCCAATTTTCATCTCCACTAATACTGTACCATCCCACCTATACCTACACGAGGTGAACCAATTAACATAAAATAATGCTATGCTTATCACGCTTTCATTCATTTTTAGGATTTTTCCTTTGTCAACCTTGAGAATCCAAACATCTACGCTAATTCGACAGAAACGTGGATCAAAACGTAACAATTAAGTTCTTTCACAAAGTGAAATACAGAATACATTATTCATCACGGAGTAAACTATCACGAGTCCACTCCAGGAATACCAATTACAATGAGATCTGGAACTACATAAATCTAGGGCTACTTTTTATAATGTCTTACTTATACTTCTAGAGATCAAAATTAAACATTCAAGCACTTCGTACAGCTTTGAAATATTAACACACAACAAAGGATAAAGCGAGAGTGTCGTCATTGCGTACTTTCAATTTACAGAGTGGAATTGCATCAATCTACGAGTGAAACATGTACGTTTATGTCTGATCCTCATGTTCAGGTAACTTTACTTTTTTAACAAATTTGAAAAAATTGTAACCGCTGAAATTCTGAGCAACATTGAAGTTCGCAAGATGAAAGTGATTCAGATTTTCATTGTCACAAGCTCTGCTGGCTTTTTAAACAAGACCTAAATCAAACGTAATTATGAAGTTCATGCTTTTAACAATGTTTAAGGAATCGCTTCCAGATTCGAAGACAACCAGTGTCTCTCTTTAGAATTAATCTGGATTTGAATCTAATAGATAAGTCAGAAGTTATTTTTATACCTGTACTAGCAGTATCAATGACCACATTTTTACAAGACGGATTCCGTTGTTGTTTATGCACAAAGCAATTGTGTGTTTCTCGTGGCGCTTAAAATAGCTTGACGCAAATTCTGAACCAATCGTCTGTTGGCTTCCTGTTACTGGTAAACTAACGTTAGAAATTATATATTTTATTCTCTCCCTAAAGATCAAAACTAAAAACAAGAATAACGTCTCAGAAAATTTTCCAAAAGGAAAACTTCAATTGCATTTTAAATTTGATCTAGAAATATTTCTTATTCGTCGTTTGTCAAATGGGGCATTTTGGATATAATTTGTATCAGCATGGCTGTAGATATATAATTTAAGGGATTTTTAATGTATTATTAGTGAAAATTCAACAGATGTGTAGTTAACTATTTAAAAGAATATGGACGTACCGTCTTTTGAAAACAAGCTTTTGGCGTAAAGGCCCTGTCACACCTTTTCGGGTAAGCTACACGGGCTTGTTACGAGTAGGGATTTTCCAGCACGCAGGAGAATTTTCTGCGGGCGGACAAAGACGTTCTGGAGAGTTCCGTACTTGAGTCTTACTGATAGAGGCATGCTATTTACTTGCTACTTGTGTGTATCCCGTCTGACCTGCGTGAGAGCTTTGGAACCGATTTATTTTCAGCTACGAGCGACATACGGGGACTGCGAAGTACCTGTGTTACAGCTGCGAAGTACCTGGGTGGGAGTTGCCTGCGAGGTGCTGCCGCTAAGGGCCTCCTACTGGTGTCCTCTGCGGGCAAACCCCGCGACTCACCCGGAACAAGTTTTGAGCATGCTGAATGCCTTATCACACTGTGTCTGGGGAAGGCTTGCGGCTTGACTTGCGGGGAAATGTTTTTATCAATACCCAGACCTCCCAGCAGTTCGTCTGCACCTGACAGTACCTAACGCATATCTTGGCCGTAGTTGTCCGGAGGTGTGCACGCAAATCCAATTTACTTGCAGCCAAATTTTGAGCATTATCAAAACTTGTTCCTGGTGAGTCGCGGGGGTTTGTCCGCAGAGGTACACGCAGAACACCAGTAGGAGGCCCTTAGCGGCAGCACCTCGTAGGCAACTCCCACGCAGTTGCTTCGCAGTCCCCGTATGCGGCCAAAATAATGACATTGTATGGGACTACTGCCATTCCTTCAGAGAAATTCCTTCACTGAGTTGTCAGACCCACGCACCTGGCACGCAGGTCGCACAAAATACCCGCAAACAGAACCTAAGTAGAACGCGTCCAGCATATCCAGGCACATGCAAAACTCGCCAAAATCCTTTTCCGCCCTCAGAAAATGTCCGGTATGCTGGAAGATCCCGACAAGTAACGAGCCCGCGTAGCTTGCCCTGAAAGGTGTAACGCGGCCTTTGGAACCTCCCCGTGGTGCGGCTGCGTTCGATATAAGGTTAAAGGTAATGTTTACCATTGGGAGCAGTGGTTTAAAAATGTTCGAGTATCACGAAACATCCTATACCATACAGCATTTGTAATAAAGCCTAAAATGTAAGGAGATATCAATATTTCTTCCATAAACAATAACTGTAGAAGGTTTATTCTAGACACAATGTTAATGTTATTACGATTGTTTACATTTCTTATACATTCAAAATACTTAATATTTTACCTTTTTTTACTTTTACATTTCACATTTTTAAAAGCTGTTTTAAAGCACTAAAACTGCTGTTTTGTTTTATCTGCACATGGTTAATAACGTTTTTAACTAAGAAATGACTGTTTTCTTCACAGAGGATATTTTCTTGCAGCGACAGAGCAGCATGTTCTTCACAGTGTCCCTCAGCAGCGGCTGGCTCACCGCGTAGGAGATCGGGTTCAGGAGGCTGTTGCCGTATGTCAGCCAGCCGAAAAAGAGCCTGCCGGGGCGGGGTAAGCCAGCCACAAGGAGGACGGGATCTATGGAATAGATCAGCAGGTTGATGCTCTGAGGTAACCAGGTGATCACGAAGGACAGCACGATGAAAAGAAGAGTCCGAGTTGCCTTTCGCGTCTCGGCTGCCGACTCGCGTTTCAGCTGCAACAAGATATAGGAAGCAGTTTTAAGAATAATCACTTTCCTAACAAAATACCTCCTTCGAATATTTACACTTGTATTCCATTTGTAAAGTTGTGTATAGCTTGACTGCGCATACATGTATGTATGCCTGATAAGAAGTAAACACAAAAATTATAGCAACAATGAACACACTGTGTCGGGATTCACAAGATCCAAACGAAGCATTACTCGTGAATTCTATAATGTCTTTTGAGTTTATGTGGGATGTGGATTGAATTAAAAACAGAAATCAACTCTGTTTACTTTCTGTGTTATTTAGTTCAGAATGAATCATTTTTGGTATTCCTCTTGAAAGTGATAATTTATGGAAGTGTGTATAATCAACCTCTATAGCAGATAATGATAAAATTAAAGTCTTATCATTAATATCAGGATATAAGAGTATGCATAATTATACTAAATTACCCAGACAGAAACAAAGCAAAGAAACCAATACAAGTCAAATTTTCAGATGAAATTCGAGTAAAGAAAATCGATTTAAACAAACACTGAATCTAGACATGCAGATCTTTGTTATTACTGTTGTTTGAAAACTTTCATGAAATAATAAACTAATCAATTATTAAGTTAAAAAGTATCATTACACAACAAAGAGAACGCTAAAACATTCCTCATACTTTTATCAAGATTTGAAATAAGAACAATTGACATGTTTTCAAGAGAAACGTGTGCAACAGAAATGAAAAGACGATATCAGCTAAGTGTTACATTAACTTGCACATACGTTCACTGAATTTTTCTTTATTCGCTTTAATGAAATGAATGAAAGAATTAGTGTTTTAAGATTAGTCTAGCGTGGTTATGGTTTATAACAAGAAAGAGATGAATTGGTATACAAACTATAAAGATGAAAATTAGATATGCCGTGTATTCTTGTACAAATAAAAGGAAAATGAGGCGAAAGCCCTATCGCCTGAAATTGATTGTATTTCCAGTTGAGATTGATAATATGTCTGCTTTTAAATGTGCGTTTTCTTTGCAATTTGACAGAAATTTACAATTTGCCACATTGCTCTGTGAAGTTAGACACCCTAATTTCTATACCTCGGGTATGGATAGAAATTAAAGGAATTATGTTAATGATTACTTACAATTGGCTTCTTGTCGGTGACCGAATTGCCTTGATCCATTGTCTCCTTTGGCGGATTACTTTCAAAGCGTTTTTCTCCGACCGACTCTACGTCGATGTCGGTGGATGAAGTATTTGGAAAATCGTTGCTGTGGGACGCATTGTGATCGTCGATCGCACTGAATTTCTTTTGGACACTCTTCCCACCAAGTGTCTTCCGAATCTTTATAAGTATACGAAGATAAAGAACGGAAATGAAAACGAACGGCAGAAAAAAGACGACAAGGCTATAGACTATGGATGCGCCAGGAATTCTCGAATATTTGCGAACGCAGTGAGGTCCGTTGTCGAAGTCGTCGATAAATTCCCAGGCCGTGACATACAGCATCCAGAAGGCAAACGCACCCAGCCATGCGAGGGAGTTGAGGTAAACAGCCTTACGTTTGCTGCGAGTCATGAAATGGTTGATGGGGTCGTAAGTTGCACGATGTCGGTCAGCGCAGATGACCAAGACGACGAAATTAGACGAACTGATGATCGACGTGCCAATGCCACTCAGAATCCTACAAAGTGCCTGGTTCAGAGGATAGTATCCGACATGGGTGTGGACAACGGCAAGGATAAGGTGCAAACCAACGAGTAGATCGATAATGGACAAGTTGATGATGAAATAATTGTTGTAAGTGCGTAGTCGTTTTTCAACACCAAAAGCTACAAGAGTCAGACAGTTTGCTGCAATGATGCAAGCCGTAAAGAGGGAGGGCCAAAGGAGGCTATGAATACTTGAAGAATTCGACGTGACTCCAGGCACTTCTGTATATACTTCATTTTCAGTGTAATTTTCGAATTCATTTACAACCCAAGCTGTCGGGTAGGATTTCTCTGTTGATGTGGACATAGTGACGTATCAATACAGACGAACGTGTTGACAGGTAAAGTGTAGAATGGGATAGGGCCGAGAGAGACTGTCCGTCCCCTGCGTAAGAAGCATTACCTCAGTGACTGCAAGAGAAGATGCGAAGTCAGATTTTATTTATAACAGCTAAAGAGTAATCATACTGATTGCCCTGAAAGATGACCTTGGTGAACCATTACGCTTGATAAGAGCGGAGCAGAAAAGATTTCCTAGAGTTTGCGAAATGTCATTTTATATGTGGTAGAAGAATGAAAAGAGTCATCAAGCTTATCAAATTGGTACAGTGCCTTCAAGAATTTAATTGACACTGCTATGCGTGTTAGAAGTATGGAGTCATGTGGACAGTCAAAAGTGGCTTGACTAAGGTACATAAGAGGAGTTTCTAGAAAGCTCGCAGTCTATTGGCTGATGGATTGTGAGAAGACCATGTGACTGAAGACATATTTTAAAGCCATATACATTACCGGTGGCACTTACTCTTTTCGTTCACCTTTCCAAGACCTAATACTATTGTAGCGCGGAGTATTTTGGTGATACGTTTCGCTTGGGGATGTTGCAGAGAGATTTATATTACAGTTGATAGTAAATTTGATTACTGGATACTAACTAATTTGCGAGTACCTTAGCAGCAGAATTATGCTTTGAGTGTCCCTATATTTTGACACCACAATACCTGTTTATGAGGTGAACTTGCATCTGCTAAAGACAATAAATTATACACTCAATTAATTGAATAGGTCTTTGAAAGCAAATATGAAATCATGAGTGACAGCGCGTGGAAACATTTCTCTGCACCGTAACTATTAATCCATGGCTCGACATTAACTTTTTTGTTTGATGGCCCGATGGGGCCACCAAAATCCTAAATTTCAAATTTTTGGTGGCCCGAGAGAAAAATTTGGTGTCCCGAAAAAAAAAAAAAAAACATTAAAAGTCCTTTTTTTTAATGAGTCAAATATTTAAGATTTATGATAGTAAGAATTAGAAGTTGGACATAATCTACTCGTAAATAAACTTCAACAAACTTGCAACACTCGCCCTCAGGCATTCATTCAGTCCTTTTCATCCATCCTTTGAACAAATTTAACTGCTAATTTCCGGCGCAAAATGTTACGAATTTATTGACATACTTTTCAAAAAATCTTGGTGGCCCGAGGCGGGCCACCAAGTTTGCCCTTTTTTGAAATTTGGTGGCCCGACTTTCATTTTTGGTGGCCCCGGGCCACCGGGCCACCGTTAGTGTCGAGCCCTGATTAATCTATCAATTAATTACATTTATCAGCATCTGATTCTCTTTCATAATATGAGCAGAAGTGCGGTGCACAAATATTATCACAGTCATGTTTATTCCTCTCTATACAACTATCACAGATCTCCATGATGCACATTTTGCTAAACTATTGAAGAAATCCAAACTTTATAAAGATTTTCATTTCATCTGTAAACGATGGACCACAGTCTGACCTATAGAGAGCATTTGAAGAGGGTTGCCGGCAAGCTCAAGGCCAGGTCTAACATCATCATATTCCGCAAAGCTGCAGGGAACAGCTGGGCCTCTGATGCGCATACTGTCCGAATGCATGCCTTGCACTTGTCTACTCAGTTGCTGAGTACTGTTCACCAGTCTGGGCTGAGAGCCTGTCACACCAAGCAGGTCGATACGATCCTCAACTCTGCAATGAGAATAGTCTCTGGCATCCTCAAGTCAACACCTACCCAGTGGATGCCGACACATAGCTCTAGGCCCCTTCCCTACGACGCCAGTAGATGAGCCGTAAGGCTGAGCCTAATACTCTTTAAGTCCAAGCCTGACCTTCCCATCCATGTGGACTTGGACAGCCTTCCAAAGATGCGACTTACATCTCGTAAACCCTTCTGGCAGTCAGTGAAGTCCCTTGAAGTAAGCAAATTCAACTTAAACAAAGAATGGCCGAATCTGTGGGAAGGATCTGAATTTCCCAACCAAGAACTCATCAAGGATCCCACGTCAAAACCACCTGGATTTTACCTTCCAAGGAAGCACTGGGTGTTAGTTTGTATAGGATACGCACAACAATTAGCAGGGCAAACACAGAGACACACACACAGCCACACACACACAGACACACACAAATACACAAAAACACAAATTAAAAACACAACAGATGACACCCTAGCCTGGCCTGGCAACCTGGATTTGCTACTTTAAAAGCGCATAATGTCATACGAGAAGAAGAAGAATCCGTAAAGTCAAGCACTCTGATAAAATAGATTATGCATGCCTCAAGAGGTTTCAATGCATTCAGTGGCTAAGACATCACAGTATAAGAAAGAGGAGAATCCCAAACTAGCTTTGAAAGAAATTTATCTTCAAGTATTATTCTGTTAAGACTCTGCCTACTTTTTGGTGAAAGCAGAATCAATAAACGCGTCATATTTGTGAAAGCATTGTTTTGGTGGTCCAGTCTCATCGTTGGTCATTGTGAGGACGTCATCCAGATATATTGATGACCTCCGAGTTCTACTTTTTAACAATTGACACAGTATAGCATTAATGGGGTTTCCTTTTCGATGTGTTTGACAGTAAGCGTTCAAGATTTTAGTTTCAAAAGGGCGCCGGAGAGCGGTTGGCATTTTATTATATCGTGAAAGTATATATATTCTTCTTTTTAGCTGTTCACACTTTGATGGTAATATTGACGCATGGAGGGTAATGAAGCCCATCGACCCTAGTCACAAAGCATTTTCCCAACAAGACAGCTTTATTGCAGGTTTGGCGCCAGTCGATATCAATTTTTTTCACTTGTTTTTACGCTGCAATTGAAATACTGAAATAAATTTTATATAGAACAGTTTTAGTATTCAGATAATGTATCAAATGGTATGACACTGGTAGATAGGAAAACAGGATGCGCAAGAGACTGAATAAGATATTGAGGTATAATGGGATAGATATGTTCATGTGCCATATTTCCCGAAAATTTTGACACATTTCCACTTAAATTTCATTATAATAAAATCACAGGTTACAGTTAGGAAGGTATAGGCATAGTATTTTGTCTTGTAGAAATTAATCACAAAACAGTTGGCTAGGAGGAAAATCAATGAGATTTATTCTTATTGGATCATTTCAAAATGTAAGATGTAAAGTGATAACTTCTAAGCCCGACAATTTCTATTGTCTGTCTGTGTGTGTTACAAAAAGTGTACTTTATATGTACAATGAGGTTAATCAAACTTCATTTTGAAATTGCGGTGCTTAATCACTCGCAATTTTTTGTATATATTTTCTATTTTCTCCGCCACACAGCAGGTTACTTCAAAATTAGTTTCCGTTTCATGAAATGAACCATCGAGAAAACGACGAAACACCATTTTTTGATTGCAGCTAAACGGTAAGATACAAACAAATAATGAATACTTTTTGTCTATTTTTTTTAGAATATATGTTAGAGAATTACAATATCTCGCACCTGGACAATTTCGCATCAACAAAGTCGGGATTTAACTCAAGCCTAATATTTGCTGCTATACTTGGAGAGGTGCCTACATTTCAGATTCTCCAGTGGTTGTGGATGAGAATTCTCCCCGACCGCTGGGAAGTCGCCGCTACTTTATTTTGACAGTTTGATTCAGTTATTTCTGTCAGTCCTTTTTCAACACCTTTAACAATCGGTGGAACTATAAAAACAGAAGCAAAACAACAACAACAACAACAACAACAAAGCGTATAATCGAGGATGTCTTACAATTTCATGAAGAGAGGGTAACAAAAGTAGGCTCAGGTGGAGCATTCATTCTTCGTGCGCACGTGCCTTCGAAAACAGTAGACTGTACTTCTGACCTTAACCTTTTTTACCTTTCACAGCTGCGCCTCCCGGGCCGGGAGTTCTTGAGGTTCGACTCATCGATGGCGGTAACGAAGCCAAAGGCCGAGTCGAAGTGCTTCTTGGCGGAGTTTGGGGGACCGTCTGTGATGACGACTGGGATCGTCAAGACGCCGAAGTGATGTGTCGCACGTTGGGCTTTGAGGGCGCCCTGACGACACCGTGTTGCGGAGAGTTCTGTGGTTGCGGGGCCTACGGCGAGGGATCTGGTTCAGTTCTACCTGATAACGTTGAATGCATGCACGGGCGAGGAGGAGAATTTTATAGCAGAGTGCCAAAACAATGTATACGGAGGACATAGCTGTGGACACGGTGAATACGCCAGTGTGCAGTGTACACGAACAACGCCAAGTACGTCAAAAGCTAGTTACCCATATCAGAGGACTACCAGTGTCTGTTCCAGTGTAATTTGTCTTTGAGTTATAATTTTATAACGGAATCCCTCTCATGCGCACACTAGACACAGGCCTGGGTTTATCGGTCTGCTCAGTAGCAACATCATTTCTGTTACCTTTTAATGGACATTGTTTGCCCCACGAGGTCGAGCATTTCAATATGAAGATACAATGATACAAATGGTGACTCAAAGATGATGAAAAGACATGTCTGTGAATGCTCTCAGTCATCCAGGTAAAGTGTCTCATGAGCTATCAGTAAATCTAGTCAACTGGATTTACCGGTACTTGTAATTTGGAGTAGCGACGTTTTCCTTGCAACGCGTTTTTACCCATCTATTTTTTTTTTCAACAAAACTGTAACTAATCATGAACACAAAAGAACGATTGGAATACAAAATGTTTGTGTGATTGTATGATTAAGGTAACAGAATGAAAAACTATGTCATATGGACCTAATTAACTTTGTAGTAAACAAAGGAACAAATAAGACTTTGTGTGATTTTTATCTGGGTAAACAACAAAAATAAATTTGTGCAACTATTGCTGCTCCTAAAAGACGCGGTCAAGATGTATTACATTTAGGGTGGGTATTACATTGATAGGGTTAAGATGTATTACATGTAGGGTTGATATTACATTCATGGTTAAAATAATTGCATTTAGGGTCGATATTACATTTTGGGTTGACATGCATTACATTTAGGGTTGTTATTACATGCAGGGTTGACATTATACAAATGATGCACAGGATAGAGTGTGTTAGTGAAGGTGCGGCGCGCTCGAGAGTATTGACAATGGTGCGACATGCACGAGGCGCAGCCGAGTGCATGTTTGCAACCGTTGTCAATACTCGAGAGTGAGCCGCACCTTCACTAACGCCACGAAATAATCCTGTGCATCATTTGTTTTATAAAATGGGTCGAAAACTAACAGCATTATTCACGTACCTTTGTGGGTCAATACCAGTCAGCTACATGTAGCACTCGCTCAAAAGTCAAGATGTCCGAAGATGTTCGTCCCAAACATTTACGCACGTCGCACTCGGAAATCCCGCACATAAGTACTGTACGTACGTATAAGAGTATACGTACGCCACGTGTTATGCACAAGAAAGACCGCCGGCTGTTGTCGCAGCCCGAACTAGAAGTTGTTTACAGGATTGACAGCGCGTATAGTAGCGCGTGACGCACTTGTAACAACTGATTGAGTGCGCACTGCTAGTGTAAACATTGTGACGTACGTCAGGCCCCGGCCGTGCATTTACTAAGAAATTAATGCACGCACACGTGACTCATTTCAGCGCTTCCAATTGGCTACATTCCTGAACCCATTTTTCAAAATAATTATATTACATTTAGGGTTGTCTCCGGTTATTACATTTAGCCGATTTAGGGTTGTTATTACATTTAGGCTTAAAGTGTATTACGTTTAGGGCCGTTATTATATTTAGCAATAAAATGTTTTACTTTTAGCTTTGTTATAACATTTAGGGTTATGGTGTATTACAATTAGGGTCGTTATTACATTAAGCGTTAAGATATATTACATTTAGGGTCGGTATTACATGTAGGGTTAAAATCATTACATTTAGAGTCGATATTCTATTTAGGGTTGATGTGTATTACATTTAGGGTTTTTATTACATTTAGGGTTAAGGCGTATTACATTTAGGGTCGTTATTACATTTAGCTTTAAAATGTATTACATTTAGGGTTAAGATGTATTACATTCAGTGTGGATATTACATATAGGGTTGACATGTATTACATTTAGGGTTGCCTCCGATTATTACGTTTAGTGTTAAAATGTATTACATTTAGGGTTGACTCAATTATGACAGTTAGCTTTAAAATGTATTACATTTAGGGCTGTTATTACATTTAGGGTTAAGGTGTATTATATTAAGGTCCATATTACATTTAACGTTGATATTACATTTATGGGTGATACAGCCTCGGAGGCGATGTGCTGCAATGCACCGCCGTCGGTTACGGCTCCGGTCACATTCTCCTCGACAACGTCAAATGCTTCGGCTCGTAAAACAGCTTGGCTGAGTATCGACACAATGGATTTGGCGAGAACAACTGCTGGCATATTTCTTGGATGTCAGACAAGATTTCAGGGCAAATCAGAATAACTTATGCAACAGAAGGTAATTCAAACTCTATTAATTTCTTTCCATATTTTGCTTTACACTTTTTTGTTTTTTATGTCATCAGCGATGAAATGTGATGTCGGACATATCACTTGCAACTAAAAGAGTGAAACCATCAGTGGAGTGTTATAGCAGTCAGAATGTCACACAAATACTCAGGGGTCGAGCTAACACAGCCCCCTCCCCAACACACACAACAACACAGACACACAGACACACAGACACACACACACACATTTTTTTTTTTTTTTTGTTCTTCAAAGAATAAAGCTATCTGGAAAAAATTATAACATTGAACGCTTGCTGAGAAGAAAGGAAAGGGATTTAAAATAAAGAAATGAGAATGACCAAAACGATTAAGATTAATATGGATATGAACAACTTTTAATGCATTTTAACGGAAACAACACAATCGACTTGTTATGAATTCTAAAAACATCCTTATTCCCATTTCCAATAATGATTTTATTATCCGTTGGTGAATGCAATGATATCAATATCATGAGTTCATAAGTATAACCATGCAGTTAAAATGATTTTTGTGTCGATTTTTTTTTCATTGCAACTGTTTGACTAATTGCCCTTCATCGACATAAACAAGCTTAAATTATTCAGTATTTGAAAAACACTGAATATCGGTGCTTATCTACGTTAATGAAGTGTAACATGTCAATTATCTGCAACATTTTCACGGTTTCCCTTTTCCTTTAGTAATGAGCTGAAATTCCTGATTATTACGAAGAACCTTTGGTAATTGATGCAATTGATGATGATAGTCATGTAACGCATGCTCAAATATTTGTTCAAGCAGCCAGCAGATTTCCAACCGCATCTAACTTATTCATGGGAGATGCTTGTTAGGATTAAGGTATGGTGTACATCCATATTTTCAGGATTTTATTTCTAATACATTTTTTTTTTACCCTACAACCAAATATCAGAGCCAGGACTCACAAGACACTTGCAAGAGTATAGAGAAGTATAGCTTAGATGTTGTATGAAAATATATTATACACAGTTAAATAGTGTGCGAAAGATTTACTGTCGTGTCACGACTTACTTCCGTCATGTGCTGACTTATCAACTTGCTGAAAATTTCACTGGCGTTGAAACAAAAACTAAAAGAGATGATTGAGCCAGCGTGTACAGAAAAGATGAAAACATTTGCAGAAAGAAGCCTAGGCGTAGGTTACTCTCAAGATCTGTAATTTACACAATGCAAACAAAAGAAAACCGCCAGAGGGAAAAAGTCTAACGATAACAATAACTTGAAATCTCATGTGTACAGACAGTAAGATAAAATACATATTCTAAATGAACTAATTAGCATAAAATAATGTTATGCATATTCACAGTTTCATTGATTATTAGGACGTTTCTTTTATTTGCCTTGAGAATCCAAACATCTATATGCTGTTTGAAAAAGGAAAGGATACGCAGTCGTTTCTTAAAAATTTCTTTCACAAAGTAAGATACAGAATGCATAATTCATCACGAAGTAAAGAGTCCACACGAGGAACACCAATTGCTATAAGATCTGACACTATCAAGAAAAGCTCAGGCTACTTCCGATAATGTGTTATTTATACCCCTAAAGATGAAAATTACACATTCAAGCATTTCGAACAGTTCTAGAATATTTACATAACACTGTGTTACTCGACAGTGTCGTCATTGCAGGCGATGTAACGATTATATCATTATACCAGTGAAACATGTTCGCTTCTGTACAAGCCTCTTGAGGTGACTTTACTTTGCAAAAGAAAAAGAAGAAAAGCTTAATTTCTGAGGAGTATCGAATTTCGCAAAATAATATTTAATGTTTCATATTTTCAAAGTCACATTTTCTGGTGGATAATCAAACAAGACTATAACGAAACGAAATTATGAAGCTCATTTTCTTTTTTTTTATGACTGCTTCCAGCTTCCAAGACATCCACTGGCTTTCTTAAGAATTTGATCGGGATTTGAAACTTATAGATCGGCCAGGAGCAATATCCATGAGTGCACTAGCATTACTGATGGCCAAATTTTTTCAAGATGAATTTTATTGCTGCTTATGCTCAAAGCGATTTCGTGGGTAAATAGCTTGACACAAAATTCAGAACCTAAATCTGGCAACTTTCTGTTAATGGTAGAGTGACGTTGGAAATTACGAACAAATCCATTCCCTAAAAGCCAAAAACTGAAAACAAGAATAACGACGTTAAAAGTTTCCAAAAGAAAGGAATACTTCAACTGCAGTATAATTTGATCTGAGATTAGTTCTCATTAAAAGAAATAATATTTGTCATTTGTTAAATGGGGCATTTTGAAAATATTTGTATTAGCATGGCTGTAGATGTCAAAATTAAGGGAATTTAATAACGCATTATTAGTGACAATTAAATAGGTGTGTGCAAAATAATGGATGAAGCACCTATTGAAAAGAAGCTTTTGGTTTTTGGTCTCCCCATGGTGCGGTTATGTTCGCCATAAAGTTCACTAAGAAATGACAGTTTTCTTCACAGAAGATATTTTCTTGCAGCGACAGACCAGTATGTTCTTCAC
The DNA here is from genome assembly GCF_040938485.1 of Diadema antillarum. Lineage (NCBI taxonomy): Eukaryota > Metazoa > Echinodermata > Echinoidea > Diadematoida > Diadematidae > Diadema > Diadema antillarum. The sequence continues at coordinate 1,119,174 of NW_027270925.1, read as the reverse complement.
CGTGGCCCTCAGCAGCGGCTGGCTCACCGCGTAGGAGATCGGGTTCAGGAGGCTGTTGCCGTACGTCAGCCAGCCGAAAAAGAGCCTTCCGGGGCGGGGTAAGCCAGGCACAAGGAGGACGGGATCTATGGAATAGATCAGCAGGTTGATGCTCTGAGGTAACCAGGTGATCACAAAGGACAGCACGATGAAAAGAAGAGTCCGAGTTGCCTTTCGCGTCTCGGCTGCCGACTCACGCTTCATCTTCGACAAGACAGAAAAGAAAACACTTTTCAGGAAATCCATTTCATCACAAATCACAAATGTCCCCTTCGGGTATTAACACTCTGATTTCTAAAAGGACAGTTTGACTTCACATATGTACCGAATAAGAAATTAAAAAAAAAACAAAATTGGGTTTAAAAGTTCCGATTTAAACCCACGTGTGTTATTACTAGGAAATTTTGCCCCTATAAATTGTTTGTTTTGTTGTTTTGGGGGCGGGATTACTTGAAATTCAGTGTACTCATTTCACTATCAAGTGCAGATGTAGCATAATTTTTTCCGTATTTGCTCTTGACAGTAAAGATTTGTGTTAGTGTAATTTACCTTTTCATCAAATTCAAGCCTTATTATCTGTACGCGCAAAATCCTTTAAAAAAAGGAGGCAAAGAGAAAAACGCAAGTAACATTTTCAAATGAAATTCGAGTAATAAAAGTCAGTTTTAAAAACTTTAAATGTCTCAACACTGACCTGGTACATGTAAGTTATTATTATTATTGTTATTATTATTATCATTATTACTACTACTACTATTACATATTCGGCCTTTCCAAAAGATGACCAAAATGAATGATCAAAAAACAAACAAAGTAAGCGCCTTACAAAATAATAAGTAGATGAAATATTATTCAACAACAAATAGAATGATAAAGATATCCCTCGTATTTGGGCAAAAAATAAGAAGAGTTTGACATAATAGTGTACAATTCTAATAGCATAGTAGTTATGGTTCTTAACAAGAGAGAGATTACTCGGTACACAAGGAATGGTCTAAAAATTGGTATTCTTGTAAAATAGACGGGAAATGAGGCGGAAGCTGTATCGCCTAAAATAGATTGTCTTTGCAGCTTTGATCAATATGCTTGATTTTTTACTTTTGTGCTTCTTCTTTGTAATTTGCCAAAAAATTCAAATTGCAACATTGCCCCGTGAAGTCAAGTTAAGACACCATTATTTTTATACCTCGGATATGGAAAGAAAAAGAAACAATTATGATTACTTACAGTTGGCTTCTTGTTGATTACCGAATTTCCATGCTCCGTTTCCTTCTCTGGCGAATGACCTTCAAGGCGTTTTTGTCCGACCGACTCGACATCGATGTCGATGGCTGAAGTATTTGGAAAATTGGAGACCACATTACTGTTGGACACACTGTAATCATCGTTCGCACTGAATTTCTTTTGGACACTCTTCCCACCAAGTGTCTTCCGAATCTTTACGAATATACGAAGATAAAGAACGGAAATGAAAACGAAAGGCAGATAAAAGATGACAAGGCTGTTGAGCATAGAGGCGCCAGGGATTCTCGAATATTTGCGAACGCAGTGACGTCTGTTGTCGAAGTCGTCGATGAATTCCCAGGCCGTGATATACAGCATCCAGAAGGCGAACGCACCCAGCCATGCGAGGGAGTTGAGGTACACAGCCTTACGTTTGCTGCGAGTCATGAAATGGTTGATGGGGTCGTAAGTTGCACGATGTCGGTCAGCGCAGATGACCACGACGACGAAATTAGACGCACTGATGATCGCCTTGCCAATGCCACCTAGAATCTTACAAAGTGCCTGGTTCAGAGGATAGTAGCCGACATGGGTATGGACAACGGTAAGGATAAGGTGCAAACCGACGAGGAGATCGATAATGGACAAGTTGATGATGAAGTAATTGTTGTAGGTGCGTAGTCGTTTTTCAACACCAAAAGCTACAAGAGTCAGACAGTTTGCTGCGATGATGCAAGCCGTAAAGAGGGAGGGCCAAAGGAGGCTATGAATGCTTGAAGAATTCGTCGCGACTCCAGGAACTTCTGTATACACTTCATTTTCAGTGTGATCATCGAATGCACTTTCAACCCAAGCTGTCGGGTAGGATTTCTCTGTTGATGTGGACATAGTGACGTATCAATACAGACGAACGTGTTGAAAGGTAAAATGTAGATTGGGATAGGGCCGAGAGAGATTGTCCGTCCCCTTCATGAGAAACATTGCCTCAGTGACTGCAAGAGAAGATGCGAAGTCAGATTTTATCTATACTGTAACATCTAAAGAGTTTTCAAACTGATTGCTCTGAAAGATGACCTTGGTGAACCATTACGCTTGATAAGAGCGGAGCAGAAAAGATTTCCTAGAGTTTGCGAAATGTCATTTTATTATTATGTGGTAGAAGAATGCAAAGAATCATCAAGCTTATTAAATTATTTTGTACAGTGCCTTCAAGAATTTAATTAACACTGCTATGCGTGTTAGAAGTATGGAGTCATGAGGACAGTCAAAAGTGGCTTGACTGAGGTACGTAAGAGGGGTTTCTAGAAAGCTCGCAGTCTATTGGCTGATGGATTGGTGAGAAGATCATGTGACTGAAGACATATTTTAAAGCTATTATTACCGGTGGCACATGCTCTTTTCGTTCACTTTTCCAAGAATTAATACTATGGTAGCGCGAGGTATTTTGGTGATACGTTTTGCTTGGGCATGTTGCAGCGAGATTTATATCACAGTTGATGGTAAATTTGATTACTGGATACTAACTAATTTGGGAGTAGCTTAGCAGCAGAATTATGCTTTGAGTGTCCCTATATTTTGACACCACAATACCTGTTCATGAGGTGAACTTGCATCTGCTAAAGACAATGAATTATTCACTCAATTAATTAAATCTATCAATCAATTACATTTATCAGCATCTGATTCTCTTTCATAATATGAGCAGAAGTGCGGTCCACAAATGCTATCACAGTCATGTTTATTCCTCTCTATACAACTATCAAAGAGGTCCATGATGCACATTTTGCTAAACTATTGAAGAAATCCAAACTTTAGAAAGATTTTTCATTTCATCTGTAAACGATGGATCGCAGTCTGACCTATAGAGAGCATTTGAAGAGGGTTGCCGGCAAGCTCAAGACCAGGTCTAACATCATCCGCAAAGCTGCAGGGAACAGCTGGGCCTCTGATGCGCATACTGTCCGAACTGCATGCCTTGCACTTGTCTACTCATTTGCTGAGTACTGTTCACCAGTCTGGGCTGAGAGCCTGTCACACCAAGCAGGTCGATACGATCCTCAACTCTGCAATCTGGCAGTCAGCGAAGTCCCTTGAAGAAAGCAATTTCAACTTAAAGAATGACTGAATCTATGTGAAGGATCTGAATTTCCCAACCAAGAACTCATCAAGGATCCCACGTCAAAACCACCTGGATTTTACCTTTCAAGGAAGCACTAGGTGTTAGTTTGTATAGGATACGCACAACAATTAGCAGGGCACACACACAGACACACACAGAGAGACACACACACAAATACACAAAAACACAAATGAAAAACACAACAGATGACGCCCTAGCCTGGCTTGGCAGCCTGGATTTGCCACTTTAAAAACGCATAATGTCATACGATAAGAAGAGGAATCCGTAAAGTCAAGCACTCTGACAAAATAGATCATGCATGCCTCAAGAGGTTTCAATGCATTCAGTGGCTAAGACATCACAGTATCAGAAAGAGAAGAACCCCAAACTAGCTTTGAAAGAAATTTATCTTCAAGTATTATTCTGTTAAGACTCTGCCTACTCTTTGGTGAAAGCAGAATCAATAAACGCATCATATTTGTGAAAGCATTGTTTTGGTGGTTCAGTCTCATCGTTGGTCATTGTGAGGACGTCATCCAGATATATTGATGACCTCCGAGTTCTACTTTTTAACAATTGACACAATATAGCATTAATGGGGTTTCCTTTTCGATGTGTTTGACAGTAAGCGTTCAAGATTTTAGTTTCAAAAGGGCGCCGGAGAGCGGTTGGCATTTTATCATATCGTGAAAGTATTTTCGTTTTTTTTAGCTGTTCACACTTTGGTGGTAATATTGTCGCAAGGGGGGCAATGAAGCCTATCAATCATAGTCACAAAAGCATTTTCCCAACAAGACAGCTTTATTGCAGGTTTGGCGCCAGTCGATATCAATTTCTTTCACTTGTTTCTATGCTGCAATTGAAATAATACTGAAATACATTTTATATGGAACAGTTTTTGTATTCAGATAATGTATCAAAATAATGGTAATGTCACTGTCAAAGGTAGGAAAAGAGGATGCGCAAGAAACTGAATAAGATATTGACTTATGGCATAAATATATGTTTCATTCAAATTCATGAAATTCTTCCGTCGAGATGTTTTCATTGTAACTGATTGGCAAATTGCCCTTATACATCGACATAAATAAGCACTGAATTGATCAGTGTTTAGCAGTAGCCATGATGAAAAATCATGGGCGTACATACTCGAGCAGGATTCGAACCTACGACCTCCTGATCACCGGACAGGCGTCATCTCCACTAGACCACCGAGTGTTGGTTCTAATCCTTACAGCATGCAGTGGGTACTGCGTAATTATACAAATTCATGAAATTCTTCCGTCGAGATGTTTTCATTACAACTGATTGACAAATTGCCCTACATCGACGTAAATTATATGTTTCATGCGCCATATTTTCAAAAAATTTTGACACATTCCCACTAAAATTTAATTACAATAAAATCACAGGTGAGAGTTAAGAAGGTAAAGGCGTAGTGTTTTGTTTAGTAGAAATTAATCGCAAAACAGTTGGCTAGGGAAATCAATGAGATTATTCTTATTGGATCATGTCTAAATGTAAGATGTAAGCGATTACTTCTAAGCCCGACAATCTTTATTGTCTGTCTGTGTATGCTTACAAAAAGTGTACTTAATATGTATGAGGATATGCAAACTTCATTTTGAAACTGCGGTTCTTACTCACTCGCATATTTTTTACATATTTTCTATTTTCTCCGCCAGACAGCAGGTTACTGCAAAATTAGTTTCCGTTTCGTAAAACGAACCATCGAGAACATGACGAAACCCCATTTTCTTATTGCAGCTAAACGGTAAGATACCAACAAAATAGATATTCTAAATAAATACCTTGGTGTCAGTTTTTAGAACATAATTTATGTTGGAATATAACGATTACTTGTACCGTGGCAAGTTCGCTTCAGTATAGTTGGGATTCAACTCAAGTTTAATCAATTCTGCTATTGTTAATGCATGCTTCTTGATGTGTCGAAAATGGTGACACGACATTCCTGACACGTTCTCTTGCAACAGTTGCTCCGGCCTTGTTTTCTGCAAGGTTAGAATTAGGGTTGTGATAAGGTCTAATGTTTAGTTTGACGTGAGGATTAGGATTACGGTTAGGGTTATCTTTTCCATTGTGGGTAGTATTGATGTTTGGCTTTATAGCGTGCAGATGTTTAATGGCAAGTGTCATGGAACCGTCGAAAATAACAAGGGTTGTCGACTTAAAGATATCTAGGATAATTGTATTAAAGATAGAATAAAAATTAAATGAAGTAAGAATGAAATGAAAGATATCGATTACCCCTGTAATCTGGAATTGAAATACATATGCATTGAAAAAAATAAACATCATGAGAAGACTGTATTGACTGGTTCGAGTGCAAAATAATGATTGTTGATGCAAACAGGGTTTTTACAAAATAATGACCTTGATGCTAATTTTTTAAATCAAACTGTTGATTTCTTTATATTTTCTTGAGTTTATACGTCACCTCTACTTAGTCACAATGTTTTTGCACGCACGCAAACGCGCGCGCGCACACACACACACACATACACACAAATGTTACCTTTCCTGAAGAAACGACTTCATCGCCGTTAATAATATACATAGTCTTTACGCACGCGATGACTGGAGTACTATGTCTATATCGTGATCAACAACCCCTTGTCTCTTTGAGTTAAGCAATACACATTAATCAAATCTTATCTTTAACGTGTTTTCTTTAATCATTTCAGTGTGACAGTAACACAACTTGGTAGTCTTTGGTATTCACAGTGCAGATATTTAATGGCGAATGTCATGGAACCGTCGAAAATAAGGGTTGTCGACTTAAAGATAGCTAGAATTAAAGATAAAAATGAAAATTGAATGAAGTAAAATTGAAGTGAAAGATATCGATTACCCCTGTAATCTGGAATTGAAATAATTCATTGAAAAAATAAACATCATGGGAAGACTGTATTGACTGGTTCGAGTCATACTTCTCTTTGATCAACCCCATTTCGATTTCGATTTTGACCAGTTATCATTACATGTAACTATTGTGTTAGCACCGTGTATATTGTTTGTGTTCTGCACATTGTTTACAAAGTAAAAGAACTTGTTTGATTTCTGTTATAATGTTCATAAATGAGAAGTATGGAAATAAATGAATTGAATTGAATTGAATTGAATTGAATTGAATTGAGTGCAAATAATGATTGTTGATGCAAAAAGGTGTTAACAAAATAATGACCTTGATATTGATTATTTAATCAACCTGTTGATTTCTTTATCTTTTCTTGGGTTTAGACGTCACCTCTACTTAGGGGCACACACACATACACATACACACAAATGTATGTTACCTTTCCTGAAGAAACAACTTCATCGCCGTTATAAATGATAGTCGTTACTCACGCGATGACTGGAGTATTATGTCTTTATCGTGATCAACAACCCCTTATCTCTTTGAGTTGAGCAATACATTTTCATTAAATCTTATCTTTAACGTGTTTTCTTTAATCATTTCAGTATGACAGTAACACTATATACTTGGTAGTCTTTGGTATTTGATAATACAGTGTTGAAAGTTCTTGCCAATGACACGTCTTTCCAAGGTCCCTAACAATTTTGAACGTGACTGATGCGATGCGAAATTCGCGATACCCGTCTAATGTCCCAATAATATTCTCAACACTTCCCCGATACTGCTGACCTAGATGATGTGAACCATTCAGAGACAAAATACCCAATTTAATTGTTTAAGATATGACAGCTCGCTTGATTGTTCTTCCCTACTTGAAAACAGAAAAAAAATATTAAAGCAATGATTCCTGAGCTTCAACGCTTTTGTTTTTGTGGAGGTGGGAGCAAATAAATTGCAATACTGCATCTGTTTAGACGCGTGGTCCCACTTACACAATTTATCATCGATCCAATATTATACTCCACACGCAAATTACACACCATACTCACATCTCGATGAATAGCCTATTCTATGATAACAGCACTGATCTTACTGTGATGAATACCAAGAGTTCAATATCAATGCAAATTGGCATTCTTTTAGGTTTCGTTCTTGGTAGATACAGGTGTATCTAGCAACTTGTTGTTCAGCCTAGCTACATGCCACCCAATCCTTATCCATCTCACAGGGTGATACAACACTGTAAGTCAAAATAAAGTATATTTTGTGTGCGTGTGTTTGTTTGAGTGTGTGTGTGTCTGTGTGTGTGTGTGTGTTACTGAGCAGTTTTTCTAGTTTATTCCAAGTCCTTTTAAGCAGATGGTAGCTTTTCCTGAAATCTAGAAATACGGCACTGTTACATAATCAAGTTGCTCTAGTAGGTCTATACTAATCTTATAAGCGACCGTATAAGTTCTGTTCCATTAGCACCGTCAGAGAAATTAAGGTGACGTTTAATTGCCACACTTATCATGATACCCTTCTCACTCTGCCCCGCTTTTCATGGTGCCCTAGTCACTTTGAATTTTAGAATGTATGGGACTTACAAATTATGATATATTGACAAAATCAAAATCTTCCAATTTCGTAGAATTGGAAATGATCCTTCCATATCACTTTGCCGGTGACATATTTCATTATAAAAGTTTGACTTCGTCAGTAAATAACAACCATGGAGACATGTTCGGTATGAACTGCAACGAGGTAATTGGGTTTTGCCTAGGGTATCTAAGTGAATGATGCCAACCTTGCTCTGAGAACAAAATTGTCTGGCAGGTAATGGTCAATGGCTCCAAAGTTATACTCTAAAATCGTTGTCATTGTCGCTTCTGGTACGCGAGTGCTTACGAAGTGGTATCATGTATGTGTCTTGTAGTGCTACGTTTCAACAAATATCAAAATACTCATCCCTATTCTGTATGAAGAATGGTTTTCCTGCGTTACCTTTTGCTCTCATTTCTTCAAAGAAACATGTTACTCAAAGAAGAATATGACAAGTTCCAAATAGGATGAAGTTCGAGAGCGTCTCGTATACAAGTAACCGGGTATCATATCCTGATGGATATCTGTTGCTATAACAACCTCCTGGCACCTAGAGAGAGTTAGGATGTAGCGGTCTTACACCATCAGCTTTTGGAAGGAGACTTTACTCTCAGTAACATTCGTGAAAGGCTCAATATCAAGATTACGCCTACATAAATAACGCTTGTCTACTCAACTGTCTCATAATATCGGGTTGATGTATAACACGGAGAACAAGCCGAAAGCTGAAATGCCTTTGTTTACTCACGCCAATAGCTGACACCACAGGCGATCTTCTCTGTCCCTCTCTTTTTACCGCCAACTTCTTCCAAAATTGGTTTGTGTAAAGGATAACCAGACAAATGCTAAGAAAAAACGAGATTTTGACTGAAGATTATGAGTTGTACTATGTTGACATTGAGATAATAATTAAAAAAAAAAAAACATGGAGGGCTAAAATGTTTGGAAAAACCCCCCACAAATTTCTTACCCTTGCAGCATTTGGTGTGAAATCGATTTCGCAGCCGGCCTTTTCAACTACAGCAAGTACTTTATTATTAAACTGTCGATTCTTGACTTCTATGTTGGAACTAAATCTCATCTTCAGCGTTACCCGTAAGAACATCGGCTATTACCCTCTAAACTAAGTGTTTTGTAAAACTCATTGTGGGATCTGGGTCCAGCGGTCTGGCTGCTTTTGCTTTCTGGTCATTGTCAGATAGGCTATCTATACTATGACAGTTTGGCCTTAAAGTTCATTGATGACTTCGACAACAGACCTCATTCCGTTGTCATAGTGTACTTACTCTTGTTTTGTTTGTATGATATTATTTCCGTATTTTCAGAAAATTCGTAATCAGGCCTAGCCCTCAGCGGAAAAGCTTCCAAGAAGAAGTTAGAGACAAGCCACGATTAGAGTCAGTGTAGCAGAGGTAAAAACGATCTAAACTATATGTCGACGGACGATTTAAGTTCCATGAGCACTTCCAACAGTGGTAGGGCTTTTGAATGCTAGGTTAATGCCTCTGACTCTGAAGTGATGAACAAGGTAGCTTCGCTCTCCGAATCAGTTAAGAACGCAAACGTATAATGATGTCTGCACCTGCACTTACCATTCCGACTGATTTTCGCATACTGTTCACCTCATGATTATTCACATTTATCCATCTGATTTATTCATTATGTTAGATTTTACCTCTCTGAACTTCTCAAGTAGAACACTTCGTTCCCAAGAACACATTTGATAAAAAAATATAAGTTATACGTCAGCAATATTGATTTTTCTTTTGTTTAGTTTCACGATTAATCCGCACGCTCAACAGGTAGTGGGTTTGTGTATTTTTATGATACTTTGATATCTTTAAGCCATTTTTTTTTAATGGGGGGGGGCAAAATATGTTTGAGACCTGCATACCCCCATTACCCCCAATGCTGGGCCAATGAGACCAACACACACACACACACACACACACACACACACACACATACACACACACACAAACGAATATATTACATATGTTATAAACATTAGAATATATATATATTATATATACATGTATATACATATAGATTATGCATAACGAATGTATGTATATTGAGAAAGGAAATAAGTAAAGGGACGATATCTTATTTTTTCTCTCTTCCTTAGAGAATAAATTTATAAAGTATCAATGTTTTCTTATTTGATAAGACGTAAACGATTATTACTTCCTGATGAATAACTGAACTCAACTTTCCTCAAGAATTAATCGGGCTCCATTTGGTACATTTTGGTGTGACGTCATAACAACTGCTGACATAACATTTTTGCCAATGCAAACATATATCACGTAATAGATTGCATTCAAGAAGTTACTGTCTGTAAATGACATTGAGTAGAACGGATTAGCCATGTGGTAACCTATGGGCTATATACAGCACATATCCGATTGGTTTTGTGGGTGTTGACGAAGTCAAGTCGCTCGAACAAATACAACTTTTGTATACACGTTTGATAAGGAGATAAAACAAACTGCAACTGCCGAGTGGAGTGCACACTGGTCAAACAACGCAATCCCCGCATACAGCATGGCAGTATCGCACAATAAATATGAGGCACATAGTAGGGCCCAAACTTTGCTAAAAATGGTCGACGTCATTCATTTATGAAAATTAATCGTTACGAAAAGTATAAAAAAAACCCATTAATCATCACGCTGCGTAAAAAGGATATTCTAGAGATTACATCATCAGTTTAGATCCAAGAGTAGTCAATAATCGACGTTAGTTTTTATATCTCTTTTCTTTGGTTAATATTTCTCTTACCACTTAGGGTAACAACAACAGCTGCACTGAATGAACCTGGACCGAACAGTTTCAAAAGAGAACAAAATACATATAACGCTAAGGTAGAGCAAAACCTTTCCATGTTCTCTTTGTCATACACTCGCTTTGTCTTTTACTAGACTTAAATATCACACGAATGAGTTGATAGTTTACAAAGTACCCTGTTTCATTATTTCATTGAACCACTTTACTCAAAATACCACCAAACTTTAAAAAAACCCACCAAATATATTCATAAAAATTGTTTTTTTAACTTGTTTACACAAATAACAACGCCACGGAGGGGAGTTCTTTCTGCCAGAACATTTCGTGCGAACCAAACGATAGATATTTTGCATTTGAATTTTGACAAAAATATTGATGAAATTCAAGTCCTTTTAGAGCCGTTTTGAGCATCAGGATTGGAAAACTGCGAAATGTCTCTCGATATCATCATGCAATAACGCCACATTACTACGCAGCATAATTTTCCCCTAATGGCCGTGGAGTGGCGATCATTTTGTAGTCGTGAGGTTTGCATGTCAGGCCTCCGGCGGGTGCCAGGTTGACTGATGCGGGTCCTCCGGGCGCTGACAGCGAGTAGCGGTGAAGGACGTGCGACACGAACGTGAACCTTTCTACTTGGGCAATCTGCTCTCCAACACAGGCTCGTCGACCTGGGATGTGTAAAGATATTATCACAATAAACAGTCGGTGACAAAATTAGCCATTTTCTTCTTAATTTGATTCTTTTTTTTTCTTGTTCGCTATATACAAAGTAACAAGCCTCTCTAATCCTTGACCTCTTTTCATCTTTACTTCTTTGATAAAGTTATGAACGTTTCTTTCTATAATAAGTATTCCGGTTCCACTTAAGGTACCCTCGTTTAAGATGAATATCAAAATTGCCAATCATCAGCAAAAACGACGTGAATATGATACCATTTTTGTCAAAAAAATGGAACTCACTCGAAGTGTTGGAAAAAAAAAAACAGCACGAAAATTCACTTGGAAGGACTCAGCTTGCCTGAGTTGTGACTCTCTCTGATAAGGGTATGAAAGCTTATAAGTGCCACAGAAATGACGAGGTAATTCCTCATCTTCTCGGCCATTTCTGGAACGAGAACACGAGATCCGAGAGAGGGAGGGAAACGAGAAAGTCGGCAATAAACATAAACAATACCTCTTGTGTGTTCCTCCCTTATTTTGTAAGTCACTAATCTAGTTTACGTACCTGAAACATACGATATACAACATTAGTCTTTCCGACCTCTTGGCAAAAAGTATGGGGTCCGAGAAGGCGAGATGGGAGACCTCGTCTTTTTCAACTTCTCGGGTCCGAGAAAGAAAGGAAACTCGAGCTCGTAGTCGAATCTCCCCCTTTCTTGCCCCCGAAGATGTCGAGAAGAAATTCTCTCGTGTTCTTGGTGTCATTAGCGAGCTTAAGATTGCGACGCGAACGCTAAGACGACGCTATTTAGACAAAAATGGTGTTCTGCGCATGCGCGAGACATCTGTTTCCATTGTACAAGGGGGCGTGGGGGGGGGGGGGGAGGGCTGCGTCGTCTTAGCGTTCCCGTCACAGATCTAAAGCTCGCTATTTGAGAAGATGTGATCTCTAGCTCATCTTCGGTTAAAGGGATAGTATAGTATCAGTCGCTGTGAAGATTCAGCTTTGAACTTCTTGCGAGATTAGAAAATACTTCATAAAATGTTAAAGAGCACACAATTCTAAGAGAAATTCAAAGTTTATTTGATGAAAATCGGTGTTGAAATGACTGAGATATCGGTGTTTAAATGGGGTATCCAAAAACAAAGTAAAACAAAGAGATCATAATAAAAGGTGGGTCCTTAATTTCATTATGATTTTTTCGATATCTCTTCCATTTCTAAACCAATTCTCATTAAAATAATCGTTGAATTCCTCTAGGAATTTTATACTCTTTCATATTTCATAAGAAGTTTCTCACTTTTCAGCTAAAGATGTTGGGAACCTAAAGTTAGGTCTCAATCAAAACTATACGATCCCTTTCAGAAGACGGGATCTCCAGCTCGCCTCCGGACCGTAACTTCTATGTATTAAAGAAACAAAAGGACATTATGATACGTACCAATGCCGAACTGTGTGCTAACTCTTTCCAGGAGAGACGGGATAATCTGCCCCTCAGCATCCACGAAGCGCATGGGGTCAAATACATCCGGGTTAGGAAACGTTTTGGGGTCATGGCATACGGCCCATAGGTTCGGCATGACCACGCTTCCCTTTGGGATGTCGTAGCCATGTAATGTCGTGTCCTCTTTGGCTCCATGGGGAACACCTTAGCCAGGAAAACGGACACCAGAGAAAAGTTCAGGTAAGAAAAATGATAATAATAATGATAAAGCACGCCTCGCCCACCATAATCCATTACGGTATCATTATCATTAATATTTGTACTAGTGATCAAGTTATTATCAATATTGTCATTATAGACACATCATAGTTTGTGTCACGATTGACATTAGTACAATGAATATAACAATTCTACTACAATATACCACACGTGTTACAATTTGCACATGCAAACAATTTATTTATTATCATTTAGAGAGCGTTAATCCAGCAAGGAGACTAACAAATTGATGGGAAACTCATATTTTGCGACTTTGTTTGGTATCATTTCAGATTTCTGTTGAAACGTCACATCGACGCAACAGATCAGGGTTCGTAAAGTTTCAACTGAATTACCAAAGCCAATTTACTACAAAGTAAAACATTATTCTGATGTCGTTTTGGAGTGCTGATCGGAATTCGTTGCCGCGATTACGCGCATGAAAATGCAGTAATAACATAAAACACTGCATATTCGATAAATACTTAAAGATACAAGGCGACCCTGTTAACTGATTTTTATGGTAATTTCTCAAAATCCAAGTAAAGTGGTAAATGTCCCTTGGTAAATTCAATGCAAACATAATTTCTTCTAACTTTAGTCGATCTTATGTCATAGTGTCGCAGTGGCGGATCCAGGGAGGACCGCAACCGGCGCACACCCCCCCCCCCCTTTATTTTTTCGTTGAAACAAAATAAATAAAAAGAAAAAATGGGGGAGGGGTGCTTGCGCCCGCCCCCTTTAATTTTGTGAACGCGCCCCCTCTTTACGGAATTCCTGGATCCCCCTGGTGTCATATGTCTTCATAGGTGTATCTTTTATGTTCAGTGTATGCTGTAAGATCCTATGTGTGTTTATTAAACCTTCTGCATCCTGAAGCATGTGTCATGGCGCATCTCCAGATATCATCAGTACATTGAGTAACAAGAGCGTGGTAATAATCGTGAGTGACTGAGATGGATTACCGAAGGTTGCGATGCACGAGTATCGCATACTCTCTGCCAGGAAAGCTTGGGTGTAGACGAGGTGCGGTTTGTCCGAGATAGCGGGCATGCGATCCCTACCCACCACTCGGTCTAGCTCCTCCTGTACCTTAGCCTGTGGGTCCACGAATTTCGTGAGGTGGAGCAGGGCCCACTTGATGGATGTAGCTGTCATATCACAAGACATAAGTGAAAATAGAATGATTTTCTATTCGAATATCGTTCAATATCACAAATGTTTTCACAAGGACACAAATACAAACAAAGATTTGGTGTAGATCCATACAAACAAACGAAAGATTACTAACATTTACAAATTTGTATTAAACGGTTTTACAATACACTTACATGATTGTTATAAGTCTTACAGTGCAAAATTCACTTCCTTAGACTTTACCATACTTTCCCACCAGGTCAGCATGTTCTTCTTAATGCTCTTATAGACACTCTAATTACGAGACTCCGTTCTCTGAACTCTTAATCCATCTTCCTGTAGAAAAACGCATTTGTGGCTATTGACACAACGGTCATACTCACAGTGATAAAGAAACACAATTCAGCGTTCAAATAGTCCACATTTTACACGGCGATATTTTCATCAAAACATCATAACATTGAAAATCATTGAGGGTATAAACTAATGATGCCGTCAATCGTCTTATTTTTTCATGAATTTTCGCTCATTTGGAGGAACATATAGTGCTGTTTTATCATATTAATTTTTTTTTTTTACTGCCACACCGAGGGATTGACAATAGTGGATTTAAGAATGGCCTCCTATGGACAAAAACAGACAAAATATTTCAAGCTGTACCAATCCGTTTTCAAATTTGCATGATCGCATTCATGACAACATACTTGTTGTGTCTGTTCCAGCGGCAAAGATGTCTGCCATAAAGTGAATGAGTTGCTTGTCGGTGAAGCCTGTAGGCGAGTTGTCTTTTTCGGTCTTCCTCTTGTCGATCTCCTGGAGGAAACAGTCAATGATGTCCTCCGGTTTTCGATCCGGAGAGAATTGCTGTCTGTGTTTCAGGCATTCTTTCAAGAAGAGGCCGTTCTCTAGGTGGCGACTAGCGTCGTTGAGGGCACCGTAACCGCTGAACGGGACATACTTCAAAATGCCGAGATAGTTGATCAAACCTTAAAGAGAGGGAGAGAGAGAGACAGGGAATTGGGTGGGGGAGCGAAAACCACTTTATTGTACTTCACCATGAACATCATCGTTCAAATTTACAGTTCAGGGTAAAGGGAGGCAGTTGACTAATAGAAGAGTAATTTTTTTCTGCATCATCATCATCATCAACAACAACAACAACAACAGCAGCAGCAGCAGCAGCAGCAACAACAACAACAACTATATCATTACCTCCTACGTTGGCGAGTTCAAACACCTTGTCAAGGGCATGGACGAATTCACAAAAGTCAGGATTATCGTAGGAAAAACGCCGTCCAAAGCCAAATTTACATGTCACATTACAGATGGCCATTCCCACGGAGTCTGTCGGGTCAAAGGGTCCCTTTAACTTGGTCCACTCTTCCACGAAGTGTCTCGCTTCACATTCGATGGCTTCTGTCACCACCCCGTGCGCCCGACCCATACCGAAGTTCCGGAGGACGCGCAGGGCAAACCGCCGCTGCTCCTTCCAATGGTTTTTGTAGAAACAGGTGGCAACTCCTGTGATGAAATTTAAAAAAAGCAACGCTATTGTCTTCGATTGGTATAATTGTAATTGCTGTTACTTTTATTATTAGTATCAATATTGTTATCATTGTTATCATTACTATTATCACCATTATTATTATCGTCATAATTATCATCATAATCATTATCATTATCAACATCATCATTATCGTTAGATATGACAACCTAGCAACTAAAACCTTTCGGGGAAACAATAACATTTGCTAAATCACATGATGTTAATCATCTCTCAGTATTCATTTTAATTAGATTCAATTATAATCATCAGCTTTCATCATCGTAATAATTATCAGAGTACAAACCGAGAGGGATCTTTCAGGGAATGACATCCAATCAGTCTCCTTTTGTTTCGTCACAATCGACTGCCAAGTTTCTCCCCTTTGATTTTCAAGCACATCGATCATTCAGCGTTTTGAGTAATTAAGAGCCCTTTGCGTGCTGTACCCAAACTTGTTCACACCAGCTAAAGAAATCGTTTAATCATGTATAGATATTATGTGTGCTCAGGGAAATTTACGTGGATCCGAAGTGTAAATACTGTCCAAAACTCTTGAATCTGTCTCCGGACTGCATGCCAATTTTTATTCCAACTCAGCTCTTTTAACTCCTACTATTTTTGTTTAAACGCGTCCCTATGCAGAGATGCTAACTGTTATTCTGTTTGCAATATTTTTTATGTGTGTTGTCTTTTCAAAAGTACGTATTGCAGGTTTCGTAGACATTGCTGGTTTCCCACATTACATCACTTAACGTATCATTAGCAAGAAAGGTGAACATACTACTTTTCACCAAAAATGCGCCTTTTCAGCCCTTGGAATACTGCAATGCCGTTTTCAAGGTTGGCACCCATGCCTCTGATTAACCACTGCATCTCAGCTTTCCCATCTATACAAGTATACAAAGTATTCACTTCGAAACTTTCCACGCCACATTCGTTTATTGAATCGCTCCCTCTATCGTCAGTAAAATGTGTATGTACACATTGACAAGGGCTGCGTTTGAGTTCTGTCAGGGATGCATGTAATTAATAATATATGTGCCATGTCCAAGTTGAGGAAGAGAGGTTTACGGTAACACTGCATGTGTATTTAGTCCTTAAAGGGGCCGTTGTTTGGCGAAAACAAAAGTAGAGGTGAGTGGAGGAGGGGAACAACATAGAAAGAGGGTAAGGAGGGCAAAAAGTGACAAGTGGTGGTGGGGGGGGGGGAGGCGCAGTTAGCTGAAAGTGAAAGTTACACCAGTGGAGACAAAAGAATAGGAGACGGGGAGAGTGAATGCAAGGAAGAATAGAATGAAAAATCAAGTAAAGTGCTGGGAAATCGTGGGGGAGGGGTGAAACAGAAATAACGGAAGAGATGGCGAAGTTGAAGGTTGAAACATCATGGTGATAAGAGTTGAGTTTTCGTGAACAGGTTTCCATCAAACAGAATGATGTATAGCCTTTGCACCAGTGAAAAGAGGTTTCGACCCTTCAACCTTCTAGTCTCTTCCTGTTATCCCTTCCACAACTGTCCTTTATTTCTTTTCTTTTTTTTACAAAAGAGCTGCCTGGCGTTTGCTTGTGTAAGTGCGTATTTTTCTCTTTTTATGATTATGTCTTTTTATGCCTAGTTTTGTAAGTTAAGCAATGGGTTATTGTGTATGAGGAGACTGCAAACTACAAGTACTGTTTTTTTATTTTATTTTTTGCTTTAGCAGGGTTCTCCATTTTTAACCATTTTGATTCAGAATTTGTCATAAAAGTCGCGGCATTAATTGTACTTTAGTCGCGGTATTTTCATTGACTACCATGTGGAAGATTTGTTGTATTCATTTTTCGTGTTGCAATTGCGTATGTTTTAAATGAAATTAATGAAAACCATAGGTATGAGCCATGTTATATGTCACACATTTACTATACATGGTGGTTGTTCCTGGCTGAACGCAAGGATCAGCGATATATTACTCTGTGCAAAGTATATTGCAGCTATTGTATCTGTGAGGTAGCATCATAGATTGTCGACCCGACTAAACAGTGGAAAATATTGGTTCTGAAGCGCGAGACCCTCAAAGAAAATCCCCATGAATTGATGAGAAGTAAATTTAGATATTGAGAAAATCTTTCTCAATCTATCTTACTGAATTATCAGGAACAGAACAACATAACCGAATATCAGAATAACTTCTAGAATGATTCTAATCATAAAGTAGACCACATACAGGGGCGGATCCACGAATTCCGTAAAGGGGAGGTGCCTCTACAAAATTAAAGGGGACGCACGCGCCCCTCCCTTTTTTTCTTTTCATTCCTTTCGTTTAAACACACACAAAAAAAAAAGTGAAGAGGGGGCGCGTGCACGGTGCGCCTCCTCTGCCACTGCCATAGAAAAATCCTTCAGCAATCCCAATTTGACATCTTATCAATCCTTTCAAACAATCGCGGAAACTGTCAGTGAACTTTCATAGAACGACAGGTGCAGGCAGCCTGTACGACTTTCTGCTATGATAGTCACGCGTTTTCCAACTGACTCTAACTGATGATGACTGGTGACACTATAAGTGATATGGATTGTCACTGCCACTGTAACTCTCCTAAAAGCAGTGTTTTCGTAATTATTTTTACCTTGTCCGTTACTGTAAAGCTCCAAAGATGCTATTCTTGGCCTGTCATTGCACGTGTCGTCACTTCTCGAAAAGGCTTCTTTGATAGTGTCATAGTCGTTCAGAAAGACCGCGTGGTGGTCTCCAAGATTCCCACTGAAAACCGTCCCGTAACGCCTCGACATCTCTCGGATGGCAATGGCAGGATTTTTCGGATCAATGTAAGGCAGAATGCCGAAAATCGGCACACCAATCGGGCCTGGGGCCAAGCGGTACTTCCACCATCGCGAGTTCCGTATGAACCAAATCGCGGAGAGCACCAAGCTAACGAATAATAACGCGACGGGGTAGGGATCATTCACAAGTTCCATTTCTGTCCCCTTTGTCAGTTAACCGCTTCCCTCAAACGAAGAGCACTTTTCAGCAATGTGTATGTTTGTCGTAGCATTAAATACTGATGAAAGTTTGGCACAACATGTGAACATTTCACCTTTGAATTCAAATGAGGTACCCCGCCATCAAAGCAATGTACCGTATCGGCAACACTAAATGACGTTTTTTCCAAAAGCCTATATTTGAATGTTCTGTTCTTCAGAAGTTTCCACAATGTACACATTTACAAAGCACGTCAAAGCAATTACCTCCCTTCTTCTACAATGGCTGCGAATCAGAGATAGCATGAGCTAAATAGATGTCTCCGTAAACAAATTCCAAATGAACCTCTCTGGAATTCGCCTATCTGACTTGGGCTATTATTAGTAAGCTGAAGTTAAACTTAACTCGTTATATAGAACTCTAGATAAAGAACACCCCGTTTCTTCAGGATTATCCCCTTCATACCTTTGGCAAACTCGAGGTACCGCCAGATAGACTTGAAACAATTATAATGCTGTGTGTCTGGGAGTTGCTTCGCAAAGACGGTACAAAATTTTTCCTTCTACATAGTGAACTATTCAGAAACCTGGAAAGGCTGTTGGTTGTAGGAAGTGGGTTTTAGAAGAAACTGAGTTGAGGTGAATTTTGCTTGTGAGCATTCAGGATTGAACAGAGTTGTGTGATAGAGAACCTTTAATCTTTAACCTTCGTGATTATCAAACTGGTTTGAAGCCCAGTTATCATGATTGAATAGTTTGATTTATTAGTGCTTTGAATGCATCTGTTGCTGATCGTAGAAACCAACGGTTAATGTGTAGTGCTAACAAAATGAATGATGAGAAATAACATGGCGATCAATCCTTTAACTGACAGCATCAGATGCTCAGAAGAATCTGTTTACATTATCGTCTTCTCAGTAAGGTGCCGTATTTAGCATGCCAAATAGACTTCCAGATTATTCGTTCTATTTTTAAAGAAGAAAACTCATTATTTGCCATTCGAGATCAAAGTTCATACCAATAAACTATTCAAAGGGTCTCAAGCTTGGTTTTTTCTTTTAATCTTGGAAGACCCCCTTCCCCATAGATATTGTAAAAAAAAGTGCAAGAAGTGCTAACCTAGCTTATTTAATATTGTCAACTACTTATGTCACGTATTTGAACTAATGTGTTTATATTCTTGTTCTGTACAGTTGTTCGTTACGGTATAGCATTTGTTTATTCTTTGTTTGGTGGTTGTTTTCTAATTTCTCAGTCTTTTTTATTGGGGGGGGGGGGGGGGGAGTTCACCTTCAGATTCCATAAACCACAATAAAGAGCCAAACTGGGCCTTGTGGACTTTTTAGGAAACAGAGTACAGTGTAGGGCCAACACAGTACTGGGGTCACCCCACGAGTCATATAGCCCACGAGTTCAACATTGAAAAAAGGTCCATGAGTCATACAGCCCATAAACTTGACACTATGGGCAGAAAAGGCCCACGAGACTGACACTACGTACATTAAACCCGATGATGTTCACGTCGGTCTGGTGGGCCTTTTTTTGCTTAGTGTCGGAATCGTGGGAATCGTTTACCAAGTGTCGTACTCATGGGAATTATTTGCGTAGTGTGGAGCTGGTGGACAGTAGCTCGTTGGCCTTGTTCACCTATTTTCTGACTCGTGTGCTGTATACGACTCGTTGGCTGCTTTACTCGTGGGCTGAATGACTCGTGGGTGTCCAACTCGTGACGTGCTCCCACATTATCTAACTGTCTCAAGAGGTGCTTCTCTTTTGCCATCACTTTAGCTCTCCGTTGTACTTTCGTATACGTTGGTGTAAAGGGTTTACCCAAACGCTTTGTATTAAAATTTGGTAGCGATATAAGCAGGTGACAACGATTGGAAAGGCCTCGAGTCCGATCAGCATTCGAACCAATGACCCAAAGACAGAGAAATCATGGTTGTATTGCATATCATTATCCTTTCCCCCGTTATGATTTATTGATTACATATTTACATTGTGTATTGTTTTTAAGAATAAAACCAAGATTTGCGTGTTCTCGTTAATTACCAACATGACGACATTAATATTGTGTACCGCGAAAAGAGAACATGCACAAATCGTATGAACACAACATAACAATCTGTTGTTTTCCTTCAGCTATGGTCGTTGTGGATTTATCCGAGGAAATGATAATGGGCGCATGGTTCCATTATTTTTTTTTTCGTTGTGGGGGGGGGATTTCTCACTCATAATATATCTCCCAATATGCCATAATGTGAACGCATTGGTACTTTTTTAGACGATGAATGCATTCTGTTTCTGAAAGGAAATTGAAAAATCAGATGGCATTTTGAGATCTTGAGATAAGGGAGAAGGAAGAGAACGTGACTTCCTCTTCTGAGAAGTAAGAGAGGAGGAGGATCCTTGGGTCTGTAATTTATCAACCAGTTCAAACTGCACTCAAAGAACATTTGAACTACATAAGACCTCGCACGTTATGAAGAGCCTAGTTAAATGGGAATGTCCTGTTTCTCAGTACGGAACTCCAGTGTATACATTGTTAAAGGTATTGTTTACCATTGGGAGCAGTGACTTGAGAAATGTTCGAGTTATCACATTTGATGCATGCGTAGGTCAGATGTATCACAAAACATCCTACCATATGAAAATTTCGCTATAAATCCTAAAATATAAGGAAATATCACTATTTTTTTTCTCAATAAGACAAAACTGTAGTTGGTTTATTCTGGAAACAAGTCTGTTATAAATATTGTTCACATTTTGTATATTTAACAATACGTAACATTGATTATACTGATTAAAACTTTTGTATTGGTTGTTTATCCCTAACTCACATATTAGAACTTTTCAAAAGCTCTAAAGCTGTTTTTTGTCATCTTCAAATGGTAGATAATGCCTTTAATCTTTGCGCAACATATCTCAAAGACCCCGATAAAATTCTAATTAAGTTTCCTCACCTACGTCTGTCAAATGCCAAAACTGTATCACCGTCTCTTACTGACGTCATTCTACCGACGCGATCTTTTTGACCAGGGTGACACAGTTATTAAAAAAAAAATGTTACACCTGGCTCAACAAGAGTGATAGGGGGTGTATGTCTTTCCGCAAACATCAATACATGTTGTGCAAGCAAGTTCGGCGGTTGGGAATCCGAGATAGACATAGTATGTTAATACGACAGTACTCTCTTTTATCAATCAAAAAAAAAATGTCTTTTCAATCAAATTATTTTTTTTCTATATTGATATTGGTATCAGAATTGTGTCATGATAACTTGTAATTCGAGCTATCAATAGGCTCAACTACTAGACATGAAAGTTGGGGAGGGAGGGGGTTAGGTTTTTTTTATGAATATTACACATTTCAATCGCCTTGTTGACAAGTAATTATAATCACAATCATATTTTTATTTGATTCAATTCAATAGTTTATTTATTTCCATCATTAAAAAAAGAAAAGAAAAAGGGAACATGATCCAAAGTGGTACAAATTTTCAGTTTGTCTTACATTCGTCTGATAAAGACATTTTTTTTCTTCAAATACAATATAAAGTATATGCATGAATGGTGTCATAAAGTATGTATGTGTCATGGTAACTATATTCGTGCCCAAGCTACAAACAATGAAGGGGATGAAACAATATTTGTAATCATAATATTTGACCAGTAACGCCATAAGATATAATGAATGACAACTGTATATGTGCTGCCAAACTAATATCATTTAATGTTGATGTTATCATTATCAAAATTTTCAAATTATTTCACAACTACTATCCTTATTAGAACTACTATCACCACTATTATTTTCATCTTCATTTTTCTTTCTTATCATTTTTCTTTATTATCATTGTTACTGGTATTTGGCTGAGGTATCTTGCTACACGTCAGTATATAATCGCATCTTGTCGCAGTTGGTCTTGTCCCTAGAGCACACACGTCTACGGTCTTGTCATGGGTCTTCATAACGCTTGTTGTGTCTATTGATTCTGGTTTGTTATGATTATGACTAAATTGGGTATTTTCGCTGTTTTCAAAGCGATCGCTAGTTTTAATCATTGAATGCAAAGTTTTGCCATGAGGATTCTGTCAATGAATTTAATTTACGCCGTGTTTGCGTAGAAAGATAGCGATCTTTATGTCTGCGACGCGAGCGGTAAGACGACGCCTCCTCCCTGGTTGGACAATGGAAACAGGTGTCTCATGCATGTGCAGAACACCATTTTTCTCCTCATTAACTTCGTCCTAGAGTTAGTGTCGCTATTTTCAGTTTTAACTAGACCTACGTACTATAAAATCGCGAAATGGATTGGCCCTTTTATATACTAACCGCTGTCAACGGTTTTCACAGAGATAGGGGAGAAGCAAACTTTTCCTTCGAAAATCTCCATCACTTTTGTACTTATATCAAAACCTCGAAAACCATTCAAGCTGGATTAGAAGAAAAACGACAACCCTCAACTGCATAACTCGGTTTTTAAATGATTGTCGCCCTCTATAAATCAATGTTAGGCGAAGGTCGTATATGTGTATCATACTCCAAGGTGGCAGCGTAGAATCCGTTACTTCAGAAACCAGGAAATTATAATAAACATGTACTCTTTTTGTGGTTTCATGGAACTTTAAAAAGGTAATAAACTTGAGTACATCATAATCATACATAAAGTTTTATGCCCGTCAGAATAAATAGTAATCAAACGACATACATGCTCCATTAAATCATGACAATACTGAAGTACATGTACATGTGATTTACATTGGGTCATCACACCAAAGATTTGAAACTGATACAAATAAAATAACGTGCGTATATAGCTGGAGCATGATACATACAGTAAAACATTTCATTTCACATTTAAATGCGTTGACTTACTTTGTGACAAAACAATACAGTAAGTACGTGGTGTTTGTTCGATCGTATATACGTTGATTCTTCTTTTGCAATCAATTATGAAACAATAGGCCCTAAGTGCCAGGAAATACCCGAGTTGAAAGTGTTTTTTGCTGTAAGCCTATGAAGACTAAAAAGACAAGTGTTTAAAAATCAGCAGGGGGAGGAGGAGAAGTGGAACAAGAAGAAGAGGAAGAAAATGTGTATCGGAGTCTGCATAGTCATAAAATGTCAGGTGTAGAGTTACAATAGAGATAGGCCTATCTATTTGTGTGTGGGTCACATGACCGACAAGAAGGCGTCGAGCGTCATCACCTGCTGGTTAACTAATTAATCATGTGATGCCTAACGATAGGTTTAAAGGTCCTGTTTACCACTGGGAGCAGTGATTCAAAACATGTTCACGACATCACACTTGACTGCGTATGTGTAGATCAGTTGCATCACAAATATCCTACCATGTAAACATTTTGCAATAAAGCCTAAAATACAAGGAGATATCACCACTTTCCTCACTAAACCAAAGCCGTCAACAGTTCCTTTTCCTGTACAAGAGCCTAAGACTTAATTGTCCCCCCCCCCCCCCAATTCAAGCATAAGCATTTAATTAGGAAATGCGTCTAGCGGGAAGACACGGATAAATAGTGAGGATGGCGGGAAAATGGGGAATGTTGGGGTCACCTCTGAATGGTAAGAAGGTGAGGAGACAATGAGCTACGAAGAAATTAATTTAAGTATTCTTGTAAATTATGCATTTCTTAAGGAAATTCATCTCAGTATCTACCCCGGAAAATGAGATTCACGGCCAACGTCATTAAGCCAATGGAAAGCAAATGAGCGTTATGAGTTAAAAAAAACACAACAACAACAAAAATAACAACAACAACAAATTGGCGCACAGTTATTGATCTATTGTGTCTCCAAGGAAACGACTTCCTCATCAATCAGTGTGGGAAGAGGGAGAGAGGGGAGAACCAGGGAAAGAGATAGATCATTGCACTATCTACACAGACAGGTAAACGGACAACGCAGGGGGAGGTACACTGATTATGTTTTGTTATCTTTATTTGTTTTAATTTTTGCTTATGTAAGTTTATTGTATACAGAATTAGATATTGAGCTTTGTTCAGGCAGTGGCCTTGGAGATCGTTCATTAGTTACATAGTTACCCTTAGCCTTCAATCATGTCATTAACTTTATAATAATTGCAGTATTGATGATAGTAGGCCCACTGTCGGGGGCCCTGGCAAGCACAGGCAGCACATTTTTGAGTCTTTTGCTTCAACTGAGAGCCAGATAGCAATGGCAATTAACTTTCATCCTGCGCCCACGGTTGATGTGTCATCTATACGAATCATTCATGTGCATGTAAGAAGAGCTAATGAAATTGTAATGATGAGAAGCAACACTACTGATATCAAGACTTCTAATGACCAAAGTATTTTTTATTTGCGTGTGTGTATGAATGTATGAGAAGTGCTTACAGTTGGCGCAGATACGCCTTATTGAGTTGTGCGTGTGTAGAGTAATAGCACTGAGGAGACTATTACGAGTCATTGCACTTTTATCTATACGCATAATACTTTATACATGTATACTGGCCTGTCACACAGCACGACGTGTTGCCCTTGCACGTTCGCCAATTTGATCAATAATTTTGAGGAAAAGCACGGACACCCGTGAAACAAAATTCAGAATAAATTGAGATACGCCCACCTACCTCCTACACACACATGCTCGTGTACATACACACGTGCACACACACACACACACATACACACATTCAGAAGGAGGGAGCGGGGTGGGAGAGGAGAAACATTCAATGAAAAAAAGACGTAAGAAACATGATGATTAATAGCGGTGTGCTTGTCACGCACATCTCACTCAGAAAATGGAAATTATCCCGTTTACAATGTCATGAGTCTTATTCAAATTTTCATTCTGTAGGCCTACCTGCGGCAAGTCAACGGTTAGTAATACACGAGAGGTGCCGGGATACCTGTTCAATCACTTGCTGCCATAGTTACCGCGATATAACCAATGTGACACTTCATCATTATTGAAAACGAATTTCGACCATCCCCCGGTTTACAAACATCGATTATCAATATACACATTGATTATGTATATTGAATGCTATATTCATCAGACACTTTATTGACTGTGTACTGTGTATGCCCTCTTGACTTGCATGTTGTTATCAACTGACGAGGTACCATTTTTAAGGGGGAAGTATCCCCAAAATACATGTGGACTGAGTGAATGTAGCGATATTAGCAGAACTCGTCAGCGAAGTTTGAGGAAAATCTTACAATCCTTTCAGAAGTTTGATATGCATCTATAAAGTTTTGATGCCATCAAGCACATCGGTGGAGGAGATGATTACATAATTTTGAGACGTCTCATATGGACAACGATACAAAGGAAATACATCAAAAAATAAAACTCAACATATTCTAACTTTTCTAATTCTATGAACTGACTTACCTCTTTAAAAAAGCAAAGGAATGGTATTACCCTTATCATACGTCAGCAACAAGTCGAAATTATGTTTTTTTCATTGAAAAAAGATAAAATTTTGTGGAAATCTTTTCATATTTTCTTCATACTTGACGTCACAAACTGTAGTAGTCTTTTCCTCCAGCGATGGCTGAATCGAAAATTTAAAAATGCATAACCTTTAAACAAATTGTCAGCTTTTCGTCGAACTTTTACTGATGTGTTCTATTACTCCAGGCTAGGCTCCATAGAAAGTGCACCTAACCTTGTTTTTGTGTGTGTGTGTGTTTTTTTTTTTGACATACAATGTTTTTCGATGGTTTCTTGTAAATTCGATGGCGCTGATTCTAAATATGATTCATGTCACTCGCGTAACCATGAGCATTTTCGGCAAAATGCAAAAATCCAAAATGGCCGCCAGATAAGCTAATTTGGCCATGATAATCCCAGATATGTCAATTTTATGACCGATTATTCCATCAAACTTTTTTTTTTAATTTGCGTTCATTGAGTAATTCTATTTGCATATGCAAGAAAATTTTCATTTCAAGTAGGTACATTTAGTATTTTAAGCTTATTTTCAATTCAAAATGGCCACCACTCCTTTACTCATGTACTATATGAATGGCAGAAAGTATGCATGGAAATAGAAAACGAATTTGCTGTATTTCCAGTCATATACCTACGATGTTATCAAGTTTTGCATATGTGCAATGCAAATCTGATGTATGCCCCTGGCAGAACAAGCAAAAAAAAAACCAAAAAATATAGTGTTTGTAGGCTTACATGTTCTTCTTAATACAAAACTTTAAAATGGATGCCACTCATATACCCCTGTACAATATGAACGGCAAAATGTACATGGGTAAAAACACATTTTCTTTTCTTTTTTTCTGCCATGCAGCTACACTGTTTATCAATTTGGGTGCTGATTATAAATCAGAAGGTTGTTACTAACATAAAGCTGTTTCATTTGTTATACAAACATCCAAATTTGCCACCTCAATCTGGATTTTTCCCTAGGAATTTGCAAAAAAAAAAAATTAACAAAACTTGAATTGACGCCAACATCACCTAAGATATCAGGAATTATTAGATATGAACATTTGATACTTATTTGCCTTAAGATGTTCAACATCATAATATTCACTCTGATTTACTGAATTAAAAGAATGAATCTTAGATGATGTCACAATGAAATTTCCAAATAGCTGTCCTGTTCCACATTATCTAACAGCGATATTATACAAACTTTTCAATCCCCTCATCCAGTTATCCGAGAAAGAACATGAGGCAGGGGAAAGTGGAAAAAAGGAACCACCTAACTTCCTCTTGTCAAATCTCTGAAAAAAATTCCCCGAAGTTTTTCATGTTAACCCAGAATATGATTTGCTTGAAAATACAAATGACAAATGACCTTCTGTCTTATCTATGGATCAGATTTACCACTGATTCTAGGATTGCGTGCTTTCACCTATTTGCTCAAGGCTGGTAGCATTATTTCAAAATGCATCAGTATGGACTTGTGTTTGGAGGATTCCAAAGAGTTTGGTAAAGTATTGATAGTAGTATCCACCATATCTTTTCATGGTAAACAGAAAGTCAGGAAACAGAAAGTCATCACACCACATCTTATTTTGTAACATCCAACAATGATTTTATATTTTGCCTAGGAATGAAATCACTGTGTAATAGAATTGACGCATATGATGCTGAAAGACGCATACTATAAGAGGTCAGTTCAAGTTCAAGTTGATTTTATTTCACTTCCAACAAACAAATAAGAAATACAAAGAAACACTCATATACACAGACGTCATGAAATCAGTACCACAATGCGATGAACAGAATAACATTGTAAGAATTTATATAGGTAAATTATCAACAGAGATACAAATATCTGTTACGTCACTGTGGTAAATGCATAAACGATATTGCTGGAAATGGAGGGGGCTGCTAAAAAACAGAGCTTGTAGAATGCAGTCCCCTCATCAAGAAAAAAAAAATGCAAAAAATGCAAAAAAATGCAAAAAACAACAACAACAACAAATTTCCCTAAGCGGTAGCAAAAAAAACAAAAACAAAAACAAAAACAAAAACAAAAACAAAAAAACAGACAAGAGTAATACACAGATACAAGCACACTTACGGACGCACATTAACAAACACATGGCGGCTCTCTTGTAAGGAAAAAATTGAGGAGGATAGAAGTGAGGATAGAGTGAGGAGGATAGAGTGAGTCGTTGTCAGCAGCATTGCTACTTCCGTCAGAAGGAAAGTCTGTCTTACCCCACATGACTGTGGGAAGCGCCCTGTTACTCCCAGTGAAACAGATTTGATATCAGTAGGCACCTATTATTATTCAACATGCTCAAAATAACATCAGGTACTCCTGATTTTGTGCTTGCAACTGTAAAATTGACACATTTTCTGTCTGGAGAGGAGTACTTCGCTCATACCTTTCCTTCAATGATGAATTTTGGAATTATGGAATATTTGCCAATGTTAGTACAATGCAGGTGATTCATGATGGATATAATGGGATGGTTCCATTTTAGTCAAGGGGCTTGTTTGACACCTCCAAGTTTGCCACCACTTCTGCTGCTGCCCAGCCTTCGGTTCTGCGACCCCTGCAATCCTGCAATTGCCTTACAAGGTACTTAGGGGTCACCGGGTGATCTTGCCATGGAGACAGGGTGAAGACATAGGGACTTGCTTGAGCACTCCTTCACAGAAGATCCAAAGCCCAACCTTACCAACAACCATCCACAGAGCTATCTGACAATAGGCATGCTGACATTGTTGCCTAAATGCAGCCATGATAGGCAAAAGGCTTCACTGTTCTCGAGGTAGATGAATTTTGTCACCAGTTTTCTTGAAGTGAATGTGTTTGCTTATGATGCCAAGGGAGCCTCTGAGATCTGTAAAGTGCTGCCTCATTCTGAAAGCAGTGCTATAACAACTTCACACTGCTTGTCTTTAATCTTCAGCACTTGTAGATTCAGGACTACTCTAGGTAGCCAGACCAGCTGTGTTAGGACTCTGAATGATGACCTCCTCCAGGGTGGCTGTAAACTAACTCCAATCTTTTTTTAACATAAATGGTGACATGACACTCATTTCATGTAGGCAGTTTGCTCGTGCAGATGATCTTGCCTTTACGTCTCATAGAAGGTCCTTGGATGACATCAGCCAAGTCCTGACCCATCTCAAGACAATGGATGTGTACTCAACCTTCTGGAAACTTTGCCCCAACCTTTACAAGATTACTATCAGGTCCATGCCTTCCATCTTAGTAACCATCTTGCGAACGCTATGCTCAAGGTAGCCTCCTGTGGCAAGCCTTCCAAAGATAGGCTAAGGAGCTAACCACCTATAGGCCCTACCTGGGAGTTTTGTTGGACCACACTCTCACATGCAAGGAACACATAAACAGTGTTGTAAACAAAATTAATCATGGCTCAAAGTCATCTGGAAACTTGCAAGCACCTTGTGTTTTTTGTCCTCAACCATGTATCTCTGCAGTACTGTATATGATTTTTCTGTACCTTATCAATAATGGTTTTAGGGGAATGCATATTACAAGCTTTGCTTTGTAGGTCCCCCTCCATTTTCAACATTATTCGATAAATACCATGCATCTAGGCTTCTTAATATATTGTGTTAGTATTGCATTCTTATATTCTACCTGCATGTAGAATATGATGGTATATTGATATTTTGCATGATGTCTAGCGCACTTACATTCTTCGTCGAAAACAAAAGATAAAAAATTGTGTGAAACATCGTAAGGCTTATGAATATCAAGTTCTCAAAACTTAATTCCCAATTCCTTTAGTGAAAATGTTAATCTACGTAGCAAATTTTGACTTTTGCATCACAAAAGAATAACTTTTTGTTAAGAATATCCTTCAGATATATGATCAGCACTAAATCTTGATAAACGATGTAGCTGCATGACAGAAAAAACAGTAAATTGGTTTTCTATTTCCACGTATATTTTTGCCATTCATATTGTACAGGAGATTAAGAGTGGTGGCCATTTTGAATTTTTGCATTTAGAAGAATAAAAATACATGTAGGCTCTCTATATTCTAAGTGGCACCCAACATATTTGTATTGCGCTTGCAATACTTTATAACAGCGGAGGTTCGGGACTTGAACAGTAAATTTGTTCTAAATTTCCATGCATATTTTTTGCCATTCATATTGTACATGAGCATAGGAATGGTGGCCATTTTGTATTGAAAATGAGCTTTAAATATTAAATGTACCTATATGAAGTGAAAATTATCTTGCGTATGCAGATGGGGTAACTCTAGGAACAGAAATGTACAAAGTTTAGGTGGAATAATTGGTCATAAAATGCACATTAATATTGTGATTATCACGGCCAAATTAGCATAACTGGCGGCCATTTTGGATTTTTGCATTTTGCCGAAAATGCTCAAGGTTATGCGAGTGGCATCAATCAGATTTGGAATTAGCAACCCAAATTGACAAGAAACCATCGAAAAACATCGTATATATAAAAAACAAGGTTAGGTGCCTTCTAGCTTGGACTAAATATATTGCTGCATTCTCTCAAATAAACATGTATATTTGGGTTTCTTTGAGTACAGGACACGTCTGGCGTTTGTTTGATAATAATAATAATAAGGTCTTATTTACCCAGGGTAGCCTCTTCAGTGTTGCCACTGCTCTACCAGAGGGCCCTGCTATTATTATTACCCTAGCGTTGCCAGGTACCAATTTATACACCTGGGTTGAGAGGGATATTGTGGGTAAAAACATCTTGTCCAAGGATGTAAGCACTGGGCGGGATTCGAACTCGCGGTCCTCCGTTCGGGAGTCGGGAGTCTTATCCACTATGCCACAGGGCTATCTTCTTAATAGAAAGTACGGCTATAGTCAATTTACCTGTGTTTCGGTTCGTGGAATTACATATCACGATTGAATGTAATAACATTGAAATTGCATATAATATCTGTGATGATAGTATCATATTCTTTGTTGTTATTTTCATATTCATTCTCGCCATCAGTGCCATTATTGTCATCGCCACCAGTACAAAATTGGAATCATCACCATTATTAATCATCAATGTTAATTGTCATCACAATCGTGATGGTTATCTCTGTAATTATCATTATCGCTATTATCAGGGCAATAAAGTTACTATATGGTACAGTGGGTATCGCGTTCACTGCGCCGTATTAAGGTCTTCGCTCATTGAATACGATAACGGCAACGGTCCGGGTTTCTGCTGTAATGGCTCGTCAAAAGGTATCATGTCTGGTTCTGGTTCTGGTTCTGGTTCTGGTTCTGCAAAATCACCAGTTGAAGATTTATTTTGTCACTGCAACATTATTAGGGGGATGTGATGTTTTAACAGAATCAGACATGGTTCCTTTTGGCGCACCATATCAAAACAAAACAAAACAACTACAAAACAAAACAAAACAAAACAAAAACCCGGAGGGTCGGCGTTACCGTGTTCGGTGTCTTTATATTGGATACTTCTGTTTATGTTCTAACCGGATGTAGAGGCATGTCTTGTACCGGCTTCTATGATTATCCCTCTTGCAGGATATAATATCTACTATATAATCACCATTCACATATACGCCAAAGATCAATGTTAAAGATTAAACGCCAGTCAGCTCTGTTAGTGAGCCATTGAAAGGGAAATAAAACCCAAATAATATATTTTATATGAATTGGATTGAATGAATACAGAAATCTCAGAACGCATCAGTGAAGTTTGAGGAAAATTGGACTATCAGTTTTAAAATGATGCATTTTAACATGTGGAATAGAAGACTGCGACAATTCGTGATGTTACACGTTGACAATGATAAAAAAAGTGCAAAGAAAATGCCACAAAACTTCATATCTTATGAAAAGTACACTTTCCACTCACTTGTTACTGACATAATAAGAACGTAATATCATTCTCCCTCCCTCCATGAGAAAAGCCAGGTGCTCTTTCATCATGCTGGAAAAATGAAAATGTATTGAATTCTCCTTTTATTCTCTTTATATTTTGTAATCTTCTAATCAAGCGATGACCTTACGAAATCTCAAAAATATACAACTTTTGTACCGATTGTCCAAGTATCCTCAAACTTCACTGATGTGTTCTATCAAAAATTTTTTGCATTCACTCGATCCACATACAATATTTTTGGTTTCATTTGCCATTTAAAGGATAAAGCGAGGCAACGAGCTCTTTCTCGGTTGGATGGTGAACAGAACGCTCGTCTGACGAAGTCGGGATAACATTGCATGAAGTCAGCCATAAACCTTGCATCCATTTGCAAATTGATACCAATAATGTAAATGGATCTATTTTGAATGGACGCGCATCAAGTTAATGGATTTCTCCCCCCATGGAATATATTGCCAATTTGAGGATGGTTGCGATCTACTGAATACGTAACAATGAAAACACGCATCAGATGGTCCTATGAATAAACTATTACTTCTTAATACCATTGCTTTTATGAATGACAGAAAGAGGTCTTTTAACCTTAACAACAAAGAAAAACATCTGTCAGTGCACTTTATCATATAGCACCCGACGACCCCATTACGAAGCTACAATTCGCGAGAGCAGTAAGACGGATGAATTCATAAGTTTCTAGTGAAACTACGTATGTTTCTGGTAAAAAAAGTAATTCAAAGTACTACTAATGATTTCTACGAAGGAGGCTGGGTTTTGTGATCAAAAGTTCTGATAGAGATTCAATTTGTCAACCATTATATAATATTTTGGAACAACTTCAAGTTAAATAGTGATGAGAACTTTTATCTGGAAGATAATGCCCTGAAGTGTTTACAAGAAAAAGGCGCGAATGCAGGATGATGCCCTCTGTGGTAAGAGGAATAATTCATGAGCAAAAGGGCACTTCAGCTGCTCAGACCCCGTCACCTTGGTTCTGTCTTCCGCCTTAGGAGAGCCGATAGCAATTAGATTCGTTCCCATGATCCATTCGAGTAGTTATATAGTGGTCGGGCCCGTGAGTGGAGTGTTTGCAGCTCGGCTGCGGCTGATCTAGAATTTGCCGAGTGGCTTATTTGGTTGGTTTCTCTGTAAAGGGCTCCCTCTTCGACTGATAGAACATGCTCTTGTCCGACTCTCTTTCTTCAAGAATGTGAAATTCCCAGGAGATTCTTCCAGCCCCGTTGGCAATATGCTGGCATGACATTTTAATATGGTGGTCCGGAGAGGGATCATCGCAAATCTTTAATAAAATCTGAAAGTCCCTTTGCCCATCTAGCCCCCTCTTATATCTGAATGCTATTTCCATTTCGTTCTTTCTCATTTTGTCCACCCCCACCCCCACCCCCTCTATCGTATACCTCTCCATCTCTCACACTTCATTTCTTCTGCAGGTGAGCTTTCCAGGTTAAGTAAATGCTTCAGGCATTATTCTCCAGCAGTGACAGCTGCTAGGAAAGTTATCAAGATTCCCGCCATCTTAATCAAACTTCAAAACTGTCGGCTCGGTTTCAGACCAGCAAATCAAATAAACAATATTCTCTCTGCCCCCTCCCTTCTCTTTCTTATAGTATGTCTTAACTGGTACAAAGATATATTTATGATACGACTACATCAATGCAATCGATCAATCCTCGTGGATTTGAATTTATCAGCGATTGTGATTCATACTAATTGACCTTTCGGGGAATGCTTTGCGCGACAATTACCACATCAGACTCAGTATGAAAAGTCGCAAAAAAACAAATGATATATTAGCTGTACCAGCTATCACTTCAATTCTCCTAAAGTTGTAAATGCGAATCACCACTCTGTTTTCAAAGTTCACACTGAATGTAGTAAGAAGAATACAGCCAAACAAATAGAACAGAAACTATTTCAATACTACAGAGAATAGAGTTTATCATAATAATTATATCTATCGCACTCACACCTCCAGTAAGGACAATTTAATGATATAAATTAGTTGTTGTTTTTTTTTCGAAAGCGCCATGAATAGTATGTTTGTACATACAAGCTATCATACTTTCAAGAAAGCTTAAAATCTGAAATCTTGATTTGAGATGCAATTGATTACATGCGTTTGTTTGTTTGTTTGTTTGTTTGTTTGTTTGTTTGTTTGTTCGTTTGTTCGTTTTGTTTGTTCGTTTGTTTGTTTGTACCGGTGTTTGTTTGTTTGTTTGTTTGTTTTTTTGTTTTTATTGTATCACTTTCTACTATTAATAGGTCTAAGTATCCCATAAAAATTGAGAAAACATTTATGTCAAGAAAAGAAAATGAGATAGAGGCTGTTGTACGATCGCCTTTTACCACACTAACACATCATTTTTAGCTATAATTAAGTAAACAAAACTGTTTAAGAGAACACGTTATGAATAACAAATTCGCCATGACAACACAAGCAGTTCACAGTAAATCTGCATTCTCACTTCAAATGATACTGGCATTATGAATCTAACATTTTCCGTTACTGACGAAACTATTGAACCTTTTAAGCTGTGACAACTCTTCTTAATCATAGTTTAAATTGCAGATAGATATCTACTCTCTCAAGAGATGTCATCCAGGTAAGACAAGACGATAGTTTTGGTGAATCATTAGCTGGATTGTATAATCGACAGAATCATACATCTTCAGTAGGATTCTGCGTGTCCCCATTGAGGTATTAAATTTTGTCCGTATGAAATAACACTGAATTAAGTTTAAACCAAAGCAAAGAAAACCGTATGGAAATGAATATCATTTATTAGTGAAAACTTGCGCAAAGATAGTGGGATTCCATCCAGATGGAATCGTCCCATTTTCTTTGCTCAGTCATTCTCCAATGGATTAAGTCTAGTTTCATTTTATTAATTTTCTAATATTTCATGTTTTTTTATGTCTTTCTACACGATCAGTTACAATGATTATGGGAGGAGTCATTTTCTTGCAAGAGTGTTCATTATCATTTCCATGCAACAAATTGTGCAAATGGTAACATATTGCAACGAATAATTGCAAACTAATATGTGTAGAAAAATACAGAAAACCGCATCCTAAATCAATGGTTGACTTAAGTTCCATAATGAAACACAAAATTATATAAACAAGTGAAACATATTGTGTTCAGGGATGTATTCTTAAAGATTGAATCGGGAGGCAAGCTGCATTCATTGAATAAAAAATGACAACAAAAATCGTAGGGCAAATTCAACAAATAAAGCAAGATATCTCTGTACTAAAGAGAGACAGTTATTAAAACGGCAACGCTATAATTAAAGTCATGGGTGTGACACAATCAAGGGCATTGTGTGGTGCGGGAAATCTACCAACAATCCTAAACATCACTCAGCAGCCACACAATCTGATGAATTATTTACCATGTATCTACCTGCTCACTGACTACGATGAAATATGGACCGCGGTGACCATGGCAACTAACGCCATCATTGCGGAAGTCGCGCAGCCTTCACCCGAGCGAGTGAGTGAGTGAGTAGTATAATAGCGGGGTGCATAAGGGAGATGAAGAAATAATGCCGTTGTCATGGTTGTGAGGATGTATTAATTGATTCATGGACCGATTTTTACAGATAAGGAGAGAGACGAACATCAACCACTTTATATACACAACATTGTGGAGAGTTCTTTTTTTTCATATTCTGATTAATTCGACATATCGGATAAAAGAGTCATGACAAAAACTGAGATTTAACACAGTAACGTTACAATCAAAGAAATTACAAATACATGGCAACGTGCCTATATCAATGCATCATACATGTATATTTCCCTTTCGACATATATTTTAAAGGAAAATAAACAACAAATCAGAGCTGTTGTGATAATTATTTTTTGGGAGTTCACATTCACGAAAATCTGAGAGGCAATGAACACATTTAAAACAACTGATGAATATACATGAATGCGTAAAATAGTGTACGCGTCTAACTATCAGTTTACGTTATTAATGTGTATCATGATATATGTACAACAGTTTACATTATTATTTTTATACAAGTTTTTAAGGTAAACTCATCTTCGGTAATCGGTACACTCTCTCTAACAGCTGTGTTTGTATAAAGACTCTTTTCTTCCAGTTTCTTTTTCACATAATATTGTACATTAACCAGGGGCCATGATTTACTGTCAACATCATTAATGGTTTCCTTTTTAACAATAATTTACCTAAAATGATTGCATAATAATCCTAAGTTAAACTGTGAGCTCTCCTCTCTCTATTTATCTTTTATTCCTAAAAACATTCAAATCGATAAATGTATGCCTTTAAAAACACTTTAGCACAGCACTGTTAGGCAAACTTAATTTCTTTGTTTGTCTGTGTCTTTGTTTTGCTTTGGTTTACTTTTAAGGGGGGAGGGTTCTCTCACTTCTCAACGAGAACGAAAAGGAAAGTGTACACATTGCATTACGGCTGTAAATCATGCACCCACGCATGCATGCCGTCGCATGATATTAAATGGTACTTTCTCCTAAATAATCGACAGGATTCGATGGTGAACTTTGCGTTATCAATTTCGTTCTTTATCTTTCCTGCGTATACTCGGTCTATGTGCATGCATGAGATATTTCATCTCGTTATCATTCATTATGTGCAAAACTGCACCAACCTTAATCTTACGCAAATGTTTGGAGCTGCTGTTCAACAAATCTAAATACTTTATTAAACACACGTTGTCTGTATTACAATCCATTTTGTATCTCCTTTGCCTTTTGGTATATCCAATCTTTGATCTCTGAAGGATTGATTTTATGGACTTCGTTCAATTACAGTCTCAAAGCCGTCACTTTCGTTTGATTTTCCTTCCACCGTTTGAACGGGCGAGGATTATTGCAATCACCCAGAACACACAGAGATGTTCTCTCTATGCTATCTCAGAGCTGATTATATTTTTGGTTGGGATGGCACTGTGGCTCTGTCTATTTGCGCATCAATTTTCGCCGCTGTGTCATCCGTGGCACGTGACTGTGTATCTTTCACTCCGTAGAAATTACTCCATCAATCGAAAATTGTGACAAAGATGGATTTTGTCAAATATTTATAGTAGCAAGTGCGGTACTCGCACTATGCCATTTTCTTCCGCGAGAGTTACAGGGAGTTAACAACACACATCAATATTTACTTCAAAATTAGGCGCATAAAAAGATATCATGCATATAAACGAAAACACACCTATGCCTATTAGTTGAATTATGATTATAGAACATCGCAGTTGTGATGCAATTAAACAATATAGATACAAGTATAAACTGCTTAGAAGTAAGTTTATCTAATATGTTTACTTTATTATTTGTCCAATTATCTATTATAACTCACCGAACAGAGAATCTTTTTTAATGTTAAGTATGGAATTCTTTTGTATACGAAGGAGTTCATGTTGTTAACACTTTCCAGGCATCTAGCCTGTCATTTAAGTACAAGATAAAAAAAGATGATGCCTTTGTTTTTCTTTAATCCAGTCAATTATTGTATCCACTTTCTGCCCCCTTC
The DNA here is from genome assembly GCF_040938485.1 of Diadema antillarum. Lineage (NCBI taxonomy): Eukaryota > Metazoa > Echinodermata > Echinoidea > Diadematoida > Diadematidae > Diadema > Diadema antillarum. The sequence continues at coordinate 1,081,651 of NW_027270925.1, read as the reverse complement.
TCCACTCCAACTCCTTGCATTAACAAGAATCTTAAAGATCGCTCGACACAACGCTACGCATAGGGTTTTCCGCATGCGCCACTCAGCACTCGAAGCACACAAAAAATTTCATCGAAAAGGGACATGAAAAGTAGAAGGTTCACGTACTTCAAAGGGAAAGTGACCCATGCAGGATTCAACAATATTCGTGACGGCGTTGTTGCATCGACCCGCGATTACCATCTGCCATGTTCCGAACTTCCTAATAAAACCATTTCGTACGGTATGTCTAAAATGGTCGAAATAGATTCAATCTCAGTTCTTATCTTGATTCAGCTCTTATTCCTTCCTTCCTTGTTCCGCCTACTACATACGGAGTCTTCAAAGACAAAGTTTCCTTGCTAGCTAGCCGCGGAGACTTGAGAATAAATACATGTATCATGTACGTCGACGGACTGCTGTGTAAGCGTTATACTATATCTCGATCTACCTAAGATCGATAAGATCGGTCCAGTTCGACATGCAGGTAAGATACCATTAGTCCAAGAGCATTAGGTCAAAAAAGGCCTAAACCTGGACATTTTTGGTAACAAGCTGATTTTTTCAGGATAGGTCCAGAAAAATGTCTAGAATAACATACTAAAAGTCCTCATGAATCCTCCTTGAGCGTTTTCCGCAATCCAAGATGGCGTCCAAAATGGCCGCCATTTCCAGAAATTCTTATAACTTTTCAACCAGAGAACCCAAATACAAAATTTAAATGTCTAAATATATGTTTTGAAGCATGAAGAACTCAATAAAACACATATCAAGAGATGTTGATGCACGCAAGTACCGAAATCCAAGATGGCGTCCAAAATAGCCGCCATTTTCTGAAATTCTTATAGCTTTTCAGTCAGGTAACCCAAATACGAAATTTAAATGTCTAAATATATGTTTTGAAGCATGAAGAACTCATTGAAACACATATCAAGAGATTTTGATGCACGCAAGTACCGAAATCCAAGATGGAGTCCAAAAAGGCTGCCATTTTCTGAAATTGTTATAGCTGTTCAGCCAGGTAACCTAAATACAAAATTTAAGTGTCTAGATATATGTTTTGAAGGATGAAGAACTCAATAAAATACATATTAAGAGATGTTGACGCATACAAGTACCGTAATCCAATATGGCAACCAAAATGGCCGCCATTTCCTGAAATATTTATAACCTTTCAACTAGAGAACCCAATACACAATTTAAGTGTCTTTACACGTTTCGAAACATGAATAACTCAATGAAATACATACATGTATTAAGAGATTTAGACGCACGAATGTGCTGATTTTAACGCTCGAGCTCTTCCTTATATGGAAAATGGGGTGCAAAATGTCCCAATTTTATCTCACAATTATGTAAATAAATGTCAATATATTTTATAAGAAACTTTTTATCTAAAATATAGTTCTTATGTGTAAAGTATACAAATAAAAGCATGTGCATGTTAACATCAAGGAGTGTGTCCTTGTTACGAGAGAAATATTTCACCAACAGATTTGTTGCTAAACAGAAAGCCTACTAGAAGGCAATATCCGTTTACCACATGATCTATTTTCGTCACCTTAAGCACATGAGATGAAAATTTAGTGCTAGCCCCTTTTTATTACCAATGCATTTGATGTCTACCATGAGGTAAGTTCCAGTTGAAACTGTCAGTTATCACTTGAGAAGTAAAAACTATTCTTTGAAAAGTAAAGTTATTTGTGCATGGAGGGGGGATACTCCTCCACCACACGAGGGACTTTTTTTCTTTCTTTTTTTTACTCGAAAGTGAAATACACAGTGCAAGCGTTTGGTAAGATATTGAATTATTTCCATCAAAGAGTAGGAAATTGGATATAAAGTAGTATTCAGGGAAATGGGCAATATGATTAGGGAAGGGTGTGTGTGGGGGGGGGGTCCCCTCCCCCTCCCCCCCCCCCAACATGAGGGAGATTTTGCATTTTCAGACCTGATATTCAGACATCCTGATGCACCTTATTGGTGAAATATTAGATTTTTGTTTCCATCAAAAAAGGAACAAAAAGATATACAATCATGGAAGTGCGCGGTTATAGGGTTGCCTGCTCCCACACGAGGGAAAATTTCGTATTTTCACAGAGCTGTTGCATCCATTTGTTGAAATACCCGATATTTGTTTTCTGTTTGAAAACGTGAGGAAAAATATATATTCAGGAAAGTGTCGGGGAGGGAGAAGTGTGAAAGGAGAATACTCCTTCCCATACCTCAGAAATTTTGGTATTTTCCAATTTGAAATTCAGAGATTTAGCGCACTCTTTGGTGAAATATCTGAGATTTGTTTTTGTCCTAAAAGTAAGAAAATAATACTTATGGAAATATGCGGGGGAGGCGTATGAGGTGATGCACCTTCCCACAAAATGGAGATTTGTTGTTTTTTCAGGTTACGAGTTTTATGGTGCGCTCTGTTGATGAAATACTAGATTTTTGTTTCTATTAAAAAGTGTAAGTAGAATAAAGACTAGTATATTCAAGGCAATGAGCTAGTAGATGATTGGGGGGGGGGGGGTCACTTTCGACTGGAGGGAGTTTTGCGTTTCGATGATCGTCATTAAACGGCCTAATGCACCCTTGGTGTTATATGGAGAAAATTATCCATTCTCGAAGAGTAGATAATAATAGTCTCATTATCCCCATCCCCCCTCGAAAAGAGGGGGCTTTTACACTTGAATAGAAATGAAATAATTATATCATTTACACATATTTGATGGAATATTTGGGAATTGTTAATCAAAAGGGGAATTTAATATAATATTGGGGGAAGTGAGCGGTTGAAGAGTTAGGGCAAATTACCCTTCAATATGAGGGAACTAACTTTTGCATTTTGTAAGTGAAAGATCTAATGCACACTTTTTGATGACAGATTCGGAAATTTGTTAATTTCAAAAGTGTACAAAATCTATAAAAAGGGGCCGAGCGAGGGACGTTTAGCATTTTTATGATTGCAACTGAATGACAAAGTGCAAATACTTCAGGTTGAATATTTGGAAAATAATGATTGTACAGGCCACCACCTTCCCCAAGGAGGAGGGGGGGGGGGGGGATGCATCCAACCCAACCTATACCCGTTTTGTGCACATTTAAGGGAAAGATTCCACTGGACCTTCTGAGTTGTTGAATCTCGAACATTATGTTGAATTTCTTTGTCTCTTGAAACGGGCTAAAAACAACAAATTTTGATGAACAAACGGCGGCCATTTTGGGCAACATTTGGTTTTCGGGAAGAACTCACGTGGTTTCATTTGTACTTATGTGCTTCATGATCTCTAAATAAGTATTTCGTTGGGTTCCTTATGTCTTAAAATATATACTTATACTCTCTAAAAAAAAATCGAGTGAAAATGTTCACTCTAAAAAGAGTGAATACAAAAAAGAGTGAATTTCGAGTGACATTGGAGTGAATTTTGAGTGAAAATGCTCATTTTCACTCATTTTGGAGTGACGTCAGGGATCACTCGAAGATTTTGGAGTGATCCCTGAAGTGCGTATCGCAATTACGTAGTTGCAGGGTTATGAGAAAAAACAGGAAATGGCAGCCATTTTGGACACCACTTTGGATTTCTGGAAGTGCTCAAGTGCTTTATTTGTGTTTCAAAATCTCTGAATTTGGTTCCTTGAGACTCAAAACGTATATTTCGACATTCCAAGTGTGGACAGTTGACATCTACTTGCAAAATTATGAAAAAAAAGTCAGGAAATGGCGGCCATTTTGGACGCCATCTTGGATTACGGTACTTGTGAGCTTCAACAACTCTTAATACGTACTTTATTGAGTTCTTCATCCTTCAGAACATATATGTAGACATTTAAAATTTGTATTTAGGCTACCTGGCTGAAAAGTTATAAGAATTTCAGAAAATGGCAGCCATTTTGGACGCCATCTTGGATTACGGTACTTGCGTGCATCAAAATCTCTTGATATATGTTTCAATGAGTTCTTCATGCTTCAAAACATATATTTAGACATTTAAATTTCGTATTTGGGTTACCTGACTGAAAAGCTATAAGAATTTCAGAAAATGGCGGCCATTTTGGACGCCATCTTGGATTTCGGTATTTGCGTGCATCAACATCTCTTGATATGTATTTTATTGAGTTCTTCATGCTTTGAAACATATATTTAGACATTTAAATTTTGTATTTGGGTTCTCTGGTTGAAAAGTTACAAGAATTTCTGGAAATGGCGGCCATTTTGGACGCCATCTTGGATTGCGGAAAACGCTCAAGGAGGATTTATGAGGACTTTTAGTATGTTATTCTAGACATTTTTCTGGACTTATCCTGAAAAAATCAGCTTGTTACCAAAAATGTCCAGGTTAAAACTAATACTCTTGGACTACATACCTATGAATGATTTTGCACTAAATTATTGATGGACAGTTAACTGGCTTGTTAATTATCAATGTTCGTATTGAAGTTTGAGGCGATTATCGCACCTTTCAACAGCGCCCCTTGAATGTCTGTATACCTCTAACCATAAAGCTTCAAGTGCATACAAGAAACAGTTATATTTAATACAGGGCCGGCGAGCTTTAGAAACCCGGAAGTGACCCCCGATATTGCGCTGAAGGCCTTTTTTTTTCTTTTTGCTTGTTAGCTCATGAAACCCGGAAGTGCCCCCCCCCCCCATTTTTGAAAAAGTTGCACCGGCCGTGTAGTATTATTATAAAAATACATAATCATGTGATGATACCTTGGTAGATGGAAGAGGTTGTAGATTATCCATCAAAGATTGTACTTTGATCGTTTTTGTACAAACCATGGAAGAAGACATAAGTAAGATCATATCATTACCTCATGTAGTTGGTTAACGCACGTGCTTGCCACCCACAGTACAGTGTACAATATCAAATTCAAAAAAATGAGAAATTTTGGAATTCAATTACTTATTATTTACATTTCAACCATTTATGAAACTTCTGTGTGTTGCTTTGAGATATTAGTACAGGTGTGTAGCCATTTTGATTCAACATGAACATGCGAAAATGGTACTGAAGGTCTCGAATTACCGAGTTTAGATTGAAACCAGAAAATAGTTTTGAATAGTAATTAACACTGTCGTGACTGTTACAAATCATTTAGATAGATAGATAGATACTTTATTTTCTGCAAATCAATATATACATAGACTGAATAATCGTGAACATGGGAAACATACAAAGTATGTTTGAAACAGAGTCGTTTGACTTGCATAAACAACGATATAAAAGGAAATTAATGATATTACAGTATGCATGTCTATGCAGCTGGGATTACAATAACAATATTATATTTAAGAAGTGATAATGCAGAGGGCCGCCATTGTAAGCGTTGCTTGAAAAGATGGCCGGCCCGAGGAAAAGGTAGGTAGGTAAATTGGTAAACAATACAAATTCTGCTGCGAAGATAGCAGGGGAAAATAAACTCTGATGTGTGATGGTGGTGAATGTGCGTGCGAGTGCTTGAGAGTGCACAGGGGCAGATAAGCTAGAATTTGGAATGATAAAATTGGTTTGCTGGAAGAGGGAATGATTTACGATGTTGCTACTATCGGGAGACCAACATAAGTCATTTCGTGCTTAGTTCGTATTTGAAGTATACTGTGATAAATTAATATATTGTGATTTATTTCGATTGCAATCTGTAGGGAGAATGAGAGGTATGAATGAGAATATGTTCCGTTCAGGGTTTCAGTGTGTTAACGTTGCATCAATACGTGTTCTTCTCCTACCCTATTATGTACTCTATGCAATTTCCTGAAAGAAAAGTGATTACAACCTGTCACGCCCTAAATGATATTCAATTTTATAGGCCTATACTTCCATGAGTCACTGAATTCTTTTTATTGTCAAGCTGAGATCATTTCAGCATCGGAGTGCAAAACAAATGGTTGGAAAGAAAGTTCCTATTTCTAGCCAATACTTCATAAATCATATCCAACTGGGGTGTAATCCGAAAGCTGGTAGACAGACGAGAAAAGATGACCGATGTCAGCCTACTATATGGGAGGAATACTACCGCTCTGCTCTCCACAGGTGTTCAGGAAACGCGTCGGCTGACAGGATGCAAGGTCAAAGGTCAATCTATTTGTGTGAAACACACATCCCTGCCATATAACTTTCCATGAAATACGAAGGCAGGGGAAAATGTGATTCGTTTTTCCATTGTGTTTCACCGGATTCCATGCTACGTATAGGGGACGAATAATCGATGGTATACTTATTTCAGATTTGATTGTTCCTGGACCGGGTGACTTTTAGTCCCGAGGTGAAAGTAATATGTTTCTGTGATACATTTATTAACGAGAAACGTATGAAATCATTAATTGTATAATATCATGAAGTTGATTCTTGATATTGATACGTAGAATGTTGATGAATTCGGTAGCAGCGACAGTGACAAGTGTGGAAATCATGATATCGATGGCTTGTTTCACATTATCATTTCTTTGAATTTAAGGATCACCAACATTTCTTTTTTTTGGGGGGGGGGGGAGGTAGAGATTTTGTCCTTGAAATAGCCTATTCAAATTAAACTCGAGTCCGTTGTTGTATTTGAATTATTGAACTCCCTCACATCTGCTGTTTCGCAACTCTTTTAACGTTTGAATGTAGCAAGTCCAAAATTGTCAAGCACAATACAGTACTGCAGTGGTTTCCCCAGGAACGAACACACTTAAACATAACACAAAATCACTGCGGACAGGCATTTACGTATTTCCGTCTCGTCGAATAGCGAGCTGACACTATCTTTCCATTCTGCTTTCAGACATGGATGTGCAGACGAATCATGATAAGTATGCGTCTCGGGAAAACCATATCTACACACCTGCTGGGCTATCGTTGTACCACGCCCCTAGCAACGTGAAGCAAACTACGTAGCAACCGTATGACATAGTGGTATGGGCAGTACGCATTATGAGAGTTGTATTAAGCAGTCGGCACATTACTTTTGCAAACCCCATACAGAGGCGTCTCCATATGGGGCGTCAAGTGTCATACTCCAGCACACACACCGCACGTTGATACGCCACAAACTGAATCACGCAATGTTGTATTAAACACACACACACGCACACACAGTCACACATATAGTCACACGAGGGCATATTCCACAAGGACTTCTCAAGACGACGTCATCATGGTCATAATGCTTTGTTATTCCATTCAAGGACGTCCTGCAAAATACAAATCAAAGATTATGATTATAGCCACCACGCTGTTGAAATGTTTTCCAAGAACAACAGTTCCAAGTAGCATTTGTAATCGTATCAATTATGGAATCGCACACCTGTACCTTTCCAGCTACATTTGCTAGAAGATGCCTTGAGAGAATGGTGTCTTTTTTTGACAACTGCACGTTTCTATATAGTCGTTTTCAATTCTCTTACTTCTATTTAGTCGGAATGATTATTTTCTTGTTGTTTCAAATTGTTCTTCATGCGAGAGGAAACACAATCTTCTTAATTTCCTCTATGTGTGTTTTTGAAAGGACCCATCTAATGGCCCAAAACAAAGGTACACTTTTGAGATTAATTCATACTGCAACTGTATCGCTGACTGACGAAAGTTCTTGTTTTTCTGATGGGTACAGGAATTTGAGACAATAAAACCCCGTAGCCCTTCCACGGTACTTGAATGCGAAGCGTAATATCTTTTGTTAATAAATTCTTGGTAACCTTGCGTTCGTCATGAATATTACATATTCTTTACAAGAAGAAATGAATATTTCATTTTCTTTCTCCCATTCCTCCTACTACGCTCTTTTCTTTTCTGAAACGAAACAGCATCTTTTTCTCCTTTTTTATCCTTTTTTTTTCGTTGTTAAAAGTACAGAGACGTGACTGTGCAATTTTCTGTTCCTCTTAAGGGGATCATATAGTTTTGGTTGAGACCTAATGTCAGGTTTCTCACATTTTGTGTGTGTGTGAAATAATGAGAAACCTCTTATGAAATATGAAAGAACATGTAATTCTATGAGGAATTCAACGTTTATTTGATGAAAATGTGTTTTAAAATGGCTCAGATATCCAAAAAAGAGCAATTCTAATAAAGTGTGGGACCCACACTTTATTAAAATCACTTTGTTTTACTTTGTTTTTGGATGTTTCGGTTATTCCAAGCCCGATTTTCACTAAATAAACTTTGAATTCCTCTTAAAATGGTATGCTCTATACTATGTCAGAAGTGTTTTCTTGGCATCTCTCAAAAAGCTAAAAGCCCAAGTCTCATCTCCGTCAATACTGCACCATCCCTTTAAAGTAAATAACTGCACGTATGCAATGAAAATAATCGCATTCATATGTGTATGCAGACATTATATAAAAGGTAGGCGTACGCATGCAGAGTGTGTTGTTTTTGCTCTCTCACCCCCCCCCCTCTCTCTCTCTCTCTCTCTCTCTCTTTCGTTCATTCTTTTACTCTTTCTTTCATGGGAGATTCAGTCGTGAGGGATAACACTTTTTAATAATGATACTGTATATTGCAGATCTTATGATTAGGAAGAATATATACATAACTTTAGCGGAAGAGGTTAGTTTCCACAAATCTTCCAAGACAACTTCCGGCGTGCAGGCAAGATCTGCGTGCGATGCAAACCCCTCTGTATCCAATTGATTGTAGAAGCTCTGTGTACAATTGCAACGTGACAAACCAAACGTTTCAAGCATAACAAAGGTCTGCTTATATAAAATAAGTGTTAAATATTTTGTCAAGTACATGCCACCCTCTGTATTTCTAGTGAATAAGATCGCAACTGCTGATCTACAAGTTCGAACAAACAAGTCGGGAAAAGGAATCAGTAAGATTCTAACCTGTCATCTTTACTGAGATACTTTCCGGACAGCGACACTATACCGCCAAGCTATCCCTGGTTACCGACAATGACACGATGAACTCGGAACAATGCTTGTTAACATGTTTGTTAAAAATTGGAGACTAGCAGTTGCGATCTCATTCACAAGAAATACAGAGGGCGACACTTGATAAAAATCTGTAATAATACATATTCTCCTCTCTGCAACATTAATCTCTTTCTCTCGTGACAATTAAGGTTGCTTTCCTCCTGTGTAAAACCCGCAAAAAAAGTTGATTTTACCCTTTGTGTGCGTTAAGAGCCGTTTTGCACAGATAACCCCAAAGGTTTGTACACATTGTCCAAGTTCCGTGCCACAGAGAGGGTTAAACAAAAGGTAGCGACACGAACAATGTTGCCTGGCGCTTTACGTGCTCCTTTGCAAACTTCAACACGGCAGAAATATATACATGTGTTAAAACATCACTACATCGCTCGTAGTGAATACAGTGTGACGTATTGCTCTTCTTGGGATTTATATTCCAACTTCTCATCTATTGCACCATGAATTAAAGAAAATGTGAAGCATGAGATCAAATGCCATCGATCTGTAAGATTTTGTTCAATACAAATATGACGTATTAAGAGACAAGGAGTCAGAAATTTATGCAAATACACTACATTTACAGTTTTTCTTCAGCTGGCTGAAGAGTTAAGCTGCTGATGAGATCTAGCGCCATCTATTGGTTATTGTTCGGCAACATCTTAAATCTTTCTTTCTCTCTTCTTTTCCTTTGTTTCGTAGCTTTTCATGATTTTGCTTAGGTTCTTCAGTTTCGGGTTTTAGCTTCTGTGAAGATAAAAATCTGTGACTAGTCTGTCGTCTATCGTCCCTGTAACGCGACAGATCATCACAAAAATTGCAGGTGCATGTGTTCCCTTCTTAATACACAATGTACACATTTCTAATACTGTCTAAACGGTATCATTGTTATTATATATTAAGTCATATTGTATTGCCAGAACGACAATGGTTCATCCGCTTACAGCATGTGGCTTTTCCGACCTCTAACCTGCACTAGAGAAGAATTTGCTATATAACTGTATAATTGTACTTTTTTATTTTGTTTTTCTCTTATGTTCCGGTCCGTGCTCCCCTTCTCAATCTTAAACTCGTTTTTAACTGGGACCTACGCTCAACAAGCTCGCTTTTAAGTAGGTTCCTTCATATTTCTTTAGCATTCATTCACAGATTCCAAACTTAACAGATCGACCGCTATTATGTTTTATATATTTGCAATACTCTATGTATGTCATGTATTTCATTTAATTTTGTTATATTTGATGTAATTTTTCATCGAGAAATATGAAAATAAATTGAAATTGAATTGAAATTGAAAAATACGAGATGTTGTTTTCAATTTGACGATTCCCCTACCAACTATAATGTTACCAGAAGCATGAATAGTTCGTGTGTCCATCTCACCTATATAGTACTAATTTTATTTCATTAAATCGTATTCAGAAACTTCTTCTTATCTTTCCAGGTGTATAGAACTCACGTCAAGATGATAACGGTGTGACTACCAGAAAGACACGCATATATACCCTAATTATCACAACCAGGGTAATTATTATACTGCAACGTACAAAACAAAATCTGCCTTAAAGTTGATTTTAACGCAAGTAGCGTAATCAGAAGCACCGTGGATATTTCACCCTGGCAAGCCTAATGGACTACACGCACCTGCGTGTTTTTAGCATAAACTAAAACTAATCATACTAAGTGAGGGTGGTTATGGCGTAATAATTCCCCGCTCAAGGACCCGCCGGTGACGGCAGAACAACAATCTTTTGTTATCTCCATGGCATTTCATGACGCTGCCATTTAATCGTCTGCGAGGACATTGCTACAATATTGCGTGATACGCAGAGGGGTTGGTGTTTTTTTTCTGTGGTAAAAATCAAATGGTAAAAAAATAGTCAAAAACTGATAAAAAGTCAATTATATATTGCGCATTTCAGATACGTTCAATTTAAAGGCTCAACAAAATTTCCAACTGGCTCTTAAAAATACGGCTTAAAAGCATAAAAATCAAATGGTAAAAAAATAGTCAAAAACTGATAAAAAGTCAATTATATATTGCGCATTTCAGATACGTTCAATTTAAAGGCTCAACAAAATTTCCAACTGGCTCTTAAAAATACGGCTTAAAAGCATAAAACATCTCCCTCAAGCATCACAAATTTTTGACGAAGGGGGACGTTTCTATTTTTATGACAAGTTTGATTCAAGGCATATTTTCATTTCATGAGCTGGAGTTGGCAAGTAGTCTACGTTCTGTATCATACCGCGGTATAAAACAAAATTTCATGACAAGTTAATGAACAATCTCATGAATACGCGATCCTATGGTGTGTCTAAGGTTTCTCAGTCGCTGTTATTGTGCTTTACATAGTGGAAAAACTTTGATGTCTCTGCATTCCTTTCGTTGGAGCAAGCTTGCTTCACCTTTTGTCAGACCCACCAAATGCGTGAAAAGTCACATTTTTGTTAGTAATGGCTGTCGGTCACCGTAAATGAGAATTGCCGAAATCCTGGACGACAAGACATTTTAGTAATTACCGGGCAATTTACATAAAAAGATATACTAAAAAGCAGACGACGGTTTCTCATGGGCGTATTCATTGACGTATCTCGGTTTGAGAACTAGATTAACTAATAAGATCAACTTTGAATTCATTGAAGAAATAAGTTATTCTGAAATCAGTTTTTTTTTTAATGTTATGATTGAATGAATGCTTTTTGGACGCAGTGAGTCTAGAAGTGGCATTAGTGACGTCACGGTTTGGCTCATTTGAATATCAACTGCAGGTTGCCTTGGTAACTATCCATCTTTGTGTGACTCCCGGGTAGACGACCCCGTCGTGCTCAAGCAATTCCATAATTTAACAGAGAGAGAAAAAAAAATCCTCGAATATTAACCGGTGCTGCGTCTGCGTCTGTCCAGGCAAAGCAAGAGCAGCTCTGCCTTCCAAAAACATGAGGTACAGCCTCCCTCGGGACGACGCGACGCTGACCTTTCCTGAGCGCACTGCGTGGATGTTGAAATGACTAAGTGAAGTAAGTGGACTGTAGTGAAAATGTCATTCATCTGTTCCTACTGAATTAAAGGGATTCTATACAGTTTAAGTTGAGATGGGACTACAGGTTTGCAACGTTTTTGGGAAGATAATTTTGTTTTGATGATGAGAAACTTCTTATGAAATATGAGGGAGCACATAATTCTAAGAGGAATTTAAAGTTTAGGGCCTATTTGATAAAAATTGGTTATGAGATGGCTGAAATATCCAAAACAAAGGAATCCTAATTGAAGGTGGGACCGACCTTTTATGATAATTGCTTTGTTTTACTTTGTTTTTTTATATCTCAGCCATTTCAAAGCCGATTTTCATTAAATGAACTTTGAATTCCTCTTAGAATTGTATGCTTTTAACATTTCATTAAGCAGTTTCTTTAAGTATCTTGCAAAAAGTTAAAGGCTGAATCCTCATCTCAAGCAATACCATACCATCCCTTTAACCCTCTAGTCGTTGTAGTCAACTTGAGCATGGGGGAACATTACACTATGATTCCCTTCAGTTTAGTCTCCAGCTAACTCGCTGATAGTGCCACAGAAGCACATTATCTCCGAGCAAAAACCAAGCACGATTTCATTACTTAGCCGCTTGCCTTTTTACATTAAATCTGTAATCCACACAATATGCATTTGGGCAATCAGGAAAATCGATGACATCGTATGAGATCATTTGACAGCAGTGTTTGAGCAGCTTTGCTGTCGGTTCGAGCATTGTTTCATTAACGGCGTGATCCCTCAGCTGGTCTTTGATTTCGGCTGCGAATGCAGAAACGTACCGTACTAATTATCTCGCGTCATCCTTTGTGTACATTGTGACTCTATAGCTGCCGCTATACGCCCCTAAGCCTCATTCCATTTACCAAGCAGGTTTGAGAAAGATGCGGATTGGAATGCATTCATATATATATATATATATATATATATATATATATATATATATATATATATATATATATTTGTACACATATATGTATGTATAAGTGTCGTGTGTGTGTGCGTGCGCGTGTGTGTGTGTGTGTGATAAATTACTAATGACATAACTAACTTCAGCCATGTTTTACCATAATTATGATAGCGCTCGTGCACACACACAGACACACACACACACAGACACACACACACACACACATAAATGAAATAAGACTGTAGCCAGAGTGAATATACCACAACGTGTATGAGCAATTACATAATGGGCGTCTAAGAAGAGGTGGTCATAACGGTTGCTGATAACCCCCGCGCCAAGCAGCACGGGAAGGATACCTAGCACAACCTGCCCCCCCCCCCCCCCCCCCCCCCCCCCCAGTGCAAGCTGCTCATGAAAGCTGCGTCCATTGGTTACACTTATAGCGGGTCGGTGTCATAGATCAATCAGACTGGCTTAGCAAACACACAACCATGCCTTCCTATCGTGCACGACTCTCCGCGGGTTCTCCTCATATTAGCATTGTTGATCACCGTCTCAAAACACCGCGCCCCGGGACTGCGCCTCGTCTGCCACGTATGCATACGTAACAGGTGTTTCCCCCTTCTTCCATGTATAATCACCAAAACATAAGAAAAATTAAAATGGCACGTGGCTCATGGTTTACGGTGAAATCACTAAGAATTGGGACATTTGTTTGTGAAGCCGAAAACTGACTAAAAAAAACCAAACAAACAACGACCGGGTTTGTCTAACTAGATTTATTCAGGACAAACGAGCAGATGATCATTCAAGCATATTCATACAAACTATGTTATACATTGCAACGTACTGCCAGAACAGTCTCTGTAATGTAACAATCAAAATTATACAATTGAAATGTAAGCGTCTGTTTCACAATGTACGATGTATGTTTTAGGATCCCTTTTATGGGATTTGGAAAATGAGGTAGATATGTGTCGCATATCCCGGCAGTGTTCTAACGATGTCATAAAAACAAATAAATTGCCATCATTCGAACGATGGTAAGTATTCCCTACGTTTGAGTCCCAACATGCTTTTCTCTATCCAGGGTAGCCTCTTCAGTGTTGACTCTGCTGTGTAACAGAGGACCCTCCCATTGTCATTACCCCAGCGTTTCCAGGCACCCATTTGTACTTGTGGGTCGAGAGGGACGTAAACATTGGACGGGATTCGAACTGGAGTCCTCCGATTATACCACTCACACTGACACTCTTGACTGAAAAGGGAAGAAATGCATTATGACGTAAAAACCCCGTTAAAAAACACAAAAACCATGAAACCTGCTATGAAAAAATACCGTTCCGAGGTGCCTGCACAATATACCCAGCTTACAGCGTAAATAAAAAGCACAGAGATACACATTTAGAACTCACATATAATCACGCACTGTCTATAGTATCTTATCAAGGCATTTAATATCATGGATGTCTCTCCCAAGACTCTGAGTGACAATATTAGTAACGTATTATACAACGATATCTCCTGTTGTTGGGGCACGCCCGGAAATGCCTACACACAATTATAACCGTCATTTTTTGTCCCCGGCAAATTCTGTCCATGAATGCCAAGGCCGTGCCTCGTACAGTTTGTTCGCTTCGTCTGCTCTCCCGTAGAATCGAATTAATGTCATTATTTCCTAAGCACGGACAAAAGAGCTAAATTGAGTATGTGTAGCACACAAACACACACCTACACACACACACACACACACACACACACACACACACACACACACACACATGTAATATGTAGAAAACGAAAAATGAAAAGAGAGGTGATGTACTGAAAGTGCATAAGCTCGCTGAAAGAGCATTGCTATGAATACTACAGACAAGATTATATTCTTAGAACTAAACCCTTTTGTACTATACAAGCAGTCGTGCTCATTGTTATATCATAGATAAACTGAATGATATCAAACGTAGTTCAGACAAGGAAAATGATCCATGTGAAAATCAAGGCCAGTCATAAGCTATCTGATAAGAAAGAGTAAAGTCTCACGAGTTCAATAGTGAAAATTTTATCAAAATATGATGAAGATCTGGGAAGTTATGAAATTGTGAAGTTTCGTTAATTTCTAAGGAGCAGTTCTCGTACAGTTGATATAGCCCTAAATATGCAAATGAGTGACTTGATGATGTCATCATCTCGCAATTTTTCATTGATCTTGTATAAAAAAAATGACGAAATTTCAATGTTTCTGTTATTGAACTGCTAAACAGGGTGTTAGTCTATATAGGTCGAATAATTTCAGAATAATGATCAGTTAGATAGGATGTCAGGATTTGAGACTTGGGCGTAAATTTTATTTGAATAAAAAATTGGAAATTTCGAAGTTGAACGTAAAAATGTGAGGGGATGACATCATCATTTCACTATTTGCATATTCATATTGACTGCATGCTCAAGAACCGCGTTTCCTGAAAAACTAGTGAAACTTTAAAAATGTTATAACTTCCTTATTTTTCATCCGATTTTGATCAAATTTTCACTGTTGTGCTAAGAACATTTTTACTCGTCCTTTTCAGACTATAACTTTCAACTGCTCTGGAATTCTCTTTTCAAGAAGACCACCAGACTGAGGATTTTTTTTTAATTCTGGTTTCTGATTTCTGGTTTCATTTCTTTTCTTTCCTTTTTTTTTTTTTTTTTGCTTTCATCTCCGAATAAAATGCATTACTGTAAAGCAAGACTGGTGCGGCATTTTAGCATACTAGGTGAATATCTGATTCTGTTGATGATTGTTCAAATGTGGCTATTCTAACCGACAAACATCAAATACAATATGTGGGATAGGTAGAATTCGTCAGCTTGGTTTGATTGGATATTGGTTCATTATTTTATTCCTGCATTCTTCGAGCACAAACAAAATGATGCATAACATGATACTTGAAATACATGGCATGCATTGGGTATTTTGACTGAATATATGGTATGATATATCATCCAATACAAGACAATAGAAGATAATAAACCAATGTGATCATATAGTTTTATATGGCCTACAAACAATACTGATAACATTTCAAATAATGATGTCATTATTCTCTGGAAAATAATTGACAGAAGACCGCCAACAGCCAGTTGCTTGATTATAGTTACGGGGCAGCAATCTATCGCTCTATCATACATTCTTTGCGTCGAGTAATGTGTAGTAACAGAGAGTTAACTCGGAAAGGTTGCACAAAATTGACATTGACTCTCTGTGGAATCGGTAGGAATTGGTGACGTGAAAATAGTTGTGATATAATGAGTAGTGCATCGTCACATGACGAATACAACAGTCCTTGACTGGCGCTATGCCCTTTAAAGTACTAGTATGTCAAAGAATTAGAAGCTTATTCTTAAACATAATTATTATGTCCTATAATTAAATCGCCCTTTGACATTGCCTGTCTGCCCGTGTATAACTGGTAGTCTTTTCCAAACTACCGGTAGGGCCTATACAACACTCTGTAATACTCTACGCACTTCTATTCTTGCCTCGCAATTGGAGTTCGGAAGGAAGGAGTTGGGTGCCGTGGGGATGTCTACCCGGAAGTTTAGTTATATTCTCAGTTATAGTCTTTATCTTGAGTACCTCATGAAAATAACAATGCAATCTTATTCATCCCTCTTCCATAGAAGAGGGCTCTGTGATGATAATCAATCCAGGAGTGCTAGACACCTGCTTTACACCTGGGACTGGGGAAGACATAATGGATAAAAAAAATATATTGTTCAAGGACACACGTGCTCAGAGGGATTCGAACTCGGGACCCCTCTTTGAAATTAAAGCTATTAAGTCTTATCCACTGTGCCATAGTGCCTCTCCATGCATTACCAACTGCATTACCATATCTCCAAAACACTAAATCGCAGTTGATCCATTAAACATGTTTAGGTTATTTAAAGTAATCGTGAATATCTTTACCAATGCAGGCTGAAGGAAATAGGCATGATATGATTAGATCTGGTTGGATGATACATTGTGTTGCAATAGAGGGTCTCTCAGGACACCTTGAACAAGGTGTGTCACAGACGCATTAAACCCTTAGAGAAATCAACAGAGTCTCAGAGACGAGCGGTTGATATGAGTTAGTGTGCTGGAAATGAAAGGTGTGAGTTCTTGCGTCATAATAGGTCAAGTAAAATCAAATCGTGTGTTAGAGAAATGTTCTTCTTCCCAGGAGTATTGAAGGAGGAACTAAGATTCTGTGAGTAGGCGTGTGTTTGTAACCTCTGTCTTTCCTACACATTTGTGCGCACACGAGCTTACGCAGTGTGTTCCTCACACAGACACACACAGACACGAACACATACGTTTTACAAGCTAATTCGTACAAGACAAACATACTAAGTAATTACGCTGTGGGGAAAATCAACATGACGCCAAAGACATTACAGCGATTGCAGGGGAATTGTCTTGCGTCAGAAGTTCCCCAAATAGATCGATATTAAACACGGTTTGTTGCGCCACGACTCATACAGTTAAGATCTAATGAAGATATAGAAGGGGCTTTGTTTTAGGTAGAAAAAGATTATGTAGATGTTCATGGCAACTCTTGCCATTCAAGGTTCATTCAAGGTACAGTTGTATTCTCAAAAATTTACTCAATGTGATGATAATGAAGCATCTTAAAAAAAAAGAAAAGAAACCGGCTTACATTTCGTCAACGTTGTTCGTTGCATATCATTTTGCTTGCTTGTTTGTTATTGATTCTTCTGTTTGTTGTTGATTTTTAAGTGTCGCTACTGTTTAATTTCCCGGCCTCTGTATATCATCTGCCTTTCCACTCATTCAGATAGCTATCGTTCAGTCTCCCTATATTTCCCACTACTACAAGCAGTATAATCTTCATACTTGCAACTATAGTATGTATGACAGTTATCATGTTGGTGTGTCCATTATCTATCAATACATACCTTCAATCGTCCTTCTCCATAGATCTCATGCCTTTTCGTGAGTTCATTCCTAGAAGTCTGTAAAATCATAGGAGACTTTGTATATCCGTACACTTTTACTTCTTCTTTCAAGATGAAGAGGTGTGAAGAATATTGTCACGGAATTTTGTCCAACATGTAGTTGTTGTACACTATGTCCTTTCTGTGTTTTTTTTAATTTATTCCCTTTTCTTTTTCACAGGGTAGTCATTTCAGTTAAAGAAATTGTATTCTAAAATAGTTTGGGAAAAAGGGGTAAGAAGGTTCTTTTTATGAAGAAAATGGTTAGAAACGGCGATTGTATATTGGTACCTTATGATTAGAAAATTATGCCAATTTTCAGGGATAAGATTTGTCAGTGAATTTCCTTATTCCAAACAGCGGTGCATCAGAGATGTGGATAATTCGATGTCGTGGCATCCTCATTTTCCGCTAACCTTTTCGTTTTGCGTCAGTAGTCATCTCCCTTATTCTCCCGAGTTCACAAGATATAGTGAAAAGAAATGTCCTCGTATACAAAGGACGAACTTTTCAACGCGCCTATGACAGTCGTTTCGCCACGACATCGTGAGGTTGCTGTGTAAAAGCCAATAAGAAGCTCGATTGATATCATGAAGGACCATTACACGTGTAAGAGAGTTATATAACTACACTGTCAGATACTGTAAAACATGCAATTCATAATGGATGATGACAGTGGCACACACACAAAATTGTAAGGAACTTTGAACTTAGATATGACTTTCTTGAATCGAAATGAAAAATTTAGTGATTTCCACGTAAGAGAGTATCTGATAATGGAAATTATACTTCACACAACGCTCAGTCTTAGCAACGAAGCAAATCCTTGTGAAAGTAAGACAGACATATTAGTAGCATTTCAAATATTTAGAACTGACTGGTGTTACGCCAGCGGTTACTCTATCATGACTGTAACCACTTTTTCCATGTCATTTTAATGACTTACCGACATACAAAGGAACATAATTGATAAGTAGGCTTTAAATGCATCTTCCCAATTTATTTAAAAAGAAATTTATTGATCGCTGCATGCACCTCTATGAAACTCTTTGCTTTTCTGGTACTGCATTGCGTTGTTTACATTCACGTTGGCACACAAAACGAAAGTTGACATCCTTGGCGAATGTAATTGTAAAGAGTAAAGAGTACATACTTTATAATATGTATTTTGTTTTTTTTCTGGTGCTTCTTCTTATTCTAAATGTCCCTCTGCACATTGCATGCAGGGCTTCCGTGAAAAGCAGGTTGAAAAATGCTGGATATCAGCAGAACTGAACGAAATGTCCCTATTAAAAGATGCAGTAAAAAAAAGAATAAATGAATTTATGAATAGGTAAGTAAGTAAATGAATAAATAAACAAATAAATCAGCAAGTAAATAAATTAACTCACGTCTATTTTTTTTTCAAATACATTCATTCAAAACATGATAAATATTATAGATGCATAACGTAAATACAGGTTTGTTCCGTGCTGCCGAAAACAGCGACATCCTATTTTATCATCGCATTGTTGTAAACACACAGTTTTCCCGTATCGTGTATCAATCTTTAGAAATGTGTTCTATTCACCCTACCAATCTTCTTTTTGTCGTGTGATGAAAGTCATAGAGAAACAGCTTCCAAAGTACATGTCTTAGTATTTTTTTTTCTTAAAATACATGTACATGAGGATTACAGGTTCTATTCTTGTTTGAGTGCATTAACCTTAAGAAACATGGTTACCATCACGCCATCGCGTGTTTTATTCCTGTAAATCCGTGACGTTGCCTTCGTCATTAAATTGTTGTAAACACAAACCTTTTTTTCCCTTAAATCTGGATTCGGTCAGTTTGTTCTTTTTTCCTTACCGTCCGTGTTGTACAGCTGCTACAACGGATATGGCGATCTCGAACGATTGGATTAGAGTAGTATCCAGGACGTCATACTTCTTCCGTCACTCGGTAAATCTTTCGAATCTTATAATGATCTTTATAGGAATGGCGCCGAGAAGAGCATTATCACAAAGGACTGGCTGCCATTCAGAATTTAGATGAACATCGTCATATCTTCTATATAAATAGTACCATTCTTTAAAAAAAGAAGAAGAATGAAATGAAACGTAAAATATATCGGATGTCTGATTTAAGTTGTAGGATTTGTCTTATCATGTTATTCAAAGTGTTCAACGACTCCCAAATACTGCAGATCCATCTCATTTACTGTTTCATTCTATAGCCCCTTTTTCATTCGACATTGTTTTATTTGACCTTCCAACTGTTTAAGAAGTATGTTGCCTTATTCATAGATGAAATATCGGTTATTAAACATGTTAGATAAATAAGTTCATGCAGAATAAAGTTGTAGTATACTTAAATTACGTCAAATGAATCCTTTTATGAGCATATTGGTGCAGTAGAGATGTTAGACTTAAAAATTAAACGGGGTAATTAATTGGAATAAAACCATGGCAACTATGACTTCTTTTCCGTTTTAAATTTCCAGAAAGAGAGAATTTAATGAGTGTCACGTGGAGTGAAGAACATTCTCATAGTGTGTTTGTATTGAGATTATTGCAATAAGGTTTTTCTAACCACTTTTGGCTATTACAATGATTTTTACGTTTTAAGAAAGTATATTTTATATTTGAGAATTAAGAACATGTGTTTCTCTATTACAAAAAAGTAGGATGCTTGTGAGAATATTTTGGTCCCCAGAAAATAACATTCGCACACACACACACACACACACACACACACACACACCATCATCATCATCATCCACGCAAGTAGTATGGACAAGCACGCGCGCATCCACCAACATACAACTGAGAAAAATGAAACAGAGAGAAAATTATATTGTACTTCAGATGGTGGGGGCATTTAGACTGCAAACAGCAAATTGAATCCGCCGAATGATTATTTTCTTATATCACCTTATTCAAGCAGGGTTTAGGATAGGGGAAGGACACAGTGGTGCGTGCATGTTCTTTCCTGTCCAACGCAAACCAGAAACAGATAAATATTTTAGTGGCTTAACTGGACTCTGGATTTCTTTCAAAATACATTAATAAGATTACCTGGTTACCTCTGAATCATTCAAGTACAGCGCCAATTCTAATCGCACGATTATTCATGAGGCTCGGTTTTCAATTTTCATCCATGAATTATTCAGATTGAAGAATGAAACAGAGAGAGTGAGATCAGGCATTTTTTTTTCAGTCGACTGATCTCTAAAAGTCTGCCGTGTTTTAATGAATGAAAAATCAATAAGTCGCTTCATTCATCAGAATGCACCGTATGCCTTTTACAATACTAAAAAAGAACAACACTTCAATGGGGAATCTCATATCAGATTACAGGGGCTTCTTTGATCCCTTCCTGCCTCATTCAAATTCAAATTCAAATTCAAAAAGCTTTATTTCCATGTAAAGCAATACAAAGTAATATACATAACCCTTACATGATTACAGAATGTTTTAAGGAATTTCGACTCACACAACCTCCACCAAAACATTGAATACAATTATAGTAATATCGATTTTGTATTTCGATGAATAAGCAAGTAATCAAATGTAAGTTTATTTTTTAACTGTACATGGAATGGAGGAATTATCTGTATATGGAAAGGAGGAATTCACAAGAGAAGCAAAGCTTGTACATTTTGTGAATTACTCTTGAAGATAAGGGCATCTCAAGATCCGTCAAAGCACCCATGCATCCATGCACGGCCGGGAAAACGTTTTCAAAAGTGGGGGGGGGGGGGTGCAGTTTATATTTCTGGTGCCCACTTTTGGGTTTCATCAGCGAATAAGGAAAAAAATATGAATTGAAACAAACTCTCTATGTGCTTATCATGATATTGAGTTAAAGCCACCTTGGAGAAGTTAAAGGTACTCACGTCCAACTCTGTTCAGACAACTGTCAGAGAGACTGTTTATAAATCAAAATGGATTATTTCAACCCGTAAAAAAGGATGTTCTTAATGCCAAAACATAGTTCTCATATGCCTGTATAACTGTAGATTAAGTTAAAGGTACTCACGTCCAACTCTGTTCAGACAACTGTCAGAGACACTGTTTATAAATCAAAACGGATTATTTCAAAGCGTAAAAAAGGCCAATAGATGTTCTTATGAGGCCAAAACATAGTTCTCATATGCCTGTATAACTGTCGATTATTGCCCCAAGATGTACACGTATGCAAAAGAAATGTGAGATATAACGCTGTAATAAGACGATATTAGTTGGGTAACGACGAAAATGCGAAATGTTATCCGAAAAGGTTCCCCGATTGTGATTGATTGCCAAGTAATTTTTCCATATTCGATTTATATCGATAATCGACGATTCTTCCGCGCTCCCGTTTAGGCTCATTGATCGCATGCAACTTGTTGGAAAATACGACTGCAAGGGTACGGTCGATCTTCCGTCCACAATTCTAAACGGGGTGGGGGGGGGGGGGCTCTGCTATTAAAATTGTTTTACACTCACTTTTGATGTCAAAATACTCCAAAACAACTCATCATCCTGGCAAATCGCGCCAACCAGTTAAGGTTCTCGGTAGACCTTTTCAATGTATTGCAACCGAATTCCAACTGGTGGAAAACGAATTTTGAACCCTTCTGAGAACTATGTTTTGGCTTTGAATGCAATTTCACGAAAATAGTGAAAGTAAGAGTTAGCACATACAGAAACGTTATAACCTATAGATCGATCCACTCAAAACTTGAGTGAGTTCGGATAATACAGGGGTATTCTATGATGCGATGCAAAAATTCTGGTCTAGTCCACTTTCGCAAGATGTGAACAGGATCTTCATACAGACTCAACGCCTTGCTGAAATTGACTGGTATACGCATGAACTGTGCTAACTATTCACTTAACAATAACATTCATACAGCCCGCTGACTTGGACCTGAAGAATACGTTGTGATGAAAATCTACATCTACCTGTAATCAATAAAACTTACTTGAAAGGCTGGAAGCCATTTTCTTAGGAGAATTTCTTAGGAACTATGAGTCAATTTGACTTATCTTTCAAAACCCACGATTGTCAACCTCTTTTACTGGAAATTATATCATCTTGCATTATACCGGTATTACGTGGGGCAGGAAATTAGTTCTTGTCTTTCTTGGTTATGAAATTAGTCGTGTTTTACAACATGAGCCCTCTTCGAGGTTTATCACCAACCAAGCCATACGCGCTGACCGATATAATAGATCCTCAATGATATAACTCAATGAAATGAACGTGCCGAACAGGCGTTTCATAACCTACAGTGATTATGCCGCGCCTGCCTCGTTCACGTGAAGTGGCGCTCACATGCGCTGCTGCGATCCGTAGAATGAGAACACGCTAACCATCTCAATCAGCTGCTTGAAGGGATGCAAAGCTGAGCTTGTTTTTTGTTTGTTATTTACCGTCTTGGAACAAAGTTGTTGTCCACCTCCCTTGCTTCCGTTTTCCCCCTACTTAGATTCAGTATTCCCTGAATCAATACCTTTTAACCATGCAGTCTCTTCATTTGATATACGTCCAAAGATTTTTGCGTCACTAAATAATGATTGGTTATCATTAATCCTGAATCAATGTCGTGTAAAACAACACGAAGGAAAAAAGCGAGTAAACAAGAAAAAACGAAAATGCCGAGTAATTGCATCTTGCTGGAGGCAATGACGTATAACCTTTTTTTTTTCTAATGATGCATTTTATTAGGTGGTACATAATCACCTAAGAAATGTGGAGGTTTATCAAGAGCATTTTGGGGGGGTTTTTTCTCGATATTGCGCACATTCCTGTTTTCCATCGCTCTATTTGTGTAAAGCCCCCGTTCCACTATCACGATTTGGACCCCGATCTGTCCCAGAGAGCGGCAAAAGCGTACGGGGATCGGAAGCATCGTAGCAGGAGCGTGAGGGGGTCGGGGTTGGAGCGGGCAGTTTTTCAGATCGGGAAAAAATTTTGAACCGGTTCAAAATTTCTTCCCGATCTCCCCGATCAAAATTGACATATTTTTAATCGTACGGCAAGCGGGGAGAGCGTAGTGACAGCGTAAACGCAGCGGGGAGAGCGTAATGACGGCGTAAACGCAGCGGGAAGAGCGTAACAAGGTCTTTCTGAGCGTAGTAACATCGGCACAAGAACGGGAAGTAATTTTAGCTGTAATTTTCGAAGAAGAAGAAGAGATGAAGAAAAAGAAGAGAAGAAAGCAGCGAAGCAGCTACCCAAAAGGCGAAGCTAGAAAGAGAGACTGCACGTGATGCTGAAAGAGGAGGAAGAGGAGATAGCAGAATTTTGAAGAATATGAAATCATCTACAACTGGAGGAAGACGAACTATAAAAGCAAGGACATCAAGAAAAATCCTTTGAAAAATCAGCACGTCTTTGTTTATACAATGCATTGTTGCAAAAGAATCGTGAGTTGAGGAGGCTCTTCAAGTTCAAGTTCAAGTTGATTTATTTCACTTCCAACAAATAATAAAAAATACAAAGAAACGCTCATATACACAGACGTCATGAAATCAGTACCACAATGCGATGAACAGAATAACATTGTAAAAGAGATACAGGCAAATTATCAACAGAGATACAAATAACAGTTACGTCACTGTGGTAAATGCATACAAAATATTGCTGGAAATGGAGGGGACTGCTAAAAAGCAGAGCTTGTAGTATTAGAATGCAGTCCCCTCATAGAGAAAAATATATAATTGCAAAAAACAACAACAACAAATTTCCCTAAGCGGTAGCAAAAAAAAAAGACAGACAGAGTAATACACACATACATGCACACATACGGACGCACATTAACAAACACATGGCGGCTCTCTTGTAAGGAAAAAATTGATGAGAGGATAGAAAGATATAGTAGTGAAGAAGTTGGTAAGTCCGAGGTGGACAAGGGAGGGGGGGGGGGGGAGGAGGGGAGAGGAGAGGGAAATGGTGGGTCATAACCAGGGCACTGGAGGCACAGAAGCGCTGATGAAGAAAGAGTAGTGAGAATAACGAAGCAACAACTTTGAAAATCAAAAGTAAAAAAAGAAGAATGAATCTTCGAGGTCCACAGTATATTTCTTCGGTTCTGCATGCTAATAAGTTGACTGACTGCTGACCCACAGTCGAATCGGGGTACATCGGGGCACATCGGGCACTTTTCAACTCTCTGAACGGGGTAACAGCGTGATAAGATCGTATAGATCGTTCAGAGCGTAGATACAGCGTGCATTGATCGGATAACATCGGCAACATCGCACTTACAGCGTAGCTACATCGTTCTAAAGCGTACCGGCAGCGGCAGAGATCGCAATGTCTAATTCCCGATCATCGTAGTAAGAGCGTAGCAAGCACTTGGTAGTCGTAACTGCAGCGTACTTAGAGCGTTCTAACATCGTACTGTGTCCAGATCGGCTCAGGTTTTACCCGATCCTTCCCGACCTGAGAAAATTGTCAAATCGTAGCGAGAACGGCATAGTGGAACGGGGGCTTAAGAGCCACAATTCTTTCTCCATCGGCGCCATCACAACTACACTTACAATATTCTTCTGTCTTTTAAATTGAAATTACACTGTTACTGATATCGCTCTCCTTGTATTGATATACAGAGTCTCAGTTGACTTTCATTTTAACAAAATCTGTGGCTTATTTGTTTAATCGGTCACTGACATGTTTCACCTGTGGCTTGTTTACGGATTTTGACTCTACGATGGTTAGTGCGTCATGGAACGTACTTTGGTGCTATAGCTCGATAGCGCTGGATATCTATTACAGTGTTTGGGAGCTTTGAAGGGGGGTACAAACCCTCACAAACCCAGTGCACGAGCAAATCAAATAACCACGTACACACTCCAGATGGACAGTGACTTGGTCATTCTACAAGGAAAAATGGGAATAAGAGATATCTGTCTGGTCTGTTTGGCATTTGTGTTGGTGTTCGGTTTCCTAGCAGTCGGCTACAACAGTCATGATAAGGAATTCATGGCGTCCCCGAGATCGAACAAAGAGCGGCAGAAATCGAAACGCCTTGGTGACGTTGATGAGTTTCTTTCCCGCTCTCGCCGAGGGTGTTGAATTCTCGTCCGCAGGAGCAGCTTTTGTCTCTCCTCTTTTCTCTCTTCTTCTGCCACTTTCCTCCCCTCCTCTGTCTCTGTCTCTCTCTCTCTCTCTCTCTATCTATCTATCTATCTACATATCTATCTATCTCTGTTTCTGATATCTCTTCCACAGCATCCCTTGGCCATCTGAAGCGATGGCTACAGGGCATGGCAGATGTTCAGCTCCTGTTGAAGGAAGTATATGCAATATGTCTTTTTCGAAGAGAATCGTGAAAGAATGGGGGGGGGGGGGGGTAATGCCTGAAACCAATCAAGAAAAGGTACAGGTGTCAAAACTGCTGCTTGCAATCTTTTCCACCGAGCTCCTATGACATAATCTTAATTAACAAGTGAAGCTATCGCTTTTGTTTTTTGGAACTGTGCTATAATATAATTAAATCTTAACTATAAATAACCACTGGTAGAGCAGATTGTGCAATCAATACGAATTAAATATTTTCTCAAAGAAGATTGAACGGATTTCATGCATTCCTTTCTTTCCAGTCAAATTGTGCTAACGCAATTATGTTCCAACCAAATTTCAACAGCGATTATTAAGCACTGCGAAGCCCCCAGTGAAAATTAATTCAAGTTGTACATTGCCACTGGGTGATTGCTCCCATGCCATGGATGGATGTTCCATGATCAAAGCCCGATATCCATACAGGTTCTTGGATTCTCAAACTATTCTTAATTTAATTTGAAAGACACACTTTCAAAGTTTACCTGTTTACTTGTTACATTTCTATATATAACTAAGCTTGGATTCGAGTTTGCATGACATATAGCGTTGTCGTCCTCAGTCAACAAGTTTTGTTGAATAAACTTTCACTTAGTATATCTAAACTAATCTATCTCTTCATTTTTTCGCCGGCGCTAGTAGTCCACCTCCAGCCCGTAATCCTATTACACGACGTGGTTGTCGATAACGACGTGCGAGAAGAATCATATCATGGCTGATGACGGCCAAAATCAATGACAACCTGCCTAGAAAAAAAAAACAGCAGAAAATTGCAATACGTCACTTTTTCAAGGCCATTAATGTTCATGCGATAGACAAGCATATTACACCCTTGTAATTTCTCAGTATAAACCTATCACACACATACACTTTTTGTTTTTCCTTGATATTTACTGATTTCATTCATATCAGTCATGAATCAACCCATTCAGGGTGTAACATGTACAAAAACAATACAAATACAATTCAAAACACAAACAAATCCAATATCAATTTATACTGCAAATAATCTCTATTCAACATAAATAACTCGATTATGAATCAGTCCCACTGATAATTCCTTCACGAGAAAGTGTTGACTTATGCCAAACATATATCCCGTGAATATGAATCATGTAACTCATTCTCACTTACAAGAGCATATACATAAAAAACCAAAAAATACGTTATCCAAATCTAGAATGCAATCATTTTTTAAATGAAAAAAAAAAACAACCAACCCCTCCCCTCCCAACCAAAACAAATCTTCATCTATCCTAAATATCAAATTCCACCAATATCTTTCATACAATTTATAGCTATCTTTCTCAAGTGTTTCTTCAAATCAAATCCCATACCACCAACCCCCGATTCACCAAACCAAAAGCACACCCACACACACATACACCCACCTACACACACACACACACACACACACACACACACACACACACACACACACACACCCGAACCGATACCACCTTTCTTCCTGATGAAGCAACTTCCAAATGTTACATAAAACATAATGGACATAATTTCCCCCTCAAACCTAGATCTAAAAATGATATATTTCAAAATAAAATTATTGTATTATAAAGTTTTATGTTAGGGTCTCTTCCTATAACACCAAAATGAACATCTTTATTCCTCTCTATATTTCGAAGATCTATCATCTCAAAACCTATTTATCACTTTCTGCCACAAGTTCTTAACAAACACACAATCCCAAAATAAATGTTTATATGTTTCTATCGTTTGCTCACAAAAAGAACACCGGTTATTTTCAACGAAACCAAACTCAAAAAGATTTTCCTTTGTGTAAACAGCTCCATGTAATAATTTAAACTGAAATTCCCTGAGTTTTGTTAAAAGCTTTGTCATTCATTGGTCTTACAAATATATGTGCAAATTATTTTTCGAAAACAAAAAATCGTTTTGGCCATCTTTAATTCGTAAACTATACGATTGCAGCAAATTTGTAACAAAAAGTTCATACGCCTTTCTAAAAGGAACATCTTTTAATAGAATTACATTTTCGAAAATGTACACACACACACACACACATACTAACCAGCTACCTTGACTGCTACACATTGACACACATGCCACAATGTAAATTTTTTGTTGTTCGTTTTTTGACAATATGAAAAGAGAAATCAAGAGGAACAATGCTTACTGTCCAGTATGCAGACGACAACCTGCTGCGGCGGCCAGATGGCGGGAAAAAATATTCTCGCAACCATATTCCCTATTAGAGGTTACGTCTTGTCAATCTCCGCACGATGGGAGTCTTGATATCCTCCTGATACAAATTATTCAAGCTGCAGGTGAGTACCACTAGAAAAATTTCACAAAGACGTTTCTAAAAACACGTTCCAGAACCTAAGAATTTGTCCCCAAATTACACTGTACATTCATGTTGTCAGCTTCCTGGGAACTGGGAAGTGTGGAATCGCCATTGCCAAGTGAATAAGACTGGATATTTAGCAGAAGGTCCTAAAATCGAAACTCACTGTTGCTTCCATTCTTTGGCAAGATGTGAATGGTAACACTGAAGAGTCTATACCCTGAATAAACAAAACCATTTATTGTTTTCATATTTTATCATAACGAGTTGTTTATCATTACTGTTGTTATTTTGTCGTTTTTATGCGTATCATTAGGATAACTCTTTCTCTCATTTTATTTCATTTCATTTAATCTGTTTCCACATCCTGATACAAAGCATTTACAAAGAAAACAACAACTATACATTGAACAGTAGTACAATACAGGAAAAAATGTACAACGTGTGTAACAATTTAACACGAGACAAGCACAACATGGAAACAGTTATTTCAGTTTATACCATTGTCATTATCATTATCACCATATTATCACCATACATTATCCTTATTATCATTATTCGGGTTATTTTTGTAATTATCATCACTGATGATGATGATGACGATAATCACCGAGTATCATTATTTTCATTGTTATCAATATCATTACCATTATCATTCTGTGTCTTAAGAGCCGCCTGCCTGTTCCATTAAAACTAAAGCAATCACCAAAGGAATCGCAGACCCGGTCAAAGTATATAGGTGACTAATGCAACAAGTCTCGAAGCTTCCCTTACATGCTCCCCCCCCCCCCCCGTAATCTATGCAGAGCGCCCTGAAACAATGTATACCCAGGTCAGTCTGTTTTTCTGCCCCCACCCACCCCTCCCTCCCCCTTCCTCCCCCACCCCCTCCATCTTCAGGAACTATCACTTCACATTAGGTTTATTCGCAGGCTTCAACTCGATGGGGAAAAAAAACCCGCTGAAAACCATGGCCAAATTAAGTTTTCACCTTTTGCAAAATTTATCACGTGAAGGGTGCGGACTGCAATTTACTAATTAATTAATCGGTATGCTCTACTTTCTCAGCAAGCACGACTCCAGGCCAAGCTTGGAACATAGAGACAATGCGATGCTTCCAAGTTCCATTGGTCTGTGAAGGTACCAATTACAGTAGATTAAAATAAGTAATAAAGGGAGGTGAGTCGAAAATCATTTTCAGCGGAGGAACGCTTTTATTGGCCAAGAGTCAAGTTTTAATAGCGGCATAATTCACTGTCACTGTCAAGCGAATCTTTTGTTACGGACAATCATGGTGATAGACGTCCATAGCTCACGGGGTAAAGGAACTACTAGTAAAGGGACCTATTGCTGTCGTTTTTTCGCGTTTGCCAATCAGGCAATGAGATGAATTCTTGTCTAAATGTTATTCATCTTTATGTATATATATATATGTGTTATTATAGTACGTATTATACGTAAAATGTTTGTAAGCATTTGTGTGCCTTATTTTAAATATATGTGCGATGCACGTTACATATCGTAGTATGCATATAATTTTGTAATATATATATATATATATATACATATATATATATACATATATATGTCTTTTTAAGACCTTCATCAGGGCTGTGATGTATCACAGCCCTGATGAAGGTCTTAAAAAGACCGAAAGCTCGGTAATAAACCACATACGTTGATCACTAGCTACCTCCACAAAGGCTCTTATCTTCTCGCACTATATTTTATATAATATATACATGCATTTCTTTTGTACGTTCGTTTATCACTTTGTTCAGTAGATGAATTGATTCTGATTTAGTTGAATGTTTGGTCAGCAATTTAGTTGCCATGGCTGTAGAGCATACAGTTCATCAACACATCAATTCCATCACACGTAACAATGATTGCACATCTCATATCATTATTATGTATACGCCATTTACATTTTGCAAGGTAATAGGGCTACTTACGCGCAAGGAAACGCGCACAATAACATCTTATCCGAAGAACAGATTTGATAGCTCCTTTCAACTAGATGTAAGTATGGGGCCTTCCAAAGAAGAAATTCATCTTTTTAAGATTTATTATCATGTAACTGTGAAGTACGTGTTTCAGTGCATAACCAAAATATTATGAAGATATTGACGAAGGTAACTTGACACTTACGTACATAGATAATAATAATAATATTCTGACTTGCTCTATGACACCATTCGCAAAGTTTTCAACATTTTATACTTTGATAAACGTTTAAACTTTGGTGAGTATATCCCTTTGTAACTATACACATTATGTCATTCTTCGTATATACGTTAAAACAAATTGAACAGTTGAATGAATGCTTGCATTGAAGTTGAAGAATTATGATAGTGTATGATATCATGCAATAGAATCAAACATCAAACATCCATTAGATTATGTTGTGCAGACACAACTGTAGGCTAATTTTCTTTATCAACACATTGACGTACAGGATTAGTAACATAACTAAAAACCAAGCGAGTAATACGTTGATTTTCCTAATGTACATAATTTCATTCTACATAGAGAAATTATCGTGTGTAAGAAAATTAGATAGATGACCAAACAACTACAACAACAATAACAACAACAACAACAAAACAAATAGAAATGGGAGAATCAAAATAATGTACAGGCACAAAAAAAGAGCAATGCAGTTTTTGCATCTTCCGGAGTCACACTCCCATAATGTCATATGATCACTACTGAAGTTTTGCTGATCTATTGCAAACCAAGAAAGTAATACGTTAACCCAGTTCGTGCGTTGATAATAATGCTTTTTCTCCCGGAGCGAAACCGTGTTACTGCACTGTACATCGTCTGTGTAAATACGTCCACTCGCGCGTTTTAATTTCGTTTCCACGTTTCAGTCAGTTATTACATCTCCGGGAGAAGGGGCGCTGGAGAGGGAATTACACATGAAATATGAACATCGGTAGAAAGAGGCCCTCCAGGAGCTCGTATAGAGGGAAATAATTTTGAGGGTGGCAGCAATAAAACAAAAGGGTACGGTAAGCCATCAACGGAGAATGCAGATTTATTTGTCGGTAATTCGGAATGTGATGACAATAACATACCTTGGAAAAAAAATGTGCCATGTTCTATATTACTTTTCTATGTGCATGCAACTGTCCAGATTGTTGTCGGCCTTAAACATTCGTGAATGCCGTTCCGAATCGAGGGATTGAACGGCAAGCGAATTTATTTAACAAGAAAAAAAAAGCATATCTAAATTGTCGTTAATGGGTGCGCCCTTCGCTCTCGTAATTGAGCTCGACTCGGAGAAGTCATTTATGGCCCAAATTGACAGACTGACTGACTGTGCGATAGAAAAATCCCATCAAGAAAAAATCATCACTGCTGAGTGCGTGCATCAAAGCACTGACCCATGAACAGCGCCGCGCTAATCAACCAGTGGCCTGTGAGGTGCAATTACTCACAAAGGTTGCTACCATGGACTTCCACCACGCTTCTAGAAAGCTCCGCCAAGGGCGTTGACGTGAGGTTCCCATGGAACGGCTGCGGGGTGAAGACAGGCCGGAGGCTGATTCTGCCCGTACTGAAAATGGACATTATTGCTCTACATGATAATTGATCCGAGCTTGTGATCATGTTTATACATGATACAGTGGTTGGTGATGATGATGATGATGATTATCATGATGATGATCATCATCATGATGATAAAAATTGACGGTTACCAAATAGTGTACTCTGGTAATTCATCAGTTCACTAAGGTTAATAATGCAATCAATTATACAATGTTTTTGACGATAAACGCAACGGTATATTGTGTTTATGGTAATACAAGGCAACTGATACCAGAGTTACATAGCGCGTTTAATGTGATGATATTGGTGATAACCAGCCAGGTATACAACGATCCTTTGACATAAAAGCAAAGAGTAAAAGATGGAAGATAATATTCTGAAAAGAAATCTTGTTGTGAGAGAGTACTAGTAAGTGTTGTTTCAAGTGAGCACCTATCTTACCATAATTATTGAATCTATATAACATTGATTATAACACGAGAATGATCTGGACGCTTCTTGACCTGGGGCCGGGAGCTAAGGGCATTGCTTTAGAGAGCCAGGCGACACCATTTAAAGCACATGGGAGCGATGATATGTCGTGGTTAATTACCAGAAGTGGCAGAATGATCGGTCCGGCGTACAGGCTCTAATGTTCCCTCGTATATCCAAAATTGGCTCGGCACATTGCGGCATCAAGTTTCTTCGTGTCTCACATTAACTCCTCTCTCCCTACCCCATCCCTCCCTCTCTCTCTCTCTCTCTGAGAGCTTGTTGTGGAAATACTGGAGGAATTAAATGTTTCACTCTTACCGACTCCCGAGAAATCTCTAGATAGATGGCATAGACAATAATTTATTCATTATTCATCTATTTATTTCAAAATACTTTTTTACATGATGACAAGTTCGGCAGGTGAGTCCTGTTTTACATCATGGTCCTGTACAATCCAAGTATATGAATTTAAAATCACATTACATGAATATAAAAAACGAACAAACATTATAACTATGCTATCATATCGTGAGTCAATACTCTTGAACAATCGTCTCCCAGCGTAGCGAGAGAGAAATGCTATCTAGATCGTTTTATCTTTTATATCAGATAATCTCATATCATGAATATGATATAAAAGCCGAAACTTTTCTCTATAACTTTGTATACTTTGACGCTCAATACAACGACACGGCATGATCCTCATAAACGGTTAAACACTTACACATAAAAAGAAAAATGACAGTGATTAATTTAAGCATATCATAAAGACGAAATAGCTTCGTACATATATTTTTTTTCATAATATGATATGATAATCAGGTGTCACTCATCCATGTAAATCTCTCCAGTGTAAGTAGCGTCCCCGAGAGGGCCGCATTATTATCACTACATTACCGTCACCTCAGCTTCCCATTGCTTCTACCACTTATATTCCTGCATGGGTTAGAAGGAACAAAGAGTTTAAACCAACTTGTACAAGGATATTCACTGGGCAGGATTCACACTCAGGAACACCTGTTTAATACTTTGAGTCGGGTTGACAATACGAAGGACGGCAGAACGTCTTTAAGGGGTTGGAGTGCATTGACTGGTCCAGTCCGGAGTCCGTCTGACCACTTCTTGTGGGTGTGGTCGGGTGACACCTGCTGGGGGTAAACTCGTCTGAAAAACTTTGTTTTAATCTTTATTTTTACGTTTGCCGAGTTACCTCGTTGTTTTACAAAAGTGTGGAGCTTGCTGCGTTTTCAGGGTCCACGTATAATTACGAAAGAGTATCTACGAGCTTTCTAAATGTATGCTCCTGTAAGATGGGATGCTGCTTCACATGCGCTATTTCTTGTAGTATAAAGTATCGGATGCTCATTGCTACGATGTACGCTTAAAAACGTGCGGATATCGAATTGTATTTCTCAACGTCAGTAACAAAACAAAAAAGCTTGGTTGCATAAGATCTCGGGGTAGAAATGTAGGCATCATCATCAAAGTGTGCCATGATTACTTCTTATCTGATACATTGCGTGCGGGAGTTTCGTGGATTAATTTGGCATTTAGCCATATTTCATTATCTAAGTAAGATATGAACCTCGTACGAAAAGGCACAAAATTGTTGATACTTGTTGCACATGAAGCAAGAAGAAGGAAATAATTCTTTCTTTCCTTTTTTGTTCTTCTTCTTGTTGATATGTAATATCGTCAGCGTTCTCGGTTATCTCTGACATGAAAGATGATAATTTCATTTGAATCAGCCATGACATTATGCATTGTGACAGAGAATGAAGTAATAATGTTTATGGAACTGACGGTTGATAATTCGATTCAAATTCTACTTTTAGTCTGTCTGTCTGTCTGTCACACACACACACACTCACTGACTTTCTCTGTTTTCCCTATGTTTATTAGAAGTGCGCCTCCATCAGTTTAAGCCGTCTGTAGGGAACAATATTACGCGTCTTTTCGAGGATCATAGCGCTATCTTTTTTCTTTTACCAGTGCTCGATTACCGTTCGAAGAGGGGATGAAATAATGGCAATGTTATAGGAAAGGAGGAGAAAGAACTATAAATCATTTATTCATCCTGGGTGTAGTGTCTTAGGATAAGACTGCCCTCAGCCTGATCTCATTGATTTACGAGATGCGCCCCGAGGACCAGCTAATGAAGGATGACACTCTGCAATGTGCAGCAGGGATGGAACACTGTCGATCCGTGGAGGCAACAATAACGGCCTTTTGCGACTAGCTGAGATAATCACCAACTCGTTATGAGCACCTTGAGATACGAACCCCAGGGTACTATACGAGAAAAGTTATGGCACCGGCTGGACAGGACGCTTTACTCTGATGTTTCTCTAGATTCCAGAGGTTTTTTTATATCTTCCTTACGTAGGTCGGCGCCGTATAGTATAAAATATTTAATGCCGTGGGTGGTGATATAATGGGGCCACAGTGCACTTGAAGTGGAATCCACTCCGATTTTCATTCATCATTTTCAGTGGGGGTTTTTTTCTCACTTTTGACTCCCTTCAAATCCGTATGCTTTCTCAAAGATCAACTCCTTTAAAGCAGCGTAGATCATTATGGAAGCACACTATATTTCAGAAGAAAAACATTACTTTTAGTGTTCAGAATCTCAATATTCACTTACTTCTGTCACATACCAAGTAACTAACGCAGGTGTTCTCGGCCAAATGTTGACCTCATCAAAGAGAATAGATTTAGAACGAGACAGTTCAATATTGAAGTAGTTTAGATCGAACCAACAAATCAAATTTTAATCTTTTACAGCCGATATTACGTGAGTTAGTGTTGATTTGGTTTGTGTGTATATGTGATACGTGTGTGTGGTCTATTCTTTACACCCACATTCATCCGGCAACGTCACATGAGCATTTCGATACGGTCAAAACAGGTGTAACATGATAGTTTTACCCAACGTAAATAATGATGGTATGCCACAAAAAGAAATATAATTGACTTGAGTTACCCTGGAAGGAACTAAATCTTCGATGAGTGCCAATCTTAGTTGTTCCTCTGTTACATGAGTTCGAGATATTCATATACTGGTAATGGGTGTTATTTCTTTGTTGTATTAATCTCTCTCCAAGCTATATCTTCTTCCCATCTACTCTTAACAACAACATTGACAGAACATAATAATATGACATAGATTAACTTCTACAACGCACATTACGTGAACACAATGTCATGACCACTCTACTGTCATGACTGTGATCACATTCGAGTACATAATATTAAGACGCTCTACATTTCAAAAATCATAGATTGTAAATTCCCTTAATGATGATTTTCTTTCATTATATCTCAAATTATCCCATTCTTAGTAGTGGCCTGATTAGATTGTTCCAATGTGCATGCGGGTATTTATACATTATATATATATATATATATATATATATATATATATACATATATAGTGTGCTGCGTTCCCATGTTAAGGTCAATTCGCAGACATTAAATTTATTTTTCATCACTCCTTATTCCACCGACGAATGGCAGTACTCAATGTACCAGTGTTGGACTGAGACTAATCCGGGACTATGCCAAACTTCTTTTTTTTTTGGGGGGGGGGGGATTTTGGAGTAAAAGAAGAAATCAGCTAGCTTCTCTAATCTACAGTGTATTAAAGACATGAAATTTGTCGTGATTGTAGTGTTAATCAAATGCTTTCGGATAAAATGATTTTATAAGTAATGACATTAGTATGATGATTGTGTACAAACGTATAGTACACATAAACTTTGCGTCTAAATGCAGCTTTTTGTCTGCGATAAGAAATGTTTGATTTTGTTTTTTACAACAGATAAAGGAAAAGTAATCACAGCTAGCGCTTAGTAGTTTATTGCCATAAATACGCTATTAGGATGGTGAAAAGAGGGCCGAATCAGTTTGTCATTATTTGTTCTAAACTAAACGTTGTTAATCGCAAATACTTATTCGCACCATAGACGGATGCCTGTGTCCATCCTTACTCTATGATACTGATATCTCGACAATCAACTATCGAATCTGGCCCTTTTAATCCGTCAAAATATAGAGTGGCACTTTGCTTACTACTTTTTTGATATTGTTTGTGGAACAAATCCATCTTAAAGGAACTTCTTCTTCTTCTTCTTCTTCTTCTTCTTCTTCTTCTTCTTCTTCTTCTTCGTCTTCGTCTTCTTCTTTTTCAATAAAAGGGCC
The DNA here is from genome assembly GCF_040938485.1 of Diadema antillarum. Taxonomy (NCBI): domain Eukaryota; kingdom Metazoa; phylum Echinodermata; class Echinoidea; order Diadematoida; family Diadematidae; genus Diadema; species Diadema antillarum. The sequence continues at coordinate 1,044,945 of NW_027270925.1, read as the reverse complement.
GGAGTCTCTCACAGCAGTTAAAACAGGTAGAGGACGCCCCCTTTGTCTGACAAAATAATCTGCAGGGAAGTGGGAATCTTTTCCCAAAGATCATTGGTACTTTTTATTTACCGCTGTCATTATGCTACATAAAGATGATTCCCTCGGGGACTCTGTCGCATATACCTATTAATTTGACACCATGATATCTATCATATTATGCAAAAATTGTGCATCATTTGGTTACCTTGAAGCTTACGTACTTTTAATCATTCTTTTCTTGATGCGACTCGTCCGCTACACAAGGGCATATTAATGTCGTAAGGACGTGAACAGCCTACATCGAACACCCACATCATGCTAACTTTAACTGGACACTATGATGCGACTATCAAATTTACTTCCCTCCTAGGAAAACCGCCGTAACAAAACCATCATTTCTTGCAACTCTGTAGTACACGTTGAGCCTTCCACACCTATTGTCGCCATCATTCGCAAAGTGCTTGCTTTATTGAATCCATCAGTTATTTCCCAGATTGATAGTGGCGCCGTCAATACATCTACGGCCAATAATACCAAACTGCTTTCCACTTTGCTGCAATTTCCGAAGCGAGAGTCACCCAATAGTCAGCGCGATGGATAATGAGAGTTGGGATGGGCACGTAGACTCAATAACATTAATTGTCACCATTCCCTTCACACGCCCTTGCACGTGGCAAGAACCGCTAAGCCAAAGCATGATAGCATATCATTCTCGCCAGAGGAGTAAAAACGCTGGTACGGGACCCTAGTAGGGAATATCGGCGATGTTTATGTTGCCATAGCGACAGTAAATTTGCACCTGTCTTAGCGAGGTCATAAGTGAGACGATAAAACACACACACACACACACACACACACACTCACACTTTATCAGAGCGCATTAAAATTTTGTGAGTCGAGCTACCAGTGTCAAATGAAAATACGATAAGATAGTCTATTGCATTCAGTCCATTTGTTTTTAATTTTTTTTGTTGTTGTCAACGTTGCTGTTGTTATGATTGTTCATATTCTGGAAATATATCATTATATCCATCCGACAAGGAATGACAGTTCATGCAAAATTTGTTGGTACATGTTTATGTATCATGTCAACAAAAGAAATATCAATGATTCGAATAATGACGACTTTTATTCGAAGTATTTAAGCCAGCGACTTTCTGTAAGCCCTGCTGGCGTGCGATGGAGAGACAAGGAGAGAAAGAGAGAGATAGAGGGAGAGAGGGGGAGAAGGGAGAGAGCGCCAGGCAACCAAAAATAAGCCTCGTGTGCTTGGTTGAAATGCCATCGATTTTTGATAGTGTGGTTTTATCGGTCGTCTGCTCTTTGTGATAATCCTATCGATCGCGATTGTGACGTAGCTCGATAGCTCCCCGCCATGCCTGGTACACGGGATATGCATAATGACACAGCACTGTATAGTGAAGAAGCCTTTATGGATAATACACTCTTATACGGCACTCCTATAACTAGTTAGTCCAAAAATTATGATAATTCAAGAACGTGAAACAGAGACCATTATTCCAAGATCGTTCTTACGGAATGATACTCACTGATGCTGAGAAAAAAAAACCCCAGGAAATTGAAATATTATTTCCAAGAATTCTTACAGTACAGTAGTTTCATATCTGTGGTAGAAGAGATGATACGCATGCTGCTACTGCCGTAGGTTCCTGCTTTATACTGATCTCATTTCATTTCATTTTCATTTTATTTCATTTCATTTCCAACAATAAAAAACATTGAAATACACATAATTATACAGTATCAATACAATGTATAACAATGAAGAAAAATACTGTTAGATTAAGATTTCTGCAAGCATTATTTTCTAATGATATTGAATTAAAATTCTGATGATACTGAATCAAAACCAAAGGTCCTGGGTATCTCCGATACCAAGGAAGAATTGGTGTATATGTTTTACAAGAGATGACAGCGCTAGAAATGTCAGAGGTGTACAGTCAAAAGTAAAGACACAGAGAGTAGAAATATAACAGGCACGGCAGTAATGAAAGGTATTACTGCACCCGATATTAAGTACGTCAAAGTAAATGAACCAACTGTGACTCTGTCATAGTGTTACATTTAAGAAATAATAGCTATCAAAGTACTTGACATTGCTTATGTCATTATATAATTATAATGTGTATACATGCCTATTTGAGAGAGTTACAGAATAGAGAAGGTATATGATAGAGAGATTGATACATGAATAGATAGATAGATAGATAGATAGACAGATAGATAGATAGATAGATAGATAGATAGAAAGATAGATAGATAGAAAGATAGATAGGTAGGTAAATAGAAGGATAGATAGATTGATAGGTAGATATAGAGAGGGATAGATAGATATATAGATAGGTGATTAGAGGTAGATAGATATGTACATATAAAGGTAGATCAAGATAGATAAATTGATAGATAGATAGATAGATAGATGGATAAGTAGATAGATAGATAGATAGGTAGATAGAAGGATTGATAGATTGACAGGTAGATATATAGAGGAATAGATAGATAGATAGATAGATAGACAGATAGGTACATAAATAAAGGTAGATAAAGATAGATAGATAGATAGATTGAAGGATAGATAGATGGATAAGTAGATAGATAGGTAGATAGGTAGATAGAAGGATTGATAGATTGATAGGTAGATATTTAGAGTGATAGATAGATAGATAGATATATAGGTAGATCAGAGGTAGATAGATAGGTGTATATATAAAGGTAGATAAAGATAGATAGATAGATAGATAGATAGATAGATAGATAGATAGATAGATATACATTAGAGTATTAAACCTGAAGGGCTTAATGCAATGTCTTCTATCACATAAAATCGCCAACTCAGCAATAGGCTACCGAAGAGTAGAGATACATGTATTTGCGAAGACAAGGCTTCGATCTACCACCTGATACCCTATGACTGACACAGTTCCTCGTGAAAGACGAATGAAATGCCGCTCCTTATAACAGTTAGACATTGGAATGCCACTTTACCATTGATGTGCCAGAAACCTCAGAAATGGTAGTTGGATTCTGCATCATTTTAGCATGAATTACTTGTTTCATTGTTTTATCATAAAGTGCAATATGACGTACATTTCGTTTATAACATTTTTTTTTAAATTTTGGTTGTAGAATTATCGAAAATCTCTAAATTCGCAGGTTCTAAAATTGGAAACACTTATAGAATGATTGCAAGTTAGAATTTTGCCTGTATTTTGTTTATTCTGGATTTCTGCGAATTTAAGGAATAAACCAATGCCACCGTATCCTTCTCCCATTTCAGGGTCATTTTAGGGGGAAAAAAGATAATTCTGCATCAAAATTACCCCTAGATTTGATGGATTAATCCGATCGTATCATTGATTGTCCACTGCAGTATATTTCATGAATTATGTACAAAAAATGTCATTATTAAGACAAATTTAATAATCTAAGATTACTGCACTCAATGATTTTCACGTTAACAAGATCGTGATGCATGATGATAGGTATACTCTTGCAACGATGAATAAGAGCCATTTGTTGTTAAAGGGGAGCAACTGATAAAAAGAAAATACAGGAGGAAAAGATAAAGAGGCAGCAAACGGACAGACTACAAGAACTGCAGAAAGGGGAGACACCTAGAAAAACTCGCATGAGAGCTGGAGAGAGAGACACGGCAGGAAAGGTGAGGATGAGACGGAGGAAAGAGAACCGTTATTAACCTACCTAAGTCTATATTGACAGTGCTAAATGTGTATTAAAATCTGTTTATAATGCCGTAAATGCCATCTGCCGGGGACATAACTCTTCTTCCTTTGAAGTTTCCCGCATTTTCAAGTATACGCGAAAAGACATGCCATAAAAAACAATATTAGTTGAAAAAGAATGTCCTTTTCACTGTTCTTATTTACTTTCCGTGGTTGAAAAAAAAGCAGGGGGCGCGTTCAACGTTGAACTTACGTAAATTGCAAGTTTGGCATTTCGCCAAAAACTGTTCGTTTTCTTTGCTGCGTAATGACAGTGGAGACGATTAGTAGGTGAGATTATGAGATGAGAGAGGGGGAGTGGAGGGGAGGGAAAGAGAAGGAGGGGGACAGAGGTAGGGGAAGGAGGGGGCAGATAAGTGTATCCAAGGTAATGTCGCATTGTCTTTGAAAGAAACTTTTTTTGAAACCACCTTGCTATAACAGTTTCGACTATCACTGACACATGATTATTCATCGTTATTGAAACAAGTCAATTTGATGATATTCACCAATAATCGCTACTCTTCCACACTTACAATCCTATGTATGTTTCATTGGTCCCACGAAATGTTGCGTTTACTAATTGAATTAGCCTATTGTAAATGTAAATATATTGGCTGTGAATTACAGGGCACGTTTTTCTTTATAATGCCCCTTCCAACGTCCCCGCCCACAGACAGAATCTAAAAGATTTTTTTTTTTTTTTTTGCATATGTCGGAGCCAATTTGTTTAATACACTCCCTCCTAATGTTCAAACATGTACCATGCGCCTTTGGAAAGCATGCCAGTTTACAAAACGGTATAGGCCAACCCTACAGTATAAGATAGATAAAAAAATGAAGTAAAACAAAAATGAATAAACATAATAGATAAATAATAATCATTTATCTGTTATATTTATTCATTTCTTTTATCTTACCTATAACATGTTTCCTACTTCAGGCTCAATTTACTATAATCCCACCACCCAACGTAAGTTAAATTTGGTGTGCACTGAGTCTTAGAAACGCAACTATTTTTTTATCGTACTTATGCTTATTTCAACGCGATCCATGCTAATGTTAACACACAGATCTCGTTCCCTCCCCTACCCTCCCTACTTCTACCACGCTTCCCCACGACGTAGTAATTCCACTGCTTTTAAAGCATTTACGGCAACAACCAACGGTGAACCTTCAGAGCTTTATAGGACGTGCTAATTAACTTGGAGATTGTGTTGACGACTGTGGAGGAATAGCGAGTGGATACAGGTCGGGTTGTAAATAATAGAGTGATATTTTCCTCCCCTTTATTATGACAAGTTCTAGCGTTCCATTACGGGATTGCTGGTACAGACTAGAATTTATACAGAACAGGCGTGCATGGGGCAACTTTAGGAATACTGAAAAGTACCTCGTTTTGACAATATTTCTCTAATTTTCATACCTCATGATGAGTAATATCGAAGACTAGAATTTACCATGCAGTTTGTTTACTGTAAAGCCTACAAATTACTGAAATGGGTAAATAATATTGCAGCAATTACAATGCTTGGGCGCATAGGCATTAACACACGCACAAACATATCTACACCAAAACACACAGTTCCATCAAGATAAATGACTCACAAGTGTCGTATATCTGTGGAATATGCCTACTGAAATGAATAGGTAAGCTCTCTGAGAAGAAACTTGGAGGAATGTGAAGAAAACATCATCATTTGATTTCATCGTTTGTTTGTTTGTTTAGTTGCTTTGTGGTGCTCATCATGCCTTACATTTTGATTTGAAATCTCTTAAGTTTGTTTGATTTGGCTGAAATATTGATTTTTCTATTGATAAGACTTTAACATTAGAAGTTATAGAGGTATATATGCTCCTTCCAGAACCAAGCCAGCTCTCGTATATGATTCAAATTCTCTCAAGATACAAGCGATTATCATATTTCGTGTAAATAGTGTTGCTTTGTTGAAGCCCAAATTCTATGATAATATTGTTGTTGTTCATCATCGTCTTATCGCCTTGCCGCCGGATTGCTGATGTAATGCAAGGCATCCAAGCAACGGACAGAAGCCCAGCATGAATTATTGAATGGGCCCCATATACGGAGATATTGCCAAAGGCAGTTTCATGCGGCCGTTCAGGTATAGGGGTGCGATGATTGGTGGTCGCTTTTTTATATGAGCAACATGATGTCTGACTGGCGAAATACAATTGAACGAATGCCTGCTTACATACTCTATACCCGTACAAATGTATACATAAATTAGTCATATATATACGTATATATGTATACATGCACACATACATAAAAACAAATATATATATATATATATATATATATATATATATATATATATATATATATATATATATATATATATATGTATACATATACATATTATATTAATTAATCTATTCGAAGGCTTGTGTGTCACTATTTCCTGATTATGTATCTCAAGTAACATGTGATAACTCGAACATTTTTGAAAACACTTCTCCCATTGGTAAGCAATGCTTTGAAGTGCAATATTCTAAACTTTCGATGGAAAAAAGTTTGACCGTTCCCCGTCTACCCTCACTCGTAAATATGATATAGCGCGTAATCAGAAAACTGCAATATACCTTAGAAAACATTTAATTTGAGTAATAGGCAATCGAGGTAACGGTGTGTGGGCTGTACCATCTACTATAAAAGCACGTGGACATGCCAGTATATCATTATTTTGATGGCAGCGGATGATTGAGAGTGTAAAGGCCGATAACTCGGGTTGCTAGGATACCATCACAAAAGGGAATTGAATGATTATGAACACAGAAGCAAAATAAACACATTACCTTTACGATCATTTGTGTTTTATGGGCATCGCTGTATAGGAGCATTCCATCCTATTAATGGTAAAAGCATGATTCACGATCATGGAGACGACCTCGTCTACATAACATAAAAGATCGCTGTCAGACTTGAAACATACATAATATAATTTATACAAAGGCAAACATACACATTAATGCAAAGGCTAATTAAACTTATCATTCTGTAAAGAAATTGTGCAGTTACCATCAACAAACGGGGATTATCAAAATGTGTGTTACATGAATTTGCTGGCAGTCAAGTAGTCTATAAAAGCATTGGGTAGGAGCGAGTTAATGCACGAATCCTAATGCACGCGATGCATTATAATACCTGTACTATACAATAGTAGAAAACGTTGAACTGTCTCTCTGTTTAGACGGAAATCTAACAATGGATCACGTTTAATGTGTGTCCTTCTTGTGTATAGGTGTATGCATGACCAGTAATGAATTGGTTGTCGTGTGCGAAATGCTCTGCAATATAGAATTAATGGATATTGACAGGCGGCATACAATTTCTATGTTTCTTTGAATTCTTGTGATGGAGAACGATGTCTCCTTTCCGGAGACATAATGGAAAGAGGAAAAAATGTCAATGAAGTCAAAAATACTATTAGAAGCGGGAAGCTGTATATCATAGATTTTATGGAGAAATTCATTGAACCTAGACAGCTTCAGATATCGATCCACCCACACACGACGTGAAGAATGTTCCGACCTCTTTATGCAGTCATGGCAACCGATTCGTCTTGCTTTAAGTCAATGTAGACAGTGACTGCAAAATAGTGGTATGAACCAATAACTCATGCTGACTAACGATATTCGAGCTGTAGTCTTCTTTTTTTTCGACCAGAGTCGACCTAATCCATCAATCTAATATTTGAAAAAAGGGGGGTCAGTCAACATATACGATTAATAAGAAGTTACAACTGCTTGTTTTCATTTACGAATCCTCCCCCACAACATCTCTCTAACACATTGCATCTCCAATAGATGACCATCAGGAGTGTTAAATCTTGTGGCAAGCCTCTATACTCTAGAATTCTATTCACACTACATGCAGAGCAGTATACATTTGAAATGACAATAATGGTGATTAAAGTCCCTCGTAGCACATGCAATTAAGTTTGATTTGATACTGTATCTTTTAACCACAATTTGGATCATTCATTGTTTATGTTTTATAAGGTTGAGATAAACATTATTTCCTTAAACTTGAACCTTTTTTCATATACATAATCCTACTTCAGTTGTAGATTATTTTGAATTGCTGAAGTAATACTGTATTATTGGATCCCTAAATTGGCAACATGGCGCATTTCAATTAACACGATCCTGTTCTCATAATGTGTGTTTGCGTTTATCTCTTTCTCGTTTTGGGCAGTCTTGATGGGTTTGACCAATGCCTGATGTTATCTAACCATCCTTCAATATAGAGGATTCGCAGTAAAATTTAAATTGTTGAATTTGATAATGAAAATGATAATTTCTGCAACAAAACTGCCCCAGGAAGCATGATTTTCTGGAGCTGGCCCTAATTGAGAAAGAAAGGTAAGACACGCCGTGTTACCTCAAATTTCCTCTGGGATAACCCAGGGATTTGATCAATTCCTCCGTAGTCTGTAATCTATAGTTCAAAAGATACGTGTTGTTACTGTTAGCAGCAATTATTGCAATGATCAGTGCAACTGTCAGGAAACAACCAATCATGTAAGTGGAATTGTTATTCGGGCTGTTGCAATTTACAGTTTTTTTTTTTTCTTTACGTTTAGACAGCTTCTTAACAGTTGGCAGTAGGGCGTGCTTTGCTTATTACTTTCCCCGTGTACATGATGTATATGCAATGCAAATATGTGATTCAACGCTCTGTCACGTATTTCCGTCATCGCCCATAATCAATAGGTGATAGGGATTACCTCGGCAAATGTTGGGGAAAGCAATATGATAATCATGGAGAATGAGAAATATTTGTTCTATACACCATAAAAGTACATCTCGTACGGAGTGGTAAGAGTACAAGAAGGAGAGTGCAAGAGAGTATTAAGAAGAGGGGTGAAGGTTGAAGTTTGAATTTTCTTCAGTGTGTCTCCCTCTTGCAAATGAAATCTGTATGATCGCAACTGCTCATCTTTGATTTAACAATTGTTGAATTACAGATCAGCAATTGCGATCTTACAAACTTCATTTGTTAGAGAAAGACAAACTGAAAAAAAAATCAAACCTTAACGAAGGAGAGTGTTTAAAGGCGATTCAGAACAAAAAAAAAGTCAAACAAGGTTGACCGAAGGAAACGTAAAAGGATAAGATTCACCGAATCTAACGAATCAAGAAGATAAGGGAATTGTATGATGTTTACACATTGGTCGAATGTCAAATACCCATCTTGAGGGAACTCCGCATGGACAAAACACTAATGGTTATGACTTGATTGTTAACGCGTTCAAGGTTGTATAGACGGAGCGCATTGTCCGTTCATGGTCTTCCGCTTAGAAATTATGTCCATGTCCTTCACCCTGTATCTATTGTATCTGAGATAAAAACGAGATAGCGTCAGGTGTTCTTTCTTTCTGTATCAATGCCATACAGTCGCAATGCATATTAATTGGTCTATCTCTCAGAGGCGAATAAACTAATGAACACAAAGGAGATGTAGCTTTTACTTCCTGCCCATCTCCCAATGTCAAACCGGATGACTCATAGGCACGAACATCGTCAAGTCCAGTTGCTACTATTCAGTAGTTATGGTAGTTCATCTATTCAAATTGTGCACGAGCTTTGGCTTACTGTCATATTCACTCCTGATTGTGTGTGTCGCGTGTATAGGAGGATGTGTAGGTGTGTCTCGTTCGAGATAAAGACTGAGTCTGTTTTCTCGTGTTTTTTGAGTGGACGTCCACGAACGTATGATTATTTTGCTTGCTCGAATTAATGCTTAACTCTTTTTTTATGTTAAACTATCATTTGAATCCATCAAGTGTAGCTGATAAAATATGCACTTCATTATAATATAATATAATATGATATGATGTGACACATGTATATACATATATGTACATATGTATGTTTATGTACATGTATTTCATATATAATATGTACATATATGTATGTAGATATATATAATTATGTATACATATATATACGTATATCATTATATACATACATATATATGTGTGTGCGTGTGTGTGTGTGTGTGTGCGCGCGCGCTGTATATATCTGTAAAACACTCTATAGACTATCAGCCTAGACTCATATTGACTATCAAATAGAACAGTGTTGCCTCGGTTGAATAGCATTGCAGGAGACGGAATGAGGACTGAATGAGTTGATGGGTGTTATTGTTTGACACAAAAGTGTAACTGGTGTCATGCGATATTGTTGTAGCATACGATGGTGAACTAAAACCATCAGACAACAGGAGTCACGTGTAAAATAAGAAGTAATGAATACTAACAACTTGCTATCGAGTTCATTTATTGTAGGATATTACGACACAGGTTTGGCAAAACATAATTACAGGCTGTATGTAGGTCTACTCTAAATGCACAGTCAACTCTCCGGCTACTAGTATGCTTTTCGATCAACCGAGGCCGAAGGCTGACGTGCAATGTGATGCATAGAATCCAGAATAGTTATGCACTATTTTGAAAGGGGCGTGCGCGGGCACACACACACGAACACACACGAACCCACACGAACACACAGCTACACTTTACAAAAGGCTATATGTATATAATATGTAACGAGAAATTACCTATATGTATATGAAATAAATGGATATCAAGAAATAGAGAGAGAGAGAGAGAGAGAGATTTAGGGAGAGTGCTAACTGCATAGAAAGATAATATACACGCAAAATGCATGTGGACCTACGTACAGAGGTACAACATATTGCGTCATAATAATTTACATAGATTGCATGTGCATCTATAAACAGGACAGGTTTTCTGTCGTAGGCTCAAGTTGCATTAGTTGAGCTGTACCAGGAGACATGAATCGGATTGTCTGCCTCTTAGCGTCCCCTTGGATACGATCCCAGAGTTTTAGGTCGATATCGTAATTATAGTGTTGTTGACTATTGAATTGAATTGAATTTATTACCACTTCATGGGGTAAGTTGAACACCCTGATCAACAGAGTTGGTTTCCACAGGGGTCCACTTAAAGCTAGCTTAATCCGAGCGGCAAGCTGCATGGTTAGGGCATGTGAGAGAACGTCAACACGCCATCAAGTGTGTACGCATTACATCCAATCCAAACATATTCACTCGATACGACACAATCATCAATGTGCGATGCAAGTGCGCACCTGCTCCGTATTGTGTGACATGTGCGGAGGAAAGATACCCATTTCGGCAGCGGTAGAAATTTCTATAGCGTTATTTCTCTTTTTATCAAGAGTAAAATCAATGAGGGGGAAAACTGTCGCACGTCGGTCTGCATGAAAGGCGAGCTTGCACTAGAATGCACTGATAATTATCTTTCGTGGCGAATGGAATACCATGTGACTGTACAAATCGAGGCTTTGCTGGGGAGGGTCCATTTGTTTTTGTCAGTGCAATGGCATACTAAAGGGGAAATTTCACAGCTTTTGCGGCGGTGTGTGTCAGCTGTCACCATTGCTGCAACCAGTTGCTTGTTTTCTTCCACTTTTCCTCACCAATAAAACATGCCTGACATTTACAGTCTTGATGACTCAGATAAACGATCCTATCATTGCTATCTTTCACGTGTTGTCGGCTGTCTTTCAGAAATCTAAGATATTCTGAACAAAAACTTGCACCGGTGCAATAAGAACTATGCTGAAATAAAAATCAAGTTCATATCACCCAATTGTAAGTTGATTCTTGTTGGCAAAAGTCAGAACTTGCTGTAGAGTCTTGTCACTCATGGTGAAACTGTTTCAACACACTGCATTGCATTAGAATTCACGTTTGAATCATAAATTCAATTCATTTTATGCTGATTGATGAATAGAGTGAAATCAAATTGAAATAACAGTAAAAGGCCATTACAATCCAACATAATTTTATGAAATGTAACAGTTGCCGAATTCTAAAGTTTCCAGAGTTATGTCGGACAAAATGGGAAATGCAACTGTAATGGAATGACGGTGCCCTCACCATGCAACTCTTCAATAATTCACTGAGACATAAATCTCCCAAGGGGAGGGGAACGCTCTTGAAATAAAATGACAGACTACTAGTTTCCACATCAATCAATTATCGGGTTGTGAATAACAATGGCTTTATACGGTGAGACTTTGGCTGCGAAATTATGGATCAAAGCAGGGAGGTGAGAGGAAACCACCTCCCTGATCAAAGCATGAGCTCTATGATAGTTTCATTAACAAATGGTGTGTGGTGAAGACGTCATCACCTCTCTCTCTCCCCCCCCCCCCCTCTCTCCCTCTCTGTCTCTCTGTCTCTCTCTGTCTCTCTCTGTCTCTCTCTCTCCTCTCTCTCTCTCTCTCTCTCTCTCTATATATATATATATATATATATATATATATATATATATATATATATATATATATATATATATATATATATAAGAGTGCGAGAAGGGGTCCTGATCGTGTACAGAACCAGTGTAGCTCCTCATTATTTGTTCAGTGTAAGAAGATATAATGTATTATACTAGTATGTATTATGTATAGAGATTGCGATTAATACTCTTTCTTGAAATCTACTTTCGTGATAATTGCATTTTTAAAGAAATGACTGAAAATTGAAAGAGTGATAAAACACTATGGAGGGAAATCTGATTCACTTCCAGTATCTCGCACCCACTCTTTGTCCATTTTCTCGCACTCCTTTCTATCTAATATCTTTTTTTCTCTCTTCTCATTTTCCCACTTCGTTCTCCCCCCTCTCTCTCTTTCTCTTCTCTCCCCTCCCTCTCTCTTATGCCAATGTTTATTGCTTTCACTGATACTTTTACTGTGAGAATTCTGCTGTTGTTGACGTGACTAGTCGATGGTGTTCAATTTTGTATCGTGATAGATTATCTCCAATCTTCATTACGTTCCAGGTCACTCGAAATGCGAGATGTTGAACCCTGGACAGATGTGTCACGTGATAATGGCAGTCCTCATCGCTGAGTGGCTGCGAAGAATTTGTCATTGTTGAGGCACGTTTGACACATGTTTTGCCATGCTGACTATCCAACCATTATTTAGATTACAAAGATTGTGATTACATATCATTACAATCACATTTGCATTTAAAAGGCGCACCACTCTTAATCGACCAAGACCTTCAAACTGTCAATTCTACAGTAAGAAGCATTGAAATAAGGAACAGCGCTCAGACGAATTCGTCACGTTTCATCAAGATACTTTAATGACAATAATCAAAAGATGAAATGAAGTGTCATAGTACAAATTCGGATGAAAAATACAAATAATCTGGCCTACTCTCAAGGCAACGGGTGCGGTTATGTCACTCTTTCTGGAATCTTATGATGTTCTAAAAGGTGAAAAGTGTGATCGCCGAATGCAATAGACAGTTCAGGTAATACATATATTCACCATTGGACTGCCGCACAATGGATGTGAAAACCCAAATATTGGGATTTATGTCATTGGACAGGTAAAGGGGGCAAGATATTCCGTCATATTGTACAATCAGTGGGCACATTTAGTCATTAAACCATGTTTCTTATCTTAGCATTATGTACCTGCGCTCTTTTCGGAGGAACTAAAATCATTTCGGTCTTTGTCAACCGTATACAAGAGGGTCAAGTGTGAAGACAAATGTCGAAAAATGTTTGCATGCATGTATGAAATATTAAAAAATTCTTGCTTAGTGATTATAAAACATAAGTAAGCTTGATTTCCAGTAGTCATCATGACATCTCTCGAATGATTTCTCTTGAACCTCAACAGGAATCAACTAAGCTCATTTAGATCTTTCAAAATGATAAAAGGACTTTTGTTTTGATCATGCCTGTATGATGATGTGATAGCCTGGCTTTCTTATATAGAGTTCATGTAGTTTAGCTGAGTAACATGATTTATAGACATTTTTATTTGAATTTCCATTGCATTTACCACAGAAACCTGATGCTACAAAGCATCGGGCATGCAGAACGTATTCTGTCCATAATTATGTCCAAATGTGAATGAAGTATGATTACTACCATCGTAACAATAATCGACATTGATCGAACAATCAATAGTAACAAAGTCGACTGCATCTCCGCAAAGGCATCATGACTTTTGATAAGAAATCAACAAAATGTATGCAAACTTTATCCCAGATCCTCTTGACTAGGAAAGAATAGAACTCTAGAGTGATCCTTCGAATATCTCTTATTATTTTACAAATGTGAAAGGGGTCATCTCTTGAATAGCCTGATGAAAGTGAAGAAGGATGCAACCTATCAATTTGTGGGTCACTAACTCAGTACATTAATCCATATCAATTCAATAGTATTAATACAGTTCAGCTGGTAAACAAGGGTTATGCCAAAGACTTGAAACAGAGTGGTCTATCCTGTGTGCTTATTGTTTGTTTCCTTGATCTTCTTTCTTCCTTATCATTTTATGCACACCGCACACCCTGTTTATTACGCTCGTCATACCATATTGCGCTAAACTGAATATTTGATCAATTCTTTCACAATGTTCAGCAACGAAATAATGCTTAAAAATAACCCGAATACATTTCGCATTCGAAAGGTCCTTCTCTTTCTCAACTCCCCTCAAGAGAACATGGAGGGGGGGGGGGCCTTCAGTGTGGATAGGATTTCTTTTTTCTTATCTTTATACAATATTTCGTGATGAGTGTCATCAAGCTCAGTATTCTTGCTACTGAGTATCAACACAGTGTGTGAAATGGCATCCTACCATAGAATTGTTATACGATGACAAATAAACTTCGATGCTATCACAGAGCGGAATCAATCGTCCATGTTTGCAGGCTTACTTTTGCGGCGATATTCTCAAGGTTTGGAATACGTCACTTCCGGTATAGCTGGAGTGAAAACAAATAGCTCGCATATGTACATACAGTACACGTGCGGAGCTTTAAGAGCGTGAATGATGTGTATGCACAAACCTACGTGGTGATACAAACAAAACAGTCCGACGTCGGCGTTAAGAATCCTCGATCATCATTCCTTTCCGTAATTTGTCGACAATATTTGTTTCTATCACAAATGTTCAGATGGATAATAGCTGACAGTTTCGTGGAATTTGATAGCCAATTTTGAAAAAAAAGTGATCATTTCGGCAAAAATCGCGGGTTTGTTTTCACTCCAGCCGCCTCTAAATACTCGGATGTTCGTCCAGGATAATTCTCCATTACCTTGTGAAGTTTGTTTTAATCGTACTGGCACTGTGAGTTTCAAACTTTAATACGTAAACTGAAGCCGGAGAGACAGATTAGCAAGGCCACATCAAGAAAGACTTTTACAAACAGAACAATATACATCATTGTCCAAGTTGTTTTGTCCATTCTCAATAACAATGGTAACCGTTTTGTCACGTTATACAAGAGCATCACCTCATGCAATTCCGATATACATGTATATATATAAAACACTCTTATTCGTATGAAACATACAGTAAAAAAAATCATATTATCGAGGAAATAAGACATGTTAAACATCACGAATGCTTATTTGGAGAGGTGCATTCTTTAAAATATGATAACGCCAAGTGTATAGTAAATGGTCAGTAAGACTATAGAAGTTTGCTGGAATGAAAACTTGATTCTTCATTATAAGTTGAAGTCTTTTTGTTTTTGTTGTTGCTATCGCCATAACAGCAAAATCATATCAAAAGCTGTAAAGTACATAATGACTAAGACTGTAATCAGGCACAGTGGTCAGAACAACAGGTAACCAGTTGCACCAAAAAAACAAACAAACAAACAAACGTAGCTCATCAACTTCATGTAGTGTTAGCAAACGTAATATTTGACACCTACACGGGCATGCCATATTTGATAGAAATCGTCGCCATTTTAACCAGCTGCTGCTCGCGAACTGGTCTATTGTTTCTGACTTTGACCTGGATAGGTTTAGGTGCCTTCTTGACGCGGGGTTTGGTCTCTTTCTTTGGAGGTGGCTTTTTAGGCTTTTCCTCCTCCTCGTCGTCTGAAAAAGAAATGCCGATTGGCGACGGTGCGATAATGTCATATTCAAAGTCTAATTTCACGTAGTTGAATCCATAGTCGTCGGTAGATGCTGAGCTGCGACGGCGGTCAATTGTCGAAATGTCATGGGGGAAATTCACGGTAAACGGAGCTCGTTTTTCAAAGCCGGGTTCAGCGGAAGGGAAGACAATGTACTTGGTTTCCAAGAAAGGTGAGGATTCAGGGCTGACGTCCCAATCCGACTGGTCTGAGTCCAGCAGGCTCGAATGGACCGTGCTATGGCTCTCCTGGGATTCCATGGACACCTCGGTTGACAGACTCATGCCGTCCCTCTCCCGGGATTTTTGCGACATGCAATCAGCCGGTTTCGAGATAGGGGGAAGCTTGGCGATGGAGGTAGGGGTCCCGCTGTCTATTGACATCGGTGTATCGCAAAGACAACCACTGTCGTCCTTTGAAGGCATTGTAAGGGTATTGTCCCCCCGTTCACTCCGAATAGGTTTCAGGACTCCTTTATTCATCGCAGGAAATTGTATCGAAGCTGTCCTATCGCCGATGCGAGGCATTGCAGCTTTGTCGTTGGTCAGCATCGGATCGTCCCCGCCGCCGATCTGGCGGCCAACTTCAAAGTCGAGATACGCTTCACCGAGATACTCGGACAATTTTCCCAGCAGTTTAGATATGCACGAGTTGTGAAATTTGGGAACGTACAAGAGGGAGTCGTTGTAGCAATCCGTTATCAAGTCAGCTAGGGTTGAATGTTTTGCATCTTCCCCCTCTGAATAGAAACCACTCGAATGTGATTCAATTAAATCACCTCTCTCGCTTTGACTTCTTGTAAGTGTAGGCCGTTCGTGCTCACTTTCATCCTCAGGGCCTGTTTTGCTGTACAACCGGATGATTTCGATATCATGTAATTCGCTGGCAAGTCTTTCCGGTAACTTGAAGCTACCGTCCCGAACCGGGATGACAGGCACGTCGTAAGCGGCAGCCACGGCCAACTGATGAAGGCACGTTCCACTTGCCAGCACGCGCTCGTTCATGAGCAGAACGAAGGCATCTGCGTTTGCTATCGTGTGCGTTAGCTCAATAAACTCAGCCTCACTGTGGAGCCTATCGGGCCCCGTTCGCACGAAGCAGTATGTCGACAAGGCTGTCACAATCTTTTCTCGAAACGATGGCAGGAGTGATGCTGACGACACACCGGATGACTTCCCCGGGGACTCTCCACCCTGCGGGAGTACATCGCAAACATAAATATAGCGCTCATTCGATACTGTATCATCTCTGCCATTATCTTTATCGCTGTTTACAGTCGACGGCAATTTCCCATGGTTGAAATGTCCAACTTTATCACCGCTCAGATGCTTTCTGCGACGGTGTCGATTATCCAAACGCGAGACGGGTATGTTTTGAAGTCTATCTCTCGGTGGCGTGACATCAGATTCACTCACTGACCTTTTGATGGGAGGAAGGGGATTTTTTCCGGCGTCGAGACGTTCCAAGTTCACAAGCTGGGGATACTGCTCTAGCAGCGTCAAGAAGTGATCGATTTGGGGCTTGTGTCGGTTGATCCAGTCCACAGCGCCGTCTACCGTGGTCGGGCGCACGATGTTTTGATTCAATTCGAACTGGGCATCGGACAAGCGATTTGGGGGTGGCTGAGGAGGACCCATTTTGCTCCCGGGGATCGGCGTCGTTGTCGATGATGACCATTCCGACGAGACCGACGACACTTGCTGGGCTTTCTGCGACAAGGGTTCCGCAGTTCTAGACGGAGCAGGGACCGGGGGCAATGGCTGGTTACGGCTAGGAAATGACATGAACCGGTTGAAAACGCACCAGTAAATACGTCAACTATAGACACTTTCGATTGTAGTTATATAACGTATTCCGTGTATACCGCAACAACTCTTATGTTCTTCTATCTAATCAATGCAGTAAGTGAACAGGATAACTTGCCATCTACCGAAGATGGAATGCGATATTAAGAGTCTCGATGACCACCAACCAGTAGAAGGATATATGCAAACTCAGACAGAATATCAAGACACACGCATGCACATAAGATTCCTTTCCCTGCAAAGTCCGTGCATGGAAAAGCTCAAACACGTTGATTACTGAACAACGACTGTTGGCGTGTATTCAGTTATAAGCCAGTACAGTAGAGGTTTCATTTAAAGAGTCCGCAGTGTGTGCGCATGATGCTGTGTTTACCGCTCAACGAGAAAGAATTTCCATTTGCGGTGAAAGTGTGCGTGCGCCGTCGATATAAAGCGATAATTGAGGTCCCCGCCGCCGTATCTTCGCTTGGCTTTCGATACGCGTGCTTATGACTAGACAACAGAATCATGTTGCCAATAAACAAATCACACGTCATCCGTTGCCACGACAAGCCAGAGAAGGCTGTATCATCTCTTCTTTCGTCAGCCAAGTGGCAGGTGAATTTGAGGAAAGCAAAGCTAGTCCAGATCGATCCATCTCTGCAAAAGTGTGTTATTTTATTGTCTTTTTCTGCTCTGGGTCTTCACTCACCAGCCGGCTAGTATCCCGTTGGTTTATTTTAATCCGAGGTATCTGATGGCGAGTGTATTTGATAATACCAACGAATCTGCGGGTTTTGCCACCAAGGGTGGCGGTAGTAAAAGTCAGGCGGTGCAGAGAATATGCGTTACCTAGTAGACGCATAGAAATGCCAGACTTGCTCGTTTTCACTTATGCTAAAGTCTTGAATTAATTGATTAGTCCTTACAATGCTTAAGTCTTCCGGCGCTCCAAGGAAAAAGAAAAAGGCAAATACAATGGGACGAATTAACACATTCATGTAAGATAAGCCTTTATTTGTCGATCGATTTACGTATCTTCATAAAAGATGATATTTGAAATAAAAAGAAAATGATTTGCCGAATCGCTCTTGTATGGGCCATGGCGTGGAGGAATAAAACTTTATAACTGAGTAAACATCAGCCAAAATCTAAATTATATCTGTCATCATGAAATTTATTCTAATCAATTCTTTCTTAATTCATCCTATCATTATTAACACAACTAATATATTCTTACACTATCGATACAGTTGTGGTATTATTGCTGGCATTGATATAATCAATATCATCGTCGTTATCATCGTTGTAGCTGTTTTACAACATTATATAGTTCGTAACACGTTCAAATTTGCTGCCTGTAATGATTGTATTTGTACCCATATTGCTGGTCAGTCTTTCGGCAGAAAAAAAACAACAACAACAGGTAAGTTGCCGTTACGATTTTAGTTAAAAACTATTAACCTTTTTTTTAATTAAAAATATCAGGTATTTCATATGAAATTTGACTCATCAAACCCATTATGCATTCTTAATGGAAATATTATTGATTATTGATCTCAATATACAACGAGGAGGGGGGGGGGGCACACGGAGGTTTTCCCACCCCCTTATCTTCGCCGGACATTTTTTTCTTATATATTGACATTTCATTAGATTAATACAATGTAGTCGATTTCAAGGGCTAGTAACAATGTAACTTTCGAACATTATTTTTTTGTGTGTGAAAAAGTCCGTACCGTGGGAGGGCGTATTCCTCTTCAACACCGTCCCCCTCTCAGTTGCTTCGTTCCCTCGCCACTGACACCCCCCCCCCCCCCATTTCAAAATCCTGGATTCGCCCCTGTAATATTACCATGTACACGAGACATGGGATTCCCTATATTTTTTCCCATTGTTTTTCAATTGAAGAATCTTGCATATTGTTATTTGTTTTGGCACTATTGTCTTTGGAAGTGTTTCTGTCGGAGAAGGGAAAGAGAATTATAGATTGATGACGTGGTTTGTAATTGCACCTATCAGACCTACCGTGGCTTCTCATGGAATTATCGTTGATTATTAACCTCAAATTGAAATAAGTCTCTGTCTTCTCGATCAATATTATCATAGTCGAAGATTTACCATAAAATCCTTGACGCTTTTGTTTTTAGAGCTGTATGTGGGGAAACGAAAATCGAGAGATGGCGTGCTTCCATTGCAGGAATCGCACGGTATGGAGTTTGGCATGTCAAGAACTATTCCTGCTGTCATGTTCGCGTCGTGTGTGTGTGGGTACGAACTGTGTGTGGGTGTGAGTGTTTTTCTCCGCGCTGAAAGATTGTGCTGCTATCTGTTAAAGATGAAACACAGTTTTCATATACCTGCAGAACTGCATTTTTTTTTGCCTTGTAATGTATGCATAATACGGAGGAGAACACTATGGTAATAAATATGGTTTCACTTGGGTAACTGCGAAAATGCGAATTATTACCCCAAACACAAAATCTCAGAGCATATCCAATCGTGGTTGCTACATGTAGTTTTCTTATTGAATACACCGATTGCAATGTTTTGAGCCAAAGAGCGGGAAAACGTTATAGATTATATAATTTTCCCGTGATTATACACATTGTACACAAAAATGTGTGCGCATATTAGCAACCCTACCTCTCCCTCTTCCCTCCCCCCTCTATTCTATCTGCCTTACCCTTATAAAATGTGCATTAGAATGGGTGAAAAAAGGGAAACCTAACGGAATTTCAACAATTTTTATATACATCTAAAGTAAAGTAAATAAATGAATGAATGAATAAATAAGTAAGTAAATAAGTAAATAAATAAATAAATAAATAAATAAATAAATGAATGAATAAATAAATAAATAGATAATGAAATCAAGAATAGAAATACTCCAATGCGTAAATCGACGTCTTTCTTATATTCTCATATTCATACAGCTCCTCCGGCTCTCAAAATATATAGCAAATCACACACTATATATTGACTCCCTTCGATACGTTTTTCTTGCGTTACCTAGCCTTTCGACACCATCCATGTTTTCATGCTCTCACATTGATACGCCATGTTTTACACACAGACAACCACATACCTCCCCTCACACACACAACAACAAAAAATGATTGAGGAAATGACTGAGATTTAAAAAAAAAAAGTGATCCCAATGAAACGTTGGACCTACCTCTTATTATGATCTCTTTGCGTTTGGATATCTCAGCCATTTCAAATAATTCATCAAATAATTCCTGTAAGAATATTGTATTCCCTTTGATGTCTCATATAACTGGTTTCTAATGATCTCGCAAAAAGTTAATGTCTTAATCCCATCTCAACCAATGCTATTTCCTCCCTTTAACCTCTACACAGAAAACCGTATGCTCTAGTATACGTGTATGTACACCTTTCCACATGTTCTGGGTTAGTTGTATGATTTTACAATACTGCTCGTAATTCGATATTTTTTACTCGTTGTGATGGCGTCGTATATGCATAGATATGTTTTTAAAACGAAATTGATGTGTAATGTTGCAATTTGTGTTCGTCATAGTTCTCCTAATTTGTAAGATCACTGTGTCTAATGCTCTTGTAAAAGTCCGTTTTGCTCATTTTTGTTTATATCGAGAGAGTTTAACAATGTAAAGGTTTCATTAAATTTGCACTGTGTAAGTTTGCATTGTGTAGTTGTTACTTTCTTTGTGGACATTTTCCTGAGAAATGTTAAAACAGTTTAGAAATTGAAGTTAGATTTTAAATCTATTAAGCCTTGATGTTTCCATGTGAATATACTAATAGATGATATTTGAGCGTTGTATAGGTACGAGATATTGTGTTCCCCATCACGTCTGCACAGAGAGAAAGCTGGAAAGCCAATCAAATACATGGTGAGAGAGAGAGTAATCTCCCGGTGGCTATGGATATATATATATATATATATATATATGAAGAGTTTGTTTGCAAAAACCGATAAGTCCATATTTGCCAAATGGAGATATTTGCGATTAAAGGTCAAGAAAAATTAAAAGAATATTAAAAAATTTTTTGTTTCTTTTGACCATAACTTCAAAAATATACCTTTATATGTATTGACCAATATATCATTTAAAAGGTATTATTTTGTACTTTATGAAAGAGATCGTACTTCAAAATCTTCAAAAATGGACTTATCGGTTTTTGCAAACAAATAATATATATATATATATATATATATATATATATATATATATATATATAGTTTTTGTGAAGGCTATCTTGTACAGAGTTATACTCGGTGCAAAGAAGGTATAGTGAAATAACAAGAGTTAATAACTCACACAGGTATTTTATTAGTAGTTTATCGATGCTTAAAGGTCCAGTTTACCTTTGGAATCAGTTATTTCAAAAATGTTCAAGGTATCACATTTGATTCATATATGTAGGTCTGTTGTGTCATAAAACATCCTACCATATAAAATTTTTGCAATAAAGCCTAAAATATAAGGAGATATCAGTGTTTTTCTCAATAAACCGTAACTGTATACGCTTTAGTCTGGAACCATTTTTATTATAACTATTGTTTATATTTTGTGTATTTAACAACATTTGACATCGATTATACGGATTCAAATTTTTACAGTGGTTGTTTCTATCCCTAACTCACATTTTAGAACAATTTAAAGCACTACTGCTGGGTTTTTGTTTCATCTGCAAATGGTAAATTATGCCTTTAATCACTACTCCACAAATCTAATGCAAACCGTATGAGGTGTTATCATCAAGCAATTCTCTTTGTATGGTTGTTATATACACTCACCAAAAAAAAAAGATGATGAACACTTTATAAAAATCAATGTTTTATGTACCATATTAAAGGAAATTTAGCTATAAAGCCTGATAGGTCTATACAAAAGGAAACTTTACGCAAGGCACAAAAGTAAGCATTGCAAAAGTGACATGTTGTCATTCATTTTCAAATGCATGCCCTTCAAGATAAAAATTATAACAAAAGACGAATTGAACACAATGAGAGACATAAATGAAATAGCAAAAATAAGTTTCCCTTCTTTTATATCTCTTTATTGCCTCAAACAAAATCAAAGTGGAAAACTAAAGGGGAAATAATAATCACATGATAATAACTGTCAACATCAACTTGAAATGGCATAGGGAGAAAAGCAACAAAGGGGATTTAATGGACAAAATATTTAGACTTCATTCTTTTGATATATAAGGAATAAAATAATTCATACGCGAATTTTGCTTCTTCTCTAATGTCAATTGACTTTGGATTTGACAAAAGATTCTTCATTTTTTCAGCCTTTCTCTATCTTTTGAGCTAGAAAGACGTTATACACACCATAGGTTCATTTTAGTAAATTAATTCATTTTTCTCAAGTGTTAATTTTGTCTTTTGTTCTGACTGTTATATGGACCATTTACGCGAGAATGACAAGTTGTTCATTTTTGCAATTTTTACTTTTGTGCCTTGGAAGAGAAAAACAATTGTGTGCAGCATACAGTCTCCCTTTTTATTGCCCTACGAGGTCAATAGCCTTTTAAATTACCATTATAATGGTATATAATACATTAAATTTTAGCAAAATATTACGCGAGAAGTATGAATTGAAAAAAATGTTCATTTTTTTTTTCTTTGGTGCTGACCGTATACCGGTATTTATATATCCACATAATACATATATACCGCACCCCCTTAATAATCAGCTTTGTAGAAACATTCACATGATCATCATTGTACTTCAGTTCTTGTAGTGGAAAGTAATCATCTTAATCTTTGAAGGGCAAATGAAGTTGTACACGAGGAGCAAAGAGATAAAAACATGTATCATTGCCTATCTGCACTGCACCAGTACCCTCGATGTGCTGTCATTCCAAAGCATTTGAACACAACGGAAACAACCACAAATAGATATAGTTTTAAAACATATGACACTTTTCAGATTGCAAAGAGAAAAGAAAACGAAAGAGATAAGACGTTGTCGCGAGTCGAATTAAATACTGTCAACTATGTGGATAAAGCTCTGGCTATTAAAGGCGAATGTAAGAGTGTAGTTGCCAAACGTCCAAGACCATAATTGTACACTCCACAATTCTTCCTCTCAGCCGTCGCTCCAGGAGAAAGAAGGTGATGCCTCTTGTGCCTGTGTTGTTCCTTGTAGAACAGTGGCCCCACCTCCCACGCTTTCAGTTGTTGTTTGATCGCTCCAGCTGCCATCCGAGTAGGAGGGTAGGTGAGCCTGAGTTGTGCCTCGTAGGTCAGGTTTGGGAGACATTGGCACATCGTCCTCGCCCGGCGGCGTTGTTCCACTATCCCAGGAATAATCATCCGATTCGGTCGTGAATTGAGCCTCGGTTGTTAGACTGCTCCACAGCAAAGAAATTTCGCTAGAACTCTCTGAAGTAACATTACCCACGGAGCTATAGGAGGATACGGCGTCGGGCTTTGGTGTTCTGTCTAGAATCGTGGAAACGAAAAAAAAAAAAAAAGAGTAATCCATCATTTTTCCTCATTTAGAATTTTCATGTTCAATCAACTTCGGGAAATTGTCTGCATTCTAAATTACAGAATAACATATATTTTCCTTTTCTCTTCCTTCTTTACTTTTTCATGGGCGTCACCAGGGGGAGTGCGCTGGGTGCGAACGCACCCCCTTCAGACCCTAAAAAAAAAACAACAACAACAACACTTCAGTCTGCAAGCGACCTCAACGCCGGACGCTAAATATTATTGTTCTTTTTTATTGTTTTTATCATTTTTTTATTTTGCACTGATGTTCCTTGCACTGATGTTCCTGTACAGTGTTTACTATCTATCGACCGTACTGTATCCGTACGGTATTTCACTCATTGTGCAACGGATTGTTGAATTTCAATTCTGAAAATGCAAAAGCTCCGTCGCGTGAGAGGGGGATACTCAGTGGTGTAACTACGGGGGGGGGGGTACGTGCCCCCATGCCGCTGCTTGGTTTAAAAAACAAAAAACAAAATCGTAATTCAAGGGTTAGTAAACTGCTTTTGAAATCGACATCATGAACATAAACCGACATCCTTGACTACCAATGGCGGATCCTCTTAATTTCCAAAAAAAAAAAAAAATAGCTATACAATTTCCGAAAAAATATAGCTATACAAACGACAGTTTTTGGACTGTAAAATGTTACCATTTTCAAGCTCGCTCGCTCCGCTCGTTCGCATTTAATCACTATGCCATTCTTCTGATGTTGCTGCCAGTAATTGCCAGCAGTTGGGCCCGGTGCGCCCCCACCCCCTTAGTTTCCATTAATTAAATTAATTTTTTTACTGTAATGTCAACATTTTCAAGCTCGCTCGCATTTAATCGTTATGCCATTCTAGTGATGTTACTGCCAGTAATTACCCGTAGTTGCGCCCGGTGCGCCCCCCCCCCCCCCAACAATTTCCAAAGCAAAAAAATATAGCTACGAACGGCAGTTTTTTGACTGTAAAATGTCAACATTTTCAAGCTCGCTCGCTTCACTTGCTCGCATTCAATCGTTATGCCATTCTCCTTATGTAACTGCCAATAATTGCCAGCAGTTGCGCCCGTTGCGCCCCTCCCCAAAGCGACGTACCAAATGGCAGGTTTTTTTTACTGAAAAATGTCAAAATTTTCAAGCTCGCTCGCTTCACTCGCTCGCATTCAATCGTTATGCCATTCTCCTTGAATATGTTACTGCCAATAATTGCCATTATAAAATGGGTTCAAGAATGTAGCCAATTGGAAGCGCTGAAATGAGTCACGTGTGCCTGTATTAATTTCTCACTAACATGCACGGCCTGACGTCACAATGTTTACACTAGCAGTGCGCACTCAATCAGTTGTTACAAGTGCGTCGCGCGCTACTATACGCACTGTCAATCCTGTAAACAACTTCTAGTTCGGGCTGCTAGCCGGCCTTTCTTGTGTGCATAACATGTGTGGCGTACGTATACTCTTATACGTACAGTACTTATATGTGCGGGATTTCCGAGTGCGACGTGCGTAAATGTTTGGCACGAACATCTTCGGACATCTTGACTCTTTGACTGGTATTGACCCACAAAGGTACGTGAAAAATGTTGTTAGTTTTCGACCCATTTTATAAAACAAATGATGCACAGGATTATAAAATATCCTGTGCATCATTTGTAAAGCAGTTGCGCCCGTTGCGCCTCCCCCCCCCCCCCCAATTTCCGACGCAAAAAAATATAGGTACCAAATGGCAGTTTTTTTTACTGTAAAATGTCAAAATGTTCAAGCTCGCTTGCTTCACTCGCTCGCATTCAATCTTTATGCCATTCTCCTTATGTTACTACCAATAATTGCCAGCAGTTGCGCCCGTTGCGCCCCCTCCCCTTAATTTCCAAAGCGAAAAATATAGGTATCAAACGGCAGTTTTGGACTGTAAAAATGTCAAAATTTTCAGGCTCGCTCGCTCCGCTCGCTCGCATTTGATAGTTATGTCATTCTCCTGATGTTGCTGCCAGTAATTTCCAGCAGTTGCGCCCAGTGCGCCTCCTTGATTTCCAAAGCGAAAAAATATAGCTACAAATGGCAGTTTGGGGACTAGAGTATGTCAAAATTTTCAAGATCGCTCATTTCGCTCGCTCGCATTTAATCCTTATGATATTCCCCTGATGTTACTGCCACAATAATTGCCAGCAGTTGCGCCCGTTGCGCCCCCCTTAATTTCCAAAGCGAAAAAGTATAGCTACAAACGGCAGTTTTTGGACTGCAAAATGTCAAATTTTCAAGCTCGCTGGCTCCGCGCGATCGCATTTAATCGTTATGCTATTCTCCTGATGTTGCTGCCAGTAATTGCCAGCATTTGTGCCCAGTGCGCCCCCCCCCTCCCCTTATTTGCCAAAGCGAAAAAATATAGCTATATAGCAGCACCCGTGGAAATCCACGGGTCAGAGGGCTTTTATTTTTTTATATTTGATTTTCCACATTTTTAATTGATGAAATAAAACAAAACATTTTCCCATTTCCTTCATGAAATTGTGCTCCTCTCGTCTACCCGCCACGTAAATGCTTTTATCACAGAACTTCAGTTTAGAGGGGTTAGCAGCACCCGTTGACATCCAACCGTATTGTCTTGTTTTCCCTCACCGCCCCGCTCATGCAAACACACACACACACACACACACACAAATATCCCCCCGCAGAAAATAAACAAAACCAAAAGCCAAAATTTGGGGAAAACTACTAAAAACGCTTTGATATAACATTCCCAGAAAATTCTGCCAAAAGATTCTTCCTGTCGAAATGAGATTTTTACTTTGAAATTACCCACCCCCATCCCCGCGCACGTGCCTCCATCGCAGGCACCTGTGGAATTCCACGGTGCTCAGGGCCTTGTACGGTGTGCATTATTTTTTTTTCATTAATATTTATCTTCCTACGCATTAGAATAGAACAAATCAAATATCATCATAAATTATAAATCACCTTTATTGTTATCCGTTATTATTAAAAATGGGGAAGGAAAAAAGATAATTCGTCAAGGATTGTGAATATCTTTTTTTTCATTCATGTAAAAGGTACTCTTCACTTGATGAGAGGTTCAAATAGCTTTTGATACATATATTTTTAAACATTGAAAAAAATCCACCCGTTATATAGCGCCTCTTCCGCCCAGGGGACTTTTTACCATGGGAGGGGGGGGGGGGGTAGAGCCATTTAGAGTTTTGGACACAGTAATATATTATGTATATATATATATAGGGATGAATCAAGGGGGATTAGTTAATTCGATAAGGAATGTAAATATCTTTTTCCATCAGGTAAAAGTTGCTCTACTCTTAACGAAAGAGTATATCCTGTGTAAACTGTCCAAAACTGATTCACTTCAATCACGTATAATGTATACGTGATCTTGTGCCGAGTAGGCCTAAGTCATGGAATTCTATAGTGTTATTGATGTTGTTGTGCTTTCCCATGAAAAGTACACTCGCTATAATTCCACTGCTCAGTTCTACCAATACAAAGAGAAAATTGAGGGAGATAGTGAGGAAGGGATCGAGAGCTATAGGCAAATTTCCAGAGAGCGTTATTTGCTTGGATTTATTGTAACGTTTCAAGACACTTTCTTTCATCCGTCACATTCCATTTACACAACCGACATGTACATCTCTATCCCCAACGCCTTTTTTTTTTGTTAAGGAGTGTATTTGTATATCTAGTCTTTGCAAGCGAGTCATCGAGTCAACTCTCGCGAGTGTCATAACATGTACAACAGACAAAAAATGTTAATGGCCAACACAACGATTTTAGGACATGCCCGTCACTGAATTGAGCTAACATTACAACTTCCCAAATTTTGTGAGGCAGCCCGTGGATCTGTTGAAGTTCGATGTAATTTCGACACTTGGATGTACCAATTGGATTAGGATAGCGACATTCTGACCGGCTGCGATGCCCCAGGTTGCTCGAATGGACTCGTGTGTGACTTGTATGCATTGATACAGCAGCGGCGCATGCTATCCCTAAAGTAGCAGGGCAACGACTGAGACGAACATGTCCAAGTAAAGTAGACATTTAACCATCCTAAAGAGTCTGAGTACAATGACACCTGATTTGAGAGCATACTCAATGACGTACCCGAGCTACACATGACCCTGTAGTTGTGCAAAAATGCAATAAAATACTGAGTAGAGCTGTCGGAGCTTTCATTTCAGCCGTCGCATGGCGAAATAGGCAAGCTCCCGTGTACACAATGTATTACCGTGCGTACGCTCTCTGTGAGCAATTAGCTGGGCGATCGTGTGTGGTGTGTGTGTGCGACCTGAGCCTGCGCTGCGAGCTGGCGCGAGCAACATGTAAGTACACATCGTGTGCGTGTGTGCGTCAGGAGTCCTGCGCAATCGCTACTTGTTGTTGTTTGTCTTATGTTTTTCTTTGTTTTCTGTGCCGCTCTCGACGTCGACACTGAGGAGGAGCGCGGCCGAAACCCGGCATACCGAATAGAAGAGACCCTCCCGCTGCCGACGGCACCGGTCTGGGCGGCCCCGAGCCGACGGCTTCGGAGGAGATAGCTCTACAAAAAACAGCTCTCTCGATTACTATACATAGATACAAACGGCAGTTTTTGGACTGTAACATGTCAAAATTTCAAGCTCGCTTCGCTCGCTCGCATTTAATCGTTATGCCATTCTCCTGATGTTGCTGCCAGTAATTGCCAGAAGTTGCGCCCGGGGCGCCCCCTTAATTTTCAAAGCGAAAAAAATATAGCTACAAACGGCAGTTTTTGGCACTGTAAAATGCCAACATTTTCATGCTCGCTCGCTCCGCTCGCTCGCAGTTAATCGTTATGCCATACTCCTGATGTTGCTGCCAGTAATTGCCAGCAGTTGCGCCCGGTGCGCCCCCCCCCCCTTAATTTCCAAAGCGAAAAAAATGTAGCTACAAACGGCAGTTTTTTGTACTGTAAAATGTCAAAATTTTCAAGCTCGCTCGCTTCGCTCGCTCGCATTTCATCGTTATGCCATTCTCCTGATGTTGCTGCCAGTAATTGCCAGCAGTTGCGCCCGGTGCGCCCCCTCTTAATTTCCAAAGCGAAAAAATATAACTACAAACTCAAAACGGCAGTTTGGGGATTGTGATAATATCAAAATATCGCTCCCTCGCCGAGGATCTCACACCGTCACATAATGAACCCCCGTATAGTAATTCATTGCGAATTTTTATTATGTTTAATTCTCTAGAAATTTGACTTAAAAATGCTCTGTAAACGCGACCTTTATACTCTGTTTTTACAAAAACTCCCTACCGTGGGAGAGGGTATCCCCTCCCGCACCCTCCCCCGCTCGGTCGCTTCGCTCCCTCGCCGAGGATCTCTCACCGTCACATAACATACCCCCGTATGTTACAATCATAGTCCTTCACAGTGATTTTTCCACTATGAAAAATGAATAGTTTTCATAAGTTATGATCATTGTCCAAGTTATGATCATAGTCCTTCCAAGTAATTCTTTACTTCGCTCCCTCGCCGAGGATCTCACACCGTCACATAATATACCCCCGCATAGTCCTTCATTTCTATAGCGATTTTTAATGTTTTAAAATGCTCTATAAACGCGACTGTACACCCTTGTTCTTACAAAGAGTCCCTACCCTGGGAGGGGGTATCCCCCTCCCACACCCTCCCCGCTCGGTCGCTTCGCTCCCTCGCGGAGGATCTCACACCGTCACATAATGTACCCCCGTATAGTCCTTCACGCAGCGAAGATTCGTGTATGTATACAATTACATCATGTACAATATATAGTGTATATGTAAATGTACATGATGACACAGGAGCCAATAAATCTGATATTAAAAAAAAAAAGCTTACAGGTTACATTTAGTGTCAAAACGCACCCCCCCCCCCCCCTTGAAAAAAAGCTGGTGACGCCCCTGTGTTTGCCTGAATCTTGTGTTTAACGTATAGACATATGAAATGAAGCTCGTCTCGCCTGCGTTGATGTATGCACACGCGTACTCACACCCGTCCATTATCGTATGCATATTATACATAATACACAAGTCATGTGTATCACTATCTGAGTATGTATGTAATGTGAATGTGTGTGTGTGTGTGTGTGTGTTTATGTATGCTTAGATTACATGTGTTTTTATGTTTTATGCTCAGATGCATCTTATATCTGTGTTAATTTGAGGTTCATCTATATGTGAGTATTGACGGGGTATAATTAGAACACGTACGCAACGGCAGTGGAAGAAGACAAGATATAACATTATAATTTTTTTCTATTCATGCACTTTCTCGATTCATAACTCGTTCTTTATTCCGAAGGTTCGTTAATCTGAAAATTAAACGAAGGTGCTTATTAGGGAATCTTTGCAATTACGAACCATATTTCGTTTTCATGGTACCGAACCGCCGGAAAACATATTTTTTGTTATCCTTTCTCGGACTAAAGAACCTCCGGTATAACGAATCTTATTTCATTTTCAATATTACGAACCTTGGCAATAACGAACCTCATTTCATATTTTTGATTAACGGTCCTTCGGAATAAGGGACTGTAACCCTATAATTTACTGTCAAATGATGATTAACATTTTCAGGAAAATCGGACTAAAAATAAATCTCCGGACCTTATGACCAAATTGAATCAACCCCCTTACTTCATTATGAACACAGAGAAGTTTTGTGAAGATGAGAATATCTGTTCTTGAGTTATCATTTTATGTCCCTTATGACCAATAAGACATTTGACTTTGACCTCATGACCCCAAAATGTAATTATTTCTTTCTTCCCATATTATGATTGAACGCAACTTGAAAATTCTCTCGAATTCGTACATCGTTCCCATGCTATCTTGTTCACAGACAAACAGACAGACATGACAAAAAAAAAAACATTATCTCCATCGGACTCAGGTTCCACCTATGTGCGGGTAATTGGATGAGGTGAGTATGCATGCAGGTTATGATCTCACGATTCTCCCAATGTTAGTCGGGTTACAAAATTAAAGCCAAGAAGAAAGGTGATTGGTCAATATTTTTACAACTAACCCCTTCTCTCTTTAAGTCGTAATTGCTCGATTTTTATTTTGCTTTTCTTTTTCTTTTTTTGCAACACAAACATTATTTAAGAATAAATGCTGATCAAAGCGAATCTGCGTCCTCTATGTTCAAGTAACTCTTGAACAAAGTATAGAATGGACAATTTCATATGCGATTTAAGGTTTTTTTAATGTGTGAGATTCCTGGAAGATATCTATAAGAACATTGAAAAGTGAAGTGAAGCATACGGAAAGTGTTATCCAGATTTTAAAAAGGAGGGATCAGTTTGTCTTCAGGGGAGTAGTGAACTTATTAAGCCACATCAGCCTGGTCATTGATACGTTCAAAGTAAGGGGAAACAAATCTCCGCTCTGAAATATGGGTGAAATGCAAGACATTAGGTGACGGAATATTTTGGAAATTACCATTATGGCAACAGAATGATGGAAAAATCTCCCCCTCATTAATGGCCATAGTTTAGATTTCCACAAATTCAATATCTGTGCTTATAAACAACAACAACAACAACAACAACAACAACAACAACAACAACAAAACTTCACAATTTTACTTCCTAATTCCTAATTATGTTTCTGTTGTGTGAAATAAATATTTGCATGGTTTTTGTAATTACTGTACATACAAGCATATAGAGACTTATCTTACGGTATTATGTGTTTCTAATAATTGACTGTTATTTCAATTAGTGTTGATGTAAAGGGTTATAACAATATGGTGGTTTCCTTTCTGTTGGGTTTATTTAGTTCATTTTGTTTCGTTTGGTAATGCATTGCGTTATCAATTATTTTCTTTGAGAGGACAGGATGGGCTTCCTGAAATGAAGTGAAATGAAACCTTTTTTTAAGTGAAATGTGCACAAAGTTCATTTTATGAGCAGGAAATGAAAGGGGCACACAAAGGATTAGTGGTTTGAATATACCTCCGCATCTTTCCATCCTACACGTCTCCGATTCCAGGTTGGACCCGGAGCAGGGCAGTGCGTTGGGCGCTGCCGTCGGGAAGACACACGTCCGCCGACGGTATCGGTAGGCCTGTCGTCTGCACGCTTTAGCCTTACATTCACCCCACTCCGTCCAGGTCGACCATTCGGCACGCGCTATAGCAAGACAAGCATTATCAGCAGTTAAGCATGTAGCGAATGGATATCATATAGTTGAAAACGTTAAGGAGACACAAATTTGTCTCCCTATACAGTATGTAGTCACTCCTTAAAGGGAAGGTAAACCCCAAGAGCAATGTGGATTGAGTGAAAGCAGCTACATTAGTAGAACACATCAGTGAAAATTGAGGAAAATCGGACAATCGATGCAAAAGTTATGAATGTTTAAAGTTTTGGTGTTGGAACCGCTGGATGAGGAGACTACTAGAGGATATGACGTATGAGTGGACAACAATACAAAGAAAATATAAAGGAAATTCAACAAAAATTCACTTTTCTAGAATTATGAAAGAGCAATGGACCAACCGCTTTCAGAAAGCAGGGGGAATAATTGCTACCCTTAACATATGTCAATATCAAGTTGATGGAATTTGTAATTTTCATGAAACTACTAATGTTGCTGCCTTCACTCAATCCACATTGCTCTTGGGGTTTATCTTCCCTTTAATGTAGTGATAATAAGCATGTGCTTAGTAATGTCTCCTAAGGTGACGTCCAAAGATTATTATATACGTATATTATTGGGTGTGAAATTATTCTGTTTTGTTTGTTTGTTTGTTTGTTTGTTTTTATTTCTGCATTCAATCAGATGCAATTTGAATACAAACTTCAAAAAGTACAAAGAACAAAGAATAACAGGTGCAGTGAAATAAATCGATAACAGTAAATAGATACACATAGGTGATTGCATTGAGCAATGTAGATACACAGAAACATAAAATAAGATATACAGTATTTTTTCAGTAAACAACAGAGATCAATGAATTCAGGAGACCACCATCATAAGCGATTAAGCTTGAAATGGATGGAGGCCTCATAAAATGACTATCCAATGACATAACTCTCTTGGAGGAAGGTGATCAGGTGAGTGCAGTGCAGTTGCAGGTGAGAGTGCAAGATGCAGTTGAAGGAAGAAAATAGAGATTGACAATAATATACAAATGATGCACAGGATAGAGTGTGTTAGTGTAGGCGTATAGGGCACTCGAGGGTATTTACAATTGTGAAACATGCACGAGGCGAAGCCGAGTGCATATTGCACTACATTGTAAATACCCGAGAGTGAGCTACGCCTCCACTAACGCCACGAAATAATCCTGTGCGTCATTTGTTTTATAAAATGGGTCGAAAATTCGAAAACTAACAGCATTTGTCAGCGTTTTTCACGTACCTTTGTGGGTCAAGACATCCGAGGATGTTCGTCCCAAACATTTACGCACGTCACACTCGGAAATCCCACACATGTAAGTACTGTACGTATAAGCGTATACGTACGCCACATGATTGTTGTGCACAAGAAAGGCCGGCTGGCAGCCCGAACGAGAAGTTGTTTACAGGATTGACAGCGCGTATGGTAGCGCGCGACGCACTTGTAACAACTGATTAAGTGCGCACTGCTTGTGTAAACATTGTGACGTCAGTGACTTTACGCTTTTTTGCAAGGCCGTGCATGATAGTAAAAATTAATGCACGCACACGTGACTCATTTCAGCGCTTCCAATTGGCTACATTCTTGAACCCATTTTATAAAATGTTTTAATGAATGATTCCGTGAATGATTCCGTCAATTTTTTGTTTTGGCTAACTCCTGACGGGGTATCGCCGTTTCTGTGGACCATTCTCTCGGTATTCCGTTAATATGAGTGAGCGAGGTCACCGATGCAGAGTTTTTGGCTTCTTCTGAAAATAATTTTGCATACGTGAGATGTGAGTAAAGAAAAACAAAATGGTGCATACCTTTCTGATTTTGAAATTGTCATTCCTCTTTCTGTTTCGTCTTTTCTTTAAAAAAAAATAGTTTCTCCCGGTGAATTGAACCCGGGGCTTGGCGTGGAACGACAACGCGTTAACCATTTAACCACGGAGACTGTTATTCATAACTCCCCCCCCCCCCCCTCCATATAAAAAAAAAAAAAAGAGGATGGAAAGGGTTGAAGAGTTCGTTCGTTGGGAAATCGAACTTGGGTCTGCCTGAACAGCTATGAAGTCTCCGTCGCCGAGCGAGTAAGACGTTGGCGCTCCATGCCAATGACCCGCGTTCGATTCCCGGCAGAGACCAATTTTTAAACTCTTGCATTTTGTTTTTGTTTTTCACGATACAACACCATAATGGGAAAGCGCTCGAACACATCCTTATTTGGTTTTACCTGGACACGCCCTCCTATTGGGACAGGGTCCTGTTTCACGTCTGGGCCCTTGACAGTTTTGCCCGCCATATCGAGGAGGTGGATTGAAGCAGAACCGAGACCGTGCCCTGATGGCGTCGTTGCCGCAGGATTTCGAACAAGTGCTCCACCGTGACCAGCTAGTCCAACCCCCGTCGACTGCAGCGTGCGTGGAGACAAAATAAACATTTTATCATGCTAATTGCAGATTTTTTTTTTCACAAATCCTGGAAGATGACTATACATGGTACCGAACATACTGTACATATTGTGTAATACATGTGTTACTACTTGTAGTATTATAATAATTATAAGCTTTTTACGCCTCGCACACAATCCAACTGAGAGGGCGCTAAACTGTATCTCTAAATGTTAATGAAACGACTGTCTACAACTGTCAAGAGGAGCACAGAATGAAGGTGAATAGAAAGACGAAAACAGCGGCGGATGCAGAAGGGGGCACCGGGTGCGCGTCCCATCTTCATGTTGTTTGTTTTTGTTAAAACAAAAGAAATACAAAGAAAAACGGGGAGGGGGCGTGCGCTTTCTATAAATTTAATATCAACCAATATTTTTACAACATTTTACAAGATTAAGTTCATGAACAACATGGGGCATAATGTAAGAATGTTTGATTTCATACAGAAATTACAAACGAAAACAGTGGCGGATCTACAAGGGTGAACCGGCTGCGCGTCCCATCTTTATCATTACTTCAGGAAGGAACTTTAATTCTTCACTTTCCATAAATTTGATATCAACCAATATTTTACAACATTTTACAACATAAAATTCATGAACAGCATGGGACAAAATGTAAGAATGTATGAATTCATACAGAAACTAGAGCACTCGCAATCGAGCACAATATGTATCCCCCGAACCCGTCTCCCATACCCCATCTGGATTACTTTTTAGGCCAGAATGCTGTATAATATGGCATCTGTCGCAGGATACAATAAAATTCGACGAGAAATGAGGCTAGTATATATAGCACATACAAGGAATATGACACGTCATCCTATAAAAGTTTGAACAATGAGAGCGCTGGCAATGAAAACTTTTGTTACGGTAGCTAGAATAACTCCCCATAAACCTCCATCGCAAGTTTGAATAAAATCCGACAGGAAATATGGCTTATACAGCATATTACAAGAAATGTGACATGGCCTCCAAGTCGGAACACTGAGGGCGCCGTCACCACAAACTGTTGTGTCCTTCATGTGGAATGACCACCCATAAACCTCTTTAGCAAGTCTGAGTAAAATCCAGTAACAATCAAGTTATTGCCTTAATAAGCATGCATTTTTGCAAATTTTGACATGGTAAGGGTGACCTTTGACCCTAAAAAAGTGGAACAGTGAGGGCAGCATTATCAATAGGTATAGGTGTATAGATTTGATTATGATACATTTACATACCAAATTTGGAAAAAAAAAAAATTGGTCGAGAAACAAGGCCAGCGTCGCACACACAAGCAGACCCTTTTAAATTTACCTTTTTCATGTATAAAGACGGAACAAGCGAGGGCGCTACCACCAAAAACAATGTAGGCATCTTCATGTTACTATAATGCACCTTTTTGCCAAATTTGAAGAAAATCTGATAAAAAATGTGGCTAATAGAGCACAGACGAGAAATGTGCATGGGCATCCAAGTCGAAACTCTGAGTGCGCCGTCACCACAAATTGTTGTGTTCTTCATGTAGAATGACCACCCATACATCTCCTTACCATGTCTGAATAAAATCCATTGAGTAACAATCAAGTTATTGCATAAATAAGCACTTCTGCAAATTTTGACATGATTAGGGTGACCTTTGACCCTGTAAAAGCTCGAACAGTGAGGGTAGCATTATCAATAGGTATAGGTGTATAGTGTATAGTTTTGACTATGATACATTTACATGCCAAATTTGAAACAAATCGGTCGAGAAACAAGGCCAGCGTCGCACACACTAAGCAGACCCTGTTAGATTTACCTTTTTTGTATAAAGACGGAACAAGCGAGGGCGCCATCACCAAAAACAATAGGCTTCCTCGTCTTACCATAATACACCTTCATGCCAAATTTGAAGATGATCGAAAAAGAATTGCAGCCAGTAGACCGCAGCGCTCACAAGAAAATCTCTGCGGCGCACGCGGCGGACGCGAACGCGGCTCAACGAGGCCAAATGCATAGTATCCACCGAACTCTGTTCGGGGGATACAATTACAAATGATAACTTAAAGCAAAATTACTTAGGTAGACTTGAGTTGATCTTATATCATGAGGGAAGGTAGGCATCGGTATTGACATTTAAAAAAGAAGTGAAGATGGCCGCCATATTAAACACGGCTTGAAGAAATGGCCAAACTTATTACTGTTCATAACAGTGGCGTACAGGAGAGCTGCATGAATCATGTAAATGAGGATTGAGGTTCTGAATTATACAAACAGTAAATAGTATCGCGCAGTCGATGCATTACATATCATTTTGTGCGGGGGAAAATTAACTTAGTGTAGATCTGTCAACCATCCACTTTACTTCGCTGTTGCTCTTAAAATTCACAAGGATAATTTATAAAAAACAAATATACCAGGCCATTGTTCGAGGTTCTGGTTAAACTACATTTCTTCGGTGACTTCAATAACACTGTTTAAGTCACCTCATGCACATAGA
This sequence comes from Diadema antillarum, assembly GCF_040938485.1. Taxonomy (NCBI): domain Eukaryota; kingdom Metazoa; phylum Echinodermata; class Echinoidea; order Diadematoida; family Diadematidae; genus Diadema; species Diadema antillarum. Next base: position 1,007,914 of record NW_027270925.1, on the reverse strand, counting down.
TTCAACCAGAACCTCTCAGGCCTGGTATATTCATATATTGATGTCAGTGTATACCCATGAGACCGAATACAAGGAAGAATGTTCTGACAAATCTCACATGACATCAATTAGGTATTGCTGCGAATCCTGGGATGTGAGCTTCGGAGACAAAATTTACTGTCAGCATGATCAGCGAGAGAGGAAAAAAACGCCTCAAATTGACCTACAGAATTGAATTGATCATTGGGGAGATGTCTCAATGTACGGACAGTCATATGTAACGGATATGTCTATAATTTCATGCAAATACTTAAAAATGTAGGAGTGAGTTGATTACTTGGGCAGTGGCGGAGGAAGCATAACTTGGTGTCCAGTATGTCCTCGAGGCTGCAGCGACGACCTGGGGGATGTTGGGGACAACTGCGTTCTCTTAGCTGAAACCCATCGCCACAGGTCCGGCTGCACTCCGTGAAATTACTCCACTCTCCGAAACCTGCATAGGAAAGAACATTGTATCGACCAAACCAACACAGTGAATTATTTTGCACTTCATGCATTTTGATACGTAATTATAATCAACCCTTTAAACTCCTTTAGGTAATTTTGCAGCGGAATTTTATCATTGTGTTTTCGTAAGATTAGCCAGGTAGTGGATATTTCCGCTTACTTTATCACTGTCTGTGTTTGAGAAAAAAAAATATGACTGGAGTGACACGACATTTGCTCCTGCAACATTTGCTCCGGTCTTCAAGTTTCTGATCACCGGACAGGCGTCATCTCCTCTAGACCACCGAGCTTTCGCCCGACAGCAAGTGTTGGTTCTAATCCTTACAGCATGCAGCGGGTACTGAGGTCGTAGGTTCGAATCCTGCTCGAGTAATTGTACGCCCATGATTTTTTTTTTATCATGGCTACTACTATTTACGTCGATGTAGGGCAATTTGTCAATTAGTTGCAAGTAGTCCATCACTTTGTACATTAACTGACATTTGATAGGCTTTTTTTTTTTCAAGTCTGCCAGGAGCTCGACAAAACACGAGACTTGTTGCCATCCTCTCCCGATTTCCACGCCCTCCCCAGTAGACCCTGTACTCAAAAGTAAGATTAAGATTATTTTGATATGTCAATCACACATTCATATTTATGAATGAATTAAGGATAAACAATATCTAACTGAGCTAGTACCACCGAGAAATGTGTTGTAATAGCACATTAAATTTCGTGAAGGGGCAAAATGTGCAAGTATTTTGAGACCGAAATGAGGATAACACTATCGTGATAACATTCATTAAAAGAAGCTTAAGCTCACCTCTCGCAGAAGTGGACTTGCATGTGACGAAAATCACCAATGCAGCCAGGCACGCTTTGCCCGATAACGTCATTGTTTCGCCCGTCAGAATGTTCCGATGCAGCTTCGACTTAGTAATGTCTCGCTTCGAACTTCACGAAGTGACGTGGACTTGGCTGACGATCGTGAGCAAGAGTGTTTCCCTCAGTGCCTACGCACCACCAACTATAGTACCACATCAACTGCGACTTTCCCGTGCACTGTCGTCGAGTTTCGGCATTTATTGTAGCGCTCATGTCATATCCGGTTCAACTACACACACACAATCACACACACACACACACACACACACACACACACACACACACACACACACACGAATTCGCACTCACACAAAGGAGTCTAATACAAAATTTGGAAAAAATACACAACAATACATTATCTAGCATAAGATCTATGTTCAGTTTTACTCAAATTTCCCCCAAATGATGTAATGAAGAAATGTTCTGAGGAATAAAGCTTCAGGTTAAGATCAAATTTATTAATACCTTCCAGTATCATAAATGATACTATCAATTTCGTTGTAGAGCCTTTGACCCATATCTTAAATCTTTAATTGAACACTAGTAAAATTCCTGGTATAAATGGAAGAGGGCACTTGTGACAGCACCTATCCACAAAGGAAGTGATAAAAAAAAAGACAACCCGTCAAACTATTCACCGACAACAATTTTACCAGTATTGTCCATAATTTATAGGAGAAAATTGCATTTGATCAAATCTATAGTTATCTGTGTCAAAATGGCAAACTCAGCCCTGGTTTCCGTCCTGGGCACTCCACGTTAACCGCATCGTGGTATTTAACAGATGAAATGAGTAAACAAAGTGACAATGAAAAATTAACGTTGTTGGTGTTCTTACACTGGACTTAGAAAAGCCTTCGAAATTAAGATATCTTGGATTCGACTCACAAGCATTGCATTGGTTCAGTGCCTACATGTATTTCACTAACAGAGAGCAGTCAACTTTGATAAACACTAACTTATAAGTTATATTTGTGGAGTGCCACAGGGAAGACAAATTCTTGGGTCTCTTTTGTCCATCTTAGCTCTAAACGATCTGCATAAATCTGTCAAGAGATGTGTACTTTCCCAACAAGCGGATGACATGTACTCATATTTTGTTTCAAATGACCAGTTTGCTTACAAAAAAAAAATCAACAAAACAAAAAGCAAAATATTAATGATGACCTAGAGCGACTTTTCGAATGGTTCACAGGCATTAAATTATTGTTAAAAATAAATGTCATTTTATGTTGATTGGATCTAAACTAAATTTGCGATATTTTAAGAATGCTCATGTTAACGTTCAAAATATAACTCTGCAAAGAGTTTCAGAATGCAAACATCTCTGGGTCATTCTCGATGAAAACCTAACATGGAGTCCACAAATTGAGAAAACGTTAGAAGCATAAGGATCAAAGTCTTTCATACAGTCAAGTGTATAAGAAAGTACGTTGATAAAGACACCTCCCTGTTGTTATACAAAACCTTAGTCCAACCTCATTCGTTTTACTGTAGTGTAATCTGGAGGACTGGTCTATAGGGTCAGCTAAATGGATTGCAAGTCATTAAGAACAGATGCCTAAGAATGGTGCGAGGTTTGACACCCGTTACAATAGGCATAAAATAGGAAAATTCCTTATTCTTCTCTACAGGTTAATCAACTCAAAGAAAGAAGAGGAAAACAAGCCTTAATCTGTATAATAATTATTCAAACTGTTGTACAACCATGCTCCAACAACTCTGTCCTATCGTGTTTACCTCAGATCATTTAAAATCACACTCTAAGAAACTTAAATACTAAAATTGTGATACGAAAATCTCGTTCTAATTTTGTCCAGAATAGCCAATCTTATGTTGCATGTAAAAGTTTCAAAAATCTTCCCGCTTATTGGATTAAGAACAATCCAGTGACATCAAAAGTTTCACGAAAAAGGTCCTAAAGTTAGCGGAATTCCCTTAATGTGTCCATAGAAGTATATCGATATTTTTTTGTCATGTTTGTAAATATATGTAAATACTTATTTCATATTTTCGCTCTTTCCCTTTCTTTATCCCTCTGGTGTTCCTTAGCTTCTTTGATGTTCCTTAGCTCCTTCAATTGTTGCCCCCTTGATCCTCATGATCATTACTGACCCTCCTCCACCTTTTGTCTGTCCCCCTCCTCTGCCTTTTGTCTGTCCACCCTCCTGCTCTAATCCCCCTCCCTTTACCTGCTGGGCTCCTTGCCCATGACCTCCCACCCTCTCCTTTGTTTTCTTTGTTCTGTGTACCCAGCCTGTCCCTGTCTGTTCTTGTAGTGTGAAGTCCTCCATTGTGATTGCTTCCCCTGCTTGTTTGTCATTTTGCCTCTGACGAAGATTCTGCTAGGATCGAAAGCTCAGGCCCCTTTTGACTCCATTTTACTCCATTGGCTCGCCTTTATTGGACAAGCAGTTTTCAGCAGCTTTTTTTGCTAACACTTAATTCATTTTTGTAACTTGTTCAGCGCTTGTCATTTAATGTGTATCATTGTATATGTCTGCATGTTTAGATTACTCACAGTGTCTGCATCTTTATGTACTTGTGTCTCAATGATATCGCGCCAAATTTCTTGGCAACTGTAAATTTCACAACTTGTATATTCAAAATTTCAGATATTATCATTCATGACTACTTTGTATTACTGGTCCATTCTTATGAATGTTATACCAAATGACTTAAAGTGTACCAACAGTCTGAATTCATTCAGGAAAAGATGCAATGAAATTCATCTCCTGCGGAAGGAAAGAAAGAAAAACCATGAACAACAACGTGAAAGCCAATAGTCACTTTGAAAACCACAATTTTTCTGTTGCCAAAGAGGAACTGCAACAAACTTATCAAAGCGAAGTCACAATACACGGCAAATGGATGCATTATGAAAATGTACAAAGTCAATAATCTATAACAATTAGTTAAGCAATTGTAGGTTAATTATTTTAGTAATATGTAAGTCAATAGTTTCTCTGCTTCAGAATTTTTTTTTAAATCATTGTCATATATTATGATTATCACATTATACTACCTTGCTTTATGAACTTACCTTTTGCACGTTCTGTTCTTTGTAGCGTCTTTTCTTCAAGTCCTCCCGTGTGATGTGTATGTACAGTATGTATTTTGTTATGTGTATGATAATAAATTTGAATTAAACGATCTTGGGGGTTAATCTTAAGGCTGGTCTCAGCCTATGTTGATTCTAAATATTATATTACTTATAGCCCCTAGCTGCTTTGTGCATTTTCATATGCCTCTTTGCTTTGGTGTATGTAATTTTGTTTTGTCACCTTTTCTTTTATTATGGGAATTGCATTGAAATACGATAATATAATGATAGTAAGATTGTGAATTTTAAAACTTCCAGGTTTCGTTTGAAATAGCGGCTGATTTAGTTGAATATGTATCACACACTAAAGATAATTCCTGTTTATAAAGATTACTATTGTCATGTGATGAGTGGTACTGACTTTTTATGCGTTAGTCTCATGTGTATAGGAGAGCGCATGATATAGAACAAGACAACAAACAGGTTAGTCATCGCATTCTTCATCAGCGACCAGGATGCGATGTGATGTTAGATTAAAATCCGTTTCTGAAGCAGACATATATATATATATATATATATATATATATGTATATATATATAATGTATTATATATATATATTTACATATATATATATCTATATAAAAGATGATGAAGAAGAAAGTATTATCATTATATATATTTAATCTTCTCCCAGTGACTTTTTTTTTACTCTGAATCTATTGTGCCGTGTTTTTACTCTTATCGTTGTATGTACAAATTAGTAAAATAACATCTCCTGGCTGAGAAAGTTCCTTTTGTCACCATGTTGATGTAAATTGAACATGAAATTGATAATGAAATGCTTTACGGCCATCCTTCTAGTGTAACATTTGACTTATTTCCCGAAAGACAGAAGTTAAGCAGTACAGAACTCCAACAATTAGCCTATTAAGTGACATGCTGTGCAGAATTCACTATCAGCTATCCTCCGAAAAGGTCCTTGATTTCTATTGGACGGGTGGTCTTAGAGACTGGTGACGTCACTCCTACTAACAAATGGTGGAGTAAAGTGAAAAGTTCGCAGGACATGCGTTAGACGTCTGCGAGTCAGGGTTGTTAATTACGCTTCTGAAATTTGTGGTGTACAAGGTATTGTGACTCCGTCTTTACCAGAGTTGGGACAGTCCCTCTTTGGCAACAGGAAAAAATACGGAAGTGGCTTTCAAACCGACTACGGTGTATTGGCTTTCCCGTTACTGTTAACGATCTTTCTTTCTTTCCTTCCAAATATTAGCGGATCCCAGGTTTTCAACTTTCACTTTCAAATTCACATTATACCTTTTACAATAGTTTTCGTGCGAAATGATATCCTACTTATCTGTCTGTGTCTTTATGTCAACGTTCTTTTTTTTATTCTTCCCTGGATCATTTTGGGTTTCACTTCATATAGACTTGCTTTCTCCAATACTAACTTTTAAATATTTCTGGACCTTTTGACAGTTGACAATTCTTAAGGTAAGATCTCAAAGAATATAAACAAAAGGACACAATATTTCAAAGAAAAATTGTAAGTCTTCTTTTCTTTGTCTAGCACGACCAAAAACAAAAATCCAACAGAGACATGTCATATATGAGAAATATTTGAAGTTGTTTTTTAAAAGACCTGTTAAATTGTGTATTTCGAATACTGGACGGTAGTGAATTCCAAATGACCGGACCAAGGTGACGAACTGATTTTGAATGGATGTTTGTTTCCATTTTCCATGCGATGGAATTTGGATGACTGACGGGTGTTGTAACTATGCACTTTATCATTCAAACAAAACATTTCGGCGAGGTAAGGGGGAAGGCTCTTGGTGAAATACCTGTGCATCAAAGAAGCAACTTGTAAGACATTGCAGTCATGGACATTCAATGTGTGAAAGCGGTGGAACAATGGTTTTGACGGAGCAAGATAATGAGTGTTCGCGCAAACGCGGAGTGCTTTCTTCTGGAGTCGTAGCACTCTTGACACTTTAAAGGGACGTAACGAAGCCCATAAAACATTACAATACATTATATGAGGTAAAATGAAAGCGTTATATAATAACAAAAGGACATTACAAGGCAATGTATTTTCCAGATTATTCATAACTCCAACAATCCGGGATACTTTACCACAGACAAAATTTATATGAGAATCCCACGTCAAGGAGTCATCGAGTTGTACCCCAAGGTATTGGACAACAGAGCATTGCTCTATCAAAGTATTGTTAATAAAAAGTTGGACATTATCATAACAAGATCTTCTATTTTGTCTGTTTCTGCAGACAGAAAATTTCGTTTTCAAAATATTCAAAGATAATTTATTACAAACAAGCCAATTATATATTTTATCCAAATCAATATCAATCCTACTGACCAAAGTCTCAAAATTTTGATGGGAGGCAGTTAGAGTCGTATCATCAGCGAATAAAACAAAGTCAAACTAGAAATGTCGCTATGGCGACTGGTATGCCTCCGCCATAATGCATGATTCTCCTAATAGGTCTAGATAGTACATGTGGACAATGTGTGATTATATTTTCACAAAACTGGCAAAATATTAAAATACCAAGTTTGTCACAAATGTGTTGAATGTTCACCTTCCTTGACCTAGCTTTAATTGGATGAATAGGAGAGCATGTATTTGGGGATTTAAGGACTTTAACTTGACTTTGACCAATTCATATGTTTATGCATTGAGTAATTTTCAAGGTATGGAGAAAAAGGTGCAATTTCTGTATTGAATAGTAAATTGTTACCATTTTCATCTGGCCTTTGACCCTAAAATTCATAAGATAATCACTGTCAGGCAGAACATGCATAAATATGTAGTAAGTTTCAAGATAACTTGAGCAACTTCCGAGATATGGAGGAAAAAGTTAGTTCAGCACTTTCACTTGATCTTTGACCTTTTGACCTATGAGGCAAAAAAAAATGAAAAAAAAGAGAAACTTTCCAGAGAATCTCCATTAGGTTATACATGCATACACCAAGTGTAAAAGAAAAATAATCCTGTTGGCATTGCATAAATATAAGGGAAATAGTAAAATTTTGAAGTGTTGCCCTTGACCTTTGACCTCTGACCTTTGACCCCATGAACCCTAAATTCTCTAGATAATCACTGCCAGTCAGTACATGTATTATATATACTACATGTATGTTCCATGAAGATACCTTAAACAATTTCCAAGGTACGGAGAAAAAAGTGAAGTTTTAATATTTTTACTTGACCTTTTGACCTTTGACCTTTGACCTCATGACCCCAAACTTTCACCAGAGAATCTTAATTGGGTAATACATGCATACACTAAGTTTCAAGAAAATATCTTCAAGCATTGCATAGAAATGGGGGAAATGGTGAAATTTTACGTATTTGACCTTGACCTTTTGCCCTTTGACCTTGAGCATGACCTTTATTGTGCACCCGAAAGTTGATAGGCACAACTTCACCCCCTAATAAACATACATGCCAAGTTTCATTAGGATACCTCGTAAGGTTTTTTGGTTACGCTGTCCACAAAATTCATTACGGACGGACGGAAGGACGGACAGAAGGACGGACGGAAGGACGGACGGACGGACAACCCGAAAACATAATGCCTCCGGCACCACTTCGTGGCGGAGGCATAAAAATTGTGAACAATTAACCAAATCATTTATGTAAATCAAAAAATAACAATGGTCCCAGAATCGAACCTTGGGGTACACCTGATGAAATGATTTTGGGATTGGATGAGTGATCTTGATACACAGAAAACTGTTTCCGGCTACTCAAATAACTTTTGAACCAAAGATAGGGTATACCTCTAATGCCATAATACTGTAACTTTGATAACAATATCGAGTGTGACAAAGTATCGAAAGCCTTCGACAAATCCATGAAAATGGCGACTGCATGTCTGTTAATATCAATATACTTCAAAATTTTATCATATGAATGAATAATTGCAAATTCAGTGGAACAATTTTTCCTAAATCCATACTGCTGAGAAGTAAGCAAACTATTCCTTGTCAAATGATTATACAGTCTATTATAAACAAGTCTCTCGAGTATCTTAGAAAATAAAGGCAGTACAGAAATTGGTCTATAATTCCCACGGTCAGACATAGAATTCTTCTTATGAACAGGTATTACTTTAGCTAGTTTCATTTTCGACGGAAAAATACCAGTTTGTAAAGATAAATTACATATATATGTCAAAGGTTTACTTATAAAATATATGCTTGGTTTAACAATATCAATAGATACATTATCATATAATGCCGGACTTTTACTTTGATTGATGCTCCTGATGACATCGATAATTTCACATTCAGAGATGGGATTAAAGAACATTGATTTATGGAACATTTTCGGCATAAAACTGGAAAAATTCACATCGGTAACAGGGAGTGATCGTGATCACAGAAAAAAAAATCATTGAATGTGTTTGCAATATCGGAAGAATCATGTAACTCTTTGCCGTTATAAGAAATACCATGTGATGTTTTCGAAATATTTCTACCAAGTAAGTCATTCAAAAAACACCAGTTTTTTTTTATGTTACCTTTAAATGCATGGAATTTATCATGATAATACTTTCATTTCGCAAAACGCAAAGACGAATTAAGTTTATTGCGATATCTTTTATTACTGATTTCATTTTCAACAGTTTGGCAAAAATGAAATCGCTTAAAAAGAGTATTTTTCCTTCTAATAGAATTGAGTAAAGCTCGAGTTATCCATGGTTTCTTTATATTTCTATGAATCTTAGGCTTTTACTCTTTCAGGGGCATGTGTTTATCGCAAAGAGACAAAAAACTATGAAGAAACGTATCATATGCTACATCAACATCATTTGAGGTTAAAACATCGGTCCAATCAGTGTTTTTCAAATCAGAAAGAAAGAAATTAACCATTGAAGAGGTTATATTTCGCGAAGAAGATTTCTGACTGGGTAAAACCTTGGAATAAATTTTGATGCTAGACATGTGAAAAATTGGGAAATGGTCGCTAGAGTCTGATAACAGTATTCCAGATAAACCGTTTTCGTTAATAACACTAGTATAAACATTATCAATAAGAGTTGCAGAATCCTTTTTTATACTGGTTGGTTTATCTATCACAGGAAATAGACCATGAGAGTATAATGAATCTAAATGCGTTTGTACATTGGGATGTGTATCATAATGTAATAAATTTATATTGAAATCACCCATAATGTAAATATGTTTGGAAATATTACGCATTTCGTTTATGATACTGTCAAATTCACTAAGAAAATCCTTTTCATTACTGGAGGGATTGCGATATATTACACCAACAACAATATTTTTGTGATTTTGATATTCAAAACTTACAAATAAAGACTCCACACCATGGAAATAAAATGATATACTGTTTAACACTGAAACCTTCAAGTGATCTCTAACGAACAACGCAACTCCACCACCGCGTCCAGAAATTCGATTAGAATTATATAAAGTGTAACCATCTAAAGAAAACAAACTACCATTATCAGTCATCCATGTCTCACTAATCCCAATAACAGAAAACGGGAAATTCAATATCGTCAAATCACCGATTATATTATCGAAGTTTCTCTTAAGACTCCTCGCATTGTAATGTAGTAAACTAAACTGAGAGGTATCATGATGTATTTTACATAACTCATTGAGATTTGTATACGAACAATCGAAATTACTGTCAAAATCTAAATCACTATTTACAGCTCTATCCATAACAAACAAATACGAACAAACAGAAATGAACAATTGATAATTACACCTCACTCTAGTCCAGTCGTTCCCAACGAATATGCATTTGATACGCTAGATAGACGCTGGGTGCGCTACAGATTCGCTCAGCACCTGTTCAGCACGCTCATATTAGCTGCGGTAAATGTGCGTTGAGTATGCGCTACACTTCCACTGACGAACATACGACGAATACCCAGCGTATGCTCCGCGTGTATTTTGCGTGGATCCAGCGCGCCCTGCACATGTCTGGCGTCCTTCTGGCGAGTACATTCATGCCTCTTATAGGTCCGTGCACACTTCCGTGCATGCACAAAATCCCAACGAAGAGCGAATGACAACGTTTGCATAGCTTAGGAGCAGCGCGCCTGACGAACGAGTGACGAATGCCGACGCACAATTAGCGAAGGACAACGTACTATCGATTGGCCAAAATCGCACTTTTCTCAGTGCACTGGTCATCCCAATGTATCATGTGACCGCCACTTTACAAGTTTCGCAAGACGAATAACGCACGACGGACTACCCAGCGCCTACGACGGACGTCTGAACAATATGTATATGTTAATTACATTGATTGTGTCGTCAAATTTCATCATCAGTTATAAATTTAGTTATTAGACATTTTTATGAATTCCACAATCAAACCAAACAATTATTATGTGAACAATATTGATATGTACCCTTCCCTATGAAGCACTAACAAGGAATAGTTCAAATTACAATTGAAAAGTAAATCACAACCCAACATAGACCTAGTTTTTATGATTTGATGGGGGAAGCCAATGATACTATTATTGCCCTTGTTCCTCTCTCCCTTCTCCCCACTTTCTCTCCCACTCTCTCTCTCTCTCGCTCTCTTTCTTTTTCTCTATCTCTTTCTTGCTTTTACATCATTCTGTCACTGTCATGTTTCAGAGACAGATCTGCCCATGCATTACATAAGATTCTACAATGCAATGTATATAGCATGTAAATTCAACATTTCATACTTCACACAATCTCAGTCTACATTCCCAAGAAAGTTAGCAGAAAAACTTCAATCAGCTGGACCCTATAGGGCCCGAATTCACGAAGGTGGTACAATTGAAACCATGGTTTAAACCATGGACAAAGACCGTAGTTTTGTATGAGGCGCCAAGTGTCTCATGGCCTATTCCGTTACGAAATCAGTCATTTCGTTTTGTTCGTTTGTTCATTTTTCCATCTGAGAAGATGACTGGATAGCCCGGGCATATTCAGCTACGTTAAGCTGGTCTTCCATGGGGTCCAGTTGGATGTGAGATGGGACCACTTCACCGGGTTAAACACCCTGCTCTTTGCGATGAATGAATGAAGCGGGATCTTTTACGTGCATGAGTTGTTACTCTCTCATACACGGGACCTCCATTTTATGTCCTATCCGAGTAGAGGGACAGAGTGTTTTGCCTCTTGCTAGAAGGGACGGTATGCTTACACACAACATTGCTCAGTCCAGACTCGGGTTCGAACCCGGGCCGCGTGGTCGTGAGGCAGACGCGCTACCGACTGAGCCAACTCACCGCCCATTTCACCGCCGATTTCGTCGACGTAATATTAATATTTCGTCGACGAAATCGACGAAATGACTGATTTTGTCGACGAAATAGGCCATGCGACACTTGGTGCCCCATATAAAACTACGAACTTTGTCCCTGGTGTAAACCATGGTTTCAGTTGTACTACCTTCGTGAATTCGGGCCAAAGCATTTATACATGTTGTTGTTTCTCTTTGGGTAAATACGCAGTATCTGTTATTGTCTCACATCACAGAGACAGAATTGAATTAAACAACAAACAAACAAACAAACACACAAACGTTGTTATTCCGCTTGACAGAAAAAATGAATCTAACTAATAAGGATGAACATAGCTCGTGATGTCTGACATATTTACCGCTCTTCTTGATAACAGAATGTGACACAAAATTGCAATACCGACAAGGCATTGCAAACTAAACTCTGTGGAAATGGCATATACATTGTAAATTGCTTTTCAAGGACAGAGTGCCTCTGTGTATTTTTTTTTTACCCTATGACACACATCTGCAAACTCTATATTGTTCATAGAATGCAACCAACAAGGACACGTGCACGACAACATCACTTGAGATCAAGTTTCAGGATCCTTTGCAATGTTTATTTCCTTCACAAATTTGGCTGCTCTCCTTCAGATTGGTGTAATAGATAAACAAATCATGTGTGTGCGTGTGTGTGGGGGGGGGGGGATCTGGCAGATTTGTCTTCTTTTTCATAATAGGATAGTTCCTGGGTCCCGTTTTATCAAAAGATAAAATTGATTTTAAATGTCCCTACTACACAGTCTTCCATAGACTTACAGTTGAAATCAACTTATAATCAATTTTTACTCTTCATAAAACAGGGCCCTGGTCATGCGACTGCAACATTGCAGCGTGAACATGAAGTTCTATACAGGCACATTTTCAAGACTCTATTACAGCACTTTGTCAAGGATGTTATTGTTCAATTGTTGAATATCAAACAACCCAGGTACACAGACATTTTCCTGACGTATTCATGAAAATCATAATCTTATCTTACAGGGTACAAAACATGTACAATTTTCAGATAATGCAATTGCTGATTAGTGATATCAGTGTCTTGTGTGATGTCGATATGCTATCTTATCATTTGAATTTCTGACACTATAGATACCAAAACTGCATTTAAACTTCTCCAAGGTAGCTGAAAAAATTGCAGCAACCTTACAAAATTCATATTCTAAAGGAGCATGAAGTGCCCTGACACAGGTGAAATTACAGACCCAGAAAGACAACAGAATGCAAATAATATATAACCAGCACAGTACAGAGTTTTAGGGTTGAATGACTTTGGTCACTTTGTTTTATTCCATTTTGGGTAGCTCAGCCATTTCAAAACGGATTTTCATCACATGAATATTAAATTCCTCAGAGAATTGTATCCATTTTGATATTTCAGAAAGGGATTTCTAAGTCTCTCACAAAAAGTTAAACACTGAATTCTCACCTCAACCAATACAATATCATACCTTTAACACTGAAGATGCACTCTGCTTTTTTCAACGACGCGATACTCTCCACAACTTTACATTTACTGTCACTGGAGAGAAAAATTTGAACCAGTATAATGTAATGTGAACAAAAGTTAAAACAAAAATGTTTCCGGACTAAACCGTCTACAGTTACGGTTTAGTGAGAAAAATAGTGATATCTGCTTATATTTTAGGCTTTATTGCAAAAGTTTCATATGTTAGGGGTTTTTGTGATACAACTGATCTACACATATACATCAAAGGTGATATCTTGAACATTTTATAACATTAAATCACTGCTCCCAAAGGTAAACACGACCTTTAACTGTTGCCCTATAGTCGTCATCCAAGCCGGTAGATAATCAAAGATCTTGTCGTTATTTCAGAATCGTCCTCGCCGTTATTTATTCAGACCATGATACCAGGGCTCTGTTTCATAAAGCTGTTCGTAAAGTTACGAACAACTTACGAGCGACTGGTGATCAGTTCTGATGTGCTATGCTTATCAGAATTTCCATAATTCAGCACAAGAACTGATCACCAGTCGCTCGTAAGTTGTTCGTAACTTTACGAACAGCTTTATGAAACACCCCCCAGAGGTGAATCCGATTCGCTCCTCATTTGAGCCTCTGTTTTGGTCTCGCTCCACCCACCATCATCAATGCTAGAAGATACTGAAGAAATCTCTGCAGAGGTATAACAGGACAATATTATGTCAGGCATTGACGTTTTGCCTAGAATTGGGGAATTGCAAAGAGTACTCCATCATTTTCCTCATTAAAAACTTTTCACATTCAATCATTACAAAACAATAGAGTGAATGACCGGTGACTATGAATTATATCTGTGCTGCTGAAAACTGTCGGCATGCTAAATAGACAGAATTACATAAAATCGTCTTGCCTGAATTATGGATGAACGTAATGGAGTGTCCGAGTGTATTAATGTGTGCACACGCAATATACACACATATACACACCCATATAAATTCGTACAATCTATGAAAGAAAAAGCACCTTCCGCGTTCTCGATTGTTGCTTCATTTTCGGCGTCATACGATGACAGAGAATCTGAGTCCCATCCGATCTTCAGCTGAGCCTCTGTTGTAGTCTCGCTCCAAAAAGTATCAACCATGCTAGAAGATACTGAAGAAATCTCTGTAGAGGTATAAAAGGACAATAATCATGTCAGGTATTGACGTTTTGCCTAGACTCGGGGAATTGCAAGGAGTCTACTCCATCGTTTTTCTCAATTAAAAAAAGTTTTCACCTTCAATTAAAAGTGAAGCTGAACATCAGAGAGTTCGCTCCACCCATCGTTTGTTCGAAAGGACTCCAAAATCTCCACAGAGGAAGTTATTCGATTAGCCATTGGCGTTTTGCCTTAAATCGGTTAATCGCAAAGAGTATATTCAATCACTCTCTTTACAGAAAAAAAAAAATTACATTCAATCACAACAGAACATTAGAGTAAATCACCAGTGACTAATGAATCATATCTGTGCTGCTGAAAACTGTCGGAATGCTAAATTAAAAAATTACATAAAATAGTCTTACCTGAATTTTGGATGAACACAATTAAGTGTCTGTGTGTATTGATATGTACACAAGTAGCATATTATACAGGCATATACATAGACTCATATAAATTCATATAATGTATAAGAATTTAAAAAAAACTGTCGAAAAATTAATGATAGTCACATGATTATTTCCAATTTAGAAAAAAAAAAGAAGTTTTAGCACATTGTATCATGTCTGTAGACGTATATATCCTTCCTAAGGTCTGCTCTCTCTCTCTCTCTCTCTCTATATATATATATATATATACATGTATACAATGTATTTATATATATATATATATATATATATATATATATATATTCATATTTATATTCATACATTATAGTGCGAGAGATTGTTCCTTGTAGCATATAGTGAAAGAAATTAGACCCGAGGCGGATGTTGCTCTCGATCTCCTTCTCCCTTTTAATCAATTGAGCTTTCGGCCTGTCATCAGGCCTTCATCAAGATCTATACCAACAGAACAATAATTTGCATGATATGACATGATATATAATGCAATGTCATATGATGCCAATGTATACACAACATAATGTTATAATGTTGATTAAGATAGTGTTATATCAACTGCAGTTTTATATATATATATATATATATATATATATATATATATACATAATGTATATATATTACATATATACACTGTATATATATATATATATTATACACATATGTGCAGTGCATATAGACATATATGAATACATTATATGATATGCATATATGTGTATATATATATATATATATATATATGATGCTATTTTGTTTGTAATTATTATGCTTAAAATGACGGTAAAGTAACTATTTATTATTAATATATATTTTCTATTTTTGAGACATGATATATTTCTGTTGATGAAATGATGATATATTGTATTTTTGTGTTGAATTGAATGATTGATTTGTGTATATAAAGGTAATACTTCGGAAGATTGCCATTATATGACATTACATTATATCATGGCACATTATGCCAATTACATATTATTGTTCTGTTGGTAAATCCTGATGAAGGCCTGATGACAGGCCGAAAGCTCGATTGATTAAAAGGAGAACAAGATCGAGAGCAACGTCTGCCTCAAGTCTAATTTCTTTCATTACACACATATAGTATATAATACAAGTATATATATATATATTCTGTATAACAGCACTCAATGAAGTCCTTGATAGAGGCGCTGACACAACTTTCTCAGCTGTTACTAACGGTTCATTCCAGCTGCTGTCGGGCGATGATCCAGGAAATAATTTGCATACGATCGACCTATCACTACCGCTAGCAGACGCTGGGATCACTGCCAAGGTTAAGGAGGATATTTGGTCAGGCATTGACGTTTCGTATGCAATCGAGGAAACGAAAAAAAAAATTCAATTATTTTCCTCATTTAACTGTCTTATCACACACAATGAAATATATAAGAGAACATCCTAAGGGCTTTTTACACTTGTAAAATTTTGCTTAGCCCCGGACCAACGGTGGGGCTAAGGGGGGCCTTAGCCCCACCGTTGGTACGGGACTATCCTTAGCCCACTTTCTGTTTACACTCGTTTTTGCCAAAGTGGGCTAGCCCCACCGATAGTACGGTACTATCTGGCCCTGCAAAATAGCAGGGGTTAGCACCGCAATTGCGGTGCCAAGCAAGTGAGTGTAAACAGAACGAAAAAATAATCCTGGGCTAAGCGACGGAGACGAAGTCCGACCCTCACTGACCAATCAGAAACGAGGTAATCAAGTGCTGCCGGTGCGTGCGTGTACGTGTACAGTACACAGCGTAATTATGAATATTCATGTGGTTTGGAAAGTCCGGGGCTAAGAAATACGAGTGTAAAAAGGTCAGTTTTCTCCTTAGCCCCGGACAAGACATAGTACGGGACTAATTGGCGAGTGTAAAAAGCTGAAAAAATTGGTACGGGACTAACGATAGTCCTGGGTCGGAGAAAGTCCGGGGTTAAGAAACACAAGTGTAAAAAGCCCTCTAGTGAGTCAATGAGCGATGACGATAAGTTCTATGAGCTGCACATGCGTGAAACTGTCCGCATGCTATTACCGAGTTACATAGATTCGTCTTGCCTGAATTATGGATGAACATAGTGAAGTGTCTCATTGCATGGGTGTATACTAGTAACATGCACACTCATGCGTATTATTACACCCACCCATCCAACTGTCGAACCTTAAAGGGATGGTGTAGTTTTGGTTGATGGGGCTTCAAGTTTATAACTTTTTTGTGAGATAATAAGAAACCTCTTACAAAGTATGAAAGAGCATGAATAATTCTAAGTGGAATTCAAAGTTTATTTGATGAAAATAGGCTTTGAAATGGCCGAGATATCCAAAACAAGCGATCCTAATAAAAGATGAGACCAACCTTTAATTAGGATCACTTTGTTTGTTTTTGGATATTTCAGTCATTTTGAAAAAAAAAAACGATTTTCATTAAATAAACTTTGAATTCCTCTTGGAATTACATGCTCTTTAACATCCCATAGAGTGGTTTCTAAGTAGCTCGCAAAAGGTTTAAAACTGAGTCCTCACCTCAAACAATACTATACCATCCCTCTATGGAAAATCAGATATTTCCAGTTTAAAAAAGACGATGGTGATAAAATTCATTGAAAGAAGAGCTTACCTCTAGCAAAAGTGGACTTGCATGTGACGAAAATCACCAATGCAACCAGGCACGCTTTGCCCGGTAACGTCATTGTTTCGCCCGTCAGAATGTTCCGATGCAGCTTCGACTTGGTAATGTCTCGCTTCCAACTTCACGAAGTGACGTGGACTTGAACTAGAGTGTTTCCCTCAGTGGTCATGCAACGTCGACTGGTGCAATACCACTGAATTAGCTTCTGCTCCATTGCGACCAGTCCAAGTACCGGTATAATAGGTTTGCTTCCCCGTATCATGTTGTTAGGCCGTTTATAACATGTACAGGCATGTATGTGTCCGGTTCAAATGCACCCCCCCCCCCCACACACACACACCGTCACACACTCACACACCCATACACAAAACCACAAAACAAGAGGAAGATGAAAATTAATGAAATTGAAAAGAAAAATAGAAACTACTCTGCAAGCACAGTATCTACCAAGCTTCGATTATAAAGTGAAATACCCCCTCATCAAATGGCAATATTTGAATTTATCGTGAAACTTTCCCACTGGACTTCGAGATATCAATAATAAATAATAATAATAATAATAAAGTACATTTATAATGCGCCGTATCTATCATTAATGATACTCTCGGCGCATGAGAGTCTGCGTACTTCAACACATACTGTGTACAACCATCCAAACCAAGTCCACATGATAATACATTAACATTAACAAAAACTACAATTAAACAAATATGATTTCACTAGAGTCTTGAAGTGAGAGTACGAAGTTTCCTGACGGATGTTAAGTGGGAGACTGTTC
Source organism: Diadema antillarum (assembly GCF_040938485.1). Taxonomy (NCBI): domain Eukaryota; kingdom Metazoa; phylum Echinodermata; class Echinoidea; order Diadematoida; family Diadematidae; genus Diadema; species Diadema antillarum. Next base: position 989,730 of record NW_027270925.1, on the reverse strand, counting down.
CACAGATAAGGTCCAATGTATGAGAAAGACCGTGCCCCCCAACTGTGATGTATGCGTGGAATGTGAAGCAGACGAGAGGTTGAGGAGCGTAGTTGCCTTGGTGGAGTGTAGGGTTGTATTAAGTCCTGGATGTATTGTGGAGCTGTGCCATGTAGTGCTTGGTAAACAAGAAGGAGAATCTTGAATTGGATGCGGGCATTGACCGGAAGCCAGTGGAGCTTCTTGAGGATGGGTGAGATGTGGGATGATGACTTGCTTAGCGTGACCAGTCTGGCAGCGGAGTTTTGAAGGCGTTGAAGTCGGTTGATTTGATAATCAGGGAGGTTGGCGAATATTGAATTACAGAAGTCTAGTCTTGACGATATGAGAGAGTGCACAACCATTTCCGTTGCTTTTTGGGAAAGAAACTTACGGATTTGTGAAAGGTTTCGCAGTTGATATCTTACTGACTTAGTGACACATGATACATGACTATTAAGAGTCATGTTGCGATCCAAGATGACACCAAGATTTCTGCAGCTCTCCTTTGGCTGCTGCACAGTGCCTGCGATGATGACAGAGGGTGTATGAACTTTGTTTATCATTCCCCTGGAACCAAGAAGTATGACCTCAGACTTGGATCCATTGAGTTTCAGGTTGTTGTCTGTCATCCAAGCCCGGATGTCCGTCACACAGTCTTCCAGCTGACTGACAGCAGCAAGGAGGTTCTCATCTTTGGGTGGACATGCGATGAAAAGTTGGATGTCATCAGCATAGCAATGATAATCTACCTTGTGAGAGCGGATCAGTTCTCCGAGTGGCTGGATATACACAGAAAACAGGAGCGGGCCGCAAACAGAACCTTGCGGAACACCATATTTGAGATTCGTTGCACTTGACTGAACTTCCCCCATGGATACATGCTGTTGACGGTTGGAAAGATATGACCGGAACCATTTCAGGGCTTTACCAGTCACTCCAAAAGTGCTGAGTAAGTCAAGGAGCGTTGTGTGGCGGACAGTATCAAACGCTGCTGAAATGTCGAGCATCACAACAACAATCAGGTTTCCATTGTCCATCTCATGTAAGACAAAGTCACTCAGCCCAGCCATCAGAGTTTCGACACTATGATGGCTCCTGTATGCTGACTGACGATTATCGAGTACGTTGTTGGATGATAAGTGCTCATTTAGACGACAGAAAACTGCACGCTCGATAACCTTGGAGAGAAATGGTAGATTGGAAACTGGTCTGTAATTATGCAACGAGTTTCGATCCAAGCCGGCCTTTTTCAGCACCGGCCTGACAATGGCAGTCTTGAGGGAATCAGGCACGACACCTTTCTCAAAGCTAGAATTGATGATGTTCGTGATGGTTGGAATCATGACTGGCGTACATTTCTTCAGGAGATGCGTAGGCATAGGATCCAACTTACAGGACTTTGTGGCTGACTTTGCAATGAGTGATTGCACTTCATCAGGACTGACAGGATGAAGGGATTCCAGGACACTTGTGATATGAACTGGGGATGGTCGTTCAGTTTGAGATCCTGATCTAGTAGCCAGAGCTGAACAAACCAATTCAACTCTCTGCTGATAAAACAGACTGAACTCATTAACAAGACACTGGACATCTTCATATCCAGGAAGGATTGAATCTGCCTTCCTGTTCAGAAGTTCATCAGTTAGACGAAATAATCTCTTGGAATCCTGCGCACAGTCATCCACAAGGTCATTGTAGTAGCTAATCTGGGCTTTCCTTATGGCTGATTGGACAACCTGCCTTTGTTTGACAAAGAGCTGCCGATGAATTTCCAGTTTGGTTTCACGCCATTGTTTCTCGAGCTGTCTTCTTTGTTGTTTCTCACGAGTTATCTCATCATTATACCAACGTGTGTTTGGTCTGAGTTTTATTTCTCGCACTTTTCTCGGGGCATGATGATCTACGACCTCCTCAATGATGTTGCTGTAATTCCCGACTGCCAATTCAAGACTGTCAACACTGCACTTCTCAATCAGCGACATATCCTTAAGGTCATTCATAAAGGCTGTTGGGTCTAACTTACTAAAATTCCTACATGATACTTTCTCTGTCAGTGGCTGTGTTTTTGAGAGACTGAAGTTGCACACAATTGCAGAGTGATCTGACAGGCCGCCAATAACTCTGAGGTTGGAGAACACATGTTTATCAGTCTCCAGCGAAATGAACAAGTCGAGAGTTTGGCCACGTTCATGTGTACACTCACTAATATGCTGCTGCAGACCATATGAAGACAGAAGGTCTTTGAATAGCACAACATCTGGTGAAGTAACAGTGAAGTGGATGTTAAAATCTCCACAAATTATCAATGATCCTGGCTGGAAGAGGCAATAATCAAGAAGGTCTGAAAATTCCTCTAAAAATGTACGGAATGGACATGCTGTCCCAGGTGGGCGATAAATGATGACAAGTTGCACAGATTTTGATTTAGATGCAATGTTAGCTCGTATGAATTCACATGACTTGAATTTCATGTCATTATCAGCCTGGTCTTGGAAATGAATGTCGAGCTCATTTCTGTACAAAAGACCTACTCCTCCTCCCCGTCTAGTAAGTCTCGGCACATGCTTGAAGTTAAACATATCCTGCTTTAATCGACCAACCACTGCAATGTCATCTGTGTTGAGCCATGTTTCGCATATACCCAGAACATCCAATGTATTATCAATCATGAAGTCAACCACATCAGCAGTTTTGTTCCTTACAGAGCGGGCATTCAGCATACCAAAAGCGATGTTATGGCAGGCACAATGCTTCTCTTTGCTCAAAGGTGACTCCACTGGATTGTCCTTTAGTGTCCTGTTCCTATTCTTTCCGGCTCTGGATCCCCGCTTTGTTGCCGGAATCCTATTAATGCCAAGGGTCCTTAAATGATGCATCAGGTGCGAAGAGATCCTATTCTTCTCTGGAATCAAGTCCTGAATGGCCAGAAGATCAGTCCTTGAATAGGATGCCATTGTTTGTTCAGAGTAGGGTACAGGTGGAGCTGAACTCTTTTTGTGCTCAGGCAGCACCAACAGGAGAAGAACCAGGACAATGCCAAGGCCACTCACCCAGCAAGGCGGTCGTGCTCCAATGCCTCTGTATATGGGTGCATGTACAAACCTCATGTTGAAGGTGAAATATCAACCAATATTTCACATCAATTTTGAAGAAACAGGGTGAGCAATCCACATGGAAGTTTTCCCAGCAGAGTCTCCAGGATATAATAAATCCATCCATATAAAATTGACAGAGAAATATTCAGTAGATGCATCAAATTCAGGTATTCTTTGCAGAGCTCTCAAACAAGCTGCCACAGGGCGCTTGCCTTGATGGAAATATGTGAATGTGAACACATTAGTCAGTGTTCACATAATATATTTGCCATTTTCTAAATATTTAGTGAACGAATGGACACGATACCGATGATTTTTAGAGCGAAGAATATACACTATAAACAAATAAACATTTTAGATGAAGTACTCATATAGACAAAGGAAATTGTGATCACGTCCGGATTCAACAAGGAGGTTACAGGAAAGAGTTCGCTGATCAATTATTACTCTTTGCAATTTTACCTCGCACACTTTACGTCCAGTAGGCAGTAATACGATTATTATTATTATTATTATTATTATTATTATTATTATTATTATTATCATTATTATTTGTGTCCGAAACTGACTTTTGTTTTGTGTTTTTTGTAATAATTGATATGAGTAATTGGATTTGGGGTAAATGAATGCAGACACAGTTATTTGAGCGTCAAAGTGTTAACTCTTAACGTGCCATGGTCGCCGATCGGCGACCATAGTCCTGACGTGCCATGGTCGCCGATCGGCGACTAAGAAGAGCAAGAAAACTCCTGCTCATTAAAATGTTTGTGGTATCATAATTACTTGCACTATGAAACTGCCATTGATATATAATGATAGCAGATAAGTGTATCTATCGTTTGAACTAAATATTTGTGTATGCTTACATAGGATTTTTTAGAGTAAATTCATGATTTTTCGACAAGGTATGTTTTCTTCGCGCCGGGAAAATTCGGCGTGAGCGCACCCTCTGTGAGCTGTGTATAAATCAAAAGTCTCATTGGTAAACCACGCGTGTGTACGCTATTGAGTCTGCGTGTCTTTTCTATGAGGTTCCAGTCGTCTTGTTCCGCTTGGATGCTGTCCTGCGGGACGGCTGAAAGCATGCTTTCATTTTGTCCCTCAGAGAAGGTCAGCTTTTATTTTGACGGTCAAGCCTTTCATCCTTTTGTCTGTTTGATGTACTGTAATCGTCCCGACGCTTACATACAATCAGATACAAAAGAAGAAAACGCCTTTGTCCTTGTGTATGCACGCGTACCAGCAAGCGAAAACTTGACTCGTGAACTAAGCCGCACGGCACATCCATATAATTTGCGTTGACGTGATCGTCATTGTTTTTAGCCTGTCATTGCCGGTCTCCTTGTCCAAATGAAAGTGAATACCAGGAGAAATTTAGGTTGGCGTACTTTAGGACTAAAGACAGAATGGTAGAAAAAGAGGGGGAGGTGAAAAGGGTATAAAAATACCCAGGTATAGTCCCCTTTTGTGTATGAATGTGTCATTACATAATATCATTAGCGCTAGAAAGAGTTCGATATACACACCTTGAGAAAGGGAAGTACTGAATACATAATGCAGCTGGTATGGTAGTGCCCGACATCATAGTAATTTCGTACGCATATTTCTGCGTACTTACGATCTTCAATACTCGCGGGACCTCGTAGACTGGCCTCACAAATCGTTTATAAGGACCGAAACCGCAAAAATAGAATGCAACACAAAAATGCAAAAACGTTAAGAAATTCACATTTTACCTCAGATTTAGAAGAAGATGTCGATTTATCGCAAGATTTTATCATGGGAACTATTCAAAATGTTCGTATTAGACATTTTGCGGTGAGAAAAAAAAAATGAGCCTCATTAGCCGATTCTTTTTCTCTTTGTCCTCCCCTCGGTAAGAATACTAGTAGGTACATGTAGTGAACCTTGGGTAAGAATTGTGGTTCTGGTGCAAGAACAAGATGTGAAAGCATTGACTATGCCATTACGAAAATCATGTACCTAATTATAATGCGATTTTTTTTTTTTGCGGTTGTAAAAGACAACTTTTGATTTTTTTTTAAATTTTTGGAGAGAAAGATATACTTGAAGCCTATTCTCCAAAAACCTGAGTGAATAATTTGCGTACTTTTGCTGAATTCGTATTTTCAGGACTTTGTGAATAACCGGTGTTATTTTTTGCCGACATTTCATCCACTTTGTGCTGAATTCAAAGCCACAAAAAAAAAGGCGTTCGGTGATACGATCCGCTCTCCTACTGTATACATAGTAAACGATTCATAGACATTCACAAAGCACACATCGCGATAGCTAATGTCCTATCTTTTTGGCCCTTTGTATGCGTTTATTGTGTACTTTCTTCTGACGATAAGTGTCCCATGTTTTGCAAAATGGTAAAGTGCTCAACAAAACTAGTCAACAAAAGGAATTCCAATGTTGACATTGATCAAATCCAAAAACGTACGTGAAGGACTTTCCAAGATAGCGGAAGTCATTCAAACTGACTAAACTCTCACTAAAACCCTGTGGACTTACGAACCTTGCGATATGTCTTTATTTCTTCTTATTGTTGTTGTGTATCAATGAGCTCCTCATATACTTGGCGAGCAACTCTCTTGCACTTCCTCTTCTACAAAATTTCGTGAATAAATTTGGCAAATACAACAGATCACAGTACTGTAGGCTGTCTTACTTGACACCTGACGCTGTTTTACGTAATTTGTGCAAAGTGCAACGTGATTTTGACCTTTTTTTAGCTTAGCTTTTTTGTTCTAATCTAAGATAGAACTAAGTGTACCCGTATAATCAAACCTTTTGTTGTGGAACTTGCCTTGATTCTTGTTTGTGTGTTGTTTGATATGTGTGTGTGTGTGTGTGTTCTTTTTTTTTTTTTTGGGGGGGGGTACTATCCATACAAACGATCAAGACGCAGCCTTTTTCAATATTCAATAATTGGTGCAATTTGGTCATACAAGAATGTCGTTAACTCAAATCTTTACTTCACAAAATAAGTGAAGAAGTCGAGGTAAAATTATTATATCTCTCTATGATATATGAATAACTTCAAATTATTGTTGTAACGTTAACCTCAATATCCATCTGTCCCTTCTCTCTCTCTCTCTCTCTCTCTCTCTCTTCTGACAGAATCGCTTTGTCTCTCAAACTCTTGTTGTTACTAATACCCTATTGGCGAATTTCATTTCTTCTTTTTTTTCTCTCTCTCTCTTTTTTTTTTTTGGGGGGGGGGAGAACTATATACTCTAAAGAGGAATTGCTGTACAAGGCTTCGTGCATTGTTTCTTCGTACCTTGCGTCTCGTATGATTTGATGCGGATATAAAAACTGTTAGCTTACATGTTGACGTTGTTGTACAGTACGTTTGCATGGAGTGTATGATTTGATGAATTCCTTTGTTGTGCATGTTTTCAGCTTCGCTTATTATACTTTTCCAACCTTACATGCAACTAAGTGTGCTAATAATCATACTCTTGCTTTGTTTGTATGTGTGCTTTTGAGTCTTGTTTGTCGGTTGTTTATTTGATTTTGTGTTTTTAGGCGAAGAAGAAACTGACGACCTCGATCTATGTATGTATACAATATATATATATATATATATATATATATATATATATAGAGAGAGAGAGAGAGAGAGAGAGAGAGAGAGAGAGAGAGTAAGAAATATACGCATATAATATACTTATATATTTATATATATATATATATGTATGTATATATACATATATATATATATGTATATATATATATATTATATGCACACATGTTTATTATTATTATTATTATCGTTATACTGTATGTCATAGATAACTATTTTTGGAACGTCGAGTTCCATTTCCATTCGTCACTTTCTCTCTCTCTCTCTCTCTCTCTCTCTCTCTCTCTCTGTCTTTCTGGCAATAGTATTCTCTCTTCAAACTGATCTCACTCCACATATACAACCTGTTACTGAATATACATTGCACCTTCTCTCGTCAATATCTCTAGATACTACTAGTATCCTTCAGTAGTTACATACACTTCAGTTTTGCAATCTCACTATAATTGATCAGCTTTGATCTGACATTACACACTCAGCAACGCTGATTAAATTACAAATAAGAAACAGATGAGTATAGTTTATCTCTTTCACTCGTCACTGTGAATAATGCTTTATTTTCAATTCCTCATTCACACGATGACTAGTGATATCCGGAAAAGAATTCACTGCTCTTACATTGACAACTTACATGCATGTAATATGTGGTGATATGACAATTACTTATTCAAATGCGATCGTGGAACTCGCTGTAAAATCATGACAGCGGCTACTTATTGTTGAAGAGCCAAGGAATAATTACACAATGACATAAATAACCCCACATAATCTAAAGTTTGATAAGATACACCATTGAATTCATAAACACAATATACCATCGAGATTCAGAATTGCCACTGACAAGTATACATTGTAAGTGTAATGAGCACTACACAAATCCATAATTCCATAATTTGTCGGACATATGTATGTATACAAAATAAATTACTAGTACAAGTTGATAATAAACTAGTGCTAGTGGCACAATCACTGGCATATCACTGGTTACTCATGGGGATCGATTTGACCCATAATATCAACCTTTTCTGATAATACAAGAACTTGTGAGCTACATCTCAATAAATTATCACATTGTCATTGATATTTTGTGTATAACCATATCATCAATATGAACGTTTATCTCTTTGTACAGTATTTGATTTTTTTAATGCTATTAATTACTATTTCGAAGACTTACGGATAATAAATAACCAATCCTTACAATTACGGGAATATCACCATTATTGAAATGTACATACATTGTGTGTACACTGTAAATAGGCAATGTAATATGAGAGATAACTTGGCAGAGAAATTCATGTCTAAAGATTTCACGTTACCCTGGCTAATGACATAATCATTGGTAACTGGGATCGATTTGACAGACAATAACCACCTGGTTTTGTGTACATGCAAATGAGTACAAGTGAGAGTACACGGAACGTTTCTTTTGGGGTGAAGTTCAGACAGATATCGCGATTATACTTCAATACATCTCAGTCTTGGATCGTAAAACCAATAATGTCCATGTAATTACAATGAATCATGCACCTGGAAATGCTTGCCATCTGTGAGCTGTAATTTGAACATGCATATTCTATAAGCAACGGTAGACAGGCCTATACACGACAAGTTCATGACATTGTTTAGAGTTCATGTCATCAGAAGACTCAGTGTTTGTGACCTATGATCGGAAATCTTTTCTGGTGTGGTAGATCTCGAAACACGGGATGCAACACATAGCAAGTCCACATTGTCGGCAGTATGTCCTCGTCTGTCTTCGCCTTCCCCTCCTGCGGTCCGAACACACGTAGCAGTCAGGACGATGTTGTCGATCTTCGAACTCTGCTGGGAAGTGGCGCTCAGTCAGTCTTGCCTCGTTGTCGGCGATGGGAGGTGACGGTGTCCGACGATAGCGAGATGCTCTGTAGCCGTTCAGCAGACCCTCAATCACCCGACATCTGAAGTCGCGCGTGGACATCTTGTGGCCAGCCATGCGAAATGCGATGTAAGCGTTCACGAGAGCTACTTCCATGGTGAAGTGGTAGGTTACGCGGTATCCCTTGATTTTCTTATGAGGGTAGCGGTAGTAGGACATGCGTTGATCCATTTTGTCCACGCCGTTCATGAACCTGTTGTACACGTCAACAGTTGCTGGCTTCTGAATCGTACGGCGACCTCCTTCGGCGTTCTTACTCCGTATCTGCTTCTGTTTGAGATCGTTGCTGCTGACGGTCGACAGCACGTTCACGAGTTTCACGTCATGCCAAGTCACTGCTGACATCTCCCTCCCTTTGGCGAAAAACACGGGATCGTCACCTTTCGCAAGGTGCAGACCACCACGTCGGATCTCTTCTGGAAGTCCTCGTCGGTTGCTCCTCACCGTTCCACAGGCTCCAAGTCCGTTCCGTGACAGATCCTCGTAGAGCTTTACGGAACTATAATAGTTGTCCATCACGATCACGCGATCCGTGTTGTAGAATGGCTCCGTCAGCTGTTTCACCAGGGCTTCAGTGGCGCTGTCCCCATTGTCTTGTCCCTCGGCTCCGACATACTGCCGCCACCGCAGACAAAATCCCGTTTGGGCGTCACAGAGCATCCAGAATTTTATCCCCCATTTCCGTGGTTTGTTTGGGATGTACTGTCTGTAGGAGATTCTTCCTTTGAACGGCGCCAAGCTCTCGTCGATTGACAGGTATCCCCCGGGAAGGAAATGCTCAAGGTACGTCGGCTGGGACATATCGATGAGGGGGCGCGTCTTGTGAAGGGGGTCGAAACCGGGCTGTCCACGGGGCACGAGCTTCTCGTTGTCATTGAAATGAAGGAAGGTGTTCAATAGCTGAAATCGATTCCTGGAAATGACGTCGGCAAACCCAGGAGTCACTAAGATGTCGGAGTTCGTTTCCCAGTACTGAGGCACAGATGGCTTTGACACCAGTCCCATCGCTATTTGAAGTGCGGTGAAAGCGCGTATCTCCTCCTCATCGGTGTCCAGCCATACGCCGAATCGAGAAGCCTCTGGGAGGGGCGCTGGGCAATCGAAGAATTGTTGCGCATACTTGTTCGTTTCATCTGCTATGTGGGCAAAGATGGGAGTCGGATAGAACTTCGTAAAAAAGTCCACTGGCTCCAATCCTTCAGCGTCGAAAAGTAGTCTGGGTTGGTCGTCATACACTCGTCGACTTGACTTGAATCGCTCGTCAGGCTCAAGTCTCCGCCAATCGTGATCGGAGAGTGGTTCAGCATGAGTTGTTGGATGAGGCGGAGGTAGATCATTGAGGTGGTCATCGTCACCTCCATCAGCTTCGTCGCCTGACGAGTCTTCAAACAGTGATTCACCGTGCTCTTCAAACTCCGGGAGAAGACGTGAGGAATCACGTTCTTCTGTGCTTTCACTGCTACGAGATGATTGCGTGTCTTCTTCCCAGTTGTTATCTACAATATCCTCGATTTCGAAGTCAGAGTCCAACATGAAATCACGGACCTCTTCGGCAGTGAACTCACGCCTTCGCCGTTTTCTCGGTGGAGCCATAGAAGCGAGCACACTTTAGCTCATTCAGGAGAGACTGATAGAGTATTTAGAGATTATGAAGCAGTAACGTTGTTGAATCGCAGGAGAGATCGAGATAAATGATGATCACTGGCAATTTCCCCCTTCTTATGTAAGTCAATGTGATCAGTTCGGGTGATAGAATAGCAGGATTAAAACTATCAACGTTCGATACCTTCGCCAATCACGTATAAGCAAAGGTTATTATAGCTCTAGAATAAAACTTTCGTTTGAAAGACCTGAAAAGAAAGAGTACCGCCTATTTCCAAAACCTAGCCCATAATAAAGACGCGGCACGCGTGAATAGATGTTTCATGGCCACCGCCACCTCACCGCGGATACAATAAGAGTGCCTTATTTGCATAGATGAAAGCGCCTACCGAAAGACCGCCACAAACAAAAGAAGGCCTTGACACCCAACCTTGGTCATGGTCTATTACATTCGAAAAACATGTGTCAGTATTTTGTTGGTCAAACTATGGAAATACATGAAAATATCCTGTCGAAACAAGAATATCGGTCTGTAAACACTCGTAAAATAATTGGGAATGAATGTTTTGAACTGGCAGTAATTCAATTGCGAATGTCAACCTTACCTTTTCCCTGTTATATTGTACCTTTTCTCCCAGCAGATTCAAACGCGTTAATAATTGTGACAAACTATAATTATCATGCAGTTGATTTTAGTCAGTAAATCTAAGTTTCATCAAATATGTCAGCGAACTAAACATTGTAATAAAATGAAGTACATTCATTTCAATAAACCATTACCATGTCGATTTAAAAGACACATGTACATATATATATATATATATATATATACACTCATATATACAGAGTGGGAAAAGATAAAGGCATTCATGGACGTATAGATAACGTACATGTTTCACGTATATACAGTATACACACATTCGTTGAACTACGTTCGTGAATGCCCTTATCTTCTCACCCTGGATGAATAATGAAGTAGCTACATGTACACTTGTTCTGTACAAGGTCGAGGCGCCTTCTCTTTCTCGCTCTGTCTCTCTCATTTCTTATATGTATAATATATATATATATATATATATATATATATATATATATATAAGTAACAAAAGATAAGTAACAAAAATACAATGAATAATACAATAATGTAAAATGAATTTTGTTATTGTTCTCTCAGTATCAACACTTGAGAAAGGGCGGCGAGACGCTCGAAAATTTGTGTGAAGAAATAAACCGTTGGTGAATACAGCATGAACTTTGTTACAGCTTTGTTACTTATCTTTTTATCTTGCCAACACGTGGGCTACCTTATCAACATATATATATATATATATATATATATATATATATATATTCATATTTTTAATACACATATGTGTATCTTTATAATATATATAATTTTGCCTTATTCTGTTCAAATGTATGCAAATTGGTTGCTTTTTTGCGCGCTTTTGTGTTTACGTCCCAAGCCCTTGAAAAAGACTGGTAACTCCGTCGAAAGCTTGGGAGAGTAAAAGGCTATTAGTGAACATTACTGCAACGTCTGCGAGCAGTCTTTCCCGTCACACCTACACATAAATATAATTCAGCACCCACAACGTAGGAGGCCAAGCCCGCTTCACCTTATATGTTGTATATATATGATTATATATAATGAAACGTTTAGTCCGCGTGTTGGTACCAGTAGGTATAGAAAAGATGAAAAAGTAGAGTGGTAATGCATTTTGACAGTCTTCATCTTCATCATCATTTTTTCTGTCTACATGTATATAGAAATATATATATATATATATATATATATATATATATATATATATATACCAAAATATATGTATCTTACATACAATTATAAATTCAGCAATGTTATAACAACTGCACTTGATAACCTAGGACGGCGCTTCTTCTCTGTCATAATAGTATAGGACAAAATATGTACCATGTAAAGCAGAACATAAAAATGCTTCTCCTTCATGCTTCAGTCAGATTTTTTTATCCCGTTTTGCAAAGCTTCTTCAGCATACATAATACCGTGTTGTTGTAGCCTATAAGAAAAGCAATCAGCTTTTGTGAGAAAAAGGAAAGAAAGAACACAGACAAGTTTCAAACGTAAAACTTGCCATTCATCTCTCTCATCTTGACCACACAGTGGTATAAACACGAACTAAAGATTTGCCACGCAAACGCTAAGAGGACGCTAATCAGGCAGATCATTATGTTCTGAACATGCGCGACACAGCCAACAGCCATGATCATTGTCCAACACGGGAGGCTGCGCCGTCTTGATGTTAGCGTCGCCGATCTGAAGAACTCGCTGTTACCACAGATCAGAATTGAAGATCGCGGGTAGTAGAATACCCATTTCCATGAATTTTGGATACTAGAGGTATTCACATGTGCATAAAAAAATCACACTATCGATCGAGATAAATGATGATCACTGGCAATTTCCCCCTTCTTATGTAAGTCAATGTGATCAGTTCGGGTGATAGAATAGCAGGATTAAAACTATCAACGTTCGATACCTTCGCCAATCACGTATAAGCAAAGGTTATTATAGCTCTAGAATAAAACTTTCGTTTGAAAGACCTGAAAAGAAAGAGTGTCGCCTATTTCCAAAACCTAGCCCATAATAAAGGCGCGGCACGCGTGAATAGATGTTTCATGGCCACGCCACCTCACCGCGAATACAATAAGAGTGCCTTATTTGCATAGATGAAAGCGCCTACCGAAAGACCGCCTCAGACAAAAGAAGGCCATGATATCCAACCTTGGTCATGGTTTGTTACATTCGAAAAACATGTGTCAGTATTTTGTTGGTCAAACTATGGAAATATATGAACATATCCCGTCGAAACAAGAATATCGGTCTGTAAACACTCGTAAAATAATGGGGAATGAGTGTTTTGAACTGGCAACACCTCAATTGCGAATGTCAACCTTACCTTTTCCCTGTCATATTGTACCTTTTCTGCCAGCAGAATCAAACACGTGAATGATTGTGACAGACTATATTATCGCGCAATTGATTGTGGGCTGTAAATCTAGGTTTCATCAAGTATGTCAACGAACTAAATATTGAAAAGAAATTAAATATTCATTTCAATAAAGCATTGTCATGTCGATTTAAAAGATATACATACATACATAATATGCAGAGTGGGAATAGATAAAGGCATTCATGGACGTATAGATAATTCAACGTACATGTTCCACGTATACACACATTCGTTGAACTACGTTCGTGAATGCCCTTATCTTCTCACCCTGGATGAATAATGAAGTAGCTACATGTACACTTGTTCTGTACAAGGTCGAGGCGCCTTCTCTTCCTCGCTCTCTCTCTCTCTCTCTTATATGTATAATATATATATATATATATATATATATATATATATATATATATATATATATATATATATATATATATATAACAGCAACAAATAGTTTCTTCTCGGAGTCCTAAGAAAGTATAGATTCACTACAGTAGGTCAATATAAACTCCGTTGGAGACGTAAAGTGTCAAATGTATTGACTTGACAAAGCCCTATGGGCGAAAATGCGTCAAATTTATGTCTCCAACGGAGTTTATATTGACCTACTGTTGTGAATATATATATATATATATATATATATATATATATATATATATATATGTATATATATATATATATATATATATATATGTATATATATATATATATATATATATATATATATATACCTTTATATACGATTTTGCCTTATTCTGTTCAAATGTATGCAAATTGGTTGCTTTTCTGCTTTTGTGTTTACGTTCCAAGCCCTTGAAAAAGACTGGTAACTCGGTCGAAAGCTTGGGAGAGTAAAAGGCTATTAGTGAACATTACTGCAACATCTGCGAGCAGTCTTTCCCGTCACACCTACACATGAATATAATGCAGCACCCACAACGTAGGAGGCCAAGCCGCTTCACCTTGTATGCTATATATATATAGATTATGATTATGTATTATGAAACTCATAGTCCGCGTGTTGGTACCAGTAAAGAAAAGATAAACAAGTAGAGTGGTAATGCATTTTGACAGTCCAACAGTGCTATTTATTAGCACATTCGGACTTTCAAAATTCATTACCATTCTACTTCTTCATCTTTTCTACCGACATGTATATAGAAGTATATATATATATATTTTGACAGTAATGTTATAACGACTGCGCTTGATAACCTAAGACGGCGCTTCTTCTCTGTCATAATAGTATAGGACAAAATATGTACCATGTAAAGCAGAACATAAAATGCTTCTCCTTCATGCTGCAGTCAGATTTTTTTGTTTATTCCGCTTTGCAAAGCTTCTTCAGGATACATAATACCGTGTTGTAGCCTATAAGAAAAGCAATCAGCTTTTGCGAGAAAAAGGAAAGAAAGAACACAGACAAGTTTCAATCATAAAACTTGCCATTCATCTCTCTCATCTTGACCACACAGTGGTATAAACACGAACTAAAGATTTGCCTCGCAAACGCTAAGAGGACGCTAATCAGGCAGATCATTATGTTCTGAACATGCGCGACACAGCCAACAGCCATGATCATTGTCCAACACGGGAATCTGCGCCGTCTTGATGTTAGCGTCGCCGATCTGAAGAACTCGCTGTTACCACAGATCAGAATTGAAGATCGCGGGCAGTACAATACCCATTTCCGTGAATTTTGGATACTAGAGGTATTCACATGTTCTTAAAAAAAATCAAACTATCATTTTTTAGCTCTGTATTATTCAATTTTCAAAACAGATTCAAATTCTGTCCATTCCAGTTGCATTACTCCTGTCTCGATACCGGTGGGACGTGGCTGTTGTGATGGGTCCGTACATGTATTTCCATAACCATCCTCCATCATGTCTATAGCAACGTGGATTGACTGTATGCATTGTGCCAACTATTTTCGTGTACATTTTTCAAGAAGTGATTATGTCAGTAATGCATCTAATTGTTATCAAAAAAAGAAAATCAACAAGCTGTATACAGGTACTTGAAATACGTGGGGTACCTTGTATGAAGAATGTGGTAATGACAGGGTGTTGAAGGAAGGCCTCTGATTTCGACGGACTGTGAGAAAAAATAGGAAATGATTATCATTAGCGCAGATAGGGTCTTTACCAAGAAAGAAGAGTCAATCAGAGCAACGTACAGAACAGAAACCAAGAATTCAAGAGACCTCCCCTGATGGTAGCATAAGTTGTGAAGATTTTGCATGTTCAAAGAAAGCTTTAGTTCATGAATAAACGCAGTATAAGCATATACAAACTTCGCCTTTTGTGAGAGTTCTTTCGGTCGACTTTCAAATGCAGTGAGCATCGCGGAGCTGCAAGAAAACGATACATGTTTTATGAAGACTAGAAGAGCCCTATGATAGTTATAGTCGAAGCCTGTGAATGAAACTTATATACTAGCGTGACACCTACGCTTTATTGAACATGGTTTGAGTTTTTAGGTCAGTAAAACACGTTTCCAAATTAATCTTTGACAGGAATTACTTCGACTCCCTTTGCCTATAGCATATTTTGCTTCATTTCTGTGCACAACAAAATATGAGTTTCAGTACCACCTGTGTTCTGCATTCATTCCTTGAAACCCTTCAGTTTGTAGCGAAATGAAGCATCATCCTATATGCATCCTACAGCATACGAGTGATTGCATGGATGTATACGAAACTACAAACGTGAAAAACAGCTCATTCTGTATTTGGCGTGTACATGCATTCATTTATTATGTATAATTATTATCATCATTGAGCGTATCTAATTGAACTCATGAACCAGACGGCGAAAACTTCCCCCTTCCTTTGCAGCGATAGTGATTACTATTGACATTGAGATTATCGTAACTTCACAGTCAATTATGCCTAATGTGAATAACAAGTCAACGATCAGAAATGAAGAAGTTGAGGGGCAAGATATAAAGAGAGAGTGAGGGAGAGAGAAAGAGAGGGGGAGACAGAGCACATACTTTGATTTATGCAAAGGCACGATCAGTGATCGAAATCATAAAAATTGATAAAGAAAAGTATGAATAATGAAGCTAGCATTCTACGCTACACCGGGACGACTGAACTTCGACAGTATAGAGTGTAAATACTGTTTCTGCTAGAGAAAAAGATGACACTCTGAGTTACAAGACGTGTAGTGAACAGAATTAGCAGCAATAAGAAAAGCGCCTCAGATCTTCCGACAGAAGATAGCTGTATTGACTATACTGCTGAATAACGTAAACTAATCAGGAGCGATTAGCGAGTAAGGAGACGTAATTTCAAAAGAGAGATAATGACATCAAAAAAGCCCACATTAGCAGAGTTTCTAAAGGTTGTCTTTACGTTTGTAGTTTCTTTTCGTTGTTTGTTTGTTTGATTGATTGACATCTTGTTTCTTTGCTTGATATTTTGTTGCCCCGGCGGCTCAATCCCACTTACCAGCATTGCCTTCTTCTTTATAGCTGCTACACGGGTACGATGATTTTTGAAGTCCTTTGATTCTCTCTTTCTATCATTTTGCATCATGGTAATTTTGTTGGAAAGATTTTAGTTTTTACTGCACCTCAAATGTTTTCCCTCATGTTTTTTTTTTTTAACCTCAAATAACGTGATCATACTAATCATATAATGTTTAACAATTTTATATATATTTTCTTTTTTTTTTTCAAAACATAAGGATGCGTGCTTGACTTGATCATATTCTTTGATGTGTGGATGCATGACTTTCGCGACGGATGAGTGCTAGACTTTACATTCTGATTTTGCAGTTTTCTCCGATATTACTAAGGTTGTGAGACGTTAGCGGTTAAAATGTCGGGAAATGAATCTGCCGTCATGCGAAGGTCCAGCATCAAAACACTTTTCCGAAGTGAAGTACAATTTCTGGGATACCTCTAATATCGCTGATATTCTGTTTGTAAGTGTTACCCAACACCCAATGTACCGATCACGTCAAAAAGCAAAGTAATAGATTTTTTCACATGGTCATAATATTGGTGCGATACGAAAATGAAACTCACTAAGCTCCAAAATAATTTCAGTAAACAATGATATTGTTACCGATCAAAATCTTTTGAAATATTCAGAAATACGCAAACCAAAAATCACTCTCTCCATTTCTTTACGCCCCCCCCCCCCCCGAATCACCGCACTGCAGTGCACGCAAATGAACTATCAGTAACCTTTGTTTATTTCATATGGATGTGTAGTTCTTGGTCTGTGTGCCATTATGTCCTTCATTTTGAAATAGACTAATTAGTTTGAGAATTTCATATTCCTACAAAACGATGTTCGCATACAGTTCGCGGGAATATTAGACCTAGATGAGGGTCTGATTGCTCTTCAAAATCTGGTGAACGTTTCAGAATGAGGATTATGTAGATATGTGTAGTGCTATATTTTCAAATTCCACTTTGTTCCACGTATCTGGTTTCAGCCAGCGCTAGGCGCAACAAGCACGTGGCTTCAACTGCAGGTTTCAGCGGCTGTCCTCGTGGTGCTGTGAGTAAATCGCTTGTTGTGAGCCAAACACGCGTCGTTGTTATGAAGTTACTAAGGTTACACTTTAGTCATGCCGCGATCGCTTTGGTGGTGGGTAGCTACGCAAAACAAGGAACTGACCATTGATCGATTACTCGTAGACTTTTGATGAAATAATAAGGAAGGCATGCGCCGCATTGTCAATAAGATATTTTTTGGTCCGACAGTGTAGCACATTGTTCAAGGCATCCTCGGATTATCTCCGCCTGTGACCATGGGCTCGCACGCCAACGAGCCCCTCACCGACAAAGGACTGCCGATTTCAATAGGGCACGCTCGCCCCTCACACTAACAAAAGAGGGATTACTGTTGGCACTTCCTGCTCAAATGGATAAAAGAGTGGAAAGACTCTCCTCCAAGACCCGGGACAATTACCTTTACTCTCAAAGAGGAACCGGGACTAAATAACCAAAGTTTGGGAATGAACTACTCGGTCAAAAAAGTAAATTGCATGGGCAAAACAAACTGCGAATATCTTTGAAAGTATACGACTCTAGTTGACAAATGTGGTATCATTCGAAAGAAAAAATGTATATCTAAAACTTTGTCACAGAGTCAAACACACGTTCTATTGAAGAAAATTCACAATTAATTCTTCCTTTTCATGCTACCCAAAATTTCTTAATAATTTTTTTATGATATGATTTCTTTCAGCAATATTTCAAATTAGGATAAATATTACTGCAAACTGACGACATGGCA
Source organism: Diadema antillarum (assembly GCF_040938485.1). Taxonomy (NCBI): domain Eukaryota; kingdom Metazoa; phylum Echinodermata; class Echinoidea; order Diadematoida; family Diadematidae; genus Diadema; species Diadema antillarum. The sequence goes on along the minus strand of NW_027270925.1, from coordinate 971,252 downwards.
CGAAAGAATTACCATTTCTCCACATTTTTTGTGCAGACAACATTTCAAAACAAGCAGTAATTACAGAGATATGACAGTTTGAAATTACCCTGTCTATCCAGATTCGGAGCTTCCGAGCACTGGCTAAAAATCTCTGGCACGTTAGGGGTTTTGGGCCTGGCACATTAAGAGTTAATGGTTAATGAGGGTTTTTTTTTTTTTACGGATGATATGCATAATATATTTATTGAATTTTTGTATTGCATTGAATTAATCACAGGGAAATGTTGTGTATTTGTTATGTTAATGTAATTGGAATTTGTTATTGTTAAAATGTTTATACAATGTATGTTGTTTGATGTAATTTTTACGTTTTTATGTGATGCATTATAATTTAGCCTTCGGGCTACTACTTTGCATGTTTGTTCTAATAAACCATTATCAATCAATCAATCAATCAAGTACCGTTCTTATATAGCGCATAATACCTTTGGCAAGGTCTCTATGCGCTTTAGAGTGGGAAACAAAGAGATAAACAGGAAAGGGTAATTACAGAAACAATAAAATGCTACATAAATCATCATCTACAATCACTATGCTGCTTTTTGAACAGATACGTTTTTAAAAACGTTTTGAACTTATTGATGGAACTTGCATGTTTTATATCACTTGGGATGCTGTTCCACAGTTCTGGGGCGACATGCCTGAAACTATACGTTTGCCATCTGTTTGTTGAAATGGAGGGTATCACATATAGATCCTCCCGTGATGACCTAAGAAATCTCATAGGCTCATAGTTTACAAGGAGCTCTGAAAGGTAAGTAGGAGCAATTTTGTGGAAACATTAATAAACAAAGATCTTAAATTCAATACGTGATCTGACCGGAAGACAATGCAAGGCACGTAAGATAGGTGATATTGACTCATGTTTCTTGATCTTTGTCACAAGCCTTGCAGCAGCGTTGTGAATAACTTGTAGTTTCTGGAGTTGGTTGTCTGGTAAACAAAAACAAAACCAAAAAAATCTGTTACAATAGTCAATGTAGCACATTACAAATGCATGAACTAATCTTTCAGTGGTTCCTTTGTCAATATACGGTCGAATTTTGTTGATCTTACACAAAGCAAATGAGGCTGACCTGCATCTAGAGCTAACAAATTCATGCAACGTGAAATGATTATCAAACACGACCCCAAGATTTTTTGCCATTTTTACAGGGATAATCTGTGAGCCATCAATTTCATTGGATGGAAAAGAACTACACGTATGAGAACGAAGTCTGGGCGTAATATGAAGAACTTCTGTTTTCTTACTATTCAACATGAGACCATTCAACCGTGACCACTCTTTAACTCCTGTAATACAGTTTGTTGCTCTGGGAAGTAGTTCTGATATGTCTGATACAGTGAGAGTATCATCTGCATAGAACATTTTAGAGAAACCGTGTGCTTCAATTATCTTCTCCAAAGGAGCAGTGTACATTGTAAAGATTAAAGGTCCAATAAATGATCCTTGTGGGACCCCACAGGTTGGAGTGTGGGGTGATGACTGGATCCTATCGATGGCGACAGACTGTGTGCGAGATGTAAGACATGACCGAAACCATTCAAGTACACAACCTCGGATTCCAAACCACTGAGGCAGTCTCCGCAGGATGGCATCATGACTGATAGTGTCAAATGCGGATGAATAGTAGAGAAGAATCACTATTACCTCCTGGCCCTCATCTAGAGACATAAGAATATCGTTTGACACACGCAGGAGTGTTGTCTCACAGCTGTGGAAAGGACGATAAGCAGACTGTGTTTTTGCTTGCACATGATGCTCAGACGCATACTTCTGGACTTGCGATGCAGCCGCTCTCTCAACCGTCTTGGCAACAAACTTGAGATTGGCAATCGGACGATAATTCTTGAGATCATTTTTATCTAGTTTGGTGTTCTTAATGATAGGAGAGATGTTAGAATGCTTCAATCCTCCTGGAAAATAACCTGATTGAAACGATCGGTTGATGAGAAAAGTCAAGGTCGGAACAAGCTCTACAAGACATTGCTTCAGAACACCGGTGGGAACGGCATCAAGGTTACAAGTTGTTGAAGGTGATTTCCTTATCATCCTTGTGACTTCTAGTTCGGTGACAGGTCTGAAGTTGGAGAAAGAGCAGTTAAGCTGCCTTTGATCAGGGAAATCGGGAAAATTGGTGTCACCAGACTGCGAGTGTAGTGTATCAGTGATGGTCTTCACTTTATTAGCAAAGAATTGTTGAAAACGCTCAAGAAGAAAATTTAATGGTCCACTGCTATCTGGAAGTTGATTTAAAGACTATGGTTGAGATAGCTTGTCCACTTTCCGGAACAGCTCACGAGCATTGCAGTTTGATAGCTGTTCCCGATAATACTTTTAGAGAATTTTAGAGACTTTTAGAGACTTTTAGAGAATTTCTTGTACTGCTGACGTTTGCTTTCAAATGCTGTGATCGCTTCTTTCAAACTGCTATGAATGTCAAATTAAATTAACAATTGAACAGTGCTTATATAGCGCATAACACATGGTGCATATACATGTCCCTAATATGCGTTTAATGATATCCAACTCATAACTGGATTTTCCACAGTGTATAGTAGACGATGTTATGATAAACCTCCTAGAGTATCGTTTAGCTTATTCCCCGATCATGAACGACCGAGTCTGTGCTTAGCACTTTACTCTTTCTTTGCATACCAGTTATCAAACTGGTCTAGAATTACCTTTAATCCTGCTGGGACATTCCCTCTTTGGCATAGCTGTACATAGCCACAAAATTTTCAAATTCACATTTTTCTTTAAAAGATTAAGGAAAAAGATTTTCAAACAATTTGATCAGTAAAATCAACAACAATATCACACAACAATGATGAATTTAGTGTCAATTTCTCGCGTTTGCTAATTACTTTTCTCATCGTCTATATATAGTGTGAGAATAAAATTATTAAGTACAATTCTTGCTCAAAATACACTTGTTTTCAGTGGCCCAAAATTTTGGAACAGTCTTGACTGCACTCTAAAAGATGCTCTGACTGTTCCTTCAAATCAAAAGTGAAAAAAAATCACTTATGTCATCCTATATATCAAAAAAAGAGCAAACATTTCTTTTTTAATGTAGAAATGCTAATAGTCCGGATAAATTGGCAATTCTTTACTGAATCTAAGATTTTTATTCATGCCTTGGCGATCTTTCGAAGAAAAAACAAACAAAAAAACCCTACTTGTAGACCACTCGTTTGTGTTTCCTTTCCTTTCTAATGCCTATCTTTAATTGGTTTGTTTTCCCTGCCACTTCTGTTCTTATTTTCATTCTTGTCCTTGTTATAATCTTTCTTTCTGTCCGTTTTGTCTGACGTCATGATGTCAAGATTTTCATATGGAGTACTTGCCTTGACAGACCTTGAGATGCCCTTATCTTCTTGAGTAATTCCACACACAAAAAATGACGACCTATGATTTTCTTGTGGGTTTCTCTTTTCCATATACATGTATACAGTTGAAAATGTAATTTTATTCGCTTACTTTTGTTCATTTACCGAAATGTTAAGACGAAATTACTATGACTGTATTATGTATTCTTGATATTTGTGTGAGTTTAAATTCTTTACTCATGTAAGCGTTATGTATATTACCTTGTATCACTTTATATGGAAATAAAATCAGTTGAATTGAATTGAAATACACTCGGAATTATCGTAATGTCTGTCATCACTCAATGCATTCACAGTCGTTTATTTTGTCATTGCCAGTGACGGCTATTCCACATCCAAAGAGTTTTGCACACGCTGAAGACATTATCGCTGAACAGGAGACGACAAATACCACAATCTAACCATTCATATTTTCCCTAAGTAATAATTTTCTTACTTTTTGGGGTGGAAAATCAGCCAGAACTTTCCACCAAATAGTGTGCACCAGATCTTCCACCTAAACACCATATCGTTGAATTTCGATTCCAAAAATGCAAAAACTCCCTCGTGTGTGAGGGGGATACCTCCCTCCCACATTCTCCCATCCCTCGTTACACCACCATGACTTTAAATCATGCACACGTTCAAGACGCACATTCACGCGGGAACAAGAGGTAATGATGATATACCACGATTTAGCAATCCATGTTTTATCTGGGTATTTTTCTTACTCTTTGGATTGAAAACTTTCAAACTGTTTTACCAGAAGCATGCAGTAGGTCGTGGAATTTCTTTTATTTTTTAAGGCAATGCCTCGCGTTTGAGGGAGATTACCTTCCCCGTTGACACCCCCGGTTCGGTAGAGCTACGCAGACTTAGTGTACAGTGTAGACACGCGCGAGATACGATAATCCATTCACATTTTCTCTCTCTCCCTTTCTTTCTTTCTTTTTTTCGCTCTCTCTCTCTCTTAAAACAAACAAAAAATGTTATGTTCCATCTTGTGAGAGGAGGGATACCCCCTTCCAAGTTCCAACAATCTGCCGCCGCGCTCCCTCGTTCGCGTGTTCCCCCGAATATTGAACAGTCATTTTCTCTCCCCCCCCCCCCCCCCAAGTTGGGGGGGGGGGGGGGGGGAGGGGGACAAATTCCTGCGTATATACGACCAAGGCTTGCTATTATTGGCTAAACAGGAAAAACTACGGAACTGCTGTGCAAACCCGAGTTTCGTCTTTCATATATGATCCATGATTTCTCTTCCCTTCCGAGGATAAACGGACATCACTCTATTAGCTTTCACTTTCTAATTCGTCTTACCTTTCACAATTTTGCTGCTCGTGTGAAAGTTCATCCAGCTGAACTTATATTGTCTTTATTGCTAAAATTTTTGAATACCTTGTCACCTTAAAGAGGGGTTGACAATAAGTTCTCTTTGACTGTTTAACCGTTGTAACTTAACAATACAAGAATACAAACCAAAAGACACGTAATTTCTAAAGAGAAATTGTAAGTATTCTTCTCTTTAGGCCCTATATAGCATGAAAAAAAAAAAACCCCAACATGCTATACACATGGGCGACAGCTTAGTTAACATCGAAAGTTACAAAGAGGATGCTCGCGCAGATGTTGAGAATAAACCTTTTCATGAATGCTTGCATGTGTCTGTAATATAAATGCTTGTGCATCCAGCTTCCTATGTGTGTGAGTGTTTGTGTCTGTCTTTGTGTGTGTCTGTCTGTCTGTATTTGTGTCTGTGTGTAAATTGATACTAGCGGAGAACCTTATCAAAGGGGCATTCCAGACGATTTTCATAATTCCACATCATGTAGTACATAAATCGACAGTTCCATGTATAGATTTGTGGAATTTATCGTGGTATGTACTTGAGCAGAGAAACCAATACTCTGAAAACCTTGAACAAACTACACTGAACAGCGTTGATGACACAGAGTCTCATATAATTCAGATGTATTTTCCATTACAGCACCGCTTGCCCAACAAGTTCCCCTGTGTATAATATATGCATGCCTTCTTCGTTTGCTCTGCTTCCTTGAGCCCAAACTCATGCATTCTTATGGTGAGGCTGCCATGTCATCATCCTTGTTCATTGCAATTTGTTATAAGTCTTGAAAACATTCTTACTCCTCATCCCAATCACTATATAATTCTAAAATGCTGTACTCAGGAGATAACTGATTTAAAGTTGTTCAAATGTAAAAGTCTGAAAATCATCCGGAGGTCTCCTTTTTTAAAGGTGGGGAAAAGACGTAAGGCCCAGTCACATAGACATGCCGGATCACCCCGGATCTGATTCGGGGTGATCCGGGGAGAGATCCCTGTCGATGCCTTGGGCATCCTTGGACATCCGGGAGGCCAACACGGCAACTTTTGGAGGTCAAAAACATCCGTTGTCACCCGGGGAGTGCCGTGTTGGCAGAGCAATCCGGGGTGGTCCGTGTGGCAACCGGTAGCTGCCGTGTTGTTTCGTGTAGCTGCCGTGTTGATCCGTGTAGATGCCGTGTTGGTCCGTGTAGACGCCGCGCTCTTCCGGCCTTATCCATGTAGTACAGTCATATCAACGCTAGTCGACGCTCCATCGAGGTCGAAACTATCTCGGAACTCCCCTGATCATCGTGTTAGTTCCTTGAGGATCCGTGTTTATATGTGACTGGGGCCATAGCATAAGGGGTTGAAAGATAGGGGCCAGGCGCAGGGATGATGAAGGAGAGGCTAGGATCGGAGAGAGCTTTTCGTCTTCGTTGTCTTGTCTTGTTCTTTTTTTTTTCAGAATGTTACTCACAGACTTATTATCTGTAGCGTCCTGTACTCACTGACTTATTATCTGTAGCGTACATTCAAACTTGAAAAGGCTCAAGAACTTGTGTATACATTACATTATAGGATTTGGATGAAATGATACAAAATTTTCCGGAAAAAAACACTAATGTACCTATAATACATACACTCATCAAAGACTTTCAAGACAGATTTCACTATCGATATTTGGAACTGTATCGTCTCTAGGAAGGGATATGAGTCTACTTTATCCTTTCATGCTTACACCCGATTATTATTTCTGTTTTGTTTGCAATCACAATAAATAGGCATGATTTTAGTTTATGCAACATGTTATTATATAATGATATATCTATAAAAGTTTTATACACGTCCGTATCTCAAAAAGCTAGTAAAATTTTGCAAAAACATTGAAAATCTGATCAAAATCGGATAAATATTATGAAAATTATGCAATTTTACAGTTTTGCCAATTTCACAGAAGAGTTCTTGAACAGTATATATGAATTTACAAATGAGTGACTTGACGATGTCATCACCTCATAATTTGGCATATAGTTTGCACATAAAATCGTGAAACTTCCGAAGTTTTTTTTTTTCTTCAAACACAATTATGTCCCAGTCCCAATGCTGATACGAATTCATATCTAACTGATCATTATTTAGAAGAAAATTTCAATTGCTGTGTTTCCAAACGAATTGTCGGTTATATTTCAAACTACTATACTACACGTAGTATGCCATTTCTGTCCTTTAACTCTGACAGGGGAGAAAATAACATCCCATTCCATCTGTTTTTCTCACTAACTTAGCGCAACATCCTGAAGTATGACTTGGTGATTACGTTTTGTTTGGTTTTCAATTTCGTTTTCGTTCTTGTTTTTGTACATTTTCATTTATTGTTTAATAGTATTCTGAGGCTGTAAAGGCATATTTGTGGTGGAAAGCAGTATTTGTAACTTTCCTGCAATAGAAATGTGTAGTAATACAGTTTGGGAGAAACAATATTTCCAATGTAACCAGCATTGTTTTGACAAAAAGAGTATAAAACACAGCCAAAAAAAAGTGCTAGTAATAGTTGGTATCTCTGCTTTGTCCAGATGTGAAATCAGTTTTATGGCTCATCTAAAGTTCTGGTGAAATTAACTGCAGAAATCATCACCTTGACAATGGTAAATATAAATTACAACTCTGAATTTCACTGCATATCTTACACTGGAGAAAGATTAGATTAAACAGGTCATATTCTTTACATCCTGCAAATAAAATATAAAGATCGATTTGAGAGACAACCTGGAATATTGATTTCTTTGATGTGCTGCCAGTTTCAGCATCAGTTAGAAATTTAACAATTAAGAGACTGAGAAATTCTGCAACCAAACAATACAATTATATATAAACATCAAAGGGGTTCAGGGTTCATATGAAATATAATCTTGCACTATCCTCATAAAGCACTAACAATGAATAGTTCAATTATCATCAAAGTATACAGCACCGAACAATAAATACATGGTTGCTGGGATTTGATGGGTAAAGCCATGCATACTGTACTACCAATGTCCACGATCCTTTCTCCCCCCCCCCCCCCTCTCCCTCTCTCTCTCTCTCACGATTACACCATCTGTTATATGTTTCACAAAGATATCTACATACGAATCACACAAGACTCTATAACATATACAAAAGAATTCAGAATTTATATTTCATCCATCCTTAGCCTCCCAAACAGTGAAAGAAAAACTTCAATCACCTGGACCCACTGTGTATGTTGTTGGTTTCTCTCTGAGTGAGTGTACATAGTACATCTGCTATTGCCTCTTGTCACAGAGATTACCCATTAAAATAAAAACAAAAAAAAACAAGGCAAAACTAACATCATTCTTCCTTTCATAAGGCAATAGAAGTATATCTCACTACTAAGGTAGAACATAGCTTTTGATATGTTTGACAAACTGTAAGACCTGTAATGTTCGTGTGCATTTCAATTTGACAAATTTTGTGAGAGCCAAGATTTGCAAAATTCAGGTGCACATGAAAGTTCCAGTCTACACTATATGCAATGAATGCCAGTGGCAATTCACGAAAATTTCATGCCACGAAAAGGGCCATTGGCTCCAAGGTGCTACAATATCAAGGCATGATACAGTATTCACTGCACTTAAAAAAAATATCTGCAGACATGAAATGGTAAACTGATGCCATGTTTTCAAGGACAGAGTACATCTGCGATTTTTGACCTCGACATACAATTAATTGGAAAGTCTCTGTTATTCATAGAATGCAACCAGTAGGTAAACTCAGGCAAGACAACAACACTTGAGATCAGGTTTCAGGATCAACCGGATCCTTTGAATGTTTATTTCCTTCACAAATTTGGCTGCTCTAGGGAGGGATATGAGTCTACTTTATCCTTTCATGCTTACACCCGGTTATTATTTCTGTTTTGTTTGCAATCACAATAAATAGGCATGATTTTGTTAATGCAACATGTTATTATATAGTATTATATCTATAAAAGTTTTATACATGTCCGTATCTCTAAAAGCTAGTGAAATTTTGCAAAAACAACATGGAAAATCTGATCAAAATCGAATAAATGTTATGAAAATTATGAAATTTTAAAGTTTTGCCTTTTTTCACAGAACAGTTCTTGAACAGTATACATCAATTTACAAATGAGTGAGTTGATGATGTAATCACCTAACAACTTGACATATAGTTTGCACATAAAAAACTTGAAACTTCCGAAGTTTTTTTTTTCTTCAAACACAATTATGTCTCAGTCTCTATACTGATACAAATTCATATCTAACTGATCATTATTTTAGAGAAAATCTCAATTGCTGTGTTTGCAAATGGATAGTCTGTTTTATTTTAAACTATGCCATTTCTGGTCGAGAATTGTGCTTTAACTCTGACAGGGGAAAAAATGACATCACATTCCATCTGTTTTTCTCACTAACTTTCAATATAGCGTGACATCCTGAAGTATGACTTGGTGATTACGTTTTGTTTGGTTTTCATTTTCGTTTTCGTTCTTGTTTTTGTACGTTTTCATTTATTGTTTAATAGTATTCTGAGGCTGAAAAAGGCATATTTGTGGTGGAAATCAGTATTTGTAACTTTCCTGCAATAGACATGTGTAGTAATACAATTTGGGAGAAACAATATTTCCAATGTAACTGGCAGTGTTTTGACAAAAAGAGTATAAAACACAGCCAGAAGAAAAAAAAAGTAAAAGCTGGCATCTCTGCTTTGTCCAGATGTGAAATTAGTTTTACGGCTCATCTAAAGTTCTGGTGAAGTTTACCACAGAAATCATCACCTTGGCAATGATAAAATGTAAATTGCACCTTTGAATTTCACTGCATACCTTGCACTGGAGAAAGATTAGATTTCAGGTCAAATTCTTTACATCTTGCAAATAAAAAAAAAATCAATTTCAGAGATAACCTGGAATATTTATTTTCTTTGATGTGCTGCCAGTTTTAGCATCAGTTATGAATTTAATAATTAAGAGACTTTGAGAAATTCTGCAACCAAATAATACAATTATATATAAACATCAAAGGGGTTCAGGGTTCATATAAAATAGAATCTTGCACTATCCTCATAAAGCACTAACAATGAATAGTTCAAATTATCATCAAAGTATACAGCACCAAACAATAAATACATGGTTGCTGGGATTTGATGGGTACAGCCATGCATACTACCATTGTCCTTGATCCTCTCTCTCTCTCTCTCTCTCTCTCTCTCTCTCTCTCTCTCTCTCTCTCTCTCACGATTACACCATCTGTCATATGTTTCACAAAGATATCTGTGTATGAATTACAAAAGACTCTATAATATATACAAACGAATTCAGAATTTATATTTCATCCATCCTTAGCCTCCCAGATCGTCAAAAGAAAAACCCAATCAACTGGACCCACAGTCTTTGTTGGTGGTTTCTCTCTTGAGTAAATGTACACATTATCTGCCATTGCCTCATATCACAGAGATTACCCACTGAAAAAAAAAGAAAAAAAAATTATTCTTCCACTTTTAAGAAAAGGCAATAGAAGTACATCTCACTATTATGATAAAGCATAGCTTGTTATATGTTTGACATAATGTAAAAACCGTAATATTTGCATGCATTTCAATTTGACAAATTTCGTGAGAGCCGAGATTTGCAAAATTCAAGTGCACATGAAAGTTCCTGTCTACACTATATGCACTGAATACCAGTGGCAATTAAAAATTTCATGCCGCCAAAAGGGCCATTGGCTCCAAGGTGCTACAAATCAAGGCATGAAAATATTTTCTTTTTCAGTATTCACTGCACTTGGTGATGTATGATCATTTTAAAAAAAAAAAAAGAATATCTCTGGACATGACACGGTAAACGGATGCCATGTTTTCAAGGACAGAGTACATCTGCGATTTTTGACCTCGACACACAATTAACTGGAAAGTCTCTGTTATTCATAGAATGCAACCAGTAGGCAAACTCAGACAAGACAACAACACTTGAGATCAGGTTTCAGGATCAACCGGATCCTTTGCAATGTTTATTTCCTTCACAAATTTGGCTGCTCTCCTTCAGATTGGTGTAATAGATAAACAAATCATGCGAGTGTGTGTGTGTGGGGGGGGGGGGGGGGGGGGGGGGGGGGGAATCTGGCAGATTTGTCTTCTTTTTCTTCTGGGATAGTTCCTGGTCATACAACTGCAACATTGCAGTCTGAATAAGATAAGAAGTTCACATCTTCTACACAGGTACATTTTCAATACTCTCTACAACATTTTTCAAGCACGTTGTTGCACTGCTGAATATCACCCATCCTGGGTAAAAGATCTTTTTTCCAGACATTTTTATCCAAAAAAAATAATAAAAATCATACTTTGGTCTTACAGGGTACAAAATGTATAAATTTCACAGACACTGATATCATGGTCCTGTGACGTGGACATCTTTCATGACGTCTCCAAACACCATTATCTTACATTAGTATCTAACAATTAATGGCATAACTTAACAAACTTATCTAGATTTGCTGAAAATTTGCAGCGTCCTGATAAAATTCATATTCTAAGGCAGTATGAAGTACCTGACTGACACAGGTAAATTTACAGACCCAGAAAGACAAATATATATAGCCAGTACAGTACAAATTTTAATGTTGATGAGCTTTGGGCTATTTTAGACTGGATGCGATGAGTTTGTCTGTTGTATTGAAAAATAGTGGAGCATTCCAGCAGCACTCCTGTGTTGCCATTTCTGCATAGACTTTAACATAGAACTATGTGAGCAAACTATTTTCTTGACAAAGACAGTGGATATTTCCAACAAATTGTGATGATGTCTTTAACATGACTAGCACATGTAATAGGCTCTTTGAAAGTGGTAACTCGGATTACATGTGCATGTTGGACGCTAAGCAGATGCTCTACTTTCAAAGAGAGAATTATATCTCTGTAGTATGCTCTATAAAAGTTATTTTCTACATTAGTTATATGTTACAGTGTACTCCCATTATAACATACACGCTTGTAGGGAAATTCGTTACAATAAACTTAAAATTCAGGTCCTAGAATTGTTATCTATAATTTATATCATTATATACTTTATTATTCTGCTGTAACAATGTTTTGATATAACGAATAAAAAAAAAAAGCCCCAAAACAAAAAACCTGCAGGTACCAAGAATAGCATTGTAACAGGAATTGCCTATACAGTTTGTTCCTAATTTGCAAACCTTGCAGTCACCTGCACGCAGAATATTTCACAGTACTTCCTCATCTCTCACATCATACCCCACCCCCAAACACTCCTCAATAGCAAAGCAACCTACAACATTCCTGATCACGGGGCTATCTCATGGGATACCACTGAATCTGCCTTTCCTGACCAAGGAAGAGTCCTGGTCGTCCCTGGCAACTGTACTTCTGGGAGTAGATAGCGGCAGGCGGGTGGTCATCCTGGCAAGCAGAGGGGCAAGGTATGGTGTGAAGAAGTTCCCCCGTCTTCAGACTCCAGAACCTGGTGTACTTGTCTTGCCCAACTATACGACAGACACCACAACAAAATGGAAACAGATTTCAAACAAATAAACAAATGTATAATCCACGCTTTGAAAATTAGAATGATAATAAAGACATTATTAATAGCTAGTTACCATAAAGTGCATTTCAGACTTAGAATTTCAATGCACTTTACAGACTAGCACCTGTCATGTGTCGAAACGCAAATGCTCTAGATATAAAAGATGAAATGACATTCATTTATATGGTACATTCAGAAATTTCTTTTGAATGACATTTGCACATTTCACTGGAGGCTCTGATTAAAGATTAAACACGGAAATTATAGGAGGATGAATATTTCGACGAAAACATGGGTATATCTATGGTCACTCTGAATGTTTCCTCTCTCTTTTCCTCTCTCTTTGATTTTTCTCTCTACCCACTTGTATCATTTTTATCACTGCATTGATAATCAATTGAGACCTACCGAATATGGATTATGATTTCAGAACTTCCAGGTCTGAAAAGGGAAAACATGCTATGATTGTGTACCTATTCCCTGGTGCAATCCTTAATGTAATTGACATTTCTGAAAATGTATATATCATCTGAATATCACACCATTAAACCTGGGTTTGGGGATTGAATTCCAAGCACATTAGTTACTTTCTTAAAATTTTTCACACCCACGGGACCAAGACTATATGTGCGGACGTAAATACGGATATGTATTTCTATCTGCATTCCTCTTACTGTATTTATCTTACCTGCTCTCCAATGTCCAAAAAAAAAATATTGACACTAGGTAGACAAAGACACATCATATTATATTTCTATGGAGAGAACAAAAAAACAAAAACAAAAACAAAAACCCTTGTCTAATGTTCTGAGGAGGATGTTATGAAGAGACACAATTCTGTAACTTACCAGCATAAAGGATTGACTCTGTGAAGTCTACCTTGACAGGGAGGTGGTAGTTTTCATTATGGTGACCTTTGAACTCTTGCACCACGGAACTCTTCCTGACATCCCACAGCTTGATCTAGATTGCATGTAGAGATTAAAAAAAACAAAAAACAAAGTAAAATGAAAAAATAAAATTGAAAATAAGCCATGGCACCAAATGCAGAATTGGGGGTCACACATGTGAAATGCTATCTAATCTAGCATGGCCTCACAGAGACATAGGCGAAGTGCTCGAAGTCTCGATGAGATTTTAGAGTGGAGGTTTGATGATGACATGCACAGCACAGATTTGATATTTATCAAGTTAGAGAGGCAATGACAGCTTAAAACTTGTTGTCATCGGATTTTGAAGGGTTGGTTCAACCTATAATTGCATAATTGAACCCCAAGACTGATCTGAATGCTCCTCATATATTCCTCTGCTAATCGAATTGTACAGACATAGGAAAGCCTGGTTCAATAACCACATCCCAATACTGAAGCTCCAGAAACACTAAAACTTGAGTACAAATTAGTGTAAAGTGGCTCCTTAGTTCTTATGTAAAAACAAATTCATGTACAAGGAGATCCCTACACATTGGAATGGAGCTAGATTTTCTCATCTCCATTGCCATACTTAAAACTTTAAGGCTTACCTCAATACACTCTCTGGAAAAATGAGCCATTATCGACAGAGATAAATAAATTTTAAAAAGTGGCTAGTATGCCAAGAGATATCAAGGCCAAAGAGTAGCTAGGTGTGAGAATTTGTGGCACATCAGTGCCACCTGAACAACTGAAGAAGCTTTAGCATTTTGGAGCTATGATATAAATTATGTGATCTGGTGCAAACTTAAAGGGACAGTACAGTACTGGTTGAGATGAGGATTCAGCTTGTAACGTTTTGTGAGATATTTAGAAACCACTCTATGAAATGTTAACGAGCATACAATTATAAGGGAAATCAAAAGTTTGTTTGATGTGTGTGTGTGTGTGTGTGTGTGTGTGTTTGTGTGTGTTTTGAGTTTATTTTGTGAGGTGTGAGAAAAAAGTTTCAAAGGCATGCGAGCATGAGAAAGATCCTCGAGGCGTAAGACTTGATGTGTATTATTGCAGTACATATAACCCAGTATTATTTGACCTGCTAGTACTGCCGTCTTTCTCCAAAGGAAGTTCTCACCTCGCCACCAAGGTCACCAGCCATGAGGTAGTTTTCGTCCCGGAGAAGCTGGATGCTGCAGACCGACACGTTGTGCCTCAGGACCGCCGTCATGTCCACATGGCTGTGGGATGGGATTCTGAGGTCCACACCGAGCACCTCACCACGCCGCGTACCGTTGTACAGCACCGGACTCTGGAAGGCGTGGTAAGAGACCATAGTGGCATCGTTGACATGTGTTTGAACCACACGATTACACCGCTGTCAACCATGGTATTGATCATTGACATAAGCGTTTGAAGCAATTGCAAAAATTTAGGCCCCAAAAATTATCTACATATCTTCATATACTTTATTTGATTGGCTAACATCTCTTTTTTTTAAATAAAATGAGAAAAACTGCCAGTCCAGAGGACTTCATTGTAACAAAAGTCATCTACACCCTAACATGCACAATGCCTACAGAACTACAGGCTTGCATAACAATGTGCAGCCCCATAGCATGTGGAATGTGTGAAGAGCACACATGGTGTTGTGGGAGAAGTATACCAGTGCATTTCCCAACAACAGAGAGGCATTAATGATGTGTATTCCATTAAAAAAAAAAAAAAAAAACATATCAGGACAGTTTATGATAGTACTGAATCAGTAAATGAATGCACTTCAAAGCAGCAAAAGGAACCATCAACCATTAGACCAGATACTGTGCATTCTATTGCAATCAATGATATTGGCAATTTATATAATCAATATGTTCTAAAACAGTACGGGGACATCAATGTATTAAAGCATTCGATACAAAACAGCTCCTCATTACTCACGACTTCACTGTGTACAGTAGACTCCCATTATAACGTAGTTTTCTTTCGCTATATCGAAATTTTGTTATAACCGAACAATTCAACAATACAAAAGACGTGGAGCGGATAATGTTGCAGCCTGAATTTTACTTCGTTGTAACTGGAATTTTGTTATAACCGTGTTCGTTACAACCATGTTTGTTATAGCAGGAGTGTACTGTTTATAAAAGTGCACTTCGGTTGATTCACACCGTACTGAATGTTTGCAAGAATCCACAGAAATGGCAGCATGGTATATCAGTGTGTGCAGTCACTCACTTTTCTGGAAAACACTTGAGAGAACACATCACTGTGGCACGTGTGAAGTTTCTGTTTACTGGCAGACAGGGTGTCTACAACAATGGCTTTTCTGGTTGAACCTATAGGGGAGAAGGAATGTAACAGATTCGTTAAAATAGCAGACATAAATAATATACGACTGTGTTTCAAATTACTTTTTTTTACCGTTAAAAGAAAGATTTCAGAAGAGTGTGCAAAAAGAGTCATTATTATTGTGACTAAATTTGCATTTTAAAAACCTGGTGGTACATTTACACAAATATTCTTCAGTTTTTCATCCTTTGAAGTAAGCACCGTAGGTCAGTGACAGACAAGAATTATTGTCAAGTTTCAAGCTTCGCTCTTTCTAACACACAAACTGCATATTTAATTATTTTGTTTGTGTAATTTGAAGCCAGGACCATTTTTGCAATTTAATTGATAGCACTTATTCTCTGACCGATGTTTTTCAGTATTTTGCTACAACTGTGTGTGCTGGTGCTAGACTGTATCAGCAAGTACTGTATACGGCATATATTTAGCTAGTCTAATTTTTCGCAAATCAGAACTTCCCGCCAATTTTGCGAGTTGTTAAATTCGCAATTGTGGAGTACAGTACTGAACAGAGAATGTATCTGTGTACGTCACATTCATATCGGCATGAAATTAATTTTTTGCACATTTCTAAATTCGCGAATAGCACCCGACTCGCGAAATTCGTGAAAATAAAAACCTTGTGAAATGTTTGGCGTATAGGCCTGCAGTAGTCCACATCTGGTGGAACTCAACCATTCTATTCATCTAATGGCTATTCTATTTATCACAGCCAAGTTGAACAAGGTGTGAAACAGCACTTGAATTCCTAAACGACAAACTGTGAGGGTCATGTGACCCCCAACAAAGTCACAGTCAATGTCTCGGCTGGAAGTTCTCTGAGAAGATTCTGACCTATAGCAAGATGTGCTGGCAGGGTGGGGCTATTACTCCATGCACAGGTCCAAGCCATCTCATGGTTGCTCTCGTACCGGTAGCTGATGTGGCTGATTCCATCTTAAATTATTTAAAGGAGAAATTGGCGTTACCTGTGCATCGCTAGCATGAAACATAAACTATGCAGTATCGAATTACAACACTACGTTATATGATATATCGCAGATCAACTATTTGCATGGTCAGGTCTTCAAGGGTGCAATTTAATTGTCCTTGGGTAATGATTAATTGATTAATGATATGCAGCTTCCTGAATTCAACATTTAGATAAAATCAAATAGATACAATCACTGCTGCTTAGTCTGCACTCTCATAATTGAATGGTAACCTTTCAATGCATGCTATTTGTACTGCTCAAACATGACATGACAATGCTTTTTTAATCAAAATATTCCTAGTATACCACATTAATATCTAGCAAGCTCCATGTTCACATTACTCTAAGTGGCATCCTCATTGAAAAACACAATTTGATTTGCACAATGACCATCAAACTTTTGACATCACATCATCCCTCCCTGCATACTGTAGTTTCAGCTTGAATACATACATTGTATAGAATAATTTGGGAGTGAGGCGAAGTGCATATTAAAGTGCCTTGAAAAATGGCATTTCATACTGTATCCAAACAGGAAGTGAAGAGGTACACCTGTAATGTTTTACTGTACAGTCCACTAAGAGTGAGTTTGAAAGCCAAATATCTCATAAGACATATTTTGGGAATTCTGTCAAGGTTGGATGAGATAACTAATTGAATAGAAATATCACAATACATTAATATACAATTATCTCCTTTCAAAAATGGTCACATCATTATTGGCTCATTTTAACAGGTGCACACGACGTAAGAAAGGCAACGCAACTGCAGGGTATTCAAGATATTACCTTCTCCTGATGGACACTTGAACAACTGGACAGAGCTTGTGGTCCCACCTGATATTGCATATCTGAATCAATAACAGTGGTTAAGGAATCAACAGGAATCAACTAGGCTGTGAAGTTGAGGATGAGTTCCGAATATACTCGCGCAGGTGTCTATTTGAAATGCGTGTTGTAGCAAAATCAGTCCATCCTCAGTGGGTTAAGTGAAATATTCTGTGCTATTTTCTCTTTCCCCCTCTCTGCCATTCTCTCTCTCCCCTCCTTGCACGTATGATTTCACCACAAACATTTGCCATGATTACAGCGGTCTCAATTGCTTCCTTTTATGGCAGTTTTGTTCTGCGTTTTTTTGTGTGTTATGTTTGTTTGGGTTTGTTTTTTGTTTTGTTGTTGTTTTGTGCTGTAGATCAATCTCATTTCTCACAATGGCACTAATAGGCCATCAAGACTGGAGTTTTATTTACAAGGATACAAAGCATAGAGATCCTTTCCATCACCCATCTGAGCCCAACTTGCATGTGTGACCTGCAAGAGAGGCATGGGGAGGAGAAACACATGTGACATTACATACAAGAATGGAAAGCAGAATGCTTATCAACCAGATTGTAACTTATGAAGGAAGAGGAGGGAGAGGAAGAGGAACAAGAGGAGGAGAAGGAGGAAAAAAGAAGAAGAGGAGGAGGAGAAGGAGGAGAACATGGAGGAGGAGCAGGAGAAGAAGGACGAGGAGAAAGACAAGAGAGAGCAGATTTAGTTTGGATCTACAACTCAGAGCATAACAAGAGACCCGCGGGTCTAGCGCTCACCTGAATATCGCAAGTTCACCTTTCACGCAGTCACTAATCTTATTTACAGCTTTACCAAAATTTGACCAGGCATTCTCAAGTAAAAGATGCAAATGTACAATAAGGGCCCCCCTTTTTTAAGATTCCTAAATTTTGGGGGATTGAGGGCCCCCCTGGGGCCCCTGGTGTGGGGTATGGTGCCCATTTTAATGAATTGAGATCCTAACCCCCTAGGGATGCTACCTGCCAAGTTTTGTGAAAATCCATCATGAGGTTTTCAAGAAGAAGATGAAAATGTACAATTTAGGTCCCCATTTGGACCTCCCCACCCCTCCCCCCTACCCCCAAAAGGGGCACCCTTGGATCTGCTATGAACAAACTTGAAACTACAGTGATTAATGTACTAACTCATAGTATTTTCTTAGCACTTCTGATTCTAGAGAAGATTCCTTAATTTTGGGAGGTTTGGGCCCCTTGGGGCCCTCCAGGTGAGACTCTGTGCCCATTTGAACAAATTGAGATCCTATGCCCCCTAGGGATACTACCTGACAAGTTTGGTGAAAATCGGTCATGGGATTCTCAAGAAGATGAAAAGGTACAATTTAGGTCCCCATTTGGACCTCCCCACCCCTCCCCCCTACCCCCAAAAGGGGCACCCTTGGATCTGCTATGAACAAACTTGAAACTACAGTGATTAATGTACTAACTCATAGTATTATCTTAGCTCTATCACTTCTGATTCTAGAGAAGATTCCTTAATTTTGGGAGGTTTGGGCCCCTTGGGGCCCTCCAGGTGAGACTCTGTGCCCATTTGAACAAATTGAGATCCTATGCCCCCTAGGGATACTACCTGACAAGTTTGGTGAAAATCGGTCATGGGATTCTCAAGAAGATGAAAAGGTACAATTTAGGCCCCATTAGGACCCCTCCCTACCCCCCTCCCCTGGGTCCCAAAGGGGGCACCCCTGATTCCGCCATGAACAAACTTGAAACTACAGTCATCAATGTACTAACTAATAGCATTAACTTAGCTCTATCACTTCTGGTTCTAGAGAAGAAGATTTTTAAAGATTCCTTAATTTTGGGGGGTTTGGGCCCTATGGGGGCCCCCTGGATGGGGCATGGTGCCCATTTTAACAAACTGAGATCCTAACCCCCTAGGGATGCTATTTGCCAAGTTTGGTGAAAATCGGTCTTGCGGTTTTCAAGAAGAAGATGAAAATGTAAAAAGTTTATGCACGACGCACGACGGATGACGCACGACGGACGATGGACGCCGGACAATGGACGCCGGACGCCGGACGAAGAACGATCGCAATAGCTCACTTGGTGAGCTAAAAAAAGGAGTAAATAATATAAACAAACTGTGAATGATAGGCTAGTTAGCATTATACTGTTCAAATTTAATGAAGCAAGTAAGACAAAATACTGAACCTGGATAAGAAAGCGAACAAATGTATGCAAACATACGTCCTAAAGATTATGTCAGACATCTATGCGTATGTTAAGTTTAACTTTCCCTTCATATTCTCTACATTTGAATGAATCATACCTCAATTTTCCGATGTTCTTTACACCCAAATCTATAACGGTTTCTGATTACATCAGGGTGATAAGAACTAAACTGAATCTGGTCTTCTAAAAATTACCCACAAAGCCGTATTGCCATGGAGACAAACTAAAATCAACACAACATATCCAAACATTGACAAGTGATAGCACCTGTAAGATAGAGTACCCTTGGAAGCTACATGTATATGACATAGGCCCATAAAGTATTTCGAAGAGGACACGACTTTGACCTCACCATGCAGTTGCGTGTAGTCAATATATTGACGGTTGTCCAGTTTGCAATGGTCAGTTCTTCCCTTTCTGTCTGAGGATTTGGCACACAAACAATCTCACCCTGCCACAGCCTAGTTAAGTGAGAAGGATGAAAAAAAAAATAAATACATGTGACACATGTTCTACATACACATCATCACATATACATTCAAACACACGAAAAACTTCACTTATCAATAACTTATCTCTGCACAACATGATATCTAGACAGTGATGATTTATATGTATTCTTGCATCATATTAGACCAAATATTTCATGATATGCTCCAATACGCCAGTATTTGTAACAGAAATTCAGCTTGACAAAGGTTTTCTTAACCTATTTGATATACAGCAGTCTCTTACCTGCTCAAGTAATCATCAGAAATCACCATAAGAACATGCTTTTGCTTTTTGTCCAGCTGTTGAAAAAAAGCAGAGATGAGTAAACTTTAAATTTGGCAGTCTTTATCCACATAAAAAAAAAACATTCAATGCTGTTATACATGCTCTTCAGTATTCAATGCAACGATAAAGCATGAGCATGATATGACATATGAATATTAGTAAAGATCTAATTCAACCACAACCTGCTCATCAAATAAATACATGTAAATAAATAAATAATGAACATGCCTTTGGTGATCAGTAATATTACATCAGTCATTTTGTAGCAAAACTGTTCAATGACAACCAAGTTGATTAGCCATAATTTGATTAAATAAAAGGGGAATATCAATGGATTCCACATTCTGTAAGATACTTGGGAACAGCACAAAGGCCATCATAGTGTTCTTACTTCAAGACGAGAAATGTAACCAGACTCGCCATCAAAATATCTGTCTGGAAATGGAGTAACTTCTGATGTGGGCTTCACTTCCATGTGTTTCACAGCATTCTCCCTGGCCAGCCTTGGAAAAAAAGAAACACATTAAAGTGTTACAAAAGACTTCTCTATTAACTGTTTTTTTTTATTGTATATCTTCAATCTCGACCACTGACTTAGATAAAAATGTCATAGTATTAGTAATAAAATTAAAGAGCACGTAATTTATTTGTCACAGGGTATGACACATGGCTCTTTTTCCCCTTCCGATACTATCAAGATTAATCTTTCTTTAAGATGCAGCTTTCTCTTGTGATAAGCTAGGATACACACAGCTTATCTTGAAGGGCCCTGTCACAAAAGTTTGTAGTTTCAAATTTCAAACATTTTAGAGATTACTCAGTGAGATACCCCTTCAGAAGAGTTCTTGCCAGTGAGCCAGTCTTGACTAAAACCTTACTACGGGTAAAACATCAAGACTCAATGGCCCGAATTCAAGAAGGTGGTTCAGACCATGGTCTAAAATTTGTACCATGGTCTAAAATTAGTGTGACATAGGCTTACCTTTGACATGCACATATCAATGCGCATTTGCTATGGAACATCGGTTGGCATACGCAATCTGTCAATCGCATTTATGAAGAAGAAATTTGCATAAACCATGGTTTAAACCATGGTTTCAATTGTACCACCTTCGTGAATTCGGGCCAATGTGGCATAAGTTTGTTTTTTTTTTAATTACTATAATGTTTATGAATATGTTCCAAGAAACAACACAAACTTACCTCTGGTAATGAGCCGATGAGGTGGTCCCTTTCTGTTTACTTGTGAAATATTGCAGCATTGACTTTGGGGGGACTCTCTTACCATGAGGTGACTGAGAAAGTAAATAAAATTAAGATTTGTTAATCATGAATTCAAGTGCATTCCGTACTTAGATTCCCATATCATGTTTGATCTGCAGAAGTGAAGAAAAAAAAATTTAAAGCAGTGCATTGCACTTACAAAATATCTCCATTATTTGAATGCAGAGATGAGTGCAATCGTGAGTGTCAGTATCATACAAGATTGAATTTACCAATGCAATTGCTTCACATTGCATGTACTGCATCAAAAATAAGCAAGTATATATGCAACATATACAAATGTACTAATACATCTTGCCCTAAAAGAATAAGCTCAGGCTCAAACTCGTTCTGTTAGAAGAAAGTGTCCTACCTATCTTTCAAGGAAAGGTATTCAGAGTTAAGTCAATGTAGCGACACTCATCACTGGAGCTGGATGAGTCAAGGAACATCTTACCATCCAAATACAACAAAAGAGCTGATCTCTGTGAATGTGCTGTATGCTCCCTGAACTTAAAGGACAAGTTCACCTTTAAATGTGAACACATCCATGCCTGGACACACACAATGCTTCAGTAATATTTAGCCTATCCAGCCCAAAGTATGTATTTATAACACTGGCGCTGTTAAACTGCCATTTACCCTGTCAACAAGATGCGGTGATGCTTTCTGTTCAAGAATCTTGGCCCTTTTCTTTTCCGCTTCCTTCTGACGTATTGTTTCTGGGGTTACAGCATTGACATTGTTGTGGCCTGGAAGGATGCGGAAGTATCTCTTCTTTTCTTCATCATAGTAGAACCCTGGGAGATGTATTCATACTTGTCAAGGAAGGTTTGATAAAAAAACTGTCTTTTAGATCACACTGCTACATTAAAACTTGGATACAAGAACCGTAACTTATCAGCAATATTTCTTTTTGTACTATTTCCGGTGTGAAGATTGGATACAAGAACCCTATAAATCGGTAATATTTCTGCTTGCAGTATTTCTAGTGTGACTGATCTAGCCAAGAGAAAATAGTCACACAGACTACAACTAGATTCCATCAGATTGTCATGTAACAAAAAATCTAATTTTACAGAACAAGAAAAAATTCTGCAACACAGACTTGCATAAGGTCTGCCCACTTGTCTTGACCTTTAAGATTTGATTTTGTGCAATTTTACCATTCTAATTCACCAGGGGCTATAAACTATAATCATTTCACCTTTGAGATGGCAAGCCCAAATTCTTTCAGGTAATCTTGTCAACTCAATTCCTCCTCTCAAATTGTTTTGTTTGACTGAATTTTGCCAACTATTTCTACAGCTGTTTCACAAATGCTCTAATTACACCACTAATAAAATCACTGGTCCTTGACCCATCACTTTAAACAAATCAAATATCATCTTAATTTGACTTTCATGGCATGGTGTACCAAGTTTCACAGAATCTTGCAGAACATGTTTGTGAGGCTGTGGTTCATTTGTGATATTGAACCTGACCCAAAAAATTCATATGTAAATTACCGTATCACAAGTTATGTACAATAGAATTAAGTTAGATTGTCTTAATCAAAACATTTGTGCAATGGGCTGAAATTCTAAATCTCAAAGTTTGACAACTTCTGATCATCCACACCATACAGTAAAAATACATTAAACCACATTTCATTAAGATATCTCATATCATCTTGAAAACCTCAGAAAATAATAAGAGAATTCAGTTTAAACCAATGTTTAAACACTATCTATAAGTCAATCCTTTCACACAGTACAAGAGGCATTGTTCTGACATGCTCACTGTTCTCCATGCCTATCCCCACCCTTTGTGAAATAAAGCTATACTGTAAAAGTGGATATTTTCGCACGACTAATTTTTTGCGATCAATGGGGTAAGAAGAGTTTCGCGTAATTTCAATTCCGCGGAGTCTAGACATCAACTACTGAAACATATGGTGAGCAAAAATATTTGTGTGCTTTTATTTTCGCGCTAGTTTCGGTTGCGCGAAATGTGCGAAAATTTCAACACCGCAAAAATTTGCACTTTTACAGTAACTCTCAGCT
This sequence comes from Diadema antillarum, assembly GCF_040938485.1. Taxonomy (NCBI): domain Eukaryota; kingdom Metazoa; phylum Echinodermata; class Echinoidea; order Diadematoida; family Diadematidae; genus Diadema; species Diadema antillarum. The sequence continues at coordinate 947,608 of NW_027270925.1, read as the reverse complement.
CTCACAGACTGTTACAAACTTCTCAGCAGTTACACTCGGGTCATTACGACACAGTAAAAAGGATATCAGGTGGAGACTTCTTGGGAGTGATATTTCTTCCAGCTGAACACGAAGCCTCATTCACACTGGAGACATTATGAGTTCTCAAACTGGTCTCATTCACACTGGAGACATTATGAGTTCTCAAACTGGTCTCATTATCTACAGAGTCACTGCTGCTCGGTATTGTTCTTTTCGGATGCTCATCAGTTTGCATCATGGATGGCTGATTGGTGGGGCCAGGGAAATGACTCGCAGAATCTTTTATTCTCGATTTCTTTCTTTTCTTGGAATGAAATGATGAGCTCTGTGGATGTGCCTTGGACGGTCCAGACGTTGATGATGACGGTGATGACAAAGATGAAGGAGCTGATGATGATGGCGATGATGATACAAATGATAACTGTTGAGATGCTGATGATGATTGCATTGCTGTGGACCCTGCTGATTGTGAACCTGGACTACATTCTTCTGTGGCCAATAATCCTCCTCTCAACTCACTCGGAGTGGATGAAGTCATCTTCTTCTTCTTCCATCGCTGCCACTTGGTACCTCCTGACATGATTCAGTCTGTGGCATCTGCAGCATGGAAAGTGACAATTAAAGAATGAATACACCTCATAAAAACAAACAAACAAACAAACAAACAAACAAACAAATGTTTGCACTTGTACTACAGTATAACCCATGGTCAAATAAACAACTAATAACATTACTACAAGGTAAAAATGATTATCGTCTACAATACAACTATATTACCATACTGAAAATAGTAACAAGAATAGGCAGTCATCAAAACTATCATCAGAGGTCCAAGATGATAAAAAAATAATAATAAAACAATGGTTTGACTCTTGAGAACCTTCCAGATCTACTAAGCATATATGTATTATCATTATTAACTTTATCACTACCAGACATCCGAGTAGGGCAACTGTAATTATGTATTACCCGAGTTTTGATGGACATCATTTTTGACTGGTGAATAATTTTGCTATTGACTGCTCTGGAAGGTCAATGGCAAAATGCGTGTAAAATAGTGGGCAATAAGGTAGAGCTGACACTCATGGAAGTTGCATACCGCATACTAATAAGCTGTAAACATGCTATTGCCCACTTCTGGCAAAAGAGTTTGTGCATTGTACTTGGCAATCGGTAATGCACTTGGCAAGCTTTCGCGCACTTAGCAAGAGATACCTAGTCGTAGCAGTGCATCCAAAGATATTACAAATTGCCCTAATGTCTGTTTTTCCCTCTTTGAAATGCATGTTAAGATGTGATTACTGGTACTACTAGGCCTACAACTGCATTTCACTGTCAATATTTTGATGATCACTCAAGACCAGATGTCTGATATAATAATGATAATATGGACTGGCTTTTTTTGGAGGATACTCACTGGAATCATAATTATTGCCCTGGTTTTTGACTCGGGCAATGCAATTCTGTTTCCATCAAATAATGTCATATCCCTCAAGGCCAGTTCATAACCACATTAACAATGAGACCCCTATATCAAACATAAAATTTATATTAAAAAAAAAACAATTCAAGAACGAAGTTCCAGCAGAGGATTGCTAAATGAGTTACTGCGCATCATTTTTTTTCCCTCTCTCTCTCCTAGTCCTAAGGTGCACTTTATCTAATAATCTACAAACTAAGAGCTCTAATACCTTAGAAAAAAGACAACAACTAGTGCAGTAGTGGGTGGTTTTTTTTTTTTTTTTTTTTTTTTTTTGTCTTGGTAGGAGAGTAGATCGTATCACCGGACGCTTTTTTTTTCGTGGCTTTGAATTCCATACTCAGAGGATGAAATTTTGGCTAAAAATAACACCACTTATTCACAGACTCCTGGAAATTACGAATTCAGCCAACTTATGTCAATTGTTCGCTCCAGTTTTTAGAAAATAGGCTTCAAACATACCCTTCTGAAAAAAGTTGTCTTTTTGCGCGGTGCAAAATCACATTGTATTACCGGACACGATTTTCGCAATGATATAATCAACGTCTTTTGCACCTATACCTTGCACCAGAGTCACAATCATCTCACAAATCACCGTACACATTCTCACCGAGCGGATGTCAAAGAAAAAATCTGCAAATGAGGCTCAAATTTCGTATTTTATGGTAAAATGTCTGTCTTGAACATTGCGAACAGTTCAGGCAATAAAACCTGTGTCCTTGTGAGAAATCAACAACTTCTATTTTACGTGCTTTGTCTATGGGAGCTGCATGCGCGGGTGACAAGTTGCTGGCCCCTAATTAACGCACAACTATTCTGCATAGCTGCATCGTTCGCGTTGAGGACGATAGTCGATAGCTACAAATTTCCGATATCGATCAGTGAACTTTTGGTTCTATTGGAATCTTCAGCATTTTTCCTGTGAGTGGGATTTTATAGAATTTCAGTGACGAAATGTGATTCAAACATGCATAAATATTAACTATGACGAGGTGCGGGTCACTCAACTATGAATTTGGGGTAAAATATGAATTTCTTCGTGTTTTTACATTTTTATGTCGCGTTTTTTGCGATTTCGGTCCACACAAAGTTCTGTGAGGTTAATCTACGAAGTCTCGCGCGTACAGAATGTCATTAGTACGCAAAAATGTGCGTGTCCAGTAATACCATGGTGTCCGGTTATAGACACTACCCATATCATAATTCTAAAATTGAGTCTACTCAATGAGTAACACAGAATACTACGTATGGGACCAAAGAATACTATTGCATTTACTTGGGCATATATTTGGACGGAGTTATGTCACAAACTAACTGATTAACAGCTGAAGTTTACAAACTAGTCTCGACACCGATGTAGTGGCCGTAAAATGCCAACAACAAAAAAATTATAGCAATCAACCAGGTAAAAGTGTAAGAGAGTTGTCTGTGCTTACCGAGAAAGAGTCTGATCGTTTCAATCTCTGCAGAGCTTAGTCTCACACGCTCAGACGTACGTACGTATGTTCTCTCCATCCATTCCGTGCGTACTCTTCATGATGATAAGAAGGCGTTCGTATACTCTACCATGCAGGGTTTCCCCTCCAACCACCCCACCCCCCCCCCCCCCCCCCCCCCCCCCCATCACAAACACAAACATTGTCTTATTATTAACAAATTTATAAAGCTTTGTAATATGAAAAACGGACCGACGAATAAGAAAACGCTCACACACACACGCAAAATATTCCACAGCTTGATGAAATACCAAGGTTTCTTATTATGATAATGTACTTGGTATTTTTTTTTATGTCTTCACTGATTTTCATAACAGTTACATTATGAATAATAAAAAAAAAACGATTAGAAATCACAATTGGCATAAGAATACTATCTAAAAGAAAAGGGGAAAGAGAGAGAAAAAAGGGAGGGGTACAATAAAAAAAAAAAAAGGTCTGGGCAAAAGTGACATTATGGTCTTTCTGATCATTCCTGTTTTATTTTCATTTCCAAACAATATACATGGGTAAAACAAACGTCAAAATGCCGGTACATTCTTGCAACATAGGTCCTATAATGTCACATGAACAGTAGAAGTCCATCTTGTTTCATTAAGGACTTAATGGAAATGAAAATTGAGGGGCTGCTAAAAAGCGAACTTGTATAGTGCACAGGGCCGGCGGAACGTTTCAAAAGTGTGGGGCCCACTTCCTGGTTTCATGAGCTAACCAAAAAAAAAAAAAAAAAAAAAAAAAGGTCCTCAGCTGATCCCTCCCCTTCCATTTCCGGGTTTCTTCAGGTGAAAAAAAGAAAAAAGAAAAAAGGGTCTTCAGCGGAAAAACATAACCTTACCGCGCGCTGACATTTTTTTAAAGGTGAAATGTATGTTATGTTCTTTTTTGAAAATGAATATGAATTGGAAATGAATTGAATCATAATAGTAAATATAAAAATGACAGCTAGTATTCCATTCATTATGACGCTTGATCAAATAATGTCTTTTTTATGCAATAAGAAAGGATTTCATGTCGGCCCCTACAGATTTATACTTACACAAAAGTACAGACTCAAATGCGTATGTCATACACCAAAGAGATTTCATAGGTAATCTCTTGGCATAATCCATACACACGCAAACACACACACACACACACACACACACACACACACACACACACACACACACACACACACACACACACACACACACACTTTTTTCTTCCCTGTAGGCCCCTATGCTATTTTCCCAATTTTCATTTCGCACGTTGATGAACCTACATTCTTTTTAATGTATAGATATATACAAAGCGATCATGCACACAAAAAAGAAGGATGATGTCAAAGAATACATAAACAGATGTGAAAGAAAAATACACATTGAGAACAATTAAAACATACACACACAATGTGTAATAAAATGCAGACATTTATTACACGAGTGCACCAATGACATTGATCGAAGTTCTATGCATGGCAATATGAACCTGGCTAATTTGATGTACTAGTATTTTTTTTTTCAATTTTCTTCTAGTTTCTCTCACTGTCTCGCCCCTTCTTTCTCACTCTCCCTCTCTCTCTCTCAAACTCACTGAACTTTTCCCATTTTCTCACTAAATGTCTTGTACAACATATTTGTTTCTTCATTTTGTCACATCACTAAATGAGAATACAGAAACAACATTCACCGATAAGATGTCGATCTAATCGAGTTACAGTCTGATATACTGAATAACAGATAGCAACAACTTCTCGAGCGCTCCATCTTGACTCATTATACATTCGTCTAGAGCGCCATCTATAGACTTGTTGACGATTCACACTTGGCCAGGTTGTGCGGATCAATGAAATTGATTTTTTATTCGGATGCTATGTCTTTTTGTTTAGATTTGGATATCGTGTCTCGGCTACTACCCTAATTGACTTACCGGTACTCTTAGCATATTTGCTACAGTCAGTAACATTGTATATTAAATGCGTGTGCGGTATATATAGTAATCCCACGCCTTCCAATCACTATTCATGACCCAAATAAATTGATGCTACGCTAGATCAGGTAATAACGAGTTACATGATCCAAGAATAATTAACATGTACAATGTATCATAATTATTTTCTGTAGATCTATTCTCAGTTTGCTTCTTTTTATCATTCTGTTTTGTTTGTATCTATTTACACCTTGTTAAATTTGGATATTTTGTGTTACTTCTTAATTTTGATTGACTATTCGTTAACCTCAAGAACAAAACAGCCAAGTATAATCTTTAAATTTTCTCTTCGTTATTTCGCCCTCCATTTCATTTTTGCTTCATGCTTGGTTGGTATCTTCAGCACATTCTTCATTTCAATATCTTTTCTCGCACTTGGTAGCTTTACCACTTGACCACTTCCTTCAATAACTACCTTCCCCTAACTCAGTAACAAACGGAAATTCAAAATGCCCTCTTTGCCAAAGGGAAATTCGTCCCTTGCAAATATTCGGTACAATCCAACGCCCGAGATGCCACAGTTTTGCTTGCTTTAACGAATACAATCATGGGGTAAATGATTGAAAATATGAACAAAAATAAAACTAAACAAAACATAATGCAATCAACAAGGATTTTCTATGACACATTTGTTATCTTTATCCTATTGTAGTGATTTTTCTTTTCTCCCTTGTTTGATTTTGCTCCAGAAGTGATTTTGATTTATTACGGAGTAGGCTCCTATTAATTTGAATGAGCTATATGCTTTCCGGTTCTACAGTTGCAAATAAAGGCATTGCACTATGAGATCAACAAATCCCATGTGTGTAAGAGTTCTGTGTTCCCATGCAGTTGAAAAAGGATGAAAGCTAGAGAACGGTGAGGGCGTTAGGTTAATGCGCTGATGCGATCAACACTATTATAATGCCTGCAAGCCAAGTTTATCATAGTATGCTTCACTGTACAGAGAGGCAAGAAATTACTCGAGCAACATCATTTCGATGGGTAATATTGCTGGGTGTAGGCCTACCAGCACTTTTCTCTATCGCTTGCCCTTGGCAGCTTGAATTCACTGTATAATAAAGGTGATACTAATGGACACTTGTCAATTACAAATGCAATCATGGGTGTGTGTGTGTGTGTGGGGGGGGGGGGGGGGGTATGCACAGCCTATTACCAAGGGCAAGTAGGAAAGATGTCTTGTAATGCCCTGTATGGTTGACGACTTTCTTAATACTCTTTTGGGACAGTGTTTCTTCATACAATCTATACAGTATTCATGGAAATTAAAAAGCATTATATACTCTGTAATTATATTCAAGTTGACTTGAACATACAGTAATATCAAACATCTATACAAGAGTAGACGTTCACTAAAATCCGACATAATTACGATTTCTCAAGTTTGCAGTTATATCACAAGCAACTTATAGATTTGATTATAATGTCACTGTCTTAAATAGTCCATAAATTTATTGATCTGCCCACAGAAAACTACTGGGTTTTTTTTTCGAATGATATCAAAATAAATTGAATATGTGTCTCTTTCGCATGAAATTTTAATCGTTGTTATGTCCTATCTTACAGGCAGTGATAGCTTTCAGTATGAATGGGTTGTGCTCGGTGAATTATGGATCAAAGACATTATTATTTATTTTTTTTTTTTACTTTGTGCGTTAACGAAGGCAAGACATGAGGTATATATAGTAACATCATTACTTCAGTTTTTCCAGCGTGTGGTTGCGATTGATGTCACCGATTCGTGAATTCTATATGATACAGCTGTGCGTTATCATGAAATCCCGTATACATTTTTAAAAAAAATTCCAGGCCAGTTGTAAGTTAGTCTGATGTAAGAAAAAGTAAAATATTACAAGTACCACAGTGAAAATTTGATCAAAATCGGATAAAAACTTTGACCGGAAGTTATGAAATTGTGAATTTTCACTGATTTCCGCAGAACAATTCTCGCACAGTTGATGCGAATATGCAAAAAAGTGAGCTGACAATGGCATCATTTTTTCAGTTGATCGTATACCCCTATATCCCCCCCACCCCCAAAAAAGAAGAAAATGACGAAAATTCAGTTTTCTGTTGTTTAAGTGTAAACATAATGTTAATCCTGCACGGTTGAATAACTTCAAAATAATGGTCAGTGGGATATGTCAAGAATTTAGACTTGGGCAAAATCGCGTTTGAATAAAAAATTGGAAATGACCAAATCTACATAAACAAATTACATAGTATATATGTGGCAAGCTGCGAGGGGATGACATCAACATTTCACTATTTGCATATTTGTATTGACTGTTCAAGAACTGTTTGGGGAAAAATTAGCAAACTTTGAAATTTCACAATTTCCTCGTTTTTCCTCCGATTTTAATCAAGTTTTCATCGTTGAGCCGAGAAAATTGTACTCCTTCTTTTCAGACTAACTTTCAACTGCACTGAAACTCCCCTTTGATCTCACGTCGACGTGACGGTCATCCTGTTATGGTCTGCAGCGTCCATCTTACCTTCGGGATAATTATGAACTCCTCCCGGCATAAATGACCTCGGTGTTGAGGTCTGAAATGACTGGAGAAAAGCCACCATAACAGTTAACTCACAAGACATTCAATCAATCGCTGGATTTATCATGCTACAAGTCATAGAGGGAAAGCTGTCTATAGAAGTCAACTAAACATGATTATTGTGGATTTAAGCGGTGTTGACCAAGATTGTTGACATCCAAGTCTGTTGGTCAGCAAAGCTTCCAATAAGATTTATTTCCAAAATCACATTTCCAGTTGCAATTGCAAAAAGAATGTATAAAAATGCCCAAAATATGTAAACACGGCCATACAATACTAAACTATTTGTTCAAAATCATTGTGTTAATCGGAAATGAGAAGCCCATCAAGTAAAAGATTAGCTGGTAGAGATTTGGGACACTCAATAAATTGAATTTACAACAGAAAAAAAGTAATTACGTGCTGTAAAACAAGAGCGAAAAAAAGAGTATAAAATGCTATTCCGCACCTCGTTGAGTTTGCTTTAGATAATCAAAAAAAAAAAAAAAGATAAAGCAACCAACTGGGAGAAGTGTGCTATGAAATATGGACGTATAACACATATAGTTCAGAAGACACCGACTGGTAAACCGTATCAAATTCATTAGATGAAGTAATGACGCCACAAAGAATCACACTGAGCAGGGGCGGATCCAAGAATTCCATATAGGGGAGGCGCCTTTACAAAATCAAAGGGGACGCACGCCTCCCCCTTTTTTTCTTTAATTTTCTTTAGTTTTAACAAAAGTAAAGAGGGGGCGCGCGCCCGTTGCGCTTCTTCTTTTGGTGGGTGAACTCCAGAAGAAAAACATGTAGGCTACCTTTGGTGTCTTTGTGCTGCAAAGAAAAATGCAACTTTGGCTGTGGGGATCGACGATCAAACCTACCAAATAATCAACTAAAATGCTTTTTTTTTTAATCGACTAAAATGATATATCTTTATAATGCATTTATGCACAAAAATGTGTTAATAGTTTTGTGAGTTGACAACGCCATTATACCTCAGATAATTTGCATATTGAGATTAAAGCTGCAATTAATCTTGCTATTCGGAGAAAACATGTGAACCTTCAAAATTCCATAACTTTCCGCACCATTTATTTTATTTTACATGATTTTGATGATATTTCTATCATTCTGTTTGTCTGACATCATTCTATATCCATGGGATTCAATTTAGGCATAGTTGTAAAGAGTGGTGTGTGGAACGTGGATCAATACTGAGTGCCATTGGTAACAACCGAACTAACGAATTTTTAGCGTTATCACGGATGAATGAATCCGTGCAATGTGGAATGATAACACTAAAGTACATGTAGGAAAGTAGACCCTATAGCAACAACAATTTTCACATGGCGAATAGATAATATAAAGCAATAATAATTAAAAGAGCATTCTATCCTTTCCTGATGTTTCATGAACCCTCGCCGGCCATGGCCTGCACACTCCTTTACAGTGAACAAGAGCCTAAAACTTATAGGTAAAATCACTTAAGTTTTAGGTTAAGTCTTTGGATATGTCTTCTTTCAAAAATACACTTTTTATGGATCAATGTCACATGTATAAACAACGATATTGCCACATTATTCATTGATCGGTGGCACAGTTGCAAAAAACAAACAAACCTGAAATCGTTAATGTGTCAGGTTTAATTTTGTACATCATTAACTGAATAAACATGCAGATGAATAAACACATTCAATTTAAGTTAAGTGCGAGTTGACATATTAGCCATTTGTTTATGGCGAATGAATTAGGATAGGGTATAATAATGATCAACAGAAAAAGCATATTATGAAGTTTCAATTCATTAGGATTTTACAATCTACTAGGAATATATAAAATCAATATCTGCAGAGAAAAAGTCGCAATCAAGACTTTTGCTCATCATTTAGCCAGGGCTCGACACTAACGGTGGCCCGGTGGCCCGGGGCCACCAAAAATGAAAGTCGGGCCACCAAATTTTAAAAAAGGGCAAATTTGGTGGCCCGCCTATGTCAATAAATTCGCAACTTTTTGCGACGGAAATTAGCAGTTAAATTTGTTTAAAGGATGGATAAAATGGACTGAATGAGTGCCTGAGAGTGAGTGTTGCAAGTTTGTTGAAGTTTGTTTATGAGTAGATAATTATGTCCAACTTCTAATTCTTACTATCATAAAACTTAAATATTTGACTCATTATAAAAAAAAAGACTTTTAATGTTTTTTATTGGGTTTTTTTCGGGCCACCAAATTTTTCTCTCGGGCCACCAAAAATTTGAAATTTAGGATTTTGGTGGCCCCATCGGGCCACCAAACAAAAAAGTTAGTGTCGAGCCATGATTTAGCTTTATCTTAAGTCCTGCGTCGGCGGTTGCAATCTACATTTTGCACTTTGAATTGATAATATGTGCACGAATGAGCCCTTATATATACCTTTGAGTTTTTACTGGACAATTACAAAAATTGAATGTTTCTGAAAGTTTTGGAAGTTTCTGACAAATTCTATGACGAACATGCCCCTAATTATCAATTCATTTTCATAGGGAAATTAAGGAATATTATTGTTTGTTCTCTTTAAGGAAAATGTTACTTTCAAACTCTCTCGAAGTGTAAGACAGTCCGATTATGGGATTGACGCCTATAGTCTTTCAATTTCATTTTCAAATTTATTTTTTTCGCATTTCTCTCTTTAAAAAAAATATAGGGCCTACATTAGATATAACAAAATAGAATGATGCATTATATCCAGCTTGGATGCACTATGAAATATTTAGAACATGGCGGTCAACAAAGAACATAGTGAATCTAATGAAAAATGCTATAGCGTGATAATCGACGAAACCTTGGACATCTGGCACCCAGTATAGAAACTGAGTGTGACAACAAAATTAGCTGCATGGATTCAGCTTAGGCCCAAACTAAAGAAGTGAAAGAAAACAGACGTAAAGTAAGTCATACTCGGGAACGTATCAAATTTTTCTCATATACAATTATGGGAAAACAGATAAACCACATGCTGCAGACAAATTAACGATTGTTATGATATAGCAATATTGAGAGTGTATATAGTGCATGATAGTGCGATTGAGACATTCCTAAAAATTCTCAGCTTTTATCTCACGCGAAGACCCAGGCAACTCGCAGATCAATGAAGTGGTAGCCATACAAGTGTTTTTATACTCACGAGTACGAATAAATCCCATATTATATTACGCGTTTCGTGTTGGTATATCGCGTGCATGGGGGTGCCTTATGCCCCCCTCGAGCAGTTTACATCTTACCCTGAGAGCGCACATTATGTACCACTGCATCGTGCATGTCAATCATGAATGTATCGTTGATTTGACATTAGTTTGGTTTGTCCATTAAAATACATGTACTACTGTCATTGACGGTGTTGATATTATTGATAAAGAGTGTGGACATTGTGAATCTGCTTGATTATTTCTTGAAGTGTATAATTGGGTTGGAATATAATCTCGCTTTACGACAAAATATAATTCACAGCGTTCAAGTAAGGGAAGCCTCAAAATGGCAGGTATTAACGGAAACCGGAGAAACGCAACAGATATCAAATCTGACTTAAAGCTTATCGTAATCGGCATCAAGGCAAAGGGGGCATTAACGGACCCCCTTCCCCAGTGAAAACAATCGAAACCCACAAGCCCCATTGTATTCTGTGCGAATTTTGGTAGGCTTAGAGTCACACCACTATCGATTTTCCGTTATAGTTGCTCCCCCGCTACAAAGAGGCGAGACGATGATTATGATCGTTGAGCACGCAGGTGAACGGAACGCACGCTAGTCGCCGAACCGTACTGAATGGGCAGGCTTCATTGTCAATACGGATTGCCATTTCGCAGGAGAGCGATAGAAGTGGAACGGGAACCGAGGACGTCAAACGCTGGCTTCGGCGTTTTAAATCGAGTGAATGAAGATGGAGGACGAGCTACGATGTTACGCGTGTAGAGGATTTTATGCAAATCCAGTAATTCTTCCTTGCTCCCATAGTATATGTTTTCCATGTGTCCTGGCTATCCAAGTTAGTGGACCTTCCGTTTTACAACCCGGCGATCAACAACAGCAACAGCAGCAGCAGCAACAACAACCGAATTCGGCTCAGTACGATTTCTCCTTTGACTTCCCCGAAGCGGACCGCCTCAGCGCGTTCAGTGATGGTGATAGTGGTGTCAGCTTTGCTGGTGGATACGCTCCTAGTCAAGCAAGTGGTACAAGCTCAAGTTCGGGAACATCAAGTGGACTTGGGGTAACCAAGAATGGATACACGTCTGCCAACCCAGAGACCCTGCGTATCAGCTGCCCCCAGTGCCATCGCACGATATTCCTAGATGAGAAAGGTGTGAACGGTTTCCCTAGAAACAGAGTGCTAGAGTCAATTGTTTCCAGATATGGCAAGGCTCAGCACCTCATAGTAAAATGCCAGCTTTGTGAACAGCAACAGAATGCTGCTGATGCATCAGTGTACTGTGAGCAATGTGAAGTATTTTATTGTAGTGCCTGCAGGCTCAGCTGCCACCCAGCCCGGGGACCTCTGGCCAAACACAGTCTGGTCAGCCCAGCCAAAGGAAGCTTGAAGGCAAAAGGTGGTAAGAGCCAGCCCAAAATTGCCACATGCCAGGAACATGCGGATGAAAACCTGAGTATGTTCTGTATGCTGTGCAAGATTCCAGTGTGCTACGTCTGCCAGAATGAGGGTAAACATGTCAAGCATGAGATAAAGGCACTAGGAGCCATGGCCAAAAGTCAGAAGGTATTTCATTATATTTAAGTCATTAGATGTATGTCAGAGACGAAGTAACCCAGGCCTCAAACATATATGAATATAAAGGAATAAGTGAGTAAAAAACAGACAAACAAATAATAACAATACACACTCACACATCAGCAAAATATGACAAAATTTTGACCATCTCTTCAAAAGTTCTAATGTGTACAAGTTTTAGTAAAATCCATGTGTCCATCCTCCCTCGATTGGAAGGCTATACCGAGATAATATGATATAAAGAAAATGTAAATCGAATACCTAACTTTTTTTTTCTTATCAATACACATTCCATTGGACTTATAAGATATGTTAAGTATCATATTTTTCCACCTTACTACTGAAGAAGGTAAGTAAAGTGCTTTATCTTTATGCTAGAATTACAATGTATGAAATGAGAAGTCCTCTTTATACTTTCTTTATATCTAACATATTCTGCTAGTTACTGTAATATTACAAACTGTTGTGGCCATCTTGTCCAGCCATGAGATGAGATTGATTAAGAAAGCTAAAAATTTGTAAGACCTGTTTAAATGTATTTATACAGGATATTTTCTGTAAAGTTCACTGATATGTTTTCTATGAATATTTTAAATTCATTGGATCCACTTAACTAGGGGCAATATATACCTTTCATATATCCATGATATCACCTTGCTACTGATTAATTTGAGCTTGTTTTATCAGGTCTAGCTACTCTTAATGGACATAGGAATTCTCCAAATACTCCATGGAGCTTTTGGATTCCATTCTTGTTTGCAACAATAACTGAGCTGTGTTGGTAGATAATACTCAGGTTTTAGAAGTCTCAGCAGTGGGCATAATCTCTTCAAGACTGGATTTGATCATAAACCCTGTTAGAGAGCTTCAAAATGAAATTGACATTTGTTGCTTGTTACTTATTCATGGTAACAAAAGGGGTAACTTGAAGTTGTGGAATCTTCCTTTACATAAAATTTATTGTAGTTGGATTAACAAATCAAGTGGTAAATGATTATGAACATAAAAATATATGTACTATGAGATAAGAGACTAATTGGATAATGATGCACCACCCTAGTTAGTTTAATAGGAACAAACATTTGTATTTGTTAGTGACAGTCACAATAGGAATATCAAATCAACCAACAGATTTACACGTACAATGTATATATGAAAAAATTACTGTTGTATCTCACTCTGTAACATAATGTATGTCAGTTACTCTCGAGAACAATCCACGTGTCCAATCTGGCTTTTATTGCAATCTCTCACTACATGTAGAGTTAAAGGCTTAACCTGTCAAGTCATGGGTTAATTTCGCAAAAGCAATTATCTTCTTGCCTTTGATGATTTGCACCTCTGAATTCAACAGCGCATTTTGTATTTTACAAAGATTTGACTTCGGGTATTTCAACTGTTTCATCTCTGCAAAATTAGAAGCTATTTACCAAAAGTGTTCAATATATGACAGAAAAACAATGTTGGGTTTGTCGCATCCAGCAGTTATATTACATATTTGAAGATGAAATATACTGACTAACACAATATTTATGTAGGACAGCTGATTGAGAAATCATGACCCGATGGTATGGATAAAATTTAATATGTATTAATCAGCTAACATTCCACAGGAGGATTTCATTTCAAAATAAATTATAAACATGCAATTCAGTATGATAAATGTGAAAGTGTGCTTCACCATCTTTTTTCCTGCATTTTAAACAACTTACAATGTATTCTGCACACAGAGAAAAACAACTGTCTAACACTGGGTACACTTCCTGCCTACAAACATCGCAGTCCCTTGCCATTATTAGAATAATAATTCACCAGGCAGGCATCCAGTAACGATCATCACCCAGCCTTAGAGCAGCGTGTGTTATTGTATGCATTTTTTTTTCCAGTCACACAGAGTTGAGGTGAGCTCTCGTGCAAACATTCCAAAATGGTATTGATTTGCTTCCCCCGAAGCAGGGCTCATGTAAAAAATCCTGTATAATTAGCAGTTGCTGGCAAGAGTGGTTTACTATTTACCTGGAGTTTGCCTTTTCTTGAGATGAGATTCTGTAGAATGTGTCACTGCAATCTTCATCTGAGGCAGGGGCTTTTTTTTTTCTGTTCTGATATTTTTATTGTTCCAAAATACATTTTCCTACAGCAGACCCTTGTTGAAACTTGTTAAAAAGTAGCATTGTGCAACATGAGACTGCCTGGTATATTTTATGTTTGTATGTTTCCTGCTAACATGATAGGGATATCAAGATAGGAAACCAAGCGTCTCTAAACTTCTTGGCAGGGTAACGTTGCCCTGTCAACGCTGAAATTGGAACAACACTGTGTTGAACAAAGCAACTCCAGCTGAGAAACCTTACAAGTCCCGCTCTAAGCACCTATTCTTACTGACCGCTCATCTCTGTATTTGCTTACATTTTCACTCATGTGAGACTGAATGGTTCCAGTCCAGGAGATTTCCCAGCCAGCAGACCTTTTTTTCTTCTCACCTTTCAGTGATGTCTGTGGCTTTTGTCCACAACCGCATGCCGTTCCCTGTGCTAGATTTGAAAACTCCTGCTCTTGTCGCGTGCCGTGCCGTCATAGTCTAATGTGGTCATACTGATATGTTGTATTTTGACATGATCTGTCTGTTTGGGTCACACTCGCTACAAGTTATTCATAAGGGTCATATGCTTAATTGGAATGAATGCCTCTTCATACAAAATTAAAATTAGCAAAAAAGTGAGGTGCAATATTGATCAACTCTCATCCAGGTTTTGATAGAGGCATCACAGGAATTTTTTATTATATTTTTTTTTGAGGGGCGGGGGTGTTTAGGGCTCAATTGAAAATGTTCACAGTCCTTTAACTTTATTCATATTCAGTGTCTCTCAGCTCCTTGTCAAAACAAGATAGGACCAACCTTAACCCGTTGAGGACGGACTGATTTTGCTACAACACGCATTTGCCATAGACACTTGCCCGAGTATACTCGGGACTCATCCTCAACGGGTTAAAATCAGCCCCTCAAAATTTAGATTTTTCAGAGTGGGGTTGCTCCAGTCCATTCAGGTCATTTCTGCTCATCGTTGGAAAACATAAGCCAAGAGACGTGAGACTTGAGTAGGGGAGGTGACTTTCCAATTTGGAAGAAAAAACAGGGGAAAAAAAGGCTGGAGATCCTCGCATGCTCTCCTTTGCACGATTACAGCATCGAAATGAATTTTGTATGAGGCTATTTGATCTCTCAGCAATGAGAGTCACGTATGGATGTACCCCTGTTGGGTTGTTCACTTGCAGATGCGGTTTCCCCCCGCATGGCACGCGAAATAAATAAAAGATCACAACCTCTTTAGAATGGATGTGGACCTGTGGATGATATTTGGGAAAAGTGTGGGGGCATGGCTCTGGGGTGCAAAGGATTGCAGCGTTTGCCAATTCATTGTGATTGAAAGTGAAATTGATTCTGTTTCATGCGAAATCTGAAGATGTTATCGTGCGCTTCATGTCCGTCTTTGGCATGCATGATTATCAATCTTGGCAGTTGTATCTTGCCTCATGTAATATGAATAATGAATGAAGATATCAGTCAAGGAGACCTGAGCTGAATCTGTAGTGAATGGCATGCACGCAGTGCAAGCACGTCCCTCAAATGCTTTACAGTTGTATCACTGAAAGTGCTCATTGTAGAAACCATTTAATGTCAAATGTAGTACATATGTAGCGTATGAAGATAAAAAATAAAAATGAATAAAATAGTTGAAATCCTAGTAGAATAGTCCTGACACAAATAAGATGATTGTAGAATTTCAATGAAGTTCAAATGTTTTAATAAAATGATAATGACAATTGATATACTCAGTACCTTATATTAAGTGTTTAACAAACAATCTTATCACTTCATCTATTTGAAATTATCATTTTTTTGTTAGTAATGTAGCAAATATAACCCATCCTCTTAATGTGTAATCATCAAACTAAGACAATTTCAATGGATGAAGGATATTACAACTCACCTCTTTAAAGTCAAAGAGAAAAAGGAAATTAATTCCAATTTTTTATTCAAGTCCATTGAAGACTAATAGGTTGATGACTTACTGGTTTATCAATAGTATTTCAATATTTGTCATGATTATATTTTTGCCAAGTTTTGATATGGTCTCCACATTGTTAATTTAGTAGGTAGTTTAACAACAGACAGCCAAAGACTTACATTTGGTGTCAAAAGTATTGTGAAGAAAGTTCTATAGTGTGTCTATCTTGGGATCATATACCCCACTGTGTATTCATGTTCTTTTTAAAAATGAAAATATGAATAGATCAAATGGAATGTCTAATTCCCCATTTTAGGTAACAAAACATAATGCCTGGGCCAGTGTAAACCCCAAAGTGACAATGTCCAAGCCATACATACAGTACATTATCAAACATATTCAATGCTTGACTTACATTCCACTTGATGTGTTTTGATGTCACAAGGGTGACCCTATTGTGTTTTTCAGTTTCTCTTCTAGCATCATTAAAATAGTTTGATGATGATTATTATGACTGGGCAGTCGCAGGGAGTGTTTAGGCAGATCATGGTCATCATAAAGATGGCATTGCATTCCTGCACCTCCCTCCGTTGCTCTGTTACCAGTATCAACAAATCCAGCGGTTCACTTCTGAGGACTAGCCTCCAGCAAGAATATTTTGGTACGGTTCAACCCAAAACACTCCCCGCAAACAAGGCCCCCATCTTGTTATCGTTAGCAGTTTGGATCGAAGATATGATTTCAGGAGTGAGTTTACGGGCACTGAGCCATCTCACCCACCAGAAATATGAATGCGAAGTGTGTCTCTCTGGAAAGTTCAAGTAGCAAATGTGTAGGTCTGGAAAGTTATCAGTAAATTATTGCCATTATTGAGTGTGAGCACAGAGGTACATTGCCGAAAGTTTCTAAATTTACTCTTTTTCATATTTCCAATGCTGACCTTTCTATTCGAGATTTCATGAATCTTCTTTAAACTTTAAAAGTGAGGGAATTACTTTATATTACTAAATCTATGCACTAATTGATGCATCAATTTTGGTATGCTGTGAAAGTTTTATTCAAGAACCATACTTGATCAAAGATCAACTTGTTTCATAAGCAGAATTAAAGAAGATGAAATGACCCCCAAATATGTGCTACTATTTTGTATTTGCTTATTTATAAAAATACTCAATACTTTTTGACAATATTTGCTAAATACAGTCTGTACTCCCCAAAGTGCACAACTATGACTGTACAGAATACTGTGGTACAAAAGTGCTTAAAGGACAAGTTCACCTTCATAAACATAAGGATTGAGAGAATGTAGCAATATTAGTAGAACACATCAGTGAAAGTTTGAGGAAAATCAGACAATCCGTTCAAAAGTTATGAATTTTTGAAGTTTTTGTGCAGTAACCGCTGGATGAGAAGACTACTGCAGTGTATGTATAATTTAGATGTCACATTCGTACAACAATATAAGGAAAATATAAAGAGAATTTCACAAAATTCCATCTTTTGAAAAAAGTACACATTCCCCTGACTCGTTACCGACAAATGTTATGGGTAATATTATTCCCCCCGCCTTTACAAAGAGGCAAGTCAAGTGCTCTTTTATTATGCGAAAAAAGTGAAAATATGTTGAATTTTCTTTTACATTTTCTTTATACTGTTGTACGCATATGACTCACAAGCTGTAGTAGTCTCCTCATCCAGCGGTTCCAACACAAAAATTTTAAAAATTCATAACTTTTGCATCGATTGTCCAATTTTCCTCAAACTTTCACTGATGTGTTCTACTATTATTGTTGCATTCTCTCAATCCTTATGTTTATGAAGGTGAACTTGTCCTTTAAGTAGCATAGTTTACTTCATCCGAAGATGATAATGATAACGATTAACGTGCTGCCATTCAGACTGTTTGCAAGTCCTGTACTTGTTGTTTGCTCAAATCTTAACTCATCCTTTGTTTTTATTTGGTCACATTCATGTGCAACAACAATATCTCTTCAAAGTAAATATAATGTTATCCAGACAGGGACTTTCATAGTGGTTTTTATTTGTGGTTTAAGACTGACCGTACGTCTGTTATCCCTGTTCAAACTGATGACATTGCCTATTTACTGTACATGGTAAAAGTCAGATAATATGTACGAGCTATTATATGTGCAAACATGCTCTACAAAAATCCCCTGCCATTACCTCCATTAGGGAGCCGTCAGAATTGGCATGTCTCGTGAAAAGCTAGGATGGAGAACACACCGAGATTTTCGCTGATACGTGCCAGGCAAGGGAGTAGAGTCTGCCAAGCGAGATTGCCTTGATATGCATGCGCCTCAACTGCAGGTGATAAATAGATCTCTGGTGATTTATTCTAAAGCTGTTTTTCTTCTGCTGCTGATGGTTTCTCCCGTCAGTGTTGGGGCTAATTCCACTTTGCCCTGTCTCTGTTCGTCAGTTATGGAACATGTTTTTTTCTTCTGTTGTTAGTTTGTTTTTAAGGAGGCGAGGGCTGGCATATGAATAATAGCATGTACCAGACAAATTGCTTCGGTAAATAAAAGTTGTTTTACAAGGCAATTGATGATATCATAGAAGCTGGTTGATCAATGCACGCAAAGTAGAATACCAATTGGTGTATAGAATGTAGCTTGAAGGTTAAAGAACTTTTTGTCTTTTCTACTGCCCTGAAGCATAGTAGTGTGAAATCATCATAAAAAGTTCCCCTAGCCCTACAAAACTAGAATACATGTTGTACATCTAAACTAAACACAATCATTAGTCCACTATGCTGCATCTAACAATGTAGCATTGCAACATGAAGAGCAAATGCTCAATCTTCTGAAAAAGTGAAAAAAAAGTTCATGAATGCAGCGTGACCAAGGATTGTAATCTACTGCTTGCTGGGCAAGCATGAGACAAGTATTCCATAGAACAAGCACTCATAATTCTGTGCTCCACCATCAAATCATTGCATTATGTCCCATACTGTAATGTTGTATCTACATGGGAAGGCTTTGAAGTTTGCAATTCAGCAATATGAGCTAAATTTTTATGCCAGATGAGTTTGTGTATAGAGAACCAAAACCTAATGGAAATTGTGTTCCTGGAAGAAACCTGACATGGCCTTCCCAAGGGACACTGTACTTTCTCGGGCAATATCAATATAGTCAAATTTTGTTTCTCTCCTGTTTTCACCCTGTACATGTGTAAACAAAGCCTGGTCTACTCTACTGCAGAAAATCAATAGTAAAAACCAATAGTTTTCTTAGGCTCCATCAACAGTAGCCAAGGGCAGAGAGAATACCCAGCTAGTACATCTAAAGACAAATGACCTTCTTGTACTAGAGATCCAGTGTCACATTGCAGACCACTCTGACAACTAATAGAGACAGTCAAGATCATCGGTCATTAGAGCGAGAAGGTCTTTATATACAGACCTGTAGTTTCTAGGTACATACTGTATGTGTTGCGACTGCATCAAGGAAGCATGAGGGTGTGTCTCCTCCGCTGTTTAGGTACTCTTATTTTTTCAATCAGTCTTGAATTAGTATTGTCTTCCTTGTATCTTGTCTTTTTTTTTCTTTTCTTTGTAAGCCATTGTTCGATTGATACATGAATTAATTGACAAGTAATTTTGCCATTGTTGACTGTGAAATGATCCTGCTTGAGTCATCGTGCCACAGGGTGTAGTGAACGCACTCTTTTCCTGTCTGGATTCATCTTGCTTGTCGGCACAAATGTTTATTTTGATCGTTATGTGGCTGATTGATCATCTCTGCCGAGTGGGTAATTAATACGATCAGCAGTCACCCACCCATGCCCTGCATACACAGATTGCATAAGGGCTGATAGAGTACATCAAACAGTGCCCCAGTGATTATTTTCTGCACTCAGCCGTACTCAGAGGGGAGGGAAATTGAGTGCATGCATCATCAATTTGCTGTAATATCAGTATCATCGCTTTCTTTACAGTTTGCTGGGTCTGGATCACCTTGTGGTTGATGAACACATAGGAATGAATCTATGGTCAAAAAGAAATGACAACTTTACATGTGTATACATGACTTTCTGTTGGGCCTTCTTTCCACTGGGAATATATTTTCCTAAGAGAATTTCTAGACATTGCATCAGGAGATTTGTTTTCCCTCATCATTCTTGAAAGTGAAACCCCAGATAGTGAAAGAGATTGAACAAATGACAAGGGGGAGGGGGGTACCCTGCTTTGATTACTAGTGCAGCAGTCAATATGGTGTACCATGGCAGCAAGCAGATGGTCATTTTAGTACATGATTGTGAAGTCAAATACTTACATTAATTATGTATTTTATCAAAAAAAAGAGAGTCTGATGTTTCAGTGAAGATGGATTTAAAAAAAAATCAGTTTCCTCTTTCTTTGATAATGTATCATTCATTTTGACATACAACAGAGACTCAAACTTTCTTGCTTCCGATGGGAGATCTACAGCTTAGGGCCATTTTTTGCAAAATCTCCCACTTGAGTTTGAATTTGTCCCACTCTGGCTGTGTGTCTCCCACGCAAGACGTATCCTTCCTGCTTAGAATGGAGCTTCCTCCTCTGAAATTTAGTTTAATTACAAAATAATGTGTTAAAAAGGAAGGCTAGAGTAAGATATCACCAAAAAGCTAGTACATGGTTTCCAGGGCTTTGTACCAAGCAGGCCATGGACCCTGCAGTCGCAAGGGACGTCGTACTTCACGGTCGTGATGTGCATGTTTAAGAGCATGTAATATTGTGTACACGATCAGAGTCTCCAGTTTGCTAAGAGGTCCAGGCGGGAGAATCTTCTGTTTAGGAGATGCTTAGGGTTGGAGTCTGTGATACTATGAATAAGGTAATGCAGTATATATCAAAAAATCTGCCAAATTACTGACATTTCATGCATAAAACAAATGAAGAGCAATATCAAGTGGAAGGAAGGGATGACTCAAGGAGAAAGGTCCAGTATATTTGTATTAATTTTTTACAGTGTACTGGTATTCCTCAATATTTGGCCCCCAGCTCCGCTGGCTACTGTTGCAGATGTTTTTTCTCTAAAGCCTAGATGTGAAGCACCACATCAAATGACTTTTGAAATACTCAAATGGCTCCAACTCTGTTGCTTAGTGAAACGAGCTTAACTCCTTGGGCTGACATCTCCTATGAGACAGGCAGATATGATGAACAGAGCTTTGGCAAAATCTTCTTTTCATTATCATACTAAAAAAAAAAAAATCATAAAACCATTTGTGCCCTGTGTAAAGATCCTTTGAGAATTCAGTTATATCGGAGACGACTTTGTTTTCTTCTGATTGTGGCTGTGGAAAGGTTACTCTGCAAGCTGGTTTCAAATTCAAAGCTGAAGAGGTCATTGTGCCCAACCAGGCTGTGGTTGCTCATAATGAGCTGGGGACAAAGAAATGAATGGCTGGGGCTAATGATTTTGACTGGCTGTCCTCTTCACAATGACACAAAGAATGCCTCCCATGGGTCATTGTTGAATCTGTAGTCTGTTCTCAATACATGATGGTTGATGCAGTGTATCATATCATTTCAGTCCATGATCAGTCCAAAATAAAAACCATGATAAAACAAAAACAAAAATATTATTAGGCACTTGCAAGTGTAAGTTTTTATTAATTTGATTATTAGCATTACACTACGAAGGAAATGGGGTATGTGCAAAATTCACCCAAAACACATAGCCTACCATGTACAACAGGAATACTTTTATAAAGAACTAGGTCTTTTTTAAGACTAATTCTAGAGGGCAAACTTGAGTTTGTGCAAAAGGAAAGTTGAGGAAGTCCATGGATGGGGACTGTCATGACCACTTAAGAACCAAAATAACTTCAAGCCTTCTACAAGTGTGACCCTCCTCCGTGCCATTGCACTTTATGAAGTGTCCAGGTCCCTGTAATTGAACTCATCAATCATATCCTTAAAGGACTAGCCTCATATACCTGTGACTTTCCACATACCTTGTATTGGAGAGTAATAATCTCAATAAATGAGAAGAACATTTTTCCCTGATGAATTCTCTTCAAACATGCATGTCTTTATTCAATTCGATGCAGTACAGTGATAATGGCATTTCATTCTGGTCGTTTAAATGAATTGAAGGAGAAATTCCATTAGTAGTGAAACACCTGCATTTTAGTGTCAAACAGGGAAGTGACAAAATTAGCAGCTCAAGAAAGATGAAATTGAAGATAAGCAAGAATTGCTTTCACATCTTTTTTATGAGAAAACAAATTTGATTTCACTATACTAAACACTGCCTTTTAAGTTCTGTCACTTTATTTTGATAGCGAATGAAAATCATTTCATGTTCAAGTTTATATTGGTGCATGTGAAATTCAGGTAAGGTCCATTTTTAAAGAGAGCAACCTTGCAAGGATACAAACTCCCAATATCAGCAGAAACCATACATTTAATTCATTAATCATTTGCGTAACAGAAGATAAAAAAGCAACACCACCCTGCAATTCCACAAGGTTGATAAGTCCTATAAGTTGTTTGATATCATTTACCTAATGCACTGTGAGAATTTCTGTCACATATATCCTCTGATAAACCACTTTATTGGTGGAAGAAAGACAATTGGCAAGCAAGGGGCACATGTTTCCAGCGGAGGAAGCTAAGTTTTGCCAAGAGATCTTGAAAGGAATCATAGGCTTCATTTATCAAGTTTCCCACGTTTGAATCACATTTCAATATACCCACTATCAAAACACGTTTGCAAACGCCTTTCGGATTGCATTTCTTGAGATGTTGCGTCCGTCAAAATTGTGAGTCGATTGGGAGGCCTTGTCACTGCTCAGCTCCATTGCACAGTTCGACCCAAGGAGCAGAGATGTGTAGTTGGTAGTGGTTGGCATGGGCAGATCCAAGCTAAAAAACGTGTTTCAAAATGACTTTGCGTTTATCAACTCTGTAGAAACGCGTTTCCGGCTCAAACACGTGTGCAATCGCACTTTTTTGCCATTTCAGAAAGGCATTTCTAACCGCATAATCAAAACACCTTTGCATTTATCAACTTCCCTCAACTCCCCGAAAGTTGTGTGGAAACCTTAACTCTGCACCAGAACCGAGTTGATAATGCCCCCAACGGGATGCGAGCCTGTGAGGTGAGAGGTATTAGACAAGGGATGTATGGATGAGACAATCTTGCACCATCCACTCAACCACAAGCAGGCTGGGATTAGCAATCACGTGAATCATCTCTATTACGGTCCTGTCGTAATCCGTGATCAGACACACACCTGGATGATCTACAGGCAGTGTGTGAGGGCAGGGAGATATTTATTACTCACATCCTAGGAGAGGCAGGGGTCTTGTGAAATTGCTTTTAATATGTACATGTCCATTCTTCATCACCGAGGTATGAAGCCCATTACCTTTGCATCCAGCTGGACAGTACTTGCGAGTTAGAAATAATCTCTCATTTAAGAGGAGAAAATCATCATAATGGGAAAGCAACCAAAGTGATTAATTATTGGCACCGGTCATGAAACATGTGCTGTGATATAGTTTGAAGTCTTGAAATTTGTTGGGTTTTGTCACTTCAGTGTAAAAAGGACAAAAAACACAAGAGGGATCCAAACTTAAAGTCATAATCCAAGAGGCTGCACTGTGGAAATTGTTCAAAAGTTAGGCCTCGCCTAGCTTTTGCAAATAATCCACCACTAATCTGGACTTAAGGCTCAGGCTAATTTAGCCTATGCTATTAGAATACCATCCATCATGATTTCAGCAATATTGGACAGAATTTCAGACAGCCCTCCCCACCCCCCCCCCCCCCCCTCTTGTCGTTGAGATATTTCTAAACAAGAAAGGAGAACTTTATAATGGTATGTGAAACCTTGTAGGTTATTGAGCAAGCATTAGATGTTGCTATGTTGTATATTATCCTTGCTTCTTTCTCGATATCTGTAGAGTATGTGATTTCATTTTCATTAAAAAAAGAACAAATCTGTTAACTTGTAAATGATCCTTGCAGATGTCTGGAAGGGATGGCATAGTATTGGTTGAAATGAGGATTCAGCTTTTACCTTTTTGTTAGATACTTTGAAACCACTTTATGAAAGTTAAAGAGCATATAATTCTAAGAGAAGTTCAAAGTTCATTTGATGAAAATCGGTTTTGAATGGCTGAGATGGCAAAGTAAAACAAAGTGATCCGAATAAAAGATGAGTCCCACCTTTTATTGCAATCACTTTGTTTTGGATATCTCAGCCATTCCAAAAGCAATTTTCATCAAATAAACTTTGAATTCCTCTGAGAATGCTCTTTCAGATTTCATTAGAGGTTTCTTATTATCTCAACAACAAAAAAGTTGGAACCCGAAGCCCCATCTCAACCAAAACTGTGGTGTATGCTGTCATTTTAACATCCCAAACTGAGTTTATCATCATACCACCATCCTCCCCCCCCCCCCAAAAAAAAAAAAAAAAAATCTGTGAGCTCTTGGATACATTATTGATGTAATACCAAAACATCTCTCAAATCTTTCAATATTGTAACATGTCCTTTGTGAATCATAACAGAGTGGAATTTCGAAGCAAAGTCTACCGATAATAACATAGGTGAATGTCACTCCCTGAACTTGGTGAGATTTGGCCCCCTTAATACTTTTAGCACAGTTCAACCAGATGGCAAGTCAACATGACATAGCCAAATGTGAGAAACAAGGGGAAGGGAGATCTATGTGGCAATGGTATGCTGTAATTCATGTCTCTATCTGTATAAGGGTAGTATAATGCGAGGAATTCAATAGATCTATATTTATGTCTCCAAGGCATGCAATAATGTCATTGCGATGGATGTGGGCGTGGTGCATTTTTAGGAACATCAAAAGTACTTGAAGTCATGTGGCTATTAAAGCACTTTAGGAGCTTTAACCATTCTGCAGGGAAGACTTCTTCAATAGATTTGTGAATAGGATGCCAGCCAGCAAACTAATGATTCTAAAGGTCATTGCTTCTTGGTGATTGTAAAATGCAAGGTGATTTAAGATGCCAACCTGCACTGTAGAATATGAACTTTGTGGCGGTGCCATTTTGTTTTCTGAGTGGCTGCTGAATCTATTGATAGTGTGTTCCACCTCAGAAGAACATGCAATAATTGTCTCTTTGTCAGTGTTGGAAATGTTACCCAATCTTTCATTATCAATATATTGTCTGTCATGGACAATTCAGTCATGTGCCCTAAGATGGCAGCATTTTTTGTAATTCCAAGAAAAATTCTTTTGAGAGCAAGAAAGACTCTTTGATCATCTATACTTGTGTCAGTTTGAACAATACCATTTGGGAGGCAGAGTAACGTAACTCTTATTACCGACGATGGAGAAAGAAATAAGACAGTGGGTGGGGGAGATGGTGGGAGGAATAATGAAACATGTGGAAGGCATAAAAGGACTATGTAGTGTCACTGTCTGCAAGAGTAATGTCGCTGCTCAGTCACATGACTGAGAGTTCAAAGGTTACATTCCTCTCCTGTAACACAACATGATATCATAATATCTCAGGAAACTGTCAAGTTCAAATTAGTTTTTAGATAATAGCGATGGTTGTGATGTTACATCAAGGTTTGAATTTTAGTGAAACCCATGAGTAAGCCAAAGCTATGTATCATGAGCTTAGGGAAAGGTGAAGACCAGGGTCATTATTAATATATATACATATATTTTTTTTTTTTTTTAAGAGTTTTGGAGGGCTATCTGTGGAGGTTACTGTAAAAGTGGAAATTTTCGCGATGCCGAATTTTCGCGCATTTCGCACAACCAGAAGCTAGCGCGAAAAAAAAGAAGCATGTGAATATTTTTGCGTGCCATATGTTCCAGTACTTGATGTCTTGATTCCGCGGAATTAAAAACATGCGAAACTCTTCTTATACGGCCAAGCACAAAAAATTAGTCACGAGAAAATATCCACTTTTACAGTATCATAAAGTCTGTCGCACATTTCTAAATAGTAAAATTTATTTCACTTGATGGTTTGAGGGGCTTTGAATATTTGAATTGGCAGGAACTAATATCTTTAATAGAATGATGTTTTCTTTTTATTTTCACTTTCGTGAAACATGAGCATGTGTTAGAATTTGTTTGTTTGTTTGTTTGTTTGTTTGTTTCTGGTCTTTTTTTTTGGGGGGGGGGCTACAGGAATGCTCCCTGTGCACAAGTAGTCAATCCTTGTGTGGATCTTTTCTACTAATTTCATTTCATTTCATTTCTTTATTGTCCAAATTATGTATGAAAACATGGCATGGAAATTTGATTTTGTCACACATTCATAAACACATATGGACAACAGATAAATAACAAATTACATTACATATAAAACACCAAATGAATACTAAAAAAACACAAGGAACTAAACATACATCACAACACAGACTAGCATCATGTGTTGAACATGCAAGGGGCTAAGGGGGGGGGGGGGGGCCTTAGCCCCACCGTTGGTACCGGACTTTCCTTAGCCCACTTTCTGTTTACACTTGTTTTTGCGAAAGTGGGCTAGCCCCACCGATAATCCCGTACTATCTGGCCCTGCAAAATAGCAGGGTTAGCACCGCAATTGCGGTGCCAAGCAAGCGAGTGTAAACAGAACGGAACAATAATCTGGGGCTAAGCGACGGAGACGAAGTCCGACCCTCCACTGTCCAATCAGAAACGAGGTAATCAAGTGCTGCCGGTGCGTGTGTGTACTTGTACAGTGCACAGTGTAATCATGAATATTCATGTGTTTGGAAAGTACAGGGCTAAGAAATACGAGTGTAGAAAGGTCAGTTTCTTCCTTAGCCCAGGACAAGAGCTTGGTATGGGATTTATTGGCGACTGTAAAAAGCTGAAAAATTGGTACGGGACTAACGATAACAGGGTTAAGAAACACAGTTTGTGTAAAAAGGGCTTTAGCTGCAGTATATTCATGCTGGTGACCTTACCACCGATGATTGGGGAGGGGGGATCCCTGACTCCCCCCCAGCCAAAAGGAAGTGTGATTGACTGTCCTCCTCCCCTGATCTGGTCATGTGTGGATTGCAATGGTCACTTAAACTGTTTTTTTTTTCTCGCTCCCTATGGTCAAATCAAGGAAGATTGTCCCCTTAGAATGTAAGCTACGCTTAGTGACAAAATATACAGGAAACAATGTTTTTGCCAAAACATAAAACATGTAACAGGCCATTTGTGATGAAAGTGATATAAAAATCATCATTAATGACATTTGTTTTGCGGCTAAAAAGTGCTCAGTGATAGAGCTTCCTGTTTAGAATGTCCAAGTCATATAGAGGATATCCATGGCCACTGAGTAATCATAGCAGCTGAAGACGGGCACTGCATCAGAATGCCTTGATGTTTCTTGCCAAAAGCTATGCAATTGTTCACTGTCTGAAATGCAGAAGTTGTGTCATTTGTATTGCAATGTGTCTGAAGTCAGATCTACAAATTCTACATAATCTATTTCTGTATCACGTGTGATAGACACACACATGCACACATCGATACACAAACAGACAATTATGCGAACAAACACATACCAATACATGTATACCTGTATGTCGTATAGTTCGGCAGCATGAGTTTCTTTCCATTAAATATGCATGTTGAGTGCCTGGTTACAAGTTGAACATCAATATTCTCCTCCCTCTAACCCCAATTAACCCCCAAACCTCAAACCAAATGCTCTTAAACTTAAAGGCCATACCAGTTTCTGTCATCTTTCTAGTCTCTATTCAATATCTTGCACAGATGTTACTTTGGCTTTCTGCCATTTTTGCAAAATTTATGTGTTTAAGTGAAAAGAAGTTGCTTTTGAAGATATTATCTCTCTAAAAAAAAAAATACTCTAAAATATTATTACATGAGTATGGGAAGTTTTTATACTTCAAAGTTTCCATGCCAAGAATGCAGCAAAACAAAAACTTACGGTTCGAAGAAATTCTAGGCACACTATTGAAAGAAGATATAAGAGATGTTCCCTTCATACAACTTCATGAATATTTACATTTGCATGACATACCCAGCAAGATTCAATCATATAGGAATTATCTCAACTGGCATGCTGTATATTTTTATCCAGAATTTCATGAAAATCTTGTTTTAGTTCTACTAACTTTTCTCAACAATGAGTCAGTCAAGTAATTGAAAATGCAAACTCTAAACTGTGAATTGATTGTGTTGACAAATATAATTGAAAGATGATTGCAAGCTTACACAAAGACACAGCTCCAGCCATGCTGAAAATAACTAACATAAATACAGGTATGAGAGATTGGTAAGACCAAGTAAATGACTGGCAGTGGGAATTTTCATCTGTGTTGATCATGTTGTTTTCATATACAGCTGTACTCCTCTTTTCAGGTGACATAAATAAAGTTTTACACTGTTTAGGTTTGATTGTCCTATGTTCCACTAAAATTGTACCAGAGCTTTCAATTGGCACTACTGAAAGATTTTTTGTTTTGTTTGTTTGTTTTATTTTTTATTTTTTTATTTTTTTGACATCATCCAAATTAAAAGGATAGAAAAATCACATTTCTTGGTTTTAAGGTACAGGAGGTTGTTTATAGTCTGGTATATTTCCAAAGGCAATACAGATACCAATTGTTGACAGAGGAAATTTCACGCCAAATTGGGAGGCGTGCCGAAGCTGTTCACCGACCCTGGTAACATGACAATTTTGTTCCTCTTGGAGGTGAGATCCATCTGCATTCCTGGTTGAGATCGATCGGAGATGACAGGTCCAGGACTTTCCATGCCTTCTCCCCAGTCTCTCCTGGGTCCATCACCAGCTGTCACCCTGTTGACCTAACCCCTTCGGGGGTAGTCTATAATGGCCACAGCGCCAGGTGGATATGATAAATCAGCAATGTAAAAACACGATGCATGTGATTTGTGCTGCTGACGAGAATGAGGTGACAATTACCCCATGGCTGTGATGGGCATTCCTGGTTCCTAACGAAGGAGAATCTCTGGTCACCCTTGCGTTTCTTCAAATTCTTTGCAGGATTTGAGTAAATCTATGTTTTCAGTGAATCCAGCAAAGTTACCTAAGTGCTGTAGATTGAATGCATTTGGTCTTGTGAGAATTGGTTTCTTTCGCTTAGTCCCTGCTTAGAGTGTAAACATTTCTTGTTTGTAATCACACTTTGGAACATGTTTCTAATCATGTGTGAGGTAACAGAATAATTCGATTTTGAAATGAGACTCCCCTCCATCCACAAAGTGCAAGTTGCAATCCATACAATAGCTCTGTTGCAAACTAACTCAGTGGTCTGTAAATCGAACTCACAGCTCCCAGCTCCCAGCACACATGCACAGAAGAATGCACATGGTCCGTATGCGAAGCTCTGTTCCAGAAGTATTAAAACCATTGAGATTACAAATGCACCTCAAGAATCAAGCACAACTCAACATGGAAAACTTCTCTGACAAGGATTGGTATTTTGGATTTGTTTCAACAGGTAATGAAGAAAGGAAGTCAACTTTGATGTGAGATGAAAAGTCAAGTAGACAGAACTGGGAAAGACTCATAAGAATTTGAACATAATGGGAATGTAGAAAAATTCTAAAATTCCATTTGTTTCCACATAATAGTGACATTTGCCAATTTTTTTCTAATTCTATTTGAAACTCTCACTATTCCTCCATGGATTTACCTCTATTCAACTCAACATGAACATGGGGAGAATTTTTTTTTCTCATGAATCTATGTAGCACACTGCATGAAGTGGTCAGGAGACATACAAAATCTAACCTATAGATTAGTAACTGATCCACCCAAAACCACTGGTCAGATTACTCCTTAAACTGCCCGAAACCATCCGTCTGTTTTTTTTTTTGTATAGTTTTATGCTTAACTATTTTTATTGTTTTCATATAGAATATATTACTTCATAATTTGAAAGAGGTCAAAGGTCAACATAAGTATGTCAGAATTATTTCTGTGACACAAGTCTCGTGGTAAAGTCTTAATAAAGCTTTCAAATAAACAAAACCTCTAAAATAGACAAAAATAAACATGCAGTGATCTATTTTGCATAATTTCGAAAGTTGTCAAAATGAGAGTAATATCGCTGTACCTTTCAGGGAACAATAAGCCATTATGTATGGGATCTTTAGTTGCTGAAGGCTTAACTAAATCTCAGTACGTAAAATGAATAATGAAGGAGCATACTGTACTGTATACGCCATATATTTCGCAAGTCTAAATTTTCGCGAATCGGGAATTCCCGACGATTTCGCGAGTGGTTAAATTCGCAATCGTGGAGTCCTGTACTGAGCGGAGAAAATTACATGTGTACATCACATTCACATCGGGATCAGAGTCAATATTTTCGCGCGTCTTTAATTTCGCGAATAGCACCCGATTCGCAAAATTCGTGAAAATAAAAACCTCGCGAAATATTCGGCCTATACAGTATTCAAGCAGTTCTATTTGAGGAGAATGACCACCAGTATCAAATACACAATTTAGGTCTTACATCCCTAGCATTATCTGATTGGACATAGAGAAGAAAATAAGCAACAGCCATTTGCAATATCAGTGAAGCTGTCATCAATGCTAACAGTGCTAGAGCATCATATACTTGCCTGGATTGGTGGTAATATGACCATTACTTGGTAAATATGATTCAATACATTTCATGAAGAATGTACAGATCTGCCTGGTTAGAAGAGATAAACCATGAGTGAGGTGCAGAGATTAGAATAAAAATGATGAATGGATGTATAGGCTTTTTGTGGACAATATCGAAAGTCATAGAATTCTATACACCACTTTACTCCCCTGTAATAGAACAGGTTGAGAAAATTCTGCAGTCTCATTGGTTGAGAACTGTGCAACAAATTTTATTGGCTGCACGTTCGATATCAAATAATCATTGAGATCATTAGCAGTAGACAATGTAAACATGCTATCGCACATGTAATAACAGAGTTTATGCACTCGACAAGAGATGGCATGTTATGAATCCAGTAATAACAAATAGCCAGAGTCAGCGCGCTTAGCAAGCGTTCGCTGACTTAACATTGATGGCTAGCCATGCATATAGTAGATTTACAATGCATCCAGTAATTACGAATGCACAGATGCATCTATGGCAAGCCAAAAGGAAATGCATGCAGTAAATTTGCCAAGCGTTGATAATGACTGGAATATACGATGAAAACAGTACTTTTCTGGCAAAAATTGTCCGCCATTGTATAAAACAGATGATTTGTCCACTGTTGTATAAAACAGATGATGCACATGTCTTCGTGCATCAGTAGGAATAGCATGCATGCGGTAACTATGGAATCTACATGTAGTCTACATTCACTCGGCTGCGCTTTATGGGTTAAACAAGAACCTTCATGTAGGCATAAAGGAAAGGAAGGTCAACAACCCGAGAGCCTCTCGCCTTTTGATTTTTCTGCTTTCGTTCCCCTCCCAATCTCATCTGCGAACTCACCTGTAAATGGCAGCAGATGACCCCTTGTGCTACGGTTTGTGCTGGGGCAAAATCATTCAAATGAGATACAGCAGAGGAGGTGAATATCTCTGTTGGGAGCCTCCTGCTGTGTTAGCTCAGTGGGTGGTGCTGTTCCAGGGTTCTTCGTTCTTGATGCAGTTTCATCAAGGAATGGAGGGGGGGGGGGGTGATGGGGGATCGGATGCCCAAGTTATTTTATGCCCACATTTCAAGAGTGCACTATCATATTGCATGTGAGATTGATGTTCTGTGTAATTGTGCTTTCTAGTGTTTTTGGTAATGGGGAGATCAACTCTGAGACAAAACACCATGGATATTTTCTGTGTGTGTGTGTGTGTGTGTGTGTGTGTGTGTGTGTGTGTGTGTGTGTGTGTGTGTGTGTGTGTGTTTGTGTGTTTGTGTGTGTGTGTGTAATAACATGAGTAGAAATGTTAGTAGTGCAAATTTTGTAGTTGTTGCCTAATAACAGTCTGGAAATTTTTCCATGCTGAATGTCTTGTTTTTGCCCTTATCAAGTTACTACCTGGAAAAACAAGAATAGGTTAACTGTGGAGCTTTTTGAATAATACGTGGATAGTTCAAAGTTGAGGTTGTTTTCATTTTTTATCATAGTGCATTACCTAAAACAAGATATCAAATGATATACAGTACGTATAATTTTAATCATTTTCATATAGAGCCACATAATATGTAGAAGATGCTAGCTGTGAGTCACACTCTTTTTTCTTTTCTTTTTTTGGTTTAATCATGGAAGTCAGTTGAATGTGTAAAGCTTGCCATCTTTTGCCACAAATTGCCATAATATGACCAGTAGAAGGGCATTAGCTCCTAAATTTATTTGTGAAATACTTTTCAGTCACTAGAGTCTCTAAAGCTTGTGATTTTAGAAGATGTGCTGAAAACATTGAACTTAGAATCATAACAACATTAACCTGTTGTCAGCAGCTGCAAAAGGACTTTTCATACGTCACAACATCAGCTTCATTTTTGTAATCATTTAATATTAATGAATGCCGTTTGTCTGCCATGCAATTATATGTGCAAATATATATTTGTACATGCTAAAATTATTTTGCATGGTAGGCTAGAATTTTTGGGAAAAAAAACCCAACACACACTTATTTGTCAGACATCATTCTAAGATTGCACTCAGACTGCGAGTAGCGGTAATTTCTGTATGAATCATGCTCTTTTGTGTAGTTAAGGACATGGTTCTTTGATGGACATCCATGCGAATGACAAATACATTCATCGTGGACATGTCAGTATGTTGCAGGCTACACTTAGATGCAATGAAGATTATCTCTACACGTCAACATGTGTTTCTGTTTATTCTAGGAGATGTTAACAGCAGTGAGAAAGATGTGAAATAGTGAAATTAAAGGGTGAAGTCAGTAAAATGAGTCATACACAAGGGACAAGTAAAATGCTAGTGCTCTTTAATGAAGCCATCTGGTGCGACATGCTAAACCTCCAAACTACTAGTACCCTGAAATGGATAAATAAGCAGGTAGGGAGGGAGTTTTCAGCAGGTATTATGCCAGTCATATTACTAGGACACTACCTTGAAAAGGGCAATTATCTGGAAAAGTGGAAATTTCAATATTTCCAATCTAAATGGAAAAATATCTTGTGGATATAATACCTGAGCTAGATAGTCGTATCTTTGTACCATATGACAATTTAATGACCTCCAATATGCCATGTACTACATGGTCAATAGTATGTTTGGTAATACTTTTCATACCATTATAGAATTTAATTCAACACCTTAATAGATCATCATAAATAATGAATAGCTCCCTGTTTTTGTTTCTTTTTTTTTTAATAAAAATGAGGATTGTGATTATCTGAGATTTTTCTCACCTTTTTCCCCCCTTTCCATCTGTGTATACAATGTCAAGATATGGAATCCACCTGTCATGAAACTTTCATGTTTTGCAATGAACTGAGTGCCGGGATGAATATTCCCCGATGAGTCATCACCTTCATCACCTTAAAGATAGCTACCTCTTCTCCTCCTTATGATGGTGAGCCTGGAAATAAATAGAAATTGGTCACTAGTACAGATGTCGTGGACAGAACGATTCAATTAATTTGTGTAAATGTGATACGTGTAGATGTCATGGACCAAGGCAGCATGTACTTGAGTTATAAAAAAGGGAAGAAGTCCTACATTTGTAATACAAGTGTGAAAATAATACCAAGAGCTGTCGAACATTTTGATTTTTTTTTCTTTGCTAAATCTAAATGCAATTTTAGGGAAGACATAGAGCTGTTTTTTATGTCGGTTTATCACCATATGGTAAACTTATACAAGAGGAGGATTTGCTAAGTGCGACAATCTCCCTTTAAATTGAAAGCAAGCTTATTTTGAATTCGTGACTTCTTCCGTGCCCTTCAGCTGAAGGCCACTTACTGTAAAAGATGATGACGACGTGGGTGTGTGGGTGGGGTGGGGGATATAATGAGAGCAGTAAGTGCAGTGTGGTGATAATGGGCAAGATTTCTGCAGCCCGTGTGGTTGGACAGTGAATATGATATATATAGCTCTTATCCGCCCATCGTTTGCATGACCGTTGCCGTACACTCGGCAAGCTTATTTCATCGCGATTCCGCAGGTAAGAGCGTATCGGTGCCGTTAGTCATCGGCTTGTTTACTGATGTGGCGCTCTTTATCGACTCCTCTTCCCCGCATCCGAGATGATGCTGTCTGTTTGCTCCTCAGCACCCCTCAAGGGGGGTTTTTCGTTTCCCACCTGAATCGAGGGAGATGATTCTTGCCTGGTCTGATTTTTAAAAGGGATGTAGAGCGCGAAAGGAATCCTCCACTGAGATACAGCTGGCAAGCAAAAGAAACAAGTGTTCTGTCGCTCTTCCTGATAACATTATGAAATTGGGGTTAAAAAGCCAGACAGCGTGTGATCATATTGAGAAAACTTTCAAGACTGATTTAATCAAGTGCACTCAGGGCATTGTGTTATTTTGTGATCATGATTGAGTATTGTAGAATCTTGAAAATGACTTTTTCTTTTTTTTATTTGGAACATGATGATATGAGTGAATTTTATCAATAGTTTGTCATTTAAGAAGACTATGCTATCCTGAAAGGTGTCACTTACAGGATGATGTTATATTTTATGCCCTTTCATGCAGTCTCGCCAAAGTATTTTTTGCACTTGTGCCATAATAAACTATGTAAACTCCATTTGTTTTGATCCTCAGGGGTTTTTTTTTAATCATTTAAGTGTATTCTTTTTTCTGTAGGGTATGATTTCTTTCTTGGACTCTCTGTTTTCATTTTTTTCCCTACCTATTTTTGATATGAAAGACAAAAATGTAAGTTATGCTGTCGCCAGAAATATTGCACACTGATGAGGTATTAGCTGTAGAGGGAATGGATTCTTGTTGAAACAGTTGCATTAGACGCATTAGACTTAGTCCATGGGCCAGGCCTGATATTGGTACCATCTGAGGTGGCAATACCTTTTTGGTGTCATTTTGTTTGTCGGGCATAGATATGCTTATCAAGCTATGATAGCATTTCCAAATGAGTAGCTTAGTCATAGTAAATGAATTTTAAACCAATTTGGTCTCGTTGTTATATCCCTGTACTTCTGAATCGAGACCAACCGCTATACAAAGAAGAGCACTGTCTTCTGTATGTTCACAGGTGTTCTGTTGTAAACGCGGTGCGCTTAGTCTTTATTCAAGGCAGCAAAGGGAATATCCAAGGATTATGATGTCCACAGCGCTTAGTCTAATATTCAAGACTGCGAAGGGAATATCCAAAGCTTATAATACAGTGTATATCCCTTTATCTAAAAACAACAACAAAAAAGCAATTTCTAGTGAATTCTAGCGTATTTTTCAATTATTTATCATTTTCCGCTGAAAACGCTACGGTGAAAACGCTAATACCACGCCAATGTCGCTTTATTTCCATCCAACAATGAAAGATTATGCAAAAACATTGTACCGGTATACTACAATACATTATATTATTAATAATGTTGTAAATGAACAGAGTGATTTTTGTTTAAAACTGATGTATTTGTTGAGAGGGTGGTACTGTATAAAAACAGTATAGATAATCCCTTTTATTAGGAACTTTAGATATGATTAACGGTACATTGTTCTAGATAAAGACTAAGCGCACCACGTGACAGCTGTGGACATCATAACCCTTTGGAAATTCCCTTCGCTGCCTTGAATAAAGACTAAGTGCACCGCGTTTACAACAGAACACCTGTGGACATGCAGAAGGCAGTGCTCGTATTTGTATAGCGGTTAGTTTCGATTCAGAAGTATAGGGATATAAAAACGAGCCCAAATTGGTTGAAAATCCATTTATTATGACTAAGCTACTCATTTGGAAATGCTATCATAGCTTGATAAGCATATCTATGTCCGACAAACAAAATGACACCAAAAAGGTTTTGCCACCTCGGATGGTACCAACAACCCATTTTTCGGCTCTTGGCCCATGGACTAACTGATGAATTCAAGACTAGGACGCAATATGACTACCTTTTCATGAATGCTGTCACCTTTGCCACTGAATTACACTTTCTGTACCTCGAATGTCAGAAGGAAATTTGAATAATTTCATGACATTTTGGCTTAAAAAGAAAAACCATACATGTGCAAGTTAAGATTGGCATGATTAGTCTCCATAATTCTGTATATATATATATATATTATATATATATATACATGTATATATAATATGATGGCACAAATCTGACAGATAAGATTGTTTTAGATGTAATTTGCAGACTGAAATGATCTTTAGCATTATGCACCGAAGACGTGCACTTGTTGCTACAATTTGATGGCTAGTGAGCCTGCACTAATTCAAATCAGACACCAACATGTCTGCATCCAGTGTGCTGGAAAGCATGGACAATGGAGTGAAATGGTGGTGGTGGTGGAGGGGGAGGGGGGGGTGGGAAGGGTAGACAGGCCTTCAGCTTGGTGCACCATGGAGTGGCCAGACTGTGGACCGCTCGCATCCACTCCAGTCTCCAGAGAGAGGGATGCAGCCCAGAGCTCCTGGTTGCCGTGGTGATGATTCCTCCACTTGGGAGAAGCGCATTGAGAGCGTGGACAAGTCAAGAGAATGCACGCAGAGGATGACTCATCAAGGCACATAATTGAATTGTCCATTACGGCTCTAAAATTGCCCAGGGCATTCTAATCGCTGGGTGCGAGAAACTCAATCTATAGAAACCCCCCATGTGCATACATGCACCATGAAAACATACACAATCACACACAAAACTCTTTTATGTATACCTGCACTGCAGTTTGTCCCACATTTCTCTCTCTCTTGCTCTCTCTTCTCTCCCCTCCCATCCCCCTTTCTCTCTCTCTCTCATGCCCTCATCCCCCCCTCTCTCCCTGATGCTCGCTTTCACACACCATCCCTCATCTCACGGTCTCTTCCGCTCTATCGGCGTCTCTCTTACTCATCAAATTGCGGAGCATACTCTCAGTGCATCAGTGGATGCGGTGAATAGCGTTAATGTTTGTATTCAGCGATCTTGTGCGCTCTAGTCGCAGCGTGTATCCCTGTTGCATAGGGCAGCGATACGGTTGTGAATAGGAACGCATCCTTGCGCCGCTTGACTTCATGCCGGTTATCCTGTGCATACAACTCCTGTATTTGCCCGTGGTGGATGCACACGCGGATCCCCGTACTGCGTCGCTGCACGGACAACAATCGAGCCATGGGCTCCTCGCGGTAGGGCTGGCTAAGCAGATGACACTGACAACAAAACCTGTTTGACTGCATCGCGGCATCCTTTTTTTTTTTCTGTTAAAAATGGGAAATCCTTCCCCACAAGAGATTGCACAGATGAAGGTATGCCTCCACCATTTCAAATCATTGCCATACACTGAAATAGATGTGTACAGTCAAAAAAGACTCTGTCGTGTCTTGATATTGGTTGTGTTGCATTGACAGGTGTTTGCCCTAATCTGTGTCTGATACTTTATATAATGTATAGAGTGAAATGTCTTGAAGTCATCAAAAAGTCATGTGTAAAGTGGGCATATGTGGCTTTTTCCCTTTAAAGGTATTCATTGCATGTAAGATATTCTGTAAGCAGACTACCATTAACCAGTGTAAGATTTCAGTATGCCCTAAATAAGCTTAACCCCTCTTTTGCTCTAGAGTCATATCTATGGATATTTTGTGACTAGTTTTGCAATAAATCATGAAATCATTTCATATTCTCATACATGAGAAAGCTTGTGAATTCTTCTTTTCCCAGTCAAACTAAGTTTTATACTTGTTGATTATGCCTACAGAATTAAAAAAGTGCCTTAACCCGTTGATGACAAGTCCCGAGTATACTCTGACAGGTGTCTATGGGAAATGCATGTTGTAGCAAAATCAGCCCGTCCTCAACAGGTTAACATGCCCAGCATGGGGGATGGGGAGGAGATTGTGTGAATGTGTGTTTCATACTGTGATTGTGTTATAAAGGGGCCAATGTCATATTCACTTGTACAGTAGGTGGCTCTTACAAAACAACAAATTGTATAATCATGCTGTCAGGAACATGTGGAAGCAGAGTTTATATGTGACAGTTTGCATCAAAGTCTGTCACTAAATGTTGAAGTTAGAGTTGCATTATACTGGATGAAAACTGAATTTATGTTCTTCATATTCCCAACAGCAATAATATTGAAATTTGATATACTGTAAAAGTACAATGTACAGGCATGTTTACGCTACTAGTACTGTGCGAAGAGACGATACCCTAGATTGCTGTGTACTGTAGCATGCATGTGTGCACCGCACGCATCGATGCTACAGTCCCCCGTGACTACGGTACTAGAGTCACAGCTGTACTACGTATTTGAGTGCTTGTACTCGCAGTCGAGCCGCTCGCTACGTCGCTTGTCGTACGCTGGCATAGCAAGCTATGTAGCAGAGGCTTTGGATGAAAGCAGTGAATGTGTACTACAGTAAAGTAACCTGCTGCGGAGCGCGAATTTAAGAACCCGCGAATACGTTTTCGAGCCGCTCAGCGCGAAAAATTAATCGCGCGAAAATATTGACGTTTACAGTACTGTAAAAAAAATTATGTGCAAGTCATTCGTGCTTGCCTGGGTTAGATGAAATTCGAGTGTTTGTAATTCTGCAAAAATGAATTATAGAATATTGTAACAAGAAAAAAAAGTGCTTTTACTCTTGTGCGAGTTTCTTGTCATGCGAAGTACGCAAAATTTTTCACAACGTCGAAATGCCCACTTTTACAGTATACACATACTTCCTGAATCAAGGGGGTGTTTAAGATTAAACAGTATCTCATAAGGAAGGTAATATTGTAAGAAAGAGACATGGCCAACAGAAATGCTTGCAGCAGCAAAGGTTAAATAGCACTTAAGTACTGATTTTAACTATTTACCTCATAGACATCTTTGGTAGATGTGACATTGCACAACAGCGGACATTGACATTTCAGCTAGGAGGTTCTGTATCCATAGTATAGTCTGAAACTAGTTATATGCACCAACTATTTTGCGAAGTTTATCTGTCCACAAATTTGGCAAGTTGGGTGATATTCCTTAATTTCAAAAACATCAAAGAAATTTAATTCTGATTCCGAGATGAATGTAATGTGCACGCAACATTTCTTCGTTCAGTGCTGTACTACACAATCGCAAATTTAACCACTTGCGAAATTGTCAGGAAGTATGTATTCGTGACAAATTAGACTCACTAAACATATGGCGTATACAGTAGTCCGATAGGTACATGCATTTCAGTCGTATTCATATGCTACACTCCAACCAATTCTGTATTTGATATGAGTGCATGTGTGTGTGTGTGTGTGTGTGTGTTCATGCAAGCTTCCTAAAACAAAGCAACGGCATACATGTACTGTGGCAATCCACAAGTGAGAACCATTCACAAAGTTTTTGAAGATACAAGATTATGATGTGTGAACATAATAGGAATTGTGTTTGTGTGAATGTAGTGTGAAATACCTTAAAGTAGGTTTACATCTAGGGTAGACATAAGTTGGATGATGTGTGATAAGATTCTTGATTCCATTCAAGTTAGTATGCCCATGATTTCTATCATGGCCATTACTAAAAAACTGAATAATTGGTTTTTATTTATGTCATTGAAGGGAAGTTTGTCAATCAGTTACCATAAGACTCCTGGTGTTCGCAACAATACATACTTTCTACATTGCGTAGTAAGATTTGAATGAATGAATGAATGAATTGCTTTATTGTCCATAAAGGAAATTCTCTTTTCACTGGTTTTTTACATGTAGTCCACATAGTGAACAAGACATGTCCCCACATGTGTAGATGTGTGGTAGCCCTATTTGATAAATCAAGGAATGCATACCTGGTAAGGACTCATGACCCTCAAATTCCTTGACAGAAAGAACATTGCTACCGATCATAAAAAAAAATAGAATGATATGAAAAGATGTACAACCTAATATGCTACAGGTTGCTCCAAACCATGATTGTGCATATTGTATACTGTAAAAGTGGATATCTTCTCGCGACTAATTTTTCGCGCTTGGCCACGTAAGAAGAGTTTCGCATGTTTTTGATTCCGCGGAATCAAGACATCAACAACTGGAACTTATGGCATGCAAAAATATTCACATGCTTTTATTTCACGCTAGCTTGTGGTTGTGTGAAGTGCGCGAAAATTTCCACTTTTACAGTAGTGTCTGTTTTGAAAGTGCGTAAAGCATATGAACATACAGTGAATAAACAGTGGACAGATCCACATATGAAGGCCTTTCCATGAGTATGTTTGTGTGTGTGTTTATATGTTTGTTTATATCTGTCTGTGTTTAGAAGAGCCCTCCGAGATTCACACTGAAGTGCATGTTGGGATTAATAGAAGATGACTAAAAACTGGAGCCAAAGAAGTGGCTGTAGTTTTAAGTGGTAGTCTGCAAGTAATTCATGAAGTATCTGTTTTTGTATTGAAACCATCAAGACATAATCTGGACAGCAAAGCAAGTGAAATTAAAAGCTGTTGGGTAGATATAGATATTATAGCTGATCATATCAACGAGCATAATTAGATTAAGAGAATTTAATGTTAGTGTCCAAGAGAAAACAAGGTTTGACTGATGGAAAAAATTAAAGAGTTGTCTTCTCGACAGTGATCTGTTTTTGCTTGTGGGTGTGTGACTCACCATTGGCCCATGTGACTAACAAGTGGAGACAAATTTGTAGCGCCCGTTGTCAAGATCAATGCACATTTACCTTTCACAGTGTTCCAGAGCCTTCCACTCCGCTATATTTGAATCTTGTTTGGATTCCAGAGGGTCCTGAAGATCCACATCCGGGCAAACGTAGCCCCGGCTGCGATGTTTTTTTTCCCCCTCTCCTGTTTGCTCAGTGGATGTTGTGTGACCCAGAGGATGCACTCTAGTGAAAGGCTCCAGCCATGAAATGATCAGCAGCAATGCTCAGTCCCTTCAATATACCACGACAATTTCCAATTCCTTGATGCATGATCAATGCATATATGTAATGCATGCCAAGTCAAAATTGCGTGGTTATGTTTATTTATTTATTACTTTATTTATTTATTTATTCACAACCAACATCTTATAACAGGGACATTCTGTGTAGTTCTGCTGATATCCAGCAGACCTGCTTTTCAAGGAAGCCCTGTACACAGTATACATTGACTTCCAGATTAAAACAAATAGTACAAAACATGTTAAACGTGTATTTTATGCACTTTTCATCTTACTTAGCTAAAAGATCTCCATTTCCACCCTTTCTTTCATCATAAAACCATCATCTTAACCTTAATACCACCCAGTGTTGGATTGTTTGTCTCTCCTAGCCAATTGGTGTTTCTCCTCCTTACCCCCTCCCCCTTCCCCCCCCCCCAAGATATGTGTACCATTGTCCTATACCTAGCACCACCAAGTGTTAAGACGGTTCATCTCCCCCCCCCCCCCCGCTCCCCGCATCATACATTACATATCACCATTCTCCCTGTCGTCAACGGATACACTGCATCGCGCATCAGATCAGACCAAATCCCCCAATTTGCCACCCAGTCTTGCCGAGTGACTGTGTAGTGATGCTCGCTTTGTTTTTGTGCCTCACATATGGAGCATCACTTTCACATCTTAAAGGTACACTATATATTTCCCGTTTGTAAAGAATATTACTATGCGAAGAAAGTGAAAATGGAATTGTCACACATTTGGTTGTTGGGTTTACAAGTCAGCTTTCAGATTTTCAAGTTATGATTATAAATACTTTGTGACTTTTATCTCTTTTTCCTGAAGTTGTCATTGTGTTCAGTGTTGCACACTATTGAGTAATATAGCATGATGCACATTAGGAGGAATGATTCAGATCAATATTGATAGTCAAGTAGTAATACATTTTTGTACCAGACTGATAATTGTAGTATACATTCCACATGTCAGTTTACCCAGCAATGTTATTGCAAAAAAAAAAAGAAGGAAACAATGTTCACAAGTATAACCATCTGCATTACTGAAGGGTATGCAAATTCAATGCCATTCCAACCCTGCTCTTCAATTGTAAAGCAATACTTTTTATACAGTCTTAAACAAAGTTTTTCTCTGAAAAGGCCTTATAGGAGTGAGGTGTCATTTGCAGGAAAGTGTGTATATGAGAGAAAGAATTTTCTGCATAATAAAAAAGAGAAGTAGTGAACCATCATACATCTTGTACAATATAATAGATGCACATGAGCAGACATTAGGAAGGTTATGTGTAAAAAAAAAAATGTGTAATGATCTAATTTGCCCAGGCTAGTGTATAACAACAGATATGTTTGCTTAAGTAGATATGCTCCATTCTTCCAATAGGGATATCATATTTTGGAATAGTGTGTATTCATCCTCTAATCATGAGTTGATTATATTTTACATGTAAGTTAATTTGAACATGTAAACCTTTTCAAGCTTGTATCGTTCGACTCAAAATTTGAGTTTTATCTTTAATTTTTGGGCAGATGTGAAGGATCTTCCTGGTGCCCCCATTTTGAGCCCCCTGCCCTCCCCTGC
The DNA here is from genome assembly GCF_040938485.1 of Diadema antillarum. Taxonomy (NCBI): domain Eukaryota; kingdom Metazoa; phylum Echinodermata; class Echinoidea; order Diadematoida; family Diadematidae; genus Diadema; species Diadema antillarum. The sequence goes on along the minus strand of NW_027270925.1, from coordinate 904,823 downwards.
CACAGGAGCTGTGGTAAAAAAAAAGCCCACTCGGTTATTTATACTTTCACACCTTCGCACTGCTTCTGAATGAATTGCCCTCAGGTGCATATTCCCGCGTGGCGTTTTGCCCTGTAAACAGCAAGCATAGCCTTCTTTTGGCCTCGGCAGACAAAGAAGTGTTTTTGACCCTCATTCGCTCGAGTACTGGGGATGAAGCATGCATGTAAACTTGACCTCATCTGAGCATAGAATTCTACTGTTACCTGAATTCCCGTTTTTACAACCACATTTTCTGAATTGTCATCTGAATTCTAACACTGTTATCTGAATTTCTGGTTTACAGCCAGATTTTTATGTCTGTTATGGCTGCTTAGTTGTAAATATCTAAGTCTTGTATTGTTTTCATTAGTTCTTGTTGTCGTAATCCCAAGTGAAGTTATAGCCATGTACACAAAACAAAATCATTTCAAACACAACTATCACATAATTATGAGCAGATATACAATTAAACTAGATAACATTTAACAAACCTGTCTTGAGTGAATCACGATGCAAGAAGATTTGGTTATTTTCATAATTTTTGTGATTTTGTAGCATTATAATCTAACTACAGGAAACAGTTTAGGTGGCATTAAACTCTAGAGTTTCTTCAGATGTCTTGTTGCTTTACATGATATTTATCATAAATCAGCTTCAATTAATTTCCATATTGCCAGTTTCATGCTACTTCTGATGAGTTTGCTTGAAAAGTGATAAAATCATTGCTACTTTGTCGTCGTAGTTTTTCATGTTTAAAAAAAATCTTGTGCAGTATGACATTTCTGTCAGAGTTTCAACTGTGAGGTCAAAGGTTTAGGTCAAAGGTCGTGGTCACTCATCGGGCAAGAGGTGTGCAAGGAATTGAAGATTATGTCACCCGATATGTTGCTTCTAGTAATGGAAGTCCTGTTGAATGTCCTGGAAATCTGAAGGGTAGGGAATGTTTGTCCCTTTTTGCAGTCTGAAGACCTAATGCTTTCTTCACATCAGCAGTAGATAGCATCAGCACAGTGATGAGTGAAGGTCTTCTTAAGGGGGGTGGCACCTCCGGCATTCGATTGTCAGCTGCCGGCGGTGTTTTTACGAGTGCCTAGAAGGTGTCCTCTCCCCCAATTAATGGATGGCACAGTTTCAATTACAGGCTTGGACCCTCCTCCGAGCCTCAGAGGTAGTGGCTCAAAGATGGCAGCTTGCCCTTTGGAGCATTCCTGGATTGATTCCTGAATAATTGTAAAGGGTCACCACACCACTCCATACCCAAAAAGCAATGTTTGGTAAAAGGGTATTGATGCCATATACCCACCCCTCTTGTGTACAGGAAATGTTTACATTTATTCCGTCTGTCCTTCCAAGCTGTTGCTTGTACCAATGGTAATCATCTATCAGCATGCTGAATTTCTTTGCATTCAGCTTTGATTCGAATACAGTCCCTTCACGCAAAACAATCAACCATTACCCATGTATTACGTATGTTTTCGCCTTTGTGAGAAAAAAAAGGACCAAGAAAAATTGAAATCAACCAGACTTATTGAAGGAGAGGGTAGGACACTTGACCCATATCAGATGTCATCTCATGCATAGTCATGCATGCATAGTAAATGCTGGCTGAGGTACTTGCCCACCACAAAAGCTCATGAGGTTTTTCTACTCTCCAAGCTGTCCCATGGAATGACTTAGGTTACCGCGGGGGGAGGCGCACAGGAATAGCTTGTGGTTTTTTTCATACTGTGGTGCTGTTTTGCAGAACACAGGGATGTATATAAGGTAGAACCATATTTGCAATGAAAGCATATTGGTCTTAAAATTACAAAAAGAAGTCTGTAACACATATTTCTGCATCCCCTGGCAGTAGTATTCACATTTCATTCAAGAATATGTGGCAGGAAGCTAGAAAACCATCTTCAAGCACATTTGTCAATATATATAACTGCGAAAATATCTGTGAATGTGTTCAAATGACTAATGTATTATGAGCTCAACGAGTTGTGATGTTGTTAATCTAGGCTGCCTTCATGATTGTTCAATTCAACTTGTACTGTAAGTCACAGTAGATATGAGCCAAAAATTTGTTAAAAGGTTGATGAAAATGCATTGTGTTGCTTAAAATGTCTGCTTGTGAATTTGTGTGGCTACTGTCCTGCAATGAAGAGTATACACTTATTTCACATTAACCCTTTTACAGATCATCTCCATAATATGCCATGGACACTGTGCACAGCCAAGTTGCCAGCAGTAATCACAGCGTAAACCAGTGCCATTGTCTTTCAATCATGCTGTTGTGGTGCAAGCTTTAGCATGAACCATGAGCGTTTCACAATACCACACAGTTAGTAGTTGTTGGGACCACAGTGTCAGTGTTTCTGATTCTTGCAACACAGCCTAAATGTATATCTGTGTAGCAAAGATAAGATAAATTATCAGAATTATTCTACAGTACTTAGTCTCTCTCTCTGGTACTGTCAAATTAGAACATGGTGGTATGTTTCATTCATCCTTTATATGCATATCAGGGCAATTACCCCTATCTGAATACTGGTTAGTGATAAGGTTAGAGTAGAGATTGGGTTTAGGGTTAGGTTTAGCAGGGCTCGAGACTAACGGTGGCCCGGTGGCCCGGTGGCCCGGTGGCCCGGTGGCCCAGTGGCCCGGGGCCACCAAAAACGCACGTCGGGCCACCAAAATTTCAGAAATGAACAATTTGGCGGCCTGATCAGGCCACCAAAAAAGGGCAGATGTTGCCTTTGGGCCACCAAAAATAAAAGTTAGTGTGGAGCCCTGGGGTTAGGGTTAGGGTTTGAGTTAGGGTTAGGTTTAGGTTTAGGTTCAGGATTTAGGATTAGGGTTAGGGGAAGGGGAAGGGTCTGGGGTAATTGTCCAGGGGGTACCTGCCCTGGACCCTTTGATATATGTCTTATTTTCGCAGTTTCTGGCATTTCATGTTTTGCTGCAAACAAGGGTCACCCTTAGTTTTTGCCCTTTCAACAGGCAATACAGAAAAACCCTGTAGGACACTTTTTTTCCTGGTATGCATAAGTCAAGGGAAACAGATATTTTACTATAGATACATGTACTTGTGGCTATTACAGTAGAAACATTGGCTCTATCTCCGTGCTATGATAATTTACTTGTTTGATTTTTAGCATCACAGAATTCGACTGGACAAGGCAGACAATATTTTACAACAGGAGGTTTTGATTCAACATGCCTCTTGAGGGACATTTAGGTTCTACCAAGTCAGTGGGAAGAGAAAAACAAGATGATCAGAGACAACTAGATGTTTTTGCCTGATGCGCCTTTGAAGAGATGTGTTGGTTGTGGCAGGGCTGTCCAAAGACAAGATGAGAGAATATTGTACAACAGGAGTCTTTGACCTAATGTGCCTTTTGAGAGGCTTGGCGAGTTTTAACAGGATGGTTTGAAAGAAACAAATTGGAGGCATCGTGATGCGACGCAGCAAGGCATGACAGGCGCCTGGAGAATTTGTTCGATTGTGTGAGGTTAGACCGGGCATCTCCTCCCTGGGGAGGAGTTGGGGAGACAGCGTCAGAACGTTGAATGTTTATGTGCGCCCCGTCAGCAAGCAGCGACCTTTGCTTTCTCCACAACCCTTGACTGTCTCTGGTTCATATGATCTGTATATATGTTTGTGTGGCACATGTGTTTGTTTTTCTGTCTGTCTGTCTGTCTCTCTTCCTTTCTATATTTATACATCTTTATCTATTATCATCTGAAACTCTTAACATATCTATTTCATTTTTATCTATCCATCTAGCTATATCTCTATTTTGAGGTCACTGTAGGGCTCTTTTTCTATTTACCAGTATTATTCTCTGTGTTTATCTCTTTCTAACTCTCAGTATTTACCCATCGAGCAAGTTCTCTCTCTCTCTCTCTCTCTTCCCTGAAGTTGTATTTGTTTCTCTCACTCTAGCTCTCTGTTTACTGACCTGTTGATTCGTAAACTCTCATAAACGCTCTTTCTCTCACACGCTTGTTGTGTCACGCGATGATAGTACTTGACATTGAGATGAAACATCGTGCTCATGGATGACAGTGTATTTTGTTATGTTGTTTTCTTTGGGCAAAATTATCTTCGTTTGTGCTGGTTTGCTGGTTTCCTCGTTCTTGTCTCCTATAGCTACTCAGCCATACTTCACCTATTGGATGGACTTATGACGAAACTTCTAATTAAACAGTCAAACAGACAGTAGGGGTGGATTCAGGAATTCCGTGAAGAGGGGACGCCTTTACAAAATTAAAGGGGGGCGCACGCACCCCTCCCCATTTTTTCTTTTTATTTCTTTTGTTTCAACAAAAAATAAAGGGGGGTGCACGCCTGGTTGCTTCCCCCCTGGATCCGCCACTGGACAGGAATATATATCTAAGTGAAGCTTCACACAGGGAAGTGCAGTCATTTTGGACGTAATGAACTGTGCTATATACATTTCTTCTGAAATTAATGAAAGAAAACATCTTCAGTGACTCTTTAACCTTTTCTTATTTCTTTATCTTGCAGACGGAGTTGTCTCAGGCTCTGACTTCCCTTTCGGAGAAAGCCAAATGTGCCAAGGATTTCCTGGTTAACCTGAAGAACACAATAGATCATGTCCAGGTAAGGAAACATTGCTGATAACCAGCTATGCTCGTTATCACTAACCATGCTAGTACCTAACTGTACTGGTAACTAACCATGCTGGTAACTATCCATGCTGGTAACTATCCATGCTGGTACAACTATCCGTACTAGCTATGAACCATGCTGGTAACTAGCCATTGTGGTTACTTACCATGTTGGCAACCAACTGTGGTGGTAACTGTGTGGGTAACTAACCATGCTGGTGACTAACCATGCTGGAAACTAAACATGCAGGCAACTAATCATTCAAGAAATACCAATAGAAGTTCTTAAATTCTCCCATTTCATTTCAGTGTTTGATAACTTGTACAGCAAAATTCAAGTCACTGCCAGCTATATATCATGTGGTGTTCCATGTTGTTTAGAATGCTTTCTGTCCTTTATTCTCTCAGCTTTTGTAAGAAGGAATGTACTTCAAAGTTGACATATTCTGTTTAAATCAATATCATATATTTTCTTGTGGGGATAACCATGTTAGTGAGTGAAGTGCTTGATAATAGAATGATGTAGATCCATGTGATACGGTTGTCATCATTTCACCTAGAGTGTATTTGAATTCAGAGTTATTTCAGAGACTTAATGGAATGATGCATTAATAAGAATTGTTTGGTGCAAACATCACCTTGCTTTCTGTATGGTTAAACTTAAAACCAAAAAACATGAAGGTGTCTATTCTTTGAAACATCAGCACTATTGCATGAACTTTTGTCTTAGATTGATATTGGCTGTGCATTGTATTGTTTGTTCTCAGGTAGTGGTGATGCAAGTGATTAAGGTCTTTTCAGCTCGATAACTCAGTTGCCATCGAGAGTGTGCATGTTATAATTTATTGAAGAGATCAATTTGTCAAGACTGTGGTGAATATGAAAAAGTCACGTCTCTAAGGACTAATATTTGATGAGATTTCCTTCTGTGTGTGTCTTTGTGTGTGTTTGTATACACCAGGAAAGCAGTGTGGATTTTGAAGCCAGTTTGGTGGCAAAGTTTGATGAACTCATCAACGTGGTGCAGAAACGCAAAGAGCAGCTCATCCTGCAGGTAAGATGCTGAAAGAACCAGATATATCAACTTAATTTCCTCTCCCTCTGTCCTCAAAATTTCATTAGTATTCCCCTTTTCTGTTTGCAACAAGTATTTTCATTCAATTGTTTAGCTTTTTACATTACATTTTCAAACAGAGCTTTGTGTGCAGTACTCTGAAGCAGTCTATGTTTTTTGCATGTCCCTTGAGAAGTTGATACATGGATTATAATATGAGTCTGTGTTTCCATTGCTAGACATCTTCTGAAATAATTGTGATAAGTTACAAAGTCATGTTTGAAAAGTCAAACATGAAAGTTTCATGTAAATTGTCTCTTTGTGAATAAGACTGTACTGCATTTTGATCAAATTGTACAACTTTTACATGAAATTTTAAATAGCTTTTTGTGCAGTGCTCTGACGTAGTCTGCAGTTCTTGCCAATCCTTTGAGAAAGTGATAGCTCAAATTATAAAAGTCCTTTTTTTTCCAGTACTGCTCTTCATATGAAGTAAATTTACTGATGCCAAATGGTTCATCAGCAGTCGAGCGCACAGGATAGCTTCACAAACCAACAAACTCCTCATCAGATGTCAATCAAGTCAACAATATCTGTGGATGTTTGAAATTATCCTACTTACTAGCCTTGTTAGCACCGGTTGACAATACTCAACTGGTGAGACTACTGCCTCAAGAATGCATAGATTGACGACATCATGTTTTCTATTTCTATTAGCTTGCACTGCAAGTCACATGTGTGAGTGTGTGCACTGGGAGCGTGAAATCACTTTAGCGCGACAAGATTGTGACCGGCAAATGACGGCAAAATTGCGGCGGGATTAGGGTGGTAGGAACCCAGTGAATCATGCCCATTGCGGCAGAAAATTGCACCGCTTGCTCCAACGTTGCGAGATGAGTCAGAATGCCCCGTTTAATCACCCAATCAGTGCAGCCAAGCAAGCAACAAACCAAGCAAGGCAGCAAGCGATGGTAGTATATAGCGATGGTGGTTGAGGGCCATTTAGCCAAGAAAACAGCACAACCATGTGTGCTTATTAGGTGATCCGAGTATCCTCTCGGATCACCTTCTGTATCTGTATGGATTCTTTGTTCTTCTTCTTCTTCTTCTTTCTTTATTTCTGGACAAAAGTTGTGTATCTACGTACTCAAAAAGTACTCAGAGTATCAACTTCAAACTCATACCATATATGTATCATGTCCCAAAGACGACAAATCTAATGTATCATTGTGATTGGTCGATCGTGATGTCACTATGACGTCATTATATGAAAACACATTCTCAATCATATCTCATTAATGGAATAGAGTTTTTCAATGAAATTTACGTCACATATATTTCAACTAATGCGCATTCTACTCATGTTCTCAAAATTCACATTTTCTCTTGAAACGTGCGCGTACGTGCGCGTTGAAATATTTGTATACTCAAATCGAGCTCAATTTTTTTTTTGCACACGTTTCAGACCATTTGGAGCATTTTTTGAAAAATTGAAAAAATTGGACGGACGCGTACGCGCGCGCGCATATACGCACGTACAGCTCATATGCAATAGAAATTTCCACTTTTTTTACACAGATCAGATGCCTGAAATGTCAAGGAATATTTCTACCAAGTTTCAAGTCAATCTGACTCTAAATGACGTCATACGGGCCCGTCAAAGTTGAAATTCCGCGCGCGCGTCAATGGCGATATACAGTGCAACAATGCCAAAAAACCGCCAATTTTAAATCCGAATTTGCTCGCCAGGATGGACGATGACCCCCCATTTTCTTGACATATTTTCAAAGCTGATGAGTTGTACATGTCATTCCATGGGTTGACGATGCTGAAAAAATGATCAAAAGATATCAAATTTCTTAATAAAGTAAAAAAAGTAAAATTTCAAAATGACGTCATCAAATTTCAAGTTTACTCGAGCGTATCTCACTTATCCTTGGTCAATTTTCACCCAGATTTCAGTATGTTGTAGCTTATTAAATGATCTTTCATTAATATAATTACAACATTTTGATTGGAAGACGGCATCACCTCGTAAAAATGGATTGAAAATAATATTGTCAAATTTGACCAGTTTACGTGTTATCTCTATGGGAGAGCAGTTTTTCTGGCAGTGAAAATTGACATGACTCTCTTTTTCGAGCACTAGCTCACTTATGCTTCGGTGAATTTCTCCCAGATTTTAGTATGTTGTAGCTGAGACTTTGGGCTATCGTGATTGTGCCCTCTATTTTTTCATACGATGTCGGCATTACGTCGAAAAACTTGCTGGAAAATGGCACGAGGCTTCGATGCAGCGTCATTTTGCTTAATACACAGGGCCTATGGAGAATGAAATAGGTCATTGCGTAGCGCATCCGACTCGTAATCCTAAGGTCCCTGGTTCGAGGCTCAGCCCTGCCAATATTTTTTTTAAATTTTTTTAACACTTTTTTTCTTCTTTTTCTTTAGTTAATCTTAATCTCCCTTTCCTTACTTTATCTTTTTCTGATTTTTTTATGCTTCTCCTTCAAATTTCTATAAAATAACATAATTTTTTCTTTATTTTTCTTTCTTTCTACTACTTTCTGTGCAATAGATGAACAACAACAATGGCTATCAATCCCATATTTTGCACATGTTTAGTACATGTCACGTACATTATTTCATAAAATAACAACTACTTGATCGGACACCATCTTGGGTATGTAAATTAGGGTCAAAGGTCATAAATGTTTCATCCTGTATCTTGGTGAATACATGTCCTATCTTTCCCATATTTTGCACACGCAAAGACCATGTTACAAGAATCATTTCACGAAATAATCACTTTTTGCTTTGACGCCATCTTGGGTGTGCAAAGTGAGGTCAAAGGTCAAGTATACTTCATTCTGTATTTCCGTTCGTGTATACGGAATTCGGTACCAAAGATGGCAGGTCTCACTCCCTTTTCTAAATGAGAATCCAAACATCACACGGCCAATGTCCCGTCAACACAGATAAAACCTGTATGGTCATGAATATTTGGATCAGGACTCAAATCATTGATTTTCAAAGAGATCGGATCACCTAATTTGTCAGTGTTGACAAATTCCGGTTCTAGTTTTGTTACTGTTTCCTTTAATTCCTCATTGAGGTAATTTTTACTCTCAACTCCGCAGTATCTTAACGTTTTTGTGGTGATGTATCAAAGTTCATTTTACTGATTTGATAATCTTGTAATGACTTGGGAATTGCCAAATGAATGTCATTCACATTCTATCCCATGTAAACATATTGATGATGATTATCAACATGATATTGGTGGTTCATTTTTTAACCAGGTACTTTGTATTTGGTATCATTTACATGAAGTAATCATTGGCCCATTCATAATACATTTACTCATAAAAGCCATGTAGGCAAAAAGAATGGAAAATGTGTCCATGAAAATATATATATATTTTAAAATGATTATCTCTGTCATTGCACAGAAAGTTATAAATGTTATTATGTGGTAGCAGACAGAGTTGTAGTCATTTGACTGTATTGAAGATTGAAGTTGATGTAAAAGGAAGATAAAAGTGGTAATTTTGTTCCTCGTGTGATTAACATCCAGAATGATATCAATGTCAGTATCATATCTGTACAGATATTGAAGAGAAACAAAAGAAATGAATGTTAATATTCAACATGATAGGGTCATGCATTTCTCAGTCCTTGCACTGAAAATAACTTCTTTGTTGATTTCCTGAGGTTATTGACCATTGTTGACATAGATTTTGCTTGTCATTGAGAAGTAGATTTGAAAGCCTCTTTAGAAATCAGATTAGATGATGGCAGTCTGTTCTTTAATACTAAATAGAGGAAATTCGATGAATTCATAATACTCAAAATAAATCGGCACAGCTGTAAAGATGATAAAAGATAACACAAATGCTGTCACAACTGAGTGGCCCCTACTCTAAGCAGAATGTAAGCCATCGCATAAAGTACAAAGGCAATTGAGTGAAAATGACAGTTATTTTGTTCTGAAGTGGATAACTGAGGTGCATCAAAAATCATAACAAGATATGCCCCATCCAATGAAGGTACAGTGCTTCTCAAGCATCTCAAATAACATCAATAAAATGACCATCAATGCAACGTAATCAATCCAATCTGTGAAGTTATTTTTGAAAGCATTAGAGCTCATACAGTCTTCATTACTTTGCATCATTCCACTCTTTTCGTTAATGTCGAAAGATATTACCCAGGGTACTCGATGCGGCTCTTTACCAAATTGGAATTAAGTGTGGGGGTGGAGTCCTCCCGCTACAATTTTCCAATCAGGCTTGTCAGGTTTATTGGGATTCTGCATGTGCACTAATAGTTTGAGACACAACAAAGAACCGTCTGTATTTTATATGGTCTTGCCGCTTAAATTGGCAAAGTCAAAACTGGGCTAAACATGGCTTTCTAAGAATGTAGTGACTTAAAAACAAACCAATTACAATGTGTATTATTTGTGTGTGCATGTGTGTGTGTCTTTCTGTCTTCCAAAGATAGCCTCATAAACCTGGCAGACGAACGAAATTTCTACAAGAAAGTAAAAATGGTGCATGCTCATTTTGATGGGGTGTATTTGTGCATTTGTGCATTGTGCATTTGTGCATTTGTGCATAACTGATTTTCATGAAGTAAAGTGAGACATTTGTATGGTTCATGATGTGATTGTAGTTCAAATTTATGCTAGGATTCCTGAAATTCCTGAATTCCTGAAAGAACTATAAATCATAAACCATGAGTAGTTTATGTTATTCATTTGTAATGATTCAACAGACTCAAGCCTGAGAGTACTGATTAGGTAAAGTTTAAGAATTTTTATTCTTCAAGCACATATTCAAGTATGGAGTGTATTCATTTCTGCACTAGTGTATTAAAAAGGCTTGGCAAATCTAGCCCAGTTTAGCTCATCTTTTTTTTTTTCATGCTGGAAGTACTGACCAAATTTTGCTGGCGAGACTTTTCCTACATGCAAAACATTGTGAAAAAGAAGATGAGATGGTAGCTTATGTGCTATCACTCAAATGAACTTGCCAAAGAGTGTGATAGCTTAATACAAACTTGTCTACAATACTTCAAGAAATATTGTTGTGCAAGTCTGATATTTGCATCCTCACCACATTAAAAGTGTGTGGATACCTGAGTGAACAAATCCATTTTTTTTTTCATCTTGGATAAGCCAACACTCACTAGATATTTGGTACTTTGGATTTTTTTTTTTTTCTGAGATTTGAAAGTAGCACTAATATGCTTGCTCCTGGCTACCAGAAATCAGCCCCCCCAAAAATGAATAAATGAAGGTATTCTAACTGAAATCCTCATTAACTAATTCTTAGAATTGTCATTGTCCCAAGTGCTAACTCTCATGGAATTCAAATTTGCCAGTGCAGGGTAGCAAAAATACTAAACATACCACACTGATGCAATTGGTAGTACTTATATCAATTTGTTGTGGAGAGAGAGAGGGAGAGAAGGATAGAAAGGGGAAATACGAATGTTTGGTCTTATATATCGTGCAAGCACTTTTCTGCACCTCATCTTGACAAATGTCTGTTGCCGCAGCCTGGCTCCACGTGGTATGAATTAATTATACGCCGTCCAAGGCTGGTGTCTGGGCACGGGGTCTCTCACTCTGCGACATGTGACCGCCTCGTCTTCGTTTAAAGGGATCGTATAGTTTTGGTTTAGACCTAACTTCAGGTTTCTGTTTTTAGGTTAGATAATGTGAAACATCTTATAGAATATGAAAGAGTATGTAATTTTAAGAGGAATTCAAAGTTTATTTGATGAGAATCGGTTTTGAAATGGCTGAGATAACCAAAAAGAGTGATCCTAGTAAAAGGTGGGACCCACCTTTTATTACGATTGCTTTGTTTTACTTTGTTTTTTGGATGTTTCAGCCATTCCAAAACCAATTTCCATCAGATAAACTTTGAAGTCTTCTTATGGTATGATCTGTATTATTTCATAAGTGGTTTATTGGTGTCTCGCAAAAAGTTAAAAGCTCAATCCTAGTCTCCGCCATTACTAACCCATCCCTTGAAGTTTCAGTCGCGTTAAGACTCTTCTGCCGATCCATTCTCTGATTGCAATGTGCTGACACGGGCAGAGCATCATATTGGAAAAAAGGGATGTACATTTTGAAGTCTTTGAGAGCAGATGGTGCCATGAGCATGCTTTTATCACATACGAATGTACCAGAGAATCACTTGAAATTGATTACACATGAAAAGCACACAAAAGGGTAATTTCCAGAAGGGCCCCCGATGCCCCATCCTTCTCCCGATTATTAATGTGAGTCGTCATCACTGCTTTTGTTTTTGTTGTTTTGTTTTGTTTTTTTTAACAGATAGGTTTATGACTGTCATTGCATTGACAGCCTGTCCATAGTGCCACAAACTGCTGTACAAATTATTACAAAGTTTCCTCACATATTTTTAAATGGTAGTGCAATTAAAAAAAGTTACCCAAGGGTGTGTTTAGACTATTTCGCAAGTGCTTAAATATGCAATTGTGGTGTACAGTACTAAACGGAGAAATGTATGTGGGCATGTGCATTCATGTCGGGATCAGAGTTAATATTTTTGTCTATCTTTTATATTTGTGAATAGCACCTGACTCATGAAATTCATGAAAGATAAAGGCCTTGCAAAATATTTGGTGCATACAGTATATCATTTCTGTGTGTATCTCTCTCTCTTTCTGTCTCTCTCTCTCTCTGTGCCCGTCTCTCTCTTTCACACTCTCTAGACGCAGACTCCTAATTATACTTGAAAGTTAGTGAGGGGTTTTGAATATCTCCTTTCCTTTGCATTTGTCACAATCTGCATTGCAATATTTGAAAAAATGGTCCATCTTCAAATTTTTTTCTAACCCTTGTAATAATACTGTAAAACATGATATATTCGCAGCATGAAATTTTCGCGAATTGGAGCCGACGGCCTTTTTCGTGACAAAAATTTTATGTGAATTGCAACTGGCATTCAATGCATATAGTGTTGACAAGAACTTTCGCGTGCATTTTAATTTCGCGAATCTTGGCGCTCACGAAATTTGCGAAATTAAAATGCACGCGAACATTCCTCGTTTTACAGTATACCTTGTGCTGTGTGTGTGTGTTTGTGTGTATGTGAACTGCATGTAAAAAAGAAATCAATCCCTTGAGTCCCATGATGCAACTTACCACACTCGGACAAATGAGTGTGTTTGGGGTCATGCCCTGGTCATTGTCTAGGGACCACAGTTTTTGGAGATTTAAAGTGCTGCATGTGTGGACAGATGAGTTTTTGACCATGTTTGAATTGATTTTTGCATCAAGATCCAACAACTGAAAAGTTGTATGTGTGTGAATGAGGCTAGTCATTCAAGTGTATAGAAAGCAGAACGTTGTTTGTTCACTGAAGGAGTGTCTCTTGACAATCTTAGAGTGAACAGTCTCTGGAATGTGACTCACATAAAAATACAAGTACACTGATGACATTTCAAAATGCATGGATACTTTTCTCTTAAAGTTTTTGTGTCCCAAACTGAGTGTTTCCTTTAATTGTGAAGGTACTGTAAAAGTAGATATTTTCGCGCGACTAATTTTTCGCGCTTGGCCGGGTCAGAAGAGTTTGGCGTGTTTTTAATTCGGCGGAATCAAGACATCACGCACAGGAACATATGGCAAGCAAAAATATTCGCGGGCTTTTATTTTCGCGCTAGTTTCTGGTTGCGCGAAATGCGCGAAAATTTCAACACCGCGAAAATTTCCACTTTTACAGTATACATTTAAATATGTGGCTTTCAGTTCCATGTTGATCAATGCTTACATATACTGTGCGATTCTACTCAACCAAAATAGTTCATTGCTATCCAGGAGAGTGCAGTAGAGATTATTGATTACAATATTTCATGCTTCTTTTACAGTGCAAACAGTCCCACCACTAATTAATGTGATGGCCTAATTGGTAGGAGACTTCAGGTAAAGCCAACCATAGCAGTGTGGTTGTCACAGTCCACCAGTCAGACTGGACTAATGATTTACTGGACACAAGAATGCTCGTAATTGGCACTGACCCACCAGTTATGCGTACAGCCAGAATTTTCTTGGCATAGCTGCGCATATTACAACTGAACAATAATCTCTGTCTTACTCGTACAATGTCTCAGTATGCTATTGAAAGTGATTTTGTTGAAGTTGACCTTTCTATCTATGGAGTTGCATCAATCGATAAATATTTTTAACTTTCTGTCATGCCTCAGAATAGCAAAAACATTCTATAAATTACGAGTGTTTCTGTGCTAAACATGAGGCTAAAGCTATTATCTGATCACCATGGCAGTTTCATGTGTGAGCACAAACCATGCTCAGCATGTTCTCTCCTCAAGGGAATATGCAAAATGTAGAGAGCATTCTGAGAGTATACTTCTATTTCTCCTCTCAGATTGTAAAGCAAAACAAAGGTCTTAAAGGGATGGTACAGTATTGGTGGAGATGAGAATTGGGCTTTTAACTTTTTGCGAGATATCAAGAAAACACTTAAGATATAATACAGAGCATACCATTTTAAGAGGAATTCAAAGTTTATTTGATGAAAATCTGGTTGGGAATGACTGAAACATCCAAAAACAAAGTAAAACAAAGCAAATGTAATCGCTATTTTTTGATATCTCAGCCATTTCAAAACCAACTTTCATCAAATGAACGTTGAATTCCTCATATAGTTACATGCTCTTTCATATTTCATAAGAGGTTTCTCATTATCTCACTCAAAAATGTTAGAAACCTTAAATTAGGTCTCAACCAAAACTATACGATCCCTTTAAGATATTGTCTGTCTCTCTTTTTTGCTCACTTCCTTATGTCATGGCCCTCCAGTCTTTTCACTTTTCAGTCATTATTTCTTTGTATAGTTAAGGGTCTTTCAGTCTCATCACGTTTCAGTTTTCCTTCATATTTTTCACCAACTTTCGGCTCCTTTGACTCAACTGTAGCCACTTTCATCCTCTCATTCCATTTCCCCTTGTCTCCCTGCTCCTTTAGCAGTCGCTTAGAACTTCTTTTTTTGTCTTTTCTGATTCACTTTCAATGAAATCTGTATCTTCTCCGCTCCAGAGTTTTTCATATTATTTCTCATTTTCCCTTTGCACTTGTCAGTATGATGCAGATGCGGTAATGGAGGATTAATTAGACGGGAAGGACTGAGTCATAATTCCCATGCTCAAAAAAGAAAAGACTACCCCAAGGAATGCCGACAAGCCATAAATAATGACGGTGAAAATCCCCCGTGCTCATCTCTGCCCTGTTTCCCAGTTGAGCCATCCCGATCCAAATCACAGTAATTGCACAGACTGCACTTGTAAGGCGAGCTGGGTCGTCGAGCTCTGAGAAAGGCATACTATTTGTACAGGCAGATGAGCAATAAGCGGGCAACACCGGAAACCATGATTTGATATTCTAGAGACATCAGTCTCCTCCAGACCTGGAAGGGGAACATTTATAGGCAGCTCTTACTCAGATCTGATAACCTAGCCTTTAGAGGTTGATTTGATTGTAGGAACCCTGTCTCGGAACCTGATGGATTTGGGATTCTGTAAAGGGTCTTTCTGAAGGTTCCTTTGTCATCATTTTTGCATGAATTTACTGCAGATTTTTATCCAGTTTGGCTGTAACAATTTGAAGTATATTCTGAATGATGTATCAGAAAAAGTGACTACGTACTATTTATTTGAGCAGGTTGATGAGGAATAATAGAGTGGTCTCATATGTTCCGAGCACTCTGTAAGAATAATGTGATTTTGACACAAATCAATGCTAGTGTACAGTAGTTTGCCTCAAAATGTAGGCAATTGATTATCACAGATGTTAACATTCAAATGCTTTTGTCAAATAACTTGTATTTCAGTGGTCTAATTTACTGAGTCAATTTTGCTGTCATCCCTATACCTTTGAGATCTATTCAGAGTTGATTTGTCTACCTTTTCCTGTTTTTATCACCATATAGTTCCATTACTTAATATTTAGTCTATTTCTCTTTGATAGAATAACCTGTGTATAGCCTGTGTAATAGTGTATCTCTCTTACTTTTTATTGTCATTCAGATCAATATTTGCAATTTTTATAGGTGATGATACAGTATTATCTTTTGCATTTCTTCCAATGCCTACTTTTTGTATATACATTTGTATCTGTTTTATCTCTCATATAAATAGATACTTTTCCTGGCATCTCACTGAAATTGGCTGTAGCAAAACATTGCCCCATTATCTGTCAACAGAATTCATCTTGGTGTTTATAGCGAGTTCAAGTTCTCCACTTGGCATCATCCCATCCAGTGGGCTCATTACTGTCCAGATAAGACCAATCATATCTCAGTGACATCCGGGAGGATGTCCATCGATGGGACGGGGAGAGTGGGACCGGTCTGTCATCAGCTCGTGATCCCCGAGATGCAGCGCTAGGCTTGCCAGTCGTGAGATGACATGCAAGCGAATCAAATCAAGCGATATTAGGAGGAGGTAGGATGGGGTGGGAAGGTTGGTTGGTTGGTAGGTTTGAGGAGGGAGGAGGGAAACTATCTGTGTTTCAGCGGAGACATGGAAACGGGTATCTGCTTTTTAACAAAATACAGCACTGCATGGGTGGAAAACGCTGGTTTGGTATCAGAAAAGTAAGCTAAGTTCATTGGGCCAGAGTGCCAACTTTTCTTATTTCAGTCAGATCAAAAGACATCTCTGTTTGGCTAGTCTCAACAGTTCTTGTAAACAAATGCCTTAATAGCAGGTAAGACTATACCAACAAATGTGTGTCCAAAGTATGTGTCACTGGTATGATTCAGGAGTGGTGGTTGCTGTTGCCATGGCAACATCATTCCACATCATCACCCAATTGTTTGGGCATCCCTTGCATCATGTCTCACCTGGCTTCAAAAGAAAAACAGAAAGAAAGAGAAGGTAATTTAAAGTCTTTGTACAATCAGGAGAAATGGGACGTGCTATGTAGTTTTGTGTGTATCGTTTGTGGCACAGTAATCACCAAGACATCAATCAGTCTGGATGTGAGTAGCGCACACTCCATCGCCCAGGCAGGCCGGCATCAATAAATGATGCTCTCCCGAATACCGGCCTTGATGACTTGATGCTGACTCATGGAGGGGAGGTTGTGAAAACTCGAGAGATGATGAAACACGCTGTCTTACCTGAGGCGAACAGAACGTTACCAGCTGGTGTCCTTGTTCATTGGACAATGATCTTATCCAAGCACTTTCTATTGCGACTTGTGGGCGAGAACACAGAATAGAAATTCATGGCATGATGCAGCCATCATGAATCTCACTTGTGCAACATTGTGGCATTCATGTTGGTCCATCTTCAAGGGACCATCTAGACTTGGCACATGGTGTGGCTTTTACAAAGAGATCACATGGATACAAATTGCATGATGGGAAAATGGAAGCAGGTGTGTTGAATGCAATGTCATAGCTGGATGACTAATCCCCAAAAAGAGCAACAATTAAAATAATTAAAAAACATGACACACAAATGAAGTAGACTACCTTTCTTACAGCTACTTTGTATCACCAGGGCAATAACCCCTTGCAAAATTGATATTTTTGGAGACTTTAGAGCAAACATTTCCTTCTGATGGAAACTTTTGTAAGATATTCCTTGATTTGCCTATTAAATGATTTGAGTGCAGCTCTACTTCTGTATTATCAGGTAAGCTATGAAAAGTGTATAATTAGTTTGTAGTCTTAACTCCTTCCTGGCTTATCATTATTCAAATTTAATGGATCAAGCCCTAGAAGCATATTCTTACGATGAAATTAAAAAGGGTTTCATGAATGCAAATTATGCATTCGAGACAGCTGCTCAGCTACTCAAGTGTGACTGTGCATGATGCACGTAAAGATGAACATTCCTACTTTGGCACCATCACATATGAATGGTGTCATCACTGTAACCCATCTAAGGAAATGCATCCAGATGAGCTCATAAAATGGTTCATTGATTGTCTTCATTTCAGCCAGACACAAGTGTGAAACATCAGTCACTCCAGAAAAAAATGTGAGGCAAAGAAGAAAAAAAAAATGTGATGATCCGTCATTTCCACTTTGATTCACCTCAGATCTTCGGGTGCGACGAACCCAATGATAATTGGTGCTGATGTCCCGCGAAAATGCTACAGAAAGCCGTCACATGTTTCTGTGATCTTGGGCATGTGTGGATGCGAGATTCGTGTAATCTGATTATTCTACCTGGTCTGGGGCACTGAGCCTCGTGTGGTGATGGCGGGGCAAATACTCCTGACAGATTGGATGCGTTGGATGATGTTGTAGCAGACCATGGGGGATTGCGCTGATTGAAAGGCCATATTGATGCTGGGCATTCCTGGATGCACCAGTAGAAATCTTTTATGCACCCACTGAAATGTATTTGTGGGGGCTTCTTTATCAGTTGGTGTCCAGTGTGCTTTTTAGAAAAGCAGCATGTACTCAGTCATTTTTCTGTCCTTCAGCTCTGTTAATGGCTTTAGTGTGTCATTTATTTCTGCAAGGAAGGTGAAAACTTTTCCCAATTGCACCATGATTTTATACTCATGGCAATATAATAAAGCAATAAGGCCATTTAGGATACTGTAGAAAAAAATCTGTAATACTCAACTTCGGAACATTTAAGTTCTGCAGTTGCCAACTCCAATTCATGTTTATGCAATGGCTTGATACCCAACACAAATGAATGACTATGATACCTAATCAATATTTGAAATTATACTTCGTAATTCCGCCAGGGATTACGTTGACAAGAGAGACCCGCTAGCAGAGGTAGTCATTTTATGAAACATCCAAATGTAAAATGCCCAACACACTAACTCTGAAAAACCACAGACACACGCACTCCAATACACACATTCACACACTTGCTAAATGCCACATATAGCAAGGGAAACACAGATTTTGCGACCGGCATAGAAACATGGGTTTAATTTGGTCTCGGCTTTTAAATAGAAGCTTTCTATTCTGATGATCATGATAAAAAGCACTCAAACCCCCCCCCCCCCAAAAAAAAAAAAAAACCAACAAAAAAACGAACAAACAAACAAACAAGCAAACAAAACAAAACTCAAACTCATGGATCATATGTTGTCAATGTGTAATTCAAAGACACCACGGGGCATCTCATCAAGCAATTTGTGGAAAAGTGTTTGATGTAACACCCCTTATCATCACTTGTCACCTTTTAGCTGTAGCCAGTCTCACACCCTGCTGATGACCATTAGCTTGACCACTCAGCATGATGTGTATTAACAGCCCATCCATTACGGTCAGTGTCGTCCGGAGAGTGCCCTTCCCGTCCTATCTTGCCTTTAGTCAAGGCCCTTGCGCTGCCCAACTCTGCCAAGCTTGTTTTGTTTGCCTCCATTCACTCATCACCATACAGAGAGAGGGTCTTGGCGAAAGACTACTTCCTCTCTGGCTGGATACCAAAACTTCTGGCATATTTGTTTCAGCTGTATGCTTCAGAGGCAGAAATTCTTTCTCAAAACAAATTATCACATACCTTTTTTTAAACAGAAATGAGTCTTTTATGCTACAGGAGAAGATAGCATTCATATAGATTGTTATTGTGATATTGATGCTCATATACGTACTATGCAGAAATTTTTCGTAACCCTCAGACACTTTTTAGCTTGTAATGCATTTTTATTTTCACTTCTTACCAGGGCCTGCTTCTCACTGCCTCCTTACTGTATAATTTCAATCTCTACATTTCCTACCTACTCCTCCGCTTTCTGTTTCCTATAGATCTTTCTCTTTGTAAGACTCATATATGGATCTTCCCACTCAAATGTGTGGGAGCTTTGTCTTGCCACATCATCTTTCTTCTTATTGCTCCATTACTCCGCCCCCTTAATCCAAGCATGGATTCTTATTTGAGAGGGATGAATATATGTTTGTGGCTTGTTCCATGTTCATGAGGGGGAAAAAAGAGTCCATGTTGATGCTCTTGCACAGCCTTGGAAAAGGGTCAAGTATATTGAACACCTTCTCATTTGAACTTTCGCTGACTTCTTATACAACACAAGCATGTTATAGCTGTGGCTATCATGAGTGTTTATTGAACTGTTCATTGTTTTGATATCTTTATTCTTTTAATGCTTGTTTTCATGAGAAAGCAACATTTTTTCCCCCAAAGAGTATTTCTAATTTGTATCAGTGAAACATACTGTACCATTATTCATGTAAGATAAAGTCAGGCTCCATTTGCTTCTGATGATACAGAATGAAGGCTCCAATCTGGCTTTTGCCAGGATCATGTTTTGATGCAAGATGATCTGACTGCACGGCATGCTTACGGTGTCAGAGATCAGGGTTAAAAGATGAAAAATGTGAACTTAACCTTGAAATGTGATCAGTGTTATGTTTCTTAAAGAGGGAATTCAGATATCATAATTTTTATTGAAAAGTGCACAATACCTTGACCTGTTACTGAGATATAGGTTAAAATGAATATTATAATAAAACCTTGTGGAGGAGCTACAACTGTAGATCAAGTGCTCTTTGATGTCCTAGAAATTTTTGTGTATTATTCTTTCTAGTGTTATGATGTCACAAATAGTTTTTGAGTTCCCATCTATAGAAAGTGGCATGTAAAATCCACTAAAACTGTGAGAATTTATTGATTGGAATAGATCGTCCAGTCTCCCTCAAACTACCACTTCAAAATGTTTCACTAATCTTTATGCATTCTGCATAAATATATGTGTGGGAGACATTCTCCATGATAAATGCATGCATGTACAGTCATTGATGTCACAGTGCATGAATGTCAACAAAATCTTGGTATATGTGAGCATAAGCTGCAATGAGCTTTTACCTTAGAGAAATATAAAGATGCTTTTGACTTGTCACAGTTAACCTCAACAACCTTTCTGGATTTGTCACTGTCAGTTGCTTGTTCAGATGTCTGACAGTCATCGTCTGGCAAATCAAACTTCAGCATTGTTGGGCAATCAACTTGCGATGCCAACCATATCTCACTAGAATCTCGCAAACATGCCAGTCCAATGTGCCTGTGATTTTTATGTGTCTATGTTTCCTTGCTTTCTCAATAGGTTCAGAGAGAAAAGGAGTTCAAGACAAAGATGCTGAAGAACCACATTGGCCAGTGCAGCAGCAAACTGAAGCAAACAACAGGACTGCTGGAGTATAGCATAGAGGTCATGAAGGAAGGGGACCCAGCAGCATTTCTTATGGTAGGGACTAATTAATTTTTTTTTTTTAAACCATTGCTTAGGCAAACTTTCCATCAAGGAAAATTTGTCTTGTCACAACATTTTGTGTCTCGGAAACCAGAATCACAGATTATGGTTGTAGTCACAAAATCAGATGTTATTATTGACAAGTTAATGAGATAAGATTTTGCGCAAAAAAGATACTTTGTGTCATATTGCATTATATACTTTTATACCATGTCAGGTACAAGCAGTCAGACACTGCTCCTGCCATTCCTTTATGAATTGTTATCCTGATTTTATTTCATACCAAACAATGCTTATAGGAAGATCAAAACAGTGTAAAAAAAGGTATATGAGTCGTAGTACTCATCAGTGTTTAGATGAAGCTACCGTACCGTATTCAGGGCTGTACACTGGCACTGGCCCAACGGTCCCTGACCAGTCAAAATCACTGTTGGACCAGTAACTTTTTCAGGAATGGACCAGTAAAACATGGAAAAAACTGAGTACCTACTGGTTCGACAGACACCTCCTGGTTCGACAGACAGGTCGGACCAGTAGAAAAAAATGGGTTAGTGTGCAGCCCTGCTGTATTACAATTTTATGAGAAGGGATCTTCAAGATGTTGGATTCTGAAGCAGCTTGTTCTGGATGCTGGTCTCCATGGGAATCTTCAGACAGGCTGCATGGGTATGCAACAAGGATATTAAATATAAATGCACTTTTGCCTTTATTGTCTATACTTGCTGGTTCTTTCTTATAAGTGTTGATGTAAGTGTGTTTGTTGTTCCTAAGAGAGGTGATGGGGGGGGGGGGGGGTAATTTTTATGTGACCTATCTGATGATGAAACCATTGGCGAGACTGCCTGTCCATGAACTTCCAACTATTGAGGATGTCTAAGATCCAAGATACTTTATTTGGGAATTTTATTTTGCTTTGAGTGATTGGAGTGTTACTCTATCTGAAAAAGGGCCTCATATTCTGAAAGAGTGCCTCATATTCTGGAAGAGTAGATGATACAGTGGGGTGTAAATGTATACTGACAGATATTTTGGGGAATAAGAAAATCTATAAGGACAGTTATTGACGTATGAGAAATGAAGAATGTGTAATATCATATCAGTGTCCTAGCATGCAGACAAAAATCAATTCTTGCTTCTCATTTGCTGGGAAAAAGAAAGAGCTGTTGCAGCTGGCTTGATTTCATGTGGCACTGCTATAATGTATTAGGCTTTTGTATGATTCATGTTGTCTAGACATGGTATGAGGTCAGTTGGAAATGCAGTCCGATTAATTGCTGCTTTTGCCCAGATTACAAAAAGTAGCTGAGTTGTTCATTTCACCTGCTTCCTTCGACTTATTTGCTTGTGTGTGTGTGTGTGTGTGTGTGTTTGTGTGATGCTTTTGCTCATATTGCATAAAGTAGATCTTTCTTGGCAGTTGAACTTGAAAAAAAAAATCACATAGTGTAAATTTCTATTGTCTATTTATCATTACTATTTAGATCAAGACGAGAAGGCATCATAAAATAGCAATGTTATGGGTAAGGTGCATGTGCCTTCTTCTGAGGTACAAAGGGCTTGGGTGTGGGATGGTAATATTAAATTTGATTCCAATAAATTTACTGTCAAAAAAATATTTTGTGCTCATTTATCTAGAAATGTACATGCAGGCCTATAGGCACTCACCCATTATAACCTAAATAAAACTGATATTTTTGTTGCTCTCCCCCCCCCCCCCCCCCCCCCTCTCTCTCTCTCTCTGAACTCTGAAAGAATATGTCAGTGAAAAATGAAGTTAATGTACAGATAATGAGTTTGCTATAAAGAAACACTTGACTGGACAAAAAAAAATGTATGAGTGGCACTACTGTCACCAGGCTGTCAGTGAATGATGTGACCCTTGTTGAAGAGATCTTATAGAGTAATGGAGTGATTTGGTTATATGATGCTTTCATAGATCTGGAAGGTTTTTCAGTGTAGTAACCTTTTCATGGGCGGTGCATGAGGGAACTGTTGATACCACAAGGACAGTAGACAGCCCACTTATCATAATCTGTATGTTAGTGTGAGAAAGTGGTACTCTTCTGTGTCCGTAAATGCGTGTATGAAGATGTGTATGTGTGTCTGAGCTGTTATTAAATGGATAGTTCTAGTGTTACTGAGAAGATACTTTTCATCAACATGAGTATGCAGTCTCCAATCCATATGGATTAATTAAACAGTAAAACATTTTTTTTTTTTTAATGGCAGCATGAGATATACATTGTACTTGCTCTTTTAGTCAGATTTACGTTGTACTTGCACTTTCGGTCACAGCTTGGCTTGTTTTTGGCACAAATCATGGTGCAATTTTTTGGCTGGTTTTTATCTCTTACATCTTATGTAGATTAGTTTATATATTCCAGATGACATGCTTTCATCTGCAAAATTAACTCTCTTCAATGAGAGAGAAAAAAAAACCTCTTTTGCATTCGAATCATTATTGCAAGAAAACGACCTCTGTGGAGGAGATATTGATTGATATGAATAGATTGTTGCAGAAATCTGTTTGAGAAAAAAAAATGAACCAGGAGTTTGGAATGTAGGTGATTTTCTTCTGAAAGGTCATCATTGCTGTGATCAGTATTAATGATGGGAGGTGAGAAGAATACGTAGATGTCACATCCATCTGGCCTGTAGAGTGAGGGTTGTAGACAAGTCCCTGGCACTTTGAAAGGATGGTAGATGAAATTTGTGATCATGTAATGGATTAACAGCAAAGTGAAATGACCAATAGTTGCTGTATATATATAGTGGGCATGTCAACTTCATTTCAACCATTCATACTAAGATGCTAGTAAATACATTTTATTTCTCAGAATTTGCTGGCTATGCATGAAAATGTCCTGACCCTCAATCTTCTAGGTTTTCAGTGGCTTTAAAGAAAATGAAACAAGAATCAAGCAATAATTTCCCCTTAAAGTGATAATGTCCATTAAATTGAAATCAGACAGTTTTGTTAATCAATAAAAAATTGAAATCATCTCTTTAAATATCCTGTAAATGTTTAGAGAGTAATTAATGTAACTTTGACTGCAAGAAACCACCATGTCAAATATTAGTTACTGTCTGCAGTGTGAACTGAATACTACATTTGTATGTGTCATGTACAATCTCTGGTACAGGCCTGTTATAGAGATGTAATTATGCTATATCACAAAAACAGGGGCGTACTATCTTAGAAAGAAATGCAGGGGAGATGAAATTAAGTCAAGCACAGTCTGACATTTTTCACTTTCCCCGTAGAAGTCATAAGTGTATGATATCTTCATCTCCCAAGTTCAAATGCAGTGGAAGGATAAGCCATGTTTTCGTTTGATGGCACGAGAGATACGGAGGCCACGGTAACCGGGGCTGGCGTAAGGCATCTAAGCCACAATTATGAGCGTTGTCACGGAGACTGGTATTAAGGTCCGGATGACTCATCGGCTGAAGACAAAAGGCATCACTCATATTTCCTCCAGTCCTCCTCCATCTCTCTCCTCCTCATCACTACCAATTCTCTCTTCTTCTTCTCCGTCTCCTCCCTACCATTGACCTGCATCACCGTTTCCCTGTAAGACTGGAGGCTGTGGATGGTTAGTCTACACGCAAGGCTGATGTTTTGTTTGCTGGTATAATCAGGCTCTGATGCATAATATAACACTCAAACTCATTAGATCCAAACCTCCCAATTATACTGAATTTTGAGGAAAGAATCTGAATTTTGACAATTCCCAGCTCTTGTTTCAACAGGAGTTTCTTATTTTTCTAGATAATTTTACTACACCCTCCTATGGGAACTGCTCTTTCTTTCCTAGTTTTGAGCCAAATCATCCCTATTTTTCATTCAGTGGTAGAGTGATTTTGTAGGAAGAGTAGAAACTGATGGACAAATGTGGACGTGAAATGAAAGTTGTGAAAATGTAAAGGTCAAGTTCAAAGGTCACTGTACTTGTTATTTCCTTCCTAGGTATCAGAAGCATTGGTCCAGCGAGCCCAGATGTCAGAGGAATCATGGGACAAGGAGCTGCTTCTCCAAGCTCGTGTGGCCCCGGAGTTTGATCTGACACTGGACAGCGCCCCCGCTGTCCAGGCCATAGAGAGGCTCAACTTTAAAGAGATGAAACGTGAGAATTTGACTCTTATTTCCCTGTCCCATCTTACCACAATGTATAAGCTGATTCAGCATTATATACATGTATAGAGTCACCAAAATTTATACCAATGCCCCTTTATAGATTTGTATAGTCAACATGATTTTTCACTTTCAAAGTTGTAACCCCTCCTTTAAGCACACTTATATTTGTCACCAAATATTCATTTAGAGTCACATAGAGCATGCCATAATGTATCCTGTATTCCCCAATTTATGAACTTACCTCATCACAATACATTTGCATTGTCATCAAATTAGGATCAAGCACAAATTTAGGCATCGTTCTGTAAGAGAATGTTTTCATATGAAATTTCCTCACATGGGTATGTTTATGCACTCTACATGTATGTCTGGGTCTGCAATGAATAATGTTTATCATGCACTTACATGTGGTATGCCCAGTTTTGCAACAATCTCAAATTCTAAGTTTGTGGCTTTTTTTTCTTCCTAAGATGTCTTATCACTTGACAGAAATGATTTTAAGATTGTAGAACAAGTTCTCTTTTTGAAATGAGAATGACCCTATATACCCTCAGTGTTAAATGCACATACTACATAGGAGGGTGGAGAGTGGTACTCTCTAAAAAAAATCTAGTGAAAATATTCACTCTTAAAGGAGTGAATACAAAAAAGAGTGAATTTTGAGTGAAATTGGAGTGAATTTTGAGTGAAAATGTTCATTTTCACTAATTTTGGAGTGACCTCATTGATCACTCGAAGATTTTGGAGTGATCCCTGAGGTCACTCTAAAACGAGTGAAAATGAACATTTTCACTCAAAATTCACTCTAATTTCACTCTGAATTCACTCTTCTTTGTATTCACTCCTTTAAGAGTGAATATTTTCACTCGATTTTTTTAGAGAGTAAAGTGTTTGCCAGAATAATGATATCCTCTTAAGTAGAGACAATATCATATTTTTCTGGACAATGAATTATTGCAGGCCACCGGGAAATTTATGCAGCATCCCAGACAATACAGGGATTGACAAAACCTTGGTTCGGGTGTTACTTATTAACCCTTAAACAACCATTGACATTTTACACGAACAGGTTGCTATTGATTAAATAATGACAGATTTTTCGCATCTTGGCCTAAGGCAATGCATCCGGCGTGACTAAAATCAATATGATGCAGACGCTTCAATCACCCAGTAGGTTATCTCAGCTGTGGATTAGACACTTGCAGTGTCTGCAGTTTAGATCATTATGTCAAATCATATTCATTTCAAGAGTTTTAACACGTGCATGTTCTAAATCTTACGAAACCCTAGAATTAATGTCCCTCTTACACCAGTATGTACGGACATGCTGTTATGACTACTCCTTTTCATACCCCCTCCCTTTTCCCCCTAAAGTGATAGCATTCCTGCAAGAGTAACCACTGAAGAATTTTGTGTGTATCAACATAGGTATAAACTTCAAATGCTGACCATGCTCCATGGTTGTTACTTTCAACTCTGTACAGTTTCCCTGGGCAGGGCCTCTATGTTGTAAATATTTAGTCTTCAAGAAGATGGGATGGTGATTAATTTATAGAGGTGAATCAGTGTCAGGCATTACCATGGCAACCAACCTCTACCAGAGGTTGTGGAATGCCAGTTTTAGGACCGCTGTTTAATGGACCGAAGATAAATGCATTTAAGTGCTTGACGTGAAGTTTTCATCAAATTGACAAGTTGCTGTGAAGTTTATCACACAAGTACAGGGAAAGGTTGTTTGGGTCATATCTATTTCAATATTCTTATCAGATGCTACAATGTCCCAAGTTGCCTGATGAAATACATGTAGTGTAATTTTCAGGAAAGTAGATAATAAGTAGATAGTGAAATATATGGAAAGGATGAAATATATGGAGAGGATGAAATATATGGAGAGGTAATTCCATAAGTTTTCTTCATTTAACTTCAGGTACATGATCTGAGGATTGATGAGGCAGAAATATTCAAATATTTTGTGCAAATTAAGTCTTCTATTTTTTTCTCATACTTGTAATATATTCTTTACATTTAAATACATCTGGTATCAATGCAAACACTTTGTATTGATTTATTTCATATTAGTTGCACCACGAGGGTGCATGTATTGCGAGGTCAATTTCTATCCAGCCAAAACAATATGTCTGTGTTCATTACATTCCACCTTATCACCCTAAAAAAGGAGTGGACATGAACAAGGGTAAGAGAGAATGGCCATCCAGCTTCATATTGTGTGTCATATCATTCATATGACTGTATTTCTCCCATTGTGTAGCTGTGATTGGCGAAATAAGTGGAACGAAATCAAATTGTATCAGTCATGCTGTTTGCCCTGAATCCATACTCAGCGATGACGAATGCACACCTCCGCATATATATCGCTTGAATGTTCAGAATATGAAACAGATTTAGACCAAATATGTTGCATGGCTTTATATTGCCAGTTCAAAGGTCAGACTTCCCTTTTCGCAGATGCATACTTGCTGGATTTTCCTGCACCCTAACCCATGCTATTTGTGCTACATCTTTTATCATCATTCAAAGCCATTTTGCTTTGTTCTACATCAGAATGCCCAGTCTTTCCCTCTCTTTGCCCTCCCCCCCCCCCCAAGAAAAAATGCCTGCCAATAGTTTAAAGAAAAAAAAATGTATAATGAATGAATAAGAGAGGGAGAGGGTAGGGAGGGAAAGAACATACCGAATGATACACATGATATGAATTTTACTTTACAGTGGACAAAGAATTAGAAGTACAAGTGAGGAATTAGTTTAATGAGAAATTTTAAACAAGATCCTTCACGGAGCAGACATGATCAAGACAAAATTGAGGCCATTTAATAGAGGGACTCCTGACCTGTGTGAATTGAACACTAGCATTTGATTGACATGCCATTGTGACAAGGCCATCAGAGTGAAGAGCGAAGCAAACAGGAACAGGACACATGTTTGTCACATTGTTATCAGAGGGGTGCAGAAGGGGCCCCCCTACCGAGTGCCACGCCCCTTTCTAAAGGGGAAGAGTGCAGCCACATTAATGTCAGTTCCTCCAGGCTGTCCTCCTTTTCGGATTGGGTTTCATGTCAGCCCCCCTCAGAGAGTGTGCCTCTGTTGCCTCACCTGCCCTTCACCTGTGTGTTCTATATATCTGATTTCTGTGTTTTCACATGTGTGTGTGTGTGTGTGCATGTGTGTGTCAGTCCGTCCTCTGTACTGCTCTGTTTGAAACCAGTGACCTGCAGCCTGTGTGGGGCTTGCAGAGATTTTGAGTTAAACCGACTTTTACTTGTAAAAGCTCAGACAGGTCCCTTGTAAAGGATGAGAAGGCTAGGAGACACCCTGTCAGAACTCACATAGGTGCTTTGTCTTGGAAGAGAAAGCTAGAAACTGACTAAGTCATCGAAATCAGTAAGGCAGGGCTGCCAACTTTCACGCAATCAGCATGAGACTCACACACTTCACCCAACTCTGTCTCAATCTGATAAATGAATTTTTATGCTGAACCTCAAATTGAAAGCAGAAGTGATGTCCCCAAAATTCCTGATATATCAAACATTCAATATGCCCAAGCCCAAAGTATCAAGATTTATGTGTTGACATCATGACCGAAGTATGCACCAGATTGCACCATTCAAAATGGAAAATTGTCAACCTGCAGTGGAAGGATAAACACCCCCTTACATGCATCCTCCCTCCCTCCCCCCCCCCCCCCCCCACCCCATCACTTCACTCCCTCACTGTGTCTTACTCCAAACATTCACTCCAGGCTGGCAGCCTTACTAAAGTGCCTTTGTTTTGACATGAAGGCAATCATGTCAAAAGTCTTTATGGATGCTGTAATAAGGATGAGTAGGGGAGAAGGAAACTTGCTAATGTTCATCAGGTGCCTTGTGTGGGGCAAAATGAGTACAACACAACTTCTTAATCTAGTGAGGATGAGCTGGTTTAGCTGTAACACACATTTCCACAGACACCTTCCCCAGTATAATTGGGACCAGCCTTTAATGGGTGAAAACCACAGAAACTCAAAGACCAGTCAGACATTCAAATCATCCTTGTGTATGGAAGGAATGACGTATAGCAGGCTTTTGCATGCTATAGGAACAAAATCAGACTCTTGTTTTACTTGAGCTAGGGCTGCAGGTTGCTTAGAACATTTAATAGAGTGTAATAGTAAAATGTGTTGTATGTGGATCATGTTTATATCTCATCGTGTTCGATATATACTGTGGCGTTATGCATTTGGTGTTGGTTTTGTTTAGTTCTCTTTGTATTTTTTGATATCAAGCTGTCTGTTTTAATTGCATGTCATCGTTAAATTTGTTTATTGTAATTGTATTGTTAAATGGTGTGTGGTTGTGTGATGCTAAATTAACGAAATACATGCATTTTAATGTACTATTACACAAAGAAAGCATAGTGTGATAGGTCATTAGTTGCAGCTTGATATCTTTACATTACCGGCTTAATTATTTCTGGGCAGTTTCGATTTTTCAAAATAAGCTGTGGCAGTTACAAAAGGCAAGATGGTTAGACACCTCGCCCTATTGCTCTCACGTTATGCACGTGATGAGCACCCTTTACTAGGGTATCTCGTTTGGTATTCAATACGAGCCTGTCACTGGGTATAGTGCTTCTGAGGCGAAAGGAGGACATGCAGTGGTGACTGCCAAGCCCTTAGGCTTCTCGCAACATGTTGCGTACGTGGCCCGTTTCATTACCATTCCTCGGCACGCTCCCCAATTCAAAATATTGATCGAGCCAAAACCTCGAGCATTTATTCAGACTCCAACAATCCCTGCTCTCCCCCATGCAATCTCGCAGTCTTTCGAAAGGGATGGGTACTTGTAACAATCTCTCATCTTGCCTTTAACTTCTTACCCCGCCCCTCACCCTTTTCTCCCTACCCCCCCCCCCCAGCCCATGCATTTTTTAATGCAAACAACAAAAAAGATACACTGCGAGTAATGTGATAAGGTCTCCTTTTCCTTGCTGTCAAATTTTTGCGTGAGCAACTTGTATCGGTGACTAGATGCCTCCAAGATTGGTGAAAGACAACGATGAGACACATCGATCCGTCGCAAGTCGATAGATTTTTCGGTGTCGTCTTTACTGTAGCGCTTTTGCCTTTGCAACAGTGTGTGTTGCTGCCGCCGCGGGGATGCGTGTTTTGCCATCCCAAGGATCGTTCGCATTGAGATGTCCTGCGGTAACCCTCCTCGTCTCACTTTTCATGCATGATAGCACACCACAAAACTTAAGAGATTATAAATCCCACGTCGTCTGGAGCCGGTCCCTGATCGATCCGCTATCACATGTCTTTGCCTCCGACCAGCACTGCCGAGCATTTCTACAGTTTCACTTCGTTTCTCCAGTCATACATTGCCCTGCTTTTCCGACGAGAGCCGCACAACAATGTTTTACTCTTACTCACGATGTGACATTCAACATGCTTATTTTCACACATGAAAGAGAAAAATAGTTGACAAGCCTAGCTCTTTTCCGATGTGTCATATACTGTTAGAATCAGCAAAGACTTGTACAAACGAAAAAAGCATTATTTGCGTTATTTGTGTGGAGAATTGCAATGAAAATCAAATTTTGATCCCCTAGGTACATTGTATTTGATAAAGGCTTTAATTTCATTAGATTTCTTGGTGGGTTTTTTTTCTCCTGTTTTTTCCCTCTTTTTAGCTCACCTGAGCCAAAGGCTCAAGTGAGCTATTGCGATCGCCCTTTGTCCGTCGTCCGTCGTGCGTCGTCCGTCGTCCGTCGTCCGTCGTCCGTCGTCCGTCGTCCGTCGTCCGTCGTGCGTCGTGCGTAAACTTTTTACATTTTCATCTTCTTCTTGAAAACCCCAAGACCGATTTTCATCAAACTTGGCAGGTAGCATCCCTAGGGGGTTAGGAACTCAATTTGTTAAAATGGGCACCATGACCCACCCAGGGGGCCCCCAGGGGGGCCCAAACCCCCCAAAATTAAGGAATCTTTAAAAATCTTCTTCTCTAGAACCAGAAGTGATAGAGCTGAGTTAATACTATGAGTTAGTTCATTGATGACTGTAGTTTCAAGTTTGTTCATGGCAGAATCAGGGATGCCCCCCTTGGGACCCAGGGGAGGGGTTGGGGATGGGTTCTAATGGGGCCTAAATTGTACATTTTCATCTTCTTCTTGAGAACCCCATGACCCATTTTCACCAAACTTGGCAGGTAGCATCCCTAGGGGGTTAGGAACTCAATTTGTTAAAATGGGCACCATGCCCCACCCAGGGGGCCCCCAGGGGACCCTCAGGGGGCCCAAATCCCCCCAAATTAAGGAATCTTTAAAAATCTTCTTCTCTAGAACCAGAAGTGATGGAGCTAAGTTAATACTATGAGTTAGTACATTGATGACTGCAGTTTCAAGTTTGTTCATGGCAGAATCAGGGGTGCCCCCCTTGGGACCCAGGGGAGGGAGGTGAGGAGGGGTCCTAATGGGGCCTAAATTGTACATTTTTATCTTCTTTTTTAGAACCCCATGACCCATTTTCACCAAACTTGGCAGGTAGCATCCCTAAGGGGTTAGGATCTCAATTTGTTAAAATGGGCACCATGTCCCAACCAGGGGGCCCCCAGGGGGGCCCAAACCCCCCAAATGAAGGAATCGTTAAAAATTTTCTCTAGAATCAGAAGTTATACAGCTAAGATAATACTATGAGTGAGTACATTAATGACTGTAGTTTCGAGTTTGTTCATAGGAGATCCAGGGGTGCCCCTCTTGGGGGCAGGGGTGGGGGGGGGGGGGGGGGGGGGGTTGGTTAGGAAGGTCCAAATGGGGGCCTGAATCGTACATTGTCATCTTCTTCCTGAAAACCTCATGATAGATTTACGTCAAACTTGGCAGGTAGCATCCTTAGGGGGTCAGGATCTCAATTTATCAAAATGGGCACCATGCCCCACCCAGAGGGTCCCAGGGGGCCCCCAATTCCCCAAATTAAGGAATCTTTAAAAATTTGGGCCCTTATTGTACATTTTCATCTTCTACTTCAGAATGCCTGGTCAAATTTTGGTAGAGCTGTGAATAATTTAGATTAGTGACTGCGTGAAAGGTGAACTTGCGATACTCAGGTGAGCGCTAGACCCGCGGGTCTCTTGTTTGCTTTTGTTAAAATTTCATCAATTTCCAGTTGGTAGGTAGGATTGTTAGTCCTCTGTTGTTTTGTTTTGTTTTGTTTTTTTGAGGAGGGGCAGGGGGCTTCCTCTTCAAGCCCAGTTTTATAAATGCTTTAGGCCTCTGATGAAGGTGTTTTGGAGGTTACTGTGAGCACCTGGATGGCTGGTTAATGTTCATGAGGTGGGATCAATACTGAAGGACTTATTCATTTCCCTATCCTGGGGTCATGCATTTGTGACATCATCAGATTTCTATAGGCCTAAATCAATGGCATCCTCTTGAAACAGTGTTGTATACATGCAGCCTAAGCTGCCAGCCCCTCATTCCATCCTGGGGTCGTGTCACAAATAATCGTATCCCTGTCAACATCTGTGCTCCAATGGCTGGCTGGCTGGCTTGTGATTCTATTCAGGCGAATAAAAGGAAGATACCAAATATGCTTTCAGAAACAAACAAGAAGGAAAGAAAAGAAAAGGAAGGAAAAGGAAAAGAGGAAGGGGAAAAGTAAAATGAAAGAAGAAGAGGGGAAAAGAAGGAAGAGCAAAAGGAAGAATATGAGAAGAATAGCAGCAGCAACAACAAACTACCCAATTGAAAGTATGTTTGCTCATACTATTCTGGAAAATCTTTTCTCATTGATGTGGAAATGTATTCCAGTGAGTTTACTACTGATGCAGTGTTTTCTGTCTGTCCTCTGATAATCTTGTCTTGGTTCTAACCGCTTGCAATGTACACAGTGTATATAAAAAAAGAAGATACAATGACACATGCTCAGGAAGTTAGCAAATATTGGCAACATCATGTCGTGCTGTATTTGTATGTGTGTTTGTGGAAGTGTACATTATGTTCATCCCACTTTCTCTTATCATTTCCATGCTTGTGATATGTGGACTAAGTGTCAAAGTATGTGGCTTTATGTCTTTCAAATTTAATGTAAACCTTACTCTGTTGTTGTTGTTGTTGCTGCTGAGTGTTATTACCCCCTCTCATACATATCCATGAATAACACGATGTGGGATATAGATATTTCTTATAAAGATTTTCTGATTTCAGCTCCTTGAAAATTTGCAGAACCACCCTAACAGTTCACAAAATAATGGCGATTACATTTGATAGCTTACCTGCAAACATTAATTTGTTGTCCCAGGATTATCATACACTGACACCTTCGTCTTGATGAAACACTTTAGATAGGACTTTGTCATTTAAACCCAATTTGAAATGCTGCCTGTTCAATATACATCTGATAAGACTGCTCTAATTGATATTTTGTATCTGACTTGATTAACTTTTACAGTCATATAATGTCATGAATATTAAAAAAAAAATTATCAGTTGGATTAGCATATTTCTGCATTTACTTTGTAGGAAATTTTGATGATCCCAAATCCTACATCGTCTTCAAAAAGTATTTCACCAACATGTATTGACATTAGAGCGCAATAAATGCATTTCACTATCATGGTCTTAGTAAGATTTTGCAATGTTCCAGGATATGTGTTACAACAGATTGTGACAATAGAATTTCAACTTGGCTGCAAGAATGTTCGTAAAAGGCACTGAGAGATTTCACAGCAATTGTTCTGAAATGTCACATACATTAAAAACAGAAAAATAAAAATAAAAGATTTTGAAATGGACTTTATTGAAATGTACTTATTTTCCCGTTTTGTCCACAATAATACCACTTTTCACATCAACATAATATGGTAGAAATTGATCATAGTATCATTGTGTTAGATATCAACTGACATTTTATTAAAACTTATATATGAATATCAGCAGTAAAGAGTCAGATCCCCTGTAATACAAATTTGACAGAAATGTTCACATTTCATTCGTTGCAGCTCCCGAGGCACCATCCATCATCCCATCGGACTGCAGTGCAGAGAATAACAGCGTGACGATAGCCTGGCAAGCTCATCTCTCCAGCTGGGTGGAGGGCTATGTACTGGAGCTGGATGATGGCAATAATGGCGAGTTTAGGGTGAGTATGGTGTCTGGGGAGGGGTCCTTAGTGGGGGTATCTCACTGAGCAGTGAATGTTTGCCAACATATAGCAAATTTTTGGTTTCATCAGGGTTTGTAAACAGTTGCAATCTATTTCTTGAACAGTTGCAATCAAATTCAAACTGTAAGCAAGCTGTAAACAGTTGCAGTCAAGTTTGTAAACAGTTGCAGTCAAATTCAAAATAGTTTTCATTGTCGCACACAGTCTTTCTTGTCACACACACAAAAACTTCAAACATGTTCAAAAATTTTGCAAAGATAAAAAGTGTTTGCAACAATGAAATTTGAATTTGATTTGTTGTTGTTGTTGTTGTTGTTGTGAAGGGGTATGATTTGTCTAAAAAGCAACCACCATGTGCATTTAATAGCTACCACCTAAGATATGAACCAAGTCCATTCGGTGAATGACATTCATCTTACAGGAGGTGTACTGTGGGAGGGAGACCATGTGTACAGTAGACGGTCTTCACTTTGACAGCACCTACCACGCCCGCGTCAAGGCCTACAACCACGCCGGGGAGGGCGACTACAGCGAGACCATCTGTCTACAAACTGCAGAGGGTAAGAAGCACACTTGGACTGATCCAGCATTTTATGCAGAGTTCCCAAATGGAAGACCAGAAGTGACGATCGTGATTGGAAACACTCTGTGTACTTTTCCCCGTAAACTTTTTATGTAAAACATTTATCCTACTGTATTGAATATGTTGACTTGTAGCAATGAAAATAAAACAAACAAACAAACATACACACACACTCACACAATGATTGCCCTAGCCAATACATAGTAAAGTACAGGTCTGGAAGTGGTACCTGTATGCACAGAACACCATCCAGGTCATCCAGTTGCTGTGATCTTAGCACACAACATACCCCATGCTGTGTGGGGCAGTGTGATCAGTAAAAATGTTTCAAGCTACTCTGCAGCTTAACAAGGAGAGCAAAGTCAACTACTGTATATGCCAAATATTTCACGAGGTTTTTATTTTCTCGAATCTCGAGAGTCAGCTGTTATTCGCGAAATTAAAAACACGCAAAAATATTGACTCTGATCCCGAAATGAATATGACATATGTGTACACATTTCTCCAGTCAGTACAGGACTCCACAATTGCGAATTTAAATACTCACAAAGTCTCGATTTGCGAAAATTTAGACTCGCGAAATATATGGCATATACAGTATACAATCGAGAAGCAGAAAAATATACCATTCTGTGCTGTCTATTATGGTGTTGTGTGTTTCTTAGAATGTGTTTGTTTTCACCCCTCAGGAGTCAGTTGGTACGATTCAGCAGACTGTATGGGTAAGGCGTGGTCACTCAGAAATGAAGTCTAAAACTATACAAACATCAGGATCTTGGGTTGATTAATCCATCATAAAACATGTGTAACATACAATCATCCATAGACTGATATATTTAGTCCATCATACCTACATCAGAGTGCAGTCAGTGTGGAATATTCAGTGCAATGCTATCTCTCTATCTTATGCAAACTATGTTTCCCTCCGTATGCCTCTATCTCACTATCTCTCCATCTATCTATCTATCTATCCATCTACCTATCTATCTATGTATATATATCTATCCATCTATTTAGCTTTCTATTTATGTCTATCTATCTATCTATTTATCTATCTATCTTTCTATCCATCTATCTATATATCTTTATATCTATCTATCTACCTATCTATCTATCCATCTATCTATATATCTTTATATCTATCTATCTATCTATCTATCTGTCTATCTATCTATCTGTGTCCATCTATCTATTCCTTTACCTATGTCTATTCATTGAAGTATATCTTCCTGTCTATGTATCTGGTCATCTGTACCTTAATATTCATATATCTTTCTATCTTTCTGTCTGTCTCTCTCGATATATCTATCTATCTATCAATCTGTTTACCTTTTCATTCATCCATCTATCTATCCATCCACCAACCAATCTATCTAGATGCATTTGTTCATCTGTCTACCTATCTATCTGCCTATCTATTCATCTTCCTTCCTTAAAGGACAAGTTCACCTTCATAAACATAAGGATTGAGAAAATGCAACAATATTAGCAGAACACATCAGTGAAAGTTTGAGGAAAATTGGACAATCGATGCAAAAGTTATGAATTTTTTAAATTTTTGTGTTGGAACCGCTGGATGAGGAGACTACTACAGCTTGTGAGTCATATGCGTACAACAGTATAAAGAAAATATAAAAGAAAATTCAACATATTTTCACTTTTTTCACATAATAAAAGAGCAATTGACTTGCCTCTTTCTAAAGGCAGGGGGAATAATATTACCCATAACATTTATCGGTAACGAGTCAGGGGAATGTGTACTTTTTTCAAAAGATGGAATTTTGTGAAATTCTCTTTATATTTTCCTTATATTGTTGTACGCATGTGACATCTAAGTTATTCATACACTGCAGTAGTCTTTTCATCCAGCGGGTACTGCACAAAAACTTCAAAAATTCATAACTTTTGAACGGATTGTCTGATTTTCCTCAAACTTTCAATGATGTGATCTACTAATATTGCTACATTCTCTCAATCCTTATGTTTATGAAGGTGAACTTGTCCTTTAAAATCTGTGTTTTTCTTTTTTTCCCCTTATCTGATGTCTCTCCACATACAAGGCATTGTTTCATTATCTTTCTGTATTTCACCATGTGCTGGTGAGATACTCAATTACCTATGATGTTACCTCACTAAATATTTGTACAGTTTGTTTTGTATTTACCCTTGTTCTTATGTGAAGGGTTTACTTTAATTCATGAGAGCTGGATGTCATTCATAGAAGTGGAGTATTTGACTCAAGACATAATAATATCCCCATTTATCATTCCTTTTTAACGGTATAAATAATACTTTTCCTCAAGCATCAGAATAACATCGCATGTATAATCAGCAAACAATTCTTCCCATGTTTGAAAAAATAATTCAACTGTCCATTTTATATTTTATTGACTGTTTTCCTTTTAAAGTACATTTTATATTTTAGACACCCGGTTTCTTGTCTTTTTTTTTTTTGGGGGGGGGGGGGAAGGGGGGCTGGGATGGGGGGGGTCAAGTTCAATGCTCACAGTCATGGTGTGTGAAAGTATTTTCATTTTTCACCATATTCAGATATTGTACACCAGTTATTTTAACCATTTGTTCAAGCAGATACACATCAAATGATTGATTTGATAATGTTTTTTTTTTTCTTCAACATATTAAAATATGGGCAGATTAATACTGTCATCTATCAGAGTTTACAAACATGGTCCCAGCACAAATAATTAGCCAGTGAAGGGTTTAACATTGCAGTTGTGTGGTCTGACTTGACATCTTGATGTCTAGATTAATGTGATACAAAGTTGCCATACCATCTCCTTGCACCTTTGCTCCAATTTTTTTGTCAGTTAATGCATGATTTTTCCCTTTAAAGTTCTTTTGAGGAATACACTACCTCTGCAAACTGAAGCCAGCCTTTTGTGCATGGCAACACTGAATTAATCAAAACATCGGTCGACTTTGATTTGAAAAGAGATAGTCTATTCATACGAAGTCCTACAATTCACTTAGAGCTTGTCAGTGATTTAATGATATTTGAGGTGTTTTGTGGGACAACGTACAGAAACCGTCAAGCGAGGGAGCAGTGCTTGCCAAATCAGTAATTCCCTGTCTTTCATGCCACCGAGACATCCGTCTTTTATGCCCTCTTAGTGTAGACATCTCTGCTCCAAAAAGGGCTGTGAAATCTCATTACCTAGAGCCGGCCAGAAGAGGTATTTCTTATGTGACTGTAGAATACTGCCTGCAGCGCCTTGTTTACCCTCCCAATTTAGCCCCCTCGCTTCTCAGCGGTTATTAAGAATGGCCCTTTCAATTTTTCTCTCCCCTCCTAATGCCTGTTATGACCCTTGAAGGATTACCCCTCACCCCCCCCCCCCCCTCTTTGCTATCTGTATGTTAGTCTTCTAGCGCAGACTAACACATTAAGGTTCTCAATCAGCGTGAGTAGGACTACAGAGCTGCAAAGTCCCCCTGATTCTTTGGCAGGAGGCTTCTTGAAAATTTCAGCATCTCTGCTTGTCCCTGACAAGGAAATATGTATAAAGAAGATTTCTCCCCAATTTGGGAATTATTTCTGCCCACTGAGATGCATGTTCAGGGATCTCCCTGAGTTTGATAAGTGAATGTTGGCTACCGTGGATGAGTAGAAAGAGATACTAGAAGTGAAAGGGTTGAGGAGGAAGAATTGCCAATTTTAATGCTGCCTTGATTTCCTCATTGTTGCACAATATTCAGCGATGATCTAAGTTTCCAAATCAAAATTGATCACATTGATAGTTGCGGTACTGTTACATTATCATGTAGAAGGGAATTCATGAATTTAACATGGTCTGAACTATCTAATTGTTTTTGCTTATATGAGCTGTGGCATATCTTTAAGGGGGTGTGTACTTTGGGATGCAATTTATGGTTTCTTTTCTGCCCTAGAGATTATGATTCTGTAACTATTAACTGTTAGGTGCGAGTTGAAGGTTCAGAGATATCAACCATTCTTGTTAATGCCCAAATCTTTGTTACAGAAAAATGTGCTTTAAATGTTTCTTACACAAAAATCAATATGTAGATATCTTCTTGAGGAAGATCCAAGTTTTTCTCTCTTTTTTATTACACCATATCTTATCTCTTTGACAGAAATTCTAGTGC
The DNA here is from genome assembly GCF_040938485.1 of Diadema antillarum. NCBI lineage: Eukaryota > Metazoa > Echinodermata > Echinoidea > Diadematoida > Diadematidae > Diadema > Diadema antillarum. The sequence continues at coordinate 865,881 of NW_027270925.1, read as the reverse complement.
AGAAGAAATGTTGATAAAACAATACTACCTGTAATGCATTCTATAATGCTGTCTTCGAAGGAACCATTATTATGTAAAAGAAACTTTGCTCTACTTTTTCTTTGATATTCTGCCGCCTGACTTTTATGAGAAATCCTAAAGAGAGATTTGTTTAAATGTAGTAACTGGATTTCTATAAACCTTGCCTGAGGTATATATATCCAGATCAATACCTCTTTTCTGAGCTTGTCGCTGTAATCTCTGTCTATTGTTGCAGTCGGGGACGGGCAGCTGTGATGGATTTAGGGTGATATTAATAAAGGACAACAAGATTTGCTGGAGCTACATCTTAGAAAGACACAGTCCTCTATGTCTTAAGGCTACAACTCTATCAATCTTTAAAAGAAAAACTCATCAGTAAATTGCTGTTGGTATCAGATTCCTGTGTGTTCTCTGCTGTGTGCTGTTTTAAGTGCTCCATTTCATTTTTGAGCCAAATTCGATAAAGTTTGGGAGAGCTTTTCAAAACAGATCTGCCGTAGTTATGGCATCAGTATTGTGACATCATTTGTTAGCCACCAGTAGTGTTTGTAGGGGAAAAGAAAAGGAATATTGAAATGACAGAAATTACAGAAAAGGCATACAAAGAAATTAACAGAGTTTATTCAATGAATCCAGTTGCATACATGTCTGTTGTATGTGAATATGTGGCAGCAAAACCTCACAAGAACTGTCGTCTGACCAATGTCAGCATTGTCAAAATGTCTGAAGTGATAACTCAGCAAGCAGTTTGGAAGATTTTGGCAGACCATTAGTTAAATATTTACCAAAAGAAGTGGATCCACCTCATGGATGGGCATTAATATGAAATTCATGCAGGTAACCATAATGGCTTTGTCATGAAGAGACTTGTCGGCAATTAACCCATCTCATTCATCAGTTGCTAGGCTGTGCATATCCTTCAGATTGTATTCAATCAATGCCCAAAGAGGGCTCACTTCATATTTCCCATATTTTGACTAATGATAAAACTGATCATGCGTTGACAGTTGATGAGATAATTTCTCCTGTTCATCTTTATTTACAGTGATAGTGTCATAACTAGTAGACTATCTCTGTGTTCTTAGGTGAAGTGCAAGAAACGAACGCTGCATGCAAAAAATATTTTCACTTGGGCCTCACTTGGACCAACAATTTCAAGCTATGCCTGTAGATATGAAATCATAAAGATAGATATATGCATGAAATTTGTGGTAGAATTTAAAGATAGACAAGAAGTCTGCAGTCTCTGAAACAAAATGAAACAAAAAACAGCATATTTTTATCTTAAAGTTCACATATTTTTCTTTCTTATGGCAGTACATTAAAATTAATCCTGTATCTGTTCTGTACTTTCTAAAGATTAAAACCTTATTTGTTTGTTTGTTTGTTTGTTTAAGAGTTTATCATATCCTCATTACATTTTATATTTCTTATTTTCTCTCTGTTATTGCTATTTATATTTTTTTTTCAATAGGAAAATTACAAAGATTCAGGAAATTTAAATGGTATGGTATTGTAATGCAGTGTAATGAAGGACTTATGAGCCTTATAACTAACAAGAGGTGTTTCTGTCTCATATTTACTTTTCTGAGTCTACCGTTAAATTTTGAGCGGGTAATAGTTGTACACAAGATAAGTCAGAGCTTAGGCCTGAGAGTGGAGTAACTATGGTAAAACCCATTTTGTTCTCCTGCCAAGAAGATTAGATTAAGAAGGATGCGGCTCTTTCATCTGAGGCATTTGTGTTCTTTGTGTAGTGGGGCAGGGGATACCATGGGTGTTATAAGAACGGGGGGAGCAAGCAAGCAGGGATCAGGTCGTATTCACCGTGACTCTCCTTAGTTCTGCTTGGTCAATCATTAACGTTCTACCTTCATTTATCAAGGATTTCACCTTTTTTTTCCCCTTCCAAACCCAGATGGTGCCCCTGAAGGCATCTTCCCGTCTTTACTGGGTCATTACCATGGTAACCAAGTTGCTCCAGTTTCATAGAGGAAAGGAGATTGAAATAGCCCCATGCCAATTATGACCAATTTGTTTGATTCACATGGATGAGAATTGCAAAGTAGCGTGGACAGAATTACAAATTTCTCATCAGCATGTTAACGTTGTAGAAGTTATCATCAGGGTCCAAGGCTGGGCATGCATATTTAAACAGCTGTTTCCTCCACAAATAAAAGGCTGTGGTGAAAGTGTTGGCAGTAAACAAACAAGCCAACGCCATGTGGCTTGTAAGTACGTCACGTTACATTACGTACCAATGCCCAAAATGTTTGCTTTCTGTGTTGGCAGATGTTTACATTTATCAAATGACGCATTCATAACTTCTAGGAAATCAAGTGTTATGCTGAATCAAACAAGCCACTTTAACAGTGTTTTTAGTTGTTGTTCTTTTAAAAGCTGCATGGTCATACATGTTATTAATGTCTCTTACCGTGCTCATACGCGTACCAATGCTGAATTGCAAACACGATTGAAATTGCGATTTGAATCACCGTTCGTTCACATGACCAAGGAAGGCTTCAATGGATTCTGCAGTTTTGAATTTCAGGGCAAGGAGGGGAGGTTTTGCCTCTTTCCAATTCCCATCAATCACTCTTGAGCCTTTTTTCTGTGGGATTGGTTGGAAGGTCACCGTAATCTCCGCCGCCCCTCCCCCCTCAAAAAAACAAATAAACAAAAACAAAAACAGGATTGGAGTTCAGTTACATTCACAAGGTCGTTTCGTTGCTTAATTCTGGCGAAACTGGATTTGAAAACACCTTTAGACCATTATTTGAAACATGATTGGAATGACGATTCAAATCACCTTCTGCGATTCCAGTTTGCATTCAAACAGCAAGAATGCAGAATTTAGAATATGATGCTAGTGATGCTTCACTACAATGGTGTTTCAAATCAAGCATCCTCAGTAGGTGTGAAAGCTAGGTTAGAGTGTATAAAAATGAAGCCATGAAAAACTTGTTGTTTGGAAATACTATTAATCATTTCAGGTATTAACCCTTTTTTTTTTTATACAACTGACCTACATATGTGCATCAAATGTGATAACTCGAACATGTTTAAAATCTCTGCTCCCAATCGTAAACAGTCCCTTTCCCTTTAAGTGGGAGATTCTCCCACTTGAACGTTCAAGCGATTGGGAGATTTTGATTGTGCGAATGTGGGCACAGTTTTGTTTGTATGTAGCACACATCACAGGTGCGGAGTGTAACATCCCTTGTGGGTGGGGCTCTGGAATGTAGGGTTGTAGATGCCCTCTGATGCTATCTTAGCCTTATTTTTAAAACATATCTGACAAAAGTAATGTTGGGTAGGAGATTGCTAAATCTTCAAATGAGAAAATGCATCTTTTAAGCGGGAGACATACCGGTAAAACGGGAGAAGTTCAAACCCGAGTGGGAGAGCTGGAGATTTTGAGAAAATGGCCTCAAAGGGGGAGCTCTCTCGCCAAAAGCAGGAGAGTTGGAATCTGTGATATTGATATTGAGAAATATGATGTATTGTTAAAGATATCTCTTTTTTATATCGATTTTTGTCACACAGTGGCTTGGTTTCATCCGGATCCCAGGACAGCTCACCCCGACATAATCTTCAACAATGAGAACATGACCCTTTCCTGCAACAACCAAGATGACCGCGTCGTCCTGGGCAACGTGGGTTTCTCCAAGGGTGTCCACTACTGGGAGGTGACCATTGACCGATACGACAAGCACCCCGACCCTGCATTCGGCGTGGCCCGACTGGACACATGCAAGGACGCCATGCTGGGCAAGGACGAGAAGTCGTGGTCAATGTACATCGACAGCAACCGCAGCTGGTTCATCCACAACAACGCCCACTCCGATCGCTGTGAGGGCGGCATCGGGGTCGGATCTGTGGTGGGCGTGCTCCTCGACCTGGAGAAGCGTGTCCTGTGCTTCTACGTCAACGACAAGCCCCAGGGTCCCGTGGCATTCAAGGACATGAAGGGAGTCTTCTTCCCCGCCTTCAGCCTGAACCACAATGTGCAGATTACCGTTCATCCAGGGCTGGAGGTACCCACAGACTTTGACTGAGTCTGCAAAGACTTGAACAAAATGGTGTCTACAGTGTAGATGCAGTATTAACCCAAGAGAAGCTCAGCTGTGTAGACATACAAACTGTAAATGAAGCAAGGTATAGATAACACATGTCACACCCTTCTAAAGAATAGAACAATTTTTTGGTCTTCATTTCCTCATCAAGGAGACAGTGCAAGACTTCAAGCTCTGAGAATGTAGACATCTGGTTTAAATATCACATTTGCGTTAGACAGGAACACCTCCAAAACATCAAACAAATCCGCAGATGTTTGCTTTCTTTCCTTTCTGTTTTTTCTTGATTCAGCCTGTGGCCTTTCCAAGCGTGTCGCATGATACATGTTCTGGTATGTGGCAGTTTGCAGAATCATTAGCTGAATAAATCCCCAAACATGATGTTTTTCTTTGCTTTGTGTAATGTATCATCAATGTCACATACATAGATAAAACACTGGGATGCTAGTGTTCCTGGAGTGAAATTTTATTTTCCTTGTTGACATGACAGTGAATAGACTATTGCAGGTCATGTGATCACTGTCATGTGATCATTTCCACAATGTCAATGTGCAGAAATATTTTTGCACAACACATAGTGCTCTTCCCATGTAGAATCTAGCAAATGCAGTGTGTTGACTGTTTGTTACGTCTATGAAAATGAGATTAAATTGCAAGCAACTGGATATTTTCCTGCAAGATATTATGTAGGGCAGACTGAAAGTTTAGTATGTTTTGATTTGTATCAGAATAAGGAAGGTGCAATTAACAAGTGCTCTCTTAGCAACAGCTTCTACATACAACATTTAGTAGGATCATGATGGTCTGTTTGTGTCCAGGAAAGTTATAACTCTTCCATAAAATCAAAGACATGAAGGTTAATTTGCACTTAACAGACCAAAGATTCACTACCAAAGATCTCAATAATTCCATTAAATGAACATTATTTAATCAATTAATGAACATTATTTAATCAATTAATAAACATCTTACATAGAAGAACCAAGATGGTATTGCTTGTATATCCCTCAATGACTTACTCAAAATTTACAACGATTTGTGTTACAAAGGTTTTAAACAAACAGTATTGAGCATGTTAGCAATCATGTATACCCAGATATAATTTGTAAGGTTTGAATTCCACAAAGTACATAAATGCAAGTACTAGATACTGGAATTTATTTTTTAACAGACGAAGTGTTAACAGAACTTTCAGGAAAAGTGAGAGTTTTTTTTCTTCATTTTTCAGCTATTTCATTTCTCTCACCCTTCTCTCTCTCTCTCTCTCTCTTCCCCCCCCCCCTTTGTTTTATTTCAAGGGTAAATGTAGACTATATGATGTGAAAATAGAAAGATATTTAAAATGATTATATATGCACTTGATACTAATTCATGCTGTAATTGTAAGAAGAAAAATGGGACATTTAGTGAAGTTATGTTCATATTTCTTCTCTGTTTTTGTAATTTGTGCTCTCATGTACTTTTGATAGAGGTTTGCAGCCTATTTTCACATAGATTATGCTGACATTAAGAGTACATTAAAAGAACACATATTGATGAATTGTTCGCATTCTTTAACTACTCCAGACCAACTTCATATGTCCTATTTCTTTTTAGTGAAATCATGCAACTATTTTGAAAAAAAGAGAAGAAGAAAAGAAAAACAATTACACAATATCAAATAATTAATTGTCATGTGGTAACATTCATATTTTCCCATGTTAGAGCAAGGTTGATTCACAGAAAGTTGAAGTACTGATTATGAAACCCCTTTCAAGGGAAAGTAAATGGAAATATCAAGGAAGTATATGCACTGGTTTCATATTCTGTAAAAGAAAATTATAAAGTTGAAACACATATTTAACAGCCCATATTGTAAAATACATGGCAAACTGACTTGAACTGTAAAATACACTTTGTGTCTTTCAAAAAATTGTAAGTTGCCAAAAGTAAGAATCAGAATTGATTCCAAAGTAACATAACAAAGACGATAAAGTATTTGAAGTAAAATAGTTTGTCCAAGTGAATCAAATTTTATTGATGCCAATGCCATCAAGGAACACTATTGTGACATCATCATTGAAACATGCACCAATAGAAATATTTGTGCCAGCAAAATGACAATGCCTTGTCATAGATAATTGAAGTAATGCAATGTGCTGTAAAACCAAAAATTTTTGCATGCATGGGTTTTGAATGAATTTTGCAATCTAAGATATATGAAAGTAAAATGCATGCAGGAGTTTTTGTCTACACAATGCACTGAATGCCATTACAATGCTCTACACTATACAAGTACTAGTAATAATATTTTCATGGTCAGCAATTCACAAAAGTTTCATGCCACAAACAAAGGCTGTCGGCTCCTATTCATGAATGTTTCTGGTTTTAGAGTAAGGCTTCTTGGCGACATTTGTAATATCTAAAACAACTATAATAATTATTGCTATAGATTATTTTCTTGTTGTAATCGGAATGGAAGTTACAGAACATCTGTTGTGAAATGGAAAGTATATGGATGATATATAGTTTGAGACCGGCATTGAAGAAGTAGGTAACCGTCAGAATTATGTACATATTTTTTTTTTTCTTGCAAAGAAATCAGATTGAATGGACTGCCAAAATGGAAGTTTAGCAGGAGTCATCGACTGTGGCTTGCTGACTTATTTTCTGCAATTTCACTGTGCATGTATCTTTGGGCAATGTTGAGATGCTATAGATCAGCCGTTGATCTCTGCTTCATGTGTCACATACTGTTGCATTCATTGTGGTGCCGTCTGAGATAAAAAGTGGTTCTATTTTGTAACTGAGTGTACATAGATGTATTGGCATAAGTTTGGAATATTTGAGCTAAAGGCATATATATGAAGCAAAGCCAATGCAGCATTTGGCAGAATTGAACCAGTTAATTACATTATCTGCTACTGTTTGTAGAGGAAGGTGATATTTTGTAGATCACTTAAATAGTTAACTTGGAAAATGCAAATACGAATGGATTTATTGTCTGTTTGAAAAAAGAAAAGAAAAGAAGAGAATCATGTGATAACACTATGGCATTCAAGTAATGTTGATATTGTAATCTGCTGTGCTGCTTTATTAGAAATCACTCATTCGCAATTTATTTTACCCAGAGTACCTATATGCATTCACTGATGGAAAAATATAAATTTCAAAATTGTTTTTTCCCCCACAATCAAAGTGGGTGCAGTTGTAATCAACACGTTTATTTATACAAATAATACTTCAAGAAGGCTTGTGAAATAGGCTGCTGCCATTAACTCTTTATGTGCCATGATGTAAACCCCCTGTGTGCCACATTATTCTGAGACAGCAATGTAGTCATGGTTTGGGGAAACATTCTGCTTTTCAATTCTGTGTAAGTTCACTCGATTTTCGTATACCTTTGACATGTAATGGGCAAATTTGTGACGAAAATTCCAAGCTTTGCTTTGATGTAATTTGTATGACAAATCGATGATCGTCTTTCTTTTAAATGACTAGTTCCTATATTATTGTAGAGGCATGACTTTTGCACACAAAAAAAGTGCCTGTAACTTAGAATTTACCCGCAAATCCAGTAGGGAACACCGCTTGATAGTCACTAACCACATAAAATGCACGCTACATGTGACAGGAATGGAATCGCGAGAAATGCTTTCATTGTCCGCGGCATTTGGCTAACTATCGATCGGTTTTGGCGGCTTTGTGCATCTGAGCAGAATATGCGAAGTTGGCACGCCGTCGGCTGAGTCAGATGTGCCAACGTGGCACATAAAGAGTTAAAGCAAACTGTCATCACATGTTACATTGCCATGAGCTCTGTCATTGGACACAACATTAATGAGTACTGGTATGCTTTGTGTGCTGTTTGGGGGTAAGTTGTACAGAGGATGAACTATGAAAAGAGTACATTATTTTACAAACGACATGTATGTGCAATGGAAAGAATATTAAGAGAGTAAGTTGACTGTGAGATTCAGAGGTTGCACATAGAAGGTTGTGTAAGTTACATTTCCGTGTTTCCTGATTTGCAGACAAAATATCTCTTGAGTCTCTCCTCCATGTTGAAAGTCTGTTTCGTGTTTTTCTATCATCCTACCAGTCACTGTTTTTTCTCTCCTCCCCTTGTGTTTCACTGGATTTACTAGTTTCCTGCAAGCACTTGCCATTTAATTATGTGTGTGATTATATGTTTGTAAAGATTATTTAATAGCTCTCGAACAGATTCTGTGTTTGTCAATAATGGGCTTTTTTTTTTGTTGTTGTTGTTTTTTTAAACACAATCCACTAAGCACTGGTAGAGTTTTGATTTTGAAATATGATACTACCAAAGGTCACAGAAACTCTGCCCACTACAATCAGACAGGTGCCATTTTTTGTGAAATATGATCAAACTTATTTGAGCTATGAGAACCTGTGTTTCTCGGAAGGTTTATTGTTAGTGAAACAAGTGCTAAACTGACTAATTACTTGCTTCTGTAGGATTAATTGTTCTCTCTTTATTATAACTTGTCATCAAAGCTATTCAGTGGATAAAGATGTGCAACATGTATACAGCCATTTATCTTTTGAAAAAGAAAGAAAAAAATAGGATCCTTTTTAAATGACCATCAACTTTTTATGCCCAAGTTCTTAAGTGCACAATGCAAGTTTATGCAGAATCTAATCTCCAAACAGGGTTCCAGATGTAGTGATAAGACTTAATAGTATAATAGTAATGTTATAACCCTGGTCAGTTTTTGCTCATTTTTATATTTAGTGACGGGGGATTTGAAATTGTTCTTGTTGTGCAAATCTTCAGTGTGAACTCAGTGTGCAGAAAAGAATGTATGTCTTTATTTTTTCTTGCTTTTTGGATGTAAAGGGTACATTACATTTGATGTAACCCTACACTTAATGAGGTGCTCTTACTTTGTATTTTTCTGAAGAGATTTATCTTCATGAATTCTACATGGTTACCAGTCTTGTGTCATCCTTGGAGTATCTTACCTCATTTTCTACCAATTAAGATTCGATGCTGTAAGATAAGCTGACTTGTCATTAAACTATGTACATCATTTTTTTGTAAAGTGTTCAAATTATCTAATATAAATATGTTATTTATTTGCTAAAATGTATTCAAGTCTTTTAACTGTCAATGGAGATTGTTTTGCTGAAATACACAGTAGCATCTGTCCAAGTCTGAACTTGAATATACTTTTTGGTAGGTTTCATTACAAGAACACAAGAACAATGAAATCGCTGTGCAACAGACAGTTTTATTCTTAGCAATGACAGCCAGGAGTGGTGTCTTGGTATGACCATCCAAAATGATGGTCTATTTCTCTTTATTCACTCAGTCTTAGATGTGCCAGGCTATCTTTCACTCATTGAAGTAGATATTATGTGAGAAATGTCCAATTCCAGCTTGCTGCCATTCACCGACAATTTCAGAAAATCTATCTGGAAGCGTTGATTACGAGTCAAAGATACACAACTAAACCATTTATTGCAGGTTGCTAGTGTAGTGCAGTATCTATATGATGCTTTTACTTTGTCAGCAAACACTCTGTTTATAGCCCTGTCCAGTAGTGCACACTGTAATGATATTCAAAATTTTAGCTGAATTAGATCATTATTATTTTCTCTCTTGCCTTGCACTCATAAAATTTACAAAATACAAACGATTGTGTGTACATAAATCTGCTCCATGTGCCTGTGTGTTATTTTTGTGTTATTGCCGTGTTGTGAAGAGATTGAGTCAGATACTGGTATGGAGAAGCCACAGTTTTCTGTAAATATAATGGTAATGGTAATGGTTTATTTAAAAATTCATTTGCAGCCATGGAGATGGCTGAATTGCAGAATTTTGTACAATATCATTTCATTTTGTGATAACATACATAGTCATACAATCATTCTTCAATTAAAATATAAAACTACACAATTATATATATATATATATATATATATATATATATATATATAAACACCTGATGACCAAAATATCAAAATTAATCAAATACACTTGTACATACACATTGAAAAAGCTGTGAGAAAAGTTAAACATAATTTTCATGTCACCATCATATTTCAATACACAAACTTATAGACTAAAATATTTCAAATGTACACAAATCATTATACTTCTCCAATAACTTTCAAATTTTGTTTATACATGTACTGGAAAAAAATAAGACGGCAGTGATGACATAAGAAATATTAAACACTTGCGTATAGAGGCGGAGAGAGAGAGAAACACAGAAGGGGTAGGAAGGAGATAGCAAGAGAGATAGAAAGAGACAGAAGAGAATACTTGGAATGATATGTACAGGGAGATATAGAATAAGGAATCTATTTCTTTTTCATCTTATATTTCTATTCAATTCATCATTTCAATCCATGTAATCTTTTAACATTACTTTCTTTTTAACAATATCATATATCATTAATGATCAAAATTATACAAAAACCGAAATACCTTATACATATAAAGGGGGGGGGGGGGGGGGGGGGGGGCTACCCATGCATATGCAATAAGCGTACAAACATAACAACATTCATTTATATTTCACGTTTCAATTATTCTCATAACAAAATTATTTTCTGATAATGATCTGATTACATACAACCCCGTAAGCTCAATCAATTATTATACAGAATCTCAATTCAACTCATTGTCATTATGATAAGAAAAAATATGTGTGTTATAACATTTGCACCATCGTGAAAAGAATATAAAATTGTCAATATTAAGTATGATAAATATAAAATGTCGATTTTATGAATGCAGATGTAAAATACGCACAAAATATGTCGATCAGAAAAAAGAAATATAAAAAAAAACAGGAAATATTGCAATATCATAACATTCAGGAACAGTTATTGCACAACAGGAGTATTGCGTTAGTGTGGCTTGCTAAATTTTAATTACATATTACGACCACTGCTGGACGGGGAGGGCGCCCCATGAAACCGTATCAAACAGACATGTTGCTTGGGAAACTTTCGATCTAGAGATATGAATATTGCAAATGAATCTCAATGATAACAAATAAACTCTGAATAGAGTGGTGATTACAACACGTTGCACTATTTTGCATAAAAGTAGTTTGAAGAGAGGGAGAGAGAGAGGGAGAGAGGAAGAAAGAAGCGAGAACGAGAGAGAGAGATAGGAGAGAGCGAGATAGGTATAAAAGCTCATTCACATAATGCCTCATAGATAGTGCAATCGAATAATAATAGAATGCAAATTATGTAACATGCAACCAATCTGCAACTTAATTTTTACAATATACCATACATATAATATCATATTATCAACCTGATTAAAATGAATTCAACAAATAAATGACATACCGTACTGAACTGTTGCGGAATCACTGTAGTTTTGCAGCTAAAAATTATGTTGAGTAGGATTTAGTGCACAAGACTACATACTCAATATCATCCATAGAAATTGCCATTCAGAAATTTGAATGCACAATTTTCACTCCACTTGTTTCTGTTACAGACATTTTTGAGACAGAATTTCAGGCATGTGAGTTTAACGTTTGGAATTTTCATTAAATCATAAAAAGAACACTCAATTACCTCTTTTAGAAGGTAGGGGAGTAATACAGCCCTCAACATAAAAATGTTAGAAGTTCAGGGAATAAGTATTGTTTATTTTATTAAAAATTTGGAATTCTTGCACTGTTTTCTCAACATCAATGAATCCACATTTATTATTTTTTTCAATTCCCCTCACCACTTTGTTTTTTCTTGTTATATACCATTCTTAAAACAAATCTAGAAGGCATACAATTATCTCCATAAAATGGAATTAAATGAAGGCAAAATACCTTGTGTCAATTCCAGAGTAAGAGAATACTTTCTTAATATCACTTACTGGGGATTAGGGATCTCATAGCATATTGATACCTTGTATCTCTCTCTCTTTATATATATATATATATATATATATATATATATATATATATATATATATGGGCCGTGACGCGAGAAAAGGGCCCTTAGCGGCGCTGCGCGCAAACGCTAGAAAACGACGCGGACGTTTAACAAAGCAATACGCGCAAAAAAGATCAACTAGCTAACTACGCGGAAATGCATAGACGCATCAAAAAGTGACAGGATTTGGACAAAACATGCTGTTTTGAATGTGGTAATTGGAGCATTTAGGAGTGGAATTTCAGACAGAGATTTGCATATCCAAATACGTCAGAGTTTCTTGTACAATATGGAGGTGAAAACTCATTTTCGGTATATAATGCCCTAAGGGCCCTTTTCTCGCGTCACGGCCCATATATATATATATTCAAAATATGAAAGTTCTGTGTTGGTGTGTAATAAATAGATATCAAGAGTAAAAACAGTCAAACACCTTTATCAAAGGTCTAGATAAAGGTTTTGACCGAAACATCAGTCCAATTTTTTGGCTCCTGCGATGTTTTTATATGACTGTTTTTACTCTTGATATCTCTCTCTCTCTATCTATCTATGTATGATATATATATATATATATATATATATATATATATATATGTATATATTTATCTATTGATTGATTGATTTATTTTTTGTTCATTTATTTATTCATTTATTTATTTGTTTATTTATTTATTTGTTTATCTATTTATACTCTCTAAAAAAATCGAGTGAAAATATTCACTCTTAAAGGAGTGAATACGAAAAAGAGTGAATTTAGAGTGAAACTGGAGTGAATTTTGAGTGAAAATGTTCATTTTCACTCATTTTAGAGTGACCTCAGGGATCACTCGAAGATTTGGGAGTGATCCCTGAGGTCACTCTAAAATGAGTGAAAATGAACATTTTCACTCAAATTTCACACCAAATTCACTCTAAATTCAATCTTTTTTGTATTCACTCCTTTAAGAGTGAATATTTTCACTCGATTTTTTTTTTAGAGAGTATGATATATGCACACATATAAAGATCTAATAGATCTTATAGCTTTATCTCTGTCTTTCTCCTCATCTTTTTTTCTCACTCAGTTCAACTATCAATGAAGCTCAAATAGGCTGATTAATACGTGTATGTGCTATCAGCCTTTACCATTGTAGGGGTTTTGCAGAGATGGAGCCACCTCCCTGGGTTAGGGTCATATATAGTTCTTGGGCCACTATGACATGAGTGTATGGGTTGTAGGTGCGAGTGCATTCATGCATCTTCTTCAAACAAGTCTTTCTAGGTGTTGTGACTTTTTAAAAAAATGCCTTGAAGAAGTGTTTGTATATCAAACTTTTTGAAAACCTGTTCCTGTATTGTGTACAAGTGATGGTACGTTATTACTGTTTGCTATACGTACTGAGCATAGTGTGTGATATCACCTTTGTGATGCACTCTTGCAAATTATCATTACACACACAAAAAAGAAAATGTATAGGACCTATATATTGTATGTGCACACACACAAAACAAACAAACAAACAAACATACATACATACACTTTTTAATCCCCTCTGTTTTTTTAATACATTCATCACTAATCCCGACAGTGCAGAGAAAGGCGAAAGAACATAAATTTGTGTAGTCTAGGATCCTGTTTTGTAAAAGGTGTTGAAAGGGCAGTTCTTGCTAGAACAACGACTTTCCTTACAAACAGCCAATCAGGAAGCGGTAATTTTGTGTAATTTTGGGTAAACTTGTGTAATCCCAGCGCACGAAAGAAAGACAGCATCACATGTAAAAGTGCTGAGCCTTCGACGACTGGGATAAAGGTTACGATTCGATACACAAAAAAAGAAAAACAAAATAACAACAACGGCATACCCATACGGCGGCGACGGCGATGGCTGATGGGTATGGTTTTCGACAGACGTAACTTATTGGACCTACTGCTGAACAGAGATGATAGACATGAGCATCATTCCGAGACTACTTGTGGTTGCCAGATTACACCAAGCCGGGCACTTTGTTATTTCAAGGCAATTTACCACGAAATCATCAGTAAGTTGTCTGTAAGCTGTAGCGTTGACCAAGTGTAATCCTCAGTCCCATACGTAGACATTAATGTAAGTAGTTCTCGGCGACTGTCTATGTCTTGAAGTCGCTAGTCGTACCGTTCGTTTAATAGCGTTGACTTGCAAGTTGTACCCTACCATTTCCACCACAACTGCCCAAGCACAAACTACAGGACTGTTTCTAGCTGTCTGTGTAGATCTTTCTACTGTCCACTTGCAGGAGCCGCAGATCCCCGCACACACCCATGCCATGGCCATGCATATGGCATGACCTAACCGCAGCAGCGACCCCAGTACGTTACTTGTCTATGTTACAGCGCCCCGCGCCGGGGTTAGGCATGACCTAGCCCCGGAGACCGCGCCGCAAGGCGCGGTCCTGGCGGCCACCTCACAGCTGAGCGGGAGCAAAAATCACGAATAACTCCATTGCCACATTCACGGCGACTTCACAAATAAAGCACGGCTAAATTTCTATCATGAACACAGTGACAATAAAAAATGAAATATACATTACCTTTTCGACTTGGTTTTTCTCACCCATTTATCTAGAAACTGCAAAATTTTCTACATTTTTTAGGAGTAATAAGCGGCCTGCCCTATCAGGGCAACAGTGGAGAGACTTGCTGCTATATCCATTAACTAGTACGCATTACGCATGCTGTCAAGAATGCACTGCACTGCATGCATGCATGCTGTGTGCCTGTGCAAGTGATTGTGAGTTCCAGTGAGCATCGGTAAGCTGAAGATATTCGCATTATAAGACAACATTTTTTTGCATCATAAGCAATGAAATGCATCAAACAGTCGCCGAAATTAATCATTTAGGTTTAATCGACCCATGTAAGTATTCCTAGTACTTTTTGTTGAAAAATTAAGGAAATATAGCGCCGAAACGGCACCGTTTTGTACAACTCCTCGATCTGAATGCGAAAACGGCACAGCCCCAACGTGCAGCGTTGGGGCTTGGCAGTTAGGCATGACCATGCCATGGCATGGTTCTTTAAAAACATTTGACCGAAAGATCAGCCTGTATCTTGCTGTGGACGCGACATCGCGTTGCGCGTCGGGGTAATGTTCCGCGGAGACTACGTCTGGCTTCACGGAATCCCCTACTTAAATATACACGGAGGAGAGCCGTACAAGTATTTTTAAAAAATGATTAAAACACTCCTCCACTGCTACAGACAAACAGATTTTTCTATCTAGACCTACTAAATTTACAATTTATATTCTAGTTGTGTGTCATCTAAAATAATGTAAATCAGAGTCTAAAATAGATTATGGTAGATTCGAAATACATGTAGACAGAAAAATCTGTCTGTTTGGAAGAGTCAAATAATATTTCTTTGACTTTGACAATTCTCAGGGCAGGGCACTCCATGAAGCCAGACATAGTCTCTGCAGAACATATCCCCAATGATGAATGCAGAGTGATCTTTCTGTCTAGTTATTACAATTTTTTATTATCATGCCATGAATTGGAATTGCGTTGAATTGGCTCACACAACATGCATTCATCTTGAGCTGCACACAAATCATCGATAATAAAGTTTCTTTTTATTTACAGTAACAGGAATAAATATATAGGCATCTCAGGCTTTTAAGTTACGGTACACTGATGACTTTAGCAGTAATGATGCTACATGTATTATCAAATGATAGAGTCAACTTAAAGTAGACATGAAATGATTTCTCTCTTTATACACTATACATCCCTTTGGCATCTAATTTTCCACAGAAGTGCAATTTTCCGGAGAAAGCATCCTCTCCAGAAGAAGACCCCAAAGATGACCAACCTCCCATAGCAGCCCCACCTCCATTTCCAGAGCGGGATTGGATTGGCCCTGCTGACAAGCGCTCCAACCTCCGCCGAGTGATCCTACGACAGCCGGAAAACGAGAGTAAGGCAGAGAGGGCGTACCGGGAGCAGAGGGAGGACACCAATGAGTGGAACCATCAGTTTTGGTCTCAACAAAATGAAAAGTTCATCAAAGTAAGCTCATTTGCCATCCATATCTGTGCCATTATGAGAAAAACCTTTGTGATAATATAATAATACTTATTATCATCACATGTGTCACGTTGCGATTTTGTTCTGTTGCCAAAATTGCAAAACCCGAGAGTGTTTTGGTATTGTTTTTTGCAAGTGTGTATATTTGTGCTTGGGGCATTATGTACTACCTACTGGTGATCTTCATTCATGATCTTAAGATCTTTTAATTCTATGCTGGTACACCCTTAGATCAAAGCAGCTTATTATGTTTAATTGCAAAAATTAAGTGTTAATGAATCAGTTTGGTATTTGATTTGCACTTATCTGTAGCATCTATCACCATGCTGCATTTGCGCTGCATGTCACACCATTGCATCACATCAGTTGTGCTTTACATCTGTTATCAGTCTTCTATGCAAAATGCATCAAAAGTTCTTTAAGAAAAGATGATTTATTTCAGCAGTTTACACAGTTCAATCAATATACATGTATTTTGATTCCTTTTTTTTTTAATACATGCTTCAGTAAGAGAATTTGGGATATGAAAATAGATACACTGTAGAGATGAGCACTATAAAGTACACTGTGGCATTGAAATTAAAAGTGAGTAGGTAAATGACAATGAAATGATAAATTCTTGCCGATTTCTAATCGGAGCAACTTTACAAATTTTGCACGTGTATGACCATAATATTGTGATACCTTGATTATTGAATGTGAATATATTCAAATGAAATGTTTACACTGTTTTTCCCTTCCTTGTTTTAATTGTCATATGATACCCATGCACAGGCCAAGGAAAAGTTCGTTAAAAGTCGTCTGGAGGAGAAGAAAAGGGAGGCTGAAATCCCAACTGAAAATAGTGAAGTTTTATCAGGTAAAATCACTGGCAACATTACTAAGATAGCATTAAGTTTCAAGTATATTGCAAGTGTGTACACAAAACAAAGGAAGGTGATTCAAGTATTATTACTTGTTCTAGGAAGTGTCTATCAACACTACAAGCTCTATTGTATGTTGGTAAACACTTATAGATGCTACCCCTTTTTACTCTTTACAACACAAATTGTAAGCATTTGTACCCTTTGATGTGCATGTGTGTATATCTCTTACATGTAACATTTATGTAACAGAACTGCATGGTGCTTTGCTAATCTTACAGATTCAAATATGAAAACAGAAAGAAGAGTTTTTTGTATTACATTGTGACATATTGTAGAGAAAGAGTATATGAATGAAAAACCTCAGTCAAAGTGTATCATATGCATCATTATATCACTTGCTGTAAATTCATGGATCAGCAAGTGGTTGTCAATTAGCCAAGGAAAGTAGCTCTGTGTGGGAAGTTACTGTATATTTAATTTGAGAAAACCTCATGTTACTCAGTAACCTGTGTGAGGTGACAACTTTCGGTGGAAAGGTTAGATATTAAAGTGTAGAGACAATAGTTGTCAGTTTTGATGTGCATATAAAACATAAAAAATTCACATCTATTGTGATTCTTTTTAAAATTCTGAGCAATATCACAGATTTAGCAAAACAGGATGCGGTAACATGTTTCTGTTTATTTGTGCCTGAAGCACATTCATTCATATATAAATGTGAAATTTTAGTATGGATCGAATTTTAGTTTTATAGTTTGGTGAATGTTTGTTTTACCAGAAGCAATAATCTGCCTGCCATTTATGTCACAGCTTATGAATCATGCTTCTATTTGTTTATGTGTATGGGGTTTTTTGTTTTGTTTTTTGTTTTTTATACCAGACGTGAAACAGGTTCTGAGTGCCGAGGAGATGGCAGAGTTTTACCAGGAGTTCCTGAAGGACAATCGCAAGGTGTTTCAAGATTACAACAAACAGTGGTATTACAGGAACTTTTCCCTCCTGATTCCAGCAGTCAAGGCAAACCTGCACAGACTGCTGAGAAAGAACAAAAGATGAGAAACCGGCCTGAACTCTTATCAGATCCGTTGGGAAGTGCACTCTTCTTCAGGAAAATCATTTGCCCATCAGCCATTGCTTGCAACTCAGCGATCCACACACCGCCATCGGCTGATTGGTTGCAATTGCATCTTTAAGTGTGATGTGGAGTGTGTGCTATCAAAACAATATTGTGCTGGTGACAATTGGCAGTGCCAACTTTATATATTTACTTCAGAGCATATGAAGACATGTCTCATGTCTCCCACCAACCATGAGGAATGAAGTACAAAAAGTAAATTTTGCCCTTTCCCCATAACGAACTGTGCCTTGATTTCTTTTATCAGGAAAATTTAATTATCAAGGATATGTTTCTGCCAATTGTTCTTTTTTCATGTGTATTATTTTTTACTTTTCTTGAAAAGAGAAATTGTAGTACCACACTAAGACATCACTATAAAGAACACAGATGATATGTAACTGGATTTTTCAATAGAGTGGTTTCATCAGTGCCAAAGTGAAATTTTTGTGCATGTTTCAGAAAATTAACTGAAAAAGTTGTTACCACAGTGTGTGTTTGTTGTGATGCCAAAGGAGCGTGAAACAATCAGAAGAGATATGTAACCACTGATTCAAGGTACAATGTTGGAATCATTGCTGTACACAGAAAATTTATCTGGAGGCAGCAAGAGTGTGTTTGATATGCATGTCTTTACTGTGTACTATATCAAGGTGGATAGCTCCCACTGGTAATGACAAAATCAACTGCAGTGAATGGAATGGTGATGGATATCTTTATAGTGGCATGTGTATTCTTACACTAGGATATAAAGATATGTAATCAGCAAACACAAACCAAATTGATGTATGAAAAGTTTATAATGTACATTTACTTCACTCACATCTTCGAATGTCTAGGCCTTGTCCATACCATTAGCAAATTAACCTTCTTTTTCATAAACATCTTCCGGCATTGGAATGAATTCTTCTATCTCTCTGTATCATCAGCACATCCAAACCACTCAGATGGTCCCCAGATATTATAGCTTCAGTCCACAGTTCAAACCTTTTTATGCCATAAAAATAAATGACCTCTTGCTGGACAAAGAATCTGTCACAGCAATTGTGGAAGGATTTGCAGAGTTTGGCAGATCTTGGTATTGTGTTTCCATCTGGTCAGTTCAGCATCTAGGCCATTCATTTATTAAATAAATGAAAATAATTTGCTGTAGTAATCCTTCAGTGAGTGTATTTTCTCCCTCATCATTGTACTTTGTAGGGAGCCCCCATGAGATGCATGAAACCTCGTTTCAAGCTCATCCTTAAAGGGGCATTCCAGATGATTTTCATAATTTCACATCATGTAGTACATTAATCGAAAACCCCATGTACAGATTTGTAGAATTTATTGTGGTTCTTGAGCAGAGAAATAATACTTTGAAAAACCTTAAACAAATTACACTGAACAAGGATGATGACATAGGAGGTTCACATATTTCAGAAATGTAGCAGTGTATTTCCATTACAATTCCGCTTGCTTGCGAGTTCACCTGTGTATAAGCTATGCATGCCTTATTCTTTTGTTCTGCTTCCTTGAGCCCCAACTCATGCATTCTTATGGTGACTCTGCCATGTCATCATCCTTGTTCATTGCACTTTGTTCTAAATTTTAAAAATATTCATATTCTTCATCCCAATCATCATAAATTCTGAAACTCTGTCCTCAGTATTACTAATTTATAGTTGTTCAAATGTAAAAATCTGAAAATCATCCGGAGGTCTCCTTTAACGTGGATACTGAAAGAATAGTTTATACATGGCAGGGCCCAAGACTAATGTGTTTGTCTGCTGGCCTGTTCGGGCCACTAAAATATCTAAATTTGGAATTTGGTGGCCCAAAATACAAGCAAAAGTAACAATCCATTATTAATCTAAGTTGCCCGATTGGGCTACCAAAAGATAAATTTGATGGTCCGACACCAATTTTTAGTTATCTTGGGTTACCACGAATATTGAGCCTTGTACATGTATTGATTCTGTAATGCTTGAGAATGCTTGGGTTTGATTGCCCTGCACTGTATCCTGTATTTAAATGATGTCTTTGAAATCATGATATCCATGGCTTTTGCATTTCAACATTCATAAATATAAAACAAGCTAAGTACACTGTACTTTAAATAATGCTTGAGTGATTTTCTCATTTACTATTCAAATTGTTTGAAAAATCAACGATCCAAGTTTAAAGAAAAAGGAGGGTTGAAAGTGGGGAAGGAGGCTGCCCCTGCTTCAATGAAATTAATCATGTGCTATTTTATTCTGGACAAACACTGCTCATAGAACTTGATGTGATAAGAAAATCAACCTCATTTTGCGCATTTCTTTTCCTCCTGCAGTTAGCTGCTGTGTATCACTGAATGAGTGCACTGCTATACTCTCTCTTTGGTGAAATGTGTGTGGTTTTGGTGTCGGTATACTTGGTGTAATGCAAATATGAATGCATATATCTGTACAGGACTGTACATGTGGCTACAGGTTTGTGGTATAGTGTACAGGTATGAGGGGCAGCTACACCGTCACAGAGAGTGCTATGCAGGATTTCACTTGACACACTATCAGGACAAACACACACACACACACACACACACACACGCACACACACACATACACCAGACCCACTCACGCCGTAAACAGAAACAAAATTTTACAGTACAAAAGAACGTTTTGATTTCTCACACAAGACTCAACAGTGTGAGTTGATATTACACCAATGTCATTGATTTTCGTGAACTGTGTGAAAGCACTGACTACACATTTTGCTGAACAAGTTGTTCTGCAAGAACTGATACATATTGAAGTTAGGTACACATGTAAAATGGCAGTGACTTTTCAGTTTTGTCTTTGCAGCACTAGTAACTCATTCAGTCCCACTTGCTTTCATTTATGTTGTATGTTGAATGGTACTTTGTAAGTCTTGCTGGGAAATTGTTAGGTTCTAACTTCCTCTGATAATATGAAAGTTCTCTTACACATTAATTTCCTTGCTTGCAATTGACACACTTTGCAAAATGAAAAGTTGCACAATGGTCACATCACACACTGTCACACTCTATGACAAAGTGGCCATTTCTTGTTCAAGACTGCACTACATTCAGATGTTCATATGCATGAAAACATGTGTGACAGCATGTTTTTATATGCAGGCAGAATACATTTGAAGTTTGTTTTTGCTCTTGTAAAAAAAAATGGGTGTACAAGTTCAGGTTTGTGTAAGTTGTGTATTAAAGTTGAATTATTTGTCTATATTGTGGGTTTGAGCGTGTGAATATCATTCATACCATCATTGCAACTCCATTATCCTTCCCGTTTCTTGAAAACATGGTCAGTCATGTAGACAGGCTACTTAGCTCTTTGGCGATACATCATGTCTTCATGACTTTCGTTGTTTTATTCACAATCAATTAATATGGCCAAAAAAGGGTGAGAGAATCGACACACCTGCATTACTGATAAAGAAATAATTGGTGGTAGACATTACAAGATAGATCCAATTTGAGACAGAGCAGTGATCAATCCACACAACTCATTTTTTATGGGACAGTAGACTAAGTATGAACCAAGGACTGGAAACCAGCAAAGATCAAAACACGTCTCCACGCTTACTGGAAAAACTACAATCTAGAATCAAACAAATGAGTGTTTTAAGAAAGTGGCATTTGTCCCCTTTCAACTTGGACCTTCCAAACTTGAATCCTGCCATCAAAATGTGGTTAGAACACCTGAACGATATTGAATAGCTGCAGCTGACTCATACAAAAGAAAAAGAAACTGGCAAAGATCATAACGGGTCTCCATACTTTAAGAAAAAATAAATAAACTTAAGACAATGGTCTACCTTTGAAAGCATGATAACATATAAATCGATGTGTCTGTGCAAAATAATACACATTCAAGATGTTCCAAGTAGGGCAATGTACATGTACAGCACATGCAATGGCCACTTTAGACTTCTAGGAAATCACGTAATACAAATACATGTACCTTTCATTCTGGTATTTTTAATATTCATTGGTGTTTCAGGTTTGTCTTGCCTTAAATTGATATCTGTGAGCATGTAACAAAACCCTTTTGCTATTCTTTAGTCTAAGGACATTAGCCTGTCTTTAACAGTCTATAACTTTCACCAGGGCTGCACACTAACCCATTTCTTCTACTGGTCTGACCTGTCCCTGTCAGACCAAGAGGCCAGTTTTTCCATTTTTTTACTGGTTCATTCCTGAAAAAGTTACTGGTCCGACAGTGATTTTTTACTGGTCTGGACCGTCCAACCAGATCTAGTGTGCAGCGTTGCTTCTACTGTTTTCTTTACCAATCTGAGCACACACTCTTTAGCACAATTTCCATTTCTTTTGCATTGTGTTATTGCAATGTATATTGGAATAAAGTAAATATTTTCTCATAGTTTACAATAATTTCTAATCTACCCTATCCTCACTTTACCTCATTTGACCAATAAGGTTTCCACAGAGTAGTCAATATTTAGGTTTGACTTGTTTTGTTTTTTGTTTTGTTTAATAGCCTTGTTCATTAGACATTAATTTTGAGTTATTGTACATTGACATACAAGATAGAAACCAAAAGTCATCATTACAGAAATCTTGTAAATTTGGCAGGCAAGCATGATATAGTGCCTTGTGTTAAACTCCACTTGAAACCTTGCTATGCACATACAGACAGACAGACAGAATAGACAGGTAACTTGATGAGAAGTCTAGACTGCTGAATCCTGGATCCTGTGCCAGCTACATTACAGTTGTTGCTCTGCTCTAGTCCACAAAGCTATCACATTGCAATCTTTCACAACACAGGAGGTCAGTTTTATATGGTCTCAATATGACCCGATAGTTGTCCCTTTAGAATATCATGGTTCCCTCGCGCTCAAAGTGGCTCTTCCTCTTGCGAGGCTTCTCTTCCTTCCACTCCAGAGGGAGCTCTTTATCCCATGACTCCTCCTCCACGTCGTCTCGAGGTTCTCTGGACCGGGGCGATGCCACCAGTATGGGGAGCGGTCCACATTCGGCACGCATCTCTATCACGTGTAGCCCTTTTCTGTCTGCTATTTGTTGGTGTGTTTCCTGTAGCAGCCAAATATTCAAAATGGAATCTTGATCTGAATACAATATGAAAAATCTTCAATAATTGCTAGGAATATGTACATGGTGCAATGAGGAATAGGCATTGTTGACATTACTTGGCAGTATATTTCAATTCGTCTACTTTTTTTTCTTTTCCATACTAGTTCAACCACCATGCTAGATGAATACCAGTTGTCCATCTACTTGCCCATTTAGACATCTCTCTGTTCAGATTCAAACCCACTTCATGCTATTCCATTAATTTCCAAACATGATACAAGACAGTGCACTTCATTGATAAACATATCTGAGTAAAATTAAGTGAAGGTGAAGGGTTAAAAGGTTGAAGTCAATGTCTTCAAGTTTCAGTTTTCAACACTACAGGTACACTATACTACCAAAAAAAAAAAAAAAAATCAAGTTCTGTACATGAGAGTGAATACACCAATTGTGCAAACCTTGTCAATCTTGGGCAAAATATTTCTCCCTCTTGAATTGCTAGACATGCCTCACTGACAGGCTGCTACGAAACTTACTTTTCAAAAGCCACTGGCCCGGGCAGCTAAAATTCAGTCGGGCAAGTAGAATGAATGGCCTGTCTGAAGTATAGGGCAGTTGTTAAATACAAGACACCTCAATAGCACAAATCATGCTGTAAGGGTTTGGGGGGGGGGGGGGGGCATTTTCCCATGTCAACTAAACTCTTGCTGGAACACGCATGTATCTCCAAGAGTGCAGTACATGCAATAACTAGAACACATCAAAGTCTACAATACCTGTTGTTTGTTCAGGTTATTAGAGATATGTGCTGTCGACTGCACTGAATTTCATAAGTGACACATCGAGGGAACACATGTGTACCTGATCCACAAATCCATTGATGGCTGCTCTGGTCAGGTTGATCGGATTCATGGAGCCGTACACCCTGGCGTAGAGGTCCTTAATCCCACCCAATCGGCAGATCTCCTTGATGACGCGGTGACATCTCAGACCATAGCCTGTACAGTGAGTATGACATTGACAGTGTGTTCTAGTCATAGGGCACTCCCGTTATTACGAACAAAGTTATATCGAAATGCTTGCTCCAACGAAGTAAAGATTCTTAGATTATTAGATTTTTCATTTCTGTGGAAGAATAACTATCTCTGACTATCATAATCACATCTTTCACAAAGTGCATTCAAGCCACATATTGCACCAGACTCTTATATTGTGGAACTTTTATACACATCATGCTTCCTAAACACACACTCATTCAACACTGAGCTGTTTTTCTCTTGCAAAAGGAAACTGATTCACAATGCCCGAGACTCCCATACTCTTATACCTGTGAAGAAGCAGAATGCCTGATGAACTTGGGTAAAAACTACCATGAGCCAATGCACAAAAAATGGCTGAAAATAATGGACGGACCAGTCACAATCTTCATACACTAACAAAAAGAACTACTTCATTGATTCTTCTAAGTACTGTAAAACGAGGAATGTTCGCGTGCATTCTAATTTCGCAAATTTCGCGAGAGCCAAGATTCGCGAAATTAAAATGCATGTGAAAGTTCTTGTCTACTCTATATGCATTGAATGTTAGAGGCAACTCGTGAAAATTTCTTGCCGCGAAAAAGGCTGTCGGCTCCAATTCGCAAAAATTTCATGCCACGAAAATATCATGTTCCACAGTAATTTGGTATTTAGAAAAGAAAAAAAATGAAAAATGTTACTAAGCTACGTGTACTGCTAAAGCATAAATGTGAGTACAATTTCTCAGCATATGTCACCTCACCTTTGTTTTGCTTGCGCATGCGTATTCTTGTCACTTGAAACTTGGTTTCAATGTCATGGTATACTGCAAAAATCAAAGACAAGAAAGAGAGAAAACCATCATTTTATGAAGCACACTGAAGCAACAAAAGTTCTTTTTTCTTTCTTTTTTTTAAAGTTTACATGTGTAAAACAGTCTTTAAAGTTAAAAGTGACAACAATCTGCTCTCATTCTCTACTGAAGCATTATGTATCAAGACTGAATCATTCAAAAGTGAAATTGACATCCACCACATACAGCAGTGAGCCAATACTAGCATATCATTGGACAAACACCATTTGCCATTAGAGTTGACATCTGAAGTTTTCAAAGTTTTTCACCAGGTATATCGCAACACGATATTAACGACAGTAGACGGAAGCCAAAAGTCTCTTCATTTCTTACAGACATATTTGCATAATAACCCTCTTATAATCTGCAACTGATCATCAAAACTAAATGTAGAATACAACAGAACAGTATGCAGAATACAGTTGGGTATCAAAGTTGATCTTACTTGTGTGGCCGTCATATCGTTCAATGTAGTGCAGATTGGTGGCTGCCTTGTTCTTTGCTTTCCTCAGAGCCGATATGACATCAGGTGCTTTGCCCATGGCGTAACCTGATAAAATTGGAGGATAATCAAAGACAGTGCAAACTAGGTCAGGATTGGAACTGTTCACACAATGAGGTTATACTCTTTACTTTTTCTTTTTCTTTTTTTTTTTTTTTGGGGGGGGGGGGTAAAATCTCTTTAAAGGTACTGTTTACTATTGGGAGCAGTATCTAAAAAAATGTTTGAGTTTCACATTTGATGCATACATAAGCAGTAGGTCAGTTGTATCACAAAACATCCTACCATAGAAAAATTTTGCAATAAACCTAAAGTATAAGGAAATATCACTATTTTTCTCAATAAACCATAACTATAGATGGTTTATTCTAGAAACAATCTTATTATAACTATTGTTAACATTTTGTAGATTTAACAATACTTAACATTGATTATACTGATTAAAATTTTTGTATTGGTTGTTTACATCCTTAAATCACATTTTAGAACTATTTTGAAGCACTAAAGCTTGGTTTTTGTTTTATCTGCAAATGGTTAATAATGCCTTTAAAATTATTGTCTGAGAAGAAATCTACAAAGGATTATGTAACTCACAACTTAATGATGACCCATGAAAGTGTTAGATTGGTAGGCTTATACATAGTAGCAGTATTAGCAAACAGTACATGCTGGTCGCAAAATGAAATTTTAAACAAAGCAGATTAAGGGATGGGATCTCTTCACACATGGCATCTAAGGAGAGTACAAATAAATTTCATCCTGATAGTAGGAATGTCAAATATTCCACAACAGTCTGTCTGGAGAGGTGCCACAGGGGTAGGTAGGATACAGCAAAAGTTTACAGACGGTGCTTGGACAACAGGTTTTTCAATAGGCAATGAGCCTTTAGCATGACAGAAGCAAACATGTGCTCACCCAGAGCCCCATTTCCGTTGCCGACGACGACAAGAGCTGACATGGACCGTTTCCTTCCCACAGACCCTGTCATGTTGAAGACCCGTCGGACTGTGATGACACGGGAATCAAACCCTTCAAAGTTTTCTGGTCAGAGAAAGATACAGCAAAGGGTGTTTAGGCTCATGATGCATGTGGTACTGTCACAACTTTTTTTTTTTCTTTTCCTCAAGCAAATGTGATTGATTTATTCATTATGTTAAAATATGAAATCATCTCCATGCATCAGTAAAAGACATAAAAAGCTGACAGAAGTCACAATGATTTATGCAGAAAATTCCACACCTCAAGTAGAGACAATTACATGACTCCTAATCTTATGTAGGAAAATAATCCAAGACACATATTTCACATGCGAATATTAATTTTCAAGCACCTCATATTAAAGAAAGGGAATGACGGTCTGATTATCATGCTTTGACAAGGTAATAACCCTCCTCTGGATGATATGATAGAAGTCTCTGACTCCACTGAGCTCATCATGGTTTAAAATCAACACTAAGATGTATAGTAATGTCACACTATTCAATTTCATCACCTTTATCTCCAGGAGTGCCTGCTTTGTTTGAAAGAATACAGAAAAAACCAACCATGAAAAAAAAAAATGAAATGGAAATGCAAACAGATTTCTACCAATCAAACCAAATGGGGTTTGATTGTAAGTTTGACGTTTTTCCATCTGACATCAAATGGAAGAAGCAAACAGAGGGCAAGAACATTCAAATCATAATGATAAAGCATTTCCAAATTGCAACTAAAAGACACAAAACAAATACTGTACGAGCTGAAATCTTTGTGTACAGATACTTTCGTGAATTGATACTTGGAGGACATTTTCGCGTGTTGTTAATTTCACGGTTGCGAGGGTCTAACTGAACTTGGTTATTTGCGCATTGTTATTTTAGCCTGTTGTTATTTTTGCAGTTCAAAGGCGATTTGCAAAATTCACAAAAATAAAACCACGGCGAAAATTTCAGCTTGTACAGTACTTTTGATATGTTCAACACACATTTATCTTGGATTCTTTGACAGTCTGATATCATAATTTGATTTTCAATCATTGCACTGCATGATTTAACTCACCTCCAGGAATCGGGTCTGGAGGACCAAGAGAGCGTCCACCCCAGCTCTTGGAGGTCCATCCCCTCTCCTCGGGGGGTACCCTGCGCTTCCTCTTCTTGTCCCACTGCTCTCTAATCAGCCTCAGCCGCTCCTCTCGCTCCGGGTCAGGCTGCTTCCGCTGGATGGTCAATACCTCCTTGCCCTGGGTGACCGGTGCATTCAGACCAGGCCATGCTATCCTTGCTTTGCCTGGTATAACACAAAATGCCATCAGCATTGCAAAAAGGAAAATTTGATTTTCTCAAACCCAACAAGTGCTTGGGTACTCTTGCTGCAAAATTTTTCAGCTTGTCCTCATTAAATTAGCACCTCTGAATTTTATCATGTCTCGGATATCAGAGAAAGATTAGATGGAACTAGTTTAATCAACTGAGTGTGCATGAAATCAGAAACAAAATCACAAAGATTTGCCAATTTGAGACAAAATGATCATTAACTCCGATATTTAAAATGTGTTGCCAATTAGCCAATCAGTTACACAGCCTAGAGATCTGGATGCTTTTGATAATTCTACAACTGAAAGAGACAATGGTACACTATCAAACTAGAGTTCAAATGGAAGAGAACTTTTTTATTCTATCTTCATATGAAATACTCTCAATGAACAGATAAAATTATGATAAAAAGAAACAGGACCAGATCACAGAAATATGATTACCGACACTTGATGCATTAAAGAAAAGCTCCACATTAAATTCATGCCACATATCAGAAAAAAAGACGGTCTGGAAAACAGTTTACATACGATATACTGCATAAGCCTGAGACCCCATGATCTTCATGTTGAAAAGTACTGCAGGGCCCAAGTCTCTCCCCTCCCCCGGAGCTGGGGGGGGGGGGGGGGGGGGGGGGGGGGAGATATACAAATCTCGAAGTTTTAAAGATTGAAATCTTGTTGGGGCAGACCCTCTGCCATGATGATTCATGGTCATCATAAACAGACTGCCAGAACAATAACCAGTCATTATTTCCTGAAATGAGCTCACATACAGTTATCTGTCCCTTTATCAAATGATCAGACCCATCACTGTTCTACTTCTTTGATATCAATGTGTAATCATCATGTACACACCTTCACCGATGATTTGTCCCCTGTTTAGATCCTTTTTCAGTCTCTTTGCTGGTCTCTTGCCCCTGGCCTTGCGAGCAGCCTTCCCTGTTGTTGCCACCATTCCTTTCCATAGCTGATCAGCAGTCACTGCAAATAAAGTATGAAGAGATTTCACCTTTCTAGCAATATTCAGGACTGTTCCACGGCTGTGACGAGACAGTGAAGACATAGAATCTCTCCTGTATCAAGTCAATCTAGCACAAAATTATCAAACACAACTTCAAAACCTACATTCTTCTTTCTTGATTATCTTTCATATTGGTGAATCATAGAACTTTAAAAATATATTTTCACATCGATTTGGTATGTTTCAACTTTTCATTTACTTGGCAAATTGATCAGCAAGACATCTCTACTCCACACCCACCCCCCTGCCAAAAGTACATTCTACCTACACTCTAGTTAAACAGAACAAAAAACACACTATTCCAATTCATCTCTACGTGTATTTCCAGGTTCTACTGTACATTTGACTGTTAGGGTGACAGAGAGAGCAAATGACATTAATGAAGAGGTACAATATATGGATCTAATTTTATAAAAGAAGTTGAATTCACTAAAACTCATGATTTCATGATACATTTTCACCCTCACCTGAAGCACACTTTCCTCAAAACCACACAAGAAAACAGACATTGTGACTTTGTACTCACATGTGTTATACCAACTAGTGTACCTCTTCAGTATCTGGTAGCTTTGGGAAGACTGAAGGAGGCATGGAATTGGCCTAGATAGGTCTAGGTTTGGGCTGGTTTGCTTGCATTCTTTGGATGTTAACACAGACAGCTGTCTTCCATAACAAGTTGAGCTTCCACCGCCTATGACTAATCCTGCAAAGCATGAAGAAAAGTAAATATCAATGAGTTTGGAGAAATAAAAAGACAACACCTTGGCGGAAAGAGAATCAGTATAGATGGCAGGTGAAGCACTGTAAGAATTTAAACACTGACAAAGACAAACATACAAATTATTCTTTATTATTTAGTACTGAATTAAGGTATCATTCTATCAATCCAATCCCTGTTTATTCTAAGAATTAAATAAGCAGTTGTGCATACAATTATTGGCACCAGCACCAAGGGTCCAAGGTTTGACCTCCTATGCCAAGGTTCAACCATGCGCACGCAAATTTTAGACAGTGTCGTGGTCGAATCATGGGCGGCTTGCGTTACATGAGCAAAATTTAAGAAACATTCTTGGATAAATTCCATTTGAAAAGGAGATTGTTCCATTGATTTTGTGGAATAACTAAAGAAAAGCCGTCATTATTAAATAATAGGGAGCTTTAGATTTTAGACGTGGGGACGTTCAAAAGAAAAAAACCATGATCTGAGCGTGCGCAGAAGCATGCGTCAAGTCGATCTATTTTTAGCTTGCGTCACCTGAGATTTTCACTACGTGTACCGGGCTATTTTTACGTCCGCACAGTTTGCAACGTAGAGAGCTACTTCATGTACGGGTACCGATCATATGGGGGCGCAATTTTATTTTTTATACGTTGCGTCCCAGCGTAATCTAAAGCTACTTTTCAACGCGACGTAGGGGAGAGGAGAACGTCCAGCCCACCCGTCGTTTCAAACGTCCGCGCGTCAAAATCTAAAGCTCCCTATTGAAACTGCCCACAAACAGGGATCCAGACTCCTGACTCCTTCTACTACTATTCCAACATGCTATTTGGGATATAATTCAACTCATGATTTTTTTTTTTAATCATGGTCACAGTAGCTAGACCTGTATGATTAAATATGACACTTTATTTATATATTCAAATTTTATTAGAGTTGGAATAATTTAATTTCATGTTGTGATTTGTTGTCATATATATTCACCGAAGATATTGATTTTCTTCACACCCAAGAATTACAATAAAAGAGAATAAAAACATCTGATGATCAACATGTGTAATTTTTTGGGCTACTTATACTGTAGTATAATACAATCTATTTATTGTTGAAGTGCATGCGGCAGCATTCCCCCTGCGCCCTGCTGCCCTAGCGTTACACATGAGCTATACTAGACAGTACTGTTGTGTTATATGAGCGCACTACATTTATCACAAGTGTACGCATATTCCATGTATTCTATATTTGAGTGATACGGTCAGAGCAGCAGTCATTACATGACGCTAGTTTGTGATAGTGGATTAAAGTTGTTCATTTTATCGTTAAACAACTGAGTCCTCTGTTCATCATTGAATCCGGTCCACTATTACAACATGGTGGCAGCGGTGCCGACACGGATTTATGCCAAATCAGCACGGAACTAAAGTTTTCTTAGGGAAATTCATCATGAGTGACTTGTGCTGAAACCGCCCGAGAGGACACTGCGCACAACACGTCTACGTCTAGTGCTGATACGTGCATGGACTAGCTTAACGACTCGTCTTGTGAGTAACACTGTGCGTGAATAAACCGATTATTTTATCATCCATGCTGCTCATCAACAAATAACGATACGAATACATATCATCGGATTGATGAACGCTTTGCAGAGCATTCTATATTCGTTTCTACATCGTAAGATATAGCTGTGTAGCTCGTACAAAATGTTGTCAGAACATTTTCGTCGCACGAATCACTGACATTCGCCACATTGGACAGTTGCAGTTCTGTAGTAAACAAGCATTATCGACGCGCACTGTATCCAAGTACGCGCAATACCCGAGCGTTTCAACCAGGAACTTCCATTGTTGACGTAACAATAGACCAAGTTCGCATTACCTGAGCGCACCGTATCCATTGACATCCATTGTTGACATAACAATAGAAGACGCAGATAGACGCGTATTATCCTGGACTGGCCAGAAATGTGTTTATCTTATCGGCATAGCAACGTGTATTGCGACATCATTGCTTCTACCGAGACCATCACTCAGCGGAAGGATATTTCTGACAGAGCATACGCAGTTTTCCGTTAATCGCAGTTCATCTACCCTGCAAGCTACAACGTAGCGAGGACGGACAATCAAGACACGGCACGATCCAGACTGATATCAACATTGAATCCATGCAACCAGATAAAAGAAATGAGAATGAGTACAATTCATTAAACTATCTCAGACATTTGAACACTTGCGTGTGGACAATTACATACATTCGTTATTTGTGTACATGAATGTTTTGACATATTCATATGCATCTGTGTATTACTGTGGTAATCTTGACATCTAGACATGTTTCGATGTATTTTGGAGAGTGTACACTATTGATACATGTATATCAGTAGTGATTTTGTGTCACATATTTCTGTGTTTGCAAACTATTATTGATTTGTTTACTTTGTAAACTATATCTATAACCATTCAGCCGTAAGTTTGCACAGTGTGACGTTGATATCAAGCATTGTATCATTTGTATCTCCAACTCAATCTAAATCAAAACGCACGATGGCAAAGTATCCAGAAATGAATTGGAATAGTGCTGATGTGCCGGAAGAATTCAAGTTATTCAAACAACGCATGGAGTTATGCTTCCAAGACAACGATGTCCAAGACCCAAAGAAGCAAGCAATCAAAATCAAAATTGCAGTAGGAAATGAAGGTTTGCGTAGAATTAACGCATCCGGTCTATCCAATGAGGATCAAGAAAAACCTGCAATGTTGTGGTCTACTCTTGAAGGTCAATTGAAAGTCAAGCTAAATTTTTGCATCCACAGACTGGAGCTGATGCGATATCGTCAACACGCAAATGAAACTATCGACGAATTTTTAAATAGATGCCGGAGTAAAGCCAAAGAATGTGACTTTACCGAAAATGAGCTCTCAGAACGCGTGACAGAGCTAGTCATTGCGTCTACACCTATCGAGGCGTTCCAGAAAGATCTTCTAGACCAACCCAAAGGCTACAAGATAGCAAACCTCCTTGATGAAGGCAGGAAATACGAAGCCATAGCCGTAGGCAAACAGTGTCTTCGTTCGATCGACTCCTCCGCAAGCAACGTAGATGCTCTATCACATAACCAAGATAGACGCAAGAAGTGTGGTAACTGTAATTTGAATCATCCACCACGAAAGTGTCCAGCCTACAGAGACATTTGCAAAGCATGTGGTTCCAAAGGACACTGGGCTAAATGCTGCAGAAAGACAAAACACGGAAAAGTGCTTCGAGGACGAAGTCCAAGCAGACGACGCCAAGGTGGTAACCGCAGTTTTTCACCACGAAGACAGAAGACACCCACCAGGCAGCCAACCAAACAAAAGGTAGCCGAGTTCTCCAAAGAGCCAGAAGGAGAAACCCAGGAAGATTTTGAGGAATTTAACACTATCGTACTGGGAAACGACCTAGACGCATCTATCGATTCTGTGCATCAGAAAGAAGCATTCGTGAAGATTGGAATTATCTGTCCCAGCAAACGTGGACAACACATCTTACATGCAAAGGTCGACACCGGAGCGAGTGGAAATACACTCCCTCTACGGACAATCAAGGCCATGTATGGAAGCAGGTGGCAAGCAGTTGTACACCCGACTTCAGCACGTCTTACCGCATACAACGGTTCCCCGATACATTGTTTGGGTACCCTTCAGATCACGTGCAAGTACAAAGACTCCGAGTGGAGAGATCAACTTTTCTACGTGGTCGATGTCTCAGGACCAGTGATAATTGGACTACCTATGTGCAGTGAGTTACACGTGGTAACAATCCATGAGATGCACCCTCAGAGTCGTAGTCCACCTAACAGACCGTCTCCGTTGATATCTGTCAAGGACCTGCAAGTGCTCTATCCGCAACAGTGTGATCGTATTGGTAACTTTCGTGGAGAAGCAACACTACATGTCAAAGAAGGAGCTGTTCCCACCATTGATGCTCCAAGAAAGTGCAGCGTCCACATCAAAGACAAACTCAAGGCTGAGCTTGACTCAATGGAGAAGCAAGGCATCATCAGACAAATCGACCATCACACCGACTGGTGCAGTTCGATTACTACAGTTCTCAAGAAAGATGGATCCTTGAGAGTATGCCTAGATCCCAGGAGATTAAACCAGAATCTCAAACGATGTCCCCACAAGATTCCGACTCTTGAAGAGGTCAACCCAGCTTTCTCCGGAGCAAAGTATTTCTCTAAGCTCGAAGCGAAATCCGGATATTGGTCTGTTCACCTATCCAAAGAATCCCAGGAGCTGACAACTTTTCGTACTCCATTTGGCAGATACTGCTACACACGCCTACCTTTCGGACTTTCTGTCAGCCAAGACTTGTTCCAGCAACACATGGACCGTATCGTTGGTCAAGTAGATGGATGCATCTGTTTCGCTGATGATATTGCAGTTGTTGGACGTACCGAGGCAGAGCATGACAAAAACCTCCACAGACTGATGGAAGTTGCCCAAAGAGAAGGACTTATCTTCAACAGTAAGAAGTGTATCATCAAAACTGACAGCATCAACTTCTTCGGCTCTGTATATACCAGAGATGGCATCCGCCCTGATCCACAGAAGATTGAAGACATTCATGCCATGCCAACACCTCAAGACAAAGAAGATCTACAGAAGTGCCTTGGTCTTCTTAACTATCTCGCTCCACACATCGCCAACTTCTCTGAAAAGGCATCACCCTTACGTGAACTACTGAAGCGAGATGTGCCATTCACATGGCAAGACGATCATCAACATGCCTTCAACGAACTCAAGAAAGCGATCTCTGCAGAATCTTGTTTGCAGTACTATGATCCAAGGAAGACAACGATCCTAGAAGTCGACACATCATCAAAAGGCCTAGGAGCTTGTTTGATGCAAGAAGGCAAACCTGTCGCATTTGCTTCAAAGTCTCTCTCATCGTCACAAGCTAACTACTCCAACATAGAGAGAGAAACGCTAGCCCTCGTGTTTGGAATACAACGTTTCCACACATACCTGTTCGGAAACCAGTTCACTGTCCAAACTCATCACAAACCCTTAGAGATGATCACCAGAAAGCCACTGAGATGTGCGCCACCACGTTTGCAGAGACTTCTCATCAAAATTCAAGGCTATGACTATGATGTCAAGTACAAGCCAGGCAAATCGATGATCATATCAGATGCTTTGAGCAGAATGCCTAATCCAAGCAAGAATCAAGACGTTCCCCTTGATGTCAATGTGGAAGAGATCTGTGAGGAAATCGACATATCACAGATTGACCTTATCTTCTTTGGACAAAAGAAGAGAAATGAGCTGCAACAAGAGACGTCGAGAGATCCTACCTTGCGAGCTCTGTGGCAAATCGTCACGAATGGTTGGCCAGACACAATCAAGGAAATACCTAGAGAGGTCAGAACATTTTGGCCATACCGCGATGAAATCGGAGTATCAGATGGTGTACTTTTCAAAGGCAATCAAGTCATCATTCCCACAGACCTCAGACAAGACATCCTGAATCAACTTCATCAGGGTCATCAAGGTATTGAACGTACCCGCAGACTAGCAAGGGAAACCGTGTATTGGCCGAACATCAATAAAGACATTGAGCAAATCTCAAAGAATTGCTACGCCTGCCAAGAAAATCAGGTCAAGCAACAAAGAGAACCCTTGCAACCTCACGACATACCAACTTCGCCGTGGACGAAGCTTGGAACTGACTTGTTTACTTTCAACAAGGAAGAATACCTGTTGGTGACCGACTACCATTCAAAGTATCCAATCGTTCGCAAGTTGAAGGATACATCCAGTGCGGCAGTCGCAAACATACTGAGTGGTATCTTCAGTCTTTTCGGACCACCAGCAACTCTGATATCAGACAATGGTCCACAATTCGTTGGAAGACCATTCCAAGAGATGTGTGAGAAATGGTCAATTGATCACATTACATCGTCTCCACGATATCCAAGATCCAACGGACTCGCTGAACGCATGGTACAAACTGTGAAAGGAATCATGACCAAGTGTACCAGAACTGGACAAGACATCCAGACAGCACTACTACATTTTCGTGCCACACCAATCGACTCCAACCTACCATCACCTGCTGAACTACTCTTTGGAAGACCAATCAGGACAACACTTCCAAGTCACCACCTGACCAGACAATCGTCTACGCCTGATTTGTTGTTTCAGAGACAGGAGAACATCAAACACAATCACGACTTGCATGGAGGTAGAGATTTACCGCCTCTGCACGTTGGACAGAAAGTGAGACTTCTGAATCCCAAAGACAACACTTGGCTTCCTGCCGAAGTGAGCAAAGTACGTCAGGAACCAAGATCCTACGAAGTAGCAACTCCCAACGGTAGCATCTTGAGGAGAAATAGATCTCACCTGAGAGAGATGCCAACCGGAACGAAGCCAATAGTTTCAAAACGGGTTCACTTCGAAGACGACGACAGGAGTGAGGAAAGGAGACAACATCCAGACAGAAGACAAAGACAATCTGATAGGAAATCAGTCTCTACCCGGTACATAACGCGATATGGACGTGAAGTCAGACCCCCATCGCGGTACCAAGAGTAATGCAATGCTGGAAGATAAACTAGCAGCATTGTCAGTGTAAATAATATATTCATTCATTATGTTTAGTGTAGATTTATTTACAGCACATTTGTGTAACCAAGTGATACACATCATTTTATTTCACAAGACAATATTTGAAATTTAAGTCAGGAACCATAACAACTACGACATATGCTACATTTATCAAAATGTTTGTTGCATGCTATATATACATATATATATATATATATATATCTGTGTATAACTGTTAATCACATTTATGCATTGAAACTATGATGTAGCTGTTCACTAATTTCACATACAAAAGTTAATCTCAACTGAATGTTAAAAAAACAACAAACATACAAGCATATATAAATTATTTCCTGTGTTGATGATAATCTGAGTACAAACTCAAATGCTAAATCATTCTGTTTCTATTACATATACTATAGACCTATACACATTCCATATGAATGTAATTGTTCCTGTCTTATACAATTAAAGATATCACGAAGATATACGTGAAATTATTTGTAAATATGCTGGTGTACATTAAACTGCATGCATTTTGTGACAATGAGTTTGAATAACGTTATCGTTTTATTCGTCTTATCTTTCGATACCAGATATGTCGAGATTTGTTCAGTATGTATATATGAGAAATGTAAAAACTTATACTGATAAAAAGAATTTCTGGTACATTGCATTTGTGAGACCAGCTGTTTCAAGTAGAATAGATTTCATTTGCCTGCCTGATTGTAATTCAACGTATCTATGCAAATCTCAAACAAGCTTCCTCCATTTTTCAGCATTTTGTGTCAGAGATTCACATTTATAATACTTGGAAGATCAATGTGAATGTTTCGATATGTCATTGTATAACTCGTTAGAGTATATCACTCATAGTCGTCATGATCATTGACCATGTTGACGATGGTCTCATTCTCATTGACTATCTCAATCTAAATTACTCTTACCAATCTACACCCCAAATAAAAATAGAACGTAAATCTAAACTGTATTGCATATATAACGACGGAATATACTTCTGAAAATGGTTTGTAATTAGTAAAAATCAGCTTACTTCTTGCAAGAATCGTGCAGAGTTGAGACACGCTACGCTGACAAATCGCCATTTTCGATGAGATTCCAGTATCGGCGTTGATAGCCTAAATTTGTGCTTTTTTATCTTTACAATTTATTTATCAATCTAAAAATCTTTTTTTAATATTTTTTGTTTTGAAAGATATATAATAAGTACAATTATTACTTTTTATGTTTTAAACAGTCAGTATAATCCATAGACCTTCAATATATTTAGCTTGGCAGTACAGAATTTAGTCTGCTCGTGTACCGTCATGATCATTGAGTCTCCTCGCTATGGCGGGAGGCGTGAGCCCGCGCGCATCTCTCATATGTAATATGTGTATGAATGTTAGCGCTAGGAGCGCACGAACGTCAGTATTCACAGCGATCGACCACAAGATGATCGGGGAAGCTTCGGGGCAGTTTCAGCGGATCTGCGCTGCGCTACCCGGGGCGGTGGTTGATCGAGATTGAAACACTGACAGTCTTCTCGCTACTGGCAAGAACTTTGAATGTTAATGACAAGCGTCGATCTCATCATGCATTCTTCAAAATACCAGCAAACGTGCGTTTCTGAGTTTTGAATCAACAATAGCATTCTGTTGACATCTGCAGCTGCATAGTCAATCCCATGAGATTTCTTTAACTCAACAAAGCCCAAAGGCAATCTAGCAAAATGTATTCATACGTTGTTCGCGAGGACAAAGGTAGCGTTTACCACGCTCTTATTGAGACTCTTTCTCAAAGGACAGACTGGATCCGTAAGACGGGTGACACCGTTAAGGCTAATTTAATCATAGCAGAAAGAAACACGATAAAGGTTCCCTTTGGGAGGCTTGGTAAGTGTGCTAACTTTATTTATTTTATTTCTTTTTTTTTGGTCATACCACGGGTAATTTGCAGCAATATGCCAATAATGAATAACAATCAACTTTGTTTGTTTTTTTCCTTGCTACTTCTCATGTTCTAATTGGAAAGATTACTGTTGTTTAATAGTGCTACTCTGTTGTGTGCTTGAATGAAAGACGTGCAGGTTTGTCTAGACTATGCACTCATCATAATCTTACGTATCATGTTACATGGTCAATGACAGTCGAGCAGTCCCAACAATAACTTCTACATAACATAAGTAATCATCTGCTATTGTATGAGTCTCAATAGACTGGTTGTCAACCCGGGCCGGGTGCAGAAACCAGTCGCGTATATGTGTTGGGGTCACTGGTGCGGTTAGTCGTCAATAGAATTTATGCTTTGATATAATGTTATGATAATAGTAAAAACAGTGCACTGCCATTATAACGAACATGGTATTATGAAATACCAGGTACCGGTTACAACGAAGTAAAACTTCAGGCCACAACATTATCCACTCGAAGTATTTTTATTGTTTATTCGGTTATAACAAAATTTCGATATAACAAAAGAAAACTGCTGGTCCTGAGGACTTCGTTAATGGGAGTCCACTGTGTTGTTATCAAGATCATATCATTTTTATCAAGGTCATGATGATGGGATCCTTCAACTCGTGAACTGCTACAGAGGTTCTGGAAGACTCAGTCGGAAAGCTGCTCTCATTGATGCCCTGACAAGCTGGAGAGAAAGGAGTAGGGAGGACATATCGTCATGGTTACCAGAAACCTATATCATTAGACCAAAACCCAAAGAGGAGGAACAAGACCCTGCTGGAGTGGTGGTCAAGAAAAGACCATTCAAAGTTCCCAGGTCTGACCAAAGAGAAGCATTCAGATCAGCGTATGCTGGAAGGAGGGATGCAAATTTGGGAGAAGTGTGGATTGCAAAATCAACTGCTGGTTTGAAAGGTGTGTCCTTTTGATTGACTAACTTGCCTTCAATACTCCGTAATCAAATGCTATATGTTCTAACTACATCCACACAAACATTTACTAAGCTCAGAGCTGCAGACAGCCTATCATTTTGAAAGATAGTTATTAGACAGAGTGATCATTTAAAGCTGCTAGGATGTGGCAAAAAAACTGCCTCCTACTAAAGTTACAATTTCATCAACATGGCATAAAAGTAGCCTTTGCCAAAGGCAAATGTTAGATGAACCTGTTTCCATCCATGTACTGATGCATTCCTCTCTCATTCTGTCAACATGGAGAACTCATTTTAAGTTTGCTGTTTATCATGTACATTTACTCCTGTATAATGATAAATTCTTTGAATGTTATGAACTTGTTTCTATGAGTCGTCTTCACAGAGCACAATGACTTCAACCATTTTAAATTTTGAAATGGCACTGCACAAATAGGAGCTGCAACCTTCCATTTTTTGGCACATTAGTAAAGAGCAATCTCGTAAATGCCCTTGGTTGTTTTCTTTTCTTTACTTTTCTACATTTCAGGGGAGGGTATACTAATCTCCTCAGAATGTGAGGAGCTGCTTACCTTCGTAGATCGCCAAACCCAGGCCCACGTCATTCAGAAGTACATAGAGGACCCTCTGCTTCTGCCAGGAAGAAGGAAATTCGACATCAGGTTTGCCCTTGAGAGTGCTTTATGGCATTGTGTCGGTAAAAAAAGCAAGAATTCTTTGTTCAGTGACACCAGAATCATGTATATTCAGAACTTGGCATGTGTCCCTTCAGTAATTTGAGAAATTGTTCAGCCACATGGATCCTTCAGTGGAGTGTCACATACTTCAAATATTTCCCTGTGCAGATCAACTTTTCCCTGCTAATTGTCATATTGGATGTAGAAGTGTTAAAGATTCTAAACGTAGATGTGCAGGCTGTTCTGGACGTTCACAGGATGAAGTTATTATTTTTTTTTAGTTTATATTTGTGTTTGATAGGAGGCACTACATTTCTTTCATTGCTTTCAGCAAACTTTGCCGCAAATCCAATTTAAAGTGAGAAGTTTGATATTTAAAATGGCAAATTAATTGTTTGTAAGGCCATGATCAGTGAATCTATGACAACTGAATCTGTCTGC
This sequence comes from Diadema antillarum, assembly GCF_040938485.1. NCBI lineage: Eukaryota > Metazoa > Echinodermata > Echinoidea > Diadematoida > Diadematidae > Diadema > Diadema antillarum. Next base: position 825,796 of record NW_027270925.1, on the reverse strand, counting down.
TAAAGTATCTTTTTATGTATGTGTGTGATGATTATCTAAAGTGTTTAGCTCAGACAAGATCTTTCCCTCCAAGATAGATTCAAATATTTGTACCTGTTCAATTCTGGTATCCTTCTCAGGAAAAGGTAACCAAATCACTATCTTTGCTGCTTACAATTCAGACATAAGAAGATGGTTTCCTTTGCTCTGTCGAGCAACATGATTTATATGTAATAGAGGTTTTGTAATACAGTGATTTGTTCTGTGTGATTCGTACTGCATGTAGATGTTGGGTGCTGCTGGATCACAAATACAACATTCACCTGATGGAGGAAGGAGTTCTACGGACATGTGCAGAGCCATACCAGTCACATGATCTCATCAATCTTGTGTGCCATCTCACCAATCACTGTATTCAGGTGAGACATACTTTCAATACCCGTGGTGTTTTGTGATGCAATGTTAATACATGTATCTTTAGAATTTTCAACTACACAACAGAAAGAGTCTTTAAAAATACTGGTAAAAATATGCACCCCTGTTTGAATATCAAGCACTTGACAAGTCATTCATTGAGGAACTAATGTGTCAATTCTTGATATTTCAGGAAAACAGGAAATGAACACAATGTGATTCCACTGTAACTAGATGAAATACATATCCAGAATGCCATATTGACGTAGCATATTTGCTTGAGAATGGTCTGAAACTTTTGATTTATTGACACACTTGATCAAACATTACAGTACTTACATATTAGATTTTCTCTTTTAAATCTCACTGCAGGAAGCTCATTCCAAAGATTTTGGAAAGTATGAAGAGGGGAACGAGATGTTTTATCCTGAATTCAACAGGTTGGTGAAATAATGTCTTTTTTTCTATATCTCTTCCTTTTCCTCAAGTAGAAAAGAGTTTACATACAAGCGTGTCAATGTTTGTATGTGAGTCCCAGAAACGTAGATTTTACTGATCAATCAAATAAAAACTTAAAGCTCCCAAGAACTACTATAATCATGAAATATTGGCGAGGTAGACATTTATGTGCATTTGATGTGATATGATATCAGCACTAAAATAGTAGTAGTAGTAGTAGTAGTAGTAGTAGTAGTAATACATGTAGTAATAATTATAATAATAGCCATTTTTAAGGTACCTCATTTTGTCTGCATAGATATCTGCTAGTTACAGTACTAGAAACTTGTCAGTAGACAGCTAAATTAAATATAAAGCAAATATATTTTACTCGATCAGAATAAAAAAGTTAATCACATTAAAATATTCCTTTTTACAGTTATTGCTTCCTAAATTGGCAAATCCAAACTAGTCATGGGATATTCCAATCAACCTGTAGAATAAGGGATTGGTTGATGGTAAAGTTGTATGTTTTTGGACCACAAAGTACTCTATTCACATCCATGAACTAATTCATATTCACAATATCAAACTAGTGAGTTGGAAATTCTGATATGATAACCAAGTTGATAATATACTTGTAAAAGAAAATGGTTGCACCATCCCTTTCACTGAACTGACACCTTCAAAATGTTATGAATAGCCATTTCCTGTGGAAAAATACCAGTGCTTCATGTCTGTATACACTAAGTATTTGTAGTTTTATTCATTACATAACAGATTTCAAATACTGAAGCTGTTTACCACTGTTATAATTTTTTTTTTATCATTTCTGTAGAACTTTAGAGGACCACTGGCAAGTTAACTTCAGGAAGAAACTCTTACCTCAGATTGAACATATAATCAGATCTTGCTGCCTGGCAGTGAAAGAGGTTCGTATTCACTCCTTGGCAGTTGTCATTATCTAGAAATTAATGAAAATAGATGATCATAGACCCGACTACTTTTAGGCTTATTCCTATGATTAAAGTAAATTCATTGAGATTGTTACTTCTAGGAATGATGAAATATCATGATTTTGTTCTGATTTGAAATTTTTTTAAAGTAGGATTTTCTGGCTCTTTCCCTGATGCTTAGCGCTTGCTTGAATTTTTCTATCTCTTTTCAACCACAAATATAAGTTTGCTTTTGTAAGTTGGAAATGTCTTTCTCTCTGTGCTTACTAAATATTGGACATCATATGAAGTTGAGTATCATTATCGTGTAAGCAATAGTCATTGTCAGACCTGTTATGAGGCCTGCTAGAGAATGCTAAAACACTGTCCTTTTCTAGAGATGAATAATTTTTTCGTTTGTTTGTGATTTATGTGTGTTTTTTAAGTCAAGATTTTCTGAATCAAAGTGCCCAAGTTATAACTGGTGTACACAGTCTTCTGTACATGTGAATGTATTAATACACACTCATGTGGAGACTATTTTCAGTTCATCTATGTGACTCTATCCTAAAGAAAATGTGTAACAACCCCACAGGTAACACCACACGAATATCGGGTAGTTGGTACTCCTTGTGACATTGGTTATATTTTGTCCTTGGCCGTGGCAGGAGCTAAGCACTGAAGGACTCGCCTACCACAGCTTCCAGCTGTTTGGTTTTGACTTCATGGTGGATTCTCGTCTGAATGTGTGGCTGCTGGAGGTGAACAGCGCCCCCGCTTGTGCAGAGTGAGTATGTGGTGAAATACTATAATGAATGGGATATAGAGCAGCACAGGTGATGCCAGTTTGCACTCATAAGGGGAACTCAGAAAGCCTACAGTATGAAAAATTTGTTGCCAAAAGGTCTTGGCACATAAATCCATCTTCAGCTTTCAAGTGTTTGTGTAAGAAATTGAGATCCTTGATCTTTTTTTTTGCTTTCAAAATCATGTTTAAAAAAATCATACACCGTCAGAATTGATGTCATGTGAAGATTTCACAGAATCACAACATTTGTTATTTTGTCCAAGAATGGAACAAAAGTCAACAATTTTTTTTAGGTATACCAGTATATGTTTGTATACAACATGCTTACTGTAAATGCTGATATTTTACATGATTAATTTTTCACACTGAGCCGCTCAAAAACATGTTCTTGGAGTCTTGAACATTATAAAGAGGTTTTTGCAGGTTTTAGACTTTGTGCCAGCTGAAAGGAGCCCGAAATACGCAAAAATTAATGTACTGCAAAAAATTCTGAGTTTACAGTATGTGATGATTGATACAGAAACAAGATACACGTAGTAAGTCTTGCTGGACTTTTTACATTTATACCCCAGTTAGTGTGTATACTTGAATAACAGCCTCGTTTAGTGAAGTAAAGTCACACCTTAGTACAATGCTTCACAGATGTGCTTAATCTGTGTGCTTGCATGTATGCGCATAATATGTGTCGTAATGTACTGCAGGAATTATGCCTTCATAATGTTTTTTCTTTCCTTTTCTTCTTCCTTATTTTTTCCTGCAGAAAACTTCTGCCAGATCTCATCGCTGGATTGATGACGTATGCCATCAATCCTCTCTTCCCTCCTTCTCAGGCAACCGAAGATGATGCGGGATCCCGAGTCTTTCGCAAACTGTAGAATGGTACAATCCTTCAGCACCTGTGCAATCCTTGCTCCGTCCTGTGAAATTTCTCCCTGCTGGCTACATTCATCCTTGATCTGAGGCTAGACACTGCAGAGTCATAGCTCACATTAATGAAATGAAATGTCCTTTGTATATGTATAAAGTGGGTAGCTTGAAGAACAGCATGTCCTTTGAGAAAGATTCCTGGGCACTGATCATGATGAAGATATATTTGTCTTTCAGTTGTCATCCTTTAGGATGTACACCCATCTTCAGTCATGCTCTGTGTTCATCTCAAATGACATCTGATAACTACATGTATACCTAATGTATCAATAAAACTCTTTCACTGTGAAAAGATATGTTGCATTTTTATCTTGATGCATTACATTACAGTGCACTCCTATTCTAACAAACTGGGTCATAACAAAATTTTTGTTTCATTGCAACTGATTGACAAATTGTCCTACATTGACATAAATAAGCACTGAATTGATCAGTGTTTTAGTAGTAGCCATGATAAAAGAAAGCTCGGTGGTCTAGTGGAGATGACGCCTGTCTGGTGATCAGGAGGTCGTAGGTTTGAATCCTGCTTGAGTATGTACACCCATGATTTCTTCTTTCATGGCTACTACTAAAACACTGATCAATTCAGTGCTTATTTACATTGATGTAGGGCAATTTGTCAATCAGTTGCAATGAAAAATAAATTTTGACGGAAGAATTTTGTGAATTTGAATAATTACGCAGTACCGGCTGCATTTATAAGGATTAGAATCAACTTTTGCTGTCAGGTAAAAGCTTGGTGATCTAGGGGAGATGATGCCTGTCCGGAGATCAGGAGGTTGTAGGTTTGAATTCTGTTCGAGTATGTATGCCCATGATTTCTTTTATCATGGCTACTGGTTCTAAAACACTGATGAATTCAGTGCTTATTTAGGTCAATGAAGGGCAATTTGTCATTCAATTGCAGTGAAAAAAATTCTTGACAGAAGAATTTCATGAATTTGAAAAATTTTTGTTGCAACGAAGTAAAAATCTAGGTCCCAATATTACCATGTATATTCATCTCTATATACTTTACCGTTCAGCTAAAATGAAATTTAACAGAACAAAAGAAAACTGCAGGTCCAGAGGAATTTGTTATAGTAGGAGTCCACTGTAATGTATATCACATTCCGTACAAACCTTCTGACAGGGCTAATTCTGTCTTAGCTACCAAGTGAGCCCTTAATTTCGTACATATTATAACCCGGAGTGCTCTATAGTAGCCTATGATTGTCAAATAGTTTTCAGTGAGAAGGCAACAGAAAAGAAATCAAACGAAATCAATTTTGTTTGTATTAATTGTAAGTGCTTGTAATCATTCATTTATATTTTGACATATTTGAAGCACAGTTGCAGCCTAGATTTAAAGACTTTTATTACATAGTATTCCGTCCAAACCATTTTAGAGGGCTAATTCTGTCTTGGCTATCAGGTGAGCCCTTTTATTCTGCACATATTCTGACCCAGAAGCCTGTATATTGTCAGAATGTAACAAGATATAGCCGTTACATTCCAAAACTGTTGTAAAAGTCACTACAATAATGATGTTTTTATGTGTGTGTGATTTTGTAAAGAATTTCCAAATGAAATATTAGAAAGTTTAAAAGAAATGTGATCAGGGTTTTCCATATATTGTGTATAGTGTGCTTCACAAGTGCATGTGTGATAATGGTATTCAGTACTGTCAAGTTCTTTATGAAATTGCAGTTGTTTTCAAGGTCTGTGTAGATTAGATTTCTAGCAAACAAAATAAAGGACAAGCAAATGTCTTTGTACACTACTGTAACACATAAATAGAATAGTCATTGCCTCCAAGGTGTCTTCAATTTTCGGGAGCAGGAATGAATCTGATTTAACCACGTTAACTTCAGCTGCCTGTAGTCCATGCATAATCTGAGGGCACCCAACTTCTTGCGAACCAACACTACAGGGCTTTGCAAATGGGCTCGAAGAGCTGCGGATGATACCTCTGTCAACCAAATCCGGAAGAAGTTGTCTCACTTCTGTTACTTGGTTAGGATGAATCCTTCTGTAAGGCATCCTGATTGTCTTCTCTGAAGATAGCTTGATTTCGTGGGGTATCATATCATATCACATTTTCCCACATCTAGGTCATCCTCTGAGAAAGCACCTTCATTATCCTGGAGCAACAGGGCGATTACCTCTGTCTCATCTGGATTCATTGCTGGTAGAGTGACACCAGCAGGTAGTAAAATGGTCCATCCATCCTTGGTGGTAAACCTCTCCGTCCGATGCACTGTTTCACGTTTGCGGTGGATGCCATCATTCTCAGTCAATGTCCCAACTGGCTTATCATGTTCTGCAACAAGAATCTCAGATATGTTCACCTCAGCTGTCTCCTCTGTGATACGTGTGTGAACTTCTTGCTGCGCTACAAGCCGAACAGCAGTAGTCAACACTGTGTTAGGATGTAGCACCACTTCCTTCTCACTGTTATTGACGACTATCAAATGCGTGTCACGGGTGTGGCCTGAGCTGCAACCTTCCACAATCTCAAATGTATCTTGACTTGACTCTATCAGCCATGGCTCACCACACAATTCCTTATCGATGCCAAAGTGTCATCAAAACCATCGGATTGACCTAGGTGGAATCACTTCCAGGACAACCTGTCAACACCTCTCTCTCTCCTGGCTTAGATGAGAACTTCCATGGCCTTCTTGCTCTGGCAATCTGAGATTGCCAGAGCAATTCCCAGTCCATGCACAACTTCCTGATTCACTATGATGAATCCAACCATGGCACGACTACAGTATTTCCAATCAATGCAGAGGCCTTGACGAACCCCTCCCCTGGAATTTCCTCTCCTCCTACACCAACTATCTTGATGGAGGATTCCATGCTTCCAAGTGTACCCAGCGTCTGCAGCCTAGATTTGTACACATCTACAGGGATGAGGGATGCTTCAGTAGGATGCATCCTACTTCAACACCTCCAATCTTTGCCACCACTCGTGGACTTGGAGATACTAACAAGCTACGTGGATCTTCTATCTCAGGCTTCCCTTCTCTCCATACCACCTTCCCTATGTTTGTCTGTGAATCCAAAATCTGCCATGGGTATGGAAATAATGTCCTCTGTTGTTTCGCCCTCAACAACAGAGTTGTCTAGTTTCCCTGGTTTGTGTTGTTGGTCGAATTTGTTGGGGCAGCGGCCTGTTGGCAGTCGTGTAGTGCTGTTTGTGCTTGCACTGGTAGCACATTACCTCAGACAACAACTTTTTGTCTCTGTCGAGGCATTTGCTTGAAGTCCTGGACCTGGACATGCAGATGTGTCACTTCCTCCTTGAGTTGCAAAAGCTCTGCTATGATGACCTTCTGAGCATCCATCATCTGTTGTGTCTGGGAAGTTAGAGCAACATTGTAGATCTCAGGTTCTACCATGACTTCTCTGACCCTTTCAGTTTGTTGAGAAGGAGATTCACCCTCTCTGAAGAGGAGGAGGACTTCCCTCCATATGCTCTCAAATCCCTTGGAATTTGTGAGTTGGACGCGCCTCAACTCGCGATGTACCCAGACTTCCCTTGCTCCCCGAGCAAACTGGTCACAAAGTGTCTTGTCTTTCAGCTTCTTCAGTGCTTCTTCCTCCTCCGTTGCTGCTGCAGCCGCCATCCTCCCATACAGTCTCAGCAACACCCGACTAAACTCTGCCAGCGTCTCATTATCATGCTGCACCCTGCTGTGGAGAATGCTACTCAATGACTGCATCCTCATGCTGCCCAAAGCACAGACAGAGGGTATCTTTGGTGTCTTTTATCTTGCGTCTGGCATCCTGTGACAGGCACATCACCTCCTCTCTAGCAGGCCCAGCCAAGTGGTCAATGAGGGTGCGAGCCTTCTTGTCATCAGTGAGGTTCAATGGAGCTGTTATTTCATTGAATTCCTCCAATTATTCAGACAACCCCAGGTCTCCTGATTTGTAGGATGGACCATGGAACTCCACGTACCCCCTGCTTTCTGACCTCATGGTAGTATAGCTTGTGAGAACTTGGTAAAAGCATCAGTTATCATCAGCACCCAGCCCGTCGAAATTAGCATCAGTCTCAATGATGAACAGAGATTTGAAATCTGGATATCCATACAGAGGGCTAGAAGTGAGGCAGTGCCTCAATTTGGCAAAGGATTTTGAACATTCTGTCCACTTGTCCTTGAAAGGCCCGCTGTCATGAGTTGTTGCTGATTTCTTTTGCTTGGCTTTTTGCTTGTTTGTGGAACCCAGGATGGCATGAAGAGGTCTAGCAATTGAGGCAAAACCCTGAATGAATCGCTGATAGTAGCTGGCTAATCCTAGAAATGGCCTAAAACTCTTGCAAGTGATGTAAGACCATATCTAGCCTCCCAGGGTTTCTTTGAAGGAGTTGCCGAATACAAGTACAACTATGTCATCTACATTGTAGGTAGACAACTGCACTCTGCAGGTTAACATATCTATGGCAGGCTTGCATCTGTAGAGTTTGTGTTGCCCGTGTTGGTGGTAAACAAACCCATAGACTACCTGTTTGCATGACTCAATAAAGTGAAATACTGCAGCAAACTTGGTGTTTCATCCTTAGTAGTATATTCTGCCATGGTTGTTCTCCTCACTTTCATGACAGCGATAGGGAGCGCTAGACTACAGTGGTGGTCTTCTACATTACATCACTCTTTCCCTTATTTTTTATGTGTATGTTTGCTTTTATATGTCCTACAGTGTTGCTTTGGCCATCCTGTCTGTGGTTTCTGAATTGGGACAACTTCGTTCTTGGAGGTCTGTGGCCCCATTCCACTTGAAACTGCAATCTCTCATTGAATTGACAGCATTGTAAGGAGTGTAGTGAGGTGATTCAAGAACTGTAGCCTTCATCTCGCTGGCTTCCAATGCATGTCCAATGTCTAACAATTTGTTCAGGGTGAGATCATCCCCTTCGCTGAGAGCCTGCCATCTGAGCTTCGGTGACTGGCAGTGAACAATAGCCTGTGTCATGATTTCCCTATCTGTATCTGAGAACTTGCAATTCTTTGCGAGTTGGCGAAGTCGTGTAACGTACTAATTAGAGTCTCAGTTGGTTCTTTCCTTCCCTCATGAAAAATATACACCTCTTACGTTGAGTTGGATTTTGGCTGGACGTACTTGTTTAATTTCATCAACTTTTGGTCCAGAATAGTGGCGTAAGGGTGCTCTCTTCCATTTTGCTGAGGAGATATCTAATATCACCATTAGCCTTTCAAATCGACTGAGCCATTTGGTGCACTGAGGAACAGAGTTATCATTATCTAGAAATGGTGGGAAAACTGTAATGCACTCATTCTGACTGTATTTGAAAACAAACTAAAGCCACGATTACTCACTCAGCTCACTGTGATAACTTCATATACTCTGCACTGTTGATGACAATACATGCGGGGACTACATGGATGAATGTCAAGAGTGGCAATTTTCTTTCTGCTTCTCGATTTCAGGTACACCATGGAACACCAAATTGCATCTGCAACTCCTATTCTCCAGGTCATCTAGCTTCAGTTCAAGGGTAGATTTCTCTTTTTTCAAATCTCTGATTTCCTTCTCCAAGCTGTCCATTTGCAGAGAGCGTGCTGCGATGAATTCATCATATTCTTTTATTTTGAGGCCCACTTCATTCAGCCTGCATGTGATTTTCTCATCAAGGCGCTTTTCAAAGCCTTCGAAAAAGCATAGGAACCAACTCGGGGGAGGATCATCATCAACTGCAGCTTGGTCTGACTTCGTAAAGTCCAGCGAGTGCGAGTCGTGACATTCCCCTGATCCGTCGGTGACCCCAGAGCTCTCAAATGCCATGCATTTTGGGTTAGGTTTGGACGGGGTATTGTAATTTTTTTCAAGACATCTTGGTGTTCTTGGTTGCTCTGTGAAACTTTGCCCACTACTTCCTGGTTAGTAGCAGGCTCTATTCTTTTAAATCGCACTGTAGATGTGGGCAAGTCTTCTTGATGTGATCCATTTCTCCACGCTGGAAAGATCCTGGGGGCCAGCGTAAGTGGCATTGCCGTTGCTGTTATTGTTGTTGTCCAAGGAGCTGATGGAGCACTCTGTTTTGCTCCTCTTGCTGGCACAGGAGATTCGAAACCAGCTGGCTTTGTTTCTGGAGAACCTCCAGGATCCAAGACAGGCCATCAACTCCAGGTTCTTGTGCATTCATTTCTGTTTTCTGGGCAGCAACATACCTCCTTCTACAACAGTCTTGTTTGTCCCATTGGACGGACCAGTCCTGCAGCTGGACACAGTTGGAGGGTTGTTCATTTGATCTGCAGAGGAGTTATCGGTTGTGATCTCGATCATTGACTCCCTCAGAATTGTGATAGGAGAGTCTCATCCCTATCCTGGCTGCCGAGTCCCTTCCACGTCTGCAGCAGTCAAAGTAGTTCATGTCAGTACTCGGTGAGGGTCTCTCCTCTTTGTATGCGGCTGAAGAATTTCCTCTTCTGTGAGTTCTCATGTCACCAAACACTGCCTTCAGGACCTGGAAGGCTCTTACATCTGTGGTGACATACTCACAACTGGTCAGCTCCATCCACACTGCTCCATCAGTATACCTGATGACTGTTTGCAATGTCTCCTTGGGACTCATGGTGTGGCCTGTCAGCTATACAGACTTCGAACATCTGATATTCATTCCTCAAGATAAACGCCACCACTGAATCGTCTCGTTGTCACAGCTCCCTGTGTCTACTGGATAGCTACGAAGTGTACAAAAATCTCTGCTTCTGTCCCCAGTTCTGACTCGGATTGTGGAAGTCCATCCTTCAACAATCTGGACAGCAGATCAGCAATGTTTGCTTTCCCAGAAATGTGGACTGCTCTGTACTTGTGTGGTTGGAGTCAGAGCACCCATCATTCTATCCTGGCGCATAGTTTGGACCTGGCTGCGTAGATCACCACCAATGGTTTATGGTCTGTGATGAGTTCAAATTCAATGCCGTACAAATATGCATGAAATCTCTCGTAGGCCCATACAAGTCCGAGTGCTTCTTTCTCTGTCTGAGAATATCTCCTTCAACGTCCGTCAAAGATCTGCTGGCATAGGCAATGATTCTTGGTCCCTCATCATGTGTCTGGACCAATACGGCTCCTAAACCAACAAGGCTAGCATCCGCTATGACTTTTGGTTGGTGCATCTGGATCATAATACCCAAGAGTATCAGCATTTGTCAGACTTTGTTTCAGAGCTGTGAATGCTTCCTTCTGCTCAGGGCCAAAATGGAATGGTACACTTTTCCTGGTTAGCTTCCTCAGTGGTTCTGCCAGTGTAGCAAAGATGGGGATGAACTTTGCACAATAATTGACCAATCCCAAAAAGCTTCTCATCTCTGCAACAGCTTTCACCTTGGCATCAGCTGGGCGTAGTCCTTCTCATGTAAGTCTGTGTCCCATTAAATTCATCTCTGAGACACCAAATTGACACTTGTCTCCATTCACGGTAAGGCCTGCTGCCTGTAGTTTGGATAGCACAAGCTTCAACCATCTGTCATGCTCTTCCGGTGTAGCCGCATGGACTATAATGTCATCAAAAATGTTGGCAACTCCAAGAATGCCTGGAATCACTCGATGAATCTCGTACTGGTAGATTTCAGAACGATAGTCTCTTGTACCGCAGTGTGTCACAAATGTTGTCACATCCGTGGATTCAGGATCCAGTTCAGATCATTTCAGATCAATTTTCGAGAACACCTGACTGGTCGTTAGCTCCCTAAGTACCTCCTCTACTGTTGGTATTGGGTGTCGTTCTCGAATAATAGCTTCATTGGCCATCCTCATATCAACACACAATCTTATGTCACCATTTGGTTTGGGCACAATCACTACTGGGCTTGCCCACTGCGTTGAATGTTCTACGGGTTCAATAATGTCTTGCTCAATCAAATCCTTGATTTTGGCCTTGACTTTCCCATGGAGTCCAAATGGGGTTCTGTGCACTGGTTGTGCCTTGGGTTTGACTGTTTTGTCCACTGCTAGCTTTAGTTGTCGACCTTTCAGCTTTCCCACTCCCTAGAAAACTGCCGGGAATTCTTGCTTCATATCCTCGTATGACTGAACAACTTTGACACAAGCTCCAATATGAAGTATTGCTAGTTCTTGTACCGTGCATCTACTCAGCAGTGGTTCTCCCTCTCTTCTATGACACAAACTCTGCTTCGGTGCACCTGTCACCAGCTTCAACAGTCGCAGTGAAACATCCAATGGTCTGCAATGGCTTAGTTGTTGTGTATGGATACAGTTTTTTTCGAACATTTCTTTGATGTACATGTGATCCTTTCCTCTTTCAATTTCTCCCATAACTGTCGGTCAATCACATTGCTGTCACTGCCTGAATCTACAATGACTGGAACTGTCACACCACCAATTAACACTGGGACCTTCTCATGATGGTCATCATTCAATGTAAACTGATAGTACTTCTGCCCATCCTGATTATCATCATCATCATTACTTTCTGGATCACCTTCTACATGTCGAATATTGCCTTGCTTTCTCTGTCTATAGTTGCCTTTCTTTCCAGGAAACTTTCCTTTCACCCAAGCTTTGCCTTAGAAGCTGCACTCTTCTCATTCTGGTTTGCATTTGACTTGCTTTTGCTCTTTCTTTTTCTTTTTTTGACAACAGGGTTTGTGCAACGTTTGGTTCTGCCAATTATAGTCCCTTTCTGTTCGAATTGATGACTTAATGTGACTTGGTCGAGAGGAACCTGGGAGAGCTACACCGAATTGACAGCCAGCGCATGCGCACACATCACATGCGTACAAATTTCAAATCCATTGACTGGATGAAAGGGACTATTGGCAGAACCAAACGTTGCACGAACTCTGTTGTCAATACTTCAACTTCACTGGTAAGTCTTCAAATTGAAGAAATTTTTCAGTTTGAAGTTGATATTTGTCTGCGATACTACCCTGTCATGATCATGAATGCTACAGTCCGCAGCCCCATTACGCTATGCATATGGGGCTGCTGGTCGCAGTTATATTAACACATGATTTACCAGTTGAACATCGGCACATATTTATTTCTCAGCTTCCATTGTTCCACACGTTCTGTGCCTACTTACATCGCGCACATACGATCTGACCTCAGGTCAGGTTAATACGTCAACCTCATCTGCATATAATACATGTATCTCATGCATATTCGTTATCATGACAAGTGGGTCCTGTGATTAAAACTGAACTGTGTTGCAGGTAAATCAAGCTTACTGTTAAACTCGTTACCGGGTACTCTACACGATCGTCACATTCTTCAGGGCTAACATCATCCTCAGTGAAGTCGCTGGTCCTGCAAATTGGTCTTTTTTTCATGGGGGGGGGGCATACATGTACGCCTTGCTTTTGTAATTACAAGGTGCAGTTGTGTTTACACCCAGTTTTATGTCTGTTAAGTGTTCACGTACATCTTAGTATGCATTTGCACCATCAAATTGCAACTGTGTACAAATCATATACATGTACATGTATTTTTTTACTGTGAAAATAAATGGAAAAAAAAAACTACATTGAGAGTCATACTGTCATTCTGAATGCAGAATCTGATGTTTTGAGGGTTTGTTTGTTTGTTTGTTTTTTCTTTGTCAAGTGGCCTGGTCACACACATATGTACACACACACACACACACACACACACTCATACATAAATAAAAAGATAGGGCCAACTGTACATACATGCATAAATGTACAACTTCTTCATTTATGCATGCATGCTGCACATGAACTTGCTGTGTTCTGCATACATGAATACATTTTATACTTTGTGGTAAACACGACACATTTGTGGATATCCAGAAAAAAAAAACAAAAATGAATAGAGTAGTAAACTAGCCTATTCAGTCAGATTGTCAAATTGTTTCTGGCTTGCATGTACATTTATGGTAAAAATTGAAATTTCCACAATTTCACAAGAATAGCACAAAAATAAAATGTGACTTTGTCGCTTAATATGCATAATACTATTTTATATTTTGATTCTGTGGAATTAAAAGCACACAAAATTCATCTCATCTGGTCAAGTGCAAAAAATCTCACGCAAAAATGTCCACTTTTATGTAATGACATGGGACAAAGAACAACCAAGAGCATCTCTGGACAGTGTTTGACTGGGCCATATTGATTAAAATTTGTAACAGGTTGATTATACAATTAATGTATGTCCAAAAATTCTTTTTTTCCGGGGGGATGGGGGGATCCTCCCTCACATTTTGCTATTCAAGAGCACAATCCTTGCTGTATGCAGAGGCTGACCTCACTAGAGAAATCATCTTATTACCTACGCCAAGGGGGGAGGTTATGTTTTCATTACCGTTGGTTTGTGTGTTCGTTTGTTAGTTAGTTTGTCCGTGTGCAAAATAACTCAAAAAGTAGTTACTGGATTTAGATGAAACTTGCAGGAAGGTTAAGAATGATACAAGTAAGAGATGATTAAATTTTGGTAGTGATCCGAGAATTTCGGGGGAATTTATGAAGGATTTTTGGTATTTTGGCAGGTAGGGTCAATGCACTTAGGAGTTCAGGCTGCGCGTATTTGAGGTTTGCATGCGCGCACTGAGTGCATGCTCTAGTTTCTGCTAGGGCGAGGCGCGCCATGCAGCTGAGGGTTTATGACGTAACGAGGGCTTCTATTTTGGGAAATCGGGTGACTTTCAGCACACAATGCTATAATTTGAATAAGTACGTATGGGTGGAAATCACCGATATCTCTATGGAAGAACAAGATCAGCGGTGGAAATGAGCTGCATGCTTGGCGGAGGTCTGCGCTCTTAAGAGTGCTTTTCTAGTTACAATATACATTTGTATCATCACTAGGCACATTTTGAGAAATCATCTTATTAACTCCATCACACAGCGTACAATGTACATGTATTTTGAGAAATCATCCTACTAACTCACCAGACCACACAGCATATTTTGAGAAATCATCTGAATACAAATCATCACACAGCACATTTTGAGAAATCATCTTATCAACTCATCACACAGCTTATTTTGAGAAATCATCTTTTTTCGATGTTGACTCATCACACAACATATTTTGGGCAGTTCCACTGAACACACACACACTTTCACTACTAAATACCATACACTGAAGATTGGTATAGCATTCTGAAACAGACAAAGGACCAATTTACGTTCACATACATTTTATTGATGTAACAGTAAATACAAAACAAAAAAACAAAAAATGTTGGTGGGTGTCCGCCAGAGAGGCATCAAAGTACAAATCAATGAGACTTTGTTCCTCTACTGTCGAGCATTTGTGGACTTTACAACACTGCTTCATTTGTTTGATACGACTCAAAACAACCTGGAATTTGCTTCTTCTCTTTCTTTTTTTTAAGGAATGACAATTATCACACTATTAGAGAGTTTTGACAATGCACAGAAGCAAACAACGGTGACCACACACAAATACATCTACTCCAATTTTACAGGCTCCCCTTGGTAAAATTCAGGAGCTTATTGGGCGATGATAAACGGTCAGAAGTGATACAATAATGAAACTGGCTTCATTCTTGCAAAATATCCAACTTGTTGAAGCCATCATCACACAATTGTAAGTACAAATGAACCAATGTTAAAATGAATTCCCCTGTTAAGTCATGGGCATGAGATTTGTGCCAGCTTCTGACACAAAATGAGCTACATTATGAATGCAACTGTGTTTACATGGGTGTCTAATGAATGTTTCCTAACGTTACCCAAGGAAAATTCCCAACCATGTGATCTTTTCATATCTCTACATATACGTGAGCTAATATTAGTGTCAAAAGACAAAACTTTGCAAATTGATTATTCTATTCAAATGCAAGCCTGCACATTTCACACCAGCTACTACATACATGACCAAGCTATATCATTATATGATTTGGATTTTTTGAATGAGATACCACATACATTTACTTGGGCAAATCTGCTTGCACTCTAATGAGTAAATGTGTTATAGGTACATTGTAATTTGCATAAAACACATGGTGAACTGAGCATCTTCAAGACCCTTGCCTTCATACACCTGCCATAGATCATGAATACACTGGCAATTATCTACAGAAAATGTTTGTCATACACCAAATTTACAATTTGTACTTGGTTATCTTACAGATGCTGCAATATTACAAGATAGCAGGCCCTCAAGTAAGAAATCTTTACATCCACCAACAATTTTTTCCAAAGCCATGTCGAAAGTTGAGTTCCATTCAGGATGATGATGCCAGTCCGTATTTGGCGTAGTCTTCATTCGATGCATCCACATGTACACTTGTACTTGCAATCCAGTGCCAAAGCTGTCACTCTCCAAAATATGTGTAAACACCACCGAAATGTTCCTTTTTCAGTCCACTATAAATGTTTGACAAGACTTGTCTAGTCAACCTCTTCCATTCTTGATGCATCGTCGTCTTCGCCTTCGAGGGGTGGCATGTCTTCCTCTGCTGGTTCATCAGCTGCGACGTCATCTTCATCAATACCTGCAAAACAGATACATGAGAGGATTTGCGTTATACATGGACTGGACTTGCCAAACAATACAATGAAGTCATCTATTTTGTTTGTCAATTTGTGTTATTCCAGAATTTGATATTTAGAAAAATATTTTAAAAGGCAGAACTTGAGCTGCCATGTCTTACCCCCTTATCCTACTGAAATAATTGAATATAGTTGTTAAATTGAAGCATTTAGAAACGTATAACATGTATTTGGGCTAATGGCAACAACCCAACCTTCACAGGCACATGCATCTTGCTTTCTACAGACAAATCCCAGTTTAATCTACCTGCATGAAAGTTAGTTATTGTAGCCCTAGACAAGCAAGCAAAGTGATTTTTTTACCACTTCAAAGCAGAGAAGTGTTAAAATTACTCTTTGTTTATATTACAATTATTTTTCAAACAAGGAAAAAAAGTCATTATCAGTAACAGCAGATTCTTCTGACGGGTGCTTTACAGTATTCCCTCCTCAAAACACAACTTACCGAGACCGAGCTTGATCATCCTGTAGATGCGACCTGCGTGGGTCTGGGGTTCCTCCAGGGAGAATCCTGAGGACATGAGGGAGGTTTCGTAGAGCAGCATGACCAGGTCCTTGACCGACTTGTCGTTCTTGTCCGTGTCGGCACGCTGCCTCAGCGTCTCCATGATGGAGTGGTCGGGGTTGATCTCGAGGTGCTTCTTGGCTGCCATGTAGCCCATGGTGCTGGTGTCTCTCAGAGCCTGCGCCTTCATGATACGCTCCATGTTGGCCGTCCAGCCGTACTGACTTGTGACGATGCAGCAAGGGGAGGATACCAGACGGTTGGACACAACAACCTGGATCAAAAGGATTTGACATACAAACACAAACATGAATCAAAACCTGTCTAAATCTACCATCACAGCGATGCATTAAAATAAATTTGATTTCAATTTACTGGCTGGAAATTTGCCATGGTTAGCACCTGTCTTTTGTTTGTTTTTACACTCCATTTCAAATGAAAGAGAATTGGCCATCCACTGAACAGTCAACACTGCATAAGTTGTCTTTTTTTGCAATGATGCCACTACAAGAGGGATACTTTGTTGCACCACTACTAGTTTCTACAATCCACTGAAAAACAGATATCCTCAAATGATATGCTCTAAAGGACTACAAAACAGCCGTGATCTTGTTCATGAGAAAAGGCACCATGCCTCAACATATTGAAGCACATGTGCATAAAAGGGTCTTTCATAGTAGCACACAGTCTACATAGTTTCAAAAAGGGAGTGTTTCCACAGAAGAAAGACATCGATGTTGGTCGGTTATGGCTTTTGTTCAGAAAAAGAAGAATTGAAGCCACTGCCGTGTGCCATACCTTCTCAACTTTCTTGTCCAGGATCTCCTTGATGACCTTGCAGAGATTCTCATACTTGGCCTTGGCCTCCTCCAGCTTCTTCTTCTCCTCCTCATCCTCGGGGAGCTCCAGACCCTCCTTGGTGACGGAGACGAGCGTCTTGCCGTCATACTCCTTCAGCTGCTGCACGCAGTACTCGTCAATCGGCTCCGTCATGTAGAGGACCTCGAAGCCGCGCTTCTTGACGCGCTCCACAAAGGCAGAGTTGGCAACCTGATCCTTTGACTCACCTACACGGCAAATGATCAAGAATCAAAATGGGATTTAAAAGTTTGAACATTTTCAAGGACCATCTGTAAAATGTCCGCATTCAGCCTGTGGGCTGCAATGGGTTTTACTAAAAAAAAACTTTCAAATCAAACCATCATGAACACCCATGAACCACTGGAAGTTCATAAAGGATTGAAATTTTGCAGGTGGCATGCAAAAACATATAATTCAAATACCAAACAGAATATACAGAATGTCACTTAGTATAGAATATTTAGTTCAGAGCCGAGAGCCAAGAAGATATTGTATGCCACATTTCCATCAACATAAAGCTTACATGGTTAAAATCTATATCAAAAGCTTTTTATACAAATGGTCACATGATATTCAAATCAGATAGGGTCAGTTTTTGAGATATCAAAGCAACAAGACACAAACATCTGTTCACAGTTCATGAGTATATATTTTTTAAGCAGTGGTTTGTTTTTTTTACCTGTGATGTAGTAGATTTGTGTCTGGTTCTCCTTCATGCGGGAGACGTACTCCTTCAGCGATGACATCTCGTCTCCGGAGTGTGATGTGTGGTACCTCAGGAAGTCAGCAATCTTGCTGCGGTTTTGGGAGTCTTCATGGATACCAAGCTGTGAAATTACCACACAACATATTGTCACTACTGCAGTCCAAACTGATAAAGTCATATTTGAGCTAGCACTTGAGTTTCTCTCTTTTATACACTAAAGTGCAAATCATTCAAGTGACTAATTACTAAACAACTTGTTATTTTGTGTGAGCAATGCTAACCATGCAAATACAGAAGTACAAAACAGAAGTAGAAATGACCTCTCAGTAAAATATATATTTGTTATTATAAATTCCAAAGGTTTGTGTGTTTTTTTTTAAAATCACGAACCATTTTCAGTTCACTCTGATCAGCTCCTTGAATAAACAGGCTACATTAGCCTTCCTCTATCAGTTTGTGCCTCTTCAAAGAAATAAATAAGGAAAATAATTTCCCAGCCTCAGTTCACAGTACTTTCCAATATCACTTATGAAGCCAGCATCCTTTCTCATCCTAGCACACCGAAGTCTTTTGTTAACCTAGAACCTACAATCTTTCGTTGGAACCCTCGACTCACCTTGAGGTTCTTGGAGAACTGCTCGTAGAGCTTCTTGTAGTTGTCCTTGTCCTCCGAGATCTCCTGGAAGAGCTCCATGCACTTCTTGACGATGTTTTTCCTGATGACCTTCAGAATCTTGCTCTGCTGCAGCATCTCACGAGAGATGTTGAGTGGGAGGTCCTCGGAGTCAACCACACCCTTGATGAAGTCTGAGGAGAAAATTGATTAAATATCTCATTAACTACAGTCTTCATCTATCTCTGCAAACCTGATCATCTGACGGTACATAAGTGACCTATACAACTCTGCCAGAATCATTTTGAAGTTAAACACTTTGACTAAGGCAAGACCCTGTTAATAGACTTCTTACTAGCATCAACACTTCTAAATATTTAAACCTTCTCTTATGTAACACCTTTCAAAATCATTAAACATGTGTAGTAATGACATTGTATATTCAATGACATGTTGCAAGCTAATCTGAAGCTCAGGTAGTGTCTCATGCACTAACAGAGTTGGAGAGCACACTTTTCATTGAGGAGACATATCAAAAACTGTACCTGAACTTCTGATTCCACGACATGTCACAAGTCAAAAAGTCTATGGATACATGTACATCAAAATACACTGGACAGGAAAGCACAATACATCTCATTTAAGAAACAAATACCACATATTTGATTTAGCCCTATTTAAACTTACTCAAGTACTCTGGAATGAGGTCTTCACAGTTGTCCATGATGAAAACTCTCCTCACATACAACTTGATGTTATTCTTTTTCTTCTTGTTCTCGAAGAGGTCGAAGGGCGCCCTCTTTGGCACGAAGAGGAGAGCGCGGAACTCGAGCTGCCCTTCCACTGAAAAGTGCTGCAGGGGTTTAAGAAAAAAAAGAAAATAAACGAGTGCATCTCGATTAACACACGACATGGTATGAATATTGACATGCTCTTGAGCTCTGTATTGATGTTTGAATTAAAAATTGACACATCGCACTGAATATTCAGTATGTTGCTCAAGGTCAAACACCACGCTCATTGAACATTAAGAAAGAGGTTCATTTCGTGGCGGGTTCAACCTAATGCAAAAAACGTGCCCAAATTGGAACCCCCACGCAGGCGTACAGCACCGGGTGGGGGCACAAAGAGGTCACTTGTTTTTCTTGCTCTTCTTCCATTCATGCACCACCAGGAGTTGTCATGATCACCCCGGCCAAGCCCTACCCACCAGTTGGAGGACAGAACCTAGAGTAGCGATTACAACTTGGCACAGTGTGTGCTGGAAGATACAGATTCAGAGGTCTTGGGCTTTTGTTTTGTTTGTTTATCATTTTGCTTAGAGCACATCACGTACATGAGGCAAAAGAGAAAATAAAAATTAATGTGATGGTACAGAAAACCTACACGAGTTGAGAGCAACAGAGTGCTTCATACTATACATAAATATTTGGAGAAAATTCGAATTTGAAGTAGACATTGGGGCATCATCTCAATTTGTTTGAATCTTGAATATTTACCTGCTGTTCCAACTCTCCTTAAAAACCAAGACAAGGTTAACAGTTTCAATACTCATGTCTCCAAGATATAATGTACAATGAGGATTTCTCTCATTTGAGAAAGCGTCATCATAATCCAGGGGAAGCAACCAACATCTCTTTCAGTTTTGATGAGGTAATCTATACAGGTTAAAGACTATGAAGATTACCTTGACAGCTAAATGGTCCTCCCAGTCATTGGTGAGGGACTTGTAGAACTCGCCGTACTCGTCCTGGCTGATGTCATCTGGGTTCCTGGTCCAGATGGGCTTGGTCTTGTTGAGTTCCTCGTCCTCGGTGTACTTCTCCTTGATCTTCTTCTTCTTCTTCTTCTCCTCCTTGCTCTCCTCCTCCTCGCCAAGGTCCTCTATCTTGGGCTGCTCTCCATCCCCTTCCTCCTTGGCCGCTTCCTCGTCCTTCTTCTCCTCCTCATCCTCGTCGTCGCTCACCTCCTTTTCGCGCTCCTTCTCCACCTGTGATGTGAGAACAATTAACCACGAAATTCTCATTCTCCGAGGCCCAGCATCAGTTGGTACATGAACTAGCCTGTATTTGTAAGTCATACCACTCATCTACACTAACCCTAATCAGTCTTCTTTCTTTTTTCCTTCTTTTTTGCTACACTACATGTGGCAAAGAAGATCGCAACGGCTGCCCAATTTGGCACGCATATTGCTGGCATATAATCAACAAAACCCTACCTCTGGTTTGCCATTAAAGGTCAGCAACAAATATTGGATATGAGGACATAAATTTATTACATTTCTTTTTGATTTCCCATGTTTTTAAAGCTCAAATAAAAACCTCTTACATAATTGTAAACAAAGGAGATCAACTGACCAAGACAAACTTCCAGTAAAATATAGTACAATAAAACAAAAAGCCAAAAATTTCGTGCGCACCACACTATGATCTTGACTGGCTGATCTGAGAAATTGCACTTGATATTCAAGTGAAGGGACTATAGGATTACATTTTGACTGAATAGAAAACCTTGAAACAGTCAGAGTGCTTAAATAGCATAGTTCTTCTTATTCTATGCTAATTCACATGTTAAAAATATGAAAATGTCATTTTCAGTGGATCACAACTGTAAAATGCCTGCGACGCAGTAACCATCAGTCCACATTTGATAACTTTGGTTTCACTTTCAGAAAATGCACAAGACTGTGCGAGCAAAAGTCATGAAAGTTGTGCGAGGCCAAGGCACAATTTTTTTTTTCTTCTTCAGAATGAATGTGCCTTACCTGGAGCTTGATGGGGTAGCCAATGAACTGACTGTGCTTCTTGACGATGTCCTTCACTTTCTTCTCCTCCAGGTATTCAGCCTGGTCCTCCTTGATGTGCAGCACAATCTTGGTACCACGCTGAAGATCTTCCGTTGCTATGGTGATACAATTTAAAAAAAATAGTTTGACAAGCTGAAGAACTTCCATTACTCAAAGGAATTGTTTACCACTGACAGCAGTGATTTCAAAAATGTTTGAGTTATCACAAAACATCTGATCACTTCAAAATTTTTGAAGTTTAAAAGACAAGAAGATATCACTATTTTTCTCAATAAACTTTTATCTGCATGACAGTTTATTCTAAAAATAATCTTATTTCAACTATTGTTGTATATTTAACAATATCTAGCATTGATTATACTGAATAAAAATTTTATACTGGTTGTTTCTATCTCTATCTCACATGCTAGGAACTATTTCAAGCAGTGCACCTAAGCTGGGTTTTTGTTTCATCTACAAATGGTAAATAATGCTTTAAGTTACTATGGTTACTCAACAATTCATTTTCCGGTACTATGTCCATACAACCTTTCTTTCAAACTTGTTATTTTTTCAGCAAAGAGTTCAACCATACCATTCTCCTTCTTCTTTTTTTTTTGAAAGTTACAGCTCAAAAATCAACATCTTTCATTTGTAAATTGTGAGATAATGTCCACATGACAACTACAAATACTACTTCCATTCAACAAGAAGTGCATTCCAGAAAGAGACAAACCACAGGGTTATTTTCCTTACTTGGAACTCTGTGGATGGTGAATGAACCTCCGGCACTAGACTGCCATGTGTAGGCCTCATCGTCGTTATTCTTTGATGTCACAGTAACTGTTTCAGCCACCAGGTAAGCGGAGTAGAAGCCCACACCAAACTGACCAATCATGGAGATGTCTGCCCCAGCCTGTGGACACAAGAGGCAACAGTTAAAATCTCACACAGAGCTCATGGCAGTTCAATAATAATATATTTTTTTTAAATGACAAACACTCATTAAAGGACAAGTTCACCTTCATAGACATGTGGGTTGAGTGAATGCAGCAATATTAGTGGAACACATCAATGAGAGTTTGAGGAAAATCGGACAATCCGTTCAAAAGTTATGAATTTTTGAAGTTTCTGCTCAGTCACGGCTGGATGAGAAGACTACTATGGCTTGTGATGTCATATGAGTACAACTACATAAAGAAAGAATAAGGAAAATTCAAGATATTCTCACTTTTCTCAAATAATAAAAAAACACTCAACTTCTCTCTTTCAGAAGTCAGGGGAAATAATATTACCCCTAGCATAAGTCAGTAACATGTCGAAGAAATGTGCACTTTATTCAAAAAGTCAAGTTTTGTGAAATTCTCTTTTTATTTTCCTTATATTGTTGTACGCAAGTGACATCATACACTGTAGTAGTCTTTTCCTTCAGCAGTGATTGCACAGATACTTTAAAAATTCATAACTTTTGAACGGATTGTCGGATTTTCCCCCAACTTTCACTGATGTGTTCTACTAATATTGTTGCCTTCACTAAATCCACATGTATATGAAGGTGAACTTGTCCTTTAATAACGATTTAAAGATCAATCCACTTATTTCCTTAAAAAGATATAACCCCACAAGCAGCTTGGCCAAGAAGCCAAACTGGGATGATTACTTCTTCCTTTTTTCTGTTTTTTTTTTCTTTTCTGGTTTCTTTTCTGTTTTTTTTTTTTTTTTTTTTTTTTTTTTTTTTTTTTTTTTTGGGGGGGGGGGGTCATTTTATGAACAGGAATCAACTCCCTACAAGAAATCAAGCATTTATTTAGAATGAAAAGTAAAGCAAGGTGCTGATGTGGCATGTCAGACACTCACCTGCAGGGCTTCCATGAATGCCTTGGTGCCGGATCGGGCGATGGTTCCCAGGTTGTTG
Organism: Diadema antillarum; assembly: GCF_040938485.1. NCBI lineage: Eukaryota > Metazoa > Echinodermata > Echinoidea > Diadematoida > Diadematidae > Diadema > Diadema antillarum. Next base: position 802,389 of record NW_027270925.1, on the reverse strand, counting down.
ATCAGGTCAGCCTTGGTCATGCCGATGCCAGTGTCGATGATGGTCAGGGTCTTCTCCTCCTTGTTGGGGATGATCTTGATGAAGAAATCCTTGCCCGTCTCAACCTCAGAAGGGTCGGTCAGGGACTTGTAGCGGATCTTGTCCAAGGCCTGGAAGTGCCAGAATAGTAAATTTGTAAAGAGTTAGACACTAAGCTACACACGGAGGCCGACCAAGATTCAAAAGGAAAAGAATATCTAAATAAAACATCACCACACATACAACTAGAACATTCGCACATGTATCCCCCGAACCCATCTCCCATACCCCATCTGGATCACCTTCTAGGCCAGAATGTTGTATAATATGGCATCTGTTGCAGGATACAATAAAATCTGATGAAAAATGAGGCTAGTGTAGTACATAACACACGCAAGGAATATGACATGTCATCCTATAAAAGTTTGAACAATGAGAGCGCCGGCAATTAAAACTTTTGTTCTCTAGAATAACTCCCCATAAACCTCAATAGCAAGTTCAAATAAAATCTGACAATAAATGTGGCTGATAGAGCATTAGTCAAGGCGCTAATTCCTGTAAGAGGCTTAATTAAGGAGTTCGTTCAACCCACCCCGCAGAAAAGGTTTGACCAGACGAGGTGGTAGATGGGACCTCTATGAACATCCCCAGGTAGTATGTGGTTCCAAATTGTGGTGTCAGTAGAATTTTACTGGCCACTTTTCATCATGATTGTTGGAACAAACGTAAAAGAGTCTGCGCACGCCAAGACTATTACACGCACCACTAGCACTGCTACAGGCGCCAGTGCCAGTGCTGCGTGTAGTAGTCTTAGCGCGCATATACTTTTTCTTCGATAAACAAGGGTTTTGCCTGCAAACTAACTTTTCACGCCAAGCTGGGTTCGGTGTAGTGTAGTTTCTAGCCGTTTTTATTTCGTCTTTATTTCAAGAGTTCAAGCAAGCCGAGTGAGAGCGCATACCCGGTGATTGTGACGACTGAATCGCAATCACTGGGTGTGTGCTCTCACTCCACTTAGCGCAATATATACAGCGGGCTTCTGCATAATACACAAGCTGCAACTCAGAGAAATAAAGACGAAAAAACGGCTAGAAATTAAGACTAGGGTCGGTAAACGCTTGTCGCTATTTGGGGCACTGAAAACGACAAACTCACACAGTTTTTACATTTATTTCATGAAGAATTCATCAAAACTGCATGTTGCTAGAGATGTCATCCATACAGTGGGATTCATTGTAAGTTATAATATTGTGCATGGTTACCATGGTAACCGGATGCCTAAGGGTGACTGGTAACCCCCAAAATGCCTCCTGCTGCTGCAAACATTGTTTTTTTTTTTTAATCTTATAGATGCAATAAAATAAGCACACAATTTTTTATTGATTTTCGTTAAAAAAGTTTTCCCTGTTGCCATGGCAACCAGTATTATCCAATCAGAATTTAGTTGTCAATAACTCGAAAACTAAAGCCCATAATTTCAAAAAGCTCAATAAGCATGTCCTTCCTTTTGCATAAAGTGTACGACATCAGGTATATGTGAAGAATATTTTGAAGCATTCTCAAGTTACAGCAAAATTTGTAAGCAAAGGCATAATAAACGGCAATTGAAAGAAAGATATCATTTTCGAATAGTAAAATGCATGAAAAAGTTGCATCCGTCGTACTTTCAACACAAATTTGACTTCAAAGCATAGGCAAATGTATATAGTTTTTAATAATGTATGGACACAAATTTCCCTTAAAAATAAGATGAATACAGAAAGCAAAGCCATTATTCTATAGTAGCTCTTTCGAGTATTTACAGAGCGATGGTTATTCAAAACAATCCTGGAAAAGAGCAGAGGAAAGCAATTGATTGTTTATGTTCTTAAAGGAAGTTTATTCAAGAATACCGATAAATTCCTTTCTAAAGAAGGAATATACACGTGCGCTGGATTATCCATCAAAGAATTAAGCGTACTTTTGTGTTCGTTAACTACTGTAAAAAAATATATATATATTTCATATGTATATATATATATATATATATAGAATAAAATGAAATATCATATGTAAATTTCATTCATAACGTGCAGTAATGAATTAATGCTGAGGAGAGAATGAGGGAAAAATCTTGGGCGTCTTTTCCCTTTTTATCCAGACTAATTTTACAGTGTAGAGCTCATCTACAATGAGTGATCTGATGTGCACGAAAGGCAAAAGAAACAAACCTGTCTAAATTCCAGATATTTTTGGGAGTTACCAATCACCTGTAGGCATCCGGTTACCATGGTAACCATGCACAATATTATACCTTACAATGTATCCCATTGTATTGCTGACATCTCTAGCAACATGCACATAGTTTAAAGGAGTTTCGATGAATCCTTCGTGAAATAAATGCAAAAACTGTGATAATTTTGTCATTTTCAGTGCCCCAATAGCGACAAGCGTTACCGACCCTAGTCTTAATTTCTAGCTGTTTTTATTTCGCCTTTATTTCTCTGAGTTACAGCTTGTGTATTGTGCAGAAGCACACTGTATTGCGCTAAGCCAAGTGAGGGTGCATGCTCAATGATAGCCACAAAAAACGGTTCGGGCGTCACAATCGCTGGGTATGCACTCTCACTTGGCTTGCTTCAACTCGGAGAAATAAAGACGAAATAAAAACGTCTGGAAACTACACTACACCGACCCCAGCTTAGCGTGAAAAGTTAGTTTGCAGGCAAAAACCGATGTTTGTCGCGGAAAAAGTCTTTGTACGCTAAGACTATAACACGCACCACTGGCATTGGCGCCTGTAGCAGTGCTAGTGGTACGTGTAGTAGTCTTAGTGTGCGCAGACGCTTCCTCAAAGAATATGGCCATGTCGCAACTAAAATGGCCTGTAAAATTTCATTGATACCACAATTTGATATCACATACTACCTAGGGGTGTTCCAGAGGGTCCAACCGACCACCCCATGCAGTCAAACCTTTTCTGCGGGGTGGGTTGAACGAAGTCATTTTTTCTGGGTCGCTGCGCCTGGACTACATGCACACAAAATGTGACTGGCATCCAAGTTGGAGCACTGAGGGCACCACCACCACAAACTGTGGATGTCCTACATGTACATGTAAAATGACCATCCGTTCACTGATCCTTAGCAATTCTGAATAAAATCCCATGAGAAATGAGGGTACATGTAGTATAGCACATACAAGAAATATGACATGGCATCCTTAAAAGTCGGAACAATAAGGGCGCTGTCAATGGAAACTTTTGTTACCTTGAATAACCCCCACAAACCTCCATAGCAAGTTTAATTAATATCCAACACAAACTAGGCGTTTTCACATCATTTTTCGCGATTGCGAGTTAGCGCGCTATTTCATTTCTTATTCACATCAACCTGAAGAGAATCAGCCTGAATTTTTGTCGAGCTAATTCGACAGCCAAGTATGCGCAAACAGCATACGTAATGTGTGTGCCCTCTCAAAATTCCTCGTGATTTGTGTGTAGTTTGCTTCAATCGATTGGGTCACACACGCTAGGCATAATGGGATGCATCGCGCTTATTTCTCGAGTCATCTTCACATTATCACATAGCGCTACTATCCCGCTATTTCAGAAATTTCTCGAGTTGGACTCGAGAAATTTTCTCGATCAGAGCGATACAATCAGCGCGTTAATTTGTGTTCACATTATCAAATAGCGCGCTATTTCGCTATCGGGAAAATTTACCAAGTCAGAAAATAGCGCGCTATTTCGAAACATCGGGCTGATGTGAAAACGCTTAATGTTGCTTATAGAGCATACTGTAAAAGTGGTTTCTTTCGTGGTGGTTTTATTTTCGCGCTTTTCACGCTTTGAGGTTGAACAGCGAATTCAACATCACGCGAAAATGTTTTGAACTCGTCGCTTATTACAGTGCTATCATTGCAGACTGTGAATTTAAACACACGCGAAAAAGTCGGCACCGATGGAAACCGCGAAAGTTTCTGTACGCGAAAGAAACCACTATTACAGTATACAAGAAATGTGACATGGCCTCCAAGTCAGAACACTGAGGGCACCGTCACCACAAACTGTTGTGTCCTTCATGTAGAATGACCACCCATACACCTCCTTAGCAAGTCGGAGTAAAATCCAGTAACAATCAAGTTATTGCCTAAACAAGAATTTTTGCAAATTTTGACATGATCAGGGTGACCTTTGACCCTGAAAAAGGTGGAGCAGTGAGGGCAGCATTATCAGTAGGTGTAGGTGTATAGATTTGATTATGCATCACACTTACATACCAAATGTGAAGAAAAAAAAATCGGTCTAGAAATAAGGCCAGCGTCGCACACACAAGCAGACCCTGTTAAAATTACCTTTTCATGTATAAAGACGGAACAAAAGTAGGCGTCATCACCAAAAACAATAAGCTTCTTTGTTTTGCCATAATACACCTTCATGCAAAATATGAAGATGATCGAAGAAGAACTGCTGCCAGTAGAGCGCTCACAACAAAATCTCTGCAGCGCGGACACGGACGCGGCGCAACGAGGCCAAATCCACAGTATCCTCCGAACTCTGTTCGGGGGATACAATAATTCTATGTACAGACCAGGGGGTGTTTCACAAAGCCGTTCTTAAAGTTAAGAAGGATTTAAGTGCGACTGGTGATCAGTTCTTGTGCTGAATTATTGAGATTCTGATAAGTATAGCACACACGAACTGATCACCAGTCGCACTGGAGTCCTTCTTAACTTTAAGAACAGCTTTGTGAAACACCCCCCAGGGCCGGCAGAACCAGGGGGCTCAAACCCCCCCCTCCCCCACACACATTTTTTTTGCACTCATACATACAAATACATAGGGTGTCACCAATTTGCCCACCCCCCCTCCCCCCCGAAGTGGTACTAGAAAACAGAATAAAAGAAACCTTTTGAGCACGTGAAGGTATTCATTTTTTTCATTTTTTGCTTATCAGCTGAAGAAACCAAGAACTGGAATGAGAAAGATGTGCTGAAGACTTTTTTTTTTGCTTGCTATAAATCCTAAGCTCATGAAACCCGGAAGCGGCCCCCCAAAAAACTTTTGAAAACGTAGCGCCAGCCCTGCAGACAGTTGCCATCACCCCCCCTTCCTTTGTTTTTTAAAGGTATGGTAACTTGTGATGTTATTGCTCAAATATTCAGGAAGTAGAGATCTATTGTAAGTAAAGTGAGCAATTCCTGCAGACTATTTATTGGCTTGGCAAGTGATTGAAGCTTGGCAGGTTGAATATCAGGGACCAGGGTAGAGTTTGTGCTTCCATCGTGGTTTTATACTTACATCTGATGAATTTGAGATGAGTTCTCTCAAGAAGATCTCCTTGTTGGAGTAGAAGGTATTGATGATCAAGCTCATCAGCTGAGCAATCTCCGCCTGGAAAGCAAAGGTCTCGGCCTCCTCCATGGGCTCGGCATTTGGGTTAGCGGCGTCAGTCATTTTGATATGTGTGGGCAAGCTGGTGGTGCTGGTGGAAAGCACAAAAACACATGGCAGGGTTGAGGTTGTGGTTCTACATCATTCTAAGTTCAGACACACTAACAATAACATAACAAGCTAAATTACTAAATTGTTCCTCATACTAACGTTAGTTATAGTAGATCTAGTCAACACCTTACGTCCTTAGTACCACGTCCTTAATATAGGCCTAACGTTACTCATAGATTGAAAGTTCTCACCATGAGATTACAGTCACAGAGAATTGGAAGAAAAATTTATTGAAATCTTATTTCATTTGCAAAAATAAAATTTCAATAAGTTTTTCTTCCAATCCTCTTGACTTTGTACAACACAATTAAAGAACGGATAGAGACAATAAAATGCACTTTTTAGCTAGAAATTAGTCTACAGTATCAAATAGCCTTAAAAGAGCAGAAGAGCACTGCCTTTAGGAAAAATTAAAAATGAAAAAAGAGATAAAATAAAATTTACATCATTGTGATCATGATCTAATGATAGAATAGAGAAAGGTCGGCTTTCTTTATTGGCATGCCTTCTTTATTTGGCTAGTGAATTAAATTGGCAGCAATTGAGTAAAATGTAAATGTTTCTTACCAAATTAGAACGCAGAATATATGAGCAAATCGAGCTGCGACACAAATTTTCAGCGGTCGACTCCGGTCTTTCTCGACAGCGAGGTAAAAATTATGACAAAAGCACGCGGTTCCGTGGGCTTTTATGTAGGCACGTGTCCTTTCCAGACGCTTCTGGGCTCAACTGGGCCAAAAGCGAGGCAATGCAATACTATAGTATGCTTCAACGCTGAAACCGAGCTACCCGGGATTACCCACCCTGCTTGCTGTATAAAACAGGGAAACACGTGGGATAATGGGGATAAGAACCGGTATCCTTCCGCGTTTTCTTTTGAAAGGTCCGTTTGATAGGAGGGTCTGCTGGTCTCGTTCCAGTACAAAGACAGGCACTCTTTCACTCTCATGTTCAGAAACTTATGTGTTGCCGCTTTGTATGCTCTTACAAGTTACATCATCATACTTACCATCATCATCATTTGGTTCTTATATGATTTGTTTGCATTGAATAGCAGAAAGCAGACACGTGAAAATGTAACTTTTATAACTCTACACTGCGAATCAGACTAGTGATTTAAAGTGTCCATTATCTGGAGTACGATATTCATTTTAAAAGATGGCTTAATAAGACAGCAAAGACTTTGAAGAGAGCTACGTACTTTTCATTTTTTTTAATTATCTATTTTTCACATTCCTGACGAGCAGACTCAATGTTGCACAGGAGAAACACTGTAAGAACTATGTTGTATGACTGCAACAATACGACAATAATGTGTGTGTGTGTCATTCGGTTTTTCTAGCAAGTTCGACACCGGATGCGGAAATGTCCTGTTCCATTCTAGAAAGATGGGGGTAGTATACATAGTTTTGCAAATTTACTCAGGTTTTGCTGGAGAAGATATTTCTTTTGAATCAAATTGAATGTAAAACAAATTAAAAAATATTTTCCTTTACTGATAGATCTGATATATTTGTCACCAAAATGAGGCAATTCAATGACTGACTTTTATTGTCCTCACTATAGATGTGATTGGTATAGTTACCTCTCGACGCGGCAATTCAAGAACCAATCACGAGGGAGAAAATTATTAAATACCTCGTCTGTGCATAACAAGGGAGGTCGGATCTACTTACTGAATAGGTCTTGTGTATCATAGAAGCGAAAGCAGTGTGGATTATTTTGTTGCTAATGAGGAACGTTTTGTATGGTTGGAATAGACTCCACCGGGTATCTTTCTTCTTGCAAACTCTTCTAGCTGGCTATCCTCGTAATGCGTCTTATAATTTGCCCGCGCTTACGATAAAACAAGCTGGAGAGAGACATAATTTACCCGGTATACACTTATTTTCCCCCGTGATCGCGTCCATTCATTATCGGCGCGAATAACACGAAACATTTCGCAGCACTGACGTGAGAGAATTATAGATCATAATACAGTACTTGTAGCTTACTCTGCTGAACAAGGGACAGGAAGAGTACTACTTACAGTGTGTATAAAATAAATATTATCGTGATTGTTACACTGCAACACGCTTTAACCACAGGATGAAGATCCTTGGGTTGATGGCATGCAAATACCAGTATGAAACCGGGTATACCCTGCATATACAGCGGGAACATACAGGTATATATCTCCATGACAGGTACCTATCTCTCTTTATACCCTTTCACATTCAAAATACGCTATTGACGTCTGCCCGTATTCACTACATGATGGTCAGTACGAGGGGCACGGGCACTTTACGAGAACGTTTCCCTATTGTTATTTTTGTCAATAAATAGATAATGTGGACAGCCGAGTGGAGAACCATGACTGCAGCAGCGCTGCAACAAATACAACAGTGCGTCATTCTGTATTTTCTAGCAAGTTCGGAATCGGACGCGTAAATGGCATAGTGCCTTGTCCGTGCACATTGTAGAGAGGGGGTATAGTCATACGAATATCTCGCAAATTTCATTACGTTTTGTTCGAGAAAGGAACTTGTCGACTCAAAATGATTTAACGATGATTCTCTAATGTACGTTTCTTTTTTTTTATGATAGCAGTACAAAATAGAAAATTGTATACAGTTGGAATTTGTTGATGTGCTATATCAGAGTTAACTGTGGTGTGTGACCAAAAAAAAAAAAAAAGCTTTGTTAATGTAGGTAACGAGTCATGATTGGTTATTAGATGCGTCTGTAAGTATAACGCTATTATGTACTCTTTGTGTTGGTTGACCAGTCATAATTGTTTGGGGAAGTTCCTGCTGAATAACACGAGCTGTGGTAGAATCTTCTAGAATTAAGGGTACCCTTTGTGTTAGTTGATTAGTCATACAGTTACATAGTCATAGCACCTATTCTAGCTGTTGAGGTTGATCACCGCCTGTTTCTTTCCTTGTTTGTGTGTTTGTTTTTGTTTGTTTCATACTAAATACGGACTGAAAAAAATGCTACCTGGGAAGGTCAGCACTATTTTCCGTTAATCGTCCATGTAGGTTTACAGTATAAGACGACACAATATGCATCACACACACACAAAGAAAATAACTACAGTGTATTGGCAAAAGAAAAATAGGTCGGCGTGACAGCTTTGTCTTGGATATAATAATACTAACACATGTAAGCCTTAATTACAGCTTAATTTCTGTACTTGGTTAATATAAATGGTAGATGATATCTGAATGGAACTCGTCAAGCATTTTGGGGTTTTTAATGAGATATTTCGTCACAAACTTCCAGCCTGTTCCGCCTTGGATCATATAGGAATTTTGAATAACTTCTTCAATGGACGTTTGGCTATATCTATTTCAGGAATATTTAGAGCTAAACTATAAAGATCATAAAGTAAGAGTATCAGTCGTTACATCATCTGTAAATGATTACTTGTAACAGCATCAATTAACTGGAATAAATTCATTCTTCTCATGCCCATCATACATGGTATATCAGTAAAGATTATTCCCGTATAAGTACAAAAGGCCTGACATTATAGCGGAGGCCCGGGGCCATAATTAGTGATGTCGGGTGGCTCCAAATTTCTCAAAGGCTATTTTTCCTTGGCTAATATCACACGGCAGAAAATAATAAGGTCTTTTTTTCGCTTGTCAGGCGATTTTGGGACGGAAGCGGCAGCATAATGACCTACCCCCCCCCCCCAAAAAAAAAAAAAAAGCTCGGCCCCCTCACTTTGTCCATACATGTATTTCGAATTTTCCTGGTATGCGTCGGGCCCCGAAGTTGCATACTCATCCTTGTATGAGAAAACGAATTCAACCCTCACCCCACCCCCATGATGAGAAAACTTACAATTCAAGTACCAGAAACCTAATACACGTAATTCAAAAAAAAAAATAGTTGGGTTCATATCCACAGTAATATATATTGTGAGATACTGATCGATTCCTGTCATTCCTGTCGGGGACCGCAGGCTGCAGTCGGGGAGTCGTGGGATGGATGACCTAACGTCACAGTGGTCGTGGTTGGGCCAATTATTAAGGGTCAATGTTCACTTTGGGAAAGTCATGGGGTTACGTTTGATTTTCAACTTTTCCTATTTTTTTTTAATATTATTATTTGACCAGCCAAACAAATGTTGCATGTATTTGTCTGTATGTGTGTGTGTGTGTGTGTGTGTGTGTGTGTGTGTGTGTTTGTGTGTGTATGTGTGTGTGTCTTGTGTTGTTGTTGTGTTTGTTTGTTTTTCGGGGGGAGGGGCAAGGAGCTTCTCCCTCCCCCCCCCCCCTCCTCCGCTGGCTCCTGCCTGCATGATGTGACAAATCTCATTAAATCTGAGATACAATCAAATCAATTGGTTGGTTTTTTGGAACAGTTCACTTAGGAGTTTTTTATTCATATTTGTTCCTTAGTATAGTTATTGGTCACAATGTGTTAGACAAAATTTCTTCCTGCCCCTTTCCAACTATAAAGTTTCATGACACAGTTGATTTATACGCAACTATACATAGTGAAAAGATTTGTTCGTGATGAGGCGCCTTGTTGCGTTTTGCAATTCTAAAAAAAAGTCCGGTATTATCGTATAGGTTTAATGGAAAATATAAGTGCTCTGCACAAAAAGAGTGACAGTCTTCTACCGAGACACACAAATAGAATAACTGCATGAATACAAATAAAATCACCACATTTTGATGTTGATCGTTATTTTTTAATCATGCTCCTCTGATTTGTGAACATGTGTATTTGTATGAGATGCATGGTTCAGTTCAGTTTATTTTTATTTCGACACGGTCACTCACTTCAGCCAATGGCTGTTCTTCAGTGAGTCCGTGAAAAAGTAAAAAGAAATCAAAGTAACATAATACAGCATTTTATACCTAGACATGACATGGTGCGCATGATATTCACAAAGTTTCATTATGGAGTATAGTTAATGTTGCCAACGGTATATGTGGTACTTGTTTTATACCGAGAAAGGTGCCAAGGAAATAATTATGATCGCCTTTGAACCCTGGTAAGCACTGTCGGAAGCGCTCGTGACCGACGAAAATGCAAATGAAATGAAGATTGGAATGAATCAAAATAAACATCAAAATTTACAGATTCATTTTAGTTAATGATGTGTATACGACATGAGAGGATTTATGCCTCCATATCCATTGGAAATTGATCTTATGAATCAGATAGGCTCAAAACATCGCTTTTATACCATTATTAACGGTCATGTATTGTTATCAAAGACTACCAATAAGGACTGTAGTTCCTCTGACAAACAGATAGCTGGAAAACTTAAAGCCTTCAAACACCATGCAAGGACACCATATACTGTTGGGAAAGAATAATTGACAAAATTCATAAACAAAATTTGAATAATGGGATATGTGTGTTCACACTTCATTGAACACATGTAATTTGATGAAAACGTATCCTACTGAGTTCTTCACAAGTAAGTTCATCATGTACTATACAAACGTGTCTTTCAGATCATCAGGCTTGGGCGGTATAGCTATATACATCACAGGGAGGAAAAATACTAGGCTACAACATGACTGCTCAGAAACATCCCGCTATGTATAATTCTCCCCCCCCCCCTTCCTGCGTTAAATGCAATCTGATTTCAGTGTACTGGGTATTCAATTTTAAGCAAACAGGGGACGAAAAGATCATGGATAACGCTTTTCTATGTATGTATTACAGATGGATAACACTTTTGAATGTATTGCGAGGCGCACGAATGACAGGGACCATAAAATTCTTGACAAACATGAATATCGAATTTCTTTTTTTTTTCTTCTTCTTCTTCTTCTTCTTCTTTTTCTTCTTCTTCCGGGGCCGGCGGAGCGTTTTCAAAAGTGTGCGAGCCCACTTCCGGTTTCATGAGCTAACAAGCAAAAAAAAAAGAGAAAGAAAGAAAAAAAAGGTCCTCAGCTCATCTCTCCCCTCCCATTTCCGGGTTTCTTCAGCTGACAAGCAAAAAAAAATAAAAAATAAAAAATAAAAATAAATAAAACACCTAACTGCGCTCACACTTCAAGATCTCTATCTATTTCTATTTAGTGCCACTTACGTACTTCCGGGTTTTAAAAAAAAAGAAAGTGTGGGGGCCTAAAGTGATGACACCTTATGAAGTTATGTATTCCTTTGTATGGTGCACAAAAAGTGTGGGGGCCCAAGCCCCCACGGCCCCCACGGTTCCGCCGGCCATGTCTTCTTCTAGTATAGTACAGTCCAACATGAGGTGTATCAGCGTACTGTTTTTTTTGTGTGTGGTTTTTTTTAAGTACCATTTTAAACAAAAGTTTTTGAAAAAAATTCTACTTTTTCTTCTTCTTCTTCTTCTTTTTCTTTTAACTCGACAGAGCCGGAATTAGGCTCTTGGAACGATACAACAAACTGCCCTCTACGGTTTGTTGTGTCGCAGGTAAACATAACCTTACCATGCGTCGGGGACGCGAGTATGCGTGTGTCGATGCTGATGCGATACGTTCACGACGAACTTGTGTTTCGTTTGACGGTGTGGATTGTGCAAGTGATAGTACAGGGCTCGACAAACATCTCGTCTTTGAATTTTCTTGATTTTTGTTGAAATAACGATTAGGCCTACATCCAAAATGGCTTCAGGTGGTCCATTTGAAGGCTTAGATGTTACCGCAGATGAGGTGCAACGAATACAGAAAGCGCTGAAGAACGAAGAATTCCGCAAGCTCTTCGTCGATTATGCTAACGAGCTGGCTGACCCAGAGAACAGGAGAAAATACGAGGAGGAGCTGGCGGAACTGGAAAGATCTCGAGGTATGGACGTGAAGTTCTTACACCCAAAACCTGGCTATGTTTTGAAAACGAGCATCAATGGTGAGAAGAAGGCCTTCATCAACATCTGTAAGAATGACATCATAGGTAAACCACATGCGGATAAATCTCAACACAAGAACGGCAAGCCTGGCGTCCAGTGGTCGCTGCCGTATAGTCTGGCTCCCGGGCGAGATGACCTTGATCATGCGGGCAAGAAGTGCGTGGTGTACGACTGCATGTTCCATCCGGAGTGCTTTGAGCTCACCATCAAGGATGCAAGGTTTAGGACGTTAATGGAGAATACAGCCATGGATGGGATTGAGAGGGAATTTCAAGTGATGCTAGATCGCAATAACGTGAAGAAACCCAAGATGAAGTTTAAGGGGAAGCCACAGGCAACTATCATAAGAACTCCAAACCAACAGGGGGCAACTGGGGAAAATTCGCTTGACGCTGTAAACTTGACTTACCCATATGATAAGCCGAAAAGTAATGACGTGCCTGGTACAAAAGCAAAAACTGCATCGAAAATTACAGGGAATAGAAAAGAAAAGACTAAAGTTGAATTAGGCAATCCTGAAGAAAGAACTGGGGGTGGTAATACAGAGAGGAATGATGCATTTACTGAGCCAAAGTATTCCATTGTCCACAGGGGTCACTTTGACTTGCAGCAGTTTACTTATGCACGGGATTCCATGCCCAGCACTCGCCCACAAGAATTGATTGTTAAGGTCCAGCTACCTCTCCTCAAATCGGCTGCCTCCGTTCAACTCGATGTCTTTGAAAAGCGCCTTTTCCTTGAGTGCCAGAAGCCAGTGTCATACCGCCTGGATTTGCCCCTGCCGTACCCTGTCGATGAGGAGAAGGGAAGTGCTCGGTTCGACAAGAGCAAAGCGTGCTTGATAGTCACCTTGGAGGTATTACCACCAGAAGTACCAAAGATTCCCTCAGTGGCCCCGGAAGTGATCGAGACCAAACCTCTTATCGAGGAGATCACAGCTGAAGAAATGGTGACGACACAAAACGGCCCACTTTCTAGCGGTGATGGAGAACCTACAGAGATTGTTACGAATGAAGAGGAGGTTTACAACACCAACAAGTATGAGGAGATGAATGGTACTCCTCAGAGTGACAAAGGAGACATGTTTGAACCAGAGCTGTCTTCTGACCAAGTCATAAATGAGGCACACTCTTCAGATGTGTTTACAGAACGTGAGAATGGTGTTGATCAACCAGCAGGAGCAGACACTATCATCCATGAAAATCGAGATGACACGGCACATCCCCATGATACAGTGACTCCCAGTGATTCTGCTCTGCAATGTGATTTCTACCAGTCAGAAGACTGTGTCACAATCGTCATTAGATCCACCGATATCGATTCTGAAAGCTTGACAGCAGTCTTGGAAGATGGTGGCAAGATTTTGAGGGTTTCTGCTTCGAGGAATAGCAGTGAAATGGCTGACCATCCTCCTACAGAATTTCAGAGTCTTGTCATTCAGTGTGCCCCGCAGCAGTGTTTTGACGAGGTGCTAGCAACCAGTGTGTCAAAAAGCAATGCTGTTGTGATGGTGAAGAAACAGGCTGTCTGCAGGGAACCGTGGACGACTTTCAGTGCTGGTGTTTCCATGGAAACTCTTCAGGTTTGTCATGGAGATATTTAAATAGTAATTGAAGTCCATGCTATGCAATTACTTCTTTGATGTGTGTGCTCGATCTTTTGCAGTATTGAGAAGTAGAGTCTATACTTATTATCAATTTTGAATATGATTATAATAATACAGTTATAATGAGAGTAATATTAATATCTATATTTTATTAAATTGTATAGACAGTAACTCTTGAAATTAGACTTTGTGAGTGAGGAAAAAAAAAATCTCATAAGGTCACAATAAATATTTACCCTCCTCCCCCACGACACACATACAGTTGTATACACACAAAATTGCCACTCGTGGTAGAATGATATGTGATAAAAGATTTGCCAAGTAAAAGAAAGAAATCCCTGCATGATCATGCTGTGATGGAATTGGAAGGGGATGATTTGCTGGCTTTATTATCAACTTGGCAGAAAGTCAAGAGCATATTTAGAGGCACTGATTGTACAATTGCACATCTTCTCAGACCTGAACTACAACTGTGACTGTAGATTTACCATAAAAGTATAGGTATGGACTTTGTACCTGCTATTTCAGCTCACACAAAAGAGCAGCAGGGTGCACTTTGTGGAAGTTTCAAAGATTTTGCGGTGAATGAATGGAAACAAAGTCCAGGGTTGTAAATATGTTTTCTTCTTATGCTATGCTTTGATAGAGTGTATGCAGTGAGTCCATGAATAATGCTTTTGAAACGTGATTCTACGGGTAGGCCGCTAGAAACGAGCTTTGAAATCTGCAGTGCAAACAGCAGTCTGAATTATGCCCATTGTAAATCGTTGTGGGAGTGAATACTACCTCGTATTTTAGCATGCGTTGCTGGTATGAATTTTGTAGGATTATAATGCAGTCTCTTGGGGGTAAAGTCATGAAATTTTGATGCCAGTCATGTGGATAATGTTCAGGATGATCTCCTTCTCAAAGCATAGAAACTTTGGCACTGGAACCTTGGAGAGTCATGAATTTGCTCCGCCTGCTTATCAGACTGTTCCAACAACTTCAAGCATACATTCTGAGATTTTTACGCTTCAACCACTTCTTCCAACAGGAAAAAATGTTCCTGACCAACGAGAGTCTGGAAGCGGTCTTGGAAGCTACGAATGATGCCCCGTCCAGTGGTGGACAATCATTGCCATGCACTGTGACAGAATTCTCTGCACAGTCAGTGAAAGCTGAATTCCAGGTAAGCCATGTGAATGTTAAATCACTGTTGTTTGATGGGGGAAGTTCAAAACTGAACCAAACAAAACCAACTTCATTTTTAGAATGAAAGTAGCATTACTACAATGTATGTTTGTCTGTAATACATGTTAAATCTAGCCCATTAGAATAATTAGGTCTCTGAAGTTGAAAACATTTATATCGTACACAGTATGGGATTACTTTCTGGAGGTCTTTTTCTATTATGCTAGGGATATGATAAAAATCATTGACTATTTGAAATACAATGAAGTAATCTTGTAAGCATTCTACAGTGTATTTATACTTGAATGTACAGCTGTAAATTTTAACTTTTTTAGACAAGGGATAGAAACACATGTACAGTATGTCATTTGCTATGGATATTGTGACAAATTTGTTATCATCCTACAAGCGTGACAAGTTCATGTCCCAATTGATTTGATATCATGGATATAATAAGAGTTGTTGTCTTCTCATTTTGTAAAGCACATTTAAATCTTGATGTAGCAAAACTGTTCTTTTATTACATTCTCTAAGTGTATTTAGTGAGGTTTGAAAAAGCTCCAGTGATTAAAATTACTTATATATGGGCCGTGACACGAGAAAAGGGCCCTTAGCTCCGCTGCGCGCAAACGCCAGAAAACGGCGCGGAAGTTTGACAAAGCAATACGCGCAAAACAGATCAACTAGCTAACTGCGCGCACATGCATAGACGCATCAAAAAATGACAGGATTTGGACAAAACATGCTTTTTAAAATTTTGTAATGGGGTCATTTAGGATTGGAATTTCAGAAAAAGGTTTGCATATATCTAAATGTGTCAGAGTTCCTTCTACAATGTGGAGATGAAAACTCATTTTCGGTATTTAATGCCCTAAGGGCCCTTTTCTCGCGTCACGGCCCATATATATACACATATATACAGTATATATATATAATGGCTCAAAAAAAAAAATATATATATATATTTAGAACATATTTAGCTATCATACATACACATGTAACATCCACAGAGGAAATAAATGAGGGCATTGATAACATGAATACTTCTAAATGACTTTAAAAACAGTGACAACAACAAAATCTACATGTTCACACCAGCTCACCCAACACATCCACATACACTCACTACACACAATCACAATGTGATTATTCACAAGCAAAATGTGAATATATTGCACACAAATTATCACATATTTCACTAATGATTCAAAACTACATATTGCACAACATTCTTCATAAAATACTTATTAAAAAGCTGCCAAATTATACTTTATTCATACAATTTATTCTTTACAAAACATCAGACAAAAATTAGATGAACCGATTAAAAAAAAAAAAAGGTAATCTATAATATATAGATCAGGGGACCGTTTCATGAAACTTTTTGTCAGTGAGTTTCACTGACAACTGTTACAAGCTACTGAAATCCTTGCATCTGATTGGCTGATAGCAAATTTGAGGTTGAAAACCTGCGACGAACTCGTTGATGAAACGCCCCCCTGTATTTTAAAAATATGTTTTGCCCAATAATTCCATACAAAGGAATCAGTATAAAAAGAGAGAATCATATCTCCATTGATAACTCACGTTGAATATTTAAGTTATGCAGACATAATACGCAGGAAGATTTTATTCTACTATTTCATTTTATAACAGCACATCATTCTACAATTTCATGTGCACTGGCTATGTGTCGTGCCTGGTACAAGTGTACAACAAAGTTGGGATCCTATCTAATAGAGACTCGAGTGAAATCGGGAATATGTTATTTGCTGAACAAACATTAGCAGTGATGCCATATCCCTGTGCATAATCAAGTAGTATATCAGAAAGCTCTCAATATGATGGATGTATGCTGTACAACTGCATGTTGTAGACATTGGTTATTACTGTGCTTTCATTAACGTATGTTTTGTACACCAGAAACCTGCACTAATGCTGGGTATGGAATAAAATTTAATGTGAAAGGTAGAATCGGTACTATTGGACTGTAACAACATACCATCCATAACCATTATTACATCCTGCTGCATTTTGTTAATGAAATATTAAGTTACTTGTTGCTTGAAATGAAGGTCACATCAAATTATACTGGGGGACAACCCCCCCCCCCCCCCCAATAAAAAAAAAACCAACAACAAACAAACAAACAACAACAAACAAAAACAAAACAAAACAAAACAACAACAGCAATAACAACAATCTGTTCTGAGTTGCTTATTCTTGAAAGGCTGACAGTACAACTGTATGTACATGTACTGTTAAGCTTGTGAAAATCTGCATTTAAATGCTTATTTATGTCATTATTTCAAAACAAGTACATGAAGTTGCCTGGTGATTTAAATCAGGATTTAGATAAAGTGCTAGTCTTTGAGGACTTTGCACAGCTTTCTATTTCAAGCTGTGATAACTTCAATGATATTTCAGTTTCCATGTATACATGTACAAGTACTTGTAGTCATCTTGCATAGATGTACAATGTACCTGAAACCATGTGGCTGTGCTAAGTCTCAAGTAATTTGAGAATACTTGTAAAATAGATAAACAAAATTTGATATGAGATACTGCACTGATAATATTATTTTAGAGAACATCGGGTTACAGTGTATGTTTATGAT
Source organism: Diadema antillarum (assembly GCF_040938485.1). Taxonomy (NCBI): domain Eukaryota; kingdom Metazoa; phylum Echinodermata; class Echinoidea; order Diadematoida; family Diadematidae; genus Diadema; species Diadema antillarum. The sequence goes on along the minus strand of NW_027270925.1, from coordinate 784,654 downwards.
TGAGGTGCATGCAGTAAAATATCTGATTCTCACCAAAAAGTCTTGTGGCAGATATTTAACTTTGTAGTGGATGGTTGTAGAAATGCATAACCAATGTACAGATTCTCATACCTAACCCAGTCTGGAATGAAAAATTAAAAAAAGATACAATCTTTACTGCTATGATACACATATTTCTAGCTTCTTGCAAAATGGACAAGTGCTTAGTCATTGTATCCATGAACATTAAAGCCTCCCAAGGATAAAAGATTGAGGAGCATCTTGTACACCGTGCTATGTCACAGTCTCTGTATTGTGTGTGCCCTACTAACATCATTTCATGGCTAATTTCACTCAAATATGAGGTGTATCATGAAAAACTGTAGCCAGCTGATGTTTCAATGTCAGCGACCTTAGTATCTAAACTTTCCAAATAGGCAAAAAGATGATTTGGGGTTGTCTACTTGTTGTGTTCTTCAAGCTCTTGAAGGTGTGCTATTGGTAAGAGGAGACACCCAGAGGTTATTGTGGTGCTGCTCTCATGGAGCTGTCTTCCATGTAAAGGTCACAGGTAACCCTGACCAGATGACCACTGTCAAGAATGCTTATGAATGCAATAACTGGTTATTTAATTCAAATGTGATATAGAGGTGTTTGGTTGTTTACTGTAGGTTTTTGGTGATGCTGACCCCGGGTTTCTGCTCGTAGTTGCCCTTTTTTCTTACAGCTCAAAACATTTCATGACTGATCTTCCATTACCCCCATCTTAAAAAAAGGGGGGGGGGTTTGTCTTCTCTGCTTGCAGTACTTTTATTTAAAGGTCCAGTTCTCTTGTGCCGTTGACAACCCTGAAATAGAAAGCCACAAATAATCCAGCTCTCTTAATAGGTGTTATGTCAAAAGGAAAATTAATGTTCATTGATTGGCAGCAAGTATTTTTAGTTGGTATGATTTTCTGAAGATTTACACATAACGACATTGCATATATGATAATCTGTCATTTACCCTAATGTCTGTCTGCTTTTCAGATGACGACTGCTGCATCGGAGGTTCAAGACACTGATTGTGGAGATAACGTAGGAGAGTCCAAAGAGTCTCAGGACCCAGGCGAGTCCATCGTTCCTGCCCTTGATCTTGGCCTTGAGGTGGAGGCAGCAAAGCAAGAGAGTGACAGCGATCCGCAATCTTCTCCCTCCACTGCTTCTCTGCCGTCAGGCCTCAAAAGTGCCTTGAGGAGCCCGAGGAGAAGGGCCTGCAAGTCTGTCAGCTTCAGTGAGGACGTGCTGGTGGAGCTGTTCCTGGAGGGGCCCAACAGGACTCAAAAAGGGGGCAACAGGAAACGGGGACGCAGGTCCCCCTTCTTTGGGCCCAAGCGTCGCATCGAGAAGCTGAAGGACAACTCGTGGGAGAGCTACAGCGACTCGGAGCTGCTTCACCGCACCGGCGGGCTGGACGATGACGAGCACGAAGAGCGGGAGGGTCCAGAGTGGGACCTGCAGCCCAGCCCCAACCTCGTCCGCCAATCCAGCAGTGAGTCCGAGTCTGGACCCGACATCCCGTCCTCTCCGCGTAACAAGGGCAAGAAGTCCAAGGGATCCCGACGGAGGAGGAAAGAGAAGGCGAGACGGGAGGCAAGTCTGATAGCCAACAAGGAGAATTCGGCAGTCAACGGAGAAGACACGAGTATAGCCATCAGCAACGACAATGAAGGTCCAGCCACAAGCCACAAGCAGCCTCAAGATAGCGAGGAGTATATTGACGAAGCAGACACTGCAGGCAGTGAGAATGGTACAGAGCCTAATGCCCAGGGTGATGCTGACTTGAGGAATAATAATGAAATAAAATCCAGCGATGACAATGATGATTTACCCCTTGAAATGCAAGATCACAAAACAAAGTGTGCTTTTGAGTTCTCTAACCAGGTAATATTTGAACTAGATGAGTGAAGGGGAATTTAATCTGGAATAGATATGCTGGGAAAGACTCCTTGCACCAAAAGTTTGACAGCCTTTGTGCAACAATATGCTCTTTGTGCTTTCTAAAGTAACAGTTTGGTCCATGGTTAAGTGTTACACTTGAAGGCATATACTCCACTTTTAAGGAATCTACTTACTGCATGAAACTTTGTAATTGCAAATTCTTAACGATTGTAGTGTTTGTTTGTTTTTTCTGTTTGACTAGAGGTTGCATTTTTGTGAAATCACATTTGGAGTTGCAATGGGATACACCATCTGGAGACTGGAAATGAAAATGATTGCGTTCACCATTCACACAGATTCTCCTTATAGTATGAGTGGCTAGCACACGTTGATGTTTCATTAGCCAAGATATCTCTTGTTGAGGAGCATACTTTGTATGTCACATGAATCCAGAGAATGAATTTGTTTCAAAGATGCAATGCCATCATGAAGTATTTGCTTCAAGAAAGTTTATGAAAGGGGAATTTGTCTCTCAGAGAAAGGTGTTTTTACTGAAAGGGGAGAATTCGAATCAGTACACTAGCAGAAGTTCGCACAAAATGTCAGTTTGATTGCCACAACATAGCAACATTCAAATTTTTTGTTCAGTCTTTGTCTGAATTTACTCTATTTTGTTGTAATAACTTTGTTAAACAGTGATACAAAGATCCATGTGGGGTACAAGTGTACATTCTCAGTTGAAGGTAGATGCATGTAGTATGTCTCTAAATTTCAGCAAAGCAGATATGTACTTGAATCAGGGCACTTGCCTGCCTGAGGAAGGCAATCAAAATTCATTGTCAGCCACATAAAATGTGAAGGCACTCACCCAGAAGATATGTAATAGTAGGTCTATGCATAATTTGAGAAATATGTGATTCTTGGAGACTCACTTGGATTATTTAATGGAAGAAAAGAATAAAACTTTGTTATATCGTCAGACACGAGACATCTTGAGATGTGTTTTCTGATTCCTGTATTAGTTGAAAAGGAAATTAAATGTGTTCTATATAAAGTAAAATGTGTGTAAATTTGTAACAAGTCAGCCATGAGTAATTGTTCTGACAATTGTTTAAATTTTCAAGTAAAATGTGGTTGTACTAAAGCATAATTCTGATAAGACAGCTTCATAACAATAATTTTTATGATTACTATGGTAGTTTACGTTTAAATTTCAAGATTGTGCCTTTGTGTGAATGAGAAGATTAAACACTGCCATAAACATATAAAACATATATCTAGTTTTGTAAAAGTGATATATTTGTAATAGAAATGTTCTACACAACATACTACTACTGTAGTCACTGTCATCAGCAGGTTAATGCCAGTTCAAGTGAATATGAAGTAAATTGTACACACTCATTATCATTTTCTTTTTTCATAATAAGTACTACTTGTGTGAACTTGTCTCTTCCAAATGCATAGTTTCCTAGTTTTTCATACAGTTTGTTAGAAGATGACATTGTAAAGCAATATGTACACTTAAAAGTAAACTTATCAGGGATGAAACACACTTTTGGCACAGCTTTCAGTGATGGGTATCTCTCTCATATGGGTATGTGTATCTCCTTTAATAGGCCCACACAATATCATGTGTTCTCACTGTCAGGGCCAGTACAGTACCACAGTACCTACAGTGTACTCATCAGACTTCTTTTTTTTTCACCTAATGATCCTGTGAAAATGTGCTTTTGAATGTGATAATTCATGTCTCTCTTTCTGTGTATCTATCTCTGTTCACCATGTTGTAAGCCTGTGGCATTATTCATGTGTCACATGGAATTTATTTCAATATTCTATTTTTAGCACAATATTCATGTGCAGTGTGTCAGGAAATCCTGTTTTTTTTTTGTTTTTGTTTTTTTTGCATTTCTTTTTTGTCCATTTTGGAAGTCAAGTATGGATTTTTAATTTCATTTAAACAATGTTTCCTGAATAGTAATCATTCATCCGACATCTGATGTAAAGATGTTTAGTTGCGACAGTGTGCGTGTATTATTATGGTTTATCCTGTTATTTTCATAATATTTGGTTATCCTGTACCTGCATTGACTTCAATGGGAGTAAATTGAATAATCACTCATGGATTTTATTCATTTATGCTCCTATTTATTACGGAGCAAGCACACCAGAGCGTCATTGTCTTTTCAGAAAGGATATTTGGTGCCAGCTGAGATTAGCTGATTTCATTTTTCATTTCAAATCTAATTTGATCCTCAAATGTTATGAACGTTTTCTGTTTCTGGTAAAAAGTTTGTTGGTGTTCACCCGTACAATGTACATTGAGCTTAACATTGATCAATGTTATGACTTGTTTAAATCACTAAGCAGCAATTCAAGGCTGCACAGTGGCACTGATCCGACGGTCCCTGACCAGTAAAAAATCACTGTCGGACCAGTAACTTCTTCAGGAATGGACTGATAAAACCTGGAAAAACTGGGTTCCTTTTTTCCAGTAGAAAAAAAAAAATGGGTAAGTGTGCAGCCCTGAGCAATTACAAATGGAGCTCTGTCATTCTTGCTTTGAGCATAGTACCATGATTAAACCTGATGAGATGTGGTTCTTGATGGAAGCCACATTTTGCAAAAGCATGATGAGTGAATCACAGGGTATTGTCATGTGAGTGTCCTACTTCACCAACTTCCTTTCTTTTGTCATGTGCTGCAGATATTTTTTTTTCCCCTTTACATACGGATCCCCTGTATCTTAAACCTGAAGGGAAAAAAATCAAACATTTCATAAGTCAAAGAAAGTGAGTGACCCAGTCCTCTTATATGATTTTCATTTTTTGTGAGTAGAAACTGTATATTTGGTGTGTTGTTTTGGGGGTTAAATATTATAGGAGAAATACAACCTGTACAGTTTTGACGTACAGTATGTCAATTTGATGGTGATTCTTATTTTCTTTTCATGACCATTCTGTTAAAATGGATCACAAATCTGTATATAGCATTGTTATTTTTATAACAAGTCGGGTGTCTTGTTTACAGGAATCATATATTTTGAAAATGGACTCCCAATTGAAAAAGAAATAGAAAAAAACACACACACATTTGCTTAGTTTCATTGCCATTGAGTTGAAATAGTATCTAACAAAGAATGTGTTAATTCTATGAAAGAATTATAGACATTTGAATTTAGTCTTACGTTAATTTTTGTCTTATCTTATTTTGATAGGTGTGATTGAATCATGTGCAGTATGTCAGTCACATGCATAAAAGGACATGGAGGTCAATGGTGAACAATGTTTTGCATGCAACAGATCTTTAATGGTATTTTCTTGCTTAATTTATCAGCTATAATTTCTATAAACAGACTTGTTCTTGTTGAATTGCCACACACATTGTGGGAAAGTAGACTTTATGCTGTGATTGGTATGCCGGAAAGACGTGAGCTGTCCAAATGGGATGTTCAGTGCTTGACTACCTGCAGTCTGTTCATATGTCAGCTATAAAATCATTTGCTTGGAATAAAGTGTTAGACATTCCAACAAAAACAGCAACAGCAATGACAAAACCCACCAGTGAACTATATAGTAAACACCTACATCTGAAATAAAAGATATGGAATATGTATGTAAAAAATGGTATCTGTGATTTATGAAACAATGAACCTAGACTTACTACTTACAGTTGCTCTGCAACCTTGCAATCAATAACATTGTCTTTTCACTAGTTCTCTTACATTACAGCATGATTAAGATATGCTTATTGGAATTAGAATGAAATGATTTAATCATTGGATGTTTATGTGAATATGATAGGATTTCATGGTTTGATTTTGTGTACATATTTGGAAAGAGAAAATGAGTAAGAATTTAAATTTATGTTTTGGTAGCTTTTTTTAATCTATTTTTTATTTTGTTTTGTAAGTTAAGGGACATACACATGTGTATGCATGCGTACTATCTTTAATTTTGGGACTGTTTTTCTCACCTTGGTTTCACCTGCATATCGCAGTGTTTCAATGCAACTTCCCTATTTTACCTAGATTTTTGGTGGAATACCTTGAAATAGCAACATACTGTCTCTGAATAGCAGAGCATTTAAATGTGATATTATCAAGTAACTTTTGTTAAATACATTCAATGCAAATCTGCACCATACAAAGTGCAAAGTACAACTTCTTTCAAACCCCCCCCCCCCCCCCCCCCCCCCCCCCCCCCCCGTTATATCTGCATAGCAATTTTTATTCAGTGATAATGTGTCTGGTATCCTATACAGCATGAAGGTTATGAGTCCCAATTCCTTTAACAATAGTAGTTTGTAATATACTATCTGTGTAAAGCGAGTCACTTTGTGTATTAAGTAAAAATGCATGTGGTAGATTTTTTTTTTCATTGCCATTTTCCTAAAATAAAGTTATTTAAAAGTTTTGTACGAACTGAGGTCGTATAGGATTGCTTATATTATAAAGATGGTGTGATTTTACATAAGAAGACACAGCTCGGGAAGAGCCAAAGAAGAATGCATGTTTTGTTTACCTGACTACCATCCCAGTCAGCCACATGTACAATTGTATTTAACATGATTATATAAAGGTAATTGTCCCTTTCATCATTGCTCTAGACACCTTGTTGAAAACAAAACAAAACAAAACATTGGTTCTTACTGACTGAATCCATACAGGCTGTCTCCTATCTTGATGTACACAGTATGTACTAGATCAGTGTGTATAGACAGGGGACTTAGAGGCAAAATCTCACAACCTTACCCCAAGTGGTAGTATGTTGATACAAAGGATATATTTGATTTTTTTTTTCTGTGTGTATATTCTTGCTTTGAAATTCTTCGTAAACCTGGCCCCTCCAACCCTCCAAACATAATCTAATAATGAATTAATGTTAATGATTAATATGCAATTAAGAAGAGATGGAGTATTTGTATGGCAATGTCTACTTTCTAACCTTGACTGTCAAACTTGACTTGATGCCAAAGTCTGTCTTGTCTAGGCCATATGATGAAAATAATAAAAGTCTTTAAAAATTGTATTTCCTCGCTGTCATTTTGTGATTTTTGTGAGAGTACCTATTTCAGATGTTATACTGTATCAGAATATATAAAGTATGAAAAAACAAAGTGAGTTTTCCTTGGGAAGAGAGAGAGAGAAAAAAAAAAAGAGAGAAGGAAAGAAGGAAAAAAATGATACAATTCAGAATTTTAAAATGAGTATCCAGTTTGGTAGATGTTGCAAGATTGCAGGGAAGAAAAGGGGATGAAAGAATGAGATACGAACAAGATCACTTCATGCAAGTCGAAGATAGATTGTCTTGAGCCCTGCTTTGACGGACCTTAATCTGGCGACATCATGACAACATCCTGAGAACAAAATTCCTCGCCTTGGGCAATAAAACCACAGGAGAGATTGAGGGGGTACCGTTTAAACAGACACACTCTGAAAACCTTCTCCGGGCAGGTTTTCATTACAACGTACACGTTCATGCGTGAAGGGGATGTGGTTACAATCAATGCACGTGATTGGCGAGTAGTGTGTTGTTCTGTTTGGACCAGTTCGCATGCGTGTTGAGTGTATCAAAGGAATGTTACCGTGAGAGCATTTTAACAGAAGGGTTGTCGGGGTAATGTTGAGGTAATTACCCTAGCTGGCATGGGTAGAATTTGGCAAAAGTTAATGCAACAATGTCTGGGCAACATTTTGCAGGGATCGTTTTAACAGGCAGGGTAAAAAAGGATTGCCCGTACGTTGTCGCGGTAACTTTGGTTTGAAAGACTCGGGACTTTAGTGATGTTTACAAATGAAAACATCCAATGGCCGATGGGACTACCGATGGTATTTAGTGTTCATTCTGCCAAAGGTATCAGGAGCCTTCCATGTAATCTATGATTACAGACCCTATAGTGTGGGGTTACCATGCAGTGGGAAGGCTTGGATCTGAATTTTTACTTCATTGTAACAAGATTTTCGTTATAGCCGTGTTTGTTATAAGGGGAGTGCACTGTACCGAAAGAAATAAATATCACTTGACCAGTTATGCAACATACTTTAAAGGGTGTGTACAGTTCTGGTCGAGGTGAGGATTTAGTTTGTAACGTTTTGCGAGATATTCAGAAACCACTCTGTGAGATGTCAACGAGCATGCAATACTAAGGGGTATCAAAAGTTTATTTGATGAAAATCGGTTTTGAAATGGCTGAGATATCCAAAAACAAGGTGAAACAAAGAGATCTTAAATAAAAGACGTGGCCTGTTGCCTTTTATTATTATCACTCCTTTGGATATCTCAGCCCCTTTAAAACCAATTTTCATCAAATAAACGTTGAATCCTTCTTAAAATTACATGCTCTTTCATATTTCATAAAAGGTTTCTCATTATCTCACTTAGGAATGTTCAAAACATGAACCCCCACCTCAACCAGTACTGTACAGTCCCTTTAATATTTTTATTTGTTTTCATTGTAGCTTGACCCACACTTGAAATGCAGCCTCCTTGTATGAATTACAGTGCTATGTTTCATATTGAAATTTAATTGTGTCACATGTGAACCAGCTGTGGACATGTTATGTGGAATTGAACTGGGAATAGACAGGTTTACTAAAAATATGCAAATTTTATGCATGCCTTTCTGACAATGGTTCTTCTTGACAACCTGAAAACTTGCCCAAGATTTGCTCAGCATACCAACAACTAAGGCATGCAAACTGGATTCCAAGTATTGAAAAGTGTTTTTGAGGTATTACTAGTCAGGATGAAAGATACATGAATAAATTTGAATATGTTAGTAAACCAGTCTGTTGCCTATACATTTGAACAAATTAGGCCTATGTGTAGCCCTCTTCAGTGTAGGTAGCAAAAACAAAGAAAAAAAAAAGAGTATGATCTTTATCAAATAACTGCAAACTTGTCAAACCAAACATGTTGATCTGCTACAAATAGAGCATTTTATTACACAATGTTTTACCATTTATAAGTTTTTTTCTTCAAGTTTTTCTTTCCATAATACATATTGTCATCATCCTCATCATCTTACATGTAGAGCAGTTCTGCAGTGACACAGCATATTTCAATACATATTTCGTGACAAATGAATGATGTTAAACATTGCTTATGACAATATGTATACGAGCCACAAGAAAAGGTGTATGCACTGCCTAAACACTGAAATACCACGTCTTAACAAATGTGAAAGAACATTTTACAAATAAAACATATTACAAATGCAAATAAGAAAGTTTACATTCCTTTTCTTCATCCACTGTACCTAACCATGATTCCTCTCAGTGTTTGCCCAAATCGTTCACAGATGTGAACTTGGTATCGGACTCCTTTGAACAAGTCCCGTGATACGTGTGAACATGCCCCCGCGTATCATCACCGTGTGTGAGTATAAAAGCTGAATGCCCGTGCTTTCTGTGGTACACATAGTACCAGTACAGATGTGAACACAATACAGACACTATTATAATTATTGCAGGCATCATCAATGTCCAGTGTGGTGTTGGGGGCACATGCAGATGGGATCTACTGTAAAAACAAAACTTCACATTGTGGAAATTTTTCCCTCAATTCATGCCGCATGTTAACAGAGCAGCACGTGCACATGAACAAACACAAATGTATCTATAGAGTCAACAAAATAAACAACATGTGAAGCCCATATCACTCAACTGTGCATGACTTGGGTACAAGTAATCAAATGAAAATATCCCGTTTTACAGTAGTCCTTGCAGTGTGCCAATGTCCCTCTATGAAAGCAGCTGTCTGGGGCATGTGTTTGAAATCATGTCTACGTATTCATGGCATCATGTTATGTGGTATCCAACAGACTTGGGGGAAAAAAATTATCATGGTGTTGTCATGGAGACAAGATAATGATTGCTCTTGCTCAATTTTGAGAACTCCTCCAATTCAGGCAGTGCATCTTGTTGCTAAGCAACTGTCATTCAAATCTCAAATGGCTATAATGAACAGCCGACTCTAATGTCTCCTGCTTATATCGTTCCACCTCCATCTGATACAAACATCAAGCAGTAGATGAGATGAGAGAATGGATAAACATTCAGGTCATTATGATGAGGCACACCATGATGACATGCCCTCCTTCTGAGACGAGACCATGTCTCTCTTAATGATTTACTGATAGCAATATCCTGGACAATAGCTGGGTAGAATCACATGTCAGTATTGGAGTCTGATTTCACTCTTTTTGTCTTCGTTTTGGGGTTCGGTTCATCGATTTGATATATCAGCGAATCTGACCCAACAAAGTGAACAAAATGCAACCAGATCGCAAAAAATAAGTCAAATGAAAGTCAAACACATTTTTTTTCTCTCTTTGCCTTTCTTGGCTCCTAACTTCATGTCCCAGTTTAACAAGGCATGCTTTCCAAGGCTCTCAATACATGCATCAATGGGTTCTGTAGAAGTTAAAAGAATTAATCAACTCAAGGCTGTGTACATGATTAGCGAATATATTTTTAGACCTTCGAAGCAGTAATGCTGGTAGGAATCCCACATGCAGCCTGATGCCTGCATTTCTTATCTTATCATACATTTATGGAACTGATTCTATAACCTCAGTCGAAAAGTAATGTTAATACTACAATAATACAGATCTCTACAGAATGTTCACAGAAGTGTTTCATTTCAATACACTACACTTTCTCTGCTCTCTTCGCCCTACTTGGATTTCATCAGGAAATCAAACTATTGACATCAGGGTCATTATTAGACAAGCTAGACATGTGTTAGACTGAGTCAAGGGAATGACAAAGGCAGCATTTCATCATAATACATCATGTCTATTGGTAATTGCTAAACAAATAGTAGACACGACCAGATACCCAGCAGGATAGAATGCTTAAAGTGTGTGTTCTCAACACACACTTCCTACACATTATTGGTTTAAAAACTCATCGTAGGTTCTCATGCCATACGAGATAGAGACAAATCTTTTATGTCATTCAGACCAGCCACTGAAACAGAACAAATCAGTTGCAAATATTAAAATAATGATAATTCCCAGAGCCTGAATCTAAGGAATATAAAAAAAAGCACATCAGAGTAACCTCAATGGCTTTGTCATACACCATGGTTTGTCGGCATTGCTTGAGTTGGTTTCTAATTTGGAGCAGGAATTCTTTTAACTCTGTAAAATCCCCTACTGTATACTCTACAATCAAATATAATATATAACTGCACACCAAACCGTCCTATGTTACAGAGGAACACACAGAATTCCCAAGTCATAGGGAACAAGGATTTCACAGCTACTTAAGTATGGCTACAAAATCAAATAAAAGAAAGAACCACATAGGTCCATAGCTGACGTGATACATGTTATGTCTGCAATGTGTGTAAGTGTGTTTATGTATGCTTATGAGTGTGTGTCTGTGTGTGTCTATGTGTGTGTGTTGTGATCTCCATCGTCTCACAGCTTCGGCATATGACCAGCTCCTTAGCACCTCTTAGTAACTGATAGTCGTGAATACAGGCACAAACAAACATTTAATTCTCATTCAAGAAGTAGAACAAAAACAAAACACAATACGTGTACATGATTGGTCATATTCTGACACAATGTATACAACATGGCACAGAGGCAGGGATAACACAAAGAAAGTGTATTGGCACGAAAAACAAAAACCATGTAATTTTGTTCAGGACAAATATTACGGTTTCATAAGATCAATGTTGTCTTTACACTCCTGAGTCATCTGGGTACTTTGTAAAGAAAGGTGATAAAAGTAATACTACAGGAAACTAAATGAGTGCAAGTCAGTGTCTCTGATTTCAAAGCACACAATGAGATATGCACTTCAACTTCTAAGGGGCAATACTACTTAGAAGTTGAATGAACTTGAGCATTGTTCATTTCATTTTTCCCAGATCTTACCATCACCTACTTTAGCCATGATAGGTATTATATGAAAAGAAATATGGTTTGTGATGCAAATTAAATCTTTAAAAAAATCTAAAACTCTTTGGAGTTGACACCCTCACGGCTCTCAACAGGCAACGCGATAGAGTGGATGAACATCTACGTGTTGCTGATTGATAGAATTAACACTGCACAGGGTTGGTCTGGTACGGTTTGTTAATAGCAGGAGAGTTTAAATGATGGATAATAAAGCTCATTTGTGACATGCTTGAAGTAATCATCTCACAGACACTACAGAGCCTTTTAGTGGCTAACTGACGGCAAAATTCACAGATTGATGCCACAATACCTTCAAGCTACTTTTAAAACAATACAGATCCAAGGTTCTTGATATTGTACCATACTGCAGTAACCGATAGTATGCACATTTCAACAAAAACATTTGAAAGCAACACAAGATATGAGATAAATAAAATACAAATATCACAATGTCATATTCCAGATAATTGGTATGGGCACTAGTCTTTTACAAAGTCTACAGGACATCTTTATGCTCAATGAAGTCACACAATCTACATCTCACACACATAACCACACTCTTGCTTTCTACTTGGGCACTTAACACAGTTTAAATCAAATATCATTTTCCACTTTTTTCTGTAATTATATTAGCAGTATCACCTTAAATTCACTTTTACATCTTAAATATACATTTAGCTGTGAGCCAGTGACTGTGAAAGATTTCGCAATAACAGTAGACGTAAGCGTATTAGTAGGCTCCTCTATCTAAAAGTGTACCTAAATATATATGCTGCCACAGTATTTTCATTGTGTATATGAGTATTATCACTGAAAATAATAATTCCGCACTAGTCCTGTCTAGTTTGTCTCAAATACAGTTCTACAAATTAGACAAGTGTAATACCATCTCAGGTATGTCTCTGTGATTGGAAAAGCAACACTGGCATGTACGCACAGCTGTATCAGTTTGAATGCCTAAAAAGCAAAACAAAAAAGTGAAAGGACATGAAATTGTTGTATCACAGCTTTACACCACACTTCTGGGTTTTGTGTGCTCGAAGCACTAGCCATTTAGGGCTACTGAAAAGGCAAAAACAAGAATAGAAAGGGTATAATTATTCTTCAAAAAAGAAAAGAAAGCACCAGGCTCTGCCCATGTCGTCTAATCTATTGAACTTTTCCTTTTAACTCAGCTTGTGCATACTTCCCTTGTAAAGGATAATGCAACATTAAAAAAAAAAAAACCTCCATTCACATGTTAGATTTCTTCTTTGGTGCAGTATATGCGCAGGCTGTGAACACCAGGCTGAGCTTGCTCTGTTGCATGTACAAAAACAGATTTTGTAAGAGTTGATATATCTATTTTCTTCTATTTCAAAACATTTTTGACATATACATTTCCTTTAATACAAAACATTTCTCCCTTTTCGCATTGGTCAAAGAAAAGCCTCTTTCACTTTGCTGGCAACTGAAAAAACCTCTGTCCCAAGCCAAGAAGCTTACCAACATGGCCTGTTTAAAATTCTGCAACAGTTTGGCATAGATTTTCCTGTACATCTAAATGTCAGAGGAACACCCCACAAGACAACACCTGGAGGTAAATAGCAAGCACATAGTCAGGATCAACTTTCCCCTTCAAAATTTCCTCTTCATGATGTCACATGATCAAATCAAATCTTTTTGTTTATGGCTAAGTATTGACAGGTGAAAGGAATAATGTGGATACATGGGTAAATTTCTATGACATATGACATTTTCACTCTAGGCAATACGCCAAATCCAACCTCCAACAGAGTTGGGAGTTTGCAACGATAAAGCTCTCATAACCAACGGCCTGAAGCAAATGCCCTTTGCTGGTCACTCCACTCCACCAATCATGTAAGAGACATTTCTTCATCATTGTTCCTAACTCTCGACGGCATCAGGCGGCGTTCTCCCGGGCTGCGTGTCCCGCGTGTAGTAGACGCGGTAGTAGAGCGTCTTGGATCTGAAGAGCGAGTAGGAGTTGTCGAATTTGAGCAGGTAGATGCCCCGCCCGGGGTACTTGTGGCTGCCGGCATACACCTCCTGGTGGCAGTCACGGCGGTAGATGGGGATGATTTCATCCATGGGGGGACCACGATCCTTACTTCCCCGCTCCACATCACCTTTACCTAAAACATTAAGAATGAACATCCGATTACTGGTATGCTAGGAGTATGACATTTTCACTATTCAGTGAAAGCATGTGAGTCGGTCAAATTCCATGCCTTTATTTGGCATCTTTTTTTGAGGGAACCTCGAAATCTAAATCTCTTAAAATCTATAAAAGGGGAATGAAATCCAAATATGCATTTGAATTGAGTGAATATTACAGATTAGTACAATATATCACTGAAATTTGAGGAATATTGGACAAATCTGCACAAAAATTATGAATTTGTGTAGTTTTGGTGCTGCCACCACTGGATCAAAGACTACAACAGTTTGTGACATCACTGCAGGACAATGATAAACAAAAAATATAAAGACAATATCACACACACACACACACACACACACACACAAATCATTTTTTATGAAAGTACACATTCCCTCGACTTGTTACTGAAATATGTTACAGGTAATATTATTTCCCCTGCTTTCTGAAAGAGGTAAGTTAAGTGCTCCCTTCTTATGCTAGAAAAAAGACAATATGTAGAATTCTCTTTTAATACTTTCTTTGTATCATTGTCCTGTAGTGACGTCACAAACTGCAGTAGTCTTCTCATCCAGTGATGGCGGCACCAAAACTTTAAAAATTCATAACTTTTGAAAGGCATTGTCCAATTTTCCTCAAACTTCATTTCTACTAATATTGTTACATTTATTTCGGTTTCATCCCATTAAAGGAGACCTCCAGATGATTTTCAGACTCTTACATTTGAACTATAAATTATCTATACTGAGTACAGAGTTTCAGAATTCATAGTGATTGGGGGAGGAATAAGAATGTGTTCAAAATTTATAACAAACTGCAATGAACAAGGATGATGACATGGCAGGGTCACCACAAGAATGCATGAGTTGGGGTTCAAGGAAGCAGAATTAAAGGGAACGTAAACCCAAAAAGCAATGTGGATTGAGTGATAGCAGCAACATTAGTAGAACACATCAGTGAAAATTTGAGGAAAATCGGACAATCGATGCAAAAGTTATGAATTTTTAAAGTTTTGGTGTAGGAACCGCTGGATGAGGAGACTACTAGAGGTTATGACGTATGAGTGGACAACAATTCAAAGAAAATATAAAGGAAATTCAACAAAATTTCACTTTTCTAGCATTATGAAAGAGCACTTGACTAACCGCTTTCAGAAAGCAGGGGGAATAATTGCTACCCTTAACATATGTCAGTATCAATTTGGTGGAATTTGTAATTTTCATGAAAAATAAATTTTTGCGAAATTTTCTTTATATTTTCTTTATATTGTTGTCCACTCATACGTCATAACCTTTGGTAGTCTCCTCATCCAGCGGTTCCAGCAACAAAACTTTAAAAATTCATAACTTTTGCATCGATTGTCCAATTTTCCTCAAACTTTCACTGATGTGTTCTACAAATGTTGCTGCTTTCACTCAATCCACATTGTACTTCCTTTAAAGAAGAAGGCATGCATACATTTTATACAGGTGAACTTGTTAAGCAAGCAGTATTGTAATGGAATTACACTGCTACAATTCTGAAATATGTGACGCTCCTGTGTCATCAACACTGTTCAGTGTAATTTGTTTAAGATTCTTCAGAGTATTGGTTTCTCTGCTCAAGGACCACAATAAATTCCACAAATCTATATAATGGAGCTGTCGATTTATGTACTACACGATGTGAAATTATGAAAATCGTCTGGAATGCCCCTTTAGGAGTAAACTTGCACTTGGTGTGAAATTGGTCTTCAAGCTTCAGATCCTGACACTCGCAGCAAACCTACCGATTTCCCCTTCCTCATCCTCAAACTCCTCTTCTTCCTCGCTGGAGTCGCTGACGTGCACGCTGATGGCGTTGCTGTCCGACTCGGTCCACTCGAAGTAGAGCCCGAAGCCGATGTCGTAGCTGTCCGTGGCAAACTCCCAGAAGATATACTTGCCCTCCTGATGGGTGGGCACCCGGACCGTGACCGTCTCTCCGTGCCCGACCTTGATCACAGATTCCTTCTCTGTGGCAAGCTCCTTCTTAAACTCCTTGATGTTTTTCCGCGTCCAGCATGATGCCTTGGATATGACTGGATATTGCTCCTCTGAGGAAAGAAACAAAAAATGAGTAAATAAGTTAATTGATAGATAGGTAGATAGAGAGATAGACAAAATCACTCAACAGGAGTCATGCAATAACACAAATTGAAGAATAGTGACTGCAAAATAGTAAAATGCCATTACATGCTACTCATACTATCTGATTGCTATAATAATGATTCTTATAATATCAGATGCTTGGCAAATAATTTGGAAGGGCTGTATGTCATTAGTGAATTAAATGTGTAACATACAGTCCCTTTATGCCAAGAAATATGTTCCATGCCTTCAAGCTTAAATGCTTCTTACTGGAAGTCTTCAGAATTCTTTTACATCTCTTCAAGGGGCAAAATACAAGCATTTTCTTACTTTCTGTACATCTAAGTTTCGAGCATTACATATACAAACCAGCCTTGCTATTAAAATAACTCAATTTTCACAATACAAATAACGAGTATTTCCATAATTGCAAAAATGAAATGATCATTTCAAACATAAGCACAAATAACTTATAGCTTATACTTTAAAAAAAAAAAATCTTCACATCACACTTGTGTACAGTGAAAATGCTTTATAACCAAGCTCTCAAAGCACTGTCTGACTATAACTCTTCATTTGCCAGGGTGGACACCCCCCTTTGTGCCACATTATTCTGAGACACTAACAGTTTCATGCTTTGAGAAAACATTCTGTTTTTCAAGTCTATGTAACTTCAATAGATTTCTGTTGATCTGGACATATAGTGAGTATTAAAAGTTGTAGAGAAAATGCCAAGCTTTGCTTTGATGTATTATTGTACGGCAAATCTATTACTGTTTTTCTTTCACATGACTAGTAGCTACATAACTGCAAAGGCATGACTTTTGCACACAAAACAGTGACAGAAACTTAGAAATTACTCTCAAATCCAGTAGAGTACACCTCTTGATAATCAATCACTACATGAAATGCAAACTATATGTGAGAGGAATGGAAGCGCGAGAAACGCTTTCATTGTACCGCGGCATTTGGCGATTTATCGATTGGATTGTGCGGATTGGTGCTTTTGAACAGAATATGCGAAGTTGGCACGCCGTCGACTGAGTCGGACGTGCGAACGTGGCACATAAAGAGTTAAACAGACGTCTAAACAGTAAGGTGCTTTGGTCAGTGAGAACACTGGTGGTATTTTTGGAGAGTCATTATCCACACGGATTCAACATACCATCACTGTTGAGGGGTATTGTGTTGACATCTCCATTGGGAGGGGCAGCATTATCCTGATCGCCCAGATGCAGGTTGTGGAGATCTTGCGCTAGCACACTGCCAGCTGTGCCGTCTTGGGCTGGTACACCCTCTGGAAATAACATCACATGAAAATTGCAACAAACCAACAGTTAAAATCAGCAATGACAATTCCTATACATACAGACACACAGCAACTTTCTCATAAAGTACAATAACAGCAGGATAAACAATGAAATAGTGTCCTAAAAAAGCATTTCAGAAACTTTTTAAAGGCTAAAGACAATTTACTGTGATGCTTCAAAGTTTAAACTTTGTTTGTCACATTTCATTCCTCTTTCACTTATTACATTCCTATCATACAACAAGTTATTTCAAATCTTGTAAGATTGCAAGTAACCATTCAGAGGATTTTTATGAGACAAAGCTATCAAGACATGGCAAACATGAATGCTGGGTATTTAGAAGTAAGGACTAAAACTTTCCCCTCAACTTTTTAAGAGAAGATCATGACAGAATCACACACTTAATACTTTGTTGCTACTTTACAACTCTACATAGGATACAGCAAAGAGCACATGTGTCAGATTCCTATTTGAACTAGAAAACAAATCCGCTTCAAATCTTAGCCATATTTAGAAAGTTTTCACGAAACACACACTAAAGTAATCATTACAGCTGGTTCCACCTAGCCCTGTTATTAGCATGAATTGCTTCCCCAAGTTTTCATACTGTGCATAAATTTCTGCTAACCTGAATGATCAAAAGTATATTAGAATGTAATGTACATTATAGAACAAACTAAGGCTGCATTCTCTCATGATATTACAACATCATTAAATCTGCACTTGAGTGTTGATATCCTCTGGCTCAGATTCAAGACTTTCTTCTCAACAGAGAACTTCAGGTCAAAGTGAAGAATTTTAGGATCATCCTTGCCAGATAGGGGGCAAAAACACCAAAGTGTAGTGCCTTGATTTAAAAAAACAAAACAAAACAAAACCAAAACCAAACAAATATATACATATACACACACACACAGATATACTGATCTGTTCCAGCAGGACGTCATAGCTGTTAACATACCTAAACTGAAATTGAATGATCTGCCATTAAAACGAGAAATTGAGAAAACAGAAAAAAATGACACATCATTTTTATACAATCGCAGCGCCCACAACAGGAAATCTCAAACCATGTGTTCTTATTCTTCGGTTTGAATATTGATCCCCCCCAGGGGACTATGGATCTATGCACCTGTTTTCTTCATCCTGGGATATGACATGATTTCCACCAAGGGGTGAGCTGAGCAGACAGTAAACATACCTGTCGTGTTTTCCATTGTTGGCCGAGAGTGGCTGAGCTGCACTTGTTGCTGGTGGTTGTGTTGATTGGGATGTTGTTGCTGTTGCTGTTGCTGCTGGTACAGCTGCTGCATATACTGCTGGTAGTAGTGCTCTTGTAGCTGTTGTAGAAAAACTTGTTGCTGTGTGTGGTATATAAAGGGAAACAAAAAAAAATGTTGTGACATAAAGGCACAATTTTGAACAATTTTGCCAAGAAAAAACGTTGGCAGCTAACACAAGATACAACATTTTTCCTCCACTGAAAAAATGTGTGCAGTATCAAATTTAACTTTTTTCTGAACTACATATCCAGTAGTATAACACATACACATTAACAAAAACATCTGAATCTGTGTAATTACATGTACATACATTGTTTTAAAAAAAAATTGTGCCCTACATTCATATAAACTGCAATCTACATTGACATGAAACTTATCGCATAGTTGACTACTAACCCGTATCTTGCAAAATGGGTGGGAATTCACTACACATTTACACCCAATGAAAAAAAATCATTTCGATTTTGATTTCTTTAATTCTGAGTAGACTCATTCAGCAAGGTATGCTTCTGAATTCATTATGAGCACATCCTACATCCTCTCTTTCTTTATTTGCACTCGTCCAGAAATCTTTATTCATAAGTGGCACATACACTTATGAATAGACCAGTTACATAAATGCTTTCAGGTTTTTCCATTATGAAAACTCAAATACCTCTCACTGAGTAAACCATTCTGAAGACATGCTTTGAATTACAGAATTTATGAAAAAGGAAACCAAAAATAACCTCCAGTAATGGACACTTGCGTTGACATTTCTTGGTAAATGGCACTTGAAAAATAGATAGGTGGCATCTGTTGTAATGAGTTTCCAGTGGATGCAAAATCTCATGATTGTCTGTGAACATTTGTTCTCTCTTTAACAATCTTCTGGCTCAGAATCATAAAAGATCTCTCAACATATGATTTCAGTTCAAAGTGAAGAAAAATTTGGAGTCATCATAGCCAGAAATGATACTTTATGAGACATTTATAGTTTGGACCTATCACATCAATGAATTCACACATTTTGCTCTGACATAAGAAATGCATGCACACATTTTTTACTCTTTCATCAAAGTTAATCTTATTCATCATTCAAAAGCAGATTTACTCATGGTATGGAATTGCACCTTGAGCTCTCTGTACAACAAAGGGCTAAAAAACATGGCTATGCATATACATTTACATATCATAAGAGACAGATTACTCTGTATTGAATGGCATTATGGGACGAACATATATTGTAAAACACGATATATTCACGGCATGAAATTCTTGCGAATTGGTACTATCTGCCATATTCACAGCATAAAATTTCTGTGAATTGCCATTGGCATTCAATGCATACAATATATAGACAAGAGCTTTCATGTGCATTTTAATGTCGTGAATCTTGGCTCTTGCAAATTTGCGAAATTAATATGCACGTGAACATTCCTCATTTTACAGTATATTATACATCTCTACTGTGATCTAAAAAAAAAAAAAAATAGGGGATATAACTAAGCGTGTGCATGTGTGTGTGTGTGTGTGTGCGTGTGGGTGGGTGTATGTGTGACATATACGAAGGGATCATATTCAAAGAGAAAAATAAACGTGTGCTCCTATAAATTTTTCTTAGCATTCCTTATTAAAGGCCATCGCAATATTGGTTGATTTACTGTTATACTCAACACACACCTAATGTCTTTTCGAAGTCGCCCATCATATTTAGCCCAAGTTTTCACTGATTTATCACTTTCATCTTTTCTCATTTTAGTCATAATTAACATGCTCGTGGGCCAAAGTCTCACTTTGAACTGTTTCTCCACTTACCTGCTGAGGATTGTGCGGGTGTTGCTGGGCAGCGAGTGGGCGGAGCTGTGGCTCCAGCTGCTGGAATATTGCCTCTTTGAATTGTAACCTGGGAGGAAGACAAAAAAACACACACAGCTGCTTGCATCGTCACTTTGCACCAGAGTACATACTGAGCACAGCTTCTGCAATTATAATACGACATTGGCCAACCTGCTGTTTTCAATGTTTGCTAATTCTCTGTGTGCCACGGTGTAAACTACCTGTGTGCCACAACATTCTGACACCGGAAAACATGACCACTTTCACACATTCTGCCTTTTAAAACCATGTTACTGTTTAAAAAGGCATTTATTCTAGAAATGCACGTACAGAAAAGTTGCACAGATAATTGCAAGATTTGCTGTGATGTAATATATTAGTCTGGTAGGAATGGGGGGTCCCCATGCACCCCCCGAACACATTTTTTTAACTTACTTTTTTGTAACCCTTAGGGTGTCTAGTTAATGAATTTTTTTGTTCCCAAGAAAAATTCGTGTCCCATGGGGGTCATTGGCGGCCATCTTGGCAGCCATCTTGGATTTTCAGGGAAAATCATTATCTTCCATAACTTTTGAACTACACAACATAAAATTATAAATAAAGCACTTCTGCAGGGCAAACATGACACGAGTAATCGATTGCAATGGTTATTTACATGATTAAAGCAAGTTTGAAACAAGAAAAGCCTAAAAACATGCAAATTTTGGTGTCATTTTCACCGAAAACTACCCAAATATTTTAACTTTTGAATTGCACAACATACAGGGACAAATAAAACAGTAATTCAGAGTTAATACGGCATGATGAATCGTTTGAGAGGGTTATTTACATGATTAAAGCAAGTAACATACAAGAAAAGTCCAAACATGCGAGGAAAACCAGTGTCGTTTACTCTAGAAATATTCCCAAGTAGTCTATATACATTATATACATGACAATCTCATACCTCCTAAGAGTAAACTTACCTCTTTTTAACAGTCTGGTAGGAAAGGGGGGGCCGTGCACCCTCCTTTTTGTATCCCTTAGGATGTCTATTTGATTTTTTTTTGTCTCCAAGTGAAAATCATGACACATGGGGGTCATTGGCAGCCATCTTGGATTTGCGAGGAAAATCATTAGTTATCATAAGTTTCCAACATACAAGGAAAAATAAAACATTTTTTAGGGTAAATGTGACATGAGGAATCGATTGAGATGGTTATTTACATTATTAAGAAATGCTTGATACAAGAAAAGTCCAAAATATGAAAAATTCTGTATCGGTTACACTGAAAAGTACCCAAATAGTTCAACTTTTGAACTATACACAACATATAGGGACAAATAAAACATTTCTTCAGACGAAACACAGCATGAGGAATCAATTGAGATTGTCATTTAGATGATGAAAGCAAATTTCATACAAGAAATGTCCCAAAAATGAAAAAAATTAAGTGTTGTTACTCTGGAAATGGCCCAAATATTTCATGCTACATACATGACAAATTGCATACCTCACAAAAGTGACTAACAACTCTGTCTTTAGATCATTGCCCAAATAGGCCTTTTTTGTTTTGTATCAAAAACATTAAATAGAATCTGAAGAGAAAATTAATTTCAAGCATTGTCACCCCTCACTTGGTGAAATAGAATAAGAATGTAAGCACTGTGGTAATTCATATGCAAATACCCTTAAAAAGAGGTGACACATGATAATAATGTTGATCACAACACTTAAAAGTGACTAATGGACAAAGATAAAACTTGAACTGAAATTTAACACTCTTTGTGCGCATTCAATTTCGTTTCATTTTATATTTAAAACGAGTTTGAGTTAGGATATATTCAAGGAAACAATCACTGTGTCAAAATGTCGAGCCGATTTCAAAAATTTAGATGCCAAAATGGTTTCATTTATTCTCAGGTTAAAAAAGCAGTTCATTCAAATGTATTTGTTTAAAGTATATTGTCCGAAAACAAAAAGAGAAACATTTCATTTGACAGCCGGAAATCTAGCCTGTGAATAGGGACTGTATATCAATGTGGATTGCTGCTACTTTAATTTAGAAATATTTGCATATGAATCGCTTTTGTGCTTACATCCTGTATGCATTCAATTCAAGTTCACATTGATTGGAATTATCAGTTTCCTTTCGAATTCTGTTAAAAGTATCTGATACAAGACGCAATATTCAAGCTATTATCAAAAGACATAATGATATTTTGAAAGGGTTAGTCACATACCGATTAGTGATTGGCTGAACACAGTCACGTGATGGAAGTACATTCATTATGTTCGCCCATGGGCGAACATTCATGTAATATTCTCCCATGGGAAAACATTTCCACGTGACAAATGACAGAATTAAGGCCTAGGACCGCACCGCACTTATAACCTCCCTCAATAGCATTTCAAACCCTTCGGGTGGAACATTGGGTATGTTCCCTCCGCCGCCAGTCATCATCTACATATTTTAACATCTGTGACATGTGTATATGCTTTTCATGAAGTATGGAATTAACGTATATTGAAAAAATATAAAGTAACACAATATGACTTCACTTTTCTTAAAAAGTATTCTGAATGCTCATCCTGTGTAACTGTACAAACCACAGAAGCGGTTATGCGATATATCAGGTTTTCATTTCACACTTCTTTAATTTCTATACCAGTAGTCATCATCAAAACAATCATTGTAATCAATTTGTGGCCTCTCTTCTTCATCCTCTTTCATTTCCTCAGTAATTTTCTGAAGCAAGTCAATGAGGGAAGTCGGAAAGATAGGGCGACTTGACCACACTGGCTCCATCATAACAAAGGCTACCTTCTGCCGTCCTTGCCCAGAATCAAAGGAGTCATATACAGAGCACCAGACGATTGGTTGGTCAGCTCTCTTTAAGATGGCAAGGCGATGGGTCACACATTTAATGTGTGGGATAAGGTTGTCTCTGCAAGGTGTATATGAGCATGAAGAAATCCACATTGGAGTTTGTCGTCATTTGTTCGCCCTCTTCCATCATCTGCTTTGCATGATGCTGTTGTAAATAGACTTCTCCACCTCTTATGGTCATACATTAGGCATGTGAATGCTCCAATGTCGTCTGTCACCTCTTATTGGCTCTACAGACCACCCATCTCCAAGGTTTAAGTGGGGGAAAAAAACATTGGCACATTTTAAAGTCATGTTGTAAGATTTCAGCAGTGTTCATTATAATGTAATATTGAACAATTTACCACATTTCAGTAAAATATTGCAGAGATTATAATGTCAAACTACTCTCTCCTGAATGCTGTATGGTACATGGGGTGGCTTTGTAGATTCAGGGTCCGACTTTGCCCCCTACTCTTGAAGGCACTTGTTACATCTTCCCCTGTAAACACATGTCGTCCAAGTATTGTGGTACAGTAGCCAGCTCCCTTTGATTCTGTATGCCTGTTCAACGACATTCACAATCTGGCAATGCTCGACAGTCCATTTATCAAGGAGGATAGTGAGGGTGACGGAGTAAGCATGGTGCAAGAAGATCAAGAAAATGTCTGTGTCTGGTGTCCTTACCACAGCTGCTCTGTACCCAAGCTTAATAGTGGAATACTCGAGGTAGAGCGCTACCCTGGTGTCCTTCTCCTGCATGGTTAGACGGCAGCTCATGGATAGAGGTTATTGTCTCCTGGGATGAATAATTAGGTGAACAAAAAGAATGCAACAGGAATCACTTAAGCTTCAGAGAATGTGATTTCTGTTACATTACTTTTGTTTACACAATGATATGTTCAAAGAGACAATGGCGCGATATCCATGAGTGACTGTCTAACCAGTATAAGGAGACGGACACCAGGGTCGTGCTCTACCTCAAGTGCGCTGCTAAGTTTGGGTACAAGGTAGCTTTGGTGAGGAATCCAGACACACATTTTCTTGATCCCCTTGGTCCATGCTTAATCCATTCTACAATGTATATTAGTATCTTTCTTAATAAACGGAATGTCACGTATTGCCAGGTTGTCAGTGTCAATTAACTTGCATTTATATAGAATCAACGGGAGCTCATATACTGTATACCAAAATACCTGGACTGTATTTGTTTACCGCGGAAGATGTAACAATTAAAGTGCCTTAATGGGTTGGGAAAAGTTGGACCCCTAAAGAATCTACAAAAGCCACCCCATATACCACATAGCATTCAGGTGAGAGTTGTTTGATATCATGATTTCAGAAGTATTTTACTGAAATCTAATAAGTTGCTCAGTATTATATCATAATAAACACTACTAAAATCTTAGAATATGACTTTACAATATGCCAAGTTGAGTGTTTTTTTCCTCACAAATCTTGGTGATGGGTGGTTTGTGGAGCCAGAGGTGACAGATGACATTGAGGCATTCACATGCCTAAAATGTATAGCGAGGCCCGGAGAAGTCTATTATAATGGCGTTCGCAGCATCATGCTAAAACAGATGGTGGGAGAGGGCGAGCAACTGATGACCAAATCCAAGGTGGATTTCTCCTTGCTCCCACCTGGCAGAGGCAACCTTATTTCACACTTTCAATGTGTGAACCATGGGTACCACCTTGCCATCTTCAAGCGATTTGACTAGCCAATCTTCTGGTGCGCTACATCTTTAATCCTGGACAAAGGTGGCATAAGACAGCCTTCGGTATCATGGATCCGGTGTGGTCAAGTGGCCCTATCCTTCCCACTTCCCTCATTGACTTGCTTCAGAAAGTTACTCCGTAGACGGAGGAGGATGAAGAGGAGGAGCCAGACATTGATTACAATGATCGTTTTGATGATGACTGGAAATTACCAGAAGTGTAAAACCAAAAGTTAACATATTATCGCTTACCGAATCTGTGGTTTGTATAATTGCATAGGATGAGAATTAAGAATATGTTAGACAAATTAAAGTCATAGAGAGAGAGAGAGAGAGGATTTCTGACTGTCAAGTGATTTTCATATGTTTACTTTCAGACAGGAAGGCTTTAAACAAATACGTTTGAATGAACCATTTTAACTTAATCTTAAATAAGTTTTAATGATAACAATCTGACACCTAAATTGGTGAAACCGACAGAGCATTTTGGTACAGTGATTTCCTTTATGAAAATACACTTACTCAAACTCTTCAAATACAAAATTATATGAAATAGAAGATGCACACAAAAAGTGTTCAATTACATTTTAGGTTTGAATTTTGTCGATTAGTCACTTTCACATGTTGTGATCAAAATTTGTATGTTCACCTCTTTCGATCTGCTTTTTTAGGGGTATCTGCAAATGAATTGCCATCTTGCTTACATTTTTCATTTGATTTCAACAAGTGAGGCGTCAAAATGCTTGGAGTTGCATTGTTGCATTTTTTTTTATATACAAAACACCATATTTGAGCTTTGATCTAAAGACAAAGTGCCAAGTCACTTTTGTGAAGTAGTTTGTCATGTATGTATACGGATTTTGGGTACTCTACAGTGTAAATGACACCAAATTTTTCGTATTTTGGACTTTTTGTATCAAACTTGCTTTAATCATATAAATAACCATCTCAATCGATTCCTCATGATACAGTTACCCTGAAGGAAATGTTATATTTATCCCTGTATGTTGTGAAATTCAAAAGTTACAGAATTTACTGATTTTCCTCTCAAATAAAAAATGGCCGCCAATGACTCCCCCCCCCCCCCCCCCCCGACACGATTTTTACTTGGAAACAAAAAAAACCCACCATCAAATAGACACCATAAGGGATACAAAAATTTAGGGTGCATGAGGATCCCCCATTCCTACAAGACTATTAAGACTTTAGTGGTTAGTCAATCATATGAGGTATATAATTGTCATGTATGTATATGGACTATTTGGGCAGAGCAAACAACACTGTTTTTTTATTCGCATGTTTGGATTTTTCACGTATCATAATTGTTTTAATCATGTAGATAACAATGTCAATCCATTCCTCATGCCAAATTTACCCGGGAGAAATTATTTATTTGTCCTTGTATGTTGGAAAGTTCAAAAGTTATAGAAATTAATGATTTTCCTCGCAAATCTAAGATGGCTGCCAATGACCCCCATGTGACACGATTTTCACTTAGAGACAAAAAGAATCAAGTAGACACCCGAAGGGATACAAAAAGGAGGGTGCATGGGACCCCCCATCCCCATTCCTACCAGACTGTTAAGAAAAAGAGGTTAGTTTACTCTTAGGAGATATGAGATTGTCATGTATGTATGTATATAGACTACTTGGGAATATTTCTAGAGTAAACGACACTGGTTTTCCTCACATGTTTGGACTTTTCTTGTATGTAACTTGCTTTAATCATGTAAATAACTCTCTCAAACGATTCCTCATGCCATATTAACTCTGAATTACTGTTTTATTTGTCCCTGTATGTTGTGTAATTCAAAAGTTAATCTATTTGGGTAGTTTTCGGTGAAAATGACACCAAAATTTGCATGTTTTTAGGCTTTTCTTGTTTCAGACTTGCTTTAATCATGTAAATAACCATTGCAATCGATTCCTCGTGTCACGTTTACCCTGCAGAAGTGCTTTATTTATAATTTTATGTTGTGTAGTTCAAAAGTTATGGAAGATAATGATTTTCCCTGAAAATCCAAGATGGCTGCCAAGATGGCCGCCAATGACCCCCATGGGACACAAATTTTTCTTGGGAACAAAAAAATTCATTAACTAGACACCCTAAGGGTTACAAAAAAGTAAGTTAAAAAAATGTGTTCGGGGGGTGCATGGGGACCCCCCATTCCTACCAGACTATATGTGTGAGGAAAGGAATAATGCACTGGTGACATTTTTAGTGTATTGTGGCATACTGCAACTTTTATAAAATCAGTATGTGTGTGGTCGTGCGTTTGAGCAAAATATGCAAAGTTGACAATTTACCAACTAAGCCGGGCATGCGAACATGGTACACGAAAAGACAATACTTTGAAGAAATCTCTAGGCTTACTTCACGATCACATACACACATACACACACACACACACATACATACATACGCATGAAGAAAGCAAAGACATTGTAACACCCAACTCCAAAAGTTAGTCCTATCAGAGGCGAAACTGTGATACATACCAGGTAATAGTTATCAAATTTTGAGAAAATGGCCCACAGGGGGCTATAAAGCTACATTTCTGTACAGAATGTTGTATCCTGAAAAAATTAACTTTACTATTCCAGATGGTGTATTCAAGTTCAGTTGTTATTGTTTTCAATCAGTTTCCACAATAACATGCTTGAAAATGACACCTTACCACTGACACATACAGTGTGTCACTTTTCATGTGATTTATCAAATAAGAAGTATGAGTGGCAAGATGAAGCTGAATTACTGATAATACATAACAAAATGCATGAAATCACTGAAATATTTACACAGGAACTAAATGGCCACAAAAATATCACAAGAAATCTACATTCTCCATTACAAATCATCCAACAAGGACAATTACAATGATGATAAATCTTATGGTACTCAACCACCAAAAAGAAAATTTAGTGATTAGTACTGATTACGGTACTTGTGACTGCATAACAGTGGAGATGAATATTAACAAGGAAAAATCAGGGTTATTGTATTGTTGAAGAGGTACGAGGCTGGAGAAAGGCAATCAGTGTCCAGCACATTATCACTGCCAGTGAGAAATTTATCTAAATCTGTGTAATGTTTATAGTACGCTTTGACAAATGGTTGTGTCTCTTCAAGTATCATAATACACATTCTTATCATGCCACATGAAATAGAAATTTCAATGCAAACAAATGAGGATTCTGTGCACATCATATCCCCCACTAACAGATACAAAATGTTTATTCTGCAAAGATAGAGTACATAGAGATATCTGCATAGTAGTAAATTTACAATGGAATAATCAACAGAACAATATATTCAATGATTGAAAGAAAAAAAAATGTAATTGATTGAATGAATGACAAGAAATAATAATCAAATCAATCAATCAATCAGCTAATGAAAATTTAAAAAAAACACACACATAAATAGTTGATTTCGTATGTAAATGTTAAATGCTGAAGAGTAATGAGCTGTAGTCCTAATGGCATTTACACAGTCACACCAGTACACAAGCTTTCAGTCACGGAAATTGGAGAAGTCATAAAACCACGATGCCATGAATGAATTCTCCGTAATAGCACGTAGATGACGTGGTTTACAAGAGAAAATAGATTGATATGTGGAAAGAGCTTACAGGTTTGTAAATAATTAACATTGCTTCATTACACAAACTGCAGTTGCTCGTAGAACAATGTTTTTAACTGGCAAAAAAGAAAGAAAGCACGATTTCGCTATCATGTGAATGCACACATCTGAAAATGCACAAGTTGGGCTTTGTTCTTTCTTTTTTCTTCTTCTTCTTTTTCTTCTTCTTCTTCTTCTTCTATAGGGTATTGTAAGACCATGACCAATATAAAAGTTTGCAGGAGGAATGACTTTTCTGTTCTATTGCACAGGTGAAATAGTGATTATAGTACTGTAATTATTGCAAGTTGAGTGACCATCAAGACAATGTATGGCAGAACACATGAATTAGTAAGAGAGTGTGTGTGTGTGTGTGTGTGTACATGTGCATACCTTGTATGCTTCTATGAGTGTATGCACACATGTGCTGGTATTTTAGTACAACTGCAAAGTTAAAGCATCACATTTTCCTCAAACGCATGGCTTTTTGCCTCAAACCATTTTTTTCATACAAAATAGTCAGAAATCTTCAACATATATCGTAATAAAACCATGTGTACACAGAAAAGGTCATATCATGACACATGAATGCCACTCTGAGAAAAATCATTTCTTTGCTGATTACACACTGAAAGTATCTTTCATAGGATACTCAAATGTCACTGTTGTTGTATCTCAAGCTGCTGAAATTCTAAGGCCAACCACTGCAAAATGGCTGTTTTAGTAAGAAAAATGCACTCAGAATAAAAGTCATCCGCTGGTTCTCTCACTGTCATCAAGTTTTCTCTTCCTAGACATGTGGGGTTTTTTTTTCCCCTTGGTTTTTATAGTTTCCTGACTCATAACATTGAAGGAATCCCGCTATTTAATGCGCAGACCATTAAAGCTTGCCGTCAAGATATCTGGGGATGAAGTTTATATCATCATTCTCTTTGTGGATGCAAGTCATGGCTAACCATAACTCCCAAATGCCAACAGCGCGGTGAGGCACGATTCTCGCCGTGCCACTTTCGGTGTGAATTGTAAATTTCATGTCGAGTGAGGGGAGACAAACTGACAGCAGCTGTATCGATGTGCATATCTGGCTTAGCGTACTCTCAAGATTCCCATATCTCATTTCTACCTGCCCCCCCCCCGGGAAAAAAAAATCACATAGGGACAAGCTTGGCAATGGATTTAGATGACTCTTCATTCCTGAAATGACACAATCCACAAATAAGATTTTTAAAGCCCTAAGGAGACACATGTCAGCAAACCTTACTGTGTTTTGATAGTGAAATCATTAACGTTCATCAAAGTCACTGTTCAAATTAAGATGTGAAAATGAATATCTTTTTTTCTTCTTTTTTTTTGGGGGGGGAGGGTACAAGAAATTGTCGCAATTCAAAGTACATAATCTTAAACGTTACTCAAGTATATCATATGATATTTCAAAAAGAAAGAAAGAAAGATGCTTTCTCTCTTCAAGATTGCCATGTGTTGAGGTTTGCATGATGTGCATATTTGAGGCTCAACACACTATAATTATAAACTTTCATTGATTTCTGACAGAGTGGTAATGGCAACAACAAACAAACAACAAAATTATAAAAGTCTCTATGGAAATATAGCATGGGTGGCCCTGAATCTTTCAAAGTATGGGAACATTTCGGCCACTTTTACCTGATACATATCACAGAACATAAAGAAATAGAGGAAGGAAAAATGGGTTACCTTTGTTGCTCTTCCTTCTGCCTCTCCTCCTCCTCTAATCTCCTCTTCTCTTCTTCTAACCTTTGTCGTTCTCTCTCCTCTTCTTCCCTTCTCAATCTTTCCTCCTCTTCTCTCCTTTTACGAATGAAGACAAAACAGAGAGATAAATTTGTATGTAAACTCATTCAAATCTTTTCTCTGCTCTCATTGATTTCGTAGCTCCGTTGAGCCTTACGAAAACACCTCTGTACAGTCTGAATACCATAAAAGTGAACATTTTTGCCCATTTCAAGCAACATGAAACCAGTGCGAAAATAAAAACAAGCAAATATTTAGTTTGTTTTATGGTTTAGTTATATGATATTGCAAGGCGATGAATGGGAGACCTGGGAATATTGGCCTTATGAAGTGCAATATTCCCATGTATTACATGAATCAAAGCCATTCAATATGATTATTATCATCTACCGATTATCTAGAGAAGGCATAAACTGTACAAAAGTTCCATACTTCTACTAGTCTTTGAAGTTGACTCCGCACTGAAAAAGGGGAAGCTGGCAAGATGTTTGCACACTTGTGAATTGTAACAACAAGAGTTTGCGCACTTTACCGTAGCAAGCATGTGGGCACTCAACAAGAGTTCGCGCGACAGACAAGACAGAATACAGTGTATTATTGCACGGCCACAAACAATGATAGCCTATGGGGAATTAATGCATTGGCCAAGGTCCGCAAAATGACAGCATTTTCTCAAATGATCTTGCAATCACATTTAGTAATCAATGACTTCAATCATGCACGGAGCAAGGTTTCATATGTTAAAAAAACTACACCATTGACACAACAAGCCGTGCTCTAATCGTTAGCACTGCTGAGAGCGCACCCATCAATAACACTTCCATCCCTTATTTTTTAGCTCTGTCCTTGGATGCACCCTGACATTTTGAGCTGTGAATAACTGACATTCACTTTAAGTGTCTGCACCACAGCTTGTTGACAAATACACGTGTCTGTTCCTCACTCGAAGACCTTTTCATCAGAGAATTTCCGCTCGCAGTGAAGAAATTTTCTCTCATCATGGCCTGAAGAGATGTTTTGCAATTAAATACAAGAGTCTTGCCATTACTCCTATTCCTGCTCTTCCATCAATACCAGAGGTGGCATGGTGGGGGTGTTGGGGGGGGGGGGGGGAGGGGTGTAGGGGCTTCCCTCTACCTTCTTATCTGTCACTTATTATTCAATGTTCTTATCAAGTCCTTTCCTCCCCCCCCCCCAAAAAAAAAAAAATATTAATTAATTAATTGATTAATTTTAAAAAAAGAGTAGTCATTAGTGGCAAAATAACACACCAATTTAGACTAACATGGCATGTAAAATTTGTGAATAGCACCTGACTCGCGAAATTCTGGAAAATGAAAACCTCGTGAAATATTTGGCGTCTAACAGTAATTGAGGAAATATTAATAATTGAGGAAGCTCACAGATTGATCACAAACTTGCTGGACAATATTCTGTTGCATCACTGTTCATCTTATGACATGCTGTACGGTTCAGGGATGACATCTTTAAATGTAATTCATCCTGGCAATCTACAGGGCATTAAAAGAAGTCACTCTAGCCAGAAGTAGGGATTACTTCTGGCTAGAGTGACTTCAAGAATGGGAAGCATTGCAACGGGATGTTGCAAGACAAACGACTATCACTTAATAATTTCTATTGTTCCTCGGATTTGAGTTGTTTACCTCTTCCTCTCCTGTTCCTCCTTCTCCCTCCGGTGGGCCTCAATGTACGGCCGAACCTGCGGACAGCGGCTGTCGAGAAGCCGGCAGAATTCGAGCTTGGAGTCGTCCTTACTCAAGTCGCCAAGTGCTTCCCATTCTCGTCTTTGACAGGAAAAAGGGAGAAAAGAATGAAAAGGGGGAAGGGGGGGGGAGATGGTCAGAGATGCATTAATCTGTAAATAATCAAATGACAGATATTCTGTCTGGAATGGTGAAATGGAGACGGATAGAGATAAACATGGTGAGAAAGAATGAGGTAGATAGGTAGATATAAAATAGATAGATAGATAGATAGATAGATAGATAGATAGATAGATAGATAGATAGATAGATAGATAAATAGATAGATAGATCTAGATAGACAGATAGACAGATAGATAGATAGACAGACAGATAGACAGACAGATAGAGAGGAGAGAAAGAGAGCAGGAAAGAGAGATCAAGTATGAGTACAAAAGAGTTTTAGTTCACTCTTTCAAACAAGATAAAAGTCACTAATACAAAAGATATAAAAAAGGAAGGACAGACCTGCCAGACAGACAGACAGACAGACAGACAAAGAGACAGACATACACTTTGCACAATGCATAGGCATAGGCATACTTTCCACTTGTCTGTCTCAGTGGGCATTCATTATACTTAGATATTCTGTGGTGTACATCTGTACACGCTCCGTATTTACATTGACAAAATTTGCATAATCCATGAACTGAATTTAAATTACCTTTAAGAATTCTGGTCAACATCTCTTTGATGGTTGAGTTAGGCCAGAATAACGAAGTTGAGATTCGATGAATATCAGTATATTAGAAAATATTTTGTCATGAATAACATGAATTTTGCACTCTTGCCTAAACCCTTCTACAAGGTGTTTACACAAACCAGGTTATTGTCATTACTTTACAAAAAAACATGAGGCCTGATTAGCAATAATTTGCCCCAACAAATTCTGATATTTAAATAAAAAAAATTATAATCATTAAAAAAACTAGCAATGCATACATAGGAGCTTACAACTGAAATATCTCCATGAGGGAACCCATAAGAATCATTGTCTCCATAGTGGAGCCCATAAGAATCATTGTCTCCATAGTGGAGCCCATAAGAATCATTGTCTCCATAGTGGAGCCCATAAGAATCATTGTCTCCATAGTGGAGCCCATAAGAATCATTGTCTCCATAGTGGAGCCCATAAGAATCATTGTCTCCATAGTGGAGCCCATAAGAATCATTGTCTCCATAGTGGAGCTATGAAAGTAACTCAAAACAACAGCTCATGTAACAAACATATCAAGTGGCTCAAACCTTGGTGTCATAGATCAGTAACATGTAGGCCTACCAAAATGGGATTCTGTGTGTTATGAGACCATCTGAGTCTGCCAATACATCATGAGATCAGATCACATAATTGACTTTATGCCACTAATTTGAAATGTGGAGAAGGGATATGGCACCATGTGAAACCAAGTAAACATTCAAAGAGATTTCCTTGTTGTTTTTGAGGGTAAAATGTCATTAGGAGGCATGATCTGAGATGGTTATGTTTGTCCAACTGTGAGACAGAATACACAAAAATGATCAAGATTACCGGTTAAAAAAAACAAAACAACAACACTCAAACACTTTTTTCACTGCTTATGCCACACAATATTTCTTTCAATAAACATGAAAGCTGATGGCTAGGTCTGTGAATTTGGACACGGCTTGGGGCAGCCGCCAGGAAGATGTAGAATGGATTTCGATTATTTCAGATGAGATGATGTGTATGCAAGGAGGCTTGGTTCGGCTCAACTGACAGGGCTGAACACGCTCCGACGTGGTGCTCAACTCGCTTCACATTGCCTTCATCCGCAATCAGGCTGTCGGAGCTTTAAGTGGTCATGTGTTTACTCTAGATGTGCGGAGACAGGGTGATAATGCCGACCTGTCGTCTGGCATCTCACCCATTAATGGCAAATTTATGGCAAAGACGTTTTACAACCACTGTACAGTTTTCATCAGACATACAGATCTGTTGCCATGGTTAGCTGCAAGTAATATTGCTTGAGTAGTCAAAACTAATAACTCGAACACTCTTATCATTAACGAAGGTTATTCCTAATCCTCTCTTCAGTATTCATATTAGAAAGACATCTACCCCCATAGAAATATGATACACTGAACACGTACTATTTATAACTAGGTAATCTCAGGACTGTTTAGGGGGGGGGGGGCTGCCATAATCTTGGCAAATATGATAGATTATATCAAATGCAATCATAATGTACTGTACTTGATATAAAAAGCCTATTAAGAGTATAATATTGCACAATTTCATGCCACACTCTCAATCCTGGCTTTAACACATTCAAACTCACATTTAAGCATCCTGAAATCTGAAATCTTTTCCAATGAATGAATAAACCAATGATAATATTGCCAAGAGCTTGTCATACTAAAAAATGAAGTGTTCTCAAATAAGTTTCATTATCTTTGATATAATATTGTACTCATTAGTATCATACATTTGATGTATGATTAACAAATTTGAGTTATACAATTATATAGTGTATATCATGTGCATCATGAATATCCCTTTAAGATTTAATGAGCTGTGTGGCACTTTAAAACTCTCTCAGGACCAATATCTTATTATGTCATTATTTGTATGATAGACACAAGTCAAGAGCAATGAGTTAAAGGTACTGTTTACCATTGGGAGCAGTGATGTAAAAAATATTCCAGGTATCACATTTGATGCATACTGTATGTGTAGGTCAGTTGTGTCACAAAACATCCTACCATATTAAAATTTTTCAATACAGCCTAAAATATACGGAGATATCACTGTTTTTCTCACCAAACCATGACTGTAGATGGTTTAGTCTAGAGACAATTTTATTATAACTGTTGTTCACATTTTGCACATTTAACAATATCTAACATTGATTATACTGATTAACTTTTTTACACTGGTTGTTTCTATCCCTAACTTGCCATTTAGAATTATTCAGAAGCACTAAAGCTGGGTTTTTGTTTCATCTGCAAATGGTAAATAATGCCTTTAAGATCAGTAACAATCTTTGGTAAATGAAAGCCTGTGACTTTGATGAACTGCAATCTTGAAATAATATTCATGATGTAACATTTTGAAAAATCTCTGCTTTAATCATCTTATCATCAGGTATCAAAAAAGGTAAGTATGACATCAGCCTTTAAATAAAGGAAAGATAAACAACACTGTCATGTCTAACTTTTAAAGTGGCATGATGTGTGATTTATAGTGACGTGCATGCTATTTGTAGGCTCATTATTGAACCTTTGCAAAACTCGCACCTTCCATGTTTGCAATCAGGCTGCCACGGATACTCATTTATAACCTATTCATCACTCCATATCCTGTTTACACTTGACATTGATGTTTATCTTGGAACATATTTCTACCCTGCACATGTTTACACTGACCCATATTATGAAAACTAGCAGGAGCTCCTTCTTCACAAACTAATTCATTACTCTTCTTAAAGGACAAGTTCACCTAAATATGTGCGGATTGAGTGAATGCAGTGTAATATTTGTAGAACACATCAGTGACAGTTTGAGGAGCATCGGATGTGAATCCCTTCAAAAGTTATGAATTTTTGAAGTTTCAGTGCCTCAATCACGGGATGAAAAAAACAAAACAAAACTACTACAGTTTGTGATGTCACATGTGTAGAATATAAAGGAGATATGAAGACAATCCACAAAATTGCATTTTTTTTCTTTTTTTGTTGAAAAGCACACATTCCCACAACTTGTTACTGAGCATTATTCCCCCTGCCTTCTGAAAAAGGCAAGTCAAAAGCTCTTTTATTATGCGAGAAAAGCGAAACACGTTGAATTTTCTTTATATTTTCTTTATATCGTTTTATGCATGTGCCATCAAAAACTGTACTAGTCTTCTCACCTAGCAATGGCAGCACTGAAACTGCAAAAATGTTTAACTTTTGAACGGATTGTGTGATTTTCCTCAGTCTTTTACTGCTGTGCTCTACTACTATTGCTGCATTCATTCAATCCACACATGCAATGCTAATTGCATGGAACTATTTTGTTTTAATATTCTCTGCTATTGTTGTGATACTACAAAGCTCTTCCATCAATATAATACTGTATAAGCTGGTATTTTCACGAGCATTTAATTTTCGTGAATTTCTCGAATCACAGTTGGACCACGAATTTAACAAAATGTGAAAATGTCGCCACGCGCTAGGGTAATAGCGTATGATCACAATAGCCTCAGTGTCAATTCGCTAATACAACATCTCGCAAAAATGTCTGTCACTTCCTCATTTGCGAAAATATATGTACGCGAAAATAACAGCTTAAAAATACATAAGACTTTACTCGATGTGGTGGTTATGGTTGCGCCTCTTTTGAGAGGTAAGTGGTGTAGTCATCTTCTAGTATTGCACTTTCGTGTAGTTCGTGCAGGGGCACATCTCAGATACTCACCTTCTGTCACTGCCTACAACATCCAGGTACCCAGGAGGGGGCGACTTGGAGGCGTCTACCTTGCCGTATGTGATCTGTTTGATGTATGCAACCAACTTCAGTTTGTCCTTGTAGGCAAGATGAACCGCCTTTCCATCAAACTCTGTGAATGATG
Source organism: Diadema antillarum (assembly GCF_040938485.1). Classification (NCBI taxonomy): domain Eukaryota; kingdom Metazoa; phylum Echinodermata; class Echinoidea; order Diadematoida; family Diadematidae; genus Diadema; species Diadema antillarum. Next base: position 747,863 of record NW_027270925.1, on the reverse strand, counting down.
AGAGAACGACAAAAAAGAAGTGCAATTTATAATAATATGCAGGCCGACAGCTTGGTTGAAATCGAATTTTCAATCTATGTCTTGTATGACAAACACACACACACTGCAGGAAAAGAATCACTCCACATCTTCGATTTAGGGCCCACTTCCTCCCCCCCCCCCTCTAAAAACAAAACAAAACAAAACAATAACAACAACAATAACAAAACAACCAAACAAATAAACACAGCATCCTGCATGCTCTTAAAAAGGTTTCACTTTCCTGTGATCATTCACTTTTCACATGATACCAAGAATATCTTCATTTGTTCTTAAAAAGGAACGATCAAAACACTTTGTTGGAAGAGTTTTGACCTTTGTTATTTTTAAAGGGCTGTGAAAAGATTAATATACCCTTGATGCATTATCTATCGTTTTCTATCTACCTATCTATCTTTCTACTATGTACATGTCAGAAAAGAAATCAAGGAATGAAATTTGATAGTGGCATCGGATGTGAAAAACGAAAATAGGATGAGCATTTCACATGCAGTACCACAGTCAATTCACTCTTCTATCAAAGTGCCAATAAGAAGCCATAATAGATGACTACTCTCACTAGTTATGACTTTCTTTCCAGATTGAATTCTCATTCAGTGGGTCTTTTCCATCTTCCCACACACAGAAACAAAAAATAAAATAAAAAAAATAAGGGGGGGGGGAGAATCCCCCACTTCATCACTTTATAACAAGAAGCGACGGGAAGCAGCATACCACGTATGCTACTGTTCTGCTGAGCGAAAATTTGGGTAATAATTCACCTTTGACATTTTCTCAGCGGCTAGACGCATTCTCCCACACTTAAAGCGCACATGAAGTTCAGCTAACATTCTGTTTTTCATCAACATCTCATGATACTAGTATTCTGATGACAGCCAGAACAAGACATAAAAACCACTGCTGACGTTGGAAGATTACAAAAGACCTTGAGATATCATTTCAAAGGTGGCTATTGGTCTTGCACGGAATAATTTTCCTGGCATTGCATCGCAATTTGCTATGCAATATTTACGTGACTGCTTTACAAATTACCTTTTGTGTAGCACTTTTCTTCAATAGAAGTGTACAAGAAATTGATTTGAATTATGTGTCTATCGCCTGAAATTGCTAATCAAATCTGAGGAGGAAAATTATTCCCTGGTGTCACTCTTGTGACTAGATTTGCCACAGTGTCAGCATTTGTACTGGTAAAATAAGACTAGGACAGATGATTGCACTGCTTGAAAAAATAACAAGTGGCAATTTAACATAAAAAAGTCCCTCAAATCAACAAATGAATATGTCAAAGATCTATTTGCATCATAAATGACAATTAATAATAGAATCAAGGTGATAACAAAAAATAATTTACCTTCTCGAAATTGCTTTGCAATTAGTCATTGGACACACATTATGAACAACAACAACAAAGATATACAGCTGTATACAATTCTATTTACTTTTCCTCCCCTGCTTAATTTTAAAATGAAATTTGGCACAGCAGTCATATCCAAAATGCATAGCAAATTGCTATGTGACACCAGGAAAATTAATCCCTGGATATGCGTTTTCTCCCCCATTTGATTTCAAAAGACAAGTATCAGTTCACATCACAAGTGGCAGTTCACATCACAAGTGGCAGTTCATCATCACAACATTTTCTGTTGAATCTATTACTTCCTTATAAGCTTTAAATGCCAATCATGCCAGCTTCAAGTAAGTGAAGACGATGTTACATGTCTGCCACAATTAACTGATACTCACTCTAACAGTTATTACGGTCATATTTTTACTCTGAAGCACAACTGCACTGTACAGTCTATTTCTGCTTTCTTCACAGAAACTGTGTCTAAGATATAAATGATGATGGAATAAGCAATATTGCTACACGATGAAAGTCTCAAAACACTTGTATTTATGCTTAACACAAGCTTCATATCCTGAACAATAATAACAAAAACTGAAATACCACCTTCTTCATAAAGGATCATACAGTTCAGCAAAAAAATAAAAATAAATAAAAATAAGTGAACATCTAGTAGAGCTTTCCATGAAACTATGCAGATGCTCATAATACATACTAAACCTTTAAAAAAAAAGAGAAAATGGATTTATGAGAAAAAAAAAAGATCAGCTATAGATGTTCATCCTCAGAAAATGTTTTCAAAATGTCCACATTACAGATGTCTCTCTTTTCTAGTACAAGAAAAATTATGCAACTATGGCCTAACAAATCAGAAAAATTCAACCTGTCTTGTTCTCCACTTTAGACAGTTACTCCATCATACGATGAAACAGCTACTAGTGATGAAAACCACGTTTGAATATGAAAGACAGGGCACTTGTGCCATAATTCTTAAGAATTATGTCAACTTATCATCATGCCAGATTTTCTCAGCATAGGACCATTAGTTTACGAGTATGTTCAAATAATCCCATACCACAAGTCATCTGTACCTCACACCAGAAAGACCCTAATATTTAAACATTATGAAATACTCCTTCTTTTGCATCTTTTGCATCCCATACCAGTAGTAACTTAGTAGTATTAGGTTTGTTAAATGTTTACAATTTAGAAATACCAATCACACCATACATACACGTAGGGTCAACTCTTTCCACATAATCTCAAAGGTGACCCCGCAAAAAAAAAAAAATAAAATAAAATAAATAAATGAATAAAATAAGAATAAATAAATACAAAATAAGATAACAATAATAATCATAACACCAACAAAGAAAATAAAACCCAGCCACTTTCTGGTTTGTTTGTGAGAGGAACTTTAATAGGGTCACATCCTTTCTAAATCCAGCTTCCCTCTTTACTATTGCTTTTTCAGGTGTTGCTATTCATTCTACCATTGCAACAATCAAACGGAGTATTATTATTTTCAGAACACGCTACTGAAAAAAAAAAAATACTCAGGAACATATTCCTACGTAAAGGCAGCAAGCAAGCACTTTTCAACACCATTTCCTTACCACACAGGCTGCCATAGACTTACAGTTGAAATCAACTATATAATCAATTTCAACTCTTCATAAAACAGGGCCCAGGATTGCAACATTAGAGTGATTACGATCATATGAAAGAAACACATCAAATTAAGTAAACAAATGCTTGTCAATAAAATAAAAAATAGCAGCTATTACCAAGGCAAAACTGTGCCGGTTCGGGATGAGTAACTACATGCATTAAGTACTATTTATTTGTGTTATGTGCCTTTTGATTATTTAAGAATTTGTTTAAAGATGGTAAATTATAATAAAATTAACCATGGTGCATTGCTGCAAATGAGTTCTGCAAGTCAAAAAAATACAGTCAACCTTAAGTCGACCACGCATAAGTCGAATAATCGCCTATAAAGTTGATGGTCTTTTCAAGTCCTCTTTATATTCTATTTATTTTAATCTCTCATGTATTAAAGTTTCATTTCTTCTAAGTCAAAGCTATTTCTTCAGTCTAAATAGATTCGACTTAGGGAAGGTTGACTGTAATTGCCTTAAAATGACTAAACAGAGATGAGTAAAATACTAATACTACATAATGAAAGCCATGTAAATATGCAATAATTGTCATAATACTCCATCTCATCGTTCACTGATCACACCAAAGATGCTACACACAGCCTTTACTACACTTGAAGTGCCAATGCGCTTTCTTGATAGTTAGCAAGATCCATACAGAAATGTGTCTTGAATAGGGTTAATACATTAAAATGAAGAAGATGCATTCAATACATTACAAAAATTACATCTTATCACAATCTTGGATCCAGACATGAATATTATTATTATTAACTATCTCCTACTTATGCCAACACACACAAACACACACACACACAGAGTACAGTAAGTATTCAGTCGAGATAACATACATGGGTGCAAGTGACCAAAGCAATGAGTGGGCCATCATTGTAAACTGATTTAAGATCTCCCACTCACCTCGCGCCTTCCGTATTAAACCTTCCTCCTAATGACCCCAGAAGATGACACAAAAGCCTTTGTGCAAGATGCCAACAGTGAGATTAAGACGCTGTGCTCTAGCATCTGACAGGCTCTAACTCCTGGCTACGCTCTCACAACCATGAGCATGGCTCATGTCAGTATCCTTTGAAAATAAGCTGGTAGGAGTCCGAATCGCCGATATAAATCCAGACAAGCTGGTATATGGAGATCGCAGCAGAGCCAGCCTACCACAATACAATCTACCCACAGGAAGCAAGCATATGTCCCCTTTGGAGCGACACAGGCTTGCATATCAGGTCGCTGAGCTGATGGAAATGTTAATGAACCAGGAGGCAATATGAGGCAGGCTGGTAGGAGAGAGCTAGAGCTCTACCATGTCAGCATGTGTATGGTACAAGTGTACGTAGGTCTTCATCCACATGCACAAGCATAGCAAAGGGCAATCTCATCCCATCGTGGGGGTGTAACGGTAGATCATGATTTGAGGGACTGCTGTACGCACAGGATGAGTGCGCATTAATGCATCACAAGAGAATTTTGCAGGCAACAAAGATTATTTTCACTGGAAAGCTTTCATCATATAATACCCTCTCCCCCCCCCCCCCCCCCAAGTAAACATCCACTAATGAGTTAGGCTGCTTTATGTACTTAGTCTGGCATTAAAGGGGATGGCTAGTAACTGATCAGTGGGAATCAGTGGGAATGCTGGGGGATGATTGTTCCAATCCTTGTGGGATTCATTTAAGAGTACATTATATATCTATTGTTGTGTGAAAATTATTTGCTTCAGAATGGTCTCATATTCAAGTAATGTGCAGTTTAATGTTTCCAGGTTAGCATGCCTGTACGCTCGTTGATGGGCCGTTAATGATCGTATTCAAAGTTTTGTCAATGCAGCTCTCAGAAACTCTAAAGTGATAAGTTTGAGGAGGAGTTTGAGCCTACACTTACACACTCAAAAAAGAGTGAACTACATGTAATATTACTGTTCAGATTGAAAGTGATTTTCCCTCCTGCAGTGAAAGTAATAGTAGAATTCAAAGTGGCAGGTAACCGGGTATGCTTTAGAAATATCCAACCTGAAATCGTCAGAGGATACATTACTTGAATTTGGTTGTGCTTGTGACAGGTAACCATCTTTCTACCTATGAGCTGAACTTACAAGATGAGAGCTGGAATGTTTTTGAAACAACACCTAGATTGGCACGCATGCATCTGGGTATTGCACGAAACCAATAAGAGAACTTTTTATGACAGAATGACTGTGAATTGCTGGGCTGAGCCATGGCCAAGCCCCTGTAACTGATAACAGAAAAAAAAAATTGTGCGGCTCGGCCAAGGCCATGCTTTGGTGTAAACAGGGTATTGGAGAGGAAGTTTAGCATGCAAGGAGTTTAATAGACAAATATGATTCCATCAATCAGAGCATATGAATAGTTTGAACGGAAAAACAGGTAATTTTTCAAAGTTTTTAAGGGAAGGTCATCATCAAATGAAGAAAAATTCAATCTTTTCAACACTACACTTGCTACATAGCAAAAAAAAAAATATATGTATCTTCAAATATACAATGATTCCACATTTCTTATATTACCGTATCTATATTGCATATATTTTTAATCATTTTCTTTGTGTTTTTATCAGCTTCAATATCAAATATCTCAAGTTGATGAAAATAGATAAGTTAAGGCATGAAATCTTCAAATGACATGTACATCTTGAGAGGAGATATGCACATAAAGATATTTTCATTATTTAACAAAAATATCTTCTTGTCCATATATCTACTGAGGAATGATAAACACATAGCTGCTCTAATTTACATTCCTTTGGATATGTGGATGAAATTTGTCAGACTATTTCAGGACAAATATGCACTTTTACTCTTGTCAATAAAACACTTCATCTATTCCAAACTGTGCTCAAATTTTCAATGGGTTAAAAAATAATGACAGCATGCTTTGGAAAATTAAAACAAAAACAAATATTTACATGCATCTATCACTCTGTAATTTAGACAGAACTTAGAGACATATATCAAACTTTAAAGTTTGCTACTTTGATATGTTAATCTTAAATGTTTGGCCAAGATCACTTTTTCTTATGATTTGTTTTGGTTTCTTTTGAGTGATTAGACTCTTTATTAGGTTATTCCCAGGCTCTTTGGAGTTTGATTTGAAGAAAATAATTGTACTCTCTCAGCCGATTGTACTGTAAAGTGCAAGTGAACATTCACATTCACATGAAATACCTTACTTTTTCAGATTGAAAATCACATTGCAGGCATATTTACATAATATTTCTTAATAAACACTGGCACAGGACTGTAGTACAACCACTGCCATGTAAATTAGACTCAAGTGAAAGGTATCAAGCTTAAATGGAACAAATAGCATGGAGACATGCCCAAGGCACAGTACGTAATTTCAGTGATTGAACTGTATGCAACACTGGTTAAACAAACATTTCTCCAGATAGCTGTACCTGTACAAGATATCAACTTGCATAAAAAAATACTTTTTACTGAGGGGAGAGAATTCAATGAAAGTACTAAAAAAAAGACAAGCACTTTACCAGTCATGCATGTATAATGAGTGTGAAAGGATATTCAAGGGTAGCTTGAGGATACGTGTACAATTGCCCAACAAAACATCACATGATCCATCGACACTCCTGTTTTACTCCACTTTCAGCTAATGACATATTACTCTAGAGCTGATATAGTGGAGGTATTGCGAAATGACTGACAGAAAGATGAAGCATTTGAAGAGTTAGTGTGTCATGTATACCAATATGATACAGTGACTGACAAAACAAATAATGCAATCAAGAAATTTTATGTCTGAAATTAATCATTGTTTTCCATGTTTTAAAGGTTGACTAAGTACACTGTAATTGACATTTATTGTATGTATCAATCCCTATTAATACAAGTTAATGAAAAACAAAATTGCCATCAAAACTAGTGTGACACTTGTCTATGATGATCACATTACACAGTCACAAATGAGGCCTGAGCTTGTTAGTAATGTTCATTCAAGAGTGTGCAAGTTAAGGTGTGACATGTTGGCCCATGTACATTTTACCAAGTTTCATCTTGAATTCGGATAAATTAATTTCTGATCTGTTGTAATATGGACAGTCACTTGACTGCGACAAAGGTATTACTTACAAGTCCTCCTAATTGAGTGGTGGTGATTGCAGTTGTCATGGATGATATGCGCAGGCTACAAAGCACTCAGATTTCACTATGTTACTGTAATCTGCTTGTCATCATGCAGATTCGACTACTCTATCCAAAAGTAATCTGCTTGCCATCAATGGAGTCACTTGCATTTATAATTTATGGACATGGTTTTCACTTACATGACAACTCACAATACATCATATTGATAGATGCATAGAAAGTACACATGTAGGATGAAGGACAAACAGATTCAGTACTGACATGAGAGATGCATAGAAAGTAGTAGAAAGACAAGCAGATCCCATACCTGGTCCCGACAAGAGCATGAAATTTCAAGCCATGGGTTACTGCTATTTCAAACTTTAATTTCAGACATTCCTAAAGAATGATTTACATGTTCTAAGTACAAATAAGAGACATGTCTGCTATCTGGAAAAAAAAAAATAGAGGGCAATATACTATATGTAGGTCTCCATTTTCCTTTCCCAACTCATGAACCATTTTGTCACTGGGCCGCTTATATACCAATGGGACCAACTGCACTAGATTTAACCATTTTCCACCCAAATTCTTGACCTTATTACCTAATTTCTAAAGAAATCAGAATCCTGTCCTCAGAAACTGCAGTGGGTCAGTGTACCCATTTGAATAAGACAGTATCCTCTTATTCTCCTTCTAAGAATGACATAGTCAAAGTTCAAAGGGATCTTATTTTCACAGGGACTACTTACGCTCACAGGGAAAACTGCGACATTAGAAAAATCCCAATGTTGCTTTCAATAGCAACTGTGTCAAAAGCATTCAAAACATGGCTGGAAATATTGCACTCCAGAGTTTGACTTTCCTATCAACTTTGTGTTGAGGTAGCAGTCAATATTTGTGGAGTGACTCCTCACCACAGAAAACTCACTTATTTTCTCGCATGACTTTTGCTCAATGTACAATTGTACTAAGCATTTTCCAATGCACTGATGGATAAATTTTTCAAAGTACATATGTACCAATAAACAAAAGGAATCGAGTCCCTCAACCTGAAATACATGGTAATGTACATAAATTTTGGTTCAAACGGTAAAAACCATCAAAATGAACTGCTTCAACATCAGAGCTTTAAAGGAAACCAAAGCCCAGGTATGTACATGTATAAATGAGGATTGAGCGAAAGCAGCAATATTACATTATACATGTATAGTAGAACATATCAGTGAAAGTTTGAGGAAAATTGATTCGAAAGTTGTGGATTTTAAAAGTTTCTGTGCTGTCATTGTTTAATAAAAAAAAATACTTCAGTTCGTGACGAAATTTTGGACAATAATATATTTTTTTAAATATCACGAGAATTCCATAAAATTCAATTTTCCATAAAAGAACACTTGTATACTTCCATCGACTTGTTACTGAATATGCTAAGGGTATATTTCCCCCCTGCTTTCTGAAAGAGGTACATTCTAAGTCATGTGCTATTACACATGTGTACATTATGCTAAAAAAAATGAAAATATGTTGAAATTGTAATTGCCCTGTTGTAGGAAATATACTTTGACCATACCTCCGTGCCTCGATACAACACTCAAGAGTCTATTATACATTAGTCATATTTTTTTTCTTCAATTCAACACCAGCAAAAACCCTTGGGCACATCTGAACATTTTAAGGACAAGTTCACTTTCATAGACATGTGGGTTGAGTGAATGCAGAATAGTAGAACACATCACTGAGAGTTTGAGCAAAATCGGACAATCCGTTAAAAAGTTATGAATTTTTGAAGTTTCTGCTCAGTCACGGCTGGATGAAAAGGCTACTATAGCTTGTGATGTCACATGAGTACAACGATATAAAGAAAGAATAAAGAAAATTCAACATATTTCCATTTTTCTCGCATAACAAAAGAACACTTGACTTCTCTCTTTCAGAAGGCAGGGGGAATAATATTACCCTTAACATACGTCAGTAGCAAGTCGAAGAAATGTGCACTTTATTCAAAAAGTAAAGTTTTGTGAAATTCTCTTTTTATTTTCCTTATATAGTTGTACGCATGTGACATCATACACTGTAGTAGTCTTCTCTTCCAGCAGTGACTGCGCAGATACTTAAAATATTCATAACTTTTGAACGGATTGTCCAATTTTCCTCAAACTTTCACTGATGTGTTCTACTAATATTGCTGCATTCTCTCAATCCTTTAAATGTATATGAAGGTGGACTTGTCCTTTAATGAGGTACCAGTTTTTGATAAAATGCTGTAAACTGACTCTACATTGCAAACAAACTGGATTTGAAGTTTACCTGCCCCTAACCTCTTCCCACACAAAAGAGTTTATAAAACATTTCTCACTTTGCAAACTATCATGTTTCAAATTCACCCAGTACAATGAACCTTTTCAGGCCCTCAGTTGCACACAAACCAATATTTACTAAGGAACATAGTGGTAGCGGTATATCATTTTCATATTGGATTGGGCATAAAAGAGACTAGGGTACAAGAATTGCCAGATACTGGACAGAGAGCTTGCCATAAGTGAGAGCAAGGGTCTACATAAAAGCCTTTTTCTTGAAACCAGGACCAGCGACAGTAACTAATGTACCAGTAGTTTAACTATGCCCTCCCAAGTGAGAAAACTTTGACTTTTTATAAAACTAGCATTGGAAGCACATGTGTGAGTCAAGCCTCCAGTATTTTCTATAAAAAAGAACAAAGTGCTGACATCTTTTTTTGGACACACAAAAGATGTTCTTTTTAAATGGTTTTCTTCCATTTACAGTGCCATATTATTTTCCCTCAAATCAGTCAAATGCTGTTCTTACTGTCTAAAGATTACCTCTTAGTATGCATGTGATTTGATGCATTTTTCAGCATCAGATCCCCAACTCTGTATGTATATATTCAAAGTTCCTGTTTACCTTTGGGAACGGTGATTTAAAAAATTTTCAAGACGTGACATTTAATGCATACTAATGTGTAGGTGTGTTGTACCACAAAATATCCAATCAAATAAAATTTTCGCAATAAAGCCTAAAATATAAGGAGATATCTGTATTTTCTCATTAAACCGTAACTGTCGAGAGTTTAGTCTGGAAACATTTTAATTATATTGTTCACATTTTGTATATTTAACAATAGTTCATCAATTTTACCGATTCAAATTTTTACAGTGGTTGTTTCTATCCCTAACTCACATTTTAGAACTATTTCAAAGCACTCGCAACATGAACTTGCAAATTATCATTCTGTGTCTCTTTTAATATAGTCTGTGTTTATCAACTTTCCCATGTTTGATAAGTGTTTCAAAACCCTTTGTCAAAATGTGTTTGCAAACGCCATTTGGATTGCGTTTCTTGAGTTGCTGCATTTATCAACACTGTTGCACACTAAGTCAATTGGGAGGCCTTGTTACTGTGCATCTTCATTGCACAGTTTGACCTGAGGAGTGGAGATGTGTAGTTAGCAGTGGTTGCCATGGGCAGGTCTGAGCTATAAAAGCATTTCAATTCAAAACAACTTTGTGTTTATCAACTATACAGAAACTTGTTTCTGGCGTTAACACATTAGCAATTGCACTTTTTTCAGCATTTCGGAAATGCATTTCTAACCCACATTAAAAACAGCTTTGCGTTAATTAACTGCCCAAAACTCCCTGAAAGTTGTAAACTTGGAAAAGGTAATTCGGCAACAGAAATGAGTTGATAAACACACCCCGATATGTACAGGTGTGTGCTGGAAGCTGCTAGTAGAGCATAACCTATTTAAACAAGAACAATAATGGATCCCCTTGAGCACACTAATGTCCCACGCTAACGACATGGTTTCAGAAGCACAATATCCTATGAAAGTAAGTCAGCTTTTGGAATTTACTGATGAGCTGATCAACAATATGGCCCACAGAAAGTAGACAGACATCTCTGATAGTCTTAGAATTTTGCAAAAGCTTTCCACAGAGTCACCCATTCACTCCAACTTAATTACTGGCAGACATCGGGCTGTGGTGATCACTACAGCTCAATCTGCTCCCATCAATGTACAGTCCAGAGTCCTATAGGGTAGTGTATTGGGTCTGGTTCCATGACATGTGCTCAGACTGTAACAAATGCTCTCATGAAATATCTGCATGCTTTAGTTGCTATTAACCCATTGAGGACAGGCTGATTTTGTTACAACACGCATTTCCCATAGACCTCTGCTCAAGTATACTTGGGACTCGTTCTTAACGGGTTAAAGCCAAATATAAAATCTACTCACACACATAACCCTAACCCTAATCCTAATCCTCACATCAAACTAAAGGCCCGGTCCCACTGGCCGATGGACACAAAATGTATGCAGAAAGGACTCAGCGGATGAGCAAAATTTCGGGGGTGGCTCCATCCGCTTTCATCCGCTCCAGAAATTGGCGAAAATTTGCGAAAACAGAACGGAAAAGAATGGAAGTGGGTAGTATGTAGAGGGATGTTAAACGGATGTTCATCGGAAGCCTAGTGGATAAAAGCGGATGGAAGTGGATGACAGCTCCGAAGGGGTTACCGCGGATAATTGCGAAGCGGATGCATAGCGGAAAGAGCGGATGCAGAGCGGATGAAGCGGATGCATCACGTACGCGTAACGGAAACAAACGCTTTGTCCGTTTTAAATACTTTATGTACGAGATGTATACGCTTACATCCTTTCTATTTCCGTGCTACTAACGATGTACAGACGTTCCATGTACCTTATCTTTCCTCCCTTTTTCCGTTTTCAGCTGCAGCAGTTGTGAGTTGCGAGGATGCCCAGAGGATGCAAAGAGGATACAGCGGACGTTTAAGGGATGAAAACGGACATACAACGTTTGTCGCTCGTATATATCGCGGATTTACATCGTACACGGCGGAAAGTTCATCCGTTCTAAAAGTTTTAAGCAGCTTAAAACTTTTTGCGCGGATGAAATCACCATGGACGGATGCTCGGTGGATAGAGCGTATGAAACATGTATGCGATGAGTACACAGCGGATGCGTAGCGTTTTCCAACGGATGGCAAGATCTTTTTTACATTTTACATCCTCTTTGCATCCGTAAGTGCAGTGGGACCGGGCCTTAAGTCTAAAACCCTTTCACAGCCCCAACCCTAACCCTAACCCTAAGTCCTTGGAGAAAATAAGACCAGGGCAATTATCACAGGAGCAAATGTTGTGTCACTGCTGGGTCTACATCACTGACATGATGGAACTGCTCACCTCCCATGTCAGATTTTTGCAGATGACACAGCAACATATATGGCCTGCATATTATATGTAGTAACACTGACCTTCCAAGCAACCAGGCCATCGATCAGAACTTGAGTAAATTTGTCTAGTGGGAAAAGAAATAGGACATGCTATTCAACCCTGAGAAATGTGTTGCCTTTATCTGTTACCAATAAACAACTAGAGAGGGGCCGTCAAAGGCGGCAGACCCACGCCTAAGTACAAAGTCGGGGTAAACATAATGTGCATTCGGTCATCTACCAGAATTCGGCCACTTAATTGCCAGTGTGCTTTATCACCAGCCAGTGAGTTCTACCAAAGATCGTACACTGAAGTGTACGATCTTCGGTTCTACAGTCACATCACACGCAAATCACATAATTACACATACGGTATTAACACTCATTCACGTACAGGAAAGTCCTTAAGTCTCCTCCAAAAATCCATCGAAAATCCCAAATTCCACCGTCAAAAGTGCAGAATCGGAACTTTTCCAAGCGCGCGCGAATTAAGTCCAGTTTTAAGAGTATTGTCTACGCGACGGGTCGCGGAAAAAGCGCTAAAAATCGAGAAATACGCCGTTTTCTTGCGGGATATTTTGATTATAGCAAGCCGAGAGTGTGATGATATCAAAGGTCGTATGAGTGTACGATCTTTGATGGTATCCACAAAAGCAAAAAAGAAAAACAAAATTTACGTACCCCCTAGGCAATTACCCCTATGATTAGTGTCTACGGGAATTATTCAATGCAAGGGTTGAATGCAAATGTCTACTGCACCAGTATTCGGCCACCAACGAGCGCCGCAACGTCCCCGGTGCAATTTTGCACCAACAGTGTAGAGCGCGATGCATTTTCAGCGGCCTTGCACACGCATTGACATTGAGCACGCATATCGTGCAGTGTGACTGCGACCGAGCAAAATGCTCCTCCAACGAAAAAAAACAATCAATGTTAATTTGAAAAATCATCAAATATCAAAGGTCGTATGAGTGTACGATCTTTGATGGTATCCACAAAAGCAAAAAAGAAAAACAAAATTTACGTACCCCCTAGGCAATTACCCCTATGATTAGTGTCTACGGGAATTATTCAATGCAAGGGTTGAATGCAAATGTCTACTGCACCAGTATTCGGCCACCAACGAGCGCCGCAACGTCCCCGGTGCAATTTTGCACCAACAGTGTAGAGCGCGATGCATTTTCAGCGGCCTTGCACACGCATTGACATTGAGCGCGCATATCGTGCAGTGTGACTGCGACCGAGCAAAATGCTCCTCCAACGAAAAAAAACAATCAATGTTAATTTGAAAAATCATCAAAATACGGGCCAGTTTGTGATGACGGAGAACGAACTTTCATAAATCTAGAAGGACATAGTCCCTCAAATAGGCCTAAACGTAAATTTCGGAATTCTTACGAACATTTGAGCAGCGAAGTCGGATCGTTGGGGAGTTTATGTCTTCGTATGGTAGCGGAAAATCGCAAAGTGAGAAACGGGAAATTTTCGGAATGGTCACTATACCATGGGGTCAAAACTTCAAGGTCACACAGAATTTGCAAGGGTCAACCGATTATCATCAAAATCTAATCGATTCTTTCCTGTCGATATCCAAACATTCCCTGAACATTTCGTGCAAATCCGTTTACCCGTTCTCTTGTTATCTTGTACACAAACAAACAAACAAACAAACAAACATACAAACAAACAAACAAACAAACAAACAAACAAACAAAAAAACAAACAAACAAACAAACAAACAAACAAACAAACAAACATACGGAACCCTTTACATAACCCCCTGCCGATTTTCATCGGCGTGGGTAAAAATAAACTGCAGACAGAGTACAAGCCCCATGGACTCAAGCTTGAAAATGTTAGAAGTATGAGATATCTAGGAATTACCATCACATCGAACTTGAATCGGTGAAATGACATCACCATGATCTGTTCTCAAGCCAACAAGACCCTTGTCTTCATCAGATGCAACCGTGGAATCTCATCTCAAGGAGTATTAAAGAGGTTGCATACAAGATGAACATTCATCCGATCAAATGACTGTGCCCACACCATCTGGGACATACATACTAAGCAGTCAGCCAAGGCGCTTGAGGCTGTACAGAGATGGGCAACATGATTTGTATAATGTGGCACTACAATTGTACCACGATAAATCTAGTGTATCAGCAATTCTAGAGGAGTTGCAGTGGCCCTCTCTCACAGACAGATGCCGAACTGCACGCCTAACAACACTGTCCCATGAGATAACATAATCCCCCACACTCTGATTTTCAGTCTGATATGATCAAGGAACACTCAACAGCTTCGCCTACTCTCTCCAAGTCAAAGAAGAATTCACAGCCATCAATATCCTGGTAATAACCAGTAGAACTTTCTACAGTGTAAATCGCTAAAATTCCTTCCTGCCAAGGACCACAAAAGACTTGAAGGACACCAATGAAAAGGCCGAGGCCAAAACCATTCAAGAGAATCAATACATTTGTGTCACAGGCCTCGGCCCAGGAGAAGTTGCTGAACACACACGCACTTTTTTATTTAATTCATACACAAATTTTTGTTTTTCATCGATTGGTCAGTTCACAGGATTATTCTATGCCCAGCTAGAGATTATTTCTGCAGTTACTAGGACCTCTTTTTCAACACAGCAACTGAACTTTCAATACACCTTCCAGCATATGAAAGTGACAGAATATTGAATAATCAACAAGTTGATTGTGTTGTGGTTACTATTCACAGAAGGTGAAGAAGACAAGAAACTCAATCTCAGCGCAGCATAGTGAAGGAGAAATATTTTTACTTGACTGTTTCAAATTTAAATTCTTCAAGCACTGTTTGTCTGCTGATTCACTTATCAAGAGTTTTGAATACTCATTTATCTAGTAGTACTAGTAGTAGTACTATCCGTAGTAGAACAATTTTTCATCAAGAACTCCTCAGGACGGTAAATTTTAGATCAGTTCTATACCCATTGTTGTCTACAGTTGTTTTCGTCATTCTTGTATTGGTTGCTCTATCATTAGTAATCTAGGGGTTTAGGGACCATGCACTGTTGACCTTACAATGACACTGGTGAAAGGCCAAAAGCAAATTGTCCAACAGGGTTCGACTTCCCTTTTTTCCCATGCCAAAATTTGTCCGCATGCAAAACGATGTAGGTTTTACATGTATAGAGAGGTGCCCGCACCTCGCCAGGGGCCGAATACCGCCACCTGGCTTAAAATTGTTACAAGCGCACTGAACAAAAAAAATTATGCCCGGGACTGTGTTCAGTATCCCTTAAAATACTTGAAACTTGGCAGGGTTACCACAAACAAGCAAAGTGTGGTGAAAAACGAGCAGTTTTTCGCGAAAATTTATATTAGGAATACGTGTTGTAAGTATCATCACGGTCACCCGCACGCATCTTTTACGTGCTTGTCTATGGGAGCATCACGGTCTGTCCCGCACACGTATTTTACGTGCTTTATCTATGGGAGCGCGGATGGCGAGTTGCGGGCCCCTTCCTTAGCGCACAACTATTCTGCATCATTCGCGTTTGAGGACGATAGCTGCAAATTTCCGGCATCGAACAGTGAACTTGTAGTTAAATTGAAATCTTCAGCATTTTTTCTGTATGTGAGTGGGATTTCATAGAATTTCAGTGACGAAATGTGATTCAAATATGCATAAACATTAACTATATGGCGAGGTGCGGGTCACCCAAGTATACTTGAAGTAGTGGGTGGTTGAATTTTGGACGACATTATGGTCGAATTATGGGCAGCTTGCTCTCACACAAATATATTCTGACATGTTTCAGCTTCTCAACAATCGACGATGGATCGAAGTCATTGCAAACCAATTAAAATAAAACCCAACTTGGGCCGGGGCATCAATATTGAACGTCAATAAAGAAATGAATTTAAATCTAAAATTTATTGCTATCAACATTGCAGGATGTCTACACTCCAGAAATCACAGTCCTCATTTGTCCCGTCTGCTTGGCAGTGCTTCAATGAAAAAACAAAGCAAGGCCTATCTGCAATACACTGCACTCGAATCTTGCTTTTACTGTAAATTTACACTTAAAAGTGAAAAACATTGCTTAGCTAGCCCACTAGACCTAGGTTTAGTTAGAGAAACACGGTTAGCAAGCGCCATCGCGCCAACATAAATAATGACACATGGGACTAGCGTGAATTCGTGACTACACCAGAAACACCTTCGTCCCTTGCCATTTCAAGAAGCCTACCTTTGTAAAAAGTGAGACACAATTTATAGAGTTCATCTAAGGTGAATCCACTCTCCTTCAAAATATCGCCAGTTTTATCATCTGTTGCAGAAGAACCCTGAGATGAAGCGGCGTCATCGTCATCTACCAGCGGTGTGAGGCCGTCGGGTGAAACTCTGAAGTCCGACATGTTGATCTCCGCCACGTAGCAGGCGGTTACGATGCGCCGAGATATGCCGGTATTATATTGGTCATCAATGTAAACGGGTTTTGCAGTCGGCATAAGCAGCGAGCGTTGCATGCACTGCACTGTTGATATACTGAACTTTTCAGTGGCATACTTTCACAAGATGCCACCTCCCCCCCCCCCCCCCCCTTTTTTTCCCCCTCCTTCTTCCTTTCTTTTTAGCTTTGTTAGATAGACAAAAATAAAACAATGAGAGGTGTTAAACTACTCCACATCTATGAAACATTAAAAGCACTTTCTATCAAATTGGGATTACTAACTGCAAAATTTTGTATTTCACTCCGCAATTGTAATTGCTGGCTTGTAAATTATGCCAACTTGACACATGGCATGCATAGGCATTAAGGATATATACAATGTTATGTGGATACTCAAGCAATTAAATTTTGACACACACACACAAAAAAAACTTTATACATGTATCTGAAACCATTTTTCATTCATTTCAGATATTTAATGATTGGTCTGGCTCAATGAAGAAGAAACGGGGGGAAAAAAAGATGTAGATTTAACAGATCAGTAAAATTTGGAACAAATTCAGACAAGAGAAAACCAAGTAGGAACCAAAGGTTGGCTGTCTGGAAG
The DNA here is from genome assembly GCF_040938485.1 of Diadema antillarum. Lineage (NCBI taxonomy): Eukaryota > Metazoa > Echinodermata > Echinoidea > Diadematoida > Diadematidae > Diadema > Diadema antillarum. The sequence continues at coordinate 730,412 of NW_027270925.1, read as the reverse complement.
TTATTCTGTAGGAACCATAGAAAAAAAGAAAGCCAGAGCAAGATTTGTTTGTTTGTTTGTTTGTTTGTTTGTTTGTTTGTTTGTTTGTTTGTTTTTAGGAGAAGAGGATTGGTGGTGGGAAAAAAATACACATCTTCATTTGCCTTGGAGAATGTTTAAAAGCATGATGTCAAAGATTCATTTCTTGCAGAATCATGATTTACAAGAAAATGAATATAAATGTAACCTCTTCACACAAAAAAAGGTAAAATTTGTGACACTTTCTGGGAAAAAAACCCCAAAACAAACACTATGTGAAAGTCACATGATTGACATTGCTCTGTGAGATGCCCATTAGAGTTCTAGACATCACGCCAAGACAAACTCCACTTCTGGCTCTTTGGCTCTTAATATCTTCCAAGCGCGTTCCTTTTGATTGACTGCTATCACTTAATTGTACCAAATATATGTCTGTCATGATCAGTAGGGCCTAAATAGTAGTCAAAGAAAGACTTAAAGGGACTGCACAGTACTGGTTGATGTGGGGATTCACGTTTTGAACATTCCTAAGTGAGATAATGAGAAACCTCTTTGTGAAATATGAAAGAGCATGTAATTTTAAGAAGGATTCAACGTTTATTTGATGAAAATTGGTTTTCAAATGGCTGAGATATCCAAAAACGTGATAATAATAAAAGGCGACAGGCCACGCCTTTTATTAGGATCTCTTTGTTTCACTTTGTTTTGGATATCTCAGCCATTTCAAAACCGATTTTCATCAAATAAACTCTTGATACCCCTTAGAATTGCATACTCTTTGACATCTCATAGAGTGGTTTCTGAATATCTCGCAAAACGTTAAAAGCTAAATCCTCACCTCAACCAGAACTGTACACACTCTTTAACCAGAGTTGAACATAGAAAACATAATAAAACACATTCGATCATCACAAACTAGAGTTTATAAACAATTTATTTACAACAATATACATAACGTGTACGTGCATGCTAGAATCAAGGGTCAAATCTTACACAAAGAGTAATGTTACTTTCCATGTTGTAACATTCATGATAGATAGCCGAGATATGAAATATAATTATATCTCCTCATTTCTCAAAGAGTGGCAAACAGTTCATGCACAATTTGTTTTCATGATTTCAATAATGCTATGGCAACATAAGCACATGAAATACATGTATCAAGCTATAAGTTTGAAACCTTGTGAGAATTATATCTGCTTCTCGTGCCCCATGAACATTTTAAGTCAAATGCTGCATGTGGCATGACTGATAATGGGGAGGGGGCCTATCATTTAGCACACATAATATAGAGTCCATCTTTAATAATTGGTTTGCAGTTTAAAATGTTTAGGGTACAAATCTATGAACTTTCTGTGACTTTGTTCACACAATCAAACTAGGACTGTTCTTATTTGGATTGGTCCAGATTGCTTCAGCATCATATTACATTGTATATAAGCCTCTACAGTCCATTGCAAGTTTTACTCTCCACTATGTCTTTTGATGCTACACAGAATATGAAGTGGTATCAGGTAATGTTGTTGCCATGAAACCTCAGGTCAAGTACGGTAACTAACAGTAGAAGACTGATCTTGCACATTTACCTTGTAACTGGAACAGAAAAATGGTCTTTACCACAGTATGGAAGAACAATATAACGGCATGTTAAGCTTAGTTACCAATCTCACGCAGGTTTGATTTTTGCTTTCTTTGCTCAAATATGTCACCTTGTAATTCCATTAATCTTAAAGTAGTTATACCGACATCGAAACAATTTTAACAACTCTTGTTTGGTGGTAAGAATATGTCTCAGTACTGTTGAATTAAAAAAGTGAGGAAAAAATAGCTGCACATTAATTAATTGAGCATCTCACTTGGTAGAGTTGCACATTCTCATTTTTCACCGGCGTTACACTTTATTTAAATTGTCTATGAAAACAAAAGGACATCTCACCTTCAATAGGTATGCAGTAAACTTACAGCTACAATATCTCAACAGTTAAAGCCAAGGTGTGTAGTTAATCAAAGTCAAATGAACCTGTCCCCGCAGTATTAAACCATGTAGGTTGATGTTGAAAGTTAATCCCAGTCATAAAAAAGTCTTAAGCCTTGCTGATTTGGACAAAGGTTAAAAAAAAAAGAGTTAACATACAAGAAGTATTCAAAAATGCACAGATTTTAACGTTGGTTTCCAGCTGAGAACATACAAATTTGGTGCATGGAAGGAAGTCATACTAACATCACAGCTAGCACAAACACAAGGAAGATAAATCCAACACAATTCTAATAACTTTTTTTTTTAAACACCAAGACTGCACTCATGAGAGCCTTTCATCAGTTGTGCAAATATACTCCTAGGAGGTTCTGCACAGTTTTGGAAGAAGAAGAATTGCCCTCTGGCTACTCTCCATTTTAATATGATTTCAAATAATCAAATTCTATTATTGTCACATTCAGCAAAAGCACCAAAATGAACATAATTTTTTGATCAATAGAAATTACTGATTTTTTTTTTCTTTAATTAAATCTTAATAACAGAGAATCAATCCCATGTGTAACAAAGTGTTTATTACCGTAAAAGCTGTTATTTTTGCGAATTTTGCGAATCACTGTTGGATTGTGAATCAACAAACGCAAAAATATCACGAATAGACAGGCATTAGTGCACTTAAAATAGCCTCGTGGTGTCAAATCTCGAAAAAAGACATCTCACAAAAATATTTGTGACTTTGTCATTTGCAAAAATATCAGCTTTTACACTATATTGTAGGGAATATCAAATCAGCCTTACAAAAATTTACAGAATTTGATCCAACACTGATATAATAGTTGTTCTACTGCAGTGATAACAATTTTGTGATATCAAAACTGACATGCTCTACACAATTATTGATATTCTGACATGATTCAGTTTGTTCAAACATGATATTAAATGTTCATAAAAGGGACAAGAAAGTTTGAGTACTGATTATTGTTTTTGCACATCATAGGTATATTGAACACTTTTCCACTCATGCCTATTTCGATGTTAGATCAATAAAGTAGTCAGGCAAAAGTAAATCTAATCTTTAAAAAGTAATGATTTCTGTTTTTTATTCTACAGCACAATGTCATGACTATGCCTCTTTTTATCACAAACATGTATTCTTTGTTATTGTAATGACCATATCTTGTATTTATGTGTTGTACTCTCATACCCCGGAATGGGGTCGGAAGAGTCAATAAAATCTCTATAATAGCATTACTTTAATTTTTCAAAACATGCCCATACATCATCAAACTGCAGAGGAAAGAGAAGACATGGAATATACTGTAAGCCTGGACAACTCAGACCCTGCACCATAAAGTAAATATCAAATCATGCATTTCTCTGAAAACTAGCATGGCATTTACTGTAGCACTCCAAAAACAGCATTCATTGTTCAGTTTGCCATCTTCCTTGATGAATGCATCCATTTCACTTTGTTCACATAAAGTGAAATAAAAACAGAAAAAAATAAACAGTTTTCTTCTAAATAGTTCAGCACAGACGTAGCTAGCACTTGATAGAAATGAGCTTCAATTGTGAAGGTGGTAGACAAGCAATACAGGATGGGAGTTATCTCTTCAGCTTGTCACTTTTCAGCAAGTTCTGTTCCTTCTCAATTTCTATCCTCCTCAGCTCCTTCTGGTACTTGCTCATCGTCAGGGCGTCGGCCTTCATCCCAGAGATGCTCTTCCGCTCCAGGTACATGCCCTTGAGCTCCCGGTGAGGCAAGGAGATGCTGCGGTTCCAGTACGGCTCCTCAATACCCAACATATCACGGATGTTCTTGGCAATGAACTGCATTTCACAAATACACAAAATAGGAACAGTATTACTCAGGTATGCATGAACAAATAACTTCAAGGAAATATTACTGCAATATTAACGTGTTTTTCAAAAGTACAATGAATTACTTTTTACCAAGAGTAGAGGTAGGTCCTCTAGGCATATGTAACAAAAAATAATAATAAAATAAAAAGTGCCAATTTCTGAAATCAAATATCATATTTTCAAACCTTGTTTGTCCATTGCATGGTATATATAGAAAGATTTTCTTCACTTCGATATTTCAAAGTTAAACACATGTGGAATGAATAACTTGTAAACAGTGAGTCTATGAAAACTGTAATCTCAACTTATTGATGCTTTTTGTTTATCAAGTAATCACAGAATGTCATGCATAGCGATTACTGATTTTCCGATAGGGATGAATGCACCCTTAAAAGTTTACCAACATGCAGACTTGGATCAGGCAGATAATTTCCATAAATGCCAAGCATGTTGCAAAAGAAGCCAGAAACCTCATCTCAACCCCCCCCCCCCCCCCCCCCCCCCCCCCCCATGAGATTGACAGCAAACCTTCTCTGGGGTTGAGAGGAAATTCCTGCTCTTTGTCTATAGTTTATAATACCAGTGTTCTCTGTTGGCGCTGTGTGTAATACTGTATATAATGAATGCTGTACATACAAAATTGTATGACACATTTCTCATCTGAATTTCTGATTATAATAGGTTTGACATGAAAAGTGTAAAATTGATAATTACACGAAAAAGTATCATTGGTTGATGCCAGACAAATTCTTTAATCCACATCATACCTTTATATGTTCAAAGTCTGTGATTCCCAGAGAGGGTAATGTTGATGCATCTGCTAAAATGAGTTTCCTGCCGGTTATCAAATTGGTTGTGAAGCAGGCCTGGAGAAAGAGAGAAAACATACACATGAAAGAAATAAAAAAGATAATACAGGGATGATATCGAGATTTGTTGAAAAAATCAGAAATCAACCCATTTTCAGGTGATTTCGATACACAAAATTAGCAAAATGTGTATAGACTTGAGAAAAAAAATCTGAAATCAGATTTAAATCTACAGAATGTCATGCCTGATAACAGCAATTATTTCTTATAGATATAAGAAATTGTATGTTGCACAAGCATATGTATTTTCCACACAAAATACTGGCATGCTAGTTAAAGGGATGGCATATGAGATGGGAATTCAAATTTTAACTTTTTGCAGGTTAATTGGAAACAACTTGAGATATCTAAAAACAAAGTGTTCCTAATAAAAGGTGGGTCCCATCTTTTATTAGGATCACTTTCTTTTACTTTGTTTTTGGATATCTCGGCTATTTCAAAACCAATTTTCATCATATATACTTCGAATTCCTCTAGAATCAAATGCTTTTTAATATTTCATATCTAAGTGGTTTCTAATCAACTTGCAAAAGTTAAAATCTGAATTCCCATCTCACCAGAACTATACCACCCCTTTAGCATGTTGATGATAAGACACATCATAGGCCCTACAGATATATCCACTATATGTATTTTGTGTTGCACACACAAGGACACTTACTATGAGACCTCAGTGCATAAGCACAGTTTTTTACCCCCACTTCCTTTCCTGTTCATAGAACCATATTCCTCTTCCCCATAAATTATACTTGAACAGTAAGGTAAGATACTATTGGTGAATCCCATTATAACAAAGTCCTTGGGACTGGCAGTTTTCTTTTGTTATATCAACATTTTGTGATATAGCCAAACAAGTAAAGTATATTTTATAAGATATACATGTACTTAGAACTATAGACAATAATTTTTGGACCTGAATTTTGAATTGAATTGAATTGAATTTATTTTCCATTTCCATGTCAACATGAACAACATGAACAAGTACAAAGACATGATACATATCATTAACACACAAGTAAAAGTACAATTTACATAGACAATTGCAAAAAAAAAAATAGAGACAATATGAATGGCAAATGGATGGATCTCCAGAAAGTAATAAAATAACTTATAACTTGAAGATCCAACAACAATCACATAAAGTATAAGTTGTCATTGACATGCATATCAAGAACATTGAGACATTTGTACATACGCACACATACACGCACACATATCACAATAACTCAGCCTGATTATATATAAAAAAAAAACAACAACAACTAATTATCTTAATTTTGATTCATTGTACTGTAAAACAAGGAATGTTGGCATGCATTTTAATTTTGCGAATTTCGCAAGCGCCAAGATTCGCGAAATTAAAATGCACGCAAAAGTTCTTGTAACACTATATGCACTGAATGCCAGTGGCAGTTTGCAAAAATTTCATGCAGCAAAAAAGGCTGTTGGCTCCAATTCGCGAAAAATTCATGCTGTGAATATATCCTGTTTTAAAGTATCTAAATGTCATAATAACTGCATTCGTTATAACAGGAATACACTGTATTTATGTTAAATATCTTCATATTCTGAGCTAAAATCTTAAAAAGAAAAAAAAAGGGGAAATTTTAATGCCTATGACTTGCAGACCTATAGCTGCACTGAATGCACTGCCCTGTGATGAATAATTCCATCGTTCCTGGTATGAAAATCCTGGTAGTGGTATGCTGTAGTACTGTACAAGCTACTGAAAATAAATGCAGGAAACCAATTCTGTTGTAGGGGACCTACATTGTACTTGGGTGTCTCTAGTCAGTATTATATGCCTACACAATTTGCTGTAGGCCTATACATCTAGATTCTAACACAACGCTACAGTTTATGGACCTCCACCTCCACTGCCACTCCTCTCTAAAAATCAATGAAAAGTGTCTGTGATTCATGAGTGACAATCATAAAATCATCTTTTATACTATCACAGTTAAAAACGACAGGACGCTTGCATAGTCGGCTAAAAATATTAGAATAAATGACTGATTATTTTAATAAGAAATAGATCTAGCTCTCTCTCTCCTGTACTCTAGATTCTATAGAGTCTAGTCACAATCACATGACATAAAGAACCAGAAACATTCAAAGGAATCTATCATTCTATCATTTCGTGTACTTTTACCCTTGCTAGCTTGCTGCGTTACTTCCACAAATTAGATTAACAAGAACAAGTACCAGCAGATTATCCAGAGTCTAGCTAGCTACAGCTAGGAGTTGTGCATTGCACTACCACTACGGTACTGCACTAGCCAAGTTTCTCGCGCTCCTCGCTTGAACAGCGTGTCACCGGTCACTAGCCACCATCGCTGCGGGACCTGCGGGGGCAGAATCGTAACAAGGCGATGTTTTGCAGTGGCAAATGAATTTTATACATTTCATTATTATTTTACACAAATGTCCCTTCCATGAAAGCCATACACTGCTGCAAGCAGGAAAAATAGCAAGTCTTCATGCTTACCCTATACTGTGGAAATCCAAGTTCCTCTATCCAGTCTGCTACTTGATCGCAAGTCCAGTAGAGACTGATCGGGTCCCCCGGAGCCGCCATTGTTGTATGTTGCTATGCGTCGGTAACACGCGTTTTTGCCTACTACACTACTACCACCCCACCATACAAGAAACCATGCACCTGTACGTATGAACTGCTGCTGCCAGGCCGTGGAGGCATCACAACCTCTCACTCGTACCGCATGTGAGCTGTCCAAAAGTTCGATATTAAGTACAGTAGTAGGGCTAGTGCTGTCCGAGTGTTGTTCGTGTTTTTTCATTAGGTGATCCGAGTATCCTCTCGGATCACCTTCTGTATCTGTACGGATTCTTTCTTCTTTTTTAGGTGATCCGAGTATCCTTCGGATCACCTTCTGTATCTGTACGGATTCTTTCTTCTTCTTTGTTTCTTTATTTCTCCGCAAAAGTTGTGCAGAGGTTAGCTCAGAAAGTCCGCTGCCTATCAATTTAAAAATTATACCATGTATGCATCATGTCCCAAAGACGACAAATCTAATGTATCATTGTGATCAGTGGACCGTGACGTCACTATGACGTCATTATATGAAAACACATTCTCAATGATATCTCATTAATGGAATGAAATTTTTCAATGAAATTTACGTCACATATATTTCAAATTATGCGCATTCTACTCATGTTCTCAAAATTCATATTTTCTCTTAAAACGTGCGCGTACGCGCGCGTTGAAATATTTGTATGCTCCAATCGAGCTCAAAATTTTTTTGCACACGTTTCAGACCATTTGGAGCATTTTTTGAAAAATTGAAAAAATCGGACGGACGCGTACGCGCGCGCGCATATACGCACGCACAGCTCATGTGCAATTGAAATTTCCAGTTTTTTCACTTTGATCGGATGTCTGAAATGTTAAGGAATATTTATACCAAGTTTCAAATCAATCCGACTCAATATGACGTCATACGGGCCCGTCAAAGTTGAAATTCCGCGCGCGCGTCAATGGCGATATACAGTGCAACTATGCCAAAAAACTGCCAATTTTAAATCCGATTTTACTCGTCAGGATGGACGGTGACCCCCAATTTTCTGTACATATTTTGAAAGCTGATGAGTTGTACATGTCATTTCATGGGGTGGCAATGCTGACAAAATGATTAAAAGATATCAAATTTCTTAATAAAGTAAAAAAAGTAAATTTTCAAAATGACGTCATCAAATTTCAAGTTCATTCGAGCATATCTCACTAGTCTTTTGTCAATTTTCACCCAGATTTCAGTATGATGTAGCTTATTTAATGTTCTTTCAAACATAAGATTACAATATTTTGATTGGATAACGGTATCACCTCGTAAAAATGGATTAAAAGTAATCTTGTCAAATTTGACCAGTTTACGTGTTATCTCTATGGGAGTGCAGTTTTTCTGGAAATGAAAATTGACATGACTATCTTTATCGAGCACTAGCTCACTTAAGCTTCAATAAATTTCTCCCAGATTTTAATATGTTGTAGCTGAGACTTTACGCTGCCGTAAGTGTGCCCTTTGTTTTTTCATACGATGTCAGAATCACGTCAAAAAATTGGGTTGAAATTCAGGCTTATCTTCGATGTATTGAGATATTTCTTTCTTTCTGCAACTTTCTTTGCAATAACTCAAGAAAAACGGCCTCTACCACTTCTATATTTTGCACATGTTTAGTTCATGTCACGTGAATTATTTAATAAAATAACAACTACTTGATCGGACACCATCTTGGGTATGTAAATTAGGGTCAAAGGTCATAAGTGTTTCACCCTGTATCTTAGTGAATACATGTCCTATCTTTCCCATATTTTGCATACGCAAAGACCATGTTACAAGGATCATTTCACAAAATAACTACTTTTTACTCAGATGCCATCTTGTCTGTACAAATTGAGGTCAAAGGTCATATGTACTTCTTTTTGTATCTTCGTTATGACGTGTTATCTCTATGGGAGGGAATTTTCTTTAATGTGAAAATTGACATGATTGTCTTTATCGAGCACTAGCTCACTTACCCTTCGGTGAATTTCTCCCAGATTTTAATATGTTGTAGCTGAGACTTTGCGCTATCGTTTTGTTTCCTTTGGTTTTTCATACGATGTCGGGATGACGACAAAAAATTGGTTGAAATTAAAGCTTATCTTCTATGTATTGAGATATTTCTTTCTTTTTGCAACTTTCTTTGCAATAACTCAAGAAAAACACGCCCTATCACCCCCATATTTTGCACATGTTTAGTTCATGTCTCGTACATTATTTCATAAAATAACAACTACTAGATCGGACAACATCTTGGGTATGTAAATTAGGGTCAAAGGTCATAAATGTTTCATCTTGTATCTTAGTGAATACCTGTCCTATCTTTCCCATATTTTTCACACGTATAGACGATGTCGCGAGAATCATTTCACAAAATAACCACTATTTCATCAGATGCAATCTTGGGAGTGCAAAGGTGGGTCAAAGGTCATATGTATTCATTGCTGTATCTTCGTTATTCAGTGTATACAGAATTTGGTACCAAAGATGGCAGATATGACTCCCTTTTCTAAATGAGAATGCAAACATCACACGGCCAATGTCTCTAAACAGAGATGAAACTTATATGGTCATGCTTATTGCGATCAGGACTCGAATCATTGATAAAAAAAATCGGATCACCTTAATTTGTCAGTGATGACAAATTACAATCTCTAGTTAGGTGATCCGAGTATCCTTCGGATCACCTTCTGTATCTGTACGGATTCTTTCTTCTTCTTTCTTTCTTTATTTCTCCGCAAAAGTTGTGCAGAGGTTAGCTCAGAAAGTCCGCTGCCTATCAATTTCAAAATTATACCATGTATGCATCATGTCCCAAAGACGACAAATCTAATGTATCATTGTGATCAGTGGACCGTGACGTCACTATGACGTCATTATATGAAAACACATTCTCAATCATATCTCATTAATGGAATGAAATTTTTCAATGAAATTTACGTCACATATATTTCAAATTATGCGCATTCTACTCATGTTCTCAAAATTCATATTTTCTCTTAAAACGTGCGCGTACGCGCGCGTTGAAATATTTGTATGCTCCAATCGAGCTCAAAATTTTTTTGCACACGTTTCAGACCATTTGGAGCATTTTTTGAAAAATTGAAAAAATCGGACGGACGCGTACGCGCGCGCGCATATACGCACGCACAGCTCATGTGCAATTGAAATTTCCAGTTTTTTCACTTTGATCGGATGTCTGAAATGTTAAGGAATATTTATACCAAGTTTCAAGTCAATCCGACTCAATATGACGTCATACGGGCCCGTCAAAGTTGAAATTCCGCGCGCGCGTCAATGGCGATATACAGTGCAACTATGCCAAAAAACTGCCAATTTTAAATCCGATTTTACTCGTCAGGATGGACGGTGACCCCCCATTTTCTGTACATATTTTGAAAGCTGATGAGTTGTACATGTCATTTCATGGGGTGGCAATGCTGACAAAATGATTAAAAGATATCAAATTTCTTAATAAAGTAAAAAAAGTAAATTTTCAAAATGACGTCATCAAATTTTAAGTTCATTCGAGCATATCTCACTAGTCCTTTGTCAATTTTCACCCAGATTTCAGTATGATGTAGCTTATTTCATGTTCTTTCAAACATAAAATTACAATATTTTGATTGGATAACGGTATCACCTCGTAAAAATGGATTGAAAGTAATCTTGTCAAATTTGACCAGTTTACGTGTTATCTCTATGGGAGTGCAGTTTTTCTGGAAATGAAAATTGACATGACTATCTTTATCGAGCACTAGCTCACTTAAGCTTCGGTAAATTTCTCCCAGATTTTAATATGTTGTAGCTGAGACTTTACGCTACCGTAAGTGTGCCCTTTGTTTTTTCATACGATGTCAGAATCACGTCAAAAAATTGGGTTGAAATTCAGGCTTATCTTCGATGTATTGAGATATTTCTTTCTTTCTGCAACTTTCTTTGCAATAACTCAAGAAAAACGGCCTCTATCACTTCTATATTTTGCACATGTTTAGTTCATGTCACGTGAATTATTTCATAAAAAAACAATTACTTGATCGGACACCATCTTGGGTATGTAAATTAGGGTCAAAGGTCATAAGTGTTTCACCCTGTATCTTAGTGAATACATGTCCTATCTTTCCCATATTTTGCATACGCAAAGACCATGTTACAAGAATCATTTCACAAAATAACCACTTTTTACTCAGATGCCATCTTGTCTGTACAAATTGAGGTCAAAGGTCATATGTACTTCTTTTTGTATCTTCGTTATGACGTGTTATCTCTATGGGAGGGAATTTTCTTTAATGTGAAAATTGACATGATTGTCTTTATCGAGCACTAGCTCACTTACCCTTCGGTGAATTTCTCCCAGATTTTAATATGTTGTAGCTGAGACTTTGCGCTATCGTTTAGTTTCCTTTGTTTTTTCATACGATGTCGGGATGACGATAAAAAATTGGTTGAAATTAAAGCTTATCTTCTATGTATTGAGATATTTCTTTCTTTCTGCAACTTTCTTTGCAATAACTCAAGAAAAACACGCCCTATCACCCCCATATTTTGCACATGTTTAGTTCATGTCTCGTACATTATTTCATAAAATAACAACTACTAGATCGGACATCTTGGGAATGTAAATTAGGGTCAAAGGTCATAAATGTTTCATCTTGTATCTTAGTGAATACCTGTCCTATCTTTCCCATATTTTTCACACGTATAGACGATGTCGCGAGAATCATTTCACAAAATAACCACTATTTCATCAGATGCAATCTTGGGAGTGCAAAGGTGGGTCAAAGGTCATATGTATTCATTGCTGTATCTTCGTTATTCAGTGTATACAGAATTTGGTACCAAAGATGGCAGATATGACTCCCTTTTCTAAATGAGAATGCAAACATCACACGGCCAATGTCTCTAAACAGAGATGGAACTTGTATGGTCATGCCTATTGCGATCAGGACTCGAATCATTGATAAAAAAAATCGGATCACCTTAATTTGTCAGTGATGACAAATTACAATCTCTAGTTAGGTGATCCGAGTATCCTTCGGATCACCTTCTGTATCTGTACGGATTCTTTCTTCTTCTTTCTTTCTTTATTTCTCCGCAAAAGTTGTGCAGAGGTTAGCTCAGAAAGTCCGTTGCCTATCAATTTCAAAATCATACCATGTATGCATCATGTCCCAAAGACGACAAATCTAATGTATCAATGTGATCAGTTGACCGTGACGTCACTATGACGTCATTATATGAAAACACATTCTCAATCATATCTCATTAATGGAATAAAAATTTTCAATGAAATTTACGTCACATATATTTGAAGTTATGCGCATTTTACTCATGTTCTCAAAATTCATATTTTCTCTTAAAACGTGCGCGTACGCGCGCGTTAAAATATTTGTATGCTCCAATCGAGCTCAAATTTTTTTTGCACACGTTTCAGACCATTTGGAGCATTTTTTGAAAAATTGAAAAAATCGGACGGACGCGTACGCGCGCGCGCATATACGCACGCACAGCTCATATGCAATTGAAATTTCCCGTTTTTTTCACTTTGATCGGATGTCTGAAATGTCAAGGAATATTTCTACCAAGTTTCAACTCAATCCAACTCAATATGACGTCATACGGGCCCGTCAAAGTTGAAATTCCGCGCGCACGTCAATGGCGATGTACAGTGCAACTATGCCAAAAAACCACCAATTTTAAATCCGATTTTACTCGTCAGGATGGACGGTGACCCCCCATTTTCTTTACATATTTTGAAAGCTGATGAGTTGTACGTGTCATTTCATAGGGTGGCAATGTTGACAAAATGATTAAAAGATATCAAATTTCTTAATAAAGTAAAAAAAGTAAATTTTCAAAATGACGTCATCAAATTTCAAGTTTATTCGAGCGTATCTCACTAGTCCTTTGTCAATTTTCACCCATATTTCAGTATGTTGTAGCTTATTTAATGTTCTTTCAAACATAAAATTACAAAATTTTGACTGGATAACGGTATCACCTCGTAAAAATGGGTTGAAAGTAATCTTGTCAAATTTGACCAGTTTACGTGTTATCTCTATGGGAGTGCAGTTTTTTTGGAAATGAAAATTGACATGACTATCTTTATCGAGCACTAGCTCACTTACCCTTCGGTAAATTTCTCCCAGATTTAAATATGTTGTAGCTGAGACTTTACGCTACCGTAAGTGTGCCCTTCGTTTTTTCATACGTTGTCGGGATCACGTCAACAATTTTGGTTGAAATTCAGGCTTATCTTCTATGTATTGAGATATTTCTTTCTTTCTGCAACTTTCTTTGCAATAACTCAAGAAAAACGGCCTCTATCACTTCCATATTTTGCACATGTTTAGTTCATGTCACGTAAATTATTTCATAAAATAACGACTACTTGATCGGACACCATTTTGGGTATGTAAATGAGGGTCAAAGGTCATAAGTGTTTCATCCTGTATCTTAGTGAATGCATGTCCTATCTTTGCCATATTTTGCACACGCAAAGACCATGTTACAAGGATCATTTCACAAAATAACTACTTTTTACTCAGATGCCATCTTGTCTGTGCAAATTTTGGTCAAAGGTCATATGTACTTCTTTTTGTGTCTTGGTTATGACGTGTTATCTCTATGGGAGGGATTTTTTTTAATGTGAAAATTGACATGGTTGTCTTTATCCAGCACTAGCTCACTTACCCTTCGGTGAATTTCTCCCAGATTTTAATATGTTGTAGCTGAGACTTTGCGTTATCGTCAAGTTGCCCTTCGTTTTTTCATACGATGTCGGAATCACGATGAAAAAACTTGGTTGAAATTAAAGCTTATCTTCTATGTATTGAGATATTTCTTTTTTCTGCAACTTTCTTTGCAATAACTCAAGAAAAACACGCCCTATCACCCCCATATTTTGCACATGTTTAGTTCATGTCACGTACATTATTTCATAAAATAACAACTACTAGATCGGACAACATCTTGGGTATGCAAATTAGGGTCAAAGGTCATTTATGTTTCATCCTGTATCTTGGTGAATACATGTCCTATCTTTCTCATATTTTGCACACGTAAAGACCATGTTACAAGGATCACTTCATAAAATAATCACTTTTTGCTCAGATGCCATCTTGTCTGTGCAAAGTGGGGTCAAAGGTCATATGTACTTGTTTCTGTATCTTCGTTATGACGTGTTATCTCTATGGGAGAGAATTTTTCTAGATGTGAAAATTGACATGATTGTCTTTATCGAACACTAGCTCACTTACCCTTCAGTGAATTTCCCCCAGATTTGAATATGTTGTAGCTGAGACTTTGGGCTATCGATAATGCTCGCTCTGTTTTTTCATACGACGTCGTCATCACGTCAAAAAACTTGGTTGAAATTAATGCTTATCTTCGATGTATTGAGATATTTCTTTCTTTCTGCAACTTTCTTTGCAATAACTCAAGAAAAACAGCCCCAGGTGTCAAAGGTCACATGTACTTCTTTGTGTGTCTTCGTTATGACGTGTTATCTCATGGGAGGGAATATTTCTAGATGTGAAAATTGACATGATTGTCTTTATCGAGCACTAGCTCACTTATGCTTCCGTGAATTTCTCCCAGATTTTAATATGTTATAGCTGAGACTTTGGGCTATCGTAATGTGCCCTTTGTTTTTTTATGCGATGTCAGGATCACGTCAAAATACTTGGTTGAAAATAAAGCTTATCTTAGACGTTTTGAGATATTTCTTTTTTTCTGCAACTTTCTTTGCAATAACTCAAGAAAAACAGCTCCTATCATCCCCATATTTTGCACATATTTAGTTCATGTCACGTACATTATTTCATAAAATAACAACTACTTGATCAGACACCATCTTGGGCATGTAAATTGGGTCAAAGGTCATCAATGTTTCATCCTGTGTCTTGGTGAATACTAGACAGAAAGATCCGTCTGTCCGGAGGACTCTTTTATGTTTTGCCATTAACGCTGTCGGAGGGGATCCGTGAAGCCAGACGCAGTCTCCGCGGAACATTCCCCGACGGACAGATACAGACCGATCTTTCGGTCAAGGTGAATACATGTCCTACCTCTTCCATATTTTGCACACGCAAAGACCATGTTACAGGGATCACTTCACAAAATAATCACTTTTTGCTTAGATGCCATCTTGTCTGTGCGAAGTGGGGTCAAAGGTCATATGTACTTCTTTGTGTATCTTCGTTGTGCCGTGTTATTTCTGTGGGAGGGAATTTTTCTAGATGTGAAAATTGACATGATTGTCTTAAATATCGAGCACTAGCTCACTTACCATTCGGAGATTTTCTCCTTGATTTTAATATGTTGTAATCGTATGTGTTCCCTTTGGTTTGTCATACGATGTCGGGATCACGTTAAAAAATTTGGCTGAAATTAAAGCTTATCTTCGATGTTTTGAGTTATTTCTTTCTTTCTGCAACTTTCTTTGCAATGACTCAAAACACCCTCATATTTTGCACATGTTTAATTCATGTCACGTACATCATTTCATAAAATAACAGCTATTTGATCGGACATCATCTTGGATATGCAAATTAGGGTCAAAGGTCATAAATGTTTCATCCTGTATCTTGGTGAATACCGGTCCTATCTTTCCCATATTTTGCACACGTATAGACGATGTCGCAAGAATCATTTCACAAAACAACCACTTTTTGCTCAGATGCCATCTAGGGAGTATGAAGGTGGGTCAAAGGTCATATGTGCTTGTTGCTGTATCTTCGTTATAGTGTATGCAGAATTTGGCACCAAAGATGACAGATATGACTCCATTTTTCTAAATGAGAATCCAAACATCACACGGCCAATGTCTCTAAACACAGATGAAGTCTGTATGGTCATGCCTATTACGATCAAGACTCGAATCACTGATTTGTTTTAAAAAAAAAAAAATGTTTTAATACTGTAGAAGAATTTTGCTCCACAAGCTAAGGTTCTGGACAATTGTGATTACCAAAGCAACATCTTTTGTGACAAACACACATACACACAGACACAGACACACACACAGACACACACACACACAGACACACACGTTTGAAAAAACCCCAAAAGCAACTTGCCTTGCATATCTACGCCTCTGAATAGCTTAGGAAGAAAGTAGATTCTTATCATATTTTGATTGTTGTGATATGTTTCTTTATTGCATTCTTAAAAGATTCACCAAGGGTCAGCTACTCTGGTTACTCTCATGGTCATGGTCATGGTTAATTCCATCTGCGTACACATAGGTGAACAACAGAAATATTCATATTCCATAAATAATGTTGCTTTCGTGTTACACAGTTTCTGTTGTGTGCATATTCTTTTAACACTTGCCTGTTAAACAATGTATAGCTCATACAACTGTACTTTGCTATTGCATATACAGTGTATTCCTTTTTATCCACCCACATACCTGTAGTTAGCACAATCACCATTGTGTGCTTAATGCATGCTCTTATGAATGATATTGAACCGGCTACTCTTATCATCTGAAAATTATCTTACTATTCCTATTTGATACACCAGATATTTGTTGTCACATGAAAAAAGCATAGTTTACTTTGTAACCACACATTCAACCTCTTATGTGCATACGTGTGTAAGCTTTTTTGCTCTTACTCTTGATGAATGCATGCTCTGACTCATTAAAATGATTGTGCAATAAAGTTTTATTCGAGACCTAATTTCAGGCTTTCTAACATTTTTTTTTTGGTAAGATAATGAGAAACCTTTTATGAAATATGAAAGAACATGTAAATCCATGAAAAATTCAAGTTTCAGTCATTCCAAACCTGATTTTCTTCAATTAAACTTTGAATTCCTCTTCAAATGGTATGCTACATACTACTTCATAAGTTACTAGGTATCCTGCGAAAAGTTAAAAGCACGATCCTCATCTCCACCAATACTGTGCCATCCCTTTACACTGTCACATACAATGGTTGGGGATTAACAGCCAATGCACTTTTTGTATGTATTGCTGTATCTCTACGTCAAAGTGGCACATGTACAGGTATATTTTACTCCACTGTTATATCACTACCTGCCTTGCATGCAATGAACAAAATGAACTAATCAAGTATTTGATCTCAAGACTTAAAATATTGGTTACAGCTCGTTATTGTGTAGGTTCGTTATTTCGAAGGCTCTTTAGTCAAAAGATTTGGTATTTCGAAGGTTCATTGTTCCGAATTTCATTTCGGATTAATGAATCTTTGGAATAACAAACCTTAGGAATAACGCCACAAATGTTCGGATAATGAACCCTTTTTCATTTTCGGATTAACGAACCTTTCGGTGCAGGAAATTTCTGTGTTTCGGATTAACGACCCTTCAGAATAGCGAACCTTGGGAATAATTTTAACAAACAAGCACCCAAAATATCAACACTAAATACATAATTTATGCACTGTGTCTGTTCTCAAATCATGAAACTAATCCAATTTTTATTGAAATAAGGCTGCAAGTACACAATTACACTGTACGGTAGCTGCAACTTTTGCATACATGTGCCGGTATTAATAATTTTACCACATTCTGAAGTGCATGTCAGCTTCAAACTGATTCATAGTTTGTGTGTTACAGTTCCGTTGACATAACACCTTCAGTCTTGCTCCAAGGGAAATATCTATCCATAATTTTCACCACTGTATGAATAAGCGTAGAACTCTGAAATCTGAACTAAACTGACACAATACAGCTGCATCAACTACAACAGAGCTTTAAATTGATTTCTGCAATTATTCTCAACTCTCATCAACTCATTCATTATTTATGGCTGCATCACAGGAAGTCTCATTTTTTCCATTTCCATGTCTACAAAACATGCAATGTTCATTGCCCTAATTTCTGTGCCATGTGACTTAACTTTCTTTCATGTCAGTTGCAAACTTGGTCAATTTGCTTCAACCCAACTTTGACATTTATGTTTACATGTGCAATTTCCAGCAATTATGGGTTTATACATGAGTCTTTATACCCTGTATGTAACATGAAATTGTACTTTAAATTGCAATTGCATGGCCAAATAAATAAATGAATAAATAAATAAGTAAATGAATGAAACAAATAAATATAACAAAAATAGTAACAATAACAATAATAATACCTGTGCAATTACAGTCTAAGCACATTCACTGACAGACATTTTTAGAATGGCATGTTTTGCTCACACAACATTCCATTGTTGCATACCTCATAATTCGCATCTGTGCAATTCTACATGTAACATTTACATACCAATATCAAACAAAAGACCCTTGATTTATCACTTCCATTTGCATATTTGGGGGATTTCCTTCTGTGACATGAACTTTCAACTGACACACATCCATCATACTCATCTGTTGAGAATGAGAAGGGCATTAAGTTGTCTTGAACATTATAGATTCAGTGGCACCTTAAAGCCCTTATCATTCTCAACTGACAATATGTGGCAGATTCCTGTAAAAAAAGGCTGAAAAAAAAAAAATCAGCTTTCCCAGACAACAACACTCGATGTTTTCCAATGAGGTATACAATTTTGCCCAATTAACATTAACCTCTGTTGTATCTTTCAATATAAAGTGAAAAACACAGCAAATAGTAACAAGAAAATTATGACACCCTTCCAGTTTTGCTCAGCCAAGAAGCCTCAATTTCATGATGTATCCCTATTTCCATAAAGATTGCTTCAAAACTGTAAGAATTCTCTACGCAACATTTGCAACAGACAGTCCAACTGGTCACACACTGATTTCTACTGTATAATACCCTGTTAATACACTTCATGTGATCTTCTCATTACCAAAATAACTGTACGTGAAAATACTAGCTTAAATACGGATGTAGAGCTAGGCAAATTTGACTTTGACAAAAATGGTGACCATTATGAAAATGGCTATATATCTTTATTAGCAAGTTTTTGATATTAGAGATTAAATACATTGTTGGGTGCAAATGTTTTCCTGTGGTATTTTCAGTCAAACATCAGTAATTTTACTGTGTGCATAACATCTCAGATTTGACCTGTGACAAAAATAGCTACCTTTCAAGATGCTTGCCAGCACCCTTTTTTTTTTGTGGGTTTGAAACTCAGGCCAATTCCCCCCTGCACAAAAAAAAAAAAAAAAAAAAATCAAAACAAAACAAAACAAAACAAAACAAACAACAAAACACAACAACAACAACAACAACAACAAATAAGGAGCTGCACACTGCAAAGTCACATTCTGGCATTGTCAACTTTAACACTCTGCATCTATTCTTTTCTTTCAGCGACACTCCAACAAACTACAAATTGCTCCATTGAGCTGCATCTACTCCTCAATAGTATGTAAGTCTGCATAGCATAGAAGGCGCTGAATACGGTTGTGATTTGTTCATAGGTAGTCCAGGTACCCACGCAATCTTTCTGCCTTGTTACAAAAACAAGACGCTAAGCCACAGCCACTAAAAACATGAAACATTGGCATGGCAACACATCAGCCAAGTTTTGGTGATCCCATAAAGAAGCTATGAACCTGAAGTTCTTCCCAGCTCCAAAGGCAATCCACTGTTCATGGATATTCCGGTGATGGCTGCTGCTAGGACAAGCTCAAAGGGTGCAACACTTGTATGAACAGTGCATATTGGCACGTTGCTAATCTGCGAATGTACGGCATCCTATAGGTGCACAAGTATATGATGTACCAGTGTCTGCCTCCTCACACGTGCACGGTGCTATCATCTGACATGTCCGGACAATCGCAGCAAAGAATGTCACTACCTTGTGTGGTGATGAGATCTTTGTTGGTGCTAATGTCTCTTCCATTAGAGACCAAGAAGTACAGCAGAGTCGTCTGGTTTTAATTATGTTATGCAAAAAATGTTGCCATTTTTAGTAACCACAGTTGATAGCTCAAATTGTCTCCTGCTCAGTTTGCTCTCATGCTGCAAGAATCTGTCTGCAACCTATCTGCTTCTTCTTCTTCTTCTTCTCGAGTCACCACACAAGTCCTGCCCAGTGCAGAGTGCAGGATCCGGCTTTGGTGTTGAAAGTCTCCAGATCATTGACAGTGCATGGCTCTGGTAGGAGGGGGCAGACCAAAAGATGTTGCATTGTCTGATCCTGCCCACAGTTGCAAGCAGTTTCTCCATCCCTATTGTAGTCCCATTTCTGCATGAGGACTTTGCATCGTCCTGTTCTTGTCCGTAGGCGATTCAGGCATGACCAGGTGGGCCATGCCTCACTTGAACCCGGAGGGAGTGATTCACTTGGTCCATAGGAGAGCTTATTCGTCACAGACTGGAGGTGGTTGGACCATAGGGTAATCCTTCGACCGTGGGCGGTGCCATCAAGGGATTCGGTTGAATGGAGAAAACTGCGTCTGGATTTGAGTCTCTTTTTAGCAAGTTCGCGATTGTAGAGTGGGTGGCGAGGGTTAACTTCTTGCTTGGTTTTCTCCATCTGTGCTGAGACCTCTCGCCTGATGTGTGGTGGGGCAATACCACACAGTTAATAAAGGTCATCTACTCTTGTTGGTCGCAGACATCCAGAGATAGCTCTGCAAACTGCATTCAGGACTGGGTTGATCCTATCTGCTGCAATGTGTGTTTAGATCTGACACAATGTGATATGAGTCAGGATATCCTCAAAACGCATCGTCAACCAAAAATCACTATGGAATAATCCCTGGAATATAACTTCTAGGGCTGCTCCATTGGACCCCCTTTGCCATAGTGTAGAGTGCTTGATTACATGTAAGGACTGGAATCTGACCGGGGTTCAGGACATCAACTACAGTCTTCATGATGTCCATTACTTGGCGCATCATGGCTTTAAAAATTGACTTGTCACAATATTGACTCAATTATTTGCCACTTTAACTAAAACATGGACAATGAAATTCCTGATTTATACACACACACACACACACACACACACACACTCACACATACAAATAGTTCCAATCCTTAAATTGATTTGACAATGTCAAAGAATTTCAAATAAACAATGGCAATCATTATGACAATGGCAGCCTTTTTTGACACTAACCAATGCTCAGCTGAATATAAAAACAGTAGAAACTGCTGATCTGTGATTTATAATACAAAAGAGAAACATTTCTTCCCTTCAACTTTAAACCTTTATAAACAATATCAAAAAACATCAATTAACAATGGCAGCTTTCTTGAAGAAAGCAAGCAGCTACAAAAATGGCACCACTTTTGTCACAGGTCATATCTGATATGTAGGCAATAAATATCTATTAAAACATATAACTAAAACATCAATACTGCTGGAATTGATTACACTTACAATGAAACAAAATATTGAATAAGCAATGAGAGCTACTTTCAACATGGCCATCATTTTCTTTCAAGTCACATTGACAATATGTTATATGGACACTAAATTTCCTAATGCACAATTTATAACACAAAAGATTTTTCCATCATTTGATTCAATTCAAATGACAATATTCAACAATTCTAAATATGACAAAGCAACCTCTTCAAATATATTTTTCCCCAGAAAAATGCAGCATCTAGAATTACCACTGAAACATATTCTACACACAAATTCCATTCTTGTTTCATGAAAACCCTCAAATGGTTTAAAATTTTACTTTATCTGCACTTGGTGAATGTAAGGTATTATGGGTCAATTTTTGTTTTTCGCATGATGCATCAGAAATAACTGAGTGTCTTGCAGAAATTTGTGTCATGCCATTGCAATTAATCCTCTGGAAAAATTCGAGGTAGCTACATGTAGTGCTTACTTGCTACTCCCACACAGAGAAGCAGTGTAAGTTTTGAAACTCTCTTTAAAAAACATGTTTTTGTTTTTTGTTTTGTTTTTTACTATCCAACATAAATCAAATGGACTTCTTTTTTTTAGTTTCATATCTCAGAAGTATTTAAAAGTATGAAGTGATTACACGCATTATATTTAGTAAAATGTGCTAGACTTTATGGCATAAATTTATGAAGATGGTAAAATTGAAATCATGGACTATTTGAATAGAGCCTTAAATATTGCATGGCCTATTTCATTACAAAATCAGTCACTTTGTAATGTTTCAAAATGTTGAATGAAATGAACATTTTTTAAAGAAATGGTCATTACGTTGACAAATGACTAATTTCCTAACAAAATAGGCCACACCACGCCTAGTGCTCCATACAAATTGTCCATGGTCTCAACTATGTTTTCAATTGTACCATGGACATGAATGCAGGTCTTTAGGGCAAGTTGAGCCATAGCTCAATTTGCCACATAGACCCTGTTTACGATGCGAGGCTTGGCCGCAGTTCAACGATAGCCCAGCCAACCTCCATTTCAGTGTAAACGTGCAAAAGGCCAAATGCAAGGCCAAAGTTGGCCTTGCATTTGGCCTCGCTCTGGAGGTGGCTAAGCCGCGGCTGAGCCTGGCCTTTTTCTCTGTGTAAACGCAAATGGGGCCAAATGCGCTGCCAATTTTATTCTGGTTTCCAAACCCCGTACTTGTACTATTTCACTATTCAGGATATTAACCCCCTCAACATCGAAAACTAGCATAGTTTAATGTGATCTTGTCCTGCAAAGGATCTTTCCCTTCAGAAAAGGCCTTTGCCCGAACGGTGATTTCGTTGCCATGAAATTCAGTTGGCAAAGGGTCTGAAAACCAGACAACACCGAATTGTGTTTGTTTACAAGTAGAGCGCCACTATGACAAAATATTAAAAGGTTTGAAATAAAAGCGCGGCCGAGCCCAGTAGTGTAAAGGAACAAAATTGCGGGGCTTGGCCTCGCAATTGAGGTTATGCTCAACCACGGCTTGGCCGCAGCATGGTGCAGCCCCACACTGTAAACAGGGTCATAGAGTCTTCCTCAACTAACCCCACACCTAGAGCATTACTGAAGGTTTACATATATGTGCATACACAAAATATATGCATCAATTACAGACCAAGTCTCTCATTATGGTGAGACTCATGCATTTAGGGTCTGTCTCACGATTTCACACATAGTACCCATTTTTCTCAGACATCAAGTGAAATTGCAACTTGAACCAAAAATGAGGAGTGTAGCTAAAAGGATTGAAGTGATGCTTGCAATTGAAGGTGTATTTCCCTTCATCATGCCAAATTAGCAAACAATAGTCACTTAATTATGCACCAGATCCTTTATTAACAGCTACAAATTTAAAAAAGGCTCCTTACTGTGGGAGGGGGAATACCCTTCTCGTTTGCGCGAGCGCAAAGACACTAAGTCATGAAAATCTTGTTGTTAATTTTTTTTAAACTTTGCATCTTTGCAATTATTCAAAGGATAAAACAGAAAAAAAGACCCACACTTGCTTCTCACAATCATCATCTAATATCTAAGTCATAGCTTTGATCCATAATGGAAAAATGTAAAAATACTGCACATTTGCATTTCACATACTTCTACTTTTATGGTCTACATTTTGGTTTTGCCCTTAATCAAAGACGTTTCTGTGTCAATCACGAAAACAATATGGTGGTGTAAATGATTATGCTATGGGTCATTAACACGTTACCACTTGAGTGTCTCCAGGGACGGTGGCTTAACATGCCACTATGGCTAACTTACCGTACCTTCCAATACTACACATGATCTGATTACCACCACATAAACATAAAATTAATAATTATTGAGGTATTTTATGTTGCGTAAATCATTCCACAATACTTCAATTACATTTATACCCTTTGCTTTAGCATTTATCATGCATACTGTTCACTGTGCTTAGAATTATTGTAGATGGAAGAGAGTGGAAGTCCTGAGAAACTATTACGTTGCTCATCTGTTATCATCTGATATGAAGTGCTTGCATGTCAACCAAGTTTGATCCAAGATTGACAGCTGTCCACACAGTTGAAATAGATGCGATCCACACCTGGTCCAATTGACTGGTTTTGAGCCTTTAACCAGTAGAGTTCTACTCCCTGTGCTACACCAACGCTGCAAAGCAAAGCTGGTGTGTTCTCTCTGTTGGTCAAGACCCTGCTTTAAAATACATAAACAACATACTGTTACAAATGAAGTACACTGCTTATCTTTTAACATCGATAAAATGAAAGAACTGAAATATGTGTTGTTAGAATGGGAGAACATAAATATCATTATCACAAATGTTACGAAGAAAGTTACATTATGTTTTACATATTTTAGACAGATACAACCAATTTCTTGTAGTCATAACTTGCGAACACAACTGTACTGAAACATTCACAACTTCACATAACATCACATCACCTTTTATGTTAACCTTTCTTTTCATGAATACATACACCTATTTCTCTTACAGGAGTACAGCATATACATCATAGTTCTCTGGATGTATATCATGTTTAGCTACGATGTAAATTGGACAGAACAAAACTACACTTGTACAGTCACATTTATAAGAATAAGGAATATGTGAATAACATTTCATAAATGTAATATGGAATTAACAAACTGTTTCAGATCACAGACTTTAGATGATAGAACATATATTACAAACATTTCAGGGGAAAAAAAAATAATTCTGAAGAAACACCTGTGTATGCATAATTCTACAGGTTATGCTAATACAGCTTAAAAACACACCTGGAGAGATTATTGTGAGAATTTAATTTGAACACTGAGTATGATTGAGCCTGATTTTGTCAAAAAGTTGTGTGAAAAGTTAAATGCATACAAATCTGACAAAAAGTAGGGGGAAAAAAAAGCAAAAAAGAAATAAAACTCACCGGTGGAAACACTTGGGTACAAGGCTGGACATGATTGCGGCACAAGCACAGACCAGTTCATCATTCACCAGGCAAATGTAAAGACATAAAGATGTTAGCCATAAACACCTAGATGAAATACACCTAATTGATGCTTTTTTCATTTTGGCCAGTGCTTTATTCTCACTACCATGGGTGCTAAAGAGAAACAATGACATCAATCAATGAAAGCAAATGTTTGAGAAACAGGGGTTTGAAAACTCAAAACATTTTTCATAAATTTGCATGAAATCAATCAAAACTTGTGCTATGTAGCTCATAATGTTTACGTAATAAATACAATTCTTGCACCACATACATGATCACTCATGGATTTCACTCTATCTTCTCTGGTGAAATATTCATTTCTATCAATTACAACATATGCCTATTGATCAGGTTTTGCACATATAAATGCAACTCCTACTTTTTCCATTTATTTCAAAGCACTTTCATCAGCATTTACAATTTGATTTTCCTCAGCTCTAAACGCTCATCAAATAGTAACACAAACTTATCATTATCAGCATTTAATTCTCTGAAAAAAAATATTTTTCAAAATGATTATTATGCCAAAATCTACCTTTCTGCACTGTCATTTTCTGGGCTATGTTTTATTTCTGTTGTGCCTGTTCTATTTTTATTCTTTGTCTATTCTATTTCAATTCCATTTTCTGTCTTTTGTTTTATTTCTGTTCCATACTGAACTTGTATCTTCCTTTTATAGTTACATTTCCAACAATGATATTTAGAGAAGAGCAACTACCAGCTCAGCTACTGCTTTGTGAAAAGGGTTGATAATTCTCACCTAGATTCAGCATTACCACTTCATAAATTTTTAATATCACCACTATTGCTGACATACATGTAACATTATAATTACAGTCCTTTAAATCATTTTTGCAATTACACAATTTATGTGTTTTTCCTTCTTCTTGACATGCAAGCCCACATTTCTTTCAACAAGCAATCAAAGATCATTGTTTCTGTTGCATGCTCTTGTCGTTGTCTATTTATTTTTTCTTTATAATGTCAATGTGTTATGTAGTACTTTTATTGTTGCCCAAGTTTTGTTTCCTGTGCACAATCAAGGTCGCTTCAGTGGATCTCTCCACCCTTTGCACACTTTGCTCATGGCACACTGTTTTCCTCACTTCAATCACTTCAGTATTCATTACAATTTAATATTATCATAAGGTTTCACTACTGTTGAACATTCTGTTCATTTCATTCATCATATTTCATCTATTCTCCATAACATCATAAAAATATGTATGATGAAAGATGAAAATATATTTCATTTGATTTCAGCATTGTGAAAAAAACCTTGAATAAACATCTAATGTTATTAGTAAAAACAAGTTCAGTGAAACAGTATTCAAATAGCTTCATGGTAACTGTAGTAAAGGCGAATAACTTCAATGGTGAGATCATTAATACCTATACTACATACATGACCGATAAATGTGCCACCTTCTGTTGTAGCATCAACTTCATGTTGTTGATATTCATAAGAACACATCAAATTATGCCAAGCAAATCACTTGAACCTTGTCTGAGAATTTCATTAAATTCACCAATAACTATGCTTTTTGTGCTTATTTGGTGCAATTCAACAACTAATTTCCATAATTTCTCACATTATTTTTGGGTCATATTTAGGAAGTCTATAATCACTGAATTGTCACTTTCTGTCTCATAATGTCGCTGTTTTCTGTAGTACTAGTAGTCATACTTTTGTTGAAGTCTTGTTTCATATTCACAAGCATAATCTTCCCAGTGGAACCCTCCATACTTCACATGTTTTACTCATTGCAATTTTTTTTTTTAACTTCAAACACCTCAGTATTGATCATAAGTATCACTTCTACTCATTTGTTTTTGAATTGCTGTATGCTCTGTCCTATTCACACTTTTTTATTTTCCTCATTCTGTATTACAAAAGGAAATATGATGACAAAAGAAAATAAATATCAATTGATTTGAATATATGTGCCACATTACTTTGCGTAAACTCAAGACATCACTCATCAGAACTGTATTCTGATAGCCTCATGGTAACTGTAGTAAAGTGGAATAACTTCAACATGAAGTGAGTCTATACCTGTGCTATATACATGATCAATCAATGTATTACCTTCTGTTGTAGCATCAAGTACATGTTGTTGATATCCGTAAGAATACATCAATTTATGCACACATGAATCACTTGAACCTTGTCTGAGATTTTCATTGAAGTCACCAATAACTATGCGTTTCGTACTTCTCTGCTGCAATTCTACGAGTAGTCTCTTCAGTTTCTCACAAAATTGTTTCTTATCATATCTGGGAGGTCTATATATCACAGAAATGAGACATGAAGGACAAGTTACTGCAAATGTAATATATTCTAGATTATTGACATGTAAATCCAGCCTACTAATAGATTTGATTTTACTGTACACTGCAACTCCACCATGTGCTTGATTTTTCAGTGCCGAAAATAAGGGACTTTCATCTGAATAAGATTTTGACCGAGGTTGATTGTACATTTTAAAATGATCTAAATTCACGTCAAAAATGTCATCATTAAGCCAAGTTTCAGTTAAACAAATAATATCAGAATTTCTACATAGGAGGTTTGATTGGATATCTTTGAAATGTGCTTTAAGACCTTGAATGTTATGTAGCATTATATTCAGAGTCGCAACAGAAACATCATTATCAAAGCTCTTTTCATCAACAAATGTTGGCATGTTTTCTAAACTTTCTTTAACAGTTGGATTGCAATATATGACTTTGGGATCAAAATCTTCAATAGTTAGTCCACGTATTGATGTGACACGGCTCAGAGCAACATATGCTTGTCCGGGCAAAAATATATTTTTCAGAGAAACAACAGCTTTTTCCATTGTCATGCCCTGTACTTTATGTATTGTGCATGCATATGCTAATTTCAAGGGAAATTGTTTCCTCGTATATTTTTTCCCAATTGATTCCTGTTGCATTTCTATTGACTGTGTTCCTACTTTTTCATTGTCAAATTTCACAAGCACACTTGAGGGTCTGGCATTTTCATTTACTCTTACTAAGTCAGTTACAGTGCCAATGCAGCCATTTGATAAACCTTTGGTCACATTCACATTTTTGATCAGCATCACTCTAGAATTTTCAGCAACCCAAAGATATGCTGGCAAAGAAGCTTTAGTACATCTCCGTGGCTTGTCACATGCTTTGTTTTTACCCTTATCGCCAAGTTCAAAATCTTCTGCATCAAGACAGATGATATTTGTGCATTTCTTGTGAAGCATTATTTTATTCCAGTCATTTACTTGTTTGTTTGAAGAATATATATGCAGTGCATCCTCACATTGCTCTCCAGTTTGGCATGATTGAAGAACTGCAAAATCATCACTTGATAATTCATCTTTCTTTTCTTTTACCCTTAATTTGTTCAAAAGAACAGCAAAGTCTGCATCATCCTTTTGTCTCATTATTTCATCCAAGTTAATCATAGAGAAGTTGTCTGTCCATAAAGAACTTTGCAATGTATCTTTATACAAAGGAGTACCTTTTACTGGGGGTAACTGATAAAAATCTCCAACTGCAATAACTGAAACCTTTCCAAATGGAGCATCATCACGCGTCTGCTTTATTTGCCTTAAACGTCCATGTACATACCACAGTAGCTTCTGATCAACCATGGATATTTCATCAATTATTAGTATCTGTAATTGGCCCAGCTGAGTACGTAAATGACTTATCTTTTCTTCTCCAAGGGGTTGATAAGGTAATGAAGCAGAAATGGGTATGGACAGTGCATTATGAATAGTACTACCATCAATATTGTAGGCTGCAATTCCAGTTGGAGCTACTTTCATAATTGAAAGATCATCTGGATTATGCATCATTTTACCTAGAATTCTTGTCCCTTCATTACATATGCATTTCACCAGATGACTTTTTCCTGTTCCAGCACCACCTGTCACAAATATCTGAAACGGTGTGGCTTCTTTTCCATTAACTCTGTCAAGACACCATTGTCGTATTTTGTAGAACACTTTTTGCTGCTTGCTGTTTAAAGTTCTTAATAAGACATTACTGTCTTCTCTCGAAATGCTACATGATCGAAATTCTATGCCATATGACTCTTTCTCCTGAGATTTAGATTCAAGATCTGGGATTCTAAACTCATTGTCAGCATCTTCAACTTCTACATGGATTTTAGCTGTTTCATGTCTTTCAACTTCTGTTTCTGGACAGAGTAATCCCCATGCATCTTCTTGTGCACCAAATTTCTCAAGATATTCTTGTGCCTGATCAATTGTATCAGCGTTTTTTTCATACTGCCTGAGATTTTCATTGGCAATACTTTTGACACTTTCCAAATTCTTATTAAACATTCGAACAGATCCATTTTGATAAAATTCCTCATATGTCAAAAATTGGTCAGGTTTTAACTGTTTATCAGTACGATATGGCAAAAATAGTTGCAATATACTCTGATAATATTTTTCTGGGGTTACAGTCGGTGAAAAACGAGGGTATCTCACTACAGCATCATTGGTTCTTGTTCTTTTTTGTATATAGCCCAGCTGATCTCTCAATTTAAACACACTCTGTTTCTGTTTCTTACCCTTTATATCAGATTCACTGAGTAGTCTATACTTTGAACAAAATGTGGCTAAACACATATTTTCAAATTCAAAACCATCAGGTCGGGCTTTATATTTATCAATTCTGCTTGGCATCCATGGGCTCCTATCATCATCGTCTCGTCTGCTTTGAATAACACTCAGTGGTAGACTCATTCTCACAGGGTTTGGTCCAACAGGTATAAACTCTACTTTTCTTGAGCACTCTTTCAATCTCAGGCCACAAACACGATACACACTTTCTTGTGCTGAAACTTCACGGTTTTGCATATACACATGTCCTATTTCTTTCATACTCTTTCGAGCATCTTCATTGCCCTCTCTCATTTCACTTTCAGCATTTTTCAAGAGCAAACTCATTTCTCTTTCTGCTTTTGACATGTATGACACAACATAAACAATGCAGGCATACTCATTTGTTATATACTGCAAATCCATATTGGCATTCCAAGCTCTGAGTAAGAATGAATTATATTGATTAACCCATATATCTTTTGGATCTCTTTTCATGACTACATCTTCTTTTGTAGCTACAGCATTATAGGCATCTTCAAATTCCTTTTGAGACATCCCAAGAGCTTCAAAGAGCTGCCTAGCATTATCATATTTGCCTTCCACACATGATGAATTCTTTACTGCAGACAGAACATCTTGAGCCTCATCTGTAACTTCTGGATTATCATCAGGCTTCACAACAAATGTTTTCTCAGAAGGTGGTCTTGGAAAATTAAATCTACAGGAGGTTCCCTTTTTCTTGCATGATTTTGAATGTTTCTTTGAGTGAAGCTGAACATTCTTCACTATTTCATACAGTTCTTCATCTTCATCCTCACATGGAATGTTGCATGAAATATACTTATCAATAAAATCTATGACAGTTTCATCTTTCTCGACACCCAAATTAGGTGCATTTTCAACCCAGAATAAACAGTGTGTATGTGGAGATCCTCTCTGTTGAAATTCAATCCTGTAAAAATAGTCAATTATCTTGCCAATAGGTTCTGCCTCAGAAAGAATCACTCTGTTCAAAAATGCATGAAAGCGTTTATCAAACATACGAGCTACTGTCACTGGATTTGATTTTAATAAATTACACTTATCTGTCCAATCCAGATCACTTGCTTTTCTCCCATCACCTTGTTGATTTAGCAATGTGTTAATAACTTCAGGCCATCTCATTTCAGCTGATGAAAATGATGCAAACCATGTAGGCTTTCCAAGTTGTCTAACCATTGCTAATACATCTTTCTGTGTAGATTGCCAGTATGGAGGTGTTCCTCGTATTTGTTTCAGAAATTTATATCCTTTATTCGAATCCAGTATCTCATGAAGTTTTCTTGCATCCTTTAGATCTGAACATCGCATCAATGTGGAATTATCTATTTTCTCTGAGCTTTTTCTGACAGCTATAGAAACACTAGAAAGTATTTGTTGCAGTTCATAAATACACTGAGCATAGAAAATATATTCTGTATTTTTTGCAAATCTGTTGTCTACATGCATCAAACGATTATGCAAATAACGACCAAGTGTTACTTTAATGTACCTGGTATCATGAAATGTTGGCTGGCCTGTTGGAAACAGAGCAGGAAAACATTTTGCCTCATTACTCTCATCCATCAATAGTGACACAGGACTATTCTTTTCACAAGGAGCACAGCATATAATATCATCAAAAAACTGATCAAGCACTTCTTGTCTCATATCGACCTTCTGCAAACATGTGCCCAACTGAATGCCTTGTAATCGTCCATCTTGATCATCCTCTATATCATCATCATCATCATTAGTTTCACTTAAATCAAATAGTTTACCACAAGCTGTTTTACTATTTTTGTCTGATAAATCAGAGTCCCATTCGCTATCAATAGCAATATCAGAATACCACTTATTATTCTTTTTCAAATATTCCAATGCAGCTAGGACATTGTTTTTCTTGACAAACTGATATTCATAATGTCCTTTATATGACAGTTTCCTCTTTAGCTTTACGCGAATTAATTGATCATCAGTCTCCGGTCGAGGTAATATCTTTACAGTTTCATTTGTGCGTGAAGGTACACAAACTGTTGGGCCATGCACTCCATATTGTCCTCCTTTAGGCAAATTCAAAACTTTCATAAATGGAATGTTTAGTGCAATCAAATGTGTTTCCAACTGATTCAGATTTCCAAGTTCCGCAGGAATAGCACGTAATTCTAAATTATTTCTGCTAGCTTCAGCAGGCATATTACCAGCTAATAATTTCCTGTGGCAAGTGTAACAAACCCATAAAAAATTTCTTGATGACTTTACTATTTGACAGTCAATATCACAGTCATCGCTGCATGTATGTAAATACTCCTCCTTTAAGCACCTCAAATCGTTATATTTTGCTTTTGTACACTTCAATACTTGATTCTTGAATAATAATTTCAAACATACGCAACATACATATTCAGGGCCGTGTGAAACAATTTCCCTAAATTTTTTCAAAACATGGTCACAATTTCTCATATTCATTTTTTCTTGTTTTTTTCGTTTCATGTTTCTCATTGCAACCTGCTGTCTGTACAAAAAATTTGTCTTGTACTTAATGTTTGAAACTTTCCTCATAATTTTCTTACGCCTCTCTCTGAATAAAGCATTGTTTTGATATCTAGCTTTCCTCATTTTCTTAAGCCTTTCTCTATGTAGAACATTGCACCCATAGTTTACTTTCCTCATTGTCTTCAGCCTTTTTCTGAATGAAGCACTGTTTTGATATTTGGCTTTCATCTTTGTTCTCATCCTTTTCTTAATTTTTTCTCGAAATGAAGCATCATTTTGGTATCTAGCTTTCATCTTTGTCCTCATCATTTTCTTGATTTTTTCTCTTAATAAAGCATTGCGTTGATATCTAGCTCTCATCTTTCTGCTCATTGCTCTCTTGACATTTTCTCTGTAAGTAGGATCGAACAAGTACCTGTTTCTTTGTCTCTCCTTAATTTCTCTTCTCTTTTCGAACCGGTAAGGTTCATCTGTTTGATATTTTACTTTCTTTGCAGCTGCATTTTTTAGTTTGCGGAATAGAAAAGGCTGAACATCTGATAAACATTCTATTTCTAACTGTCTTTGCTCATTTTTTTTCTTTTCTCTCTGTGCTCTCATTCGATCTCTATTTTTTCGTCTGGTAATATTTGCATTACTTTTTTTTCTTTGTTTTTTCCTTTTTGTAGTTTGCCTTGTAGTTTCAACTTCTTCAGATTCTTCAGTATCCCTACTCATTTTAACAGCACGTTCAATGTCATCCTCTAAAACTTCATTGTTCAATACATTTATTTGACAATCACCGACTTGTTTCGTAACTTTTCTCTCAGTTGTGAGTCTTCTCTTTCTTGTCACAGGCGTTTCCATAGCGGTAATGTTTTGTGGTCTTGACAAGTTTTGGCATGAACTTAATGTTTGGATCCTTGGACATACAGACTCTACAACATCGTAATGATTGCCATTTGTGTGTTGCAAGTAAACACCTCTTTGTGATGTAACAATTCCAAACTGAAGTTTGCTTGCACCAAATAATTTCCATTTTGAACAGTTTTCTTCATATGTATAAATATCAGTATCTAGTAGATTTGATAAGGCCATTATTTCCAATTCTGTAGCCCATGTGCCATTGTTGAATACTCTTTCCTTTGCAATGTATTTTACAACATCTGTGTATCCTGATTTTAAAAGGCTTACATAATCTTGCTTGTTTTGTAAAATATGCATAACTGTTGCTTTTCGAACATCACGGTGTGAATCTTCCTTGCCACATGTGACATATGACATAGCTCTGTAAAAGCAATTTCCATCACCACTAATTTTATAGATAGTTAATGGTTGTGACAGGACAGTAATATTACCATTTTCCACCATATCTTTTGGCACATCATTACTGCTACATTTGTCATTAACCTTTATGCCTAATTTGCAACAAAACTTCTCTCTGTCAAATTTATTCACAGGTGTGTACATGAGATTAATCTTTTTAATTTCTCCCACTTGCTTCACCTCGGATGCATCAACATCGACTACTGTCTGTTGACATGTGTTTTGTAATGGAATTTGTGTCTCTTGCAAGTTTGACACCATTATTTGTTTGGACATCATTTTCTTCACTCTAACACTGCCTTTCTTCAATGTCAAGTTTTCGGTAGCCTTAGATGATTCATGATGACTTTCTTTTTTACTTTCCACATTTGCATCTGAATTCACATGAAACACACTTAATTTTTCATCCAAAGTACTAGACTGAACAGCAGTTACACTTTCAACTACATCAAAATGATTGCTTCCAGTGAACACAATATATATGCCTCTTTCAGTTGTTACCTTGTTATAGTACCCCGGTTTCCTTGCAGACAAAATTTGCCAATTTTTTGTACGATCATCATACACATATATATCACAATCTAGCATATGTGCCATTGAACTAATATCAGTGTGACCAGCCCATGTTCCTAAATCCATCAATTTCTCTTGAAGTACAAAGTCCCTGACATTCTGATATTTCACTGTGTTAATTAAATTTTTAAATAAATCACCCGTTTCCAGTAAATGTGCCACATTGGATTTCCTGAGCATGAAATGGTTTCCTTCACTGCCAGTAACTACATGAGAAATACTTCTGTAAAAGCAGTTGCCATCACCCATAACTCTCTTGATATTTACAGGTTTCCTCATACACAAATTTTCATTTGTATCTTCCACTGGTTCACTGGCTGCGCCACAGTAATTGACATTTAATCTATTGCACAAACACTGCTTGTCTACATATGTAATTGGTGCAAATTTGAAGTTTCTATCTCTTCTTTGTGTTGTCTTTTCAAGTGAAACAAATTCAACTTCATTCTCACTTCCATAGTCATCACTGCTTACATTAACTCTGGTTTCCTTTATTGTTACATTTTGAGTCTCATCACTATAACTCAGATTTCTTTCAATATGATGACAATGTTGCGAATAGTCGCTGTTTTGATCATTTATATTCCCACACGCAGTATTTAGGGTCTTTGATCTCTTAGAGCCACTAGTTGTCAATACATTTTTCTTAGAATTGAATTCTACTGCCAGACCGGTTAATTCAAACTGAGTAGTACGTAAATCACATGCCATAGATTTTGCCAAATTCAAACAGTGTACCTGTATACCTTGCCATGATGAAATGCTAAGCAAGACACTGCATCCATCTTGTACCAAGTATCCATCATGACTTCTGGAATGAGAATCAAACACATAATAACCACTGTGATGCCTAATGATTGCAAATGTACTCTCAGCAAAATTCATAAGACATGCATCATATCGGCACAGTTCTTGTTCTAATGCTTGACTCAATGGCAAAGCACCAAAATTTGACAAATTGTTTTGATCTCCTTCCAACACTCCATATTTCGATTCACCATAGGTTATTTGAAATTTTTCATCCAGAATATGAAGTTCCTTCGGTAATTCATCTATCATTACAAGCTCTTCATTCAGTTGTGAATCCTTCTTTATGTAATAATACAACTCATTCCCAAGGGTCAGAATCTGATCAAGATCACGAGGTCTCATTTCGATTCCATTCTTTGTTTGAATGTAGAGAACTGCCACAATAGAATTACATGCACATTGTTTGCCAGCAGTATAACCAAATCGTTGATCACCTTGATTAAAATTTCCTTGTGCGATTGTTTTAGTCAGAGGATATGATTGCCTTCTATCATATTCTGAATCTGAAAGAGAAACAGGCTTACAGACACGTTCTTCAGTCTCTAAATCATTTGCAGCTGGTTCACCATCTAATATAAGTACAGACGATTCTTGAACATCATATGAATTATGGTGGTCAACACTATTTGCAGAACCAGCATTCATTACTATGCAATCAGATGGATTAATAGTTTTTTCACGTTCAGGCAGGAATATTGATTCATTACAAACTTGAACACACATGTTTTGCATACCTGAAACAGGTTTGTGACACGGAGAGTGAACATTTACATTTGTAGTAGAATTCACAGAGAACAATTCATTCACTGATATTTGACTGTCACCTTCAACATCTTTTGTTTCGCTGTAACATGGGTTTAGTTCATGCATATCGTGGATTCTGTCACACTTCACTTTGGACATATCATTCGAGCCTGTGTTGTCTCTATTTGTGGAATTACTGTCCTCACGGTCAGATATTTCATTCTTACACAACTTTTCATTCTTTGCTGCATGTTCTCCTTCAAAAATGTAATGTTTCACCTTTTCATTGTTACGCACCTGTGAGTCAGCATTTTTAACCACTGGCACACTTTGTTTGTTGCGGATCTTCGTGAAACGACCTTTCTTTCTTGGTTGCCGTGCATTTCCACCTCCATAGAGCCTGTTTACATTCCAAACTTCTTTTTCAATGTCTGTGGAAAGGACAGAGACACATGTAGCCTGATCACCACTCAGTACGAAACATCCATTAGTCATATTCGGAGTGCTTTTAGCCACATCAGCCCAACTTCTCTGTGTTTTTGCATAGATTTGCTCAGAGTATTTTGCCATAACATGAGGTGACTGAACACACTTTGAATATACATTCAATACAGATTCAGTATACACCTGCAGACTATCATTTCGTTCTGTGTCCAAGTTTCGATTCATATTTCGCTTCACGAGTTCACCATGTTCTTCTTGCCTTGTTTCTACTTTTGATTTTTTGCCTTTGCTGGTCTTGGCTCTTCTCTGTTTTTCAAGATAGTAGCCTTTCATTGCTTTGCCAATGTAGGTCACGCCAGGTTGGAGAATCACACCATTTACTGATCTCACTGTGCTCTTGTTATTGGTCTTGGTCTTAGGATTGTTAGTCATTGTTTGGGATGTTGTCAGTTTGGCCTTCTCAATCACTTTTGTCTTCCTTGATTTCACAGTTGTCCAACCATCATCAACTGCAGTTTCTAATGGTTCAAATTGCCTCCTAGTGAGATTTGAGATGAATGTCGGATCTGATTCATCTCTGTCACAATTTGCTCTTTCCTCCACACACACATTTGTCATTTCTAGAACACCACGTTTGTTCTTTCTTCTCACATACCTCTTTTTCAGTCTCATCTTCGTTGGTTTCTTTCTCTGGTTGCTCTTGCGTGATGTAAGTGAAACATCAACATGAAAATCTTCATCACCAAGGTCTTCGAGAAGTTCGTATCTATTGAAATGACAAGGAATGCCAATTTTGTCAAAGATGCGATGGGCAATATTATTGCTTCCACATGCTGAACATATCCAAATCAACCTTGCATCACACATTCTAGCCTCATGAGAAATAGTTCCTGTACACATCACATGAAACTGCTTGCCACAATCCTCACATGGTACTCTGCTTTCATTTTCATTGATCACACTGCAACATGCATCACATTCACTGACCTCTACATTTCTCATCAAGTCACAACTATGGAGGATATCTAGGATATCACCAATAACAATCTTGAATTCACTTGCTTCCATTGTCAAACTACAGGGCTTTCGAATCTTTGAAAGTATAATGGTACCTATTACTAAATAAATGTATATCAATCAACTGTCAATCAACACAGTTATATTCCTTGAATCACTATACTTTTATGAATCACACCTACTCCACTAGTACTGCGATTGGTAACAAAATTGTCGGATTGAATAGCTTTGAAAGTTGCACTAATACATGTGTACAGTACATGTACTATATTTCACTGCAATACAAATTCCAGCAGAAGGCTGCAACACCGATCCATATAATGTTTCTACCAACAGGTGGGGATATTTCTACAATGTTTGCTTGTTTCTAGCAACAGGTGGCACTCTTTGTCTGTTACGTGCTTCAATTCCTACTTTATAGAAAAGCTATGCCAATTTCCTTTTACGATATCTGCCAACAGAAATTTCAGCTTCAATTCTCTAACATTTGATTTGACTAAATTATGCCTTTATCTCGAGATTATGCTCTTTGTAAAGAAGGTTACAATTTTACCAATTATGCTTTTGCCTTAACTGCACAATAATCGGTCTCCCTTATATGTTTTTCTCTTAGGGTAGGGTCTTTCGCAACAAAAATTTCAATTTCACCAATTATTCTTTGTCTTCACTGACAATTAAAGAAACAGTAATGTTTCTGTTTTGAGATGACTCCTTTTGCAATAAAGGTATGTCTTTTACTAATTGTGCTTTTGTTTTCACAGCCCAATATTTATAAATAGCCCTTTAAGGTGCAATATTAACGTCTCTCCCTTCATTTACTATGACTAAAATGCTTTTATCTGAAGATGGCGCTCTTCAATTATTCTTTTATCCTATTAACAATTAACGAAAATTCAAGACTCAAGATACCAAAAAATATTTTTACATAAAATTTTTAGTATACTTCTCGCCTCACCTCATAAATTGTTTCTCACACTTTTAACAATTCCTTCAAAATTTCAACTCCTAGCTATTAGCTCTTGCCAACTGTAGTTGATTTATTTGCAGCAACTTTCAATGCAGAATATATCAAATATCAAATAATCCTTGAAGGTGCAAATTTTGTCTACCCCAATTAGTTTACAACACTATAATGCTTTCGTCTTATGACGGCACTCTTTAATAATCTTTCAGTGTAATCTGGACTCTTAAACACCTTTTCTCAAATTAACTGTTTCTATTTTCAAGTTTCCAGCAAACTTCTCGCCTTCTCTAGGACAATTCTCTTTCCAGTTTTTAACTATCCTTTTAAAGAATGCACTCTTTCATTCAAACACTCTTTAAAACTCTGTTATTCTGCTTAATTTTTACTCCTTTTTCGTCAACTCTCACTCTTCCTCTCTTTGATTTCACTCTTTTTCTCTTTGACTCTAACCCTTTCTGCCTCTGATTCTGAAACTTTCTCTCCTTCTGATACTGTCTTATTCTCATGCACTCAGAAGTTCTCTGTTCTCAGCTTTCTTCAAGTTCAAGTTAAGGTATTTCAGGTAAAGTTCAAGTTAAGGTATTTCAGGTAAAGTTCAGGTATTTCAGGTATATTTCAGATATTTCAGGGATGAGTTCGTGAATTCCAGGATGAATTTCCAGATGTAATCTCAGTGAATATTCACTGAATATTCAAGGATGAAGGTGAAATGGTATGAGATGAAATGTAGGATGAAGATGATTCAACAAATAACAAACACAAACACAAACGTACTTTCAACAAAGACCAACATAAATCTCCTTCCAAAGCAACCAGTACCTGCAGAAAGAAAAGAAAGGAAAAATACAAACGTTACAACAATACCTGTATAGGCTATACAGTGAACTCTCTACAATTATCACTGATACGACGAAGTTCACTATAACAAGGTAATTTTTTTGTGGTCCTAGATTGTAATTTCAATTTGTATTGTATTATTTTTGTAACCCTGATATAACAAGGTTTCATTATAACAAGCACATTTTTCTGGTCCTGAGGACCTTGTGTTAAGGACAGACCACTAATAATGTGAGGTACACACATTCTGAAAATACATACCGGTACTTGAGAGGAATATGAGGCACAACACCCAAATTTTTTATACAAATCTTTGTAAAATTATTTTACTGTTCCTGCAATCTAAACAATTCTTATAACAAAGGAAAACCATCTTTTAAACTTATAATCTTGCTTAAAAACACATTTTTCACTGTGCACACATCTGCACAGGGAAACCCTATTGTTATAACACGGTCAGCATAACTCAGTGAAATTAGGTCAAAGTCAAGCTTGTGATGTGTAATTGTGGGACTACATATTGGAAAATAAATGACTTCTCTTCAGTTACATTTCATGATTAAACAGGAATGATACTTCTGTATGACAAAACAAGGTCCAGGCTAAGTAACGTTATATTTCTTCCCCTGCATGCCCCCTATAAAAAAAGGTGAAATGAAAGGGTTGTTGTTGTTGGTGGTGCTTAAAGGCGCATCATTCAATATTGAATATTTACGGGACAGGAAAGGGGGACAGGGAATATTTACGGGACAGGAAAGGGGGACAGGAATCACCGCTATATAGCACTGTAAAATACGCCCTCTACTGGTCGTGGTGTTAGCTACGCATTAAAGTATGGCGCCCGCATCTCGCCCAGATTTGGCAGAAGCAAATCACCAGAGTAACGCTAAGCCCTCTTAGTCAACGTCAACTCTTAAAGTAGGTTCTTTGGAACTTAGCCTTCCTAGTAATTACATAGCAAATCATGATATGGCTCACACCTTGTCCATTCAGGAAACGCGGTCTAACGTTAAAAACTTCGCAACTTCCTTCCTGATACTCCTGACATTTAAACGTACGGTCTACGCACTACAACAGCTTCGTACACGTATAGGGCCTGAGCTGTGGTGATACGATGGGCATGTCCCCAGACACTACTGAACACATAAGAGTGATACTACTGATAGACCCTAACGTTTATTATAGTCACTAACACTAACAGCACCACGACTACACACATGAAATTTTGTTCTAAAAACCCAAACATCTGTGTTTAGGCATGCCTGCGTTTACAGACTAATACCCACCTGGTACTCGAACTCCAAACTAATCAAACCGTCAGTCTCACGCAAAGGTCTTCAGAAGTCGTATTTGTGAGCCTGTCGCTGCGCTGCCACGCCAATGCAGTAGGTTACGAATTGACAAACACGTACACCACCTCCGTATTGTATATGTGGGTAAGGTACTACGCATAAAGCATGGAGCTACTAACAGAGTAGAGCCATGGTATAAGCGTACGAGCACGCGTGCGCTTCTATACTCTTTGGTACGTACGTACACTCCACGCAGGCATGCACTGTGTGGATCACGGAGGGAGCACTGCGAGAGACGCGATACTACCATGGAAAGCCCGTCGCACACGCCCGAGAATTCGTGGGTGTTTCATAAAGCTGTTCGTAAAGTCACCAACAACTTTCGACCGACTGGTGATCAGTTCTTGTGCTGAATTATTGAAATTCTAATAACTATAGCAATCGAAAAGTGA
This sequence comes from Diadema antillarum, assembly GCF_040938485.1. NCBI lineage: Eukaryota > Metazoa > Echinodermata > Echinoidea > Diadematoida > Diadematidae > Diadema > Diadema antillarum. The sequence continues at coordinate 689,801 of NW_027270925.1, read as the reverse complement.
TTACCAGTCGCTCGTAAGTTGTTCGTAACTTGATATACGAACAGCTTTATGAAACAATTTACGCACAACTTTGTCTTCACATACTAGCAGGGGCGTCACCAGCTTTTTTTCAAGGGGGGTGCGTTTTGACACTAAATGTTTACGAGATTTTTTGGACAGACATTTGGAATATAGGAAGCTCTCAATCCCTAGACTTTTACTGTTTTTTGAGGGAAACCAAGCGGGGAAAGGGTTAGGGTATACCCCCTATAAATGGATTATGGAATGACGGTGTGAAACGACAAATTACTGGCAGCGATATCAGGAGAATGGCATGACGACTACATGCGAGCGAGGGGAGCGAGCGAGCTTGAAAATTTTGACATTTTACAGTCCAAAAACTGCCGTTTGTAGCCATATTTTTTTGCTTTGTAAATTAAGGGGGGCGCACCGGGCGCAACTGCTGGCAATTACTGGCAGCAACATCAGGTAAACTGCATAGTAATTAAATGCGAGCGAGCAAAGAGAGCGAGTTTGGAAATTTTGACATTTTACAGTCCCAAAACTGCCATTTGGAGCCATATTTTTTCGCTTTGGAAGTAAAGGAGGCGTGGGGGGGGGGGGGGGGGCGCAACGGGTGCAACTGCCGGTAATTACTGGTAGCAACATCAGGAGAATTGCATAACAATTAAATGCGACCGAGGGGAGCGAGCGAGCTTGAAAATTTTGACATTACAGTCCAAAAACTGCCGTTTGTAGCCATATCTATTTGCTTTGGAAATTAAGGGGGGCGCACCGGGCGCAACTGCTGGCAATTACTGGCAGCAACATCAGGTGAATGGCATAGCAATTAAATGCGAGCGAGCGAAGAGAGCGAGCTTGAAAATTTTTGACATTTTACAGTCCAAAAACTGCCGTTTGGAGCCATATTTCTTCGCTTTGGAAATAAAGGAGGGGTGGGGGCGCAACGGGGCGCAACTGTCGGTAATTACTGGCAGCAACATCAGGAGAATTGCATAACAATTAAATGCGAGCGAGCGAGCGAGCGAGCTTGAAAATTTTGACATTTTACAGTCCAAAAACTGCCATTTGTAGCCATATTTTTTTTTTGCTTTGGAAATTAAGGGGGGGGGGGCGCACCGGGCGCAACTGCTGGCAATTTTACTGGCAGCAACATCAGGTGAATGGCATAACAATTAAATGCGAGCGAGCGAAGAGAGCGAGCTTGAAAATTTTGACATTTTACAATCTAAAAACTGCCTTTTGGAGCCATATTTTTTCGCTTTGGAAATAAAGGAGGGGGGGGGGGCGCACCGGGCGCAACTGCCGGCAATTGCTGGCAGCAACATCAGGAGAATTGCGTAACAATTAAATGCGAGCGAGCGAGCGAGCGAGCTTGAAATTGTTGACATTTTACAGTAAAAAACAAACAAACTGCCGTTTGTAGCTATATTTCTTCGCTTTAGAATTTAAGGGGGCGCATCGGGCGCAATTGCTGGCAAATACTGGCAGCAATATCAAGAGAGCATAATGATTACATTCGAGCGAGCGGAATGAGCGAGCTTGAAAATTTTGCATTTTACAGTCCAAAAACTGCCGTTCTTAGCCATATTTTTCGCTTTGGAAATTAAGGGGGGAGGCGCAACGGGCGCAACTGCAGGCAAGTACTGGCAGCAACATCAGAAGAATGGCATAAAGATTAAATGCGAGCGAGCGAAGAGAGCGAGCTTGAAAATTTTACATTTTACAGTCTAAAAACTGCCGTTCTTAGCCATATTTTTTCGCTTTGGAAATTAAGGGGGGGGGGCGCACCGGGCGCAACTGCAGGCAATTACTGGCAGCAACATCAGAAGAATGGCATAAAGATTAAATGCGAGCGAACGGAGCGAGCGAGCTTGAAAATTTTGACATTTTACATTCCCCAAACTGCCGTTTGTAGCTATATTTTTTCGCTTTGGAAATTAAGGGGGGGCGCACCAGGCGCAACTGCCGGCAATTACTGGCAGCAACATCAGAAGAATGGCATAAAGATTGAATGCGAGTGAGTGAAGAGAGCGAGCTTGAAAATTTTACATTTTACAGTCTAAAAACTGCCGTTCTTAGCCATATTTTTTCGCTTTGGAAATTAAGGGGGGGGGGGGGGCGCACCGGGCGCAACTGCAGGCAATTACTGGCAGCAACATCAGAAGAATGGCATACAGATTAAATGCGAGCGAACGGAGCGAGCGAGCTTGAAAATTTTGACATTTTACAGTCCCCAAACTGCCGTTTGTAGCTTCAAGTATATTTTTTCGCTTTGGAAATTAAGGGGGGCGCACCAGGCGCAACTGCCGGCAATTACTGGCAGCAACTCCAGGAGAATGGCATTACGACTAAATGCAAGCGAGAGGAGCGAGCAAGCTTGAAAATTTGACATTATTTACTGTCCACAAACTGCCGTTTGCAGCTATTTTTTTTTCGCTTTGAAAATTAAAGGGGGGGGGGGGGACGCCCGGTGCGCCCCACCCCCTGGATCCGCCACTGGTAGTCAAGGGTGTGGGTTTATGTTCATGACTGGGGGAGGTATGACCAGCGAGGTGGCGTCGAAGTGACCAAGCGTTGAAAGGACGTCCAAAATCTGCACTTTAGAGCATCCCCTAAACTAATTGTGCGTGTTTGTTTGTGTGTGTGTATATTATATACATGGAAAAGTTAGGAATTAACCCAGGTCAAGTCTTTTTATTGGCAATGCAAGACATTTATATATATATATATATATATATATATATATATATATATATATATATAGACTAGTATGTAAAGCAACACTGCAAAATCAATGATCTAGCTTTGATATAACGAAGCGTAACGTACAAAGGTGTACATTCTACATCACATTGCGCAACATTGTAGCAGGGAGGTGGAAGCCCCTGATTGTAGCGACTCTTCGTTCGGATGTACTGAGTACACTGCGCACATCCTGCTTATATGCAGAATGCCAACCAGGAATCACAATCTTTTGTCGGGTCCGGGCTTTTTGAACAATGTTTCACACTATATACCTATTTAATTATGGTTAAAAGAAATCATAGAAAGATATCTTATTTCTGGATCACCCTTTCATTCAAAAGCAGTTTACTAACACTTGAACTACTATTTCGGGAAATCCTTTTTTTTTTAACCAGCGCATTGGGAGGGGCCGCACCCCCCCCCCCCCCTCTCCGTAGTTACGCCATTGCTTTTGGGTGAAATAATTGGACAGATTTCTTGAATTCTAACAAAAAAGCAAGAAAATCTTTTCATCGCGGGAATTATGATTATGTGGGGTGGGGCAAATGGTGCGCTTGCCTTCCAATATTTTCATGGGGGCAACATTTTTGTTTTCTTTCAAAAGCAAGAAAATCTTCTCATTTCGGGAATTATTGATTACGGGGGGGGGGCAATTAATATGCTTGCCCCTCCATTTCTTTTTATTTTTTTTTATGAGGCTAAGGCTCGCTCTTGGGCTGGCAATATGGATTGGTCAGAAATAACGTACATAGACCCTACATACTTGTAAGTAGCACACGTACATGCAAACGTGTATAAGTGCTCCGTATCGTACGGATGTACAGTATGGTCGATAAATAGTAAATACTGTAGAATACTAATAGATAAGTATAAAATCAGTGCTGCCAGAACCAGGGGTGCGAATTGTTTTGTGTGTGTGTGTGTGTGTGTGTGTGTGTGTGTGTGTCCCTGGTGCAAAATATAAAAAAAAGTAGAAAAGAATAATTATTTAGCGTCCGGCGTTGAGGTCGCTCGCAGACTAATTTTTTTTTTATTTTTTTTTTTTAAAGGATCTGAAGGGGGGTGCGTTCGCACCCAACGCACCCCCCCTGGTGACGCCCATGTACTAGTAATATTCTCAAAGCTGCGGCGATGAATGGTACATTTCCCCCTTTCATGGGTAGCCGTTGGCCGAAAAATCGGTCTGCATAATTATTTCTTTCTGCAAATTTCTTTGCAGAAACGCATGAAAAACAGCCCCATCACCCCAATATTTTGCATATGTTTAGTTCATGTCACGCACATTATTTCACAAAATAACTACAACTACTTGATCGGACACCATCTTGGGTATGTAAATTAGGGACAAAGGTCACAATTTTCTCATCCTGTATCTTGGTGAATACATGTCCTATCTCTCCCATATTTCGCACACGCAAAAACCATTTCACAAGAATCATCTCACAAAATAACTGCTTTTTGCACAGATGCCATCTAGCCTGTGCAAAGTGGAGTCAAAGTTCGACATACGTACTACACCAGGTACTTCTTTCTGTATCTTCATGATCGTACGTGTTATCTCTATGGGAAGGAATTTTTCCAGATATGAAAACTGACATGATTGTCTTTATCGAGTACTAGCTCACTTACCCTTAACTGAATTTCTCCCACATTTTAATATGTTGTAGCTGACACTTTGAGATGTAGTGTGAGCGTCCTCCGTGTTTTCACCCGATGTCGGGATTAGAAGTGAAAATTGACATGATCCCCTTTATCAAGCACTTGCTCATTCACCCTTCAGTGAATTTCTCCCAGATTTTAATATGTTGTAGCTGACACTTTGCGCTATCGCATGTGTGCCCTTCGTTTTTTCAAGCAATGTTGTGATCACGTTAGAAAACCTGGTTGAAATTAAAGCCTATCTTCGATGTACTGAGATATTTCTTTCTTTCTGCAACTTTCTTTGCAATAACTATTAAAAAACGGCCCCTACCACAACCATATTTTGAACATGTTTACTTCATATCATATACATTATTTTATAACGTAACAACTTCTTGATCGGACACATCTTGGGTATGTAAAGTATAGACACAAAGGTCATAAATGTTTCACCCTGCATCTTGGTGAACACCTGTCCTATCTTTCACATATTTTGCACACGTATAGACAATGCCCAAGAATCGTTTCACAAAACCATAGAGATTGTAATTTGTCATGACTGACAAATTAAGGTGTTCCGATTTTTTTTTTTATCAATGATTCGTTTCCTGATCGCAAAAGGATGACCATACAGGTTTCAAATGTGTCTAGAGACATTGGCCGTGTGATGTTTGCATTCTCATGTAGAAAAAGGAGTCATATCTGCCATTTTTCGGTATGTATAAATTAGGGTCAAAGGTGATAGATGTTTCATCCTCTATTTTGGTGAATACATGACCTACCTTTCTCATATTTTACACACGCAAAGACCATGTTACAAGAATCATTTCATAAAACAACCACTTTTTGCTTAGATGGCATCTTGTCTGTGCAAAGTGCGTTCAAAGGTGGTGTACTTCTTTCTACAGGTATCTTCGTTATGACGTACATACGGGAGGGAATTTTTCTGGATGTGAAAATTGACATGATTGTCTTTATCGAGCACTGCCTAACTTCAACACCCTCGGTGAATTTCTCTCAGATATTGATATGTTGTAGCTGAGGCTTTGCGCTATCGTATGAGTCTCCTTCGTTTTTTCACACGATGTCGGAATCGCGTTAAAAACTTGCTTAAACTGAAGGTTAACTTCGATGTATTGAGATACTCTTTCTGCAACTTTCTTTGCAGTAACTCAAGAAAAACAGCCCTTAACATCCCCATATTTTGCACATGTTTAGTTCATGTCACGTACTTTATTTTATAAAACACCACTACTTGATCGGACACCATCTTGGGTATGTAAATTAGGGTCAAAAGTCATAAATGTTTCATCTTGTATCTTGGTGAACACCTGTCCTATTTTCCCCATATTTTGCACACGTATAGACGATGTAGGAAGAATCATTTCACAAAATAACGACTTCTTCCTCAGATGCCAACTTAGGAGTGTAAAGTCGAGTCAAAGGTCATATGTATTTGTTGTTGTATCTTCGTTATTTAGTGTATACAGAATTTGGCACCAAAGATGGCAGATGTGACTCCCTTTTCTAAATGAGAATCCAAACATCACACGGCCAATGTCTCTAAACACATATGAAACCTGTATGGTCATGCGTATTGCGACCAGGACTCGAATCATTGATAAAAAAAAATCGGATCACCTTAATTTGTCAGTGATGACAAATTACAATCTCTAGTTAGGTGATCCGAGTATCCTTCGGATCACCTTCTGTATCTGTACGGATTCTTTCTTCTTCTTTCTTTCTTTATTTCTCCGCAAAAGTTGTGCAGAGGTTAGCTCAGAAAGTCCGCTGCCTATCAATTTCAAAATTATACCATGTATGCATCATGTCCCAAAGACGACAAATCTAATGTATCATTGTGATCAGTGGACCGTGACGTCACTATGACGTCATTATATGAAAACACATTCTCAATCATATCTCATTAATGGAATGAAATTTTTCAATGAAATTTACGTCACATATATTTCAAATTATGCGCATTCTACTCATGTTCTCAAAATTCATATATTCTCTTAAAACGTGCGCGTACGCGCGCGTTGAAATATTTGTATGCTCCAATCGAGCTCAAAATTTTTTTGCACACGTTTCAGACCATTTGGAGCATTTTTTGAAAAATTGAAAAAATCGGGCGGACGCGTACGCGCGCGCGCATATACGCACGCACAGCTCATGTGCAATTGAAATTTCCAGTTTTTTCACTTTGATCGGATGTCTGAAATGTTAAGGAATATTTATACCAAGTTTCAAATCAATCCGACTCAATATGACGTCATACGGGCCCGTCAAAGTTGAAATTCCGCGCGCGCGTCAATGGCGATATACAGTGCAACTATGCCAAAAAACTGCCAATTTTAAATCCGATTTTACTCGTCAGGATGGACGGTGACCCCCCATTTTCTGTACATATTTTGAAAGCTGATGAGTTGTACATGTCATTTCATGGGGTGGCAATGCTGACAAAATGATTAAAAATTATCAAATTTCTTAATAAAGTAAAAAAAGTAAATTTTCAAAATGACGTCATCAAATTTCAAGTTCATTCGAGCATATCTCACTAGTCCTTTGTCAATTTTCACCCAGATTTCAGTATGATGTAGCTTATTTAATGTTCTTTCAAACATAAAATTACAATATTTTGATTGGATAACGGTATCACCTCGTAAAAATGGATTAAAAGTAATCTTGTCAAATTTGACCAGTTTACGTGTTATCTCTATGGGAGTGCAGTTTTTCTGGAAATGAAAATTGACATGACTATCTTTATCGAGCACTAGCTCACTTAAGCTTCGGTAAATTTCTCCCAGATTTTAATATGTTGTAGCTGAGACTTTACGCTACCGTAAGTGTGCCCTTTGTTTTTTCATACGATGTCAGAATCACGTCAAAAAATTGGGTTGAAATTCAGGCTTATCTTCGATGTATTGAGATATTTCTTTCTTTCTGCAACTTTCTTTGCAATAACTCAAGAAAAACGGCCTCTATCACTTCTATATTTTGCACATGTTTAGTTCATGTCACGTGAATTATTTCATAAAATAACAACTACTTGATCGGACACCATCTTGGGTATGTAAATTAGGGTCAAAGGTCATAAGTGTTTCACCCTGTATCTTAGTAAATACATGTCCTATCTTTCCCATATTTTGCATACGCAAAGACCATGTTACAAGGATCATTTCACAAAATAACCACTTTTTACTCAGATGCCATCTTGTCTGTACAATTTGAGGTCAAAGGTCATATGTACTTCTTTTTGTATCTTCGTTATGACGTGTTATCTCTATGGGAGGGAATTTTCTTTAATGTGAAAATTGACATGATTGTCTTTATCGAGCACTAGCTCACTTACCCTTCGGTGAATTTCTCCCAGATTTTAATATGTTGTAGCTGAGACTTTGCGCTATCGTTTTATTTCCTTTGTTTTTTCATACGATGTCGGGATGATGATAAAAAATTGGTTGAAATTAAAGCTTATCTTCTATGTATTGAGATATTTCTTTCTTTCTGCAACTTTCTTTGCAATAACTCAAGAAAAACACGCCCTATCACCCCCATATTTTGCACATGTTTAGTTCATGTCTCGTACATTATTTCATAAAATAACAACTACTAGATCGGACAACATCTTGGGTATGTAAATTAGGGTCAAAGGTCATAAATGTTTCATCTTGTATCTTAGTGAATACCTGTCCTATCTTTCCCATATTTTTCACACGTATCGACGATGTCGCGAGAATCATTTCACAAAATAACCACTATTTCATCAGATGCAATCTTGGGAGTGCAAAGGTGGGTCAAAGGTCATATGTATTCATTGCTGTATCTTCGTTATTCAGTGTATACAGAATTTGGTACCAAAGATGGCAGATATGACTCCCTTTTCTAAATGAGAATGCAAACATCACACGGACAATGTCTCTAAACAGAGATGAAACTTGTATGGTCATGCCTATTGCGATCAGGACTCGAATCATTGATAAAAAAAATCGGATCACCTTAATTTGTCAGTGATGACAAATTACAATCTCTAGTTTTCTTTATTTCTCCCCAAAAGTTGTGCAGAGGTTAGCTCAGAAAGTGCATTGCCTATCAATGTCAAACTTATACCATATATATATGGTGACCCAAAGACGACAAATCTTGTAAAATCATTGTGATCAGTCGACCGTGACGTCACTATGACGTCATTATATGAAAACACATTTTCATTCATATCTCATTAATGGAATGGAATTTTTCAATCAAATTTACGTCACATATAGTTCAAGTCAAGCGCATTCTACTCACATTCTCAAAATTCTTCTATATCTTAAAACGTGCGCGTACGCGCGCGTTGAAATATTTGTATGCTCAAATCGAGCTCAAATTTTTTTTGCACACGTTTCAGACCATTTGGAGCATTTTTTGAAAAATTGAAAAAATTGGACGGACGCGTACGCGCGCGCTCATATACGCACGCACAGCTCATATGCAATAGAAATTTCCCGTTTTTTCACACTTATCGGCTGCCTGAAATGTCAAGGAATATTTCTACCAAGTTTCAAGTCAATCCGACTCAATATGAGGTCATACGGGCCCGTCAAAGTTGAAATTCCGCGCGCGCGTCAATGGCGATATACAGTACAACTATGCCAAAAAACTGTCAATTTTAAATCCGATTTTACTCGTCAGGATGGACGGTGACCCTCCATTTTCTGTACATATTTTGAAAGCTGATGAGTTGTACATGTCATTTCATGGGGTGGCAATGCTGACAAAATGATTAAAAGATATCAAATTTCTTAATAAAGTAAAAAAAGTAAATTTTCAAAATGACGCCATCAAATTTCAAGTTCATTCGAGCGTATCTCACTAGTCCTTTGTCAATTTTCACCCAGATTTCAGTATGATGTAGTTTATTTAATGTTCTTTCAAACATAAAATTACAATATTTTGATTGGATAACGGTATCACCTCGTAAAAATGGATTAAAAGTAATCTTGTCAAATTTGACCAGTTTACGTGTTATCTCTATGGGAGTGCAGTTTTTCTGGAAATGAAAATTGACATGACTATCTTTATCGAGCACTAGCTCACTTACCCTTCGGTAAATTTCTCCCAGATTTTAATATGTTGTAGCTGAGACTTTACCCTACCGTAAGTGTGCCCTTTGTTTTTTCATACGATGTCGGGATCACGTCAAAAAATTGGGTTGAAATTCAGGCTTATCTTCGATGTATTGAGATATTTCTTTCTTTCTGCAACTTTCTTTGCAATAACTCAAGAAAAACGGCCTCTATCACTTCCATATTTTGCACATGTTTAGTTCATGTCACGTACATTATTTCATAAAATAACAACTACTTGATCGGACACCATCTTGGGTATGTAAAGTAGGGTCAAAGGTCATAAGTGTTTCACCCTGTATCTTAGTGAATACATGTTCTATCTTTCCCATATTTTGCACACGCAAAGACCATGTTACAAGGATCATTTCACAAAATAACCACTTTTTACTCAGATGCCATCTTGTCGTTGCAAATTGAGGTCAAAGGTCATATGTACTTCTTTTTGTATCTTCGTTATGACGTGTTATCTCTATGGGAGGGAATTTTCTTTAATGTGAAAATTGACATGATTGTCTTTATCGAGCACTAGCTCACTTACCCTTCGGTGAATTTCTCCCAGATTTTAATATGTTGTAGCTGAGACTTTGCGCTATCGTTTTATTTCCTTGTTTTTTCATACGATGTCGGGATTACGATAAAAAATTGGTTGAAATTAAAGCTTATCTTCTATGTATTGAGATATTTCTTTCTTTCTGCAACTCTCTTTGCAATAACTCAAGAAAAACACGCCCTATCACCCCCATATTTTGCACATGTTTAGTTCATGTCTCGTACATTATTTCATAAAATAACAACTATTAGATCAGACAACATCTTGGGTATGTAAATTAGGGTCAAAGGTCATAAATGTTTCATCTTGTATCTTAGTGAATACCTGTCCTATCTTTCCCATATTTTCCACACGTATAGACGATGTCGCGAGAATCATTTCACAAAATAACCACTATTTCATCAGATGCAATCTTGGGAGTGCAAAGGTGGGTCAAAGGTCATATGTATTCATTGCTGTATCTTCGTTATTCAGTGTATACAGAATTTGGTACCAAAGATGGCAGATATGACTCTCTTTTCTAAATGAGAATGCAAACATCACACGGCCAATGTCTCTAAACACAGATGAAACTTGTATGGTCATGCCTATTGCGATCAGGACTCGAATCATTGATAAAAAAAAAATCGGATCACCTTAATTTGTCAGTGATGACAAATTACAATCTCTAGTTGATCTTTGGAATTGAAGAAGAAGAAGAAGAAGAAGAAGAAGAAGACTTTTGACTTTTCAAAATGGTACTTATTTACATCACTCTTGCACACTATTCACACAGTGAATATAGTGTTTACATACAAAATATTTTAAAAGAGGGGGTACATATTCGCCCTCGAACTTTTCTTTTTTTTTTTTTTTTTTACATTTTAGTACACCACGGGTGGTTCACAATTTCCATAGGGTAAAGTCGAAGAAGAAGAAGAAGAAGAAGAAGAAGAAGAAGAAGAAAAAGAAGAAGAAGAAGAAGAAGAAGAAAAAGAAGAACAAGAACAAGAACAAGAAGAAGAACAAGAAGAAGAAGAAGAAAAAGAAGAAGTTGTTTAATGCTTTATGAAGTGTTTCTGTTCCTATCGATTTATCTGTATTTGATTGTTTACTCCTTTGTTTTCGTGTTTCGTAAATCAGTTGAATCAATTATATTTTGTTTATTCATTCATTCACTAATTTTCGTTGGTTTATACATGTCCGTTTACCAACCTTACAGCAATCACTCATTTATTTCATTTTTCGGGTAGTCAAATTGACCTTTTTTTATGAGAGTATCGTGACTAAAAAACTTATGTCCCTATAATGTAAAAAGTCACGTATCCTAATAAGCAGGAATATTCGTCTATAAAAGATGTACAATGTAAGCCTATGAATGTAAAGAGTGTTTCGTTGTTGTTGTTGTTTTTCCTTAATCTGAAAATGAAATAGGGGTCGTTATTCTGTCAAATGGTCCTTACTCCGAAGGCAGAAATCCGAAAAGAAAAAAGGCTTGTTAATAATGTTCTGAAAACCGAAGGTTCGATTAGTTCTGAAAACGAAATTAAATTCCCCCAAATTCCGAAGGTTCATTAGTATTATACGCACCCGTTTTCTTTCTGTTTTGTTTTGTTTTGCTTTTCCATTTAGGATTAACGCACCTTAATTCATTTTCGGTCTGTCGAACCTTTGGAATAACGCATCTTATTTCAATTTCTGTTAAATCAACCATGACTTAAATCAAGGAATAACCAACCTTATATTTCATTTTTGGACTAACGAACATTTTGGCATTACGAACATAACACCAATTTAATAGCACCACCCATAATGTAGGAACACCTAATTTTAAACAGTTGCTTGGATATCATCATCATATAAACAGCACCTCATGCTCTTCTTTTTCAGTGGTAATATTATATACTTCAGTATATATAGCCTAAATAAACATGGGGTAAAATCCCATTTGCATGTATTTAAACCGCGGGCTTCAAATCATTAAACCAAAAGTCAGTTTGGCGTCGAAGTTGCAGTAATTCCAAATATTATGAGAGAGAGAGAGAGAGAGAGAGAGAGAGGGGGGGGGGGAGGGAATGAAATCATACAACATCTTCCGCACCTGTACTGTATTCTTTCGTTATAGAACATAACTGAGTAGGCCTACACAATAATTTCGCGTTAAGATTTGAAAAAGGAGGAACGAAATGTTTTCATGATGATTAACCCAATAGAGAACAATCGATTGTTTTCCTCAGCAACCAGAAAGCTTATGCTAATGGCTGATGAATGCAATTATCGGGCTAACGTTTTCATTAAAGAGTAATAAAACTTGTAAAAAAAGAGAAAGATAGCACTATAGCATGTTACCTCCTCTAGTGAAGTTTAACCTTTTATCACAATGAATCTTCAATAAGTGGGGGCGCTGTGGCCCATACTGGATAAGACTCTCGACTCCCAATTATTGGAGGACCCGAGTTCGATTCCCGCCCAGTGCTATACGTCCTTGAACATGACTGTTTACCCACCTTATGTCCATCTCGATCCAGGTGTATAAATGGGTACCACGGCAATGCTAGGGTAATGATAATGGCAGGGCCCTCTGGTAGAGCAGTGGAAACACTGAAGAGGCTACCCTGGATGTTATAAGGAGGTTTGTAGGCCCCTTGTTATAGTTACTTTCGGATATGGAAATATTATTTATATCAGATCACAGCTGCAGCTTAATTGCAGAAGCATCCGAAAATAATAAAGGGGCCTTCAAAGCTCCTTATTGAAGATTCAATTTGTGATAAAAGGTTAAACTTCTCTATAGAGAAGCGGTAACATGCTATATTTGTTATCCTTCGGGATAATTAATCGTACACGGATCAAAGTTGAAACAGTTTTACGTCAATCTTCTTTTCTCGCCCTTGCCGCCGGGCCTTAGTGCCAGATAGTGCAATCTCTTCAATGCAACTTTTGAGTTTCCACTACTTAAAAGGCATCTGTGCATAACATTTGGAACACTAAGGCTTCGCTCCTCACTTCATGATTCAACATAAGACGTTGAATTAACATTTTAGAAATGCGATGCCATTTGATTCACCTTCAATTATTTCAAATAAGAATGACAAGCTGAATCAAATAGGTTTACCTTCATTTATTTTTTGTTTAATCAATTTCAGAAACACTTCGCATATATTTATTTTCTCAGTTTGTAGACCGCTCTACGTTTAACAACATTCAGGTGTTCCGCCAAGCGAAAATACCCTTATGTGCTCTCTTATAAAATTTTGCACGCGATAAGGATTATCTCCATGGTCTACACAATCATTCGACTCAACCAGTAAACAGGACGCACAGGTCGCACAGGTCGCACAACATCGCTCCACATGAAGAGTTGAATCTTTAATCAAAAGTCTTTTGCTGCAGACGATTTTGTTCTATTTGTGACCATTACCGTGAATTTTTGCTATCTCAATGTTGAAATTGTTATCTGGATATCGTGAATTTTTGCCATTTCATTGTTAAAAATGAGATCTCGACTTTTCGTGTTTCGTAAATCAGTTGAATCAATTATATTTTGTTTATTCATTCATTCACTAATTTTCGTTGGTTTATACATGTCCGTTTACCAACCTTACAGCAATCACTCATTTATTTCATTTTTCGGGTAGTCAAATTGACCTTTTTTTATGAGAGTATCGTGACTAAAAAACTTATGTCCCTATAATGTAAAAAGTCACGTATCCTAATAAGCAGGAATATTCGTCTATAAAAGATGTACAATGTAAGCCTATGAATGTAAAGAGTGTTTCGTTGTTGTTGTTGTTTTTCCTTAATCTGAAAATGAAATAGGGGTCGTTATTCTGTCAAATGGTCCTTACTCCGAAGGCAGAAATCCGAAAAGAAAAAAGGCTTGTTAATAATGTTCTGAAAACCGAAGGTTCGATTAGTTCTGAAAACGAAATTAAATTCCCCCAAATTCCGAAGGTTCATTAGTATTATACGCACCCGTTTTCTTTCTGTTTTGTTTTGTTTTGCTTTTCCATTTAGGATTAACGCACCTTAATTCATTTTCGGTCTGTCGAACCTTTGGAATAACGCATCTTATTTCAATTTCTGTTAAATCAACCATGACTTAAATCAAGGAATAACCAACCTTATATTTCATTTTTGGACTAACGAACATTTTGGCATTACGAACATAACACCAATTTAAAAGGTCGCACAGGTCGCACAACATCGCTCCACATGAAGAGTTGAATCTTTAATCAAAAGTCTTTTGCTGCAGACGATTTTGTTCTATTTGTGACCATTACCGTGAATTTTTGCTATCTCAATGTTGAAATTGTTATCTGGATATCGTGAATTTTTGCCATTTCATTGTTAAAAATGAGATCTCGACTTGCGCGAAACGCAAAATTGTCCTTCGATAATGATGACGAGCGCCATCTATGATTGAAGATTTCTCTAAACTTCTGGAGCAGGTGCATCGATGGGAGGCATTATTCGTAGATTTCGTTTTGAGCGGCGCACCCCTGCGTATGGCACTATGTATTGCTACAATGCCAAAATAGAAACGAGTCTCATGTGGTCACACTTTTTACTGGTAGTATTCCTCGCGCGGCGCTCTTCAAGAAGAGGTACTGTACACTGCCTCGGGAGACGATACGCTCAATACAATTTCCCGTGTGCTACATACACATAGAGCCACCACCAGACGTCGGTTCCCCGCCCGTGAAGCCGGGGGTAAATGTGTGGTGGAAGTAGCGCGCATCCCCCGTCGTCGTCGCGCTGCATCATTCTGCATGCCCTCTGTGTATCTCCAGCCAGCTCTGTCATTCGCTCACCGTACCCTGAAGATTGAGTTGGGCTCAGCCTCTGAACGACCGTAGGAACACAGCAAGGCCGGAGCAAAACGACGGGTTTTTTAGGACACTTCTCAGGAATACATCCAGAATACACCAGAATAACTGTAAATATGGAGTGGAAGTACCTAAGGTGGCGATTTTTATCAGCAGTTTTAGTCGGTAAGTGCGCAAATTGATCATGATAATATGATATGAATACAAGTTACACCTGGCAAATTTGGGACTTGGTGCGGTTTGGGCATTTGTTTCAGCCCAGCAGAGCAGGCGGCTGGCAGAAGTCGTTTACGGCCCACAAGCCAAGTTTGATTTCTACTCGGTCCTCCAGGAAACTCATCAGGTTCTACTTGTCCACAGACACCAGTCTTCACTGCTTACTTATTGCACATAATGTTATCCTCGCAAATATATGATTTAGAATGAATGTTTGGATCGAAAATCTAATTCTGCTGCTAACAACAGCACTAGCAATCATTTGCAATATTAACGTTAGTAAACTTTACTGGTTAAAAACAGGAGGCAGTCAAACAGTAAACACCGGATCTTTGCAGATTAAATGGAAGAAGCCTGATCATGAGCTGTGATTGTCATGGAAACATACACAAAATTCAGTAGTATACCAGGTATATCACATTGCATCTTATGAGTTATGGCTTCTTGTATTTTGTGGCAAAACTGCCACAAAATGTCTAGATCTATAAGTAGATTTTTGTTTTTAGTGTTCTGAAAGTTCTTGTCTGAAATTGATTGATAACTACGGGGTTAAAATGTAAGTTTGAGTGTATCTAAATATCTTGAAATTTATATAGATGTTTGGCATATCTTTCCTCCACTACACTAGGTTACGTGGTATATCTTACTTGTAAACTATTCAAGTATTTGTAAAATTTCTCATTGGTGTAAGTGAATATTTTGCAACTGAGACACTTGAAAGGTTGGAAAGAAAAAAGAAAAAAAGTCTCTTGTTTGAAGCAATACGTACTTATGCCAATAAACCATTTCTGTTATTCTTGGCAATTGATGGATTTTTTTTTCCTTAGACAGCCTAGTATTACTATTATAATGAAGCATTTCATACACCTGCTCCCTCCCATTAAGTTCCATAGGCAGGAATTTACTTGGTTGTTGCAAGGTAGGGCAAGCCTCCTGCAAGCTTTCTGGTTGCTTAAGGGCAACCTTTGTGAACAAAGCATGCATAAAATCTGAATACATCATCAAACCAGGCTATTTGATGGTTGGGTGAATTGTTCGCAATACAAATCTACCAGGTAATCGTTCTATAAAATTGTACATCAACTTGCTCAGAAATCTGAATATGTCATTATTCACACTGAAATGATTTTACTTGCACAAATGTACACTGTAATAAGGAGAGAGATTTTATCTTTTCCCCCAACAATCACCGGTTTCGTATTTACCAATTTAAAAGGGCTGTTGATGCTGTGTTGATGGTTTTTTTTTTCCCCCAAGATTAAAGACTGTGCTCCGCATGAATTGCTGCTCCCTCTCAATTGATTTCTCAGTGTAGTGAGATTGAATAACATTTTGTTCTCAAACCATTTATTAGGGATGGCATGTAATTGACCATAATTTAATCTTCTTCTTTTTTGATCCCAAGTAAACACATCGTCTTTAGAATGTCATGTTATCAGAGCCTTCCACAACAGCAGCCCATTCTTTCTTGGTCGCAATTCATTTCATCCAAACAGTCCTCGCTGAATTCTTTTTGGCAAGTGTGCATTTCAGACGGAGATTAAGCAGCATCGACTGTGAATACAAATGGTCACTTTGGGCCACCAATAGCCAAGAACTGCCTCCCCTTTCTTTTCCCTCTGCTGTGTTTGCTGTTCAATCCTTTCCTGATTAAGTGCTTCAGGAAGAAAATACTGGCAAGTCACCCCTGCACAATTTTAAAAGTCCTCGATGGTCTGTCTGCCTTTAGCAGCCAGGAATGTTCACTCTTTTACCCCCTTCTTCTCCTTCTCTGCAGTCTTCTGTGCTGTTCTTTCACCACCTCCCAATGAATGGAGCTTGTGAAAAGGAACAGTTTCCCCCCTATTCTGTGGGCAAAGTGCTATGTTTCCCTTCCAGTCGGGCATAGAAAAGAGGCAGACCTTTATGGGATGCTTGTGATGGCTTTGTTACTGTCAGGGAGCCGCCGCAGCCAGCGTGCTGTGCTGGAGTCTGGGCACTATGACATGTGCTATTGTTACCTGATTTGGTCTGTGTGGTTTAGCTCCTGTATGGGCCCTTTTATGTCCTTCCATTCACTCTGTATAGCTCCTGTCTGTAGGCTTGAGATTACACAAATGGGATTTCACCTCTTGTTATTCTGTATGTGCAAAGTGGCAAAAATGAGATCAAACTAGAATGGGGGGGGGGGGGGGAGGATGTGATCAAGGAAAAGTGGAGAGTAGGACAGATGTAATGTCAGTGTTTGTGATTATGTGAGGGTAAGTGTGTAATACGTGTGTGAGTGTTTTCATAGTCAAAACACATTTGTGATTTCTACACCACGGCATATCACACCCCTTGAAGTACACTTTCATATCATTTTCAGGTTGACTTTCAGAAGTAGATTGAACTTGAAGTCAGACAAAAGTTTCATCAATATGGCGCATGGACAAGAAAGTTAAGGAATATCTTTATCATGTGTTAGAAGCAAATTGATTAGTCTCACCTACACACAATGCAAATTTGTTAAGACAAGGTCATCATTTCACATTGCACAAATCATGTGCTAAAAAGAATATCGTGTTTTTGCTTGATAATTTGGCAACTGCATGAACAACCCTTTCCTCTGTAAGTCATAATTGCTCTCTGGAACATAAAAGATTTATAGGGAAGATACATGTAAAAGGTCTACCTTGGTATATAACTGATATCATCGAAAAACAGGGGACAATTTAATTGTAGGTCTATGACATCATTACCTTGTGTAATTTGCAATGTGAGGTTGTTGCTAATAATCATCACAGCGTTATGAAAACATTTGAAGTTTTATAATGCCATCATTTGCTTATTCTATGTCAAGTGTTGGTGAATTTTCAATCATTCTGTTCATTTTCTATCTTCAGTCTACTTCAAAAGTGAATTTGAACATCATAGTGATTTGCGTATCATTCTATCCAATTGTATTTGAAGGGATGCTCGTATCCCTATAATACAGTACAAGTGTAACTGGTGTGGAAGCCATACATTGTATTTGAATATACATTTGCTTCTGACTGATTATACATTTACACAGACATACAGGATCACAGACATACAGTGTAGGCCTATATAGTATTACATAATCATCTTCCTCCTTAGTTGTATCTTGAAGCCAAATGGAACATTGTGTAAAATGGCATGGCATGTTAATTGAGGTGAGGTTGTGTATTTAACTGGCATACTGTTCTTTTATGCTGGATTATAATAGTAGGGAGTTAGATTTCAGACTGTGTTACAAACATACATTGTACATTGCAGTTAAATGAAGAGACAGTATCACACTGTTAAGTTTATCTGTCATGCAAGGAGAACAACCAGGTCAGTGATTAAAAAAAGAAGAAGAAGAAACCCCCAACCCCCCCCCCCCAAAAAAAAAAAAAAAAAAAAAAAAAAACTAATATGAAAAGGGAGAGAGAGAGAGAGAGAGAGATAAATAAAAGAAGAGAAAAAATAGAAGAGAAAAAGGAAAGAGAGAAGGTCTAGAGAGATGAAAATTTTTACTTTGCATTTTTTCTATAAGTGCAAAGTGGAAATAATGAAATTACATAGGATGCCATCTTCTGCTACTGTATTGGGTCTATCAGGATTAAATTAGATTTGCGATTTAAGGGAAAGCCGGCTTTGATGTGGCCACTAATGCTTTCCTTTTTGGCGTGAGTGAGTTTAGTGCCCAGTCATTGTTGCTAGCTACATTATTCGATTAAGGCTATCGTAGGGATGCATTGATAATGGATGCATGGTCATCACTCATACTGAGTCATGAATTTACAGTACGTCTTAGAGTCTATCTTGTTTAAAAATGCTGAATATTTCAAACCAATTTCAGTAGAATAATGATTCATATCTTGTGTGCTGTACATGTATATCTGCCAAATTTATTACAAGCAAAAGACTTGTCTATCACAGCAACACCAAATGCCAGTGGGATACCCAAAAGGAGTCACCACCAAATTTAATCTTACAGATTGCAATTGACTCTAGTATCTATTTCTATGTGTATTTATTCCCCTTTAAACATGGACAAGTATCTCCAAAAATTGATTTTAGTTTAATGAAGACTGAATATTTGAGACAAGTACTTTCTACATGTCTTTCCCATCTGTCTATGACATTAGCATAATCTATCAGACAGAAACATTGCCATTAGGTAGTCTAAAGAAAAAAAATGGATGATGGATCTGTGAAAATGCATACAGAACATTTTATACTTGTAAAGACTTCTTCCTTTTGTATCACTCTTGAATTACTCAGTGACCACAACATGCTGCAAGTCAATTGGGATAAATCTATCTACTTACACAAATCCTGTCATGTTGATCCATATCTACCCCACTGCTCTGGTGGAGAAGGAAATGGCATCTTTCTTAGAAATGAATGCTGTGAGATAATCAGGTTTGAAGACCAGCCGGTGCTCGATATGAGTCATGCGCATTCCTTCTGCGCTTAGACTAGCATGGAAGCCGACACGCATCTACCATACATTTTGTGCGGTGTGCCAGTACAGGTGTACCACAGGGAGACAACCTCTATTGTGATCTATGCCGCTTCCACTGAACAATACAGATGACTCAGACATTCATTACATGTAGATACCACGAGATGGAGATGCTATTTTCATAGCCTGCAGTTCAAAATAATATCTTATGATGAAAGTACATGAGAGTACATTAAAGAATTGTATACTCTCAAAACTCTTGAGAGCTATTAAAAGTAAAGTATTCAGAAGATTTATTGAAGATTTATCGATCATGAAACACTAAGGAAACTTGTGTATTTCATGATGAATGGAACAAAGACCTGTAATTTTATATACAGTGTACACGTGGTTGTTGTGAAAACTATGCCCTGCTTTAAGCAATATCACACCTTGATTTGACAACACTCAAAGATGCTCAGGATTTATTAGTCTCCAAGGAAAGCCTTTACTCCAAATTGTTAAGGATTTAGCATTGATGTTCAGTGGCAAACTGCAGATTGGAAACCAATGTAACTATACCCATCACATCTGGGTGTCTCAAGTTGCTATTTAGCATGGTGGTCATTGTCAAGATTGCAATAAAGTGTGTTCTAAAATTGCCCTTCAGACTTCAGAGACCATTATCAAACTCTTTGCAAGGAAGTGTGAATAGTTTGGCTTTGTTTGGCATGGTCAGCTCAGTCTGTGCAAAGCTCCCAGACAAGAAGACAAAGAAATTAGCATAGCAAGCGGCCTCTCTTCTCTGTGTTTGTACACTCTCCAGCCAGCCCAGCGGTCACTTCACAGGAATGAGTGGTCAGTGCCACTCGAGCTGTAGAATTTATGCAGTGGACTGACCATCTTATGTCAATATTTCAGTACTTGTAGCTCAGAGCATTCATCGTCCTGTTCTTGATTGTTTTATCAGATGCACTCGGCATAGTAGGTGTTCACAAAAGCCCACAGTTTATCATATTCCCAATATTTTACAAACCAGGTCAGCCGTTTGCACCAATGAGATTGCTCACACATATCCAGATTCCAGTCATACATATCCAGTCATATTTTCCTCACTCCACATGATAAGAATTTCTTGCATTGCACATAAAAGTTTGCAACATATTATGAGCTGTCATTTAATGACCAGCTCAGCTGGAGATAGGAAATAACTCTGCTCTTGAATGATGAACAAGAAAAAATAATGAGAGTCATAAACATTGTGATTTTCTCCAGTAAGAACGAAGAGCCTTAGAAGCACATCATACCAGAATTTTTTTCCATCTTTTTATTTTTAACACAGAACTGATTTACATGTACCAAAATCAACATGACTTTTTTAAAAACTGATGATCGCATCGTATCTATTCTCACTTTCGTGATATCCCTGCCATAACCTCATTTTCTTTTCTTCCACAGCTGTCAGTATATGTCAGCCAACGTTGGCTCTCCAGTTTACCCAGCAGCCCGACAACTCTGCTCTTGAATGATGAACAAGAAAAAATAATGAGAGTCATAAACATTGTGATTTTCTCCAGTAAGAACGAAGAACCTTAGAAGCACATCATACCAGAATTTTTTTCCATCGTTTTATTTTTAACACAGAACTGATTTACATGTACCAAAATCAACATGACTTTTTTAAAAACTGATGATCGCATCGTATCTATTCTCACTTTCGTGATATCCCTGCCATAACCTCATTTTCTTTTCTTCCACAGCTGTCAGTATATGTCAGCCAACGTTGGCTCTCCAGTTTACCCAGCAGCCCGAGAGTCTCACAGTGAATGAAGGAATGAACATTGTGCTGACCTGTGGTACAGACGAGACAGTAGGTGTGACGTACACATGGTTATTAGATGGAAACCCTTTACCCACCGAGACCAGATTCTTTCCGGAAGGAGGCAACCTGAAAATCACGGGAGTACAGAAGGAGGATGAAGGGGGCTACTCCTGCTCTGCGGCCACACCCTCTGGGGATACTGTCACTAGCGAGACAGGGATGCTCATTGTCAATTGTAAGTTAATGTAGATTTTTGTGTTATCATGTGCATGTTTAATTGTCATTATCTAAATTCTAATGTTGGACCCTCTTGTTTACAGGGATTTGTTCTTTCTGCAGGATTTTTGTTTCCCCCGGCACATTATATGTAGACCTACTGTACAGGTTTACGCCATATAATTGGCGTGTGTACCGCACTTGATTATCAAATCTTTTTGTTGTTGTTTTATACTTTTGTAACTAAGCTGTTACCATTACCATGGCAATTCTTGTGAAGTGTGCTTACATTTGTTGCACAGAGTTCAGCCCATTTTTTTTTTCGGGAATTAGCAGAGAAGAATCAAAGACAGATAAATCAAATCCATGTAGGGGCACAGAATTACAATCTTCACATTTTGAATGACACATTTCATGTCGGTGAAGAGTATGCAAAAGCATTGGTGGACCAAATAGGCCAGTTTGATGAAATCTCCGGAGGTGATGTTTCATCTCACCAGCCCTCTTGGTTGGTTCACAGTGCCTTGTCAGTGTGAAGAAAAAGAAGACAGAAGTAACATAGTAACCTGCGCACCCAAGAATTTTGGACAGACGACGTGCGTTGCGTGAACTTCAAACTTTGAGAAATATCAAGTGAGGCAGCCATCCACGGGCATTGCCTGCAGTCTGCAAATAACCAAATATTGCAGAGGATGAAACGGAAAGATTTCCTCTAATTAAAATCAATACCAGTAGACTTTCTTCTGAATTATTCAGTGTCACTCGAGTCAATACCCATAGCCGGAGAGCCTGTCGATTAATTTGGAAACTGGATTGTGTTTTGGAAGATGAGACGAAGGATGCGTTCTTTGGTTAGCGTGGGACTGGGGAGAAAAGACATTCAATGAGGCCTATCTTTCAAGCCGAAAAATATATTTCATTGCCTCTAGATTGTGCAAATAGCCAGCAGGGAGAACAGGCCCATGCTTTCTTAATCTATTGATTGCCCCATGTCTTAATACATTTTTGGGATGGGATGGAATTACAGGGCACCGAAGGGGGGAGGGTCGCTTCTCTCTCGTCTCAGGTAGACCAGAATGAATTCATAACTTCCCCAAAATGACATCAGTGGCCGCAGGTACATGTTTACTCAGTGACTGCAGCATTTTCCCCTCTTCCCCTCCCCAAATATTACTATGGCACTTGCTAGCTGTCTCTGTCTTTGACAGTACTAAAAAAGCTCCCTCCCAAGCATGATTGAGGAATTGCTAGAGGAGCATGGTTGACCAAAAT
Source organism: Diadema antillarum (assembly GCF_040938485.1). Classification (NCBI taxonomy): domain Eukaryota; kingdom Metazoa; phylum Echinodermata; class Echinoidea; order Diadematoida; family Diadematidae; genus Diadema; species Diadema antillarum. The sequence continues at coordinate 667,000 of NW_027270925.1, read as the reverse complement.
TGGCAATTTTTCTTATGGCGTTGACTGCTCCAGAAACAGTTGTCTAGCCACATTGATTTATGATATGTTGCAGACATGTAAATTTCAATACAGTGTATTGAATTTTTCGAGCAGTTCTAGTTGTTAAGGGACCTGTTTAGTAAAGCTCAGTGTTAATCCAGTTGGATATACGTCCTCACTAATTACATAGAGTGTACATACCACAAATGATATGAGAGAAAACCAGAATAGAAATGATAATGCAACTTTTAAAGATACCACTAATTATTGACTCTAGGTCATTAATCATCCCAGAGGTTTATGGGAAGCACAAGCTACTGTAAAACATGATATATTCGTGGCATGAATTTTTCGCGAATTGGAGCCGACGGCCTCTTTTGCGGCATGAAATTTTCGCAAACTGCCACCGTCATTCAATGCACATACAAAAATTGTAGTGTAGACACGAACTTTCGCGTGCATTTAAATTTCGCGAATCTTGCCACTCGCGAAATTCGCGAAATTAAAATGCACGCGAACATTTCTCGTTTTACAGTATATGAAGTTTGAGGAATAAACAAAATGGACAAAAAAAGAATAAGAATAAAGAATTTAATAAATCCCCAAAGTTAGACAACATATTTTGTAATTTTACAGCCCATGTGATTGTAAAGCAAATTGGTAAACTTCTTTAAAAATCCATGCCTGGGATGAATCGAAATGAAATCAGAGCAGTGAATAAAGCAAAAATAATTGCAATGCAATGCCATGCAAAGCATTTATTATCCCTAAAGAGTGTTTTATTGAATTGTGAAGTATTTCCTTACCCTCTATGATTTATAACTTGTCTCTGAGGTGAAAAACATGACAAGGCAAGAATGAGAAACAGGGTGAGTAATAATGAAGAGCGAAAACAGTACTTGGGATATTCACAGGAAAACTTTTGCCATTGAACTGTTCAAAAGTTACCAGTCCTGTAATCGAGATTGGTAAGATTTAAACAATGTAACAATAAAATCAGATAGACCGTATACTAAACTAGCAGTGAAATACTATAATGATGAGTAACCATGCAGTACCAGCAACCCATATTTTTCCTTTAAGGGAAAACCTTCTATCAAATACTCAGAAACTAGCACCAAGCATGGTCCATTCATTAAGATAAAATGAAATACTCTGCATGGATTTGTGAATGTCTTTGATTTTGAAGTACTTCCGAAGAAGACTGAAGTGCAGGATCAAAGGTCTTGTTTGTTGGCGCGTACACAAAGCAAGAAGTGCAAACCGCCAGGTTGACTGAGCATTAGCTTGTGCTCCAATTCTTAGCTGTGTGATGTACCCCGTCGTAATGTTCATAGAGCATTATAGTGCAAAATGTCTTAGCCATCTTCAAGTCCCTTGTCTGGAATTCTTAAAGGAGATAACACTGCAAGAAGCCAGTGTATTTATCAATGCTGTGAAATTAAAGCAAGATGTTAAAACAGTTTAGAAAAATCATTCTAGAGTACTTTTAGAATTCGTGATCAACCAATGCCACTCATTTAATTAGTTGATGTTCCATGGTACATCTGATTGAAGAGTCTTATGGATTGCAAATTCAAACTTCCATTCAATTTAATTCCATTTTTAAAATTATACTTTATGACTTTGATATCGCTAATGCAAAGCTCTTCATTTATCTTTTAATCAGTGGAATGTCACATTCTTCAAAAAAAATGGGAAACCCTTTTTTGTGCAAGTCAAAGAAAAGTAATATTTTGGTTATAATAGACAAAGAAAACATAGAGAGGGTGCATGACAGAGATATCATTGTTGTGTATCAAATAAAGGTGGCTAAATGTATTTTTTTGTGCATCCCCATAAACTGTCATGTTTGGTTGCCAATACTTATGACTGTTTATAGCTTTGTTGTTGCCTGTTCAAATTTCCTTTTACTTTTGTTTTGCTGATCTCTTGCCAATTTTTGCCAATATTTAACTGAAAATGCCTTTGTCTCTGAGAACGAGAAACTCCTCTAAAAACTTGTTCAATGTGTGTACGTTGTATAAGTCTAGCAGGTACAATTACTTGTTGATATTGTCTTTCGGTGGACCTGCAACTTTCATTTATTACGTCTTTTGTGGGTATCATTTTGTAAAATTTTGTATAGCTATTGATCAACTGCAATGATCACCAACAAAAAGAGGAGAAAAATCCATGAAAGGCCTCCAAATTGAGGCAGTAGGCCTACATTTAATGCATATTTATGTAAATTTGTTCACTCCCAACAACAACAACAACAACATCAAAGTGACTCAAACACATCATGACATCAGCCCTCTTGGACATGGAAGAAAAGAAACACATTAACTTCAAAATATGATGCTTTTAGACAGGAGCTGGATTTAAGTGTCCAATCAATTACTGCTGGTAGTGATACAGTTAGAGCAGGGAGGTGGAAAGAGTCTGTTTTTCATGCTGTGTTCTCCATTTCAAGTCGTATTACTTACATCTTGTGTTAGCAATTGATTTTTATGAAATGTATAGGCCTATTTGGCCAGTCATGGCACCCTTGTCTCTTGTGATGCTGTTGAAAAGGGGGCAATTCATGCACACCATCTCCATTGGTGATAAAATGGATAGGAATTAGCTGGGTCGAGGAATGTATGTTTGTAACCATCCCCGTCTCCATGTCAGCATCTCACAAGCCAGCAACTATTTATCATCCTAATGTTTGTGGTCCCAGAGGGTCACAACTGTCACAGCTCACAAATCAAATGGCCTGGCCTAAAACCCATTTGGAAGACATGATCTGATTTAAGATGTCACTTGCCTTTCTCCATTTTAGGCAAAAGAAGGGGGGGTGTGGGTATGTTGAAGGAGGGGGAGGGGAGGCACGAAAGTAGAGATGGTGGAGTACAAGGTACTGAAAAATTTGACCTTTAGTGATCTCATCTGCTCCATTTCTCATGAAGATATAATATTCCAGTCACTTGAGTTTTGCCCTGAAAATATGTGTCAGTTGCTAAAAATATGCCTCTTTACATTTATGGAATGTTGTGGAGTTTGTTGTAAAAAGTGAGAATGTTCACTTTGTCCCTTCACTTGTGCATTCTGTTCATGGCTCAGTAGAGAGGAGTGAATGAGATTGACGTCCATGGTGTGACCATGCTGTTGTAAGTCACACAGTCATCACATAGCAGGATTGTGTCTTTGATTCTGTTTATTCAGTAGTTAGATGAGAGGGATGATAATTTTTTGATAATTCTCTGTAGCTGTTTCTGAAACTGAGCCATAAGTGTCTTGGGTCTCTTGTAATACTTCAGAAGAAATCTGAGCCACAGTGATAATTACATCATCGCTGAACATTAATTCTTCCAGCTCTCTACCTCCTTGTGTTCTGAGAAATTTGGCCTTCCAGCTCAGTGGGGTTGGACATTAACCACTTGGTATTTGTCCCACACAATTTTGGCAAGGACTGTGGAAAACTTCCATGTACAATAATGAATTGTGAGCCCAACTGTCACAACCTTGAAAGCTAATCGGTAACTCCCATCTTTGCATTCACTGTGCCAGTGAGACTTTTACCACCCTTTGTTCTCTTGACAAGGCATTGTGATCATCTTCAGTATCTAAGGATGCTGTACCGACAGAGAAGCCTTACAGCGCTTCTGAGAGGCTTAGTAGGAGAGGACGACCCATCGTTACAGTGTTTTAAGTGGTTGGTAGCATGTGTAGTAATCTTGATGAAGATGATGCCTCCATTTTTTTTTTTTTTTCGATTGGTCAGTCTGGATGAAGGCTAACAGTAGAAGTGATCATCTGATGCCCTCTGCTAGACCTTGGCATGAAGACACATAAACAAGCATCCATAACAGACAAGGGGAGGAGGCGGTTGGGGGCGGGAGAAGTATCTTGTCAGGTTGGAATGGATAATGGATGACCCTGTGCCAACCTACTGTTTATAGCTGTAAGCTCCTCCTGGAGAGTGAGTTTCGCATTTTCTTCTTGACCAGCTCCAAAAGGGGGGGGGGGGGGGGGGGGGTGGGGGGAATGATGTTCACTATCAGAGCTGGGGTCACACTGCATTTCATATTTGTTAGTGACAGATACATTCTTCCAGTACTTTTCCCAAATTGTCTTTGTGTATTCACAACCAAGGTTGCTTTCTGGGAAGGTGCCTCTGTGATACATGTACATAGGTAGAGTTATGCTGAATCTTCAGTGGCAACATCTTGAAAAAAAAAACCAAAATAAAAAAACAGAATAGCTTGTAAAATTCTTACAAAGAGGCATTGGCTGTTTATTTGATGAGCACTGGTATTCTTTGTTTTTGTTGAAGTGGTACAATCTGTAGATTAAAGCTGATGTATGATAGAAAAAGAAAGCACATGGTAAGGTTAAAGGTCCTGTTTACCTTCGGGAGCAGTGATTTGAAAAAAAAAAATAAAGATATAACATTTGATGCAAATGTGTAGGTCTGGTATATCACAAAACATGCTACCATATAAAATTTTCGCAATAAAGCCTAAAATATAAAGAGATATCAGTAATTTTTCAACAAAGCCTAAAATATAAAGAGATATCAATATTTTTCTCAATAAGCCATGACTGTAGACGGCTTAGTCTGGAAACATTTTTATTATAGCTATAGTTCACATTTTGTGTATTTAACAACACTTAACATCGATTATACGAATTCAAATTTTTGCAGTGGTTGTTTCTATCCCTAACTCACATTTTAGATTTACTTTCACGCACTAAAGCTGGGTTTTTGTTTCATCTGCAAATGGTAAATTATACCTTTAAGTCGAGTACATTATATGTGATGCCTTTCAGAAGGAAATCCTTGTTTGAATTCACATCCCCTCACACCCAGGGAAACGCAGGAGCCATGCTGTTGGTGCGAGCGGTTTAATTAACTGTTGTCATTCCTCCACACATGCCGATTAGCAAGCCGCTTTTCATTTCAATTATCATTCCGGCGCGGTGAATTGTTTCGCAGATGAAGTAAGGGATTATGCATGACAGATCTTCTCAGATTCAGACACAAGCCACAACGAAGGCTAGTGTTGCTAACCATGGTTGCAAATCCCCATGAACAGTAAATCCAATGCCCAAGATGCTATGTGAGCATGCTGTGGGGAGATGGTTTGATACTAGTTACTACTAGGCATCTGTAGTTCTTTTATTTGTGAGACAATGAAATGGTAGATTTGATGCAGAAATTTGCACAAACTGCAAGATGTTATTAACAGTTGCCAGGTGACCTTTATTGTATAATGTAGGTTCAACTTATTTACTTTCATGTTGCTACTCAAAGACAATGTTTTACAAAGTTTTAATAAGTGGGTACCTCTCCCTCTACATCTCCCCCACCCCCTCATTAAAAAGAAAAAAAAAAGAAAAAAAAAGTCTTATTGCTTGAGGCTGGTCTGGACATGTAGACTACATGAGCTACAAGGAGCTCTTGCTTTTTTTTTTCTTTTTTCTTTTTCCCCCTGCACAGACGTTGGTCTGTTCTTGTTAGGGAGCTATCAATCAACAGAGCATGTCAGTTTGTGAAATCGTTTCCATTAATGTCTGTCTGTCGGGTGCAGAAGGTGGTTTGACAAATGAATGAAAGGCAAGGTACTGGTCAAGTGGTAGAGAGAAGAGATTGTACTCTACTGTACAATGCAAAAATCATTCTAGTAAGGATGAGATGGGGGTCAGGATGCATGATATCAGGAAGAAAAATGGGATTTGTACTGTAAAACCAGAAATGTTCACATTCATTTCAATTTTGAGAATTTTGTGAAAACCAAGATTCACAAAATTGAAATGCACCCGAAAGTTCTTGTCTACACTATGTAGGCCTATTGAATGCCAATGGCAATTCACGAAATTTCATGCCACGAAAATACCTTGCTTTACGAAATGTGGTCCGTTTTACTCTGCTGTACAGTTTTTGTTTTGAATGGTTTGGTTTACCAAATTACTGTTCGTTAAAGTCCTACAAATGTGTGTGTGTGATTGATTCGGGCATGAAGCAAATTAGATTAACAGGCGAGGAAAGAAGCTGTTGGTAGAAGGTATTCTCAATTTTGCACCTGCCAAATTCTTTGCTTGGTTTGAAGTGAATTACAACAAAATCAAATTGACACATGATTGATATCCAACCTCAGAATGGCACACATCCACGTACAAATGTAGCTCATACCAGAAGCTATTCTCACAGCAGACTAGTCATCATAGCATTTTTTTTCTATTTATTTAACACAAACCTAGTATGGAACAATTCTAGCAGTTGTTAGTATACTAATGATGCACAGGATAGAGTGTGTTAGTGAAGGTGCGGCGCGCTCGAGAGTATTGACAATGGTGCGACATGCACGAGGCGCAGCCGAGTGCATGTTTGCAACCGTTGTCAATACTCGAGAGTGAGCCGCACCTTCACTAACGCCACGAAATAATCCTGTGCATCATTTGTTTTATAAAATGGGTCGAAAACTAACAGCATTATTCACGTACCTTTGTGGGTCAATACCAGTCAGCTACATGTAGCACTCGCTCAAAAGTCAAGATGTCCGAAGATGTTCGTCCCAAACATTTACGCACGTCGCACTCGGAAATCCCGCACATAAGTACTGTACGTACGTATAAGAGTATACGTACGCCACGTACGTATGCACAAGAAAGGCCGCCGGCTGTTGTGGCAGCCCGCGGCCCGAACTAGAAGTTGTTTACAGGATTGACAGCGCGTATAGTAGCGCGTGACGCACTTGTAACAACTGATTGAGTGCGCACTGCTAGTGTAAAACATTGTGACGTACGTCAGGCCAGGGAGGTGGAAGAGAGACTCTTCTTAGTGCTTACCTGAAGAAAATAATGCACGCACACGTGACTCATTTCAGCGCTTCCAATTGGCTACATTCTTGAACCCATTTTATAAAGTACTATGGTGATGAAGGAAATGAGAATTCGTTACTTGTGACATTCTGAGTCCATTTTGTTTTACAGTTTAAGATTTTTAATTCATTTCATTTTTTTTTTCCTGATATAAATATGACAGCAGGCCTATGATCATAGCCAGGTGATATTTGTTGTGATTCTATCGTCATGGCAACCAACGTGTGGTCAAAGCCATGCACCATCCTATCTCTGCAGCGTCTTCAAGTGGGGCATGAAATGTGGACTGACAGTCATTTAGGCATCACGGCTCATTAACCCTTTTACTGCAGTAGACTCTAGGTGCCATTACTTCGGATTCAACAGGCGAGAGATCTACCAGTTCTCCCCCAGGAGTGATCCCAATGACTATTAAGGCCTTTGCTAATCTCATCAGGCCATGGTAGGCTGACTTTCTATTTGACAGGATTTTTCTCCCTCTTTCTTTTTTTAATGTTGTTTACTCAGATTTATGTACACTTTCTTTATGAGAGCCAGAATCAGCAGTTAATGAAGAGTGGCATGATAATTATGATGCACAGTGAAGCCTGAGTATCACAATATCACTTTATCCCCCATCCTTTCATCAGCTCACAATCAATTTAGCTACTGTATAAATGCTTGTAAATGGTGGAGATGTTTAATACATTAGAAAGATGATAGTACTGGTGCTTGTCTAGCAACACAATTAATCATGTCATAATTGTTAAAATCAAGTGTGAGTGCTTCACACTAGATTCTGATTGGTTGGAAGTCTATTCATATTATTTATATTTAAATCACTTTTGATTTAAACAGTTATGATGTTATGTTGAACAGGGTATGTTTTCTTTGTTAGAAATAGGATTATTACTAGAATAGTGTGGCACAGCTGTATTTTTTTTTGTATGTCCATGTAATGGCAGAAGTATAAGCCCACATTGATGCTTTACATGAAGTTACTATATTTTCAGAAAAAAATTTTGAAAGCTCTTGAAGCTTTATTTCAACCCATTATTACAGAATGTAATTTATGTACTTTGATGAATGTGTGTAATATCATTAGACTGGTAAAATATCCCGCCTTTAGGTTAGTCACTGGTTCCTAAAATAGTGATGAAGGAGGAAAGAAGATTTGGATAGTGTAACCAATCTTCAAAGGAATTCTGTCTGCCCCAATACAACAAGCCAACCATAGGAACAGCAGTAGATAGATTGTTTCCAGTTTGCACAAACAAATTGTTTCAAAGTCTGGAGTTATGGTATTTGTTTATCTTGTCTCATTTTGATTTTTTTAAAAGTCAAATTTATAGTTTATTTTGCTGGAATTTTGTCTTTTAATAGTGATTAAAAATACATTAAAAAACATCATGCGCTGTGCATTTCATTATTTGATGGTAGTTCTTAGAAGGCATTTATAGAAATGAAACATTGTCAGTACAGTTGCTTCTGCCTTTTGTGGGACCCCTTTGTTGTAGAACTTTATTGGTATTTTTTGTCATAAGTACTATAGTGCATTTTTCCTGCGGTATATTTCATGATTGTGATATTTACAAGTTGATTTCTTCTGTGCTCAATCTTTATTGCATCAATAAAAATGTCAGTGTTTCTTCTATTCATTCAACTAGTAATATTGTGATGAATTGTGGCGCCTCCATTCTCCATGCGTCTGTAATGCATACCACATGATGATTGATCCTGTAATCACTATCATGGTGTCAGGTTAACATCTTCCATGCATACATAAAATTTGTTGTGATTATGATACGAAGCCTGGTATTTATCGTCTTTGGGGGCATTTTTATATTCATGATCTCAATGTATCATCCTTCTTTTTTTTCCCCCACTTTATAAATTGTCATCTTTGTGACAATCTCGGTCAAAGACTGCTGTGTGATGCCCCCTCCCAAAATCAAACCTGTATCGGACTGTATATGAAAAAGCAAATGAGCAAAGTTGCATTTGACTGTGTAGTGCTGATTGGAGCGTTTTCATGCAATCTGCTCAATGTATTGTCTCACAGAGTTTTCTGGGGTTTTGTTTGAATGATTGAAATTCCTCCGGTTGGAACTCCTCTGATGGGGACGTTAGCACAAAGAAAAATCATTAATTTATGCATTATTTCTTCCAAGTTGATATTTGTGCAAACTTTGTTGTGCTGCATACTAGCTGAAATCATCCCAGACAAAGGATCATGCCTAACATGTGTTGCCAGACTTTGATGGGTGTCGGCTGTGGTGTCAGTGAAGTTCACCGATCATGTTCGGCCCTCCGCAGTCCCACATGGTTTCCCCATCTCAAACATTCCCCCTTTTGCACAAACAGGAGATTTCTCTTCCGCGGGTCTCGGTCACGACTGGGTCTCTCCTCCGGTTCGCGCAGACAGATCCGATTAGGGAGTTTGAAATTTGTTCTCTTTGTCAAGACGTATGTAATTCCCAGCCCCTTCCATCAAGTCCTAATGTAACGTTCACTCCCACTTCTCACTGCTTTATTTGCAGGGGTTTTATGGGGGAAGCAAACGAAGGAGCATCTGCTTGTTGGAAAAGAAATCTTCATCAAGCAGTCCCACAGTGAATAGCATGTACATGTGTACATGCATGGTCTCATTTCGTTATGTTCCCAGACTCAATTCCAAGATGTCGCCCATCTTGCAACCCTCAGAGCTAGCTCATCCTGGGACAAAATCAGTTTCATGATATTGACTAAGATTATATTCCCCGTAATGTAGAGCAAATTTGTGAGATAGGTGGATTGAAAAAAAAAAAAATCTCTCTACATGTATATTATTGATGGGATGGTGTAGTTTTGGTTGAGATGGTGGATTCAGATTTTAACTTTTTGTGAAATAATTGAATACCACTTATGAAATATTAAAGAGCATACAATTCTAAGAGGAATTAAAAGTTTTGTTTGATGAAAATTGGTTTTTAAATGGTTGAGATATCCAAAAACGAAGTGAAATGAAGTTGTCCTTATAAAAGGTGGGAACCACCCTTCATTAATTCCTCCTAGAATTGCATACTCCTTTAAGGGGTTTCTAATTATCTCGCAAAAAAGTTAAAACCAGAATACCTATCTCAACCAAAACTAGATGCTATGCTTTGTGTAGCTCTGTGTGCTACAGTGCTACAGTGTAGCTTATATTTTTGTGATATTGACCACATCAAATGATACATACAGCTGTAGAAGTTCTCTGGATATTTATTTTGACTTGCTGAACAATGGCATTTGTCTATGAGTCTCTAAATGATAATACAGTGTTTTATTAATTGTGGGACGACTGAAAGTGCAAAGCCAAGCAGTCAGTTTCTGAGGCATTATGAATGATATTATTTGTGATATGAAGGTAAGATAGCTTTCATAAGTATGCCAGGTCTCGATTGATAGAAGAAGCATGTGCTGTGTTAAATCACTCCATCATAGCCGAGGGATTTCCTCATCCGAGCCGCCTTCAGCCTGCGCATTCCAAGAGCTTCCCTGGTAGATGTTTGTTCCTCTCCAAGATGGTCGGTCGGCTCACCTATCCTGTACAGTATGCTTGAGCATTCCCGTTTTCAAATCGCTGAAGGAAAAAAAAAAACCACACAAGATAAGGATCTCGAGAGGAGAGATGGTCGTGGGCCAGGCTGTTTGTTTATAGCATTCGCAATGCTAACTGGCAAATGAGATGCATGTTGGAAATTTGTGCATGTTTTTGTGAACTCTGGTTTGCAGCATCCCAACAATGTTAGATTTCATTTAGTTTAATGTGTTGCCCCTAAAGAATACAAATATTGAGCATGAAAAAAAAAAAAAAAATTAAAAAAAGATGTGGAAGAAATAAGTCAAGGCACTGTAAAATTATGTTGGGTGTGTTTGTAGTCATGTACAGATGTGATTACAGCTGATTGCTTTATTCTCTTTGAGTGGTAGTGTTACAACCAAATGTGAATACTATAGTATTCCATTTTTACTTCCCGATCCCTCAAAGGGAGTCCACACAATACACAAGTCATTCTTTCGCATGTTTTCCTCCTGTTTTAATCTTTGATGGAACATCTTAGATGTATGGGGCTTTTCAATTTGTCATGTATTCTATTATGGTTTGAGTAATTTGATGCTGATAGTCCCATAAATTGAGAAGACTGTTTGATGATATTATGTGTTTGAGGGAGTGCCTTCAAGACTGTGCAATATATTTACCTGGCGAAGTGCCACCAGGGAAGCTGAAGAATTGAATATCTCCTGAATGGAGAAGAAGAAAGTCATGACCTTTACTCTGTGTCTGCCCACTGAGGAGAACTCCCCGTTCAAGTGTAATATCCTGTTGCACTAAACCTCACCGTTCAAGGCAAATATGATTTGGGCCCCCACGGGAGCAATAACACTCACCACGTTGCTATAAATCACACACCTAGGTGCATTTTACTGCTCTCTCTCTTCCCCCCACCCCCCCCCCAAACGTAAAATATGTTGGTTGACAGGAACATTGTACTCTTGAAAGGCACATGGAAACCTAGGGTGGTGGACTTCACACAGCTTCATTCATCCCTTCTTCTCAATAGCCGCATTTACACCTACTAACATTTTGGTACCACCATTTACACTTGCGCAAAAGCATGTAAACTTTGAGCTTCACGAAAAATCACGATTTTTTGGTCGGTAGTGCGCATGTGTAATTGACCTCTTTTCATCACGGTAGCTGAGTGGAAGCGCACGCTATTCTGTTCGTTTTCACTGCCGTGCAGTATATTTTGTTGACAGCTAGCTGGTTGGAACGTTGAGCCAGGGCTTTTTATCAGTACAATGCTCACATAAATTGTGTTTCTCAAGAGTGTTTACTTACGGTAAAACACATACGTATAGCATATATGTAGTAGGTGTATAAAACTTCATCTACGTGTTGTAAGTATGGAAAAGTTGATAAAAGCAGCATTCAGGAGGATTAGGAAATTTCGCCGATATGACGAAAGTGAGAAGTAGGACTTGGAAGTTAGGACTGGTATTTTATCAGGCAACAGCAAGAACTCGCCATTGTTTAACCGACACTTGTCACGTACTCCTGTATTCACAAACAATGTATACTGAGAGCATTATGGGTACTCCCACAATCAACGCATTTCTGGGAGAACATTATTTTGTTAAGTCGTCATGGGGTGATGATACGTGGTTGGAAAACTTCAGGTTTGCTACTAGTTTTCACATAGGGCCTACTAGTTTCATCACGGAGAGGGAGGTGAGAGACCACGAGCCGATCGAGGATCGGCCGTTTAGTGTACACTGTACCGTGTACTACTAGTACTCTGGTCAGTGACTGACGTACTCTCTACACGTTCCAAAGAGGGACCGGGAGTGCACGTAAACTCCCGGTGCAATCCTATACCGAAAGTCACGTGATGAAAAATCGCGATATTTCTGCAGCTTGGGTTTACACTAGCTAACTTCGCCTCAAACATCGCAATGTTTCAAAAAATCGCACTCGGGCTCGCGATTTTTCTGGCGATGTTTTGAGGGCGTTTGGGTGTAGTTGCTTAGTAACTTGCACCCAAATGTCGCGATTTTAGAAAAATCGTGATTTTTCCAAGCAAGTGTAAATGGGCCTAATGTGTATATTGCCATTTGACCTCTGATGACTTGGCTCCTACTGTTTACAATATCCCAAGAGACGAGCAAGCCTCCCTCCCCCCCCCCTCACCATAGAGGTTATTCAGAATACATGCTGGGTTTTGATTTGAGACTAAGTGATTATATAATAGATAGAGTGCACACACACACACACAAATAAAAGTAGTATTCAAAAGAAACTAGAATAAAGAAATACACCAGATTGATTCACTGAGAGATTAGAATATCTCCATCTGTCTTTGTTCGAATGTTATGTAGGCCTAAGTATTCAGCTGTCCTGCGTTACCAAGAAGTTGGATACATTTTGAAGCATCTTCATGTTCCCAAGACCTAGTCAATTTCAAAGCCAGAGTATAGTGGTGTAGACTCTTGATCACAATCCAGGGCCCTTTTGCATAAGAGTTGAGATCAGGCATAAATCAGAAAATCAAATGCAAGTCTCTGAATACTCGACTCTGATTGATATACCTGACTTTATGTTTGACTTGCTTGTATTTTTATGTAGTAGAGCCCAGAATTTTTTTTTCTTCAATATATCATAGTAGACAAGGTAAATAAGAAAAGTTGTGAAGTGTGTGTCTGCATGTCCTATGTCACAACAATATAGTGTATCATGAAATTATTTACATCTTTCTTAAAGTGTCCTTAATATTCAATAGACAAGGCATCTTGCTTAATACTGAATAGACAAAAAGAGCATCATTAATATTTACAGTTGAATATGGCCATGCCTTGCAACATGAGATAAACCTCATCTTGAAAGCAGTGGCCCTCAATGGAAGATAGATAAAAAGGGATTGACACAAGTACCACTGCAAGTGAACAAGGGAGTAGTACCAATTCAACTATTTTTAGTTTATGACAATATTTATGAAGTTCAAGGTCTCAGTGTCATAATGTTATTGTTTGTGTGACAAATAATACCCTTTAAGTATCATAAATCTTAACTAGAAGACAACTGTCATATTTAAAGGCAATACAGAGAAATTTTAGCAATACATAGTAACTGTATTTCTAGGTTTTATACCCAAACTGAAGTTAAGCTTGGAGTTAATATATACCAAATGCCAGAATGACTACTGGTATAATACCAAAGGAGGCACAAATGTTCAAAGGCTCATGCTTCAAAAGTGGAATTCTTTAGCATTTCGCTTGACATGAAACTAATGGAAAAATAAAAGGTTTTTTCTGTGTTATATGTAATGATATTCTATCTCTTTGATACACATGTGTAACATTCACTTTACCTGACTATTAAAGTGTAAAAAAGATACACAAACATTTACATTTCTACAATAATTCATTCTGTGTTGAGAACTGTGGACTTGTTGCATTCTTGTTTTACAGCTCAGTAGGTCTGTACAAAGCACAGGTAACATGAGTTATAAGGTCATTGAACTCAGTGACCTTTACATGTAGAAATCATCCTTTGGTGTTGATATCTTTTTTTTGACACTGCTTTTCTTATTCATTCTGTTTTGTTTTGCATCATTTTTTTTTTTTTTGTCGTTAAAGACTGTTCTGTTATACTGCTCAAGGTTTAGCAACCTTAAATGAGCTATAACTATGATGTCAAGAAAACAAAATTTCATTGATTTACCCCTTGGAAGCAAAGATCAGATTTTTATGGAGGAATTGTTTACCTCTATGCAACATTTTCGGCTCTGTGCATCCCAGGCATGATGTAAATAGAAGCAAAGATCAGTATTTTTATGGTCAGGTACAGGGGTCATTGCTTGCGACCTTTGAAACATTTCTTTCCAAATTTTTTCCCCCTCCTGGTTCACCCCATCCCTGAGGTGAAGCTGGAATGTCCTGCCACATCCTAGAGCTTACAGCTAGATTTAGTAGCAGTCAGTGAGAGTTGTGCTTGTCACCCATGCGCAGGGCTCTTTGAAATCCACTGCGCTTCTCTCTCGAGCCTGTGATTTTGTTATCAAGTTTACGTGATCGACGCATACCGGTGTCCCGCTGTGTGATTACTTCCATTTGTCACGATAGGGTAGAGCACCAGTCTGAATTCTTCAAGTTTATCCAGTATGCTGTTTGTTCCCTTGCCCCCCTTTTTTTATTTTAATCACTAGGGTCAGATTTGTGGTTTTTGCACCTGTGCTAGGGAGAAACTTGACAGTAACAGGCTCTATTTGGTTGCATTGGTTTAAAAACAAACAACAACACACCAACAAATGAGAATGAAAATGCATAGGGGTTAGTTTGAGTTTCAGACTGGGTACTGTGAGTGATGCTTCCCTCAGGAAAGATGAATAAACAAATACGGTGCTTGAGCTCAACTCTGTTTTGTAAATTGTGCTTTCATATGTATATGTGTGGATATCTCAATTTCTGGATGCTTCTGTGCACATTCTGGAACGGGTCAAGAGAATATATGGCCAGAGATGGAATGGGGCTAGTGATGGAATAAGGGTTAGTGATGTGATTATGGCCAATAATGGAATTTTATAAGTATAAATTTCTGCCCCAAATACCACAGCACTTTGTGATGTGATTTGAGTTGTATTCAATGTCTTTGCTTTCACAAAATACTGTGGTATTCGACAAATCGTGGTATTTCGCCATAAATGAGAATGCACCTACCTTCACAAGTGTGCAAAGTAGTGATGTCATGTGTCCTGGCACCGATGTATGTTATTGACGGCAGTATGTTGTAAGTATCGATTCCTCAGCCTGGGATATTCATAGCAGTGGTGACATACTCTCCCAGCTACTTGGTGGATGGAAAATATCCTCATGGATGGATTCCTTTCATGAAGCATTCCTTCTTGGGTACATCTTGTACCTAAGGAGCATCATGGGTTAGTTTAAAGGGATGGTACAGTATTGGTGGAGATGAGAATTGGGCTTGTAACTTTTTTGCGAGATACCAAGAAAACACTTTTTTTGATGAAAATCGGGTTTGGAATGACTGAAACATTCAAAAACAAAGTAAGACAAAGCGATCGTAATAAAAGGTGGGTCCCACACTTTATTAGAATCGCTCTGTTTTGGATATCTCAGCCATTTCAAAGCCAATTTTCATCAAATAAATGTTGAATTCATCATGGAATTACATGCTCTTTCATATTTCATAAGAGGTTTTTCATTACCTCACCCAAAAAAAATGTTAGAAACTTGAAATTAGGTCTCAACCAAAACTACAAATGTATAAATTCCTTTAACTTTGGGGCTCCAAGATGAATTCCCTACAGGACATTTTTGTCCTATTTTTTGTTGACAGAGTCGTTATATTTGAGTATATGTGAATGTATAAAATTCATTCACTTTCTCTCTCTTTCTCTCTCTCTGTCTCCTTTGATGCACCCTAGTTTTGAGAAGCTCTGCAGATTCTCTTGTTTGTTTTGTGACCTTGTGGTATTTTGCTCTTAACGGAAAAAATGAAATGATCTTTGAAAGAGGAAGGATTTCTTTGACCACAGGGGTGTCATGTAATAATAAAAGGAAAGACAAAAACAATACAGAAATTTTAGCAAAATCAGACTGAAAAGAAAATAAGTTCTAACACCTTCAGTGGCAGTATTAAAAGTCTGCCTGGGTTTTATTTGGGCTTCAACTCATTAGAGCAGTGCCTGGAAAGGCTAAGGAGATGTATAAATAGAAGTATACTGGTTTAGCCTGATTTGATTTTATTTGACCTCGTAAAAGGGTTAGAGGCAGGTGCCTTGACAAAGGCGTTTGTACTTCTCCTTGGCTAGAATGGGTCACTTCTCCTCTCTATCCAGACGGACCTTGTTCAACAGAGTTCAGACGTGTCGGGTTTCCAGCAGCCAGAAAGCATCTTTTGTGACCTTCCTCTCCACATCAAAATGGAGAGATACTGCTGAGAATGATGGAGCATCTGACTAGGTCAATAAAAGTACAGCAAAATATTCAAGAAATTCCTTTGATATTCCTCCCACTCACAGGGAAGAATGTACAATCTGTAAGGATGAAACCTTTGGAAAATATATGGGTGTTTTGATTCTTTACATGCATTCTTTTTTCTTTTACAGACCAAAAAAAGGGGTTACGGGGAGGTCTGCAGACCCCAAAAAGTGATTGTTGTGTGTGTGTGTGTGTGTGTGTGTGCGTGTGTGCGTGCGTGTGCGTGTGCGTGTGTGTAGCCCCCAGCCCCCACGGTTTCCACAGTTTACATTGATTCTACAGATTTGCCAGGTTTGTGTTATAGGCATGCATCTAAAATTGAAATATAGATATGGAATATTATTGTTTGCGATGCAAGTGGTCGATCTTCACTGCAAAAATGTGTGATCATGTACATGTCTGGTACTGATAGGTCACGAAGGTGCATTCAAAATGTCCTTAGAGCCAATGTTAGTCTTGCATGTCAGGATCCAAACCAGAATAGGAAAGTCTGGAGCAGCCCAAATTTGTGTTCTCTAAAGGTGTTATGATTTGTGTTACCTGGAGACATTATGTTAAGTCAAATAAGATTTTGCACTTTGGTGTTGATGGCAACATTGCACTTTCATCTTGTAATTGTCATAGAGTCTGCATTGTGTCCGGATTGTCGGTTGTGTTTATACAACGGGTAAATTCTGTGCTATTGGCATCCTCACCCTCATCATTCAGCAGTGTTTATCTTTGCCCATCTTTGTCTAGGACCCAGTCGTCGTCGCAGAGACAGCACGGCTTTGTTTGAAGGCATCTTTCTGGGTCCATCTGCTATTTACCCTGTCTCTCTCTGTCTGCTCTATGTTATCATTACTGTCTCTGATCCCCAATGTGTGTGTGAGTGAGGGAGAGAGTACAAATGTCTGGGACCTCTTTAGTCTCATACAAGGCTTCCTCGAAAAACATTCATGCTTGCCAGGTGCAAAGTCATATCTTTACACAGGGCTGCACACTAACCCATTTTTCCTACTGGTCTGACCTGTCTGTCAGACCAGTAGGTACCCAGTTTTTCCTTGTTTTACTGGTCCATTCCTGAAAAAGTTACTGGTCCGACAGTGATTTTACTGGTCAGGGACCATTGAACCAGTGCCAGTGTGCAGCGTTGCTTTACATTTGGCATTGGTTATGGTTCGTCTGTATCCTGTGATATTTTATCAGACATTTTTGGTACATGATATAACCTTCATGCTGTCTGCTTTTCTTATCGTTGAAAGGGGTGACAAAGTGTTACAGCCTTGAACCCGAGACTAGACCATATTGTCCAGTTGTACCAGTGAACAATTGAAGCATTTCGTCATTAGACACCAATTATCACCATGGGGATGGTCGTTCCCCCGAATATTGAAACTAATTGGGGGTGATCAAGGCATCATTAGACAGTGATAGAAATTCCGCACGAGATGTCGTTGGTGTGATGTCCGTTTGAACACCTAGCTATGAATGAAATCACAGATGGCCCATCCAGCCTCATGTGTCTACTTCATGGTGGATCATATTTAATTAGATTGTTCATAATTGAATGATAGTGGGGGACACAGAAATACCGGCTCTTGTGCCAGAGAAGTTCATGCACTTTAAAGGTAGTAACTAACCTTCCTGTGCAAATCACTATGAATTAAAAAAAAAAAATGCATATTGTACATTATACCTTATCAGTCTAGTATTATTTGATTTTTCTTTTTTGGGTTTGACTATTCAAAATCAACTTCAGATACAATGCAAAACCATTTTTCCCCTACATTTTCATCAGAGATGAGTCAAGTATTGATTGCACCTGGGGTAGAACAGTAAAAAGATAAAAATATGTGTGTTTGTGAACTTATACTAATACCAACTAAACTATGACAGGAATGCTAGTCTCATGTACTAAAATTTTTGATAGTATCGTAGGAGATATGGCACTATGCAAGAACCATAAAAGACTGGAAATTGTCATTGAATAACAATACAGACAATCCTATTAATTTTACACAGTCAAAAATATGTGAACCTTAAATGTCTTTAAACATGTTTTGTAATTTCCATTGTTCATTGTAATTTTGCTAGCATATGGTATTAGGCATATCATGTTTGAGATTATATAATCAGACATGCTATAACATGATCACCAGTTTATTGTGAGGTACATTGTATTATTTGGCTCTTGAATCACATGAAGTGAACTAGCTAAATCAGTACCGTACAGCATCACACATCCAGTCATACTGTGATATTTGCTATACATGTAGCAAGAAGATTATTTTACTTCAAGGTTTTGTGAAATGGTGATTGATATTCCATTAAAGAAATAAGAAACATGCTTTGAAAAAAAATCTAATAATTCCTCAGGAAATGTTTTGATTAATACTGTTTTAGCACTATCTGTCATCTTCCGATGAAATATGGTAGAAATGAGTGTGCCAAAACTTCTGCATTTAGTAAATGAAACCAACAAAAGCAAATAGGTCATACTGGAAGATGTATGCCTTGTCATACAGACAGTATGCAGGCTTGAAATGGAATTGATTGAGTCACAAATATGTAGCGTAGTCCTCCCGCAGCAAAGTTTAATTCAAGAGGATTTACCTGATACAGTCTTCAAGATTAATTGCTTCATTACGCCACTTAATTTGTGAAGGAAAACAGGGAGTGTGAGTCAGTCTCCTGGAATGAATCTTTAATATTGGGCTTTGTAAGCGATTATGAATACCTGGGTTCGTACTTTCCCTGCGATGACCCATCCAATAAGGCGTGCTGTCAATATATTGGGATTTGCTCTCCACTTCTTTATGTTGGAAATCTTAATCACGTTAATAGTGCAAGGCAAATTTTTAATTTAATGTTTAAGTTACAACAGTGTGTATTAGGGTTGACTGATTTGAAGCTCAACCAAACATAAGTTGTATCAATACTAAGATATCACAAGCATAAAAAAGTATTACTTGTACTGTGAAGTATGATTTTTTTTTACAACATAATATTTCCGCATACGATGTACACCATGTGCGTAATATTTTCTAGTAATTAGCTACAAGAGTAAAGTGATATGTGGGCCTATGTCATGTACTGAATGGATAAATGGAACAAACAAGCCCAGCTTTTGACAAAATGACAAAGTGTATAATTAAGAGTAACAATGGTACAGAGACAAGTTCATTGACCACAATTGAATTAAGGGCATCTGTTTGCAGACAAAAGCACTGCTTAAAGAAAAAAAAAATGATGCTAACAATAACGATATTCTGCTCCTCCCAAATCAAATAAACAAAGTAAAACAAAAACATGAAACATAAAAAGATTTAATATATGTATAATTTCTTCATCATGCATTCACGTAACCATGGAGCTACAGTAACCTTTGATGAATTTCTAATTCACAATCTGGGGCATACTTTGTGTACCATGTTCTTTAAATCAGAATACGGAAATTCTGTGTTAAATCAGCCCTTGGGAACTGAGCGGTGACAAACTTTTACCCAAATTTTGACACATTTAATCCAAACCAGGTAACTGTGAAATAGGGAAGTTAGAGCACAAATGAGATTAATCACAAAAGAAGCCTGCCTACTGGTTGCTCTGCTGAGCATGAAGCTGATGAGATGGGTCAGAGTGCTTGAAAGAAGTAGGCCTACATTTCTCAAGAGGAGCTAACAGGATTACTGGGATGTGTAGATGGGTTTAATCTAAGCTCAGGAAGCTGATAGTGAG
The DNA here is from genome assembly GCF_040938485.1 of Diadema antillarum. Lineage (NCBI taxonomy): Eukaryota > Metazoa > Echinodermata > Echinoidea > Diadematoida > Diadematidae > Diadema > Diadema antillarum. Next base: position 646,930 of record NW_027270925.1, on the reverse strand, counting down.
ATTTATGGCTTTACAGACAAGTACCAGTGATACAGTGCCTCCCCACAGAACCCCTGAAACTCATGTCCTTATCCTTGAATGTCTTGAAAGGCATTATTTACCCTTTGCAGATGAAACAAAAACTCTGCTTTAGTGCTTCAAAATAGTTCTAAAATGTGAATTAGGGATAGAAATAACCAATGTAAAAATGTTGATCGGTATGTAATCAATGTTAAGTATTTTTGAATATATACAAAATGTGAACAATGGATATAATTAAATTGTTAATAGAATAAACTGTCTCCACGATCCACTTATGGTTTATTGAGAAAAATGGTGATATCTCCTTATATTTTAGCTCTATTGCAAAATTTTTGTATGGTTGGATATTTTGTGACAGTAGTGAGTTTTCCAGTAATTAGTGAAAATATAACTGGTAAACCTCTCAGAACCACCAATCTGTAAAGCCACCATTCAACACTGGGAGCAGTGATTAAAAAGTGTTTGAATTATTACATTTGATGCATCTGTTAAGGGTTATCACAAAACACCCTACTGTATAAAATGTTTAAATAAAGCTACAACTGTACTAAGATATTACTAACTTCCTTTATAAACTATCACAGTTATGGTTTATTCCAGAAATTTTAATCAAAGTTTTTGATAAAATTATTGTTCACGTTTTGTATATTCAACAATATTTAACATTGAGTATACTGATTAACATTTTCTTGTTGGTTATTTTTATCTCTAACTCACATTTTATGACTATTTTGAAGCTTTAAACAGGGCTGCACACTTACCTATTTCTTCTACTGGTCCGGCCTGTCCATTGGTCCAGAAGGTACCCAGTTTTTCTATCTTTTACTGGTCCATTCCTGAAAAAGTTACTGGTCTGACAGTGACTTTTACTGGTCAGGGACCGTCGGACCAGTGCCAGTGTGCAGCCCTGCTTTAAAGTTGTTCAAATTCAAACTTTTTTTTTCATCTGCAAATGTTAGCAAGGGGCTTTAGAGCTCTGTTGACATCTTACTTGGTCATGTCACAGATGGGATTGAAAGAAATAAACTACTTAGTAATCATTGTTCAGATCATTGATGTTCCGATACAATGTGCACTGTTTGTTTTTTCTTCGAAAACTAAACAGGTCATCATGCTGTATTATATGTCTTCAAGACCTTCTATCTCTCAATTGAAGATCTGTAACTAATGTCATGACAACAGTACAGTAGTTGATCAGTTGTCAGCCTTTCATCCCATGAATGCTGAATCTCTAACACGATACCCTGTGTACAGGCATGGAGCTCCATGGTACAGGTATATAAATGTCTTTTTCTCTCTCTTTTTTTTTTTCTGATCTCTCTGAGTAGCTCAAATCTCTGTCCACTTTTGCCCACTTTCCCCCCTCACCCTGAGTCTTCTCCCTTTGAGTGAAAGTGATTTTGCCTAGCTTGTGTGTCGGGCCAACGGCCTGCCGTGAACTCTTGCTAAAGAATGGGCAGTAGACCAGGCTGTTGTATTGAAAGCCACAGAGAGGCGTGTCAATGGAAAGCAAGATCTCAGAGCCATGCATGCGTATCTCCTTTCTGGCGTTTACTTCTCACCTCCATCCACCGCCTACTCTCATCCAGTGTTGCCAATTTGACAGTATCTCTTTACATGGAATATAAAGTATAGCAGTTAATTAGTTTCAAGAGAACAGACTCTCACAAAAAAAAAAACTGACAACTGATGATTTGAAATGTATCAGTTCCAAGCTATGGTACCGTACCTTGTTTTAATTAATGGATTTGATAAAGTTTTTAAGAACTACATATATGAATTTGAGATGCATGGTTTGTGTGTAACATAATGCTGCTCATAGTTTTCCTGTCCTATCATTGTAATTGACACTCCTTCCTTGAAGGCACATTATTCTCCATGATCTAGTTTGTGTTTTTTTTCCTTTTCTCCTTCCATAATAAAGAAACTTTTTTTTAACATTCAAATAGTCTGTCTGTTCAGGGACACCTTCCTGGTCTGTCAGAGTGGAACTCTGGTATAAAGTTCAGAATTGATAGGAAAACATACATCATACTCTTCCTGTAGTGATGTGTATATGTCTGTTTAAACCACATTCCTTGTTTTTTTTTTTTTGTAATGCATTTGTATTTTAATTTCTACAATGTTGTAAAATGGGGGGGGGGGGGGGGGGAGGCTTGAAGGATTTAAGAAGATATATCTATAGAAATTATTAAAGTCAAAGACTGCATGCATAGACTAGCCACTCCTTGTCCATATTGATCCATTCTGGCGGTAGGGTTGGGCAGAGATTATGTACACACCAGGGACGAATGCATGATGAATCACCCATGCATCCTCTTCAGTTCAGCTTGCCCATCCTCCCCATCCTCCTCCTGTCTTCCAACCCCCCTTCATAGCAACCTGGCCACTAGGTGATGCGCTCCCTGTTAGTCTTATCTGCAGACCTGACATGACATAGCATAGCTGTGCATATAGTACCGACTTATCTTCTCACACAAGATTTAATGCTGACTTTCATCTGGTCAGTATGAAATGTGTCATACAAAGTGACCACTTCTGTTCAGCTCATTTTACAATTATTCAGTGTATGTACTTATTGTATCAGTGTACTAATCACACAGCAGTTCTGTCATATCACTGATTTCCAGTAGTGCCCAGGTATTTATGCACAGGTTTAGACCGTACCCTGTATGGGCTGTTTAATGCTAATTCTATTCCTGGCTTCTTGAAGGCTTTTCAATCCCTTGCTCAAATACAGAATTCTGCTGTGTGTTTTTGCATCCTCATCCTTTCCCCTTGATTTTGTACCAACACTAGAGGGATTTAGCTCTGCAAAAAAAATACAGAAGAGCAAGCAGTGATATCAACCGAAGATGTTCAGTCTGTTTATAGAAGACTACGATATCGAAGATAAAAGTATTTATCTAGCTCTTCACTGCTGACTGACAACCTCCACTCCAATAAGCTGCTGGTGTTCTGCACCTAGAATTCAGTAATATCAGTCATTTGATTTTCACCTGTTTTGGTTGACTGAGTAAAAAACAAGATTTTTTTAAAAGCAATCTCCAAAACCTAACTCATTGGTGAAGCACACATCAGTTCTGTGATATAAGCAGTGAAACTCGGCTCTAAACCATACTTTTTAATTTTTAGTTCATTTCTTTTATCACGAGGTAAGTACAGGGAACCTTATTAAAGGACAAGTTCACCTTCATAGACATGTGGGTTGAGTGAATGCAGCAATATTAGTAGAACACATCAATGGGAGTTTGAGGAAAATCGGACAATCCGTTCAAAAGTTATGAATTTTTGAAGTTTCTGCTCAGTCACGGCTGGATGAGAAGACTACTATAGCTTGTGATGTCATAGGAGTACAACTATATAAAGAAAGTATAAAAAAAATTCAAGATATTCTCACTTTTCTCACATAATAAAAGACCACTCGACTTCTCTCTTTCAGAAGTCAGGGGGAATAATATTACCCCTAACATAAGTCAGTAACAAGTCGAGGAAATGTGCACTTTATTCAGAAAGTCAAGTTTTGTGAAATTCTCTTTTTATTTTCCTTATATCGTTGTACACATGTGACATCATACACTGTAGTGGTCTTCTCCTCCAGCAGTGATTGCACAGATATTTTAAAAATTCATAACTTTTGAACGGATTGTCTGATTTTCCCCAAACTTTCACTGGTGTGTTCTACTAACATTGTTGCCTTCACTCAATCCACATGTATATAAAGGTGAACTTGTCCTTTAAATGAGCAGCCTGGGACCATTGAAATTTTTTCATTATATCAGGTATCTTGATGTATTAGGGTTAAAAAAAAAAGAAGAATATGATAGGAATGGGACCTGCAAAGTTACCTCATTATATCAGGCATCTCACTCACTGTATCCAACCTTGTTATAATGCGGTTCCTCCGTATATATATTCTGAGCCCACGCATGGACCCTTTCATTTCAGACAATAATCAATACAGAACGCTGGAGTGTATATATGATAATGCCAAAATCAAGACTGCAGTGTATAACAATGGAGTTGATATTGACATTTTAATGAACATGGCAAAGATCAACTTTCAAAATAGCTTCTTCTTTTTTTCAGTGCTAATTAATGCCTATGGGTAGATTGAAGTAAACTTGATACAAGCTGTTCTGGCATCGCATGCAAGTTTGAGTTGGAAATTTGGTGTAACATGAGAGAAGTTTCACAGGAAGTAAGATTTTGTACACATATATTTACAAATAAAATGTATCATGAGTTCAGAAATGAAATATGTCACAGAGAGCTGTGTGAAAACAATTGTGACAGTAACAGAAACACATAAATACATTAAATGTCAAACTTTTCATACTAAACATTAATGATGTCATCATAATTCTTGACATTGTGTGAGTGACTAAATATAGACCTGGGTTTGGTTCTGTGAGTAGTGAACTGTGATTAAACAATTTCACAGATAATTTGGTTGTACAAATAGTAGAACTTTTGCTCTCCAGTCATCCGCATTGATAATTCTCTCTCTGTGTATCTCTTTGCAGCAAAGCTGATAATTCACGTATACATTCATATCATAATCCAGTCTTGCTATGGACATCTAGTACCAGTATGCAATTTTTAGTGATGCCGAGTACAGCGAGACAAAGAGTTTGCAATCTTGTCAACTCTATGAATCCATATATAAATATGTGAGATATGCGTTATGAACACGAGAGCATGCAGTCTATCTTGTGTTAGCTTGACTTCAAAGTGAAGGGGCTTCCCCACCCCCGCTCCTCATTTGCAATGACAAGAGCTGTCAAATACAGTGAGTGCATGCATCAACTTGTAAAGGAGGCTACCACAAGTTGCAGTACTTACAGATATAACCTCAACTTGAGGCTGCATTTAAAGGTATTGTTTACCATTTGAAGATGAAACAAAAACCAATCTTTAGTGCTTCAAGATCTAAAATTTTCTAACATGTGAATTAGGGATAAAAACGACCAAAGTAAAAATGTTAATCAGTGTAATCAATGTTAAGTATCGTTAAATATACAAAATGTGAACAATAGTTATAATAAAATTGTTTCTAGAGTAAACCATCTACAGTTATGGTTTATTGAGAAAAATAGAGATTTATCCTTATATTTTAGGCTTTATTGCAAAAATTTTGTATGGGAGGATGTTTTGCGATACACTGACAAACACATATGGATCAAATGTAATAACTCTTTTTTTTTTTTTAATCACTGCTTCCAATGGTCAACAATACCTTTAAGTGCAAACTAGACCAGCTGCTAGGTTGGAATTATCATCCCACAGGTTTGTAAGTAAAGCTAATTCTGCAAATTAAATGCTGGAAGAGCAGCGAGTTAAACGGATAGCAAAAGGCCAGATATGAGTAGATGTAGCGCCATGCTATCAATGAAGACATTACAAAGATCTTACAGCTGTATTATACATGTTACACTTTTAACATCCTTTGTTGATATTTTCAGATTGTTTTTATTATATGTCTTGTATTTTCAGCTTAAAAGGATTTGATCCTTGTTTTCTCCAACATTACTACACATGCCACCAAAGGTTCTTTAGATATTTTACAATGCAGGTGCAATGGGGGAAGAAATTCTATATGACTGATTTCCATAAATTCCATCAAATTGAAATGCTTCATGTAGCTCTGTTGATATACAGAAAGCATAGACAAATTTGTAAACCATCTTCAAATGTGCAAGATATATTCATGAGGTATTTCTACAACTATAAAGAAGGCTGTCAGTGGGAAAAGGCAATTTTTTTTTTAAATTGCTGCCAATAGCGATGGGAATGTGAATATTGTAGGCTTACATGTTCACAAGCTCACATGAAAAGGTACACCCAATACTGACACTGTGAGCAACACAGGATGTGCATTACCCAATGAGAGATTTAGTGTCCACTTGTGTTGATTCTAATGCATGTGTGATGTATGTACCTGTCTATCTGAACTGAGCTGCTGCTGCAAAAAAAAAACACCAACCAAACAAACAAACAAACAAACAAACAATGCAATTCATTTTTAAATATTGTTAATGTTTTCTGTTTCAATCTCATCTCTATTGTTGTAATGCACAGGGGATGTGATAATATGCCATTCATGATACTTTGCTGAAGGCAGATATGTTGATGAGTTTTATTCATACTCATAGCAAATGGATTGTCATAAAATTAAATTTGAGCGCAGAATAACAAACTCGTGATATATGGCCTATGGGTAATTTTGCGGCCTAGTCTTCAGACCAGACTCAGTACCTATTCAGTCACTAACCGTGATGCAGTATCCTTTTGTTTTGTTTTTGTCTTGTATTCAAGATAACCTCATTCTGTATCAGAGCTTTTGGATGAGGATATACCCATCAAAGAATGCTATGCTATAAGAAAAAATGAAATAAAACAACAGGAGCTCGCAAATACATTTTAGGAGCAAAGTTTATAAAGTCTTCAATTTTTGACCTTATAACTGTCAATTAGTCACAGTACATTATGTTCAATGATTTCGAAAATCCTCTTAGATCATGTGACAGTGGCGCCATATGAACCAGTATGTTTTTTGTACAAATATTTTGTAATTTCATATCAACTTCAAGGAAATTCTTTTTCCTCATAATTCTGAGTCATGACTCATGATACAGCAAGGATATAATTCCCCATCTGGCCAGACAAAAGGGAGAATTCATTTTAAATTGAAACAAGATTATATTTTGTTATTATTGAGTACAAAACAAATGAGAAATTCTCTGCAAGTGATTGCATGGGCATGAGACCGAGTTGGCTCATTTGAGAACCCAGAACACACCATACTTTATTACTTGCAGACATAAGTATGTGTTCAATATTCACAATTGTCTATCTTCGCTCAAACTTTTGCCGGTCTTTCAGAACAACTTTCCTAAATGGTTGATATATCTTTTAGGCTTTCAGGATAGTGTACATGAATACTTTCAAGCCCTCGAGAATTATACTTATTCTATCGGTGTCCGACTATTTTTATCTCTAAATTCTCTCACAGGATTTTCTGTGCTGGGGATGATAGATTGTAGAAAAGGCAAGACGAATACAAATCCGGCAAACTCCCCGATTAGGTACGGCAGTGAAATGTCGTCAGATAAACACGTCTGCACTGCAAAGACTGGAAGCTTTACATGCTGTGGAGTTTACTTTCACTTATTGGCATTCTACAGTCCCCGCTCCCTGTAAGTCTCGCTCATTCTCACCATCTTACCACGCTTTAAAAACGCTCTTCGCCGTGTCTTCGGGGGTCTTCGCATTATCATTTCCAGTCAGGGATGATTCACCGTGTGCTTGAAATTCCTCGAGCATTTTTCATACCTTGTGTTACCATATGTGTTTCAGCATGGAAATCTGATGATAGCATGTGGATGGAGACCTTTATCTGTACTTTTTTCCCCCCTTTCTCCTCCAGGTATGATTTTGCTCAGTGCATGCTCATCTTCCTTCAAATTTGATTAGATTTTTCGGCAAAATCAGTTTCCGTATCTAGTTGGATTGAAGTGAAGCATATATTGCATATTGTCAGCTTTATGCTTTGCATTGTTTCTTACATGGCAATTTTTGTTGCCAAGTAAAGTAAATCCACTTTGCCCTTCTTTTGTTCTTTTTAATGAATGAAAATGTTTATTATCCAGATGGTTCTCAGGAAAGCAGATATTGGAAGGAGGCACTTTGTCATCAATATCAAAGCCAGCTATTGGTTTTGAGATATAACTTTAGGAAATTTTGCAGCACTCTACTTTTATGGACTGTCATAATAAGTAAAGGAAGGCTTTTAACAGCAAGGTACTATAAGATTTAAAACGAGATGAGAAAAGGGTGGTCACAAGTCTAAAAGTTTCAGAGTTTCCTGTAACTGTCATAAATGTTTTCATTAGTTCTCACTCATACACACATACACACATGCACACTACCAGTTTTGTGTTCTTTTAGCTTTTTTGTTTTACAGTGTACATACAGATGCTCTAGACTAAGTGTTTTCAATGTAAATTAGCTTTTCCCTCAGATCCAGACTTTGCTACAAACTTTAATCGTTATAAAAAATATACTTAAACTAATTATTTTTGTATATTAAAGTTAGCATTCGTAAATTACCAAAATCGATAATGTGAACTCCATATATTTAGTCATTTTGATCAGAAATACTAAAAAAAAAAATACTGAAAAAATTCTTGTAATCGTAAGTATGTCTTTGTTTTTGTTTTTGTTTTCTCCACAGCCATGCCTAGAAGAAAGTCATGTGAAAAAGACTACTCAGTAACTCTTGTTTTGCAATATCCCCCCTTAAAAAGAAAAAAAAAAGAGAAAGAGATTTAACTCAGTATTTCCAATGAGTGGAAAATTATCCTTGATGTTTTTTGTTAAGAATAGTACTTTATTGAATTTCCTCTTGAGGTGCATTTAATTTTCACCAGTATCAATAAAGCTTTATGTAGTTTCGAGGTTAGCGGGCAGGTGTGTGCACATTTACTTACTGCTTGATTGCAAGTTTGACAGGATCAAACTCACGCAAGCTTATCAATATTAGATTCAAGAACATCTGAAGGTACAGTGTATGCACTGTGGAGATGTTGACTTTGGCCTGAGAATTTCAAAGGGAAAAAATGGACTTGTGCAGGTCATTGTTTTGTTTTATTCAGCACTGAAGCAATCCTTTTTGATAGGGTGTGGGGTATAGAAAAGGGGCACAGTTTAGTTTCAAGAAATACTGAAAGAAATGCACTTGCAGAGAGAATTATGCGCTGAAACTGAGTTAGGTATTTTTCCATGGTGTGATAAATAGACAGCATTGGTTCATAAATCATGCAATATTAACAGGAAAGTAAACCTACTTCTACTTAGATTGATGGAAAATGTCCTCAGAACAGAAGAGGAAAATAGTTTCAATGAAAGCAGTAAAAACAAACAAACAAACAAACAATAAACCCCCCCCCCAAAAAAAAAAAAAAAAAAAAAAAAAAAAACAGGCCCACCAGCTCAGTGAAATGGTTGGAAAAATCAAACTAACTCACGAAATATGGAACCATGCATTTTGATATATTCTGACAGTATGACAGGTAAAAATGCTATTCCTGATATACAGTGTTGAAGATTACATTGAAGGGTAATAGCTAGGGATGAAAAACCCTTTCACACTCACATACTATGTGAAATTGTAAGCATGTTTATATGTTCAGTATGAACTATGCTTTATGTGATATTTTTTGTATTTGAAAAATGTGATCACAAATTGCGAGTTATCTTTCTTAAAAACATTTGCGTGAAATACTGTTTGGCCATACAATCTTGACTAGAGATATTGTCTAATGAGCATTTGTAATTTGAAAAGTTTGACCTTATTGTGGAGGCAGAGCTTAGCTTGACCTTCCGTTCCTTTTGATTGTACATTCTGCAGATATGTGTGTGAGATGCATATAATGTAGGCCTATGTTTGTGACACAGCTGTTGCATGAAATGTAATTTGCAGCTTGCAATATGTCAGGAGGCTCATTGCGATGTGTGAACCCTCCCTAGCTCTGAACACAACTAGAAACATTGCTCAGAAACGTGATTGCAAGTGAGAATTTTTTTTTCTACAGTCTGACCGTGGACAGAGATATTATAAGCCAGCTTGCCAGTGTCAGATAGCGCAGTCATTTCTCACAGCAGACGGGGAAGATGGAAGATTCCTAATCCTGATACATCTGGTAGTGACAGGCGACAATTACCATTTCAATAGCTAGAGATGAAATGTGCAAATTGCATGTGGATGGATGGTGGGGGGTGGGTAATGGACATTTAGAATTTGTCCAATTTCAATTTTCAGTGCTGCGCGATATTATGTCACTCCTGCACGAGAGCAGTGCAGTTTAAACACAGATATTGAAATTTGAAGACTGTATGGATTGACAGTAGAGTGCTACCAAATACTCACTCACGCAGGCATGGTTACTCATCCAGTGCAGTTTGTAAGATGATGCATAAAAGGGGCTGTGATAATAATGGAGTGATACGAACATTCCTGAGTAATCTGTCGTGCTGTCAAACCGCTCATTCTCCGGTCGCATGGTATGAGTCATGGATGGAAGCGCTGTGTAGGGCAGAGCAAAAAATTCAAAGATGCGGGAGATTTTTTTGTTTGGAATATGCATGGAAGTGGACTTTTGACTCTGAAGGGGTAGGAGAAATCTAGATTGAATATTCCAATACATTAAACATGGGTTCTGTGCTCAGCTTGCTCGAGACAGCATTTTTTTTTTTTTTAGTATGACCCCTTGGAACCTCTCTTTCACTTAAACTTATTCATGACATCTTCTGCAGCATCACTTAATGTTTAAGAATGATTCCCATGTATGTCATATTTTACAGAGTTAGAGTCTTGAAACTGGCTTACCATAATTCATGTCATGGTGTATGGAAAACATGCAAGGAACTGAAAGAAAAAAAAAAACAGTGTCTCCATGCCTGGAGTGCTTGGAACTTCACTTTGTTTAAAATATTATGGTCAACAAGGATGGAGTATTGTGTCCACTTGTGTAATATATCATTGAAAGTGGGCATTCAATCTTCTGGATTACAACTGAATCCAACTGAATCATTTCAAATCAAGAGTTCAAAACAACATAATTATTAGATTGATGTTATAAGTATTCAAAGTAGAGATACATAGGCCTAATTTTTTCGTTGTGTGAAGACTGCTTTGTCTGTGTGCTTTACACATCTAAAGCTGAAACCACTGTCCACAAAAAGCAGCATGGCTTCTAACTTTCAAGCAGGCTTACCAACTGCAATATTAAAGTTTGTGACCAGTGAAGAATACATCAATTTAGTGACCCTGTGCATTGTCCAAACGAGGTTTCCTTTTCAGTCTTGTATTCTCCTCTCCAAATTGTGAGATTCTTATCATTAAATTGGTTCAGATAAAAACGCTTTATGTCTCATCTAAGGGCAGAGTAAAATGACAGTCACATGACGTGAGATCATGGAGGTTATTGGTCTGTTTATGGGGAGCATATGTTTGCACGAAGTAAGCATGGTTGCCCTGCACTTGTAGCCAGTGGACGATTATATCAGCACGTATTTTTCTGGGTCATTGGTGCTGGCACTTCGTCCACAAGAAATCAAAATTCCTAAAGGTCACGTGATTGACTTTGAGCACTAATTTGTTGACAAAAGCCACGGAAAAGACTCATATCATCCTAAAGTATATTTCAAGTGGTTTCATGGTGTTACCTTCCAAGCTTCATGCAGACACATCTTTTATTTTCTCTGTGATTACATGCCTTTTATTCTATCCCCCCCTCTATTTTTTTCCTCCCGCAAGGCAACTGTCATGCTCTGTTGGGCTGAGGTCGATAAGTCGAAAATGGCAGACAATTCTCGACAAGAGAAGTGCCCCTATCATGGGGAGAAGAAGTTACTCGCCGACAAAGGGAGATTCTGGCAAATTTGAAAACAAGTTGGACACAATGCCCTGTCTTTGTAGTGGCTTGTTACCGCAAGAATGGAACAGTTGCAAGAGATAATTGGAGTGGGAAGGGAGTAATATACTTGGAAATGATTGGACTTTGAAATACAAGTTCATGTCATATGGGAGGACAGAGAAACATGTGTATATGTGTGCGCCCTTTTGGCAGTGATAATCATCCTTGTATATCTTATCTTTCAGTATTGTGTGACAAAACAAAAGAAAGGATCATTATGTTGTCTCTTTAGTCTTGTTTTCTGATGCATGGCTTGAAATGCAGGAAAACTTCATCACCCGCAAACATATGCCATCCAATACTGCTAGAATTGTCTTGGATGCTTGTTTGTACAGTGTACAATCAACAACCATCTGCAGTGAGAACTCCTATGGCTGAACAAAAATGGCATCAACATCAACATCAAAAATCAAACAATTCATTCAATTCCAAATCAATCAAGTCAACAGTGCAAGTCTTGAAAAAGAAATAAACTGTGTTCTCAAATGTGAATAAAGAACACAGACTGTATATAAAAATAGCTAACGAGAGGTCTTGTATTGACCTTTCAAAGATGTTTGAGACACACCATGTCCCTCCCCCTCCACAAAAGCTTAGCATAAACAACTTAACAAAATGCAACACAGCGTGCTAGATGGTGTAAACTGTGGAAAACATTTCTTTTGGAAATATTTTTCTATTTGAGTTTTTGTTATTTTCAATTAACAAAATTTGCACAAATAAGATCATTGCACAAAATTCAGCTTGTCTCAGCAGAAAGATAATCATGCCCGTGATTGACAGTCCCACATACAGATATTTGTGTAAGTAGCTTGTAGCATTTATAGTCCATGGCAAACCTTTGTGATTTTTTTGTTTTGTTACAAATTCAAGTGTTCAAGATTATTTTTGAAATTTTACAGTAAGCCTTCAGAACAAAATAGAAACAATATCTCATGAAATGATTGATTTATTCCATAACCATAATGTGAGTCTTAAAAAGTATCATCACAGTATGTAGCTGCCCATGAGGAGCCTATCCCATTTCTCACCTTGGAATTGTGCCTGCAATTTATATATTAGATTGCGCAGAAATTAGGACAGCAATCAAACAGGCCTTGGGAGCAGTGGCGTGATGTTGAGAGATGAAAGATAAATTACAGCCGCTAAACGTGTTTGATGTTTGTTGAGAATCTTGTAAATCAGTTGACGAGCGCACGTGACTGGACAGGCCAAAGCCTTGGCAATGAACAGCCCCCCACTTCAAGTGTGCTGCGCAGCCACAGAGAGGCTCTTGCTCCAAAATGGAGAACATCTTGATTGATGAGAGGCAAGCTGCCATTAGACTTAATGGTGGAGAATGATCCTACGATTAGTTTACATTGCATCAATCTCCCTCTCTAATGTTACAGTCTAAGTAGGCGCTCAAGTGGGCTGTTTGAGAATGTGTCATCTTAAATGCTGCTAGGAATTTTGTGTGGAAGTCCTGCGAAATTAAAATCTTATAATTCTTGAGGATATCGCCTTTTCAAAAAAAAAAATTGTCTTTCCATCCGTCTTTTTCCATAAGCATTCTATCTGTATACATACCTATATTTTTACATCATTTTTGTCATTATATTCATCAGTCTATCTTTATCTCAGTTAGTAGGTGGCTGGAAAGCTCAATACAGTAGATTATTAAGTCTGGCAGCAAGGAATCTTTTTAGCGATCATCACCACAGAATCAATTCTGTACATTCTGAATAAAACTTTATGCGGTACAATGGAGCGTGTTATAATGGTATTATGATAACCTGCCTCAATATCAATTGATTGTTTCGCTGCCAACTAGGCCTACCCACTGCAATTTTTTGTCCTTTCGTGCATATAAAATATTCAGTGAAACTACTGCTCATACAATCTGCCTTTATTTATTTACAGATATGAAACGTATTGTAGGAGACCTGAGGGTTGAACATAAGACCTCTATAATACATTGCCTTATTGTACATTTTTCAAAGGAACAGCACATGTACATTTTCCCAAAATTTTGCAAGCCAGATGCTGGGTCATTCTGTAGAGCAATATAGTTTGTCCCTCCCCCCCCCCCCCCCCAAAAAAAAAAAAAAAAAAAAAAGAAAGGAAAAAATAGTCTTGCAAGGCAGTTATTGGATCATGTGTTTATTGTATGTGATAGGGCAGTTGAGTCTGTTCAGACTCTACAAGTGACAAATGTTACGAGTATTTTATGTATTTGCCAACTCTCAAGGATGACAACAAAGAGGCAAAGAAACACAAGTATGAACACTGATAGAGACACCAACCAATAACTTCAAGGTAGGCACAGGGCTCCTAGTGATGGCAGCCACTGGGCAGGTAGGAGTTTAAAACTTGATATCAAATAAAGATAACACACAGTCCTGTGTGACACATGACAAAACATAGAATGTGTCCACAGTTGTGATGTATGGTGTGATTTGCATACTGAGACCTGAAATCATTTGAGGGCCCATTAAAATCCTGTTATACATGTACCTGATTGCTCAATCACTCTACAGTTGATATTTAGAGAGAAATTTTACATGATCAGTACAAGAATCATTCAAAGTCATTTTGTTCTTTGAATGAAGTCTTGTTCCTGTCACAATTTTAGTTACATGAATGATCACATTGAACAGTGATGTATAATCCATCTGTAAGTTGTTCAGTGTTATTACAGTTAATCAGCTAAAAAGTTGTTGAAATTATTAGACCGGAATGGAAGGGACTGGTATGAATCGAAATGAAGAGAACACTGCACTCATGATTCCATAGAAATATATTGCATTGATATGATCAGTTGATAGTTTAAATAAAGAGTGGGACACTAGAAACTAGAGGTAGGCCTAAGTTCCATCGCATCAGTAAAAGCCAAAGCATTTGCAGGGATGGTATGAATAGGGATTCCATGGTCATGCCAGTTGAATTTTGCGCTGACCTGATGCAAAAGTTACTGGAAGAGTCTTTTCATATTGTGCCTCCATCACGTCCCATCTTTGCACCTTTAAAGCTGTGGTAGCAGCACAGGCGGGACAGTATTGGTCAGTCAACATCCCCTGCCAGGCGGGCGGGTCAGCAAGAGTGTGGATCCACTTTTGCAGACCCAGACAGTCGGTCGGTGGTGCAGTTCGGTGGTGACTCATAGCTGGGGGAAAAGTGCGAGCGTCGTGGGGAGCAGATGAGAAAGCTGGTGTGAAAATTGGGGTAGGAAGCTCTCGCAATGGAGCGCAGATTTCTCTTGTGACGACTGCAGCGTGACAAAGAGGTGTGGCCTCGCCTCTGCTGCGTGCATTAGGGAGTTCTGAATTAAGACCTTTTTTGTGGAGGGTGGGGGTTGAATTGTCAATTCAATATTTGTCATTTCAATCCCTCAGCAAAATGAAGGACGTCATTGGTTCTGAATGTAAGTGTGTTTTTACCTTTAAAGATTACTTTGTATGCAAGGAGTATGTGGAAATCCAGCCATCCCACTTTTTCTTATGAAGAAGAGATGACAAAAATATGTGACATCTAGTATGAAAGGATGCAGAAGACAATGACAGTCAAATCATGACTGGTGCCTATATAATAAAATTGTTTTAAGGTGTGTGTATTTCAGCTTTATACCTAAAATATTTCTTAAATTCTTAAATAGCTAAAGAGGACAAAGGCACATTTTTTTTCTTGCTCTTGAGATTCTTGATTAGAGAATTACAAGCATGTAGTAAAATGGTCATAACAAAGGGATGTACAAGTATTATCATTTTATAATGCTCCTTGAGAACATCTGTAAAAAAGTTTTAAAAAGTTATTACCACAACCGACAGTCATAAAGCGTGTGAGGGTCTCAAAAAAAGAGGAATTTGGATCTTTATGCATTTCATATTGTATAGACAAAACAGGAGGTGTACACCAAATCTTTCCTCAAATCATTTCATGCAAATGGCTGTACAGAGAATATCTCTTACAATAGAACAAAAGCATCCTCCTTTTCTCAATTCTAGTATCCTTTGAAGAATATGTGAAGTTTGGATGGAATTTTGTTTGCCTGTATGCTATTAAGATGTTCGTTATATGAGAGCTGTAATTGTACCACAATATGCCAAGCTTTTCACCGACTGGGAGCCGAGCCTTCCCATCTGCAGGTTCCTGTGCCAAGCGTTTGCCAGGAATGATGACTCCGATGTGACATGCCTTTCTACATGGTGACCTGGAAGGGGTCAAACTTTATGTCATGACATCCAGGAGGAAAAAGGAAATGTGACAAGCGATGTTTGTTGGGAGTCGTAAAGGGTGAAATATGAACCATTGTAGGTGGGATCATTGACATTGAGACAAATGCAAGGTGTTACATGTTTACAAAAAGCAATGGGCTTGATCATCCATGGTCATCAATTTATTTATTTATTTATTTATTTATTAGGTGATCCGAGTATCCTCTCGGATCACCTTCTGTATCTGTACGGATTCTTTGTTTTTCTTCTTCTTTATTTCTCCTCAAAAGTTGTGTATCGATTAGCTCAGAAAGTGCTCCTCCTATCAATTTCAAAATTATACGATATATGTCTCGTGTCCCAAAGACGACAATCGAAATAAAATCATAGTGATTAGTCGACCGTGACGTCACTATGACGTCATTATATGAAAACACATTTTCATTCATATCTCATTAATGGAATGGAATTTTTCAATGAAATTTACGTCACATAAAATTCAAGTCAAGCTGATTCTACACATGCTCTCAAAATTCATCTATGCCCTTAAAACGTGCGCGTACGCGTGCGTTGAAATATTTGTATGCTCCAATCGAGCTCAAATTTTTTTTGCACACGTTTCAGACCATTTGGAGCATTTTTTGAAAAATTGAAAAAATTGGACGGACGCGTACGCGCGCGCACATATTCGCACACACAGCTCATATGCAATGGAAATTTCCCGTTTTTTTACACTTATCGGATGCCTAAAATGTCAAGGAATATTTCTGCCAAGTTTCAAGTCAATCCGACTCAATATGACGTCATACGGGCCCGTCAAAGTTGAAATTCCGCGCGCGCGTCAATGGCGATATACAGTGCAACGATGCCAAAAAAACGCCAATTTTAAATCCGATTTTACTCGTCAGGATGGACGGTAACCCCCCATTTTCTTTACATATTCTGAAAGCTGATGAGTTGGTCATGTTATTTCATGGGTTGGCAATGCTGGCAAAATGATTAAAAGATATCAAATTTCTTAATAAAGTAAAAAAAGTAAATTTTCAAAATGACGTCATCAAATTTCAAGTTCACTCGAGTGTATCTCATTTATCCTTTGCCAATTTACACCCAGATTTCAGTATACTGTAGCTTATTAAATGATCTTTCATTAATATGATTACAACATTTTGATTGGATGACGGCATCACCTCGTAGAAATGGATTGAAAGTAATATTGTCAAATTTGACCAGTTTACGTGTTATCTCTATGGGAGGGCAGTTTTTCTGGCAGTGAAAATTGACATGACTCTCTTTTTCGAGCACTAGCTCACTTATGCTTCGGTGAATTTTTCCCAGATTTTAGTATGTTGTAGCTGAGACTTTGGGCTATCGTAAGTGTGCCCTCCGTTTTTTCATACAACGTCGGCATCACGTCGAAAAACTTTGTTGAAAATGGCACGAGGCTTCGATGCAGCGTCATTTTGCTTAATACACAGGGCCTATGGAGAATGAAATAGGTCATTGCGTAGCGCATCCGACTCGTAATCCTAAGGTCCCTGGTTCGAGGCTCACCCCTGCCAATATTTTTTTCAAATTTTTTTAAACACTTTTTTCTTCTTTTTCTTTAGTTAATCTTAATCTCCCTTTCCTTACTTTATCTTTTTCTGATTTTTTTATGCTTCTCCTTCAAATTTCTATAAAATAACATAATTTTTTCTTTATTAGGTGATCCGAGTATCCTCTCGGATCACCTATTGTATCTGTACGGATTCTTTCTTCTTCTTCTTCTTTATTTCTTTCTCCTCAAATCTTGTGCAGCGGTTAACTCAAAAAGTCCCCCACCTATCACTTTCAAACTTATACCATGTATGTATCATGTCCTAAGGACGACAGATCTAGTGTATCAATGTGATCAGTTGACCGTGACGTCATTATGACGTCATTATCTGAAATCACGTTTACATCAATATCTCATTAATGGAACGGAATTTTTGAATGAAATTAAGATATCAAATAGTTCAAGTCAAGGTCTATTGATATATTTCATAAAATTTGGTCACGTTCATACTAAACGAGCGCGTACGCGCGCGTTGAAATTTAAACATGCTCTAATCAACCTCAAAATTGTTTTGCACACGTTTCAGGTCATTTACAGCATTTCAAAAAAAATCGACGGACGCGTACGCGCGCGCGCATATACGCACGCACAGCTCATATGCAATAGAAATTTCCCGTTTTATCGCACGGATCGAATGTCTGAAATGTCAAGGAATATTTCTACCAAGTTTCAAGTCGATCCGACTCAATATGACGTCATACGGGCCAATCAAAGTTTAAATTCCGCGCGCGCGTCAATGGCGATATACAGTGCAACTATGCCAAAAAACCGCCAATTTTAAATCCGATTTTACTCGTCAGGATGGACGGTGACCCCCCATTTTCTTTACATATTTTGAAAGCTGATGAGTTGTACATGTCATTTCATGGGGTGGTAATGCTGACAAAATGATCAAAAGATATCAAATTTCTTAATAAAGTAAAAAAAGTGAATTTTCAAAATGACGTCATCAAATTTCAAGTTTATTCGAGCATATCTCACTAGTCCTTTGTCAATTTTCACCCAGATTTCAGTATATTGTAGCTTATTTAATGTTCTTACAAACACAAAATTACAAAGTTTTGATTGGATAACGGTATCACCTCGTAAAAATGGATTGAAAGTAATCTTGTCAAATTTGACCAGTTTACGTGTTATCTCTACGGGAGTGCAGTTTTTCTGGAAATGAAAATTGACATGACTATCTTTATCGAGCACTAGCTCACTTACCCTTCGGTAAATTTCTCCCAGATTTTAATATGTTGTAGCTTAGACTTTACGCTACCGTAAGTGTGCCCTTCATTTTTTCATACGCTGTCGGGATCACGTCAAAGATTTTGGTTGAAATTCAAGCTTATCTTCGATGTATTGAGATATTTCTTTCTTTCTGCAACTTTCTTTGCAATAACTCAAGAAAAACGGCCTCTATCACTTCCATATTTTGCACATGTTAAGTTCATGTCACGTAAATTATTTCATAAACTAACAACTACTTGATCAGACACCATCTTGGGTATGTAAATTAGGGTCAAAGGTCATAAGTGTTTCATCCTGTATCTTAGTGAATACCTGTACTATCTTTCCCATATTTTGCACACGCAAAGACCATGTTACAAGGATCATTTCACAAAATAACTACTTTTTACTCAGATGCCATCTTGTCTGTGCAAATTGAGGTCAAAGGTCATATGTACTTCTTTTGTATCTTCGTTATGACGTGTTATCTCTATGGGAGGGAATTTTTTTAAATGTGAAAATTGACATGATTGTCTTTATCGAGCACTAGCTCACTTACCCTTCGGTGAATTTCTCCCAGATTTTAATATGTTGTAGCTGAGACTTTACGCTACCATAACTGTGCCCTTCGTTTTTTCATACGTTGTCGGCATCACGATAAAAAAAACTTGGTCGAAATTAAAGCTTATCTTCTATGTATTGAGATATTTCTTTCTTTCTGCAACTTCCTTTGCAATAACTCAAGAAAAACACGCCCTATCACCCCACATGTTTAGTTCATGTCACGTACATTATTTAATGAGATAACAACTACTAGATCGGACATCTTGGATATGTAAATTAGGGTCAAAGGTCATAAATGTTTCATCTTGTATCTTGGTGAATACCTGTCCTTATATCTTTCCCATATTTTTCACACGTATAGACGATGTCGCGAGAATCATTTCACAAAATAACCACTATTTCATCAGATGCAATCTTGGGAGTGCAAAGGTGGGTCAAAAGTCATATGTACTTGTTGCTGTTTCTTTGTTATAGTGTATGCAGAATTTGGTACCAAACATGGCAGATATGACTCCCTTTGCTAAATGAGAATGCAAACACCACACGGCCAATGTCTCTAAACACAGATGGAACTTGTATGGTCATGCCTATTGCAATCAGGACTCGAATCATTGATTAAACAAAAATCGGATCACCTTAATTTGTCAGTGATGACAAATTACAATCTCTAGTTCATTTTTGATAATGTAGTACCATGGTAACCTGAAATATTCTAGATTGGTAATAATATCAGTTCAGACAAGTAATTCATACTGGATATAAAAGAATTTTGTAATATCATGAATAGCCCATATTATACAGAGCAATAAAAATGATTAATCATTTTTTCCTATAATTTTTATTGGTTTTGTATGAAAGATTAATGCAGCAAGTTCAGATCACTTTGTAGCATTATTTCTTGGAAGCATTACGTGCATTTGGTTTGCTGTGTTAAATAGCAGAATGAGGCATCATTTGCTATTAAAGTCATAGGATTTATACCATGAACAAATCAGCGGTTATTTGATAGTAATTGATGTATATCAATCTTGGTCATATTACCCCTCCAGAAGAAAATGGATATAATATGTGTGCTCTATTTCTTCCCATTTGGGTCTCAACAAGTCCTCCTGTTCAGTGTTCCCAGTGGTTGCAGGTTTGTGTTGTGCACACCCATGTTTTCATAACCCCAAAATGAAGGGGTGACCTGCAGAGAGTGGACCTTGTATGAATGGGACCTCCTGCTGCTTTCCTGGACTGTGGGTCATTTACATCAATAGCTCCAATTATGTGCAGCTCATGTTCATCATGTGAAATGGAAGCCCATTCAGTCAGTAATACCTCCATCTGTCTTGAATCCATAGTTAATGATTTAAAGAAAATATCCACATCATTTTCATGATGATCTTTGATAGATTGAGTGGAAGTGAACCACATAGAACAGTTAACATTTTCTAGATTTAAACAAAGAAAATGGCAACATTAGTGAAATGCTAGAGTTTCTCTTATTTCTCACAAAACAGTAATATTGTCACATTTTACGTAGATATCAGATGTTGGAGTGATGTCATCACATCTCAACACTCATTGCAGTGTCCATCATGGCAAGAACTTTAAAAAGAAAAGATATTGTGTAAGTCAGTGGAATGATGGAATAAGACATTTACACATTATGCATGAAGTGAAATACAAAGATAGAACTATCCATACTATAACATAGCCTTTACATTCATTGTCATTCTTGTGTACTTCATACATGTGTAATCATTTACTCATATATAATATCTAAACTCAAATATTGTTATCTTGTATGGATCTCTTCATGGTTTTTATATCTTGGAATGTTAGCCCATTAAGGTGATAAAGAGAACTTAAGGAGTTCAATGTGCAATGTGTGTGTGCAACATAATCATCATCCAACCATGTGGGTGAATTTAGTTGGTACCAGTGGTTGTTGTATGCAATCTATACTTTGGAACATTATCTGAGTGCCTACATTCGTGAGGTATAAAAAAAAAGGAAACACGTGACAACAACAACAAACTAATACGTCACACACACATGCAACCTCCTCCCCATATTTATCAATTGTCTTTGTGCAGGCAAGTTATCTATACCATGATTCAAATGGTCCATTTGTGAATTTAAATGTTTTAATCTTCTATATCTTTTGTTAATTTGGGATCAAATCATGTAGTACATATCTTTGCTTGATAGGCAAAAGGATGCTTGCAATGTGCAAAGTCTGTAGATTTCTCCCCTTTCTCCTATGATGGTATATTTGACAACGGTAATTTTCCTTTTCTCCTTGATATCACAATGACATATGTGAGCATAGACCGTACTGTAAAAGTGGACATTTTCACGCATTTCGCGCAACCAGAAACTAGCGCGAAAATAAAAGCATGCAAATATTTTTGTTAGGCATACAGTATGTTCAGTAGTTGTCTTGATTCGGCCGTATTAAAAACACCCGACCAAGCACGAAAAATTAGTCATGCGAAAATATCCACTTTTACAGTGATGAGATTATCTGGTAGGCCTATGTGTGATTCATGGACATATCATTTATATATATATATGCCATGCAATATATACGAATATGATAAGATTATGATTTGTCGGCGAAGAAAGAGAACATCGACTGACTGTTACTTTGCCAACGAGCCATTCGCAGCATTGTAATTGAGTTGTGAGGTGAATTCCCAGAGGGCAAGATAATTCATTAGAGTTGCTGGTGTCTGCACTGCACCACTCCACAGAAACAGAGAGCTGGACCCAAGGTTTCCATCCCCCATATTCTTCTCCTGAAACCTGCGCTTAATTGCGGGGCATCTTTCCTATCGTAATAAAAGTGATCGCAGAGCGAGAAAGAGAGAAAAAAAATATAGTCCCTACCTCTTGGGAGGTGCTAGGTCTGTTTTCCTGCTCATACTCTTTTCCTGATATCCTCCTCCTTCACCTTGCATCCATGCTTATAGCCTACCTTCCAGGATTTATGATTTTTTTTTCACCTTTAGTAGTGCCCTTCGTAACTCAATAAATGTCATTTATCTAGGAGGATTCTGTCTCCTCCATTGAGTGCAAGCCTCATCCTTCTGAGGACATATTTAAAGGGACTGTACAGTACTGGTTGAGTTGGGGATTCATGTTTCAAACATTAGTGAGATAATGAGAAACCTCTTATGAAATATGAAAGAGCACGTAATTCTAAGAAGGATTCAACGTTTATTTGGTGAAAATTGGTTTTCAAATGGCTGAGATATCCAAAAAAGTGATGATAATAAAAGGCGACAGGCCACGCCTTTTATTAGGATCTCTTTGTTTAACCTTGTTTGTTGATATCTCAGCCATTTCAAAACCGATTTTCATCAAATAAACGTTTGATACCCCTTAGAATTGCATGCTCTTTGACATCTCATAGAGTGGTTTCTGAATATCTCGCAAAATATTAAAAGCTAAATCCTCACCTCAACCAGAACTGTACAAACCCTTGAAATAGAGGAAATGAACTTTTTTCAACATCATCCAAATATGGTGAATGGTTCGTAAAGTGTTTAGCAGTCATGAAATTAAAGAGAAACTGCTCCATCTTTTAACCCTTTGAGTGCCACGTTTATTTCTTGTCCATAGGTTTGTGTGTGTAATTTGAGCACATTTGACTCACTGGCAAAGAAAGGGTTAAAGGGTTGGCGCAAAAGCGCATGTCTATTTATATTCTACATCAAGCTCATATACTGCTTCAGATTGAAGGTTGTAGAGAGGTATAGCTAATCTCTGGTTTAGAGTGGAGATTTCTTGCTCCTCATCAAAACATGATTTACTGTATGCTTCTTTTCATGTAGGCCTACTTCTTCTATACTGCCATGTCGTGCTCAGTTCTTTGTAGAAATCTTAGAAATGTTACCTAATGTGAGTGTAAGGTGTTTTGTCTTTGCCCCGCCCCACTCAGTGCCAGGTTCACACATGCCACATAAATCTGTCAAGATGAAATAAGTATCTTAATAGGAATAGGGGATGCTTTGGCTCTCCATTGATGAGCTGTATAGAAGGAATGTACAATATACGCACATGTCTGGAACCTAGGCTATTATCATTTCTGCCGAGGGATTTTAATGCTATGAAAGACCTGTGATGCGACTTTTTCATGTTCAATTACATGCGTGTGCTCTTTCTATTCAATTATGGGGTAGGGGCAATAAGCATCTGTGATTACGGTGATCATGGATCAGTCAATACTAATTGGATCATATACGGATGGCATTTACTGCACTGCACTACACTGCGCTGGATGATATTGGCAAGCGCTGACGGAGCAATGGTACAACATGGCAAATACTGTACTACATGGCACACAATGTGCTCAAATATGCTCATGTACCTCACACTCATGGAGCAGTCCTAACAAGCAAAATGTGAAGCATACAGAATCTTGCAGACACTGTGTGCTATCGTACACCACTGGCACATACATGGATGTGGTGGCTTTAATAAGGGGAAAAAAAGGATTTTTCTTCCTCTCTCTTCTCTTGCAAGTCACAATTTCAGCGCTTTAATCTAAAAGATTTATAGTTTCAAATATTTATCTGCCTCATACAGATCAGATGGCATTTTTCCTACTTGCTCGTGTCACATTTTAATGAGAAACATAAAGAGAAACTTGAGAGAAAATGAGTGATGGTTATGGACAATGTGAGGGAATATGACTTCTTTTTGAAAAAAAGAAGAAAAAGCAGCAATGGTAACATTGATACACTGCTCCATATGACAGGGTTGGACATTAGTAGTGGCCCTGTGGCCCAGAGTCACAAAACATTGGTGTTGGGCCACCAAATTTATCTTTTGGTAGCCCGATTGGGCAACTAAGATTAAAAAATGATTGTTCCTTTTCCTTTTATTTTGGGCTACCATATATTTTTGGGGGAGGGGGGCTACCGAAATTTCAGATTTAAAGATTTTAGTGGCCCAAATGGGCCACCAGACAAAAAAGTTCGTGTCGAGCCCTGTGTGATCAGATTCTAGTGTGCATAACGACTTCTGGAGCTCTCTCCATCCTGCAAGGATACTCTCCCTTGAAGAGTGTTCTATGTGATTTAAATATTCCTCGCAAACTGCTGATGCGCCATTACCAGTAATGAAGACATGCACGAACATAAAAGTACAACAAACAGGAGAGCACAATGAGGCAGAATTTTTTCTCGCGCAACTTCTCGTCACAGTAATGTGATAGAATGAAAGATCCAAGCATGCTCCAGCGAAACCCAATCTAGTGTTCAATTACGGGGGAAAATGAACTCCGGATCCAGGGAGTTATTTTGGAGAGTTCCGTGACTGGCAGTGGAAGGAGTCTGTCAGATGATATAGCATGTGAACAGACTCGCACATATTTGAAAGAAAATCTGAACCCTAAAACAGCAGTCAATACAGAAATCATTTGAAGGGAATGATTATACCGTTGTGAAAATGCGGCTCTTTATAAAAAGTAATTCCCCTTGATTTCATGTTGACTACTCTGAAATGTTTGAAAATAAAAAAAAGAGAGAAATATGAAAAAAGGAAGAATGGAAGAAATTACTATCTTGAAATCTAATATCTAAAGATGATATTGATTAAACCAGTGACGTACATGTATATGATTGTTAAGCCAGTCGTTATATAAACCTGTGAGTATATGAATATATCATATTATAAGGGAAATAGATTGGATTCATGCAGAAATGTAAGAATGTTTATTTTTTGTTTTCTTGATGTTTCTGTTGCAAGAATGTACCATTCTGTATCTCAAGATTATTGCTATTTTTGTTTTGAGATAAAAGAAGTGTGAAAAGTAACTTTGTCATCCCTGCAATTCAGTCAGGTTCATATATGTCACGCTCTATCACTCACAATCATCCATGCATAATGCGTTAAAACTAATGTTTATTGGTGTCAAATATGAAATTAAGTTCACAGCAGTTGATGTATGACGATGTACTCATAGGAGAAATGTTCCATTTACCAACTCCCATAAAGTTAATGACCTTCTTGCGAGGGATGATTAATCCTAAATTGTATTGCTCTGATGCATATTTTGTGTAATGAACTTCCGAGCAGAAAATTCAGCGAAAGTATCAGCTCCTCCCAGCGGGGCAAGCAAGGATGGCAAATTTTGCCTGCCCACTCATGTTTTTGCATGCCCGGGGCAAGTATTTTAACTGTGGTTCATGTATCATGCCGTCACTTTCACCCCCCCCCCCCCAAAGTTACAGACACCTTGGAGTGAAATCGAGTCCTAACACTCCTCAGACCGCTAAACCTGAGAGCAAATTTGCCAATTACCATTAATGAAGTGGCTGCTGTAATAAGCTGCAGCCAGGAGAATCCCAACCCTGTTTGCTGTCCTCCTGAAGAGAAGAGGAAAAAAAAAAACCCAAAAGAAAGACGAAAAAAGGTCAGATGACTCATTCCCGCATCTTTGTCCTTTTTTGTCTCGTCCATTTTGACTGGTATCAAGACTGACGGAGCCTGGTGAAAAATCCCCCAATCCCCTATGTTCCTTACTGCAGCTGTTATCACATGTCCATCTTGTTTGTATACTACTTGCAAATAGTATTTGCAGCATTGTTGTTTTATTTTCTTTTCTCTGACTATATCTCTCTTTTCATGTTTCTATATCATCAGGCTGATAGCGTTTCAGAATAAGCCTTTACTCAAGGTTGATAGCTGAAATCGTATCGAGTGCTAAGGACGGTTGCCCTCAAGTTGTCTATCTCTATGGCAGTGAGGGGTTATCATGCATTCCTTTTATGTAGCATGGCAGTTTGTAACATATCCATTCTGCCTTTACATTTGTTACAATGTCAAGAAAAAAAAGAGAGAAAAGAATGAGTAATTAGACAATGTCTTCAAGTTAGGGTATACACACCACAATTCAATATACTGGAATAAGAGCTACTTGAGATACATGTACATGTAGTGCCACTGATGACATTCATGACTTACTTTTAGTTAGTAAAGTGGTTTGATGGATGCTGAGTCTGAGCAAGAAATTGGACTATACATTTGGATATTGGTTATGACTTACAGCTGTACGTGCTGATGCTATTGTAATTTCGGGGGGACCCCACAAAACACTTGGGAGTACCCAGTAGTATTAGCTGGTATTCAGTTAATGTTGCTGAAAATTGAATATATATTCTAGACATACAGCTCTTGTTAATTTTGCTTGTATCGATAAGTATGATTACTTAAGTGTATGTTCTTGTTAGAATTTGTGTAGTAAAGTAGAAAAAATATATTTTACTGAAATATGATAGTAGTGTCCAAAACAGTTTAATGCAAGCCTCATGTAGGATAGTGTGTGTTTCCCTGACTGCCTTTAAACGGAGCCCTTGCACGGATGGTAGGCCCTACCTTTAAATTGAATGACTTCATGTTGCAAATTATTATTGCAACTTAGATACATGGAAGCCATGAGAAGAGATTTGCTCAGCCACGGATGAGTGGACATTTTCATTGTGCCATCACAAGCACTCTCTTGTTCCCCCTTTCCCTAATGTGGTGAGGTATACAGATGGCAGAGAGCGCTGGGGTGCGATAATGATTCAAAGCTAGCCGCCTCTTAGTACCGACTGGACGGCCGGCCGGCCGGCCGGCCTGCCTGCCTGCCTGCCCTCTCACACCCAACAAAAGTCCCTGCCTACCACTCTCATCTCGTCTGTAGATCTGCCAGCCAGTCCCACGAACAATGTAGATTAAACGACACAGTCGAGCATGACAGTGCGAGTGTGCCAGCCGTGGCTGCACACGGCTAGTCCATTATGTTTTGTTAGTGACGATGTAATGTGCGTGTAGTCACTGCCAGGAGTTACATTGTTACATTGCACTTGCACGAGTTAAAAAACACTCTTGTCGCTCTTTATGGGGCTTCTTCAATCCCCCCTCCCCCTTTCTCTCTCTTTCCCTTTATACATTTGCTGTTCTGTCGACATAAAGGAAGATGTTATCTGATGAATCCAATTTGAATGAACACTGTTTTTCACATCTTGTGCTTTCGCGATGCTGTCTGTTCATCAACTCATGTGCTCTCGGGAGAAAAGAAGCAAGTTATGCACAGAGAGAGAGAGGAGATGTCGCCGCCGTAACGATTCGCATACATCATGCGATGCTAATCATTTGACGCATCTACAAAAGCGTCAGAAATGAGGCTGACCCCAGTGAAGTGTCAGGAGAACATTGGCATTGCCAGAGAAGATAAGAGTCTAGAGCTTCTCTTCTTTATTATGCACTAAACATGATGTGGAAAATTATTTTTAAAAACATCAACATCTCCTTTTTGCCTCTCCTCAAGGAGAGAGTCAAACTAACTAATGATTTTTATTTATTTTTTTATCAAAAAAGAGAGTAAATCAAAAGTAGAGTATAAACATAGTTGGAGAGGAATTTTTCCTATGTGGCTGTCTGTATTAGGACACCTCATTTGCACATTATATAAACTGGCTGAGTTCTTCAAATATTCCAGATTGCCTTTGTACTGCAGTTGTGCTAATTGAATTTTAACTCTCTGGATCCCTGGAAAATATTGACAATTGTAAGTTACATTTCGTGCGAATTCAGGAATTTTTTCATATTTTCTCCCATTCAGGAAAATGTTTTCTATTCTGGTTTTTCCTCAATCTCTCTTCTTTCTGAGCATTTGTGGAAAGAAAGTGAAAAGATGAAAGAAAAAAGGACTAAAATAGTTGCAGGATAATATCATAGTCCTTCACAAGTCCTTGAATTTCAGCTGGTAGGAGTCTTGAGCTTTAAGCTTACGCAAACAAGTGCTACGTCACTTACTTAAAGTCGACGTCTAACTTCTGTTAGAATTCAGATTAATATGATAATTGAAACATCCATTAGCAGTGCTCAAGTTTTCCCCAAGTGATCTGTGTTTGATGAGCTGGCGCCGGGCTGGAGCAGCAAGCAGCCAGAACTAATTCGTAGCCATCACAACATTGCATCTCGAGCGCAATTGAAAATTCAAATCTTGCCTCCAGTTCTGCAGATTTCTCCATCCCCATCCCCCCCTCATAAACAAGAAAAAATAAAAAAGAACCACACAAATGAAAAACACTTCACGATGCAGCAAAACAGCAAATCATGTAATTGTGATTCTTCTTATGGCTGCTTCTCTGTCATCGCCATCATGGCAATAAATGCAGTATATTCCAGTCTCTCTTTGAATCCCACAAGAAGCATAAAAATTCAACTCAATAGGTGTAGATGTGAATAAAAGATTGATTTTAGAATAATTTTATTTCATAAGTACATTGAAACTACTTGACAGTTTTTTTTTTATTGTACAGTTTACAACAGCAAGAGTCAAACATGTCACTTCGAACAATTGAATGCATGGCGTAGGCCTATAATACGGTTACTGAGCAATTTTATTGTGCTACAGAGCAACTATCAAAACGCTGTCTCAGTAAAAGTTATTGTTACATAGTCCTTTGCTGTACGAAATTGATGACATTCCTTTCTATATTGCAGTCATGTTGATCCCAGTATATTGAGTTAGCTATTGTGATACCCACAAATTCATACAGAATTGCTATATGATCTTATGGCTAACAAATTGCTATCAGTGAAACAAAGAAATATAAAGAAGTTACAAATTCAACAGAGTCAGGGATAAACTAAAAGACTAAGTGTAATGTAATTCCAGTTATAGATTTAAAAAAAGGAGGGCATTTTCAGGGGACCCAAGCTATGTCTTTGTGTGGGCAGGACTTGTGGTAAACCTTCAAGGAATTGGAAAAATTTGGATAATTTTTTTGTCTGGGGTAGAGAGGGATGGTCACGATGAAATTACTCCATTTTTATGAAGATGAAACAGCTGCCCGGTTGAACCGGACCTAATAAAAGTCATGCTCGGTTTTTTGATTGATGACAGAGGTGAAGATAGTAGATGGGTCAAAACACTTTTATGACTTGCCACAGTCAGGCTGAGAGCAATGCGGTATTGCTGCGAGAAAAGAGAATACAAGCCAGGAACAACAACAACAACAACAGCAAACAGATCTGCTTTCTAAGAAGCAACCGCAAATGGTTAGAAATGTACAGGAACCCGCCGTTTGTGCACGACAAAGCCGCCTTTCCTCCGTGATGAATGATTCTGCCTGACGTGTTTGATGGGAGATTGCCCGAGTATAGAAGATAGGCTCTGCAAGACCAAGCTACATAGAACCCCTCAATGCATCTGTTTGCGCACACTTCGGTATTCGTGAATTAGACTTCAGTTTTGGTCTTTCTTTCCTCTTGTTTGTTCGTTCAGTCATCCTAGCTTGTCCTTGTTTGCGCATTTTTTCCAAAATAAAAAAAAATGATGGAATGTCAAGACATGCCCTGAACAATGACAACAGTATCTCATTAGCAGCTCTGCTTGTTGAATGCCTGCATTTCATCTTGTCTGTTTATGATATGACAAACTAGTAAACTCAAAAAGTCCCCTCGGTTTTCCCACTGCTGAGTAGTTTCGGAATAGTCTAAATAGGGCCTAGATGCTAGTCCTCTAGCCTGTAGGTATATGGAAGGAGCCAAAAATGACGATGACAGCGTAATGCAGTTTGGGCAAATTGTCCAGAGAATCTGAGATTAACAGTTTCTTGTCACTAGCAAAGTAATGAAAGTTATCACATTTGAATTTATGTGATATCAAATACCTTTATAATTTGTTGACGCTATTCCAAATTCTAGATTGTGTGGTCATTCACTTGGTACTGTTCTCACTTACGAAATACCATCGTATTTGTGGCAAGCACTGCGCATGTGCACATCTCCTTCCGGGAAGAGACACAAAGTGTGTCAGATCTCATGAGAAACACGACACATTGATGGCATTTCCTGACATGATTTACACTCATATCTCACTTGTGTATTTTGTGCAAAGCTTGAATTACTACCCTAAATACTACGGTATATTGTGATGTATGTCATGCTGCATTTGCATTCACATTACAAATTACCGTGTGAAATACCACAGTATTCCACATCGTATCAGTATGAATGTGCCCTAATGTAGCCCTGGCATGTCTGTCAGTCCGTTCTCTAGTAAGTACAATAACAATCTTGAGAGAGTTTTCTACTGGCTGTTCCTCCCCCCATCCTCGATAACAGACTAAGGCTTGAAGTCGCAGTGTGTGTGACGACGGAGAAGATAGACCAATATAATCTATCACCGGAGAGTGGCTAATGGTCCCCTCCATTTTGGCCCGCATTCTTGGAGAGACGTGAATCCAGATAAGGTTCAGATAAAATAGGATGATTCATGAGTTCGTTTGAAACAGAAGCAATTTGTCTGATGTACGTGTGGTAAATGGGATGGACAACTACATATAGGATGAGTTTAGTGGGTTCATACAGTTGGCTTTTTTTTTTGGGGGGGGGTTCTGTCCCAGAAGCTGTCTTTTTAAGTGACAAATTAGAAATTTAACAGACAGAAAAAAAAGAAGATGTACAATGTATTGTGCTCAGGTGCAATAGGTTTAAATTCCATGTGATTAAAGTACAAATGGAATACCCAACTGGTTCTCAAACTAATTATACTCTTGGGAATGTGATGACCTGTCACGAATAGAATAGTCGTTACTTTCTTGATGTGCATAAAGGTCTTCATATAGGCCTTCATACAAGTCCTAGATATAAATCCTTTTATTTCCTTTTCATTTGTGTGTGTGTGTGTGTGTGTGTGTGTGTGTGTGTGTGTGTGTGTAAGAACTGTCATTTTGATTTGAAATATAAACTTCACATGTCAAAGCTGTGACATTGTTTTAGAGTGATACTGAAAACTAAAGTGACTTGAAACAGTTTTCATGCAATTTTTCGTCGTCCTCTGATAAGTTGCAGAGATGTATGGAGAAATCTAGGAAATATCAGACATTTTGAGATGTAGAAACTCTGAATATCAACCCAGAAAATGTTCTATGTATACAGGATGCATGCAAACAATACAGTCTTACAGAAATGGACAATAAAATCAAATTGCGATGGAATTGAATTGAATAACAAGTTTTAAGATTTTCTCCCACCAATCTCCATAAACTATTCAAACCCTGAACATGGTGTTTCTCTTGCTGTACTAAAACTTATCAGAGCCAAAGTTCTTCTCTTGTCCTGTATAAATGTAGATCCATGAGCAATTATAAATTCTATTTTCCCAGGTTATGACCCTGGAAAAAAAAAGCTATTCTTTGCCAGGCACTACAAGATGAATCAAGATCAGCGTGTTGTCATAACCTGATAAAGACCAGCCGAGCGTCAACTCTGCCCCAGCAGAGTGCGTAGTGCATGAGTTTGATCCTTGTCTTTTATCGGCTGGCGCCCTCCTGGAACAATGGGTCACTTACCTTGTCCTTATAAGGTAATCCCCCAACAAACCTGGGATGGGGGTTAGGAGGGTTAATTCAAATCTTAGGGGAGAATTATGCTGCATTCTGCAGTAATCCCAATTATCCTAGCAGTTTCCATCATGCACTTCACCCTTTGGCTGAAATGATGCCTGTCTGGTCTACGATTATAGCCCTTGTCATATCTCACAGAAAATGATGGGATGAACTGTTCACATACTTCACTACACTTCCAAAACAAACAGACAAATGCATTTGATTATAATAACAGGTACGAAAACTCCATCAAATAATTGTGATTGCTTTATATACTGCTATAGATTTGTATAAACAGACATGCTTAAAATTCTGTGTGTGTGTATATAGTGGAAGCATTGTAGTGAAATAGGGTCTGACTGCAGCTGAGACTAATGCAATATGATTTTGATGTTGCATCCATGATGTATCAACCTCACTCTCCTATTTCGGCCATGTGTCTGTCTGGATTTCAAGGCCAGTTAGACTTTTTTTTTTTTTTTTTTTGAGGAGGAGGAGGAGGAGTTAGGTTGGGAAGGGGTGAGGAAGGGATGGTATTGAGAAAGGTGTCAAGATTATGATCACTATGAAAGTAAAGAAGAGTGGAAGAGAAACATGTTTTGTCATCAAGCCCTCAGGTTCTCTTAACACCCGTGTGCAGTGTCCATATAGCATATTTCACTTTTTGCACACATCTTTCTCTTTTTTTTTTGGGGGGGGGATTAGTGGTTTCTCCTTCATTTTGCAGAGATTTTTCTACCTCTAGTTGTTATGCTAGCCTTACCCTTGGTATTGTACATTACATGATAGAGTACAAAGAATTCATTTCTTTAAGAAGGTTCTGTCAATTTATTTCCATGCCAATGGTTTCCAATGGTACTATAGACATGTGACTGTGGTGGAAACCAGGTTAATCATTATCCATGTTCCCATATCTCCAAACTGGCTTTAAAAAAAACATCTTGGGAATTAATTAATGTGATGCATACTCACCTTAACAATGTGCACTAGAGGTCTATTGGAAAAATTGCTGATTATGATATATTGTATGATCATTGTATAGTACTGATTTTTCTGAGCTATCATGCATGTTGAGAGTGTTTCATGTGTGATTTCCACAGAAGAAATTGCTTGGAACAGGGCATGGACGTCTAGTTTTTCTTCTCTGTTGGTTCGAGAAATCTTCATTACTCTTGCTCCTTATGTCAACCTATCCAATGTTGTTTTATGTCTGCCGACGGAGCGAAATCCAATATGTGCACCAGTTTAATGGGGACTTAATCATTCCATGGACCAATTAGTGAAGAGTTAGAGTCGCTGCTCCACTGCTTATGAGGCAGGGGTGAAGATGTTTGGAGAAGGAGCAGTAATGCGAAATGATACTGCTCCTCAATTATCAATCAAGTGGTACGATTCGCATCACAGTACATTAACTCCCCCGCTCCACCGTGAAAGACAAATCATTTGTTCTGCCAGATTAGAGGGCAAAATCCATTTGGCTTCAGATGGAGGATGAGAAGAAAACGTTTCCTCCCCTGTGGAGTTTCCTGGCTGTCATTTGCTTTCTTCAGACATTCTAGAACATTTTTGTTCTCTCTTTTGCCATTATCGCTGATGACATCTTACATACTCTGTTTTATCCAAGAGGATCACCAGGATATAGATGCCAAGTAAAATAAGTTACTTGTTTCTTTCGTAGTAAGTTGATATTGAAAGAAAATAACAGGACAGGATAAATACCAAAACACACTTAATTTCAAGACTTTCATGAAGACTGAAATCATGAATTGTTTGTGTATTTGTGAGAAGTACTGTATGTGGCATATCTTATATATTTAGCGAGTGTAATTTTAGTGCATATCAGGACTTCCAACAATTTCACGAGTGGTAACAGGTTAAATTCATGATCATGAATACATTTATGAACACAGAAATGTATGCATACATGTACGTGGCATTCATGTTGGGATCAGACTCAATATTTTTGTGTGTTGTTAAAGTCACGAAAAGCACCCAGCTAGTGAAATTTGTGAATATGTAAGATATAGTCCCACAAAATAATATGGCACATACAGTCACATTTCTCCTTGATAGATTTGAATTTATACATTCTCCTTTTGAAACATGTCTTGCTAGATGTAATGGAGAAAGAAGGCAAATTTTTCATCATTCACAATTCGGCTGAATCTCACCCCCCCCCCCCCCCCTGAAAGTAGGCCAGCTGTGCTTGATTATGTCTACCCCTGATCAATGAGTCATATGGGCTCATTATAACTTAAAAGGCATTAAATTCTCTTTTACTGCCACTCTCTTCCAAGCACACCTAATTGCCCACAATAAAAAGAGATGTTCTACAAAATGACAAGCAGTTTGGAATGAATTTTGTTTTCATTCTTTTTTCGTCGAGTGGAGGGGTTAGGGGTGGGAGGTTTCAAGTGATTGAAATACTGGATAACCAGAAATGTTGATTTAAGTTTTGTGAACTTTGCAAGAGCCCAGATTTGCGAAATTAAAATGCATGTGAAAGTCCTTGTCTACACTTACTACACAAAAATTTCATGCTGCAGAAAGGCTATAAAATCAGCTTCAATTTGTGAAAATGTCTGCTTCTTCTTCTTCTTCTTCTTTTTCTTCCTCTTTTTCATCTAGTTTTCTTCTTTGTTTTTTAACACTACCATAGGCTTCTCACAATGGTGGCTTAGCTTTATAGTGTACCCTATCACTGTAAACATCAGTAAAATTTGACATGTATGGAATTAGGAGAAAACTGTTTACTATGAATTATGACACAATCTATATGTAAGTAGGGTAAATTTTGTCTTTCAGTTTGTTTGTTTTTTTAAATTTCATTTCATATCAAGTAGGCCTACACACAACTTTAGAAGAAATTAGCATCCACAGTAGATTTGTTTTAGATATACAGAAGAAGTCCGGGCTGCATATCTGTAGTCTACCATAGATATAGCGCTGTGGGGTAATGCAAAAAACTCATAAATGCATGCAGTCCACAATAAGATCCCTTTACATGAGAAGAGTTACCATTATCCGTAATGTACCTCCTTCATCCATAGAGCACACACACCAATCTTGTGGCCATGTTGACTGCCCCCCCCCCCCCTCCTCCATCCCCATCCTTTTTTTTTCCCCCTTCCAGTCCTGGAAAAGAAACCAGATATTGGGCAATGAAAGAAATGGTAGAAAAGCAGCTTTTGCTGATTGTATTTGCTCTCCTATTGCCACTGCACTTCCCCTATAGGAGGTTGAGACACAGGGTGAGACGTGAGCAAATCAGCGAGGTGATCCTTTCCCATGTCCATGTATCATGTAGTCTCCTCAACAGACTTTTGTTTGCAAATCAGCAGGGGTGTGCAGTCTCCTGGCCAGGCTTCTGTTTGCAAATCAGCAGGGTGATCCTACGATGTTCATGTACCTTCTGCATAGTCTCCTCAACAGACTTCTGTTTGCAGAACAGCAGGGTGATCTCACCAGGGAGATGGCAGGTTCCCACCCCCTGATCCTACCATGTTCATGTACTTATTACTTAGACATCCTCAACAAACTTCTATTTGCATAGAAACTTAAACTACATTACAAGACGATGCTGTAAAGCAAGACAAGGATTATTGTGATATGAAATTTTCATGAATTGGAGCTGACAGAATTTTTGTGGCATCTTTTGTGAATCTTATGGCTCTCGCGAAATTTGCGAAATTAAAATGTACACAAACATTTCTGGTTTTACAATATTTGAGTATTACATGGGAATGTTCATAGTGAGAATTATGAGATGATTAGGTTTCAGAGGGATACTACAGTGTGTGTATGCTCTCATTTAATGGAACACCACACATGAAGATGGCATAAGACATTGCAACAAAATTGGATTAAAAAGAATAGGAAACCATTGTATGGTATGCTGAATTCATATTGCTAAGCTATACCAAAGGAATACTTTCTCTCCAGAAATGACTCTTCTAAACTTCTTAATTGAGTCACTTTAATATGGACTGCTACAATTTCCTAATTGATGTTGTGATATAGGCCTATATGGTGTTGACTTGTTGATCTGTATGACTTTGTTATATAGCTTCCTGTTCTCTTTGCATTTGTCATAATGATTTTTTAGTTGAAAATGATTTTTCAGTTCAGGAAGTCTTCTGTAAACATTCCAGCATGATGTACTCAGATTCCAGAGTCAGGTGTTCCAGTCTATAGGATGCAATTAACCTAGAACAGAGAAATATAGCCCCCCCCCCCCCCCCCCCAAGAAAAAAAAAAAGAAAAAAAAAAGAAGAAGAAGTAATACAGCTGAGAAGAATTAATAAAATGCACACTAATGTATTCACATCAAGGAGTGTCGACTCACAACTACGAGATGCAGGTTGCACAGTTTGCCTGTCACTTGTTTGTTTGTCCCATAATGGAGACTTTGATCTCCGATTTGACAAATTCTTTGTCTGACCAGAGTTGTGGTTTAGCTGTGGGATTGAATGGAGTCAAACAGAGTTCAAATTTCCATTTCTTTTTACTCACCCCACCCCCCCACCCCCCCCCCCCCAGCTCAAGGCTATTTCCCCCTCCATAAGGTTTTACAGTTACTAGGGAAAAAGTAGCAAAACACTTCTGAAACATATATACATCATTAATTTTTTGCTATGAAATATCTAAGGACAACATCTTGAGATTTTGAATTAAAATGTTTGATAGAATATCATGTATGAAATACTTCTGGCTATGGCGATATTTCTATTGAATGAAAGTGACATACTTGTGAGCATCACTGTGATGCAGCTTGCCAAACATTTTTTGTCATACTGGTTATATCTTATCATTACACTTCAGTTCACACTAATTCCATACAATGCTATAAATGTTATTTTTTTCCCTATGCTGACCATCAATGTGAATTATGTATCTACTTAAATTTGATGTCACCTTCATGCTATAATAGAACCTGTGTCTTAGGTGTAATATATGGGGCTTCTATATCACTCTGTGTCTATGCAGGAAGTGAATTAGAATTAGTAGAAATATCTTCTGATTTGTTTTTTTTTTTTAAGTTGATCAAGCTTTTATACACATTTTATCTATCCTAGGACTCAAGAGGCCACAGAAAACACAAAGAGAACTCAAAGTCACATCTTTCCATGCAGACATGCTCATGTCTACTTGAAAAAGGCCTGAAGATGTCTCAGGGATGATGCATAGAGACTATAAGCTACTCATGTCTGCAAAAGAACTGTTTTAAAATCATATTTCATTTCATGCTAATTGAGCCATTCATTTTGTAGGTCTGGAAGCAAACTGGAATCACGTTTCTCCCACACACATTTCAGTCATGTTTGGCCAAATGTGGTCCGGAGGTGTTATTTGATCAAGGTTTTGTGGTGATTTTCGCATGTGTGTTTGAAGTCTGAACAATTCCACCTCTGAAAATGCATACAAAGAAGGGGAACTCCTTTTATCCTCCAAGCCCTTCACTATAAACTCTGATTACTAGATGTATGTTTATATTTACAGAGCATACATACGCATGAACATCTGCATAAAGAAGCATCTTTACATACACTGAGAGCTGTGTGTTTGATTGAAATGTCTTGTTGACATATACATGTACATAGCTGCCATTTAGAATGTTGTGAGCAGTTAGTAGGGAGACTCTTTTGAATTGCTGGTCTGAACACCCCAAACTCTAGACATGATTAGAAACAAGGATATATTGCAGTCTGAAAGTGCAGCAGGACACATACCCGTCTAATCCCACCAGCTCACTTTGGTGTGGGTTTCACAAT
Source organism: Diadema antillarum (assembly GCF_040938485.1). Taxonomy (NCBI): domain Eukaryota; kingdom Metazoa; phylum Echinodermata; class Echinoidea; order Diadematoida; family Diadematidae; genus Diadema; species Diadema antillarum. Next base: position 609,706 of record NW_027270925.1, on the reverse strand, counting down.
CTGACCTGAAATCCTACCTTTCCTCTACCCCAACATCTGGAGAAATCTTACCCCAGCCGAGCAGGGCAGAGAACCTCCCCGAGCCTGGCTGGAATGTGCTGGAATATCTTACATCAATCTACCATGTCATTGCAGATTTCGAGATAAGTCTTCGGATGAGACAAATTTGAACCATTGCGCATCGCGCAGTACACAAGACCAGATCTTCTGTTAGAGGTTACATTCTTATGTTGTAGTCATGCTCAGTCCGATGAATGATTTTCCACAATGCAGTTGGATGATTTCATCTTTCAAAAAATTGTGCATCAAACTCTGCATGTATTCAAATGATTTCTTGCTGAGAGCTAGAGGTTGTACCATTGCGTACAGGAGATAGATGTGTCATACTCCAGAGGGAAATTGTGATTTTTTTTTTGTTTTTTTTTTTGTTTTTTTTGTTTTGTTTTTTTAGGCAGTAAAGTAATTAACCCTTTTGGTGCCAGAACATTTAACAGTGTGTACGGTGCTATGGTATTTACTGTGCCAAAGAATGCTCCAAGCACATTGTAGAGGCCCGAATTCACAAAGGTGGTACAATTGAAACCATGGTTTAAACCATGGACAATTTGTATGGAGCGCCAAGTGTCGCATGGCCTATTTCGTTTCGAAATCAGTCATTTCATCGATGAAATGACCATTTCATTGGCATGGCCAATTTTAATACGAAATCAGTCATTTTGTTAACAAAATGAACATTTCATCGACAAAATGGTCATTTCGTCGATGAAATGACTGATTTCGTAACGAAATAGGCCATGCGACACTTGGCGCTCCATACAAATTGTCTATGAGTTAAACCATGGTTTCAATTGTACCACCTTCGTGAATTAGGGCCAAAGGGTTAAGAACCAAAAGGACGCTAGTCTTTATGGCATTTAAACCCTTCTATTTCTGAACTGACCACTATGAACAAATCATAACATTCATACCTTTTCAAGTGTGTGAGAATTTGGGTGAATGTGCAGAAGACTACTTTGATTATTAGTTTTTTAATGGCAATTGGGTGTTTGCTGGATAGTTATGAAATCTCACAAATTATGATTTATTTCACAGATCAAAAAGATTAGCATAGAAATGTACCTATGTCTGGACAATATTTGAAAAAAAAATCCCACAAACCTCTGTGTAATGGAAAGCCTATTTTTCATCCTGGACACCCTCATCTTTACAGAAAGCCTCTGAAAAAAATAAATGAATTGCTCATAAATCATTGTTCATGGTTCATGATTCTGATGATCTAATTGAAGTATGGCACTCTTGAATCAGTTGATGGCAAGGATTACTTGCGAGTGAGTACAAAAATTGTCATTCCATCTGGAAATGTAGAGAATATTGCGAACCAAAGCTGTTGCTCAAAGATGAAAGACGTTCAGTTTCACTACATTGATCGACTCTAGACAGGTGATTTACTCTGTTGCTATCACTCATTTGAATGACAATCATCCAATGAAAATCAGCAGATTAAGGAAAGGTTTCAGAGCTTATACATTGATTGCAAGTATACATCTAATGAGAAAGCTATGATGATTTATCTGTCATTATACAAACATGTTCTATCTTGAGCTTATGCTTAACTGTAACTGTAAAAGTGGAAATTTTCATGGTGTTGAAATTTTCACGCATTTCATGCAACCAGAAATTAGCACAAAAATAAAAGCATGCAAATAGATTTGCTTGCCCTATGTTTCAGTATACAAATGATGCACAGGATAGAGTGCGTTAGTGAAGGCGTATAGTGCACTCGAGGGTATTTACAATTGTGAAGCATGCACGAGCACGAAATAATCCTGTGCATCATTTGTTTTATAAAATGGGTTGAAAATTCGAAAAACTAACAGCATTTTTCAGCGTTTTTCACGTACCTTTGTGGGTCAAGACGTCCGAAGATGTTCGTCCCAAACATTTACGCACGTCGCACTCGGAAATCCCGCACATATAAGTATGATGGGGGGTTGGATTTCCGGACACTTAAGTTCCCGCATGAAAACTTACTTATTTTACATAGAATATGTGCCCTTTACCTTAAAGACTTGATATAGACTCCTCATATAGGCCTACTAGACAACATACTTTGAAAACGGCGTGAGAATTAACCTGCTAAATCGTTGGATTTGCCCTTCAAAGTGACTCCACGTACGCGTCCGGTCCCACAACGCTTGGTCTACTGTACTGTACGTATAAGAGTATACGTACGCCACACATGTTATGCACAAGGGAAGAAAGGCCGGCGGCCGGCAGCCTGAACTACATGTAGAAGTTGTTTACAGGATTGACAGCGCGTATGCATGCAATTCAAAGGAGCCGCCGCGCGCACAGACGATCGGCAATAGGATTTAACACGCAGTGCAATGGGACTAGAATAACCAAAGCACATGTGACTCATTTCAGCACTTCCTATTGGCTACATTCTTGAACCCATTTTATAATAGTTGATGTCTTGATTCCGTGGAATTAAAAAAATTTAAAAACTCTTTTTACCCGGCTGAGTGCAAAAAATTAGTCATGCGAAAATATTCACTTTTACAGTATAGCTTGTGTAAATATGATATTTATTGCATACCGATGACTTGATGTATCCAAAATGACTGAAAAGTATGTACACATATTTGCTTATTAGAATTTGCATGAAGATGTTCAATCATGGAAGGGCAGTCAGAAGAGCATGTGGCATTTGTTTCTTGAAAAAAGCTGTGACTGAGATATTTCTTTCAAAACATGGTTTGAAAAAAAGTGGCAGGTACTGTACTAAACAAATGCGTTAACTTTACAGCCAATTATGCATACCCATAGGAGGCAGTGGTGATTGGCCTACTGATATTCAAGTGCTCATATTGCTTGTAATGTTTGTCAGATGTGGCTCAAAGTTTCACTTTGGCGTTGTAAGGGCTTCTCTCCTTTCACTCAAAATAGCTTTCTCCGAATCAGATAAATTCTTCTGGAAAGTACTTTGACATACAGGACGTTACTGCTTGATTCTCGCCCGTGAGAAGCCCTAGCCCATACCTTAAGCACACAGCAAGGCTGACAGCCCAGGTACTTGCCATCTCACCCTTATTAACATAGGCATGGCTTGCCTGTTATTACCCCCAGCATGTCCAAATCTCGTAACATGCACGGATTAGCGGGGAAAGTGAAAGTGACACAAACAGCATGAGATGGTGACTGGGTTACACTGTAACACAACCACCAATTATCTCCAATATGCTGCAGCGGCACTTGTCACTTCAAAGAGTGTCGTCGATGGCAGCTTTCCAGCGATCAAGTTGCATGATCTGATCCAATCTGCCCTCCCTTTTTTTTTTCTGCTTCTTCTTCTTTTTCTTGCCTTTTTGTGGTCTCATCATGTATCTGCTGGATACTTCCATGTTTGGAAATACGGCTGCTTTGCTGCTTTGCTTTACCGATGTTGTTGTGGCCTCCACAACCCAGCGTTGTGTGAGGATATCTTACCTGTGTACCTTTATCATGCCCTGAACTTGGAACCTTTATTCATCGTACTGTTGATCTGTTAATCTGCCTATTTATCTCACAGACATGATGCACCATTTAGATTGATTGAATTATAAAACACAGACATGTGATGAATATACCTGAGTGTAAATGATACCCAGGTAACTATACACTAAATCTGTTTTATCATCAACATTTTGTAAGGATGTAAATGTATTTTGCAAGATAAAATATGTTTATATTTTGTTTGTATCATCCGTGTACACAGTGTCTATAGGATGAAATATGGGTTCATATCACCATGTGGTTTATTTCCACCATGTTTTATTCTCGACAGAGAAGATGCCTTTTTTTATGGGATTCACACACTTTTTTAAACTGTTCGTTTGCCTTGTTGCATATTTCATGTTCTGTATCTTCACAATTAGCATGCAGCATCTAATTATAATGTTGTGATAGAGAGATTGCTTTGTATTGAAATCATCACCATGGCTAGATATTCAAAAGTGCATGATACAATTTTATTGTTCAATTAGTGCAGAAAATTTGTATTCTGTTCTAGTCAGTCATCACAGTCTACTAATTTCCAGTGAAATTTGTGATTTCATTGTAAATCAAGAGTACATATAGGTTGCTTCTGTGACAAAGATCTAGATAAGTTTATAAAATCAATATGAATTTTGAATGTGAGTATGAATGCATTTACCAAATATCTACGTAAGAGTAGATATATGTTTGAATGCAAATATAAATTTTAATATACGCTTACCTGTGAAAAAAAAAATATGATAATGAGCTTGAATATTAGTGAAAAGGCATTTTCAGAGGTATATCAAAATCATTCTCAACTATAAGGTGCTTGTTTTGAGATGAATATTTTCATCATAAAAGCACCCAACTATGATAGTTGATTGGCAAATCAGTAGATTGATTTACTTTGCAACTAGATGTTGGGTCCAGTTGGCTGACGATTACCTATTTTTTGTTTTTGATTTAGCCTTGTCTATACATTTCATCTCATTGGCAAGTTAATTATTTTTCCATCGTCAGCATATATCACATGTCGCCCATTTTCACTATCATTTGCCATGCTCACAGTGCACAGCTACAGCTACATTCTCCATGTTTGACTATTAACCCCTGCAGTGAATGTTTTGTTGCCATTGCTAACATGGAATGCTCGTCTCTGAATGCGCTCTTTCTCTCTCTCTCTGCCCCGCCTCCATCTCTCCACGATGACGTAGGGGTCGGTAGTGACGTGAGGGTGCAGCTAAAGAGCCCCGGCTCGCTGGAGGGTATCGAGGAGGGGGACCGAGTCACCCTTGTCTGCAAGGCCACGGGCAGCCCCACCCCGGATATCACCTGGTACAGGGACAACGCCCAGCTCGCAGCCGGCTCCAACGTAGATTTCACCACGAACCGGCTCAAGATCAAGAGCGTGACTGCGCAGGACAGTGGGTCGTATGAATGCCTCGCTGCGAATTCGGCAGGCTCATCCAGGAGTTCTGATGGTATCACACTAGATATCGTTGGTACGTGGGAGCTTTGCACTTTTGCTGTCATACCTTATCACTCTTACAATTTGAATATTTCACTCAGCAAAGTAGCATCACACAAAAATGTTAAATTCTGCATTTGGCCATGAGCAATTTATCCATGACTTGTGTCCAGATTTACATTGCTTCTTGTTGTACATAATATTTGATGCAGTTTTTGTGGACTTTGGACTAGTAAGGTAAACACACTTGAACATAATCATGAAATTTGTTAATGGAGAAACTTTTGCCTTTATTATTTAGTGGATTAGCTGTGACAGTGGTATCTGCAATGGCCATTTGATGCAAATGACAAGAACTATCTAAGTCTGTTGTCGCAAAAGACTGATATGTAGTCTTGTTTTCATGTTCATATTCAAGTTCGTGTTTGACACATTCATAAAATATACGATGGGGTGGGGGAGGGGTGGAGGTTGGGTGGGAATAGAGTAAGGGGAAACAGGAAACAAGAAGGGGGACCTTACGATTGAGGGAAGGAACATGCCAAAGGTTTGTATGAATCTGTCCCCTTTTTATGCATGAAATTGAATCAATGTTCTGTGTACATATTGCATGGCAGCAAGTCATCCACATGTCAGGCGGCAAGCATGATTGATAATCTTGCATGGAAAGTTAAGGAGAACACCCACAATAGAAGGGGAACCCTCGGCCGGTCGCAACTGATCCGGGGGAATCCTTCAAACGGAAATGAATTCATTGTAAAGGCATCAAGCAAAAGTCATGGCAGCTCTCAATTGGTGGTCGTATCGCGGCCACGACATGACGTATCAGGCGTGTGATAAATCATCAGTTGCCCGAAGTGCCGAGTAGTTGATATCAATTCCAGACCAGCACTGTCTCTCGAGGGCCAGGAAAGCATTAAAGGAATACACTGCTCCGTTTTCATGTTAACTGTAATGTTTTTCTAAATTAAAACAAACAAAGTGTAAAACAGACATAACAGTGGGAATTTCATTACAGTCAGAGTGAAAATAGAAAGTACTGGAAGTTACCATTTTCATGTGTTTGATGAAGCAGTGATACTTATTGGTCACAGGTAACCCATGAAAGATGAGTTTGTGATGTTATCAAATCACAACTCTTGGCTTTTTTGGTTTATTTTGTCTTGTTTCTTGAAAATACAAACAATTTTTTGTTTTGTTTCTTGAAAATACAAACAATTTTTGTTTTGTTGTCTTAGATTTATCAGTTTAACTCTCTCATCTAAAAAGTTGGACTACTTCAACATTACTCATACTCTAGACTACTATTTTGCAAAGAATATATTTATTATATATATATTTTTTTTGGGGGGGATATTCTTTTGGCTTTTTTGTGCAAAGGATATGGTTTATTTGTTTTGAATTTTGACAAGTTTGTGAGGATTTATAATGTATGCAAACTAACTTCTAGAAGAGGGTTACATCATTATTGCATACAATGTGCACAAATCTATGTTTTATTTGCCCAACTTCACTGATGTGCAGTCAGGTGAAATTTGTACATTTCATAATTGAGTTCTTTGTTTGTCCAAGTCCAATGAAATAATGATTATTCTGTGGGTTTAACTGTTCTTATCCCTCATTTGAATTAATGTGAATGTAGAATGGGCTTTTACCACCCTTTACAGAGAGTCCTTAGAATTGATAGAACTCTGGTTTGTACGGGATACTCTCGTACATGAATGCTTAACAAGCCTAAGTGCAAAACAAAGCTTCCAGCACACACTCTCTCCCTACACACAAACACACACCCTTAGCTGCATGTTGCAGCCTCTCCAGTTATTACTTTTGTTATTATATATGATCTGTCGTACCGTTTGCCCATGGTGGCCATCCAGCAGAAATGCCAAATGAGTCCATGGCTGATGATTTATTTTTCTTTTGAGGTATCATGATATTCAGTTCTCAGAAACAAACAAATGAGAAAAAAAAAACTAGAGCAAGATGGTGTCAAAATAATTTCATTAGTTTCTTGTGAGCTGAAATTCCATGATGGGTTTTGTTTAAGGATAATGATCACATATTTTGTTTCTCAAAATGAGACTTCAGATTGTTTGTTTTTTTTATGTTAGATGTGAGATGAACAGTATATTCCTATTTCTTTTATAACATTTATACATTGGTAATGCACATTTTTTTTTTTTTAATTCTATGTTCTTTTGAGAAGATTTAGCCAGAATTTTGTTTGATTCCATGAGAATTTGAATGAAATGCGATTCAAAGAAGCACCGGAGGGAGAGATATAGTTGAAAATGTAAATATCATATCCTCCGTGAAAGATGCTGTCGCAAGGAGTGGTGCGGCCGACAAGGCCGCTTTTGATGTCTGCCGTATTTGTTATTTCTGTGCCCGGAGTTTATCAATTTATATCTTGCCGAGAGCTAGGATTAGTCGGGGGTAGGGTGGGGTGGGAGAGATGCTTGGGGCAAGCAAGGAGTAATTGAATTATTCATGTTTTCTCATGAATCTGGGAAGTGATTGCAGGTGCTTATGGGTTGGGGGATTGATATCATGAGATATATGGTGTATGTGTGTTTGTGTGTCTGTCTGTGTGTGTGTGTGAGAGAGAGAATACATGTGTTCTGATTAGCTTTGAAATGGAAATTATCTTGCAACGTTTTATACCTCTTTTAGGGAATCATTGATGCGGCAAATATGGGGGCCTAGCCATAAAAAAAAAGTGATTATATGAACGCGACTGGACTAGAATTGTTGCTGTTACTCGTATGAGAATACATGCACAGGTTTCGTGACTTGTGCAGATACATGTACATGTAAGTCCGCTTTAAAAGGCACCTGACTTCTCACACATGCATTGTGCACTATGTGTCTTCTTGTGTGTGTGTTGTCTGTCTGTCTGTTTGTCCTCCGTGCCACAAGATCATAAATGAGGGCTTGTGGAGTATTGCCGAAAACATTTGACATCACTGTGGATGTGAGCGTGTAAACGTAGTGAGGACTTCACAAGGGCTATGTAAGCACCATCTTTCTGGTTTTGTTCGCATCATGTGCATGTGAATAACCAAACCATGAATATCAGTGAGGATTATTAGGAGCACGAAAAAACTGAGCCAGTTACAATCATGACTTTACAAAATAAGAATAAGCTGTGCTGGGGGGGGGGGGTGGGAGGGAGGGATTAAGCGTACTGGAAGACAGGGAGATGTCAACTCTACTTCCAATAAAAAGATGATGCCGTGCTTCGCAAATCTCATTACATCCTCAGTCTTATCTTTGTGCCTGGTAAAATATCAGAGAAAAAAAGATGAAGATCAAATGTCAAAACAAGATTTAACTAGGGTCTGCGACTACTCATGCTCCTACTGTAATCGATAGGAGTGGCAGGCATCTCAAACCGTGGTTGGAATCGCTGGTGTGGTGAGTAATGTTTCCCAGCAGTTGGGGCCCGGGTGCCAAAGATGTTCTCGCAAACGGAATCCTCCCTTTCCGCTGCGATCCCCAGCCACTCATCTGGCCGGAGATGGAGTGAGGGACGCTGCTAGAATAAATACAGGAGGTGTCGCGGGGAAATGAAATGAAAACTGCGGTGTGAACGACTGTGAAGTAGAATGGACAGTATTGGTCAGTCATCGACCACTACCATGTGAGGTGTTTACTTTGACCACCCAACCGAAGCATTTCAAGATCAAGTGCATGTAATTATCATTGTGCTCTATCATCAGTGAATATTTCCATTGTTCAGTGCTCAGTAGCTCACATCAAATCATCAAGTGGTATATATGTTGCTGTCGGCAAGTTGGAATTTGGGTCACGGTTTTATATTTCAATTAAAAGTAGATAGTTTTATACATCTGACGAAATGTGAGAAAGGAAGGAAAAATTCCCTTACTGAAGAGTATCAAAGATTGCTCTGGACAAAGAAATGATAAATTTAGTACAAATTTGTACGCTTGTGTCCTGTATGCATTTGTGGGAAGTTCTTTAGTTTACAAAGTGTGAAGAAAGCCAGGTTTGATTATGTGCTATTGGGTTGGGGGGGGGGGGGGGGGGGGAGAGAGCCCTGTTCGATTCTTTGGCCAAATCCACAGTTTGATGGTCATAAGAATCACTATGAGCATACATCGTCCTGCCTTGACAACAAACAATGTGGCAGAAGTGATCAGATATTTGTGGTTTCACACAATTTTTTGAAATTCTTTCCAAAGAGGGAGAGTTCATGATCAGATGCCAGTTCTGTGTACTGAGAGGGAACAGAAGGCAATGGCGTAGCAGGCCGCCTGACAAGGAGGTGCTAGAATACCAGAGGAGCCCATAACTGCTGTTACAATTGTCTTACCCCCAGCCCCCAGGCTAACCGCTCGCTTGTGTTTTTTTATAATCGTTGCCAGCCTCTCCTTGCACAAACACTATCCAGCAATAGGGCAAGTCCCTTGGCGATAAAAATTGCCCATAAAAGGGGGGCCAATTTGCATCGAAAATGGCCTGCATTTCGTGCCCCCCATAAACGCCTGGCTACTTGAGAGCAGATACACTGGAACTCTCTCTATGTGCGCTGTGGCGAAGAAAAAAATATAGACATATGTATCTTTCCTGCTATTTTGAGAATGGACATGTGTTTCCCATAAAGATAAAGATATGCTTGCGATTTTTATCGTGCTTGTTAGGATGGTGCGGCAACTAGCAGGCTGACTGCGGCAGTGAGTTATAGCAGTAGTTCTGTATATATTGACAGTTCAAGTTAGTTTCATCTTGTCAAACAGTGATGATGAAATGAGATGGACACTCCTTTATTTAAAACTTATCGCCTTTTGTTCACCGTTCGCCGTGCAACACTCGAGTGCTTTCTTCACTGATTAGTACAGATGCCTGGATATTAACTGTCAATAAAAAGAGATTACCTAATCCGTATTGTGTCGCGTCCATGGTCTTCCAGTGGGTCATAGATTGCTTTCACACGCACCGAGAGTGCATAATTTGAAACAGGATTGAAATGACACATCACTAGAATCATGATTCAAATCGTGCATCTTTGCCGTGTGAATGCAAACTGGAATCGTGGAGGACGATTTAAATCGTAACTCCAATCGTGTTTCAAATGACGGTTCGGAGGTGTTTTCCAGTCGTTGTTCACCAGAATTATGGAATGAAACAGTCGTGTGTACAGATTGACCTCCAAACTGTGTTTCTGGGGAGGTGCTTACTGTGTCCTTTCAAATACTTCCGCAGAGAAACTGCACTCCTCAAATGCTCGCAGTGCAGTCAAAGCGCGAGTGCATTTTACCGCTCAAGAGTGATTGATGGCAACTCGGAAAGAAGCCACACCTCCCCTCCTCGCTCTGAAATTCAAAATCTCAGAATCTGCTAATCTTTCCTCGATCGTATGTATAGACGATAATTTGAATCATAATTGCAATTTAGTAATTGTAATTCAGCATTGCATTCACTGTGTACGCAATATATTTAGCGAGTCTAAATTTTCGCGAATCGGGACTTCCCGAAAATTTCGCGAGTGGTTAAATTCGCGATCGTGGAGTCCTGTACTGAACAGAGAAAATGTATACGCGTACGGCACATTCATATCGGCATTAGAGTCAATATTTTCGCGTGTTTTTAATTTCGCGAATAGCAGCTGACTTGCGAAAATTCGCGAAAATAAAAACCTCGCGAAATATTCGGCATATACAGTACATTTCTCGACTGAAGTGGAAACAGTCTCGGGCACATTGCTACACCTGAGCAGGTTTGTTAATCTACAACTAGGTCAGGTTTGGATGGGTTGGATGAATCCTGATGAAAAAACTCTGAAGGTTAAAGGGATGGTACAGTATTGGTGGAGATGAGAATTGGGCTTTTAACTTTTTGCGAGATATCAAGAAAACACTTATGAAATAGTACAGATCATACCATTTTAAGAGGAATTCAAAGTTTATTTGATGAAAATTGGGTGTGGAATGACTAAAACATCCAAAAACAAAGTATAACCAAGTGATCGTAATAAAATGTGGGTCCCACACTTTATTAGAATCGCTCTGTTTTTGATATCTCAGCCATTTCAAAACCAATTTTCATCAAATAAACATTGAATTCCTCATGTACACTGTAATTACATGCTCTTTCATATTTCATAAGGAGTTACTCATTATCTCACCAAAAAATGTTAGAAACCTGAAATTAGGTCTCAACCAAAACTATACGATCCCTTTAAGCTAAGTGTCTGGGCACACTGAGGGTTATGGGGCAATGTTAGGGCATCTATTAGTTGTCCTTTTATACCTGAACAAGAGTATACAGAGAGTAAGCCAAGTGTGCAATGTAATACAGGTTTTTGAATGAGATTGTTAATATTGTTTTGTGATTTCTTGGTTGGATTTTTCTGTGTGCTCTCTTTTTTTGGTTTCTTTGGGGTTTTTTTTTCTATGAAATGAATTTACCCTCCTAATTGTGAAAATGTGTATTTTGTGCTTCCATGGAAAGCTTTGCATGGATTATGGCAGAAAATGAACATGTTTGTATCAGATACAGAAATTCACTGAGGCAGAAATGTAGCATACCTAGTTAGGTTTTGTTTGCTTTGCCGAATGAATTCACAAAGATGTACTTGTATACAAATTGTCTGACAGCCCCCCCCCCCCCATGTCTCTCTCTCAATCTCTCTCTCCACACCATTGTTGTAGAGAAAAGACATGTTACATGGAATATTAGAAATTCATGAATGAAACAGAAACAGCCTAGACTTTGGCAACAGTTGGTAACAGATTGATGCACGTCAACCTAAAAAAGAGAAGAGAAAAGTTTCTATAGAAAGTCGCATAATGCGGAACTGCATTGGCATACGCATAAAATGAGATGTGCAAACAATCCTTCCCGCGGAGAAAAATGCACATTGTGGAGATTCGAGGAGACTTTGTTGTAACATCGTCAGGATCAAACGCGGGGACTGGATGTCTTTTCTTCTGCGAGGGTAGCAGGCAGACTGCCGCCTACCTCAATTCAAGGTGTTTCATGCCTGACTTCATCCCATGGTGTAGACCTTTGCAAATCAGCCAGCCTTAAAGGGACGACTCAGATATGGCACTGGGAAAGAACTAGCTCGGCTCCTGGATTTGTTTTTCTTTCCTCCACATATTTCTGACAACAAGAGAGAAAATCTACTTTTCAAACAACTAGAATCAGACATAAAGAGCACAAAGGGAGATTTTTTAATGTCACACTTTTTGATTGGTTAGACGCACAGACATGGTTTTATTTGCAACGCAATTCCATATGACCAACGCATCATTGCATGGTAGCTGTCCACAATTGCTCTTTCCATCCTATAGATGATTATTACTGCCTTCAAACCCTCGGTATCAAAACCATACTGCTTTCTCAGAAGCTTTGCTTTGAGATGACAAGTGATATTGTAGGATTCATCGCAGAATAAACTATATATACCTACATTTTCAGCAATGAGAAATGTAAGAAGTCTTTGAATTCATGTGCACTGTCACTATAGTATGTATGGGTATTTTTCTGCTGGTCTTCAAGGCAAAGAAAGGTACCGAAAAAAGGTATGATACTGTATAACTGTCAAAGGTACTGCATGGTCTATTTTCACAGGCTTGTCACATTATGCTTCATCGAAGAGCATGGTTCTTTCAAGACTTAATATTTAAAGGTGATTCCCAAAGGGACCCCCATACTTATGGGAGATTGCCAATGGTATTGGCACCCGAGGGTTACAGGTAAAGGTGCAAAGAGATTATTTATTAAGTGAAAATGGACTTGTGTAGGGGGTTTAGATTGCAGACTGGTGACCTAGAAATGTATCAGTGATGACTGGAGAATCCACTGAGGTGTTGAAGAGGGAGCCCTCCTCGTTATGAATTATGGATCGACAGTATCTTTCATGAGGTATCTGTATCATGAACACCTCGTCAAGGTTGACCTTCTTGCTGTTGTTGCTGTTGATTATAAAGTGACACATGCAGGAAGGAATTCGAGTGCATTTTAATCCCTGATTCGGGTTTTCTGTAGTAATGTGTCTCTACTCAATTCTGAGGGTTTTGAGAATATGGATATTGGATGGGGGGGCGGTGGTAAAGAAAGAGGCTGTGGGTAGAGACACTATTGATACTCAGATACTAGAGATAGACCTACTGGTTTGTGTTTAATCCATGAAAGAGTCTTTCAAGATACTGTAGAGTACAGGGTTTGAAGATTGAACATCTCTCATTCTGAAACCACTTTGATGATTACAGTTGATATGTACCAAAACTATGCCCTGAATTTTAAAAAAGAAAATCTGCCTACAGTAGCATGGGTTTTATATGTGTTTGACAATTGTATTAAACTGCCCCCCCATGAGAGAAAAAAAAAGGAAAGGAAAAAGACTATTCATCGTTCATGAGTTCTGCCAGCGACTGATTACAGTGTCGGCCCTTTATGATAATTGTCAAGTACACCAGGGAGCTGGGATCTCTTTCCACTTCCAAGAGTACACCTAAAACTGTACAAGTATGTCTTGTGTTCTGCGTTCTGGTACCAGCCAGCAAAGTACTGTCATACCATGAAATATCAAAACATGATTGTGCTCACTACTTTCTAGCCATGCTTGTGCCTGGAGATTTGTGAAGTGAGCTGAAATACCACAGTGATCCCTCACCCTTGGCCAGTAGAACTTATGGTTGCCCTCCTTGGTTTACCAGCCTTGTGGCTGCCAGACCAGACAGACTGGTCTGCGGCTGAACTCTGCCCCGTCTGAGCAGGCTATTGTCCTATTTGGCCGACCGCTTGCGCATTTTTCGATGATGAGTGTTATATGCGGGCTGGAGTATAATGCGCCCCACTGGTTGAAACCGTTGAGGTGCAGTCGGAAGTAAAATTGGTTATCTAATCTGAATAAACAACAATTGAGTGCCAGTACAATGGTCTTGTGTACAGAAGCTCATCTGAGGGTTCAATTCGTGTTGTAAAATACCGTCGTCTGCTGCAATTACTGGATGCACAATAGGATGAACTTGTACTAAAAAGTATCTGTAAGAATTGTAATGTTTATATCTCCATGCAGTGGTTTATTGACATGTTCCAGTGTTCTCAGAATGGCAGTCACAGTGGGGTATTATGTGGGGTGGTATGAAATATGAAATGAATATGGATATAAATGCTGAAATTTCCATGATTGAATAAGGAACTTCTTGTAATATTTGCCTAATCTGTGTTAGAATAATAATAAAAAAAAACCTTCAGTGCTATGGTTAGCTATATGTTGGGTCTCTGTGCTTTGCCTACATTAGTGGGATTCACACTGATACTAATTCCAGGATACAAATCTCAAGATTTGCATCACTATCCATATCTCGAGATCTTTACCTGTGTAGACACAATAATCTCGCGAGACAGTGTGATCAGCATAGCAATCCAAATCCCAAGAAATTGTGCAATTGTTATTTTGGAATTATCGAGATGATTTGAGAAATAGTGTGATAATTTGCACTGCAGTGAGTGCAGGAATGCTGGATTTAAAAAAAAAATCTTGAGATTTTTCATTCAGTTATTCAAGACACCTCCCTGAAAACACACATCACAACAGCTCATGAACACAAGGGTAAGGGTCACCATTTCGGTAGATGTCGGGCATGCGCAGTTTGGTCGACAGATTATTGTGATCGGCAAATAGCGGGATATTTCTGTTCCTACGAACGGGCGTAAAAAAAATCTTGGCATTTGGATTGTGATCAACATTCCGCCATTTTGTCTTAACACTATTGAGTCTTCGATGATGATTCATGGAAGACATCAAAACAAGATGGTGGAGCGATCGGTAGTCACAATTTACCCCGTCAAGAATGTCCAAATTGTCGTGTTTTCCTTCTGGAACCATAGCACACACACGCATGATGTGTCCGACAGCACTTTTGTAATTCATGAAGCCGACCGGGATGGATGGAACTTTGTTGAGAATGAGTCAGCTGAGGCTCGTTCTGTGTTTGAATTTTCAAGTAGTCTTCCTCCGTTTCCGTGTGCTCCGAGTGGAGTGGGGTGTGACATTACGAATGGAGATTGAGATGTTGGATGCAGGGGAAACAACCTGCCTATATTTGGTGCCTCCGCACACTCGCAGGACGGCTCTCCCTTTCACGCAGCCATTGCCACGCCGAAACCCAATGCGCCCTCATCAATCCAAATCTTGCCGCTTATCAAAATGGGTTCCAGCAGCCCCAGGGCTTGCAGGCAGGTCCTCCGGGGTTCGCATGAATGTTTAACAAGCATGTTTAATCCCATTCCACCTCCCCCCCCCTCCTTCTTCTGCTACTTATTCTGCCAGAAGTTTTGCGGGAGGAATGGGGGGAAGGAAACATGAATCGAGCATGATTTAAAACCTGTTAGGATCTTTGCTGATCCTCGGTGCTGTCAGAAAAAAAAAAAAAAGTCCTACCTCAAGGAGAAGGCCGGGGCAGGTCGCTTCCTTTGATGGGGCGAGAAATGCACCCTGGGGCAAGCGCCGGCACTCCAGCCCAGAGTTGCGTGTTTCTGAAAACCTCCAGGGGGAACAGGGAAAGGGGGCTTGCACAATGTGCTTAAGAAACATTCATGCATGCCTCATCTGGCATGCCATGCTTCGGCTGAAGTCGGTGCGAAGTCGGTCACATTTTGGTGCATTTGCTGGAAGTAAGTAGGAAAAATGAGGGGAAGTGTTTTCTTCCACCACACTAGGTCAGCTAAATGGCTGGAAGAATTCTGCCAGCCCCTCACTTCAAAGGCTACATGCCTCAAAGTTGTTAATATGTTTGTTGTTGTTGTTGCTAATGTTGTTGTTATTATTGCTATCATCTACTGTAATCCATACTTCCTTCATGAGTTAAAAGGGATGCCCCAAGTTGCTACAATAGCAGACCTTTATTTGTAAATTGTGTTTCTTTGCTGTTAGCATGAGTTACTTTATTTGATGGACAAAAATGCCAAAGTACTTGTAAATTAATCCTGGATACCAATCTCATGCACAAAGCAAAATTACCTATTAAAGAATTATGCCTGGTGATGTGTACACTCTCAAGCAAACATTTGATGAGGATCTGCTCCATCATTTTAAAGGACAAGTTCACCTTCATAAACATAAGGATTGAGAGAATGTAGCAATATTAGTAGAACACATCATTGAAAGTTTGAGGAAAATCGGACAATCCGTTCAAAAGTTATGAATTTTTGAAGTTTTTGTGCAGTAACCGCTGGATGAGAAGACTACTGCAGTGTGTGAAAAACTTAGATGTCACATGCGTACAACAATATAAGGAAAATATAAAGAGAATTTCACAAAATTTCATCTTATGAAAAAAGTACACATTCCCCCGATTCGTTACCGACAAATGTTATGGGTAATATTATTCCCCCTGCCTTTAGAAAGAGGCAAGTCAAGTGCTCTTTTATTATGCGAAAAAAGTAAAAATATGTTGAATTTTCTTTATATTTTCTTTATACTGTTGTACGCATATGACTCACAAGCTGTAGTAGTCTCCTCATCCAGCGGTTCCAAAACAGAAATTTTACAAATTCATAACTTTTGCATCGATTGTCCAATTTTCCTCAAACTTTCACTGATGTGTTCTACTAATATTGTTGCATTCTCTCAATCCTTATGTTTATGAAGGTGAACTTGTCCTTTAACATGTCTTTTATTTAGTAGAGGGCAAAATTTGGAATTGCCTTTGCCACGTGTGGCTTCTTGGCATACTAACTCACAAGTACTTCAGGTATTTGCTTACTGCAGAAAACTTTGTGCTATGTATCAGAGACAGAAGGAATAGGAGTTAATTAATGAAAAGTAATGGTAGGCTTAGGATGATTTACTTACGTTGCAACAAGTGAGTGTGATGAAAAAGGGTATAGATAAGAGAGACATCAAAACTATAAAGATACAAGCAAGTCATCAGGCTGGTGGTGATGGTGGCTGGGGGTGTGTAGCTGTCACTTCTCTGGCAAATTACCAATGTATGTAATATCTCATATGAATTACAGTACCCAGTGACATTTTATGGCAGGTCACAAGCTGTAGCATGGTGGCATTGAAGTTCACAGTAATCCTATGAGAGCTGCGTGGATTACTGTAGGTCTCATTGTCGGCAAGCTCAAAAGACATCTTGATTCACGTTCCATGATTGAAAAGTGTCCATCCTCGAACCAAACTCTTTTTTTTTTTTCAATTCATAACTTTTATCCTATGATGATTTGTTTATATAATTTGATGCAGGTTTTAGATATGAAATCATGCGTTTCATTGCATATACAGCCGCAATTTTCTATGTCAGACTCGTCAGACTAGTCTTTTGTCTGATTCTCCTTTCTGCCATTCATGTCAGGAGATTTTAATCTGTCGTTTGATAATCTCTGTCTCCGTATGTATCTGAAGAAATTTTCATATCTCTATTCACTGTGTCAGAATACAGGTACACTCTTTCTGTGAGATGGAACTACTGTCTTTTATAATTTCTCAGTACTATCCTTTCATCTCACTGTGCTTCCTATGTACCCCATATCTCTCTTTCTTCTTTAGTTTCATTTGTGATAAACTGAGATCAAATATTTTTGTCAGTTTTTTGTTGTTGTACAGACCAATATTTGAATTTTTTAAGTTCAAATGTATGCTTCAACTTTGTGTCTCCTCTCCTTTTCTCTCTCTCTCTTTTTAATTTTCCGGGGGGGGGGGGGGGGGGGGGGGATTTGAGGGGAGGGGGTTTAGAGATGCTTGTGCCTTGTTTCTGAGTCCACTGAGCTCCTCTATGTGACTCATTTCTCCCTCAAGGCTTTCCTAACAGAATTCCATCTTAATCATTTATAACTGCCGTGTCTAGCTAGAACTCCCTCTCATGCAGCTGTAGGGAAAGATAGAGAGAGATACATACATCATATATTCGGAGGAGACCATTTAGATGGGAGTGTATACATATCTTGTAATCTACTCCAAGTTGTAAAGCGAGGGTTTTGAGGAAGTGGCAGGGTGAGATTGGGATGTTTTTCTTGAAATCATTCTGGGCTATATGCTGTCTGCAATACTTCATTAAGTTACCTGTTATACAACTTGACCAGGTTAATTAAGTGGTCTTGACCATTTTTTTTTCACCCACAAGACACGCATGAAACTCAGGTTCGTTGTAATATGTGATATGTGTAATATGTGTAATATAAGTTATAGTCAGCTACCATGTTTGTATGCTTACCCTATTGATATTGATGTGGTATTCTTGTTTATATCTTTTTTTATTTTCTGTTTATTCCTTATTTGGTGAGCTAAGTGGTGGAGGCTAAACTTTATTCTCACAGGGAAGTATTGTATGTAGATTGCAGGGCAACTGTGTAGAAGGCACTTATTAGTGTGCACAGTATATCTTCCGACAATACTTTGAAAAGGATTTCAGTTTTATACAGACCTAAAACAAAGTATACTAAGAAATTCAAAGCAATTTCATCTATGCCATTCAGTTTTTTATGCATGTAATAAGTCCGGGAGTGTTAGACTTCAGTGTGCAATATTCAACTACTTATTCATTTGGCCATCCAGGCCACCAACATATTCATGATGGAAATATTTGATATCTTTTAGAATAAGAATTATTCATCTGGCTTGCTAATTAAGGAACACCAACTGTGGCTGTCCAAAATACATGAAGTATTACATGTAGACTGCAGGGCAACTATGTAGAAGGCACTTATAAGTGCAGTATACCTTCCAACAACACTTTGAAAAGGATTTCAGTTCAATTCAATTACCATTTGTTGTTTCTTACAGTTCTAAAAAAGAACAAATATATATACATATATATATATATAACAGTAAAGCCTAAAATAAAGCTTATATATTAAGTGGTAAAGAAAGGATTTGTTTCTTCACCATTGAAAAATGTTCCACTTTGATCCCAAATTCCAAAAATCAATAAGTATGAAACTGAACAAGGATGTTCTATCAGTGGCATTGAACATGCTACAAAACCTGATACTGCAAGATATGTGTATCTGCTGATAACCTTCAAACTTGTGATATGTCACACCCTTATGTGAGTATTTTGAACCCTCTTTATCATTGCAGATTCCAACATACCAGTCATTGTAACCCCTCCCGAGGATGCTCTCCGAGTCAGTGGAGATTCCGTCCATTTCGACTGCATCTTCAGCGGTGACCCCTCACCTCCGGTGGAGTGGTTCATCAACAAGAAGGGAGAGGACCCATTGGCACTCCTGAACGAAACCAGCACTGGGTACGTGATCGTGGAATCCTATATCCTCTGCTCGCTCAATATCCTGCAAGCTTTACTCCATCCTTCTCTCTTCCTCTCACTCTTTCGTTCTCCCTCAATCTATCTATCTATCTACCTATCTCTCTATCTACTTTATCTAGCTATCTATCTATCTATCTCTCTATCCATCTATCTATCTCTCTATCTATCTATCTATCTATCTATTGTATCTATCTCTCTGTCTATCTATCTGTCTATATATCTATCTACTGTATCTATCTATCTATTTATCTATCTATCTAGCTATCTGTTTATCTATCTACTGTATCTATATATCCATCCGTCTATCTATCTATCTATCTATCTATCTACTTTCTGTTTCTCTATCTATCTATCTATCTATCTATCTATCTCTCTCTCTTTCTATCTATCTCTCTATCCATCTATCTTTCTCTCTCCATCTATCTCTCTCTCTCTCTCTCTATCTACTGTATCTATCTCTCTATCTATCTCTCTGTCTATCTATCTCTCTGTCTATCTATCTATCTATCTATCTGTCTATCTATCTATCTACTGTATCTATCTATCTATCCGTCTATCTATCTTCTGTATCTATCTATCTATCTGTCTTATCTATCTATCTACTTTCTATTTCTCTATCTCTCTCTCTGTCTATCTATCTCTCTATCTATCTATCTATCTATCTATCTATCGAACTCTCTATTCATCTCTCACATCATGTATAGCGATGAGAGAAATTCGAATCAATATTTTGGGGGCTATCAAACAGCTGGAACTAAGTCAGGCTGAGGGTACACCACTCTTGGGATCGATGATGGTGTAGTGATACTGTGAGAATATTCGATGTCAGCCAGTCACTTCATAAGCCTTTTGCAGGAAGAGTGTTTGATTTTCTCGTCTTGAAAGAGGAATGTGTAGCAGCAGGAATGCTCGCCTCAGTGAAATATTGTTTTGTAGATCATAAATTGAGAATGTCTAGTATTCATTTTGGAAGGACATATTCTGAAAGGATATCCAAATCTAAGATAGAAGAGAAATACTGTTTCATAGAGCAGAAAAACATGTTGCATTTACACGAGAACATCATTATAACAAACTACTTTGGACCATTGAAATTTCCTCATTATATTTGTTATCTTGTTATATCACGAATAAAAACAAAAGAATATAAAGGTATGGCACCTTCAAAATTACCCTGTTATATCAGGCATCTTGTTATATCAGTGATAAAAACAAAAGAATACAAAAGGAATGGGGCCTGCAAATTACTTTGTTATTCCAAGTATCTTGCTATATTTGACCTTAATGTACCGAGGTTCCACTGTGTCTTGTGAAAGAGACTTTTCATATTCTGGCATGTCTATGGATGTGAGAATCTGTGTTCAGTTGCCTTTTAGGACCACTGCCATTGTACTGTTCACTGGTGTTGTATCATAACACAATCTGTGTAACTCTAAGCTACATTCTGCATAAATTGAGTTACCTGATGTAATGCCGCTGAGTGGTTTCTCAGTTTTAGTGAATCAGTACTCAAAGAGATGGGAAATGTTCACCCAAGCTGCCTCAGAGTACCAGGGGCCTCTGTGCATTATACCTTTTGTAGCACAATGTTGAAGATGTTTTTATGTCTTTACATTATACCTTTTGTCGCACAATGTTGGAGATGTTTTTATGTCTTTACATTATACCTTTTGTAGTACAATGTTGAAGATTTTTTATGTCTTTACATCGCTACATTAATGTAGAAAGTTATGGTATATTTTTTATCTGTAACAACCTCCTTATTTATTTTTCTTTTTTAACATTTACTTCTCATCTATCCATGAAAACATGCAGGACATACATTTTCCCAAATGGAACCCTCCGAATGGACAATGTCCAGGACTCGGACGAGGCCAGCTATCAGTGCATCTGCATCAGTGACCACGGTAGACCGCACGCCTCCGCCACTCTCACCATCGCAAGTAAGTGGGACTAACACCTACAGTTGGCTAATCACATCTGTAGGGAGAGTAAAGCTGGTGTGCAGACCACACATTGCGCCTTCGGACACTGTCGTAAAAAGGCTCTGGCCAGTTCTTGCCATTTGGCAACACTCATGGTACTGTGTTACTGTGAACACAGGAACTTGCATGAATCTTGTACAGAGCAGAAAGAGATCCTGAAATCGATGTATCGGTGATAGACACCCCCATATGTACCTCACATGTAGGACTCTTCATATGTATTGTGCACAAAAGTAGAGCAGGGTGTGATATTTCTGGAAGTCATGTGAACAGAAGAAATCCCTGCTTGTGAAGAATATGTAAAAACATGTCATCATAGGCCTGTTCATAGGGTACACACAAAGGAAATGTGTTGATTTTATTGCGTTGAGACTTTTGAAGATTAACCCGTTGAGGACAAGCTGATTTTTATGCATTTCCTATAAACACCTGCCTGAGTATACCTGGGACTAGTCTTCAGTGGGTTAACAACATTCCAGACATGGAGCAAGAGGATTATCAGAGATGAAAATGATCATAGTGGTAGATGACTTTATTAACATTCATATCTCCTTAACTCTTTGCTTTTGATTGTTTGTCTCGGTTCTTGCGGATTCTTAATGAACCAAGACTTTTGCTCTGCTGCACCCACTCTCTAGAAATGTCTCCCTTGGGTACATACTCTTTGATGTTTTCCTTTGAACGTCAGGTGTTGGGAATATGTGGGGTGTCTTTGATGGTTCAGATGAAATGATGTATGCTCAAAAAGTGCATCTCTGGAGACCACCAGGAAATTCTGTAAATTAAGTGATATTAGTGCTATATCCTGTCCTATTGACGGAAGTAATTCAAGCCAGACAAGGCAACTGATCCCCTCTGTACTTCATAACTCCCAGACATTTTATCAGAGAGTGGGGACCCCATGCCCTCAGCTCTAGCCCTCGACAGAAGAAGGTCTGGGTTGTCTTCTGGTGAGATATTTTATCCAGTGGTATGTTCAAACAGGACGAAAATTCTGAAACATTTCTGTCAGTAAAGGGGTCAATAACTTGACCTCTTCTTGCAAAGCCTCATGGGATAGCCGCAGCACCAGAGTCAAACTGGCAACAGCTGCTTGGTAGTGACAACATTCTCCTCAATGCCTAAGGTTTCTTTAAGTTTTTCTCAGACTTTCTCTGTAAGAGGGAGAAAAAGTTGAACTTTCAACTCTTTGAGAAACCACATCTTGAACTTTGAGCGTGGAGGGAGACAGTAACCCCTGTGTCAACTTTATCGAAACGAGATGCTACAGACATAGGCCTAAATATTCAACCTTGAATGACGCGCCTGTAAAGCAACAATAACGACAACAACAGCAACAGACTAAAACTTGGTCTTTGAGTGTGTATCTGTGTGTGTAAGTTTTGATTTTTGTCCCCGCCGAACGAGTTCGAGCAGGGGACTATGAAACGGGCTCCGTACGTGTGTGTGTCCGTGTGTCCGTCCGTGTGTCCGTCCGTCCGTCCGTCCGTCCGTGTGTCCGTGTGTGCGTCCGTGTGTGATCAAAATCTTCAATTTGCTACTTCTCTGTCATTTATGAGCCAATTTTGATTCTGTTTGCTTTATATGATAGCACTACATGGGAGCTTTGAAACTTCTACACAGAATTTCAGTCGTGACCTTTGACCTTGACCTTTGACCTATATTGTACATTTTGCTACAAAATGCTACTCCTTCGCCATTTCTAACCCGATTTCGATTCCGTTTGCTTTATATGATGGCACTAGGTGAGGGCTTCAAAACTTCTACACAGAATTTTGACCTTTGCCTTCTTTGACCTTTGACCTTGATTTTTGACCTATATTGTACATTTTGCTACAAAATGCTACTCCTTCGCCATTTCTAACCCGATTTCGATTCCGTTTGCTTTATGTGATGGCACTAGGTGAGGGCTTCAAAACTTCTACACAGAATTTTGACCTTTGCCTTCTTTGACCTTTGACCTTGATTTTTGACCTATATTGTACATTTTGCTACAAAATGCTACTCCTTCGCCATTTCTAACCCGATTTCGATTCCGTTTGCTTTATGTGATGGCACTAGGTGAGGGCTTCAAAACTTCTACACAGAATTTTGACCTTTGCCTTCTTTGACCTTTGACCTTGATTTTTGACCTGTATTGTACATTTTGCTACAAAATGCTACTCCTTCGCCATTTCTAACCCGATTTCGATTCCGTTTGCTTTATGTGACGGCACTAGGTGAGGGCTTCAAAACTTCTACACAGAATTTTGACCTTTGCCTTCTTTGACCTTTGACCTTGATTTTTGACCTGTATTGTACATTGGCTACAAAATGCTGCTCCTTCGCCATTTGTAACCCGATTTCGATTCCGTTTGCTTTATGTGATGGCACTAGGTGAGGGCTTCAAAACTTTACACAGAATTTTGACCTTTGACTTCTTTGACCTTTGACCTTGATTTTTGACCTGTATTGTACATTGGCTATAAAATGCTACTCCTTCGCCATTTCTAACCCGATTTCGATTCCGTTTGCTTTATGTGATGGCACTAGGTGAGGGCTTCAAAACTTTTACACAGAATTTTGACCTTTGACTTCTTTGACCTTTGACCTTGATTTTTTACCTATATTGCACATTTTGCTACAAAATGCTACTTCCGGCGGGGACATATATTACGCACCGCGTAATTTCTACTTTTCCTTGTTCCCTTTGGCTCCAGTTCATGAAATGCATGCACGTTTGGACCAGAAGCTATCAAATCTACTGGTCCAAGCGGCTGGTATAGTGATCCTTAGTTGTGGTTGTTTTTACCAGCCTGTTGGAATGCATGATGCACCTGTTGGTATGCACACAACAGCCGTATAAAATTCAAAACAAAACCAAACAAAAGGCCCAGCAGTGAATGACCTCCTGGCATTTCTTTCCACATAGAATGACAAGAAAAAGACCAGGATGCCGCGAAAAACAGTATGAGCAAGTCTTTGTGTTTGTCTGTGCACAAAATACAGCATTTTGAAAGGGTTAGCAAAATAACACATTAGTGTTGCTAGGATTCATGTTAGCTACTCATCATGACCACCGGAGCAGTTTGTGTTGAGCACCCTCATGTATTCATGTATATGAAGGAATGATGTTTATAGTGAGGCTAGAATTATTCATAGTCAGAAATGCTTCCTTTTGAAACTCCGAGATACATATGAATGGATGCAGTAATTTCATTTTAGGACGGACTCACTGAATTTAACCCATAATGATTGAATTTGCAAATTACATTGCTTTGAATATACTGCCATAGGGTGGACGGAGCAATACTGAAATTAAATCTAATATACTCCAGGAGACCACAGCAGTTGACCATGACAGTTGTCAACATCTAAAGGTAGCCACACAGGTGTGGATTTATTGGACTGGTGCAACAGGCTCTTTTTGTCCCACATCAGCATTTTACACCTCAAGATTATGGCTTCTTTATAAGATTGTTGTTTATGAATATTACTTTGTGTATATGTGATACAGGATGTCTTCTCTCTTACTACGCACTCAATGAAAACATTTATCAAATGACTGTGATTAAGTTGTCCTATTCTGTTCTGACAAGTGATGTGGTATTAACCTGTTGAGGCCGAGTCCTGAGTATACTCGGGCAAGCCCATCCTCAACGGGTTTAAAAAAAATGATAGTAATTATGATAATTGTAGATTTGTATTGCACAGTTTTTATAAGAATGTACTCAACTGCACATAACAATATAATCAAAATAAGAGAGACATAGATTAATAGATAAATGACATAAAAGTAAATCTTAACTGGAAATCTTACAGTATGATGGGGATACAAAATTAAAAGGGAGTGATAATAATATAGGTCAAATCATAAATAAAAGAAATTCAAAAAGCCTACAGAAAAATAAAGAGCAAAAAGATTGAACACTGTCCATGACATATTTCAACATCATTTTTCTTTTTTTAATACCCAGATATCACTCTATATTTTTGTCTTACAACCAGGTTTACATGGATGATGTCATTCTTCAATTCATAGCACAGTGCCATTTGCTCCAGTCTAATCTGAGCATTGTGACTCATAAGAAATCCACTGATTTCTTGTTTGATAGTAATGTCAGAATCTTTATCCCTTCTCAGAGGATATTGGGCTGTGCTGTAGTCAGAATATAAAAAAAAAAATACTAGGACATTTTACCAACAGGACGTTGCAGTATTCCCCCCATGTTGCATTCCCTACTTGTTCAATCATAGACTTTAATAACATGCCATCTTTTATGATGGGGTTACCGGTATATAGCACGATGCAACCTCATTTCAAATCGACGTCATTCCTTGCAAATCGTTGCGGTCTTTGTAGATGTATGGTACGGACTTATGTCAACAGACATTTACTTTAGCATAGAGCATGCAATCTTACAAAGACATAACCATGATATCATGAGCTGCAAGAAGAGCTGAGTATTGACTTTGAATATTGTAGTCAGATGTAATAATGTTCATTCCCGTCCGTACAGAAAGAACCTCGTCTATTTGTGCCTGGAAGCTTGGCAGGCATTTCATTTTGGTGGGGGAATTATGGGTGCTGGAAAATTGAACTTCATTTCCACGCTCTGTTTCATGCTCACAGTGTTTTTAAAATCCTTGGGAGGAGAAAAATCTTGTTTCCCTTTCTAATCCCCCATCGTAAAGATTTGTTTTTACTTCATTCTTTTTTTCCTATGAATATATACAATTTGGAACGAAATCATGCCAATAGGGAGATGAGTTTGTTTTTCTTGGGGCGGAGAGAGGAGAAGGAAATGGGAAATTACATAACTGACGCACTTGAGTTCAAAAATTCGATGTTAAACAGAAATTGAATTTTATTGTATCTAGGTAGAACATCACATGTAGATATGAGTACAGAAATATCTGTACTTACACAACTGTCGCGATAAGTTCACAGTTTTCTGTGCATTTTGAGTTCAGTTGAAAGACACTTTTTTGTGTGTATGTACTGTTGTCGTTCTGTTTTTGTTAAGAAAAAACTGCTTTAGCTTCGTGCATGAGGGTATTTTGCAGATTTTATGAGGAAAACTTACTCAGCGGTTTCTTTATTGCACAAAAGAATACACACAAATGCTTTCACATGCTTTCACACTCGTACAAATACATATTTACATCTGAGTAACTCACAAAAGCATGCAGAAACCCGGTCACCACTACCCCCTCCGTTTAGATCTGCCCTACCAATTATATAGTATTCTTTAGGTGCCCCAGATAGCCAGAGCACTTTGCTAAGTTGAATGAAAAGGGTTTGGCAGTTTATATTAAGCCAGGTTTTACCATTCAGTTACTGTTACCTGGTTTGCTAGAACCAAAGAAAATCAATGAATATTGAAATCTCAAACTGCAGCAAATTACCATGTAATTTGCCTCTCACTGTGCACATTAGTTACAAAAAACAAACAAACAAACAAACATATATGTCTCAGTCAACAGTTCTTAAACAGAAACAAAACAAAACAAAACAAAAACCAGAACTTACAGATGATTTATTAACAATGTACTTTAGTCAAATTAAATTTGCTGCCAGTTTCAGAAGTTACTCGAACAACTGACGCACCGCTCAATATTTATATTTGTCAGTATTCAAAGATATCTGAGAGTGTGTGCTTCTCTTGTCCCAAAGTTTATCTGCATCCCATTGATGAGGGCAATAAATAAGGGGGATGCTGACAAATGGCAACGTGCAATAAACATTATCACCTCATCTCGTGCAAACAAATCACTGAAACAGATCATATCAGTGCTCATGATGGCCATAAATCATTGGCTGATTGTATGAACCAGACTTTAGAGTGGACGGGCAGTGGGTACAGATACAGACAAACTTCGGAGACTTCGCTAGATCAGTAGTTGATATCCACAGCCATTACTGAAGCATCTTGAGTAGTCATGATACTGTCCCCTGCAATTATCTGTGAATTGATGATGTGTTTATCCTTTCTGGTATCCACCATCATTACTTAAGAGCATTTGAATAATGATGATGTTGTCTCCTGCAATTATCTGTGAATTGATGATGTGTTCACCCTTTCTGATATCCACCATCATTCCTAAAACAGTCAGAACAATTGTGATGTTGTCTCCTGCAATCACATGAGAATTGATGATGTGTTCACACTTTTAAATATCCACTACCATTACTGAAATATCCAGAACAGTTGTGTTGCTGTCTCCTGCAGTCACCCATGAATGAATGTGTTCACACTTTCTGATAATCACCACCATTACTGAAGCATCCTTAACAGTTATGATGCTGTTTTCTTCAATCACCTGTGAATTGATGATGTGTTCTCATGTTTTGTAATCCCCTGTGTTCAGCTGTGCACCCCTTGCCACCATTTGAGACCATCACAGTGGTGGAGAACACCGTCAAGTCCATCAACTGCTCATACGAGGAGGGCGAGACGGGGGGCATCCCGACCCCCTCCCTCCAGTGGCTGAAGCCAAACGGTAGGGAGGTGTCGCGGAACAACACCAAGCGCATCTACAGCGGGGAGGACGGCAGCAAGCTGGTCATCAACCCGGTCAGGAAGCAGGACGAGGGAAACTTCACCTGCCGAGCGTCCAACATCGCTGGACAGGAGACACAGGTCCTGCAGCTGCTTGTAGCCAGTAAGTCAAGTGCTCTGTTCAAGTTCCATTGCTGTGGTACATTGAATTGATCAAAATTGAGAATTATAATATGATGCTGTCAATTTGTTGTGCGGACATACTGAAAATTGGTTGATTCTGACTTGTCTTTTAGCCATTAATCCATCATAGCTCAGACTGTAAATAATGCATCAAAGAAGGCATCTTGAATCTTGGAATTTATTCTGTTGTCCAGTTTGAAAAAGGATTTGTTTGCATACTTATTTACTAAGATAAGCAAAATTTTGATTGCTCTGCAAAAGAAGACCGCAAATACATGATAGTCCAAACTTTGTCATGAGTTAATCTTTGTTTATTCGTGTCTATGTGTGTATCTCTTTGTATATGTATCTCTTTATGTGTCTCTTTATGTGTCTATTTATCTATCTTATCTTCTGTTTATCTATTATTTATTTTCTATCAGTATTTATGTCTCTCTTACATGTGTGTCTGTTTACAAGACACTTCTGTTCCTGTCCAAACTTTATCCAAATATTGGATTTTACATATACATAGACTCAACAAATTTTTCCTTCCCCTGTCTGTCTTCAGTTGCCCCCACGATCACCACCAGACCTCGAGATGTCCACGTGAGGGAGTATGAAGAGACCGCTCTGCACTGTGCGGCCACGGCAACCCCCACGCCCGTCATTAGGTGGACGTTTGATGGCAGGCCTGTCGAGTCTGTAAGTAGGAAGAGCGATAGAATCTGAATGGTGCGACTGACCATTGATTGGTTGCACATGGAAAAGGATGCAGGTCAATATTGAAAGGGTTTTATCATAGACCTCACAACACCTTGATAAAAAGCAATGAAGCGAAGCATGAAAGATAGTGGTACAGAATCAAGTCTTTTTATATCATATCCTTTTTAGCTCACCTGAGCCAAAGGCTCAAGTGAGCTATTGCGATCGCTCTTCGTCCGTCGTCCGTCGTCCGTAAACTTTTTACATTTTCATCTTCTTCTTGAGAACCCCATGACCGATTTTTACCAAACTTGGCAGGTAGCATCCCTAGGGGGATAGGATCTCAATTTGTTCAAATGGGCACCATGCACCACCTGGGGGGCCCCCAGAGGGGCCCAAACCCCCCCCCCCCAAATTAAGGAATCTTTAAAAATCTTCCTCTCTAGAACCAGAAGTGAGAGAGCTGAGTTAATACTTTGAGTTGGTACATTGATGATTGTAGTTTCAAGTTTGTTCATGGCAGAATCACCTGGGTGCCCCCCTTGGGACCCAGGGAAGGGGGTGGGGAGGGGTCCTAATGGGGCCCAAATTGTACATTTTCACCTTTTTCTTGAAAATGCCGTGATGAATATTCACCAAACTTGGCAGGTAGCATCCCTAGGAGGATAGAATCTCATTCCCATCATATGGGCACCATGCCCCACCTAGAGGGCCCCGGGGGAGGGGGGGGGGCCCTAGTTTGGGGCCAAATTGTAAATTTTCATCTTTTTCTTAAGAACCCCATGATGAATTTTCACCAAACTTAGCAGGTAGCATTCCTAGGGGGACAGAATCTCAATTCCATCAAATGGGCACCATGCCCCATCTGGGGGTCCCCCAGGGGGGCCCAGCTCATCTCCCATTTAGGAATCTTTAAAGATTTTCTCTAGAACCAGAAGTGATTGCACTAAGTTAATACAATAAGTCAGTATATTGATGACTGTTGTTTCAAGTTTGTTCATAGCAGAATCAGGGATGTCCAAGTTACTAAGTAAAAGAAAGTTCAAGTTGAGATTGTTTTTGGGAGGTTTTCTAAAAAAAATAATAAATTAATAAAAAAATATCTTTGAAGGCATTGTATATTTGATGGAGCTTAATGTCCTGTTTTTCCCCAATTTGGCTATTTTCAAGCTAGCAGATCAACTTATTGAATTGTTTAGTATATGAGGCTTTGAAGGGATTTTTTTTTTCCAGATTTGTTCAGGGTGTTTGTTACTTTATCGCCATGATGTAGTGAGTAGGGCAGACTCCCTCCACAAATACCATATCATGTTGAGGTACACTCAAGAGTTGCCTCCTTGTACACCGGTCACCTGTTCTGTCTCTCTCCTCTGGCTCCAGAAAATGGGTATTGAGGTGACGAAAAATGGCACCCTGGTATTCCACAGCGCCATGAACCACCAGAATGGAACCTACACCTGCAACGCCACCACCATTGCCGGCTGGGACTCCGCCTCAGCAACGGTCTATGTGAAAGGTGGGTCATCTTGGCATGTTTTCTATTTCCACTTCCACTTGTCTTTATGTTCCTTGGTTGTGACCATAGACATTAATGCTTCATATGCAGCACAAGTCAGAGAAGGCCTATTTGTATCATGTAGTACTAGTAGTACATTTTACAAGGAGATATATGCGTAGTAGCAGTAGTAGTAGTAGTAGTAGTAGTAGTAGTATTTGTAGCAGAAGTAGCAGTAGTAGTAGGTAGCAATAGTAGTGAAATGAACAGTCATAGGAAGTTTTACCAGAGTTAACTAACAGCACCAGTTGCTTTGTCCTAAAATGCAGCTATCCTGAAATTCAACCCTCGCCCTGTGGACAAGACCCTGGAGCGGGGTGAGACAGGCAACCTTGTGTGCCATGCCACTGCAGCAACGGACCCTCACATCACGTGGTACAAGAGGGGCCAGTTAGGCACCTGGCCGGAGCACGTCACTGCTTCCACCCCTGGGACACTGGTCTTTGAACCAGCCATGAAGAGTGATGAGGGCACATACATCTGCATCGCGTCTACTGGTCTGGAGCGCATCAATGCCAGTGTCAAGATCGAGGTTGTGGGTAAGTTGATAACTCACTGCGCTTTGGAGGGTTTGTCAACAAGCTGTTGGTTGTATTAGTGAAAACCAGGATGATATGATGATGATGATGATGGTGATGATGGTGATGCTGATGATGGTGTGGTGGTGATGATAGTGATGTTGGTGATGGTCATGATGTTGGTGATGGTGATGGTGGTAGTGGTGATGATAATGATGCTGATGATGGTCATGATGATGATGGTGATGATAGTGGTAGTGATGATGAAGATGATGATGATGACGATGGTGATGATGATGATAATGATCATCATCATCATCATCATCATCATCATCATGTAGATGGCAATGAGGATGATGATGATGATCCGTGATTATGATGACAGTGATGGTGATGCTGATCATGAGAAAAAAGAAAATGAAGATTGTAGAATTGAATTTTGGTAATAGAAGAGGAAAAACAGCAGAATTGATTAGATACGATTATTATGGTGAAGCTGTATGATGAAACTGATAACTGATGAAGGTATTGGTCATTTATTGTGGTGTAAGCATGACCTGTTGTCGCCGCAAAGCGAATGGATCATCAGCACAATCTCAGTCTCAAGAATATCACCCTGGTCATCACAAGTCTGTATTTCTTTGATGAATGTCTTGAGAAATAATGTGTTTGCTTTTTAGCTGCATGTGTCAGGGCATTTAAACACATTAACAAAATACAATCTTTGTCACCATAAGAGGACAATTGAATGGTCTTTATGTTTCTGACATTATTTTCCCGCTTTTCTACCTATCAATTTCTGTTATATAATACTTCAATTCCATGTTTGTCTTGTATTTCAGTGAAACCCAAATTCCGCATTGTGCCCCAAAACACCTCTGGCTTTGAGGGCTACTCTGTGCAGATTGACTGCTCGGCCTATGGTGAGCCCCTCCCCACCCTCACGTGGATCAGCAAACCTCTGAGCAAATATCCGGATCACTTTGTCCAGTTCCCCAACGGAACTCTCCATATACCGGAACTCCATGCCACTGATGCTGGCAATTACCAGTGTATCGCCGGGAGCCAAGCTGGGTTCAACATCACCGAGATCACACTCACCGTCTACAGTAAGTGAGAGAGTCATATGACACCAAGCATGGGCTGTCACCTGACAGTTTAGATGCAGACATTAAGTCTCTTCAGCCCAATTCACACTGTTATCTGTGTTGTACTTTTGATTTGAGTCTTCTTCCAGAATGATTATGTCTGATAATCTTACGTCATATAAGTTGATTTAAAGTGAAGATGATGATTGGCAGTGAAAGAATACTGTATGTGCCATATATTTAGGGAGTATAAATTTTCACGAACCGGGGACTTCCTGACACTTTTGCGAGTGGTTAAATTCGCAATCGAGATGTACAGTGATGAGCGGAAAAAATGTATGCGTGCATGTTGCATTCGTGTTGGGATCAGAGTTAATATTTTTGCATGTTGTTAATTTCATGAATACCACCCAACTTGTGAAATTTGCGAAAATCAAAAACTCACGAAATATACCGCATATACAGTACCACAGAAATGTAAGTTTGTGGATATGAAGGCATAGTGACCATTGTAGTCCAGATTATGTTGCTGTGTTTTGTTGTGTTTTTTGTTACAAGACTTGCCATTTTCTCTCCAATCTTTACATTATTTCTGAAAGGGTACATTGCTGTGCATTTATAAGTGTTGCAGTATTACATTACCACAAATTGATCAATGATATAATATCTTTAGTCTGCTGCCAACTGTCCTGAGGAAGATTGTATTGTACAAACATTAAGCAATTTGTTAAATTAAGGTGTGGTGTTTAGATGTGACAAAGCAATGTACAGGGAGGAATGCATGAATAGTAGAGCAGGTTGATAATCATCAATTTCTTTTTTTCTCTCCCTAATTTCTGCAGAGGAGACACCTCCCGACAGCCAGCCGGTTCCAACCCAGGTCATGACCCGCACCATCGCCATCGCAGTCGGCTGTGCCGCGGCCTACATCCTGCTGGTGGTCGGTCTCATGCTGTGGTGCCGGCAGCGCCGCCGCCGGTACCGTCGCAAGATGAAGAGCATGGAGCAGCCCAACGGTGCAGTGGTGACCGCCAACAACCGCATGCTGAATGAGTACCACGAGGAGGAGAACGGAAAGGTGGCCGACGGCGACATCGCACTGAGCCCGACGCCCAGCAAGAACCATCAACGAGGGAGCTACGACAAGCTGCAGTTCCCAAGACACGACATGCAGACCATCACCGTTATAGGTAACTATTTGTAACCAGAGTGCTCTGTCGTCTCAGTAGAACAAGAAACAGTAAGTCAATCAGTTAGGCAGTTATTGGTGGCTGACATGTTCCAGTTTATGTGTGATACAGGCAATTCCCGTTATAACGAAGTCCTCGAGATCAGCAGGTTTCTTTCGTTTTATCAAAATGTTGTTTTCGCCAGATAGATTAAATATACAAAGATATATAGATAATAATTTTGAGACCTTGTAACACAGTTTTGTTATAACTATGTAATTATATAACTGTACTAGCTATGTTGTATCAGCTGTCTCCTTTACTTCACAGGTCATTGTGACATTTTGTTCTCTATTACTTCTTCCTTCATCACCTGTCAATCATTATTGCCCAAAGAGGAGAGTGATTGATAACTTATCAACTAATCACATGTCATTTTGCTGTCAGTTTTTCAGGCTTACGCATTTATAACAGGGTCCATTCCTCCAATTATCACGGCATGATCAGTATATTTCACACACTTGTGATTGATGGCAGCAAAGAAATTAATCAGCATTCTGCAACTGCTTGATACTGATTAACTCCAAACGGAGTTACATGTGATTCTTTTAAATCAAATTGTTTAAGAGCATTAGAGTAATGTGCTAAAACACACACAACAAAACTTTATTCAAAGTGTTTTCATTGTTAGTGCACCTTCAAAATGACATTGCTTTAAATCTGTACTTCATATATGTTTCATATGATTGTACTACATTTAATGTGTACTGATGCATATAATTACACTGACAATTAAATGTGTTACTGTATGGACAATGGAATGCAGAAATAATGCTGAACTGAACTGAACATTTCAACAGCAGTGTCACAAGCCATGTGTTTTAGCTGTGCAGGAAGGCATTTTCTCAATCGGCCACGTTTTCTTTCCCAGGTCACGGTGCGTACGGCGAGGTGTCGCTGGCGAGGGCGGCGGGCATCAAGGACGGGGAGGAGGCGACCACGGTGATGGTCAAGGCCCTGCAGACCAAGGAGGAGTCCCTCCAGCTGGACTTTAGGAGGGAGATTGAGATGCTGTGTAAGGTTAATCATGAGAACATCGTCAAGCTGCTGGGTGTGTGCCGCGACGCCGAGCCTCAACTCATGATCACAGAGTACCTGGACTGGGTGAGTTCCTTTTCCCACATTACCCTGTGTTCAATCATTCAACCCCAGTGTCTTCTCCAAATAGACATAGCACATAAAACAAAAACAAATACAAATGCACTCACAAACACAAACACAAACACAAACAGACACTCACAAACACAACACAAAATTTCGGATACCACAGTTTCTCAGCTCGTTTGACAAGTATGTGAACTTGGATCGACTATATCCTAGAGTTTTTATACCCCCGCCAAACGAAGTTTGAAGGGGGTATATAGGAATCAGCGGACGGTCGGGCGGTCGGTCGGGCGGTCGGTCGGTCGGGCGGTCGGTTGGGCGGTCGGTCGGGCGGTCGGGCGGTCGGTCCGTTGCAAATCTTGCGTCGCGAACTACTTCCTCAGTTTTCAACCGATTCCCATAAAACTTGGCACAGATGTGTGCCTTGGGTTGTAGATGTGCAAGACGTATTTTTTGACAGTACCCAAAAGTACGTTGCCATGGTAACGGCATATTATGGGCAAAAATGGGTACAAATCTTGCTTCGCGAACTCCTCCCACAGTTTTTGATCAATTTTTATGAAATTAGGTACAGATGTTCGTCTGAATATGTTAATGTGCAAGACACATATTTCCGCAGTGGCAAAAAGTGCGTTGCCATGGTAACGGCATGTTATTGGTAAAATATAGGGCAAAATGCTTCATGGCAAAACTGCTTCATCAGTGTTCTTCCAATTCTCATGGAATCCATATTGAATGTTTGTCTTAGGATATAGGTCAGCATGACACATTTCTTGACAGTGACAAAAAGTATGTTGCCATGGTAACAGCTCACATATTATGAGCCAAAATGATGGAAAATTTTGTGTTGCAAACTACTTCCTCAGTTTTTGCCCAATTTCCATGAAACTTGGTACAGATGTGTGCCTTTGGTTGTAGATGTGCAAGACGCATTTTTCGACAGTACCCGAAAGTACGTTGCCATGGTAACGGCATATTAATGGCAGAAGATCAAGGAAAGATCTTGCGGATTTAACTACTTCCTCAGTTTTTTGACCAAAGCTTATGAAATGTGGCACACACCTTGATCTTGGTGGGAAGATTTGGAAGACATATTTTTCGGACGTGTCGGAAGCTGCGTTGCCATGGTAACGGCATATAAATGGCAGAAGATCAAGGAAAGATCTTGCGGATTGAACTACTTCCTCTGTATTCGACTGAAGCTCATGAAATGTGGCACACACATTGGTCTTGGTGGGAAGATGTGCAAGACATATTTTTTGGACATGTCGGAAGCTGCGTTGCCATGGTAACGGCATATTAATGGTGGAAGATCAAGGAAAGATCTTGTGGATTGAACTACTTCCTCAGTTTTTGACAAAAGCTTATGAAATGTGGCACACACAATAGTCTTGGTGGGAAGATGTGCAAGACATATTTTTCGGACGTGTCGGAAGCTGCGTTGCCATGGTAACGGCATTTAAATGGCAGAAGATCAAGGAAAGATCATTCCTTGGGTAAGACTGTCGTCACGGGGCGGGGGTATTAATCACCTTAAGTGATATTTCTAGTTTTACTTGTTCCTATCCCTACCTCTAGTCTTCTCGTACAGTTTGGATGTGTCTGTCATCAGATGAATCTTAAGCAAAGTCTGTTCAGTCTCTACTTAAAGAGATGGAATGGGAAATGAAAAAAAAAAGAATAGTCGAACCCCCAAACTTCCTTGTGTGCCATCTTTAACAGTAAAATCTTCAATGAAAGAAATCATTGGACTGATTTGAGTGAGCCTCAAAAGAAGTTACAGATTGAACAGTTTAACAGATTAAGTTGAAGGAAACTCTCATTCAGTCGTAGTCTTGGAACATGTGATGAAAAAAAAATGTCAAAATGAACTGCAAAAAAATCACAGCTAGGTAATTGTTTTCTTCATGGAAAATGGTTCCATGGTTTATGTCTAAAATTGATTGCTAATCTGTGTTTCCTAAAAGTACATTTCTGCTTGCAATCTACATGGTACAAGATAAAACAGTGAACGTATTAAATTTGTGGCATTTCAATAAATTTTCTTCCGTAGGGCGATCTCAAGCAATTTCTTCAAGCTACAAGGGGTGAGAACGGTACCAAGAATGTGCCTCCACCCCTAACTCTCTGCCAGAAGATTGATGTTGTCAACCAGGTGGCACTTGGCATGGAACACCTGTCCAACAACCGCTTCATCCACGGAGACCTGGCTGCCCGCAACTGTCTACTCTCGCCGTCCATGGAGGTGAAAATATGCACCATGTCAGTCAGCCAGGACCTGTACCGAGCAGAGTACCACGAGTACCACCAGAAGCTGATCCCAGTACGCTGGATGCCGGCAGAGGCCATCTTTGAGGACGAGCTGTCGACAAAGAGCGACATCTGGGCCTACGGGATATTCGTCTGGGAGGTGTTCAGCCAGGGATCCCTGCCCTACTCCCAGTTGGACAACGACGCCGTCATGCGCGCCATGATCGACGGCGAACTCATGCTGGAGACACCGCCCGATACGCCGGAGGAGGTGGAGATCATGATGCACCGCTGCTGGGCGGACAGTCCAAAGGACCGACACTCTTTTGGGGACATTGTCCACCAGTTGGGTCGCATGTCCACAGACAGTCAGGTCTAGACGCCGCCGCTTGGTGCCCGCTCCCTGCGGCAGGCTTGCACGCACAGTTGGCGCTGCGGATGGTCCCGGATGTGCATAGGGTGAACCGGCTAAAGCTTTGTTGCATTCTGCGAGTGTGGTATGGAATACCGATCTATGCATCATGCACTCTGTGAGGTAGATCCGCTAGAGCGATAGACACCGTCTATCGGGAGAGAATCAAAGGTTTTAGCAGGCTGCTTGTTACGTAAACAGATGTTCTGTGAGAAATGCGCAAGTCTAATGTAAAGCTTTAAAGATGGGATATTCCGTCAAGAGTTCTTCCAGGAAACACGTTGCTAGCAACATATTGTTGACCTGTTTGAGCCAAGTGACATCAGTGAATTCCCCTTGCAGTCGCTGTGCCCTTCTCTCAGGGGGTGGACAAACCTGCAAGAAAGGCCATCTTGTATAATCCATCCACTGAGATTTTTTAAAAATGACTTGTGTGTAAGACTATTAAGTAGAAATTTAGAGTTGTTTTCTTTTCTTTTCTTTTTTTGTTCTTGCAATTTTCTGGCTAAATACTATTTATTGTGCTAATGTGAATTATGTCTTGTGTATGTTGATGACATTTGGGAAACGCAGCAACTTAAGTGGATTTTAATCGCTTATTTTGAAGTTGATAAGTACTGTAAAAGTAACGTAAGGCGAGACTGCTCATTGAGGGGCCTCATAGTTCTATCATGAATCTCAGTATAAGTGAAGCAATGGGCATTGCCAAACTTGTGCAAGTGAAGGAAAGATGCCAGAGAGGGGAATAAGAGAAATAATGCACCATGCATCATATGTGTATTGAGAAACTCAGAGATATGTTGCAAAGGATAGTGGTCTAAATCTTGACCATCTTTTTCTTTCTAGCAGTCAAGATTACATCTGTGAATTACATGTAGGAAAGCCATGATGTGGGATCCTTCAGAGAAGATTAACAATGTATGCATTTTCCGTGTACCTGATGTTGCACATTTTTTGTTCATACACAATTGTATGTGCACAAAAGTACAAGGGAGGATGCTGATAGTGAATTAGTATTTCCAGTATGTTGTACATGCATTAACATATTTGACCAATGTACAGATTATATGTTTGATGTGAAAGACGTATCTTGAGACATTCATTCTCTCTTTGATGTCCCATCCCTGGAATTGCCAAATTTGATCGTCGCTGAGATCAGATGTGTACGTGATACGTGTTGTGAGCTCTGAAACAGAGGAGAATATGTATAACTCTTCTTCAACGTAACTATACCTTGCAAAGCCTTTGAAGTCTCTTCCCCTAAGGTGCAGTACTATGTCTCCAGTGTTTCAGTACCTTAGGACAACATACGCATAGTACTTGTGTGAGTAGTATCGAGCATTTGTTGATATCACAGGGCATTGTACATTAATCATCGTTCATAGTTGTAACAACATGTAAGACACTGGAAGGAAAATTTAATGCGACTGACTCTGTAGGATTACCTGTGGATAGATTTGAGAGGGTTCAAATACAGCGTACTATACCTGATGTAGCAAGAGTCTGAAACTCGTGTACAAAATTGATAATGTTTTCATGTGTAGCATGTCATTCATAGTGTTTGCCACAAAAACATTGGACTAGCTGTAGCTCATAAGATGGCAAGAAGTGTTGCTGTTTCACGGAGGAAACGGACGTTTAACGTCTTAGATGGTGACTTGTACATAGATGCAATACTGTAACTTTAAGTGTATGTACAAAACTGTGAGGCTAAAAGAGTCTTGATGTAAAGAAAAAAAAGAGAAAACAAAAGAAAACTCCTATTGGGTAGCCTAATCCATACAGGGTGCTCTGGCTTTCATTTCATTCATAGCAACTATCGTGGGAAATTTTTCACTGTGAGATCATAGCTTTGCAGATATTGTAGATGTTGGTTCATTTGAAGTTAATCTGTCCCATATTTTTGTCCTTTTAGTCTAGAGTGCTCATTGTCATTGACAAGCTGCTCAGTTTGGTATCAGTCATTCGTTTCCCCTGACCAACGATCCACATGGGACTTGACTACTGGGGTGCTACTTACGAGTCGCAGCTCTTATAAGTCGCCAACCTGTTTTTTATTAAACATTTTCTTTTGCCACAACCATTGAATTAGTGCCCACACGCCCCTGACAGAGATGGTCTTGTAAATTTCAAGTCTTGTCTGTTATCTCTTGACTTCCAACCAGTATTTTCCAATTTCAATGTGCTCATAATTTTGACCAAAACAGGACAAAACAAAGAAATCATAATTGCTGTCCAATTGTCTTACAAAAGCAAGTATTATTGTGTGTACATGTTCCATTAAGAAGTGCACTGATCCATCTGTTTTATTAATGCTTCCATAAATTGGCAATCCTCGTTCAGGAAAACCATATGGCACAGGGTATACTTATCCAGTGAGAATTTTTCATTTAGAGACTCATCCGCTCTCAAAACACTCATGACTTGTTTTGGAGCGGCAGGGTGATGTTGTGGCTGTCAAGATATGTTCGTAGAGATGTTTGTGTTCTTTTGTGTAGCAGCATTTGCTGCTACAGTCTCAACCTGGAGCAGTAAGACAGAACCATGCCCTCTCCCATCCCTGAAAAAGTAAAATTTCCGAGAATCTGTGGCATGTTAGATATTAGTACTGTGCACTCCAAACACTGCTATAGCGAAATTCTTGTCACAGCAAAATCGAAATTCAAGTCCCAAAGTTATAATCTATATATCTTTACACACTATACTGTTTGGCTATAACAAAATTTTGATGTAATGAAATAAAAACTACCGGTCCTGAGGACTTTGTTATAATGAGAGTGTACTGTAGTTGGAAAGAAACACTTGACATTTGAAACTTGACATTTGAAATAGGCAATTGTGAGGTCTTTCAAATTCTTAAAATTCACAAGTACAGTGGAATGTTAGTACAGATCCTCCTGTTCATTGTTAGTTTTGGCCAGTTACATAATAAGTACCTAATGTAATTAGCATAATTCTCCAATACCCAAGACTTGATACTTACACCCCTCATAAACAAGGGTCTTTGCCCCCCCCCCCCCCCCCCCCCAGGAAAAAAACAACAACAATAGTACCTTGGAGTGAATGTTGGTTTGAGAAATTATCTAAGAGAGCTACGTGTGCATGTGTGTATGTTTATGATGAATATATGCTGCATAAAGGGGACCAGTGAGATATATATTTCTTGTTCAGAAAGACTGAACTCGCACACAAGAGCAACTTTCATGTTAATCTTACCATTTCTCCCTCACCCGGTAATATAGGAGAAAATAAAACAGTTCAGTAACTTTTAATTAAAAGCCTTCTTTACAAGTGTCTAGCCAGCATAAGTTGACTTTTGGTGTATATGCCACAGTCTCCCATCAATACTAAATTTTATCTTGGTGCAAAATAGTACTGGTCACTTGGAAAGCTTGATGATCAAGTCTTTTAATCTTTTTAACGAGTTTGTATTCATTGTTACCAGTACTCTGACTCATAATTCATCTTGAAATATTTCATTCAGACATATTTGTTTTCAACAATCTTTTGATATTCAATTTTTGTATTTCTTGTCGGGAAAATCTAAGTTATTGATTTGTATACGTTGTATTTCACATTGTGTGATGTCAATGATAAATGTAAGACTGTTAGCTCCACTTAAAAAAAAAAAATATGTAAAGATAGCTTTCGTAGAACTATTGTATTCAAGCATTCAAGGATCTTCAATATCAGGTCACAATTTACAGCGCTTTCACTGGCTGCATGTGCGGTCACAGGTTACTCGCCAATAAATTAATGCACTTCTGTAATTATGTTTTCAAAATTTGAATAATTCATAAATCAATTATGACTTTTTATCTTGCCATCTACATCATTTTCCCCCATTTATTTGTATCAGTGCATTAACACATTTAGATTAAATTTGTAATGGAGCACCAAAAATTACTTCAACTGTCTGTTCTATTGTGGGTCTCACTTGGACAGCGTGCAGAGAGATTCCAGTTGCACTATAGAATTCCAAAGTGTGATGTCATGGACATAGCCATTCATTGCGATGGAAACTGGTTCAAAACAACCTTGCATAGCCAGAGTGTTTTTCACCCCAGCTATAACAAAAAGCTTTTACATCATCACTTTGGTTCTCTTTTGGTTACTGCATCAGGATCGTCAAGTTTTGATGCAGTAACTGGAGAGCTGAATCCAAAGATTGATGGCAAGTCCCATGAGACAAACGCAGTAATTTCTAATCACAACATTTCATGGATAATGATAGATTATGGTCACAAATTTTCTACGATGGTGTGATAGGATTGTAAACTAGGCTGTGTATCCTGCCAGTCTCACATGGAAGAAACACACAAGCATTCTCTTTTTCTTCCCTTGCAACTTGGACTGTGCATGGCTCCTTTTCCAATTTCAAGTACTGTATTCTGATTCAAATATATGAAGTACTGCATTTTGATAAAAATTTATGAACCCTATCCCACCAAAATTCTGTACTTTTCATATATTGATCTTTTAAAAGGCCATAGTTATTTGTGTCACTTTTGGGTTTTTGTTTTTCGTGCTTGGTTTTGGATGGTTTTTGCTTTCTTTCTTTTTTTCATGTTTTTTACTCTTTCTTTTTATAAGTAATATACTTCCATTTTTTACACTCTGTGTGATAACTGCTGTTTCTTAATGACTCCCAAGGAAGGCTTTGTTATTGTCTTTCTGTGAATTGCCCAACAATCAACATTAGTTTGTTTGACAAATCTGCAGCCTTTCATCTTTGTTATTTTTTTTTTAAAATGTGGAAATCCTTTCAGATATTGCTATTTTTGAAAGGAAAGAAATTTCATGTTTTAGCAATGCTTTTTGTCATATTTATGCTTGCAAAGCTCAAACTGTAAATATGTGTAAATGTTGGCTTCTGTGGAGAGCATTCATTGTGTGGACAAATGTCTTTTACTCGTAAGTGCTATTTTTTATCATTTTATGTGTTTTTGTTTTTCTTGAAGGAATAAAAGAGCAATATTACTGTTGTTGTCTCTGAATATTGATATAAATGCTATTACATGTATGCATTTTATAGATTGCTAAGAGAGGAATGTATACTGTGGCAAGCATGTACATATGACAAAAATCCTCTCCCAGGGAGTACTTGTACCTTAAAAGTTGGAGAAATTTGCAATGAAATCATAGCAGATTTCTTCGAATTGAAAAGTAATGCAACAGGTGGAAAATGATCATCTAAGGACTTAAATTCTAACTTCTTGTAAGCTTTAAATGACATGTCTGTGATCATGTAGAGAGTGATACAACTTCTGGATGGCAAATTTTGTCTGCAGTACTTAACTTTCCCAGGATTTTGCCCGCCGAAGTAATGTAAGCGGGTTAACGTTACGTTGGCAATTGATACAGGTTGATCGGTAGGCGTAGAAGTCTCAGAGACACTGTAGTGTGGGAATGCCATAGAGTGGCAAGGCTGGCCTGGCTCAGATATATGTGAGATTAACAGTTAAGGAATTGTGTATAGCTTTATCACCGATCTCTACGCAAGTACACACACAGCTGAAAAATCTCAACCGAGTCGACCAGTCTGATAAGCATATGCCTCAATGTTGCATATTTGCTGACATGTGGCCGACAGGCACTATTCTTGAGCTTTTAATGTATCCCGATGGATTAAATATTGATCAATTCATTCGGACCAAACCATGAATGCCTGAATGCCCCACGCTAC
Organism: Diadema antillarum; assembly: GCF_040938485.1. Classification (NCBI taxonomy): domain Eukaryota; kingdom Metazoa; phylum Echinodermata; class Echinoidea; order Diadematoida; family Diadematidae; genus Diadema; species Diadema antillarum. The sequence continues at coordinate 567,294 of NW_027270925.1, read as the reverse complement.
TGGGTCTAGAGCCTCACTAAATAGTTATGCCACCATATTGACTAAAGTGTCCCCCCCCCCCCCATGTTTGACATTTGAGAATTAGACATGTAATTATCCATCTTTACTGGACATACAATATACATTCACATTCTTCCAGGACTAAATTCCTTTAATCTACAGCCAACAGGTGGACCAAGTTAACAGGAAGAATGAACCAAAGATAACAAAGAAGGTGAATTCTAATTATGTTTCTAATATTTGTTTCCATGTTGTTATCACTTTCTTTGAATACTGTTTTCTACTCTCAAAATTGTTTTCTATTTATTGCATGGAAGTTTCGCTCTTGTGGGAAGTATAAAGATCTGTACATTTTGTAGTTATCAATCCGCCATTACTATGTGTCTATCTATAGATAATGTTTTGAGACATTCTCCACAATTTGTAATCCTGTAGTCATTGAGCATAGAATTATAGATGTTTTGTTTTTCTGTCGATTTTTAAGGGAAACGGCAGGAAAATTGCAATTTGCTTGTAAACTGTAAAAGAATTGCATGCACGACCAGTAAAATGGAGAACCTAGTGTCATCTGTACCTCTTTGTCATAAAGTCATCCTGTTCGTTTCTTTTGTTTTTCTCCTGTGGAAAAAATGCATACAGACAAAAATAAAAGTCAAGTTCATATATATAAAAACCAAAAATGATTTGAATTTGTGTGTCTGTTTCCTCCACGGACTAATGCTGATTTTCATGCGAGTGTGAATCTGGGTGTGCACCTGTGAACACATCACTGGACCTGACGTCGATGTAGGGCAATTTGTCAATTGCAATACTGCCATATAGTACCACAACCACCGAACTAGGCATTATACACTGTACAAGCTGAAATTTTTGTGAGCATATTCATTTCATGAATTGCTACTTGTCGGGCATTTTCAGGTGTTAACTTTGCAGTTGAGAGGGTCTTGCCACTTTACCTTTCAAGAAATATATAAGAATGAGTAACACACAGCAATACTAGTACATGTACTGAATGTTTTCACTTAGTGATTCCCTGTACATACATGTAAATAGTCGTGTGAACAGATAGTCTGATTTTCCTCCAACTTCACTAATGTGTATTACTATTTCTGCATTCGCTGAATCCATGTGTGCATTCGAGGCAAGTTCCCCTTTGAGATAGGAAAAAGTGTAGTCCCCATGGTCATTATACCACCTGGGCAACAACATAGCTTGGGCATAGGGCATCGATAGGTCTTAAAGGGGAAATCCACTCCAAATATAAGTTAATCTGATGAAAAACAGTAAAATATTACGAGTTCAACAGTATACTATAATTTTGATCGAAATCGGATGAAAAATAAGGAAGTTATGACATTTTGAAGTTTCACTAATTTTTCGGGAAACGGTTCTTGAACGTTCAATATGAAAATGCAAATGGCAAAGTGAGCACGTCGTCCCCTCACAACTTGCCATATAGTTTGTACATGAAATTTTGAAATTTCCGGTCTTTCATTCACACGCAATTATATCCATGGCTCAAATCCTCGTATATCTAACCGATCACTATTCTGAAGTTATTCAACCAGGAATAACATCATGTTTCAGACTTCAATGACAAAAATATTGTATTTTAAAAATTTTTATACACATGGAAAATTGTGAGAGTATGACATGGTTAGCTCACTCATTTGCATATTCATATCCATTGTACAGAAACTGTTTTGCAGAAATTAGCATAACTTCAAAATGTCATAACTTCCTTATTTTTCATCCGATTTCAGTCAAAAAAAATTTCCATTGAACTCGTACGATTTCACTCTTTTTTTATCAGACTTACTTATATGTGAACTGGATTTCCCCTTTTAAGGGTCCAAGAGAGATCATTGCTAAAGAATACAACAGTATACATATCTTGCCATTTCATTGCCTTTATTCAGAAAAACACTCTTGACCCAATGATATGGTCAACGCGCCAGTATATTCGTCACAGCCTGTCATGGATACAGGGAATCTCGTTATAACATGGGTGTCAAATCCGACTTATTTACCTCGTTATAATCAGGACCATTGTTGCAACTGTACGCTTGGAATACACTCATAAATGGTGAACATGTTCAGCTATGACGGGTTTCATACATACTATGAAGCAATATTGATGAACAGGAGAGCATCACTGCAGACAAGTATAGGGAGTGGTTTAATTAAAGGGAAGTTTGCTGGTTTTCAAATGGCACATGATTTTGCCCACTGTTTGGTCTGGACCAAAACTTTTTGATACATGCACACAAATTCTACTTCTTCTTTTTGGTCTGAAATTCATCTTGCATTAAAAGAAAATTTGAATTCCTACAGGTTAACATGTACAGGTTAGTTGGACAATTGTGACAATTTACCTCATTAAAATGGAATCTCGTTGTATCTGACCTCGCTATATAATGGGACTCCCCTGTTGTAGAATTTGGACAATGAGGATGTAGACAGGTTAGAACTGTACCTGCTGTGTATTATACAAAGTGCATTCCACATAATATGCACAAGAAATGAATCGCTGCAATATCTACATGCTTTAGCAAGTGCCTGCAGTCCAAATGTTCATATCCATTCTGTGTCCAATCAAGTACAAAGTCATGGAAGTTTTCCATAGTGGTAAACATTCCACTCTAACCTACACTCTCTGTTTACCAACACAGGACAAAACTTGCCAGGAGGCTGCATGTTATCCCACATGGGTCTCTGGTCACAGTTTGTCTTACGAGAAAACCATGGTTCTGATAATGTGCTCCCATGCCCGCTTTCATTGCGGTGGTGTCCCAGTTCAATGTCATGTTTCGCACTTTGACATGTAGGTCACGGGTTCAAGTCTTACACAACACTCATATCTCCCAATGAAGACACTTTCTCCACAAATGCTCGCACCTATCAAGGTGTATGAACAGGTTCACTGTGGGAGGCTGAACATTTTGGTGAGTGGATCTTGCGTGTGTGAGTGAGAGAGAGTGACAGCCTTGCTGGAATACTTGCAACTGATGGAAAGGGAGAAGGCACCTTACGTTTCGACGTGTCTCAATTCCAGGAACTGGGTAATAGCATGTCGTAGAGCGCTTTGAGCATTATGGTGAGATGCGAGACACGCTCTATGAAAAATAATTTATAGTATGATAATCATCACAAATCAAAGGCTCACTCCAGAGTTTTCTCATTCTCTCTTCTGACTCATCTCTTTCCACAAGATATTTCTGGCTCAATTGTTCACAATCAGGAAGCGGTTCCCTAAACCGCAAGTTCTCCTGAAATCACCTCCAATCTTCTTCCTATCATGTTTCCTCTCCTTGTCTGATGGTTTCCTGGTCACTCAGGAATGTCTTGCACTTGCTCTTCAAGACATTAATGGCCTCTGACACCAAGACGTCGGGAGTCAGAGCTCCTGTGGACTCCACGGAAACTGGGGATGCACATGGATGAAAGCAGACATCCGAATGACAAAGCAAGGTTGACATGGAAGTTAAGTTTATGAGAGATATCTTAAACCAAATGCCCACATCTAACGAAAACACTGCAGTGCTCACAATGAAGAAGAAGCAGTAATTCCATTGTTCTCAGTCAGTTCATGACAAGTATAAAGTTGAGATGATCATTTTGAAATAGCTAATAACTTATAACCAATTGTTGATTGATTGACTAATTGATTCACTGATGAACTGATTGATAAATATCATTCATAAATAAAAATGGATTGTTTTTCAGTTTGTCCATGACACACATCTGATTCAAATTCAATATCTCTATGGGACAGTATCTAGGAGTTTTCCTCTTCATAACCATCACCCCAACATATACTGCTAATATATGGGACTAAGAGTGATACTTACAGATGAAGTGATTTCTTATTCTGTTAAGCTTCACACAGTCCTTCAGCTCCTGTGAAGAGACGGAAATACAGTCACCATTTACTGAGACTTGAAACATTTGAGCACTGCTTTAACAAGATAATATTATGGCAGCATTTCCATCGCATTGTTGTTGTTGTTTTTTCTGCTCAAAGTGGAATGGACAACAGATATGACAGGGCACACTTTTCACAAGACATTTGTACAAAATCTGTAAAAACTCGAAATCTATCTTCCTAGAGGAAGAAAATAAAATGTACACCAAATTGCATCCATAGGTAGCTTTAAGAGCTATTGCCACACAGTGCATTAAGTTGTCCATGATTCATTATGAATGAAATAATCAGTGTGATTCTCCCCATGGATTGGTAAATTTTACTTTATGAATATAAGTCTCATAAACTGAATTTTGACCACTGTTCTTTAATCTGGAACAGAGACATAACATTCAAAGACAGAAACAACTACAAGTCCCCCCCCCAAAAAAAAAACAACAACAAACAAACAAAAACAAAAACAAACAAACAAACAAACAAACAAACAAACAAACAAACAAACAGACAACAACAAACAAACAAACATACTTACATCATGTGAGAAGACTTCTCTACTGCAGGTATCTCTCCTGGGATGAGCCACAACTGCTTCTTGCACGCCTTGATACAACCAACGCAAAACAGATATTATGCTATGTCAGGCAGGCTAATTAACATCATCTGGCGAAGACCAACAAACATTTACATCATCAAGGAAGTTAAAATCTTGGACTAGTATGATTTTTCATCCATTCAACCATAATTATGCTTTTTCAAAGTATTCGATTATATACTCTACAGAATCAAATCAATAAAATATTTGTCTTGACAAGAAAAAAAAATGCAGCTTCTGATTCCCAATGCATCACATCAAATGCCATTACCCCTTTCAGGGGCTTGTGTACAAGACACTTTGCATACTTGCAATCTTAATAAATTACAGAACACATAGGAAATTAAACTTCATGAGTAATTAAACTTCACATGTAATTACTCATTCCAAACAAATTTTATGGAGTCGATCTTCAAATTCATTCCAGCACATCCTAAACAGCTGTCTGATCATGGTACTGTAGCTTGCATTCTAATAACTTTGGACAAATTATCCTTCAGTAGAGTTTATTACAGTACTCTGAAAAAACATAAACTTGACAATCACTGCACTCATACACTATACAGTCCTCACACATCAAATTCAACCAAGTAACCAAGAGCTTGATCTGATTCTTTTCTCCTACTTGAACAACTCACGGAAAAATGGTTTATCTACGTATGTACTGCAGCAAAATCATTTCTGCTATTAAAATACATTCTGGAATGTTCTGCTCCTCACTTTAACACTTGCATCTAAGAAATGAGCAAGTAACTCCAGAGAGCAGATGGATAAGATCAGGGATTAGACTGGATGACTGTGGGTGGGGTGAAATTGTGTCACACCGTGAAGAGGTTCTCGGCAGCCACATTGGATGTCCACCCTGAACGACTGGGTCGTTCTTTGCTCTAGCATTCCTCATACGACACAACAGACAACTGTGCAGACTGTGTGGGGTTTTCATGGAATGCAGATACAGAAATAACTATAAATCCTCTTCAACTTGTCATTTGCCTTCATCCTATCTTTTCCCATCACTTCTTGCATGAAATTCTTTATCCTCAACACACCTCTGTGATCATATATATTGTATACTGCGTGCATCTTTATATCCACAGTTGTGCGTATGTGTTTGTACAATGTCGCCTTTGCACAAGGACGTTCTAACTCCTTGAGCTGTGATTCCTGTTTGTCTAGCTGCCCATCACCTTACCGTTTCTGTCTTCGATCTCGATGACACCGGGAGAGAAACACTTCTGCAGCAGCTTTGCATTCTCCCCTCGGATTGGCTTGGTCAGGACAATCTCAGGCATGAGGCGATATGATGCAGTGGCTGGACGATAGGAAGACAGCAAAGGACAGGGATAGAATTTTAAACTGTGGTGGAGAATTGATATTCGACAAATAACTGGAAAGTATCAACTGAATATTCGCATACCATGTTTGGTCGAACTTTGTCAAATTTTATTCTGTCAAGTCTTATTAAAAATTGCTGATAATTGTAGTCACAAATACTCAACCATACTGGCCAGACATATAGGACAATGTCATATCAAGGTATGCAAAGAAGGAACAGACAAGAATATATTTCTACAGACAAGTTTGATTGCAGGCATACTGTAATTAAATAAACTGATAGTCACACCAATCCTGTGTGTGAGTTAGGCCGACTCATGCACATGAAAGACCAAAATTAATTTATTCATCGCAAAGAGCAGGGTGCCAACCCAATGAAGTAGTCCCCCCACCTACTCACACAAGAAAAACAGGCGAATGATGCTGACTCCTCATCGTTTGCCCTAGGTGACTAGCAACAGTTTAGGGAACAGTATCAACTAGGCACATTTTGCCACACGCTTGAAAGAATGAACCAGTCCCACATACCAATATCCAGATCTTTGTGGTGACATGGTCCTCAACAGTATTTACAAAATTAATTCAAAACGACTGATTAAAGGGGAAGTCCGGATGATTATCAGCCGTTTCGTGTGTAAAGAACAATATTTCATGAACCTATTACCCTTTTCCCGACGAGAAAAGACCATCAGATACATTTACTATGATTTTTTTTTAAAATAAGGTAATTCTTCATGTTCGAATCCGTCGCGAGCTGCCCTTCGTACTATCTGTCCCAGGATGCATTGCGCGTGACGTATCGGGCGCAGTTTCCTCAGCTGAGAGCACCGCGAGCGAAGCCCAGCTACGCATCGATCTCCCATTGCACTGCTGACTGCGGGCGGTATCTGCATGTGTGCCTTGTCGGCGCTACTGCAGGAGACCGTACACCGATTTAGGAGTGCTGTTGCCAAACGCTGTATTCCTTTATTCAAATAATCTTCGTTATATATCTATATAAAATCTTCAAAGATTAATGTAAAATAGTTGCAATGCTATAACATTTTCGTTTAAATTGAAATATGTATGTATTATAATACTGCCATACTTATGAGTGTCCACCCCATCACTTACAATGCATTAGCTGTTGTCGGGCTGTGCAGGCATACATTTACGTCTGCTGCTGTCAAGTGCTATCACAATCCGCGATCGTTTTTTCGACTTCTGAGTGTGAACAATCTGAAATCAGTCTGTCAATGTCAGAATTATTGCCTCTTTTGTTGTCCGAGACTGTTGAAAAGTGTGTCTGACGGTGATAAAATACGACAGTATACATGTAACTTGAACCGAGGAAGAAACGCCAGCGCCAGCTTGGTACCGCCGCCGCGCCGCGCCGGTAACTACGACCAGCAGCCCAATACACACAGCGTAATCGGGCTGCGTGTTGTAGCATTCAGGATCATGTAAAGGTAGTATCGTGGATAGATATCAATTTAAAATCGAAATATTTCTTCAATTTGAAGACTTACTAGTAAAGTTGAAGTATTGACAACACCCTAACACTTGACACATCGGCATTTTTTTAATGAAGCAATAGATCATGCCGCGTGCATCCGCTGTGTGGTCAGAGACTGTTGAGCGGTACGCTACTACCGCTTGCTTGGCCCGTATCACCGTTGCTCAAGCAGGGCTCCCCCGAGCCAGCTGACGCTCCAAGCAAAAAGCAATGTGAGGATGAAACGTCACGCTGTCACGTGATCTTTCTCGCCGGCGTACAGAAATCGAACGGTTACGATTCAAAATTAGTGATGCTAAAAAATCGATTGTGGCGAGTTGGGAGGGTCTTTTTCAATGAAACTTAGTCATTATGGTCCTTTATTTATGTAGATTTTGGTTAATTTTTTTCAAAATCGTCCGGACTTCTCCTTTAAGCAACAATGTATTGCATTCTACATCAGAACAAAATGTACACTTGAAGCTACTTGCTGTCGAAATAAGTTTTTAACACCGACACTCAAACTAAACATCACGTTTACCATGCATGCTTACCGACAGGTGAGAACTTGGCATGGTCCTTGCCAATTCCCTTCACACAGTGCATTTTGAGGTCGATCTCCTGCCCAGGTCTCAGCTTGGCTATTAGAATGTCCTTGTCTACTGGACCAATGCCTTTGGGTCCATACTGAAAACAGACAAAATAAAAGCAATAAGCAGTCTCTTACATGAAGATATGTAGAAACTGACAGTTTTCATGCTGACAATGAAATTCCCTATCCCCTTGCATAGCCTGATCAGAAAGATGGTTACATCTATTCAATCTACTATTATTTAAATTTATTTGGGTATCTGTATAGTTTGTATCACCTTAAGACTTTGGCAATCACTGGACAGTGATGGTGTGTACACAATTTTGATACACAGTTCAGCTTCATCAAGAAAATGTAGTCTTGTAAAGTTCCATTTGAATGTTTACAACCATTTTGCCATAATGACTGGTGGTGATCACTAATAATCATGTCCTCTAGCTAACATTTTGTTGTTGTTGTCCTAGTTGGCCTTCTTGTTTAGAAAGCTCTGCATGCATATATCCTGCTCATAAGAGAAGGCAAAATAATGCTTCCTAGTAATAGTGAAACCTTAAATCCTTTGGACCTATCATCCTTTGGTCCTATTCCTTGGTACACCTACTTGTCAGGACCTAACCTCTTGCTGCACACACGAATGTAGTAAAGACATGAATCATGTCAGTTATAAGTGGTAAAGTTCTCACCAGTTCCTCTTGGTTTCCTAGGGGTATCCACTTGATGTGCTCTGTTGTAACTGGAAAGCAACAACAACAAAAAATACAGAAATACAATCACAAGTACTTGATTTTGGGGAAAAGTATCAAAAAAAGTATTATAGTCACAATGAAACCCTAGTCATCCCAAAAGTGCCAATCCGAAAGTGATACCTGCAAGAGTAAACAAATATAACAGCACAAAACAAAAGAATTCATAAACAACAGCAAATGACTCGAACAAAGAAATGAAAAATCCAGCTTAAAGTGGGGCAAAAAATTCACGTTTAGCAAATGCACAATGACCACCAGTATGCATGTCGCTAGTCCGTCTTTGCTATGTCAAAGGTGAGTAAAGTTTCATAATTTACACACCTTATATCAATCTAGGAGAGAGCAAAGAGACTGAACAAGTGTGATTGATGGTGAAAACATGTTCGTATATATGGATTTAATTATAAAATCATGTAAAGAGAGGATCAGAAAATCAATTGCAATTATGGGAATGAAAATAAACAGTGATCTTTGAATTAATCTGGTATCGACTTGAAGTTAAGGTTAGTTATGCAAGTCTGATAAATTCAGCCTGATTTTTGCCTCTGACAAAAATTCTGCCAGGATCGAAAGCTCAGGCCCCTTTTGACTTCATTTTACTCCATTGGCTCGCTACTACTGGATAAGCAGTTTTCAGCAACCTTTTTTGCTACATCTGATAAGTTGGAGATGAATCATCATTTTATCATCTCTTTCAGGGACAATGAATCATATCTTGCTCCCAGATTTTCTGTTTCCAACTGGTGCTCTCTGACTGAGTGAATAATGGAAACTATATCCACCAAAGCATATTTTCAGTGCCTCATCTACGTATTAGATTTTCCGATAAAGTTTTAGATTTAGCTTAATTTAAGAACCAGCTTTAGTCAAAATAAGGCTTACTGTAAAACCAGAAATATTAGCAGCATGAAACTTGTGCAAACTGGAGCCAACAGCCCTTTTCTCAGCTTGAAACTTTGGCAACTGGCATTCAATGCATTGTGTTAAAAAAATATAAAAAATAAAAAAATCAAGAAACTTGGCTCCTTAAAGGGAAGATAAACCCCAAGGGCAATGTCGATTGAGTGAAAGCAGCAACATTAGTAGAACACATCAGTGAAAGTTTGAAGAAAATCGGACAATCGATGCAAAAGTTATGAATTTTTAAAGTTTTGATGTTGGAACTGCTGGATGATGAGACTACTAGAGGTTATGACGTATGAGTGGACAACAATACCAAGAAAATATAAAGAAAATTCCGCAAAAATCCATTTTTCATGAAAATTACAAATTCCATCAACTTGATATTGGCATATGTTAAAGGTAGCAAATATTCCCCCTGCTTTCTGAAAGCAGTTGGTCCATTGCTCTTTCATAATTCTAGAAAAGTGAATTTTTGTTGAATTTCCTTTATATTTTCTTAGTATTGTTGACCACTCATACGTCATATCCTCTAGTACTCTCCTCATCCAGCGGCTCCAACACCAAAACTTTAAAAATTCATAACTTCTGCATCAATTGTCCGATTTTCCTCAAACTTTCACTGATGTGTTCTACTAATGTTGCTGCTTTCACTCAATCCACATTGTTCTTTGGGTTTACCTTCCCTTTAAGAAATTCACAAAAGTTTCATGCACACAAAAATTTCTAGTTTTTCATTATTGTCCCTTCTGGAATACCTCAAAAAGTGAAGCGTCATACATTTCTTATAGAAATAAACAAAAACACGTACAACAGGAAGAACTATGGATGAGTCAATCCTATCATGAAATGAATCTCTAGGTACCTTTGGCATTCTTGTACAGTTCATCTGGGTCTGTAGCATCCTTGGGTGCATTGGGGTTCTTAGAACACTTCACCTTTAGCTGGAACTCCAAAGTGTCCTCAGCCGTACCCGTTTCATCTCCTACAGAAAGAACATACACAGCCACTCCTCTCTTAAGTAACAATTCAAAAGATGTTCAGACGTTACACGGACTTTCTTTTAATGATCATACAACAGAATTACAGTGCAATCAACATATTATGTGAACATTTCACAGCAACCTTCTTATTGTAATCCTGCTACACTATTAAAGCTTCATCTTTGCAAAATCAAGCACAATTAAAAGGAAGTTGTGTTTATTTGTTCAATTGTTCACTCTGGTTCAGGATCTTCCAGTGTTCTGGAAATGATTTGTCCTCTCTCACACACACATACATGCCCACACATGTACACATACATACACACACACACACACACACACACACACACACACACACACAGATAAACAGTACCATATGATGTGGTTTTTGGTACCCTGGTGTACCAATTAGAAATCCACCATTATCTTCTTTTTTTCCTTTTCTTTTCTTTTTTTTTGCACTGTACCCAGGGTTACCAAAAATTGGGTGAAAGTAATTTTAGCGCTTTATAAAAGAAACTTTTGTTGCAACAATAATCTCAGCTGTGCAGCAGCGTCATAACATCAGTGCTCATCACATATGCTACACCAGTGATCTCAGTGTCACAAGCAGACACCTCCGCCACTCTGTGCATTACCAATCCGAGGAAAACGTAAAATAAGTAATCAGAGCACAAGTTCCTGGATTATGATCTCATTCTGAATTACTGTTCAAAATTGTAATAATATTTTGAAAACAGAAAAAAAGTGTCATTACTTTTATTGATATTGTAATTGAAGTTATATAAAATCCATACCAGCGCTGAAATGGTATTGGGATTATTGTCGCCGAGTCCTATAGCTGCCATGATCGCAGTGTCTAAATGTACATCATGTACATTGAGATGGCACCATATAACACAGTATCCCAGGGTATGATGGTTTGCCAGGGTACAGCCCAGTGCATCATATACGCAGGGCTGCACACTAACCCATTTTTTCTACTGGTCCGACAGACAGGTCGCACCAGTAGGTACCCAGTTTTGTTTTGTTTTTTCTATTATTTTACTGGTCCATTCCTGAAAAAAAAAAAAAGTTATCTGGTCCAACAGTGATTTTTACTGGTCAGGGACAATCGGACCAGTGCCAATGTGCAGCGTTGATATATGGCAAGACACATAAAGTCACAGGCTACAACTACAGTATTTTACACTGGGGTGGTCAGCTCACCTTCCTGGCGGTACTCAAACATCCGTGGATCAGCCTTGATGGGAATCAGCCCCAGCCTATGAGCCAAGACTTCATCCTGGATGATGGATGTGTTGTTGAAGATGAATACCTTCTCTATGGCCATGGTGGGAACCTGCAAGAATACCAATAGAATGTGCTAGTTTCACAATTTCTTTTCATGTATGTAACAGTTCTTCTCTTCTTACTATTAACAGCTGAAGTTATTTCAAATGCATAATGCAATGCACACTGAACATTTGACTTAGTGCTAAGTTGGGCAAGGTTGGGCAAGGTTCTAGCATTAGAAAACTTTTATTTTTTAGGTTGTCATGGGCAGATGTGCCTAAGGATTATCCTGATCTGCATAATACTCAAAAGAGAAACAACAAACTTTCTGCAGTCACATACACACATACAATACACTTATATACTTTTTTACCAAAAGAAACAACACTGATGTATCATATTTATATTTACACTGGAAAATTATTTTACATGAATGGTAGTGAAATATGTGACATTTCTGTGACCTAATGGGGTCAAAATAATTACACTGTAAGTTAAAATGACTTACCAAATTCCTTGCAAGTACCATAAGACACCAATGACAGAAAAAAACCAACTAAACTTTAATATCTGATATCTCTGCCAATTTTGTGGGTCCTTGAATTGTCTGTTATATGATGATTACACAAAATAGGAAATATTTTGAAAACCTGAGCCATCACCTACTTCTGATACTGAGGTTTTTTTTGTTTTTTTTTGTTTTGTTTTGTTTTTTTTGTTTTTTTTTGGGGGGGGCAAAATAGATACCAGTTAATAGAGTCTTGTCACCTATCCTACCTCAGCCAGAAGAATCCTTCTGAAAGCATTTGCGATCGCTGGGTCCACACCCACCATATCAAACTCTAGTTCCGTGTCTGTCAGCCGCACAATGTCGATCCGAAAATTCTGCATCACAGTGAAAAATTGGAGCAAAAGGCAAATCAAAATGGTTAATGCATGATAGATATCATGGAACAGTACTGCCAGCTAGCAGGACACCACAGTAATGTTATACACAAGTCGATCCTCAGATCAATGTATGGAATTACACAATATGTTGTGTGAGCAGAACTGATGTGTTCATGGTGGAACAAATTTTAACTGAGTGTCAGACTGTTACACAGTTTTGATGTGTTACACTTACATACAGCATTCAATCATGGTCTTACCTCGGCAAACTTGTGAATATTGAATGCATCGTCGTATCCCACATAATTCCCGGGGAAATCTGAGCTGTGTACCTGGGAGACAATCATATGACATGTGAATCAAAGTAAGAAAATAACAAATTCTGTGCTCGTCATCAGTTTTACATCCACGTATGCAAATCATAGAATGATGATGTCATTTGTGAAATTGGCACTCACAAACTGAGGACCTCACTTTTACAGAAGCTCAAGAAAACTTGCAATTAAACAGACTGATGTTTATGACAAGACCAAAAAAAGCACTGAGAAAAGACAATGTGCATTAAAATTTTAAGTAGAAAGCATTTGGAATCCGGGTCACAATATGTGAAGATGTAATGCATGAAAGTATTTCTTTTTTTGTGAACTATGGTGTGCACAGTATGCATTGCCAGAAAGTCTGTTATCATTATAGGAAAGGTTGTGGACCACAGGGTCAAGGGTTAAATGACAAGTTGAAATAGTATAATTGTATTTTCCTTATATCATTATTCTCCGAAACGGTTCAAAGTATTTCATAATGTAACGTTTCAGCGTTTTGGTGTTGTTTATTATGTGAGATCAAATTCTGGTGCAAAAAATGTGCAATAATAATAACACAGAGTGTTGGTTAGATACAATAGTGTATATTTGCTGGTTAGATACAAGAGAGTGTGTGTATTAGTGGAATGAGAGTTAGAAGAGAGAGAGAGAGAGGGAGAGAGAGAGATGTACAAATATTAAATGCTATTTTTGTATATACATGTATTATAATAATTTGAATATAGTATTCATTTATTTATTTAGAGATTTGATGTAATGTGCTGTGTGTAGATTGAATGTATTTTGATATGAGAGTTACTGTTTAGGAAGAGAAGATTGTGAGAAAATTTTTTTGAATCAAACTGATTATTTTTGCTGTGTAAAATGTGTCGATTTGAGCTATATAACATCTGTATTAAAATGACCAGCATGCATAATTAACATAAACCCAATTTATTTTTTAATAATTATTGAGAATAGTGATATTAGATATTGTAATTGTAATATTTTGGGGGGTTTTTTGTTTTGTATTAGGCATATAGGTTGATCTAATTGTGCAATGGTTAAGATGAATATGCTATGAAAATGCTATGCATTTTTTTTTTTCATTGCTACGCTGTATCTTGTGTGTATTTTTAATGTATTCATGGTCCTTTGTTAACAATGTCTGTAATTCAGCCTCCGGGCTGCGATGGATATTGATGAATAACACACCTTTTCAATTCAAATTCAAAATTCAACAAATTCAATTCAACTTCGGGCCTGCTGGTCCGTGTCATTAAGACAATGAATGTATGGGCAACGCACACCCGTAAGTACACGTGTGGGTACATGTGCCCTGTATTTAAATTGTATTTAAATGCCATGGTGGTGTGTGATGTACGACACTGCATGTTGATCTAGCTGAGTTGTCCAGCTTGTTGCACTTGGGCCATAGCCGCCGCTAATGTCATGGATAATGCCATGGGTAAATGCCACAGGCATGAGGCTGTACACCAGTGAGTAGAACAAAGACTCCCAAGAGTCTTTTGAGGTCAGATTACTCAAAACCCCTTAAACTAGTTGTCGTTGCCATTCCAATTTATGCGGTTTTTTTCCATGGCACAATTTCGTGAAAGTATGTATTTATCTCACAGTCGGCAGCAGAGAGCAGTGCTGGAATCTGATTTTTATGAAAATCTACGGTACTTTTTGAGCTGTTTAAACCAACAATTTTCTTCCACAGTCCGGAACACAATTCACACCCCGAGGGCTGAAGCTGAGCCTCTGAGGGTCCCTGTGCAGGCCCGCACACAATTAAAATGGGATCATATTCATGGCACATTGTCATGGGATCAAGCTTCAGCTTCACCAGTAAAAGCAAACGTGTCAGACTCCGTCACAGATGCAACTCATGGCTCACTTTAAAAATATATATATAATATACATACGACTGTTTTCGACATCTTCTTGTTAATCTTACATTATCAACTCCATGTTCCAGCAGACGAACACGTGTTCTCATTTCCTCCATAGTTGCACACGCTGTCGAAAGAATCCTTGCTCAGCGCTCTCTGACTCTGTGTCTGTGAGTGTGACTCGAGCTCTCTCCCCGTCTCTTTTCCTAAGTAGATTTATCTACTTGTGTCTTATTCTTGAAAGACAGCAGCAAGAGATGAATCTACAGTTAAGTATCTCAAGAAAGAATTACAGCTGAGTGAAATGAACTAAAATCCTGACAGAACAGAAATGATGAAATCGTTGGAAGTCGATGTACATCAGAGAGCGACAACAGCGATGGCACCGGTACCGGTGCGCTGGTCTCTCCGGCCGGTCGGTCGGTCGGCGGCGCTGCGCGCTGCTCCTTGCTCGCGATCGATCCCGTGCTCTCTCTCTCTCTCTGTGCGCGTCCGTGGCCGCATGGTTCTCTGCTGGCTGTGGTGGTACGCTAACTCAATGACCATGCGAACCATCCACGTACCAATACGTCCCATAGGCGCGCGCCAGGCCAGTCCGCAACGGGAACCTCGCATTTGAGGTTTGGTTAAGTCCATTCTAAAGATGGGTAAAATTTCCGAAAAAACAAATACACTGTGTACAGTGCACTGGAATGTTTTTGGGTAGAAAAATCAAAAACTTTCACATGAATTGTATTTACTTTTCAGAAATATGACAACATTGAGTATCCAAAATAACCAATATATAAATGTTGCAAAAGATGGAATGCCCTCAAACCCTTCCTCATCTCCTGCTCACCATGCTTTACCTACTCTTTCAATGGAACCTGCGAGATCATTTCCGGATTTGCTCTGAAGACGCCCTCCAAGAAAATTCGTAGAAGATGGTAATTTCTTCTTATTTTTCGAAAATTATGCTGTATACTTATTGCGCTTACCAACTTAGAATCATCTGTTTGCAATGTTCAGTTAAACATGTATTCAGATTCGTTGAATATGGTATAAAGTGTACAATTTTGAAACGTGAAACTATCGTAGTCCCAGATATTCATTTTTAGGCTGTAAGTAAAGGAGTTTCGAGGTGTCTATGGACTGACTGTGCTGCTTGCTGTGAGTGTGAGGTGTCTTGTCTGTATCTGTGTGAAAGTGGGTATTTTTCATGTAATGTAATCACCTCTTGCAGACAAATACAACAGTCTTCATGAATTCTTACTCCACTCGTTTAGCTCTGTGAATGCACAGTAAAGCGCCACACCCATTCTTCAAGGATTCTTACTTTGCTTGCAAATGATTGGCAATGATGGGGGATTGGATCATGATCATCATTGTAAGACATCATGAATGACATGATCAGTTAGTTATGATGAATGAATGTATTGTGATCGCAACTGTCATAACTCATACTCATAGTCATATCATGACACTGAGCTTGATGTTTGTATAATCTGTAAAACCAAGGCTAATTAGATAACGGGCTGCAAATCATATTTTGTTGTAATATTTGTATGTTGAAGACTTGTTTTGGACTTTTTTGGCCTTGCAATTATATGCAAGTTCAGTAGACAAGAGACAGGCATGGCATGGCATGGCAAGCCACAAGAAAACTGGGGGAAAAAAATATATACCCTGCTTGTTTGATAGGACCATGAGCAGTGGGACGGATCCAGAGGGGGCGCACTGGGCACGCGCCTCCTCTTTATTTTGGTTAAAACAAAAGAAATAAGAAAAAAATGAGGGAGCATGTGCCCCCCCCCCCCTTAATTTTTGTAAAGGCGCCTCCCCTTTACGGAATTCCTGGATCCGCCCCTGATGAGGACAGATATTGAAGATATTTTGTGATGCTTTCTGTACACCACATGTACTTTGCGAATTGGAACTTGTAGAATATTTTGCAGGTGGTCTAATTCATGATGAAGAACATATTTATTGACCAATGAGAAGGACGTGTGAACCCTTTTCAGGAGAAAAAGATAGCGATTCCCCACTATCAACAGTATACACAAAGCATTTACATGTATGTCACTGGTACACCAGAAGCCGTATTTTTGTGACTTGTTACTGCGACCCTGTACCAGACTACATACAGTCATTCTAACATCTGTAGGTGTATACCTTTCCTTTCTTGAGTCTATGTATTGTCTTACTGCTACAATACTTTGTACCTGTGGAAGTGAACGCATAAGTCATGACAAGAGGGGGATCTGGGTTGCAGAACACACAAAGTTGCAGGACCTACAGCAAAGAATTGTGTTCACTTTTTGTAAATATACTAAAAAGATTTTAGTTTCATTTCAACATTGACATGGAGTTATTCCCATATGATATGGTGCTTTCCATGACTTATCATTCTAATACCTGGTACTTACATCTAGAATTCTGTGAATTGTGATTATCAACTGTACTGTTCAAAAATTCAGGTTCTAATGTAGATTGATTGTACACATATGTACTGAGTTCATAGAGCATGATATCGTGATATTCAGGTTTTACTAATATGCTGGGGGTTCTAGTAAGTTTTTGTTCATAGTTTATTCCATTGTTAATTCAAACAAAGGTTACAAGTCGGTAATGGATGATTGATACATATAGAACAACCTTTCATATTTACAGATTTTCAACAAGGAGAAAAACAGTTTTCTAGTCTATTCCAATTTATTCTAAGATCTGGAGCACATGGATTTCAGAAGTATGTGTCAGAGATTTACATGTAGTTCATACATCTAGTTAGTGACAAGATACAGTTTATCAGTAACTTCTACAAAGTTATACTGACAAACTGCACAACTTTTCATATATTTTGGACACATGTTTTGAATATCTTTGATATGAATTTCATTGGCTATTAAAGAAGAAAGGGAGGGAAGGAATGAGGGGTTAGAGAAATTTTTACCAGTGCAAAGAGTCAGTCAGTGCTTCAAATCAAGATTACCGGTACTCTTGGTAGTTCTATGCTGCTCAGTCCGGAAGCTTATTTAATCTACAATGATATGCAATTGTGCAGGTATAAGATTCTTTTCAGAATAAAGCTTTCAGCTATGCATCTACTTGTTAAGCTCCCTAATTGCTTGTTACATTTCTAGCCAACACAGATATGTGCATGTCTTTCCCCCCAGGAATACTTATTGTGTGTTATTGAGTGCTCAGACAAGTTCAGTGATATTATATGCACATACATTGCAATATAAATTATCCAGGTGACTAGCAAAAGTCAACAAACGGTATCAACCGGGCACAGTGTGCCATACGTTTGAATGAATGAATGTACATGTATTGTAGGCAAGGTAAGATGGTGGAGATTTATGTCTGGTGTAAAGAATTAGAATCGTCAATGCCCATATTTGACTCTTTGCCTTTGCAGATTCGCTTCATCCTGATCCAGAACAGGGCAGGCAAGACCAGGCTGGCCAAGTGGTACATGGCATTCGATGATGAGGAGAAACAAAAGCTAATCGAGGAGGTCCATGCCCTTGTCACAGTACGAGATGCCAAACACACAAACTTTGTAGAAGTGAGTCACCCGTTTCATTCATTCTCTCTCTCCCTCTTTCTCCCTTGTACAGCTCTGTTTTGTTATGGTTTGTTATTCAGCTTGATTGTTTAGTATCAGGTGATGGGGAAGAAACTGGCACAGATTACAGAATGCTAAATGTTGTGTCTGCTGCACAAACAGTTTCCCACATACATGTAATGGCTGATGAGCAGTATTTTGTTTGTCTGATGTTTGCATTGACTTTTACAAATTGGCCTTGCTAACATACAATATTCTAATATTCAAACTTTCAGATGACTGCTAATGTGGTTTCTTATATGTTTATCTCTTTCTATCATTATACTATAATGACCAGCCCTAAACTATCAGGTACACTCGTGTACCTCACGACAAAGAGATTTCTCTCGTCAACAGGTCTATGTTCTGAAGGAACTTGACAAAATCACACTGATATACCTGCATGACTAAATATGTCTGTACTTCAACTTGATCATGACAATTATCATTTTTCTTTGTCATAATAAAAAGAAAGGTAAAGTGTCCTTCATTTAGCCAAATTTGCCTTCATCCTACTGTAAAAGACATGAGATATTGTCACCAATGATATTGTGACCCATGTAAAATGGTAAAAAAAAGAAAAGAAGTAATGTTTGTATAGGCAGCATTCTATCCCTGAACAGATGGAAAGAAAACATTAAGGCTGTCAGTATACAATTTGTAGAGTGGTTTCATTAATAAAACATTTCAATATTTTGCATGATTCATCATCTTCACTGCACAAATCCAAAAGTTTTGTTGGTGTCACTATTTGCATGGATGAGTGTTGTCTGCGATGCCCTGCATGTGTGCATACGTACTGAAGCTTGTTTGTGGTCCTTTCTGTTGCAGTACCGCAACTTCAAGATTGTCTACAGGAGATACGCAGGTCTCTATTTCTGTATCTGTGTTGACGTCGGGGACAACAATCTGGCATACCTAGAAGCTATACACAACTTTGTGGAAGTAAGTATCAGCAATGACAGGATGCACTGACGTGAGTTTATTAGCAGCTTTTACACAGCAGGATGTGTCGTATAGTAGAATTGCAATCATATATTCAATGCGTGGCCTATTGGTAATATTGAGATCACATTCCTTTTTTGCCCATTAATTTGCAATTTTGTGTAGTGATTGATAGATACACTGTATATTTTCATGACTGTCGTAACATTTTCCTGCTACGAATGTTATATAAGAGTAATTCTGGGAGTGTATAGCTGGTAGACATAGAATGACAGTGTGAATGAGTGAGAAAGAAAGGGAGGGATAGGGGAATATACAATTGTAGTTACATGGTTATAGTCAAGTCTAGAATTAAGCTGCAGCACCCGTGTGTTGTGTTGTTCCAATTTCATTACTGTCACATCCGTAAGTGCCATGTCTTAAAAGATTTTTGAATGAATCAACCCTCGCGGGGAATTCTGATGCAACAATGTTTTCACCCTTTTCTGCAGGTGTTGAATGAGTACTTCCACAATGTGTGTGAGCTGGATCTAGTTTTCAACTTCTACAAGGTTTACTCCGTTGTCGACGAGATGTTCTTGGCGGGAGAAATCAGGGAAACGAGTCAGACAAAAGTCCTCAAACAGTTAATGACACTTGGGCAGTTAGAGTAGGTCAAGTTTTCCACTAGTATGTTTTTGTTGGTTTTTTTTTAATGTTGTACAATGCAAGCTGCTTCAAAATGTCTGTACATTCAAGTATGCCATGTTGATTCCTGCTCACAGTTGTAGCAGTTTGTTTCCTACATCTCTCATACTGGCAGCCTGCATAGAGAAATATGAGAGAAATGTATCTCAGAAGTATCTCTTATGTCAGTGAGAAATAAGTTTCACATGCGCGATTATTAACCCGTTGAAGACGAGTCGTTAGTGCACTCGGGCAGGTGTCTATGGGAAATGCGTATTGTAGCAAAATGAGCTCGTCCTCAATGGGTTAACTGAGGTTATGCCATGCATTAGGTCTGTGAAGATTCATTGGCCCTATGAAAACATGCTCATAATGTGTATACCTTTGTTTTGCAGGCCTGTTCATGGTCGATAAACATGATGCCAGTATTAGAGCAATCACTTCATGGCAGATCCTGTATTGCCATTGTTTGTGATTGTAGCAATAAAAGCCAACTGTCGCACATCTGTTCCTGTACAACATTAACCCGTCGAGGACGGACTGATTTTGCTACAACACGCATTTCCCATAGACACCTGCCAGAGTATTCTCGGAACTCGTCCTCAACGGGTTAAGACAGGTTGCATCTGGTAGCATACAAAGAAATATCTGTGTAGTGGTTGTTCGATGATGTGAGCTATTGAAGTCATCAGTATTCAATTACTGTGCTTTTTTGTCCTTTTGTCAGTGACATGACTGGTGTGTACTCAATACCTTTTCGTCTGCTTTAAACTTGTCCAAACAATCATTATCAATATGTTGAAGCACATCAAGTGATAAATGATTGCAAGTGGGCCAACCTAGTCTCAGAAGTCACATAAAAGTTTGTTGTTGTCTTTACCACCGGAATATGAATAGTAATGAAAAACCACTCATACTTTCGAAATATGAACAATTTTAAGGGGTCAAGAACTCGATGGAACATTTTTAGAAGTGTCATGTGCAACATTCAACACTGGTTTTCCGGTTTTTTGCTTGGTAAAAGTATCCATGCCAGATAAACTTGGAAAGTGTGACAGTTGGTTTTTTTACGTATTATTCCTTTCATGTTAAAATGAAAGTAAACATGATATGAGCAGTGGTTTGATGTGCAGACATTTTGGTAGCAAGGCATGCAGTTGCATCGAGGTTGTATTTTCAACAGTATGTACAAAATTATATATATTATGATACATATGTAAACTGTAAAGTAATGTGCTACATTATGATGTGTGAGAATATGTGTAAGCATAGTATGAGGAGTCCTGATTGGCTGTTGTATGCAATGTACATTGCCCCAATAATGTCATTTGAATCCCCTTTTAGTGCTTTGTGATGTTGTGCTGCTGTACGTTGAATTTCTTATTCCTACAACAGGACAGTATAGTATACCCAGAGGGTGACTACTATTTCAAGATTTAATTCACGTTGGGTCAAGCAGTGCATTAATGATTGATGCCTGATTTTTAAATATCTGGATTTGGATTAGTAAGGGAGGAGACACTTTTGTCTTCTGTAAATGATACTTAGAAATACTTATCAAATGAAATACTTGAATGAAGTATCAAACATGATCTAGTGTGATATATTCGATGTGAACTAAAGCTCTTGTAAGCCAGCCATAGGGATTTTATGATAAGCTTCCAGTTCACTATTGCCAATTCTTAAAGGTGCAATGAAAGTATCACAGCAAAGTGCTGAATACACATCATACCACCTACGGAGAGATAACTCATCAACTTGCAATGATTGAGACATTTTCTACTAGCTGAGCGTGATAGACCTGTGATTTTGTCATTACCCATTCTTTTCTGCCGGATAACTACATCGTATAATCGATGCGTACAAAGAAATTAAAGAATTGAAGATTTTTGTATTTTCTGTGCTGCTGTGTATCTGCAATACCACCCCTTTTGAGTGAAAGACATGTCTTCTGGCAGATTTCTGAATATTATTGTATGTACCTCATATGTTGGCACATAAAAGGAGAGATTTTTTATATTTAAGTGATTCAAAATTGTTGAAAATGTCATCAAGAAATAAAGCCTCTATGCCTTTTATGTTGAAAGCAAACAAGCATTTATTTTCTTGGCAATGTTAAAATGAACATATTATGTTTAAATGACCTTAGTTATGAGCAACTCAAAAGTGCAACTTCATTTGCATATTGAGTACAGTTAATAGTGTAGTAGTTAGCTTGATGTCATCACAAAACAGTCATGTTTGGTTGAGTTTGAAATACTTGTACACTTGTACACTTTATTACATTGTATATGTATTAGCAGGGGACAGCTGTTAATCTAATTTGGCCATTTTGAATGAAATGTGAGTGCATACATTACGATGCAGTTACTTGTCCCTCAAGTTTAAATTTCTAGCCGTTCTGTTTTGTATAATGGAACACTGCCAACTTAAAGCAAATCTTTTGCTCACAGTAAAGATTTTACTGCAGATTGTTGATTGACTTATTCACACTTTGTTGCAGTTTTATTGCATTGTTCTAACATGCCAATCATTACATGTACACTGTATGTGTAGCATCCTCATTTTAAGAACCCAATACATATGAATAGTGTAGTAATTTGTGTACCTTGTGCAAGACCAAGTGCTGGCAAAATTCAAGCATCAATGGTATGATGTGTAGCAGTCTTGTTTGAGTACCAAAGCCAAGTTAGAAGTATGCTCAGTTAAAAACTTTCAACTTGCGATTCTTGTTTAGATTGTACATGTACCATACTTCAACTGACTTTGTGCATCAAGACATTCCATGCATGTAGAATTAGGGGTGTCGGGTTGTAAATTGTTGTCATGTGTTGTGGGGTACCTGGTAGTCAGAAACTCAACATGTGTTTGTGATTGAAAATAGAAAATAGGAACCATTGCAAGCACCGACAGAATGTAAGATCAGCAGTTTTCATGCCTACTGTATGTATGGTCACATGTGACATGGATTTACCATACTGATATCAAGTTTGCGCTTGGTAATTAAAGGCCATTACATATTTGGTACAATCAACTTAACCGCATTATGCTTGTTCAGAATTGTTTTCATGCTTCAGTTACTAAAGTACGATCTTTTGTCAACACCATGTAATTTATGTAATGAATACACACACACACACACACACACACACACACACATATATATATATATATATACATATTATATACATACATATACATACAAACATACATACATGTACATATGTATAAACACTTTTTATTTGAGCGTGAAGTCAATGCACTATAGGTATATGTCAACACCAGTATGTGTGTAATGAATAACACACACACACATGTATATATATATATATATATATATATATATATATGCATAAACACTTGTATTTGAGCATGAAGTTCAATGTATCAAGTTCATGCTTGAAGTTCACTATAGGTACATATGTACTAGATTAAGTTCACAACAAATATGTAATAGTACAGGTGTAAGGCTAATTGTATATCTTGAAAGCATGTGTATTACATGTACATTGTACTGACTAGAATGACTTCACAGCTCTTTCATACCACAGGAATAAAATGGACATTGGGTACTCATACATGTATTTCAAATTACTCCGTAGTATCTTTATTATATCTAGCAGATGTAACATACACAGCAAAGGAAAAAATAATAGAATTACTCAAGATAATCGTCTTGACAAATTGTTGAAAATTAGGACAGTGATACACATAAGTGAAACAGACAAAAACAGGACATTGTATGGGTACACCAGTTATATCATACAAGATACATCAGACTTGTATAATTCCCACTACATTTGCAAATAGGGGATTTGAAGGGCCTCTGACAATAGGAATGTATGATGAATGACACTGCTCTCCTGCCTAGAACAGCATGGAATAGTTATGGGAAATACTGGAGTAGCATATAGAAAGTTGTATACACTTAGCCATGAGTATGTGAAAGGATTATCACTGAAATTTCTTTTTCACAATTTGCACCAGCAAAAACCAACATTCACCAACATGAAAGCAAACACATTATGGATATGTAAATGGAGAAGATGCTATTTCCACATGTCATTAAAACTAGCAGAAAGTGTACTAATATTAAAGTAATATACCCGGTTTAAAAGATATGCAAGAGGCATTTGTAGGTAAATACACATGTATTCAAATTACATCTTCTTTTTTTGTCCAATGTACCCAAAATACTCTATCCACATTTCTGTGTCAATGCAATTGTCCAATTACGGGTATTACAGGCATTTGATTGGAATGCTAGAAAAAAACAAAATACATCTGGAAACAGTGCTTTTCCCAGTTCACATTTACCTCAACAACCTTTGATGAAATGAACTACACTGTACAATGTATATCTACTTCATCTCAATTCAGGTTACGTGACATTCCTTTTTTATTGCCTCATCTTAAAAAACATTTTGTTCCCTGTTCAGGTACTGATATCAGTGCTGCTGCCATTCCAATATTTAGACCCAACTTCAGTTGCTGCACTACTTAAGGCCTGGCATGAACTAGAGAGGCCTATAGTATACATTATTGCAAATTTTGACCTTGCAAACCAGTGAATACATGATATATGACATGTGAAAATTGAAAACAAAATCAAAAACACACAAATTGTACAAAACTCAACCCAAGAATCTTTGTACACACACTTATAATCCCTATCACATCAAACAGTGCCTCTCCCATCAAAATATTTCAAACGACCAACTGATATGTGTCCAAAAAAACATTTTTCTACTTTACATCATCTACACTTGCCCTTAGAACATGTTTCCTTGCACTGCATACTGTACTAACAATGTCTGCACAACATACCAGAATCGGACAAAAATCTAAACCTAAACCACATTTTAAAAAAAAGGGGGTAAAAAAAAAATGCATTTCCCAGGATCAAGTGATGCCGGTAAACTTTAAAGTATTGCACCATATAGGAGATTGACACATAAAGGTTTGGCCACGGAAGAGAATAGCATACAGTGCACTCCCGTTATAACGAAATTCTGGTTACAACAAAGTAAAAATTCAGGCTGCAACATTATCCACTCAATGTATTTTTATCATTTATTTAGTTGGTTATAACAAAATTTTGATATAACGATAGAAAATTGCTGGTCCTGAGGATTTCGTTATAACAGGAGTCCACTGCATTCCAAAAGGACAAGTGAGAGTCACTGCAAACTACAATGGAAAAGACTACTACTATCTATCATAATACTTTACCCAACGCTTAACACTGGCACTGGTCCGATGGTCCCAGACTGGTTAAAGTCACTGTCATGCCAGTAACTTTTCAGGAATTGCCAAATTTATTGGTTCAACATGACGGGTGAAAAAACATTGTCGGGGACAGTCAAAAAAAAAAAAAAAATGAACATGACCAGTAAATTTGGACCAGTAAATATGGAGAAAATGGGTAACTACTGGTCCGACCTGTCCCTGTCAGACCAGTGGGGAAAAATAGGTAAGTGTACAGCCCTGCTTTACCACATGTCCACTTACAGTGCCACAGTTGTGAAGAGAAAAGGCTGTACATGTATTTTGATGCACAAATGCTTGATTTTTCACATCAAACAACATAAGAGAGTTAACCAAAAAGAGTAAAGTACAATATTAGGGGTGGGGGGCAGGTTTTGGCAGGGTGCAAACTACAGGTCTTTCAAGATCTCTCTCACACAAGGATTACACTAATTAACGTTTCCATTACTACTTGATGTGTAAATATGATAAAACATGTGGAGATAACACAAACACCAGGACTTCAAATGCCAGTACAATTACAATTGTTGTATGTTTACCACACATTTTGTGTCAGCAAAGCAGTAGATTGGCAATTAATATATAATATCATATTATATCATGTTATTGTTCAACAAGACAGAAAAATATATAACTGACATACTGAGTGCATGGGGGGGGGGGGGGATGACCAATCCTTCAGATGGTTAGATTACAATCACATACAAAAAACATTACTGAATATCTGTAATGTCCATTGATTTACAATCCATGCAGCTACGTGTATCTTCTTGGCAGCTTTAATTAGACTAGACTGATAGACTACATGTGTAACAGGGAATGAAAATAAATAAATTCCTTCAGAATGTTTTGTACAACATTCATTTGAATTGAATAGATGTTAATTCTAAATAATAGTGTCTCTATTGTCCAATCCGTTAATTGCTTTGTTAAAATCCCTCAAAAATAACCTTACGCATATACATATCTGAGTTAAACATCTTGAGGATTTGATGTAGTTTTCATAATACAACATCCATAAAGTAATGACAAGCATTATCATACTCTTTAGATTCCCGGGACCTCCAGCCTAAATTCTATTGACTTCTTGTCTACAAACATGTTGCCAATGGGACTAGAAACTGTCAAAGAGCTTTAAAAACAACAACAATGCTGTACACATTAAATCAGATTATCGCTTAACTTCACATCTTAGGTGTTATGAAATATTACGGTAAACTGACATACATCAAAAAGAAATTGATCTACTGACAATTTCATGCTTTACGAGTATCAAAATTGCTATATCACATTACGTTAAAGTGTAGTACTGTTGTTATGTTATTACAATTTATAGGGGAAAGAGTTAGCACCAGTAAGTTGGCCTCCATTATAAGTTCTTGATTTAGAATAGTACAGTCATTGTTATATTACACACTAAATATGACTTTATTATTTGAAGAAAGAACGGAAAATAAATGTAGGCAAACTTGTTAGCACATATAATTGCTATCTAAAAGCAGATTTTGGGACAAGGTACATTGTAATGTACAAAAATATTTACTGTTATTTGTCTGCATCAAGTTAATATCGTGGCTTACTTCAAGCTCATATTACAACACCTGATTACCTTTTCTACAAGCAAATTACACATCACACACTCATCATATTCTAACAGTACGTGGATGATTATTTCAATCAAAAGATGTGAAAACAAGCACACACACACACACACTGTGGGACAAAGCGTATAATGAACCCTTCTTTGGAGTCTTACAAATATTGACTCCTTGCATTCTGTCATATTTATTCAATTCAGAAAGAAATGGTCTGAGTTCCTGACAATTATCATACATGTATTTACATTAAATACAAATATATTACTTGTAACATTAAATTCCCAGCTGAGGAAACCAGATTACACAGGTAGAACTACTTGAAGACCAAATGAAATTCATGGAACTTCTTTAATACCCACTACTTGGTCCCAACATTATATAAGGACAATACTGCACCAATATTACAAGGCTATACACAATGGGGTTAATACCTTTAATCTTATGACACTCCTCTCAATGAGAGTTCAATTTTCCTGTTTTTGGTTTACCTGTCCAGTGTGAAACAGCTTGGTCTCAAGTGTGAAACAGCTTGGTCTCAAGTATGAAAGATACTTTACCAGCATACATGTATGTACAGATGTCATCACAATATAAAGCTCGGAAGAGACAACTCAGACAGGTTTGATGACTGCCTTTGCGGACTTGAGTCACAGTACATGCTCACTTGTATTGGTCTTGTCAACTCACACGGTCAAAGACAGATCATCATAGCAAAGTTCTTGAAGTTTAAGGCAGGGAATTGCACACATCAACCACCCTAGTGTCTTTGTATGAGTTTGATGAGCACAGTAATTTCACCATCTCCGGACTATGGTCTAAAATACCCTTGCTACAGACATTATGCTGCTGGTAATAACAGATTTTACTTAAGATAGATGAAGAAGACAATGAAGACAACTAGTGTGTATGACAGAAGAAAAGTGACATGGACTTTGATCTCCACCAGCCCAGGGAATGAGCGATGAAATGAAGGTAAAAGGCAAGCATGAGTTATAAGAGACTTTATCTTAAACAGAAAGCAGACATAATTCCACAACAAACACAAAGACATTCAGTGAAGATCACATCTTGCTTTAAGACACCAAAGTAACAAACTCCAATGGAATACAAATTGTACTATCTCATAAATCACTTTAAAATATGGCCGTATAGCTCTTGAACTGAAGAGACAGAGAAAGGATGAGATAACAGAAAAAAAAAAATCACTCTGAGTTTGGAATGATCATTCCAAAATGTACAAAACTCAACATGTATATCATCTCCTCATATGCCTACAGGAAAATAAAAAGATTGATACCAGTTCAAATTCTATTTCATCTGATCAGCTCCATGTTTACAACTCCCATTCTTCTCTGACATGGACAGGCACAGAACTTTTGGACCTTCTAGTCTGCGGTGAGGAGAGCGTCAGAGGGTTTCGAGGAGACCTCGGGTACTGCTTTGGGGTCCTGTTCTCACGCTCCGGGGTGTGTCTGGACCTGGCAGGGGAGGGAGACTTTCCCAGCCGCTTGACCGGCTTCACAGGAGATCTGTGCTTGATGACCGCCTTCCTGCCACCCTGACCGCGAATCCTTGTCCTCTGGGCCAAGTGCACTGGAGTGAGTGGGGTGGCTCTGCGAGGATCGAGCGGTGCGGGTCGTCTGGGCCGACCCAGCTGAGGAGAGTTGTTGTCACCCAGGGGCTTGACTGGTGGAGTGACGGCCTCGCCCTCCCCTGTGTCAAAGGACTTTTGCCTCTGTAGTTTGGCAAAAGACTCCCTCTCCAAGAAGGCTGCCCTCTGCTTCTGTGAGACAGGCCGGCGACGTTTAATGGATCGTGGTGTGGTAAGCTCATCAGCTTTCTTTGGAATCGATGCAAGATCTGCCCCTTTCTTATCGACTGATGTGTCTGGTGCAACCTTGGTATTTCTCTCAGAGCGTCGAGTCAAGGACTGGCACTCATGTGTGGGTGTGCTGATGTCCTGCATTGACTGTGACCCACGAATTGGGTAGCGAGATTTCCCACCAGCCCTGGAAGAGCCACTCCTAGTCTGCTTTGGTGTGGAGATGTCCTCCATTGAGGCAGAGGATGATACTGTCTTCTTGTTGGGTTCTCCTCCTACAGCTGCCAGGAAGGAGTCATTCATGTCTCTCCTCCTCAAGTCCTTCGCCATGGTAGCGGTGACATTGCATATGCCGCTGTCCATGCTGGTTGATTTGGTCAGCGGAGTACGGGGTGCGGGATGGATTGTCGGTTCCCTCTGACTGCCTCCTCTGGTTCGGGGCTTTCTCTCCACGCCCCTCGAAATGGAGTCCACTTCTTGATGGCTCGCCGAGATGGAATTGAACAGCTTGATGTTGGCCTTGACAATGCTAGCGTTATGCTTGCCCTTCCACGCTGGCAGGTCTCCAGCCACTACCAATGTCTGCGACTGGCTCGGAGCTTTCTTCAAGTCAGATCTTAGAGCTTCAACAATGTCATACACATCTTTGTCCTTAGCTTTGTTGGCACAGCTCCCAGGAATCTTAAAGATGTCCTGGTCCCTACCACCATGATCCTGTCCTATTGAGGAATCAGCAAATGAACTTCCCATCTTAGTCTCTTCTTTATCCATCTCAATATCAAGCAACTCCCCACAGCTGCTTTGCTCTTCTGGTGGATTTGCACCGCTGGAATCACCACAATGTGCAGTAAAGTCTCCTTTACTAATCCCTTCATCCTCAACTTGTAGTTTGCCAACTATTTCTGCACAGTCATTGGACTCTCCCCTCTTGCATACATCTCCATCTTCTACGTCTCCGGTCTCACCCTCTCCAACCCCAATGCCAACATCCACTTCCTCTGTCACAATGGTTTGGGCTTGGCAACCTGAATTCACTGAGTGTTTATCACCTTCTACTTCATTGAGATCCTCCATGGAACATCCCTTGCCACTGTCTTGAGACTCAGACTTGGAGAGCTTCCCAAATGCAGGAGCAGTGACGGAATCTCCCAAACCCACTTCATTTCGGTTTGGTGGACTGCTGGAATCTTTCACAGTTCTTATCATCTCCTGGACACCTTCTTCCTGGCCACTGCCAAAGTCACTCTTCCCAGAAGTACAAATCGGTTCAGCATTTGCACTGCACATCCCATCAGAGGCATTCCCAGGGGTACTACCACAGGCCACTGCTGTTTTAAAAGAGTGCTTAGTGTCCACATCCTGTATGCCATCCTGGTCTTGCCTGACAGGATCTTCTTGTGGTCTGATTGTTGCATCTACACACTCAACAACACATGGATAGCCAATGGCAGTTTCTAGGTATGGGGCCTGTTGCTGGTTCTCCGATGATGCAAGTGCTTCAACCCCAAACTGACTGAACTCTGATTTCTGGCTGCAGCTGCTGATGCCAGACAAGACACTGGACAGGCTAACCTGACTCACTGACTGCATCAGTGGCTTTCCTGTTGCTCCTGCTGTCTGCTCTTTGTCCATGGAAGATGCCTGCAAGTTAGCCATCCCAGGACCCCTCTTGGCTTCCAATGTATCATCAGAGTCAAGAGTGGTGTAGACACTTTCTGCAGCCCTAATTTTTTCCCTGGTGCTCTGCAACACTGTCACTGACGGACTGATTCGCTCTTTTCCCAGCTGCCTGCCGATCAAGTGGGAGGTGTGTACCTGCTGGTTCTTGATATACTCTTCGGTGAGGTCTTCCCCCTTAGCCGAGTGGGTGTCCACCACAACAACCTTCGGGGATTGGGCCTGGCCGTCATGCATATCCACAATGAGAACCCTGGGGGATTCCCCTGCCGAGAACCTTATCGCTCCCTGACGCACGGGTGTGTGTGCCTCCTTCCACCCCTCCACATTTCGCTTCTCGCAGGGCTGGGGAAGGTCAGGGGATGCCCCAGTGAGGAGCCGGGCCGGTGAGCTGGGGGCCTTGACGTGTCTGCGCTGCCGTGATGGGCTGCTGAAGTCTGGACTTGGTCGCACTGGCGCCTCAAAGAGCTTCATGGTGTCGAGGGCACCTTCTGGTGGGGAAGCGTTGGCCAGCCTCCATCCAACATCTTTGGTGTCCTTTTTCTTGCACAGTGGGGTCTGAAATGTATCAAATCATCAAATGTAAAGTCACACACTTGCACATCAGTTGGGCTACAAGTATGTTCAATATTAGATTCTCAATGGTTGCAATAAACACAAAGAATCAGTCCATAGCTCCTTAAAATAGTTACCATAACAACATCTTACAATAAAACAGAAACTCAAAACTAATTGGTTGTTGCCATGGTGGCTGCTGTTGTAATCATGTTGCTGTCATACTTTGTCCTCACTTCAACTAGACCAAGATTTGTGTTTGGGTATGGGACTGATTCAAGTTTTAGCTCAAAAACTGATTCAAGTTTTGTGACAGCTCAAATGAGGATTCATTGCTGTGATGGCATCATACCAGATTTCAGCTTCAGTTTGTTTGTTTGTTTTTTTTTTTTCCAATGAATTTCAGAGTGGTTTTGGTATCAATAATCATTGCGAGAGATAAAAACAATCATTTAGGAGATATGAGACGAAGCATACTGTCATGATAAATGGTATTTGAAAGAGATCAAGAACGGACTATCATCTCATCCCATCAGGTCGTGAGGGACTTTGGCTGCAGGGATTATCACCATGTCGTCATCAAATTGGCTCCTCTGAATATTAATGCATATCTGACGAATGAGATAGATTGTATAGAACTGGTTAAATCTATTTATTCTACACAAAACTGGAAAAGTTTCCCAATTTGAGAAAGAAATGTCAGGAACTTAAATTTCTACAAGGTTTTAAATACCAATAACCTGGCAATTTGAGAATAATTTTTGAATTTAGCAAATATAAGTGATTTTACGAAAACAAATAAATTCAATATGAACAAAGAGAGCATATGATTGACAGAGATTCTTTGTACTCGATCTGAACAGATACTGCGCATGCACAGGAGTCGAGGACACATTAGGTCAAAACAGTACAGAAGTACCTACCCACGGCAATGAGGTTTCGGGGAATTCATTGGTTATCTAATAAATGGTGTCTACTGGCTGTTTCTGGAGCATGTCAGTCTGAGTGGCTGGATTGAGTGTCATGCATTACTGAAGTGTATGAATGATAAACTCTCTTGGTTTGGTTTGGTTTTTGCTGTGCACTGTCTTATTTCATTCTATATTTTTGTGAGATAACTTCAAACGTTACCTATTAAAAAGCAGAATAATTATATTCTGGGTGATCCCAGCTCTAAAGATGATGAGTTGATGACATTAGTTACTAAATATTGTACTATGTTTCTTACCTTGCTTCCCTTTGAAGACTTTGAAACAGAAGAGCCTTCCTCAAAACTTTGTACAATGGACCTCCTGAAAAGTTAAAAGGAAACAAAAGAATATGAGGCTTTGGTGGTGCTAATTTTTCTGAGCAAATAGGCTATAATCACCATCAAAACTGTGTCCATGTCAGCTCCCTACAACTATGCTGCATTTTCCCCTTCTACATGGAGGAAAAATAGACAATACTCTACAATACACTAGACGTGTAATAAGTGAATCAGCAAATTCTCCTGTCTCAGTGGATCAAGATACTTTTCATGAGCTTCATAACAGATGTGGAAATTTATACAGCTTTCAAATATGGCACTTGAATTTAAAACCATCAATATCAAAAAGCTCTTTCCCCTCCTTCAAATTGTTATAGTTGATATCACTTAACTGTGTCCAGTTTACATTGAAAACTAAAGCTAATGCCAGTCAAGAGAATTTCAGGCTGACAGGCTGAAAATTCTGTGATTTCACTATTGCCTTCCAAACATCATTGGGTCAAATGACTGTCAATATGTTATGTGTCAAGCCACAGGTATTAGTTATCATTTTTCTTTTTTTGTGGAGAATCTTACCACAACATATAGCATAAAGTGTTTGGCAGAGTCAAATGCACCTTTCCGAAAGAAACACACAGTTTAATTTTCAGAAGGTTTTCATACAAAACTAAAAACTACCCAAACTATGACAAGATAAAAGAGCTTTCTTACAGATGCTGCTTTCTATTTACTTGCCAAATGGTGATATGAGGTTTGACCTCATATAATCATTAATGACCAGTATTCCAGGTCCAACTGTGTGGGAAGTGTACCTTTTCAGCTTCTTCGCACTGAGTTCCTTGAATTTTCTCAGCTTGCTCTTTGGCGTCTCCTGCCAGTGGTCACCACCCTTTGAGCCAATCATCTCACTCATGGCCAGTCTGCTTGGAGTGTGTCCCGCAAACGAGTCGTCGGCGTAGACAATGGAGGGCGTTCCAAAGCGGAAGAGGGTCTCCCCGTCTGCAGTGATGGCATCTGAGTCAATCACAAAATGATAAAAGTTAATTGAGAAATAAGTAAAATCGTATTTGATGCAATTTAAATTACATCAGTATAAACTTGTAGTTTGATTTGTGATGGACATATACATGTACAGTACATGGAGGATACATACGTGCAAGGTATATATTCCAATACATATGTATATTCATTATCAATATCTTAACTCAAATGATGTAAAATCTACTGCTTTGACACAGTTATCTCTTTCAAGCTTCTTTCTAAGTCATTGAAAAAAAAAATTGAAGAAATCAAGAGGTAGAGTAAGAATTTGTCTTCCTATATCAACATTTTCTCCATAAAGAGTAGATACACTGTATGTCAAAATTATGTAAACATTTCTCAACATGTTGTTAAAAATATTTCAGAGTTGAAAGAGATTATGCATGATGTAATGTGATAATTAATGCCATGGTGAATCCATGAGGAGCCGACCCCAGGGGGTGGACTGTACCTGTCTCTCCCAGGGCTGGTCTGGCTGGCTGGAGGGGTGTGACAGGTGTCCCGGAGCCCTGCGGCTGGGACTTGTGGAGATGAAGGCCTGGCTTGCTGAACTGGGGATCCACCGTCATCTTATGCAACATTGCTTTTCTGGAAAATGCAAAGAGTTGACCGCAAAAGTGGTATGTCAGTAGGATAACAACATAAGATCCATGACCACATAGAATTACCTCAGATAATTGCATACTGAAAAAGGTGCTCAAATGTTATGTCTGATGAAATTGGACAACGTGAATATGTAGTTCATATCTTATTATCTCCATTTGATGAGAGTTTCTGGTAATACACAAGGCTTACAAGAATGATTATATATAAGGACTGGCTATTACAAAAGGCAGAAGTCAACATCTGAAATCAGGAAGTAATAACAATTTTGATGTCAGTGATACTTGCATTAATGGATTGCTGTTCTAAAAATAAATACATTATGACTATATTTTTTTTTTTCAACCAACTGATGTACACAAATGGGTTGTGGCTATGAAGCAGTGCAACTCGTCTCAGGCATGTCTATTTCTAAGACCAGTGATGGCATTCACAAACCTTGGTGAAGTGATTACAGTTGAGCCATGACAATACTTTTTGGCCACAGTGTACATGCACTGGAGTTTATGATACCAGCTCTCCCATTAGGAAGATCAACACTGGTAATATATTATAGCATAGTGATAATAATAACGTTGATGATGATGATTATGATGATGACAATATTAATAATCATCATCATCGCCGACATCATCAGTCAGACAGAACACTGACAGGACCAGCAGTTTCTTTTGTCCTATTGAAATTTCTTTATAATCAAAGGGAATTTTGCACTATTGACCTTTATGAAAATTAATGATATAGGGACCTGAATTTTTACTTTGTTCTAGCAAAATTTCTGTGAAACCATGTTTTTTGTAATGGAAGCACCTTGTAATATCAACACAGTGTTGATCCATTGGAATATAATGATAGCAACTCTCCCCTGAGGAACATCTCACCTCTTGCTAGATAGAACTGAACCACCAAGATCCTCGCTAGCTTTCCTCTTCATGATCTTTGGTGTCTCTGAGGAAATGGAATCAATGATGGATCTCTCATTAGATCTGCAGACATTCCTAACATTAACAAGGTTGTGCAAGGGTGAATGGCATGAAAAAAGACAAACAGAATCATCTACCTTCAGTCATAATTATACAGTATGCAATGAAAAAAAAAAATTTAATTTGTTCTAAATTGCTGGTTGTATGGCTGAGAGAGCCCATCTATTATGAAAAATGGCAGACTGTCTGAAACTCATCAAACCACAAAACTTGAATATACAACTAATAATTCGTTATCATATTTCCCATAGCTACTGGTGCAGACATGTCCAGGAGCTCAACGTACTTGAATAGTAATTTTTGTTTTTTATCACACACACACACACACACACACACACACACACACAAACAAACAAACAAACAAACAAAACTTAAGCTACTACTGAATGTGATTAATACCCCAACCTAGATATGTAAGTTTAGTTTGAGCAATCATCATTGATCACTTGCCTAACAATTACAAGTGCTTTTCACTGCAACATCAACACTGTAAAGTTGGGTAGAATCCATCTTCATTTACATTGTATACGTAATCAATATGATAGCATTTGATCAAAGGGAGATGTACATGTATGTTCATACAGATTGTACACTTACCAGAAGCTGGGCCATTGCGAATACCAAGGCTGTGACCAAGACCATTCACAAGAACTGTAAGAAACATTACAAAGTGTTGGTATGCAGTGTTAAAAAGATACAGAGTTATCACTAACATGATGACATTTCATTGACATTTTACTTTCAATCATCTCAAGTTAAATGAAGTCTATCAATTCCTGGTGTTTTACATACATCCACATTTACTAGTAGATTATGGTCCAAATCTCCAAGGTAGTTCAGAGTTACTTTTAGTATAAAACCTTACAATTATTCAACTTCTGGACCCAATACAATTGTACATTCTGACATGTAACAGGTGCAGGGTTGCAATGTAACATTCACATTTAACATTGCTGAGAGAGTGCGTTGTATACAATTCAGTAGGCAAAATTCATTGTTTGTTTTGTTTTGCTTTTGCTTTTGGCTACAGATATTCCTGCAGAATTAGGAAAACTTGGCTTCTTCGGGTGTGATTATTAGAATTGAGACGTTAGAGGGAGACTGTTGGGCAAAATGTAGTCATCAGACATAATATTGGAAGTCAAAAAATATCAAGAGACTCTATCTTCAAATAAGATTTATATCACAGCTGACTTTGGCATACAAAATCTCTCTAAAAGTATAGGCATTGAACTGTAGTTGAGATGTTTTAGATTGATTGCACTGCTTTGATTTCGTCAACGATGAGTTGAACACTGCAAAACCTGAAACAATCGCAGCATGAAATTTTTGCAAATTGGAGACGATGTTTTTTTTGTGCGTGTGTGTCATAAAATTTTCCCTAATGTCTGACCATGATGGCGTAGAGCACTGCACTGGCATTAAATGCATTGCATAGACAAAAACTTTTGGGTGCATTTTACCCTTCACAAAATTCTTGAAAGTTTCATGAATGCAAAAATTTCTGGTTTTGCAGTATTCCACAAAGTCACTGATGTTTCAGTCTTCGTTTGATAATGTGCATTTGTTCCATGAAGGAAGATGGGTTTCTCTTACACTGACAAGTTTAACCAATACGGGATTAGAATGTCACATAACATGCCATCACACATGTCTTTTTTTCCTTCCCTCTGGTCATTGCATGTTATTTGATATTTGCTTTACTTTCTTCTGTGAGAGAAAGTAGGTCTAGAGATAACTTGTTCCTATTGGAGAAGTAACACTACAGTCATGGTTCTGAAGGATGTGAAATACAGCAATGCTAGTCTATAATGTAAAGAGAGACTGCTGTTATGGGTATGTAATCTCTCTCCAAATTTATTTACAAAAGTGTGACACTGATGAGTTACCCTAAGTGCATGCTTGCCTTTGTCACTCTTTAATAGAGCAAGCCATTCCATTAGTTAATCATCACAAGTCAATGAACCATGAGGTATTGATCAGCATTTAATGCTCCTGAAATAGGGAGGAGTGTACTTGTACTGTACAATGCTTTCAAGGCCAAAATATTATCTATGCCCCCCCCCCCCCCCCAACTTATCTCGTGTTGGGTTACACTGACTGGGTTTAGCATACTCCTTTAATAAACTGTGCATTATTATCAGAATGAAAAAGTATCAATGACAATAAAATTAAATTTTGACTGGGTTTTTGAGTCGGCAATTTTGATAACAGACTCATTTTGAAAACAGTTACCCTGTGCTTTAAATTCATTGAGAGAAATATTGTTTCTGAAATACATAATAGATCATACAATGTATGTCACATATATTTCAGTATAAAGGGACTTGGTGCCATATGCCTAACCTTGGAAAGATGAACCACTTTTCCTTCTCCGCCTCTTCACAGAACGGCTGGAGTCCTCAAGGTTATCATCACTTTTCTCCAGCTCATCCTCCGACGTCAGACGATCCAGGTGTTCTCTTGAACGGCCGTGGCCGGCAATCATAACTCTGTCCATCATCCAATCAGGCACCTCCCCGATCAGCTTGGCATTCTCTATCATCACCTTGACGACCGATGTCTGCAGGGCGATCACTCTGTCAGGATTCTTCTTGTCCGCCGGCGTGATCTCACCCATGATGTTCGGCGTGAAGACCTTTGCCAGATTGGAGGCATCCATGCGGTTGTGCTCGTTCTGGGCACCGACCTTGTGCAGGAAGAGCATGAGGAATCGCAGGGTCTGGAGGTGGAGCGGCGGCAGGAGGTAGCAAATGTTGAGGATGATCCAGCGCTGCTCCGTGGCATCATCCGATTGGTGGCCCTTCAGGAGGGCGCTCTGGAGGCGGGGCGTGAGCAGCGGTTCCTGCAGGCTCCGGAAGAACTGCTTGAAGAGGCTGCAGACATCAGCTGCATTGGCATCCTGAGGAATCGGGTGGCCGTTCTCCAATTTTTGCTGTAAGAAAGAAATCATGTGCAATACACTTCAATTCAGTGTTCCATGATTTTCTTACCTAAAGGAGGGTGCAGCTGCCATGTTCTACAATGACAACAGTGCCTTCTTTTTTCTTTACCCCCTGGGCAACTACCCCAGACCCTTCCCTGACCCTAACCCCAATCCTCATCCTAAACCTAACCCTAACCCTAACCCTAAACCGAACCCTAACCCTACTCTTTACTCTCACCTCATACAAGTGTATCACTAACCACTATCGGGGGGGGGGGGGGGGATAATTGCCCTGATACTTTTTTGGCTTCTTTTTTTGTTTTTTAGTTTTTCCTGCGGAATGGATAATCCAAAATAGTTCTTGCCATGGTGCTCAAATTTTTTGGTTTAGGATGTCATGCAAAAAAAATAATAATAATAAATAATAGGAATAATCAATTTTAAAAAAAATCAGCTTGTCTATATCTGATGCTCAAATCCCTCATCGACCACCAGCCTGCCGGAAGTATGCAATCCATCTCTGAGAAGCCCTCCTTCAAAAAGTATCAATGCATGTTATCACACAAAAATACATAACAAAAACAAACAGGCTTTATTTAAAAAAAAATGTTGCACATGATTATTCATCATGATGCAATCATCACAGATATAAATGACATTTTCTGATACAGAGGCAAGATGACACAATTGTCAATTGTAGGCATGGACAGACCTTTATTACCTAATTGATGCTCCACATAATTTTGTGTTAGTGAACTAATGCATAACAATTTATGGTACATCAATCATACACATGCGCTGCAACCATTCTTCTATCCAAAAAGTTGACACAAGTGTGACACCTTTGCATGAAAAAGAAAAAAAAAATCGACTGGATTGCCAAAACATTATAATGTTACCTAGCAGGAATGCTTTACAGTTGACCTGCAGTTTGTACTGTTATAGAACGCAGCTGTAAAAGAATGTCTTCAAAAACATACTTTCACTGAGTAGCAGTTTTGAG
The DNA here is from genome assembly GCF_040938485.1 of Diadema antillarum. Taxonomy (NCBI): domain Eukaryota; kingdom Metazoa; phylum Echinodermata; class Echinoidea; order Diadematoida; family Diadematidae; genus Diadema; species Diadema antillarum. Next base: position 528,465 of record NW_027270925.1, on the reverse strand, counting down.
GAAGAAAGGGACTAGCAATTCAATACATTCCTTTCAAGGGTCAAGTCGAAAGAGCAAAAACAAGATGTGAGAAAACAAAATAAAAGATAATCACACAACATATCAAGTTACCTGTAGCAACTTCTGCCTTGCCTTGGAGCCAGAAACACGAAAGATACCCTCCTGCTTCAAATGCTTGTCAAGAAATGTGACGCACTCCACCAGAAACCTTTAAAGAGAGGTAAGATACATGGACTTAGCTCGTACACATGCATATATATGTATGTGTAATCAATTTTTTGCAATATCACACATATGAGCTTTATATTCCACAACAGCAATAAGATAGGAATTAGATTTAATTAAATGAAGCAGTATCTTTAGGCTCAGGTTTGTAATGGATATTCTCTTTTTATGTAAAAGGATCAGAGATTATTGCAGGTCTGCCAACATTCCCACATCAAAATCAGGGAGATTCCACACAGCAATCAGGGAGATATCTGTGTGTTACATGCATTTCAATGAGCAAAAATAATTTCCAAATCAAGGAGATTTTAATATTCTCTTATTCAGACATGAACAGATTTTGACATTTTCAGGGAGACTCCTGCAGAATCAGGGAGATTTGGCAGCTCTGTTATTGTAAAAAAAAAAAATCAAAAATCAAATGTTCCAAAACTTCATTGATTTACTCAGGATAATATGTAGAACGATATTGCTGTATAATACTGGTCATCATGATTCAGTGTATGGCAATGCATGTGTATTAGTTCGGTATATTGTCATTTTAGCTCTGTCTGTAAATCATTTTTGCTTTATCAAACAGTAATTCAATTCACATTAAAACCTAGATCAATGTTCTTACCTTGGAACACAGCAATGGGAGCTTTCATCTTTGATGATGGAATATGCCTTCAGGGTCTTCCCAAAGAGCGCCAATGTATTTGCTGACTCCTGGAGAAATGATACAAAGTCTGCACTTGTAATGTATGAAAGGCTAAGACAAATAAATGACATTGTGACAAGGATGAGGATACTATAAACGTGGAAACAAACTTCTCACTATCGTTACCTATCAGCATACTGTATACGCTATAATTTTCGCGTACATAAATTTTCGCGAATTGCCGCTGTCACACATTTTCGCGAGTGGTTAAATTCGCGATTGGGGGACCAGAGAAAATATGAAGTGACAAAGAAAGTGTGAATTTTCAACTTACTAGCAAATAAGAATGATACTAGTTATACACTGCATGAAAAAAACTTACCAAACTCTGCGAACTAGTAAGTTAGAATTCAACATTTTTGAAGTGGTTAAGTCCATCACGATAACCGTTCTAGATTTCTGACGAGTGGTCCCCTTGCGATAATGGATTGGGTCTCTACAGTATTCGTAAGTAGACGTGGACGTGCGTAAACAAGCTTAGCCAGTATGGTCTGTAACGTAAGCCGTGATATGGTATACTAGTACTGAAATGTTCGTATCATCAAGGCAAGGGATTCATTTTGGAAGGTAACATTTTCTCGTGTTGTTAATTTCGCGAATAGCTCCCGACTCGCAAAATTCGCGAAAATGAAACCCCCGCGAAATATATAGCGTATACAGTACATTCCCCCATATTAACAGGCCAAAGCCTTCGAACTACTGTGTTCCTAGCTCTAGTTACTATTGACTGAAAGACTGGTCGGTGAGGATATGTCCCGCAGAGACAATGTCTGGCTTCACGGAATCCCCTCCGAGGAGAGTCGTTGTCAAGAAATGATGAAAACTCCTCCGGACAGAGATTTTTCTGTCTCATACTAGTAGCACGATATGACATACTATACGGGGCGCTCCCTCTCGTACAGTTGCAGTGGCGGATCTAGGGGGCGCACCGGGCGCCCCCTTTATTTTTTGTTAGAACAAAAGAAATAAAAAGAAGAAAATGAAAGAAGGTACGTGCATCCCCCTTTAATAAGAATCTTTTTATTTTGCACCCCCCTTCCTTTCCAGAATTCCTGGATATGGATCCGCCCCTTTGTTGTAATTCAACTGTTGAAAATTGTTCGCAATCACGTTTGGGCTGGTCGCAGTTAAATTAAGTTTTGACCGAAAGATATCTGTAATGTTTGACTGTATCTGCTGGTCGTCGTGGCCTGTCACGCAGACTGTGTCTGGCTTCACAGAATCCTCTCCTGAGGCTGAGCTGAGGAAAGCCGATAAAAAGTCAAAAAATGATTCTAGTACCACGTAATAAAACACTCCTCCGGACAAACAGATCAATTTTTCTGTCTGAATTTAGAACCTAGTTTTTAGTTAGTTTAAGTTACCGGTATCTATTCTAAGTTCTATGCTTAACCCTAGGCCCTTCCTGAATATTTCCAGCAGGGTAAGTTGTTGACCGAAAGATCGGTCTGTATCTGTCCGTCGGGGAAATGTTCCGCGGAGACTGTGTCTGGCTTCACGGATCCCCTGTAAATATAAAAGAGTCCTCCGGATCCGGACAGACGGATCTTTCTGTCTAGGTAAGTTGTTTCTTGATGTTGATCATGTTGATTTTCACTTTCTCACCCTGGGTACCATTTTTCATGGAATTGCCCTCATAATGTGATCAGATGATGATCACAGAAGATGGTTCAACTTTACGTAGCTAACTTGTTTATCGACCATCAACGGCTACCGTGGCGTTCCATAACAGCCGCAGGTCAGCCAGGCACAGTACGGTCGGCGTGCGCGTACAGAGTGTCCATACATGTACTCCACTTCGTATTTGGGAAGACACAGGAAAACGCGTTTGGGACTAACCCACAACACACATCGCTACACGTACCATATCGATATCACAGATCACCACAAACGAAGAATAAAACATCGAAATTTCCAAACTTACGTGAGCCTGAAAACTGCGATTTACGTCTTTCTTCTTGGATATTCTTATACCTAAGTTTTTCAGTTCTCGTTTCACGATGAGCTGAAGTGATTCAACGTCGTCGATTTCCCAAGAAAACGTCATATTGGCAACGATGTTTTATTACTGCAGTCACTCTCTCGTCATATCATGTCAACATAAAGTTTGAAAATCCCACGGTCGCTCGCTGGGCGATCGTTGATTGGTTGACACGCTTATCACCACCACTTCGTACTGAGTGCGTGCGATGCTGATTCTTGAACAATGCGATACGATTGGATTGATAAGCACCAGTTGTCCTGTGTTCTTATATTTTCATTGCAAGACTGGACGAAATTGCAAGGAGATATGAAGAAAAATAAATGACAGAGATGAAAAGAGGGAAACGAATGGCTTGACTGGTTCTATTATGCAAACTCATTTCTTCATGAAATGCCCAGCGTTGATGACCTTGTGCAATGTCTGCGCCTTTGAATGTTTCTATGACAGATTTATGGCGCCATACAAATGCTGTGGGTCATCATCATCATCATCATCAATGTTAGTGTCTCCAGTCATAACTATAGTGCTGAAAATAATTACGATGTATTCTATTCAAGGTAAAATATTAACAAAACACAACTGAGATTAAAAATAGTAACAAACAGTAGGGGGTGCCTACAATACTGCGTTAACATGATAATTCAGATGAACATGTATAAATTATCACAAACAGCTGTATAAATACAAGAAAGAGGATGGGGATAACAAAAGCAAAGTTGTATGTTTGCTTGTTATGTTATAAGTTTTTTAAACATAAATTATTATGATCTTAAAGATGACTTAAGATCTGATTTGTTATGATATTACAGTGAGTTGATCTGTATTGTCGCCTCTCCTAATCTATGATTATGTGGGCCTACGTGGTGTAACATGACTCGTGAAAGCCACGCTAGAACATGTGAAACTTTAAAATCCTATTATTCTCTTATCGGTTAGATTTAGATGGAACTTCTATTCTCGCGGCCTGATTTGAATCAGTATATCTACTTAAAGCATAGAGTAGGCCCAATCGGTCTAAGTTGCTTAAAGGGACTGTACAGTACTGGTTGAGGTTGGGATTCATGTTTTGAACATTCCTAAGTGAGATAATGAGAAATCTCTTATGAAATATGAAAAAGCATGTAATTTTAAGAAGGATTCAACATTTGATGAAAATTGGTTTTCAAATGGCTGAGATATAACAAAAAGTAATAATAATAAAAGGCGACAGGCCACGCCTTTTATTATGATCTCTTTGTTTCACCTTGCTTTTGGATATCTCAACCATTTCGAAACCCATTTTTGTCAAATAAACTTTTGATATCCCTTAGAATTGCGTGCTCTTTGACATCTCAGAGTGGTTTCTTAATATCTCCCAAAATGTTAAAAGCTAAAACCTCGCCTCGACCAGAACTGTACACAACCTAAATTTTTTAAGCATCTATTTCAATTTCAATTTATTTTCATTTATTTTCAAAAATTACATCAAATATAACAAAATTAAATGAAATACATGACATACATAGAATATTACAAATATGTAAAACATAATAGTGGTCGATCTGTTAACTTTGGAATCTGTGAATGAATGCTAAAGAAATATGAAGGAACCTACTTAAAAGCGAGCTTGTTGAGCGTAGGTCCCGGTTAAAAACGAGTTTAAGATTGAGAAGGCCTAGGCCTATATGTGATCCATGCATTTGCTCCCACTGAAAACAACACTCATATCTACCATTTAAATTCAATTGAAACTATGGTCATGACTTTCAAGCGTATTCAGAACTCATCCTTCACCTTGCCACTTTGGCCGACTCGGTTTTTCATTCATCAGCATTGCAGACGATGAGCACGCATTCTCCATGTACTCGCTCTATAAACATCTATTACAGTGACAGCTGACTTTGCTCCCCAATCTCGGGCACCTCGCTTCTCGACTACAGGTCAGCTTCAATCAAACATGGCACCTTCAAGGGATACACTAAGTATCGGTAGAGATGAGGAATGAGCGATATCAAGAAACCACTTATGACATAGCACAGAGCATACCAATCTAAGAATTCAAACTTCATTTGATGAAAATTGGTTTTGGAATGGCTGAGATATCCAAAGACAAAGTAAAACAGAGCGATCGAAATAAAAGTTAGGTCCCACTTTTCTGTTAGGATCGCTCTCTGTTTTGGATATCTCAGCCATATATTTCAAAACCAATTTTCGTCAAATGAATAATGGTGGATTCCTCTTGGAAGTACGTTATGTTCTTTCATGTTTCATGAGAGGTTTCTTATCATCTCACAAAAAATATTAGAAACCTGTCCGTCTCAACCAAAACTATATATAATCCCTTTCACTTGCATTCAGTTTTGGAAGACAATATTATCCTAAGAAGACCAATTTAGCTCTTTGATTCTCCTGCTATTCCTCTTGTAAACATGCAGCTGTGAAACCGATTTATGTGTAAAAACTAGGCTAATTGATCAATCTGATGTTGATGATATTTATCGCTCATCTTACCTTTATTCTCATTAATAATGTAACGATAAAAACATCTTGATGATTAGCGTTATCATTTGCTATTATTATTTGGTTATCATCATCATTATATTTTCAGCTATTATGGTTTACCTATAGGGACGAAATATGATAATCTTGATATGCTGAGGTGCAGAATCATGGTCATGCACTGGTAGATACCATGCTATAGTGTCCTTGGCTTGCATGCTATGCGACAGTAGAAGCAGAGAACGTGTATAGCCAGAGTCATTATGATCATTTGTCATTATTATTGACGCCACACTGTTCTATGTTGTTGTCATCGTTTATATCATTGTTAAAATCTATAACTGCTGGCAAGAGCAATATCTACCACAATGGTAATGATTTGAACAAGCATTATCATTTTATTTGCTCATTATTAAGTAGGCCTGCACATATTTTCTGGAGAAATTAAGATTCCCCTTCTGGTTACGTCACACTATTTGTTTGTGTTTTGTTTTGTTTTGTTTTGTTTGTTTTTGCTTTCAGTCCTCGATGTGCTGTATATCTTAAATACGAGCGTGGGGTAGATGAAGTTCGATGAGGAAAGTCAAGTCCACAGTTCGTGAACCTATTGTGCGAATTATAAACCAAATATGTCATAATTAATCACGGTGCGCGTGTGTTTGGCTATTATTTGACTATATTAAATGGGTTAGTCAAATACCGGTTAGTGATTGGCTAAACACAGTCACGTGATGGAGGCACATTGGTTATGTTCGCCCATGGGCAGAACATTTTTGTAATGGTCTCCCATGGGAAAACATTTTCACGTAACAAATGGACCCGAGCGCGCACAGTGAATTTGGCTCTGCGCGAGCGATCGAGTGCGTTGTGCTGGTGGTTGACGTTGACGTATTTGACTGACCCGTATAATAGAACAGATGATGACTTTTGTTGTTGGGAACATGTACCAAACGTTTGAAATGCTATTTCGGGAGGCTATAAAGCCCTCGACTTCGTCTCGGGACTTATAACCTCCCTCAATAGCATTTCAAACCCTTCGGGTGGAACATTCGGTATGTTCCCTCTCCCGCCAGTCATCATTAATGTTCAAATGTACAGAATATTAATGTTGAATGTACTATCTCTCGTTGTATAGGAGAGGCAGCTACAATATGGTTCTTCAAAAAAAAAAGATAAACATTTAATAATCACAACAAAACCCATGACTCTCCTAGAGTTTTACCGGCGGAGATTCTTGCCGGGGGTGGGTGGGATACCATCTACCCTTAAAATTGACCCCTCCCCTCGTTGGTCAGCAAACCTCCCCATTTGCGCTACAGATTTTCGTATAGTTTTTAGTTGTATATACATGTAGTAGGTAGTACATTGCTTTGTAACAAGAAGGAGACGAAGTTTCATTTTTGTTTGGCGAAGAATTTGGTGTCTGTCCAGTCTCTCCTCCGAAAGGTTTCAGTTTCATTATGTATCATCTTTTACGAGTCCCAGTATGACCCCAAATTATTTTAATTGAGACAATCAGAAGGAAATGAAAATGAATGTCCCCCTATTCCCCATTAAACAAAACTTTAAACGGATGAAGAATTTATAGCTTTCGACTTTGCAATGTCATCAAGTTGCTGCTTTTGATCTTTTCGATGGTGGAGTGTACGCGAATCGCCTTTTTTTTTTTTTTTTTGAGGGGGTGGATGGGATATTTTTGATTTGTTTAAGTTCATGCCTTCTTTCGTTAATGTAAACATGATACAGACGCGAAAGCTCCTGTATCTTGAATCAATGCAAAATGGGCAACACGTCAAACATATTTAGTGTGAGAGATGAATAGCATTAAACATGATCATTCATAATGAAAAATAAATGAATGAATGAATGAATGAATAATACACTAAGAAAAGAGGTTGGTATAATGGGTATTAAAAGCCCGAAAGCATCACTTTGCTGATAGCCACGGAGAGTTTTTTTTTTTTCCAGCATGATGTGATGTGATGTGATGTGATGTGATACGATATGATACGATATGATACGATACGATATGATACGATATGATATAATAATGACATGATATGTGGTATATGATAGGATATGATACGATGTGATATAATACGACACGATATGATATGATACGATATGATGTGATATGATACGATATGATATGATATGGTACGATATGATATGATACGATGTGATTTGATACGTTATGATATGATACGATACGATACGATACGATACGATATGATATGAATCGATGTGACATGATGTGATATGATACGATGTGATGTGATACGATGTGATGTGATATAGGATGTGATATAGGTGATGTGATACGATGTGATATGATACGATGTGATGTGATATACAATGAGATGTGATACGATGTGATATGATATACGATGTGGTGTGATACGATGTGATGTGATATACGATGTGATGTGATATGATGTGATGTGAAACGATGTGATGTGTTGACGATGTGATGTGATACGATGTGGTGTGATGCGATGTGATGTGATACGATGTGATGTGATGTAATATGATGTGATATGATTATGATATGACATGATATGATATGACAGATAATATGATATGATGTGATATGTTATGATATCATAACTATCATAGGTAGAGATCGACATCAGCGGTGGCCCAGTGGCCCTGGGCTACTAAAAACTGATGTTGGGCCACCAAACTTTCAACAAGGTTATCTTTTGGTAGCCCGATCGGGCAGCTAATGTTAAAAATAAACTTTGATATTTCCCTTTTCGTCGGAACACTACAATTTTGGGGTATAAAAATTTCAGATTAAAAGATCTTAGTAGCCCAAATGGACCACCAGAGGCAAAAAAAAAAATATGTATATACAATGATAGACGATATGGTAGACGATATGATAGACGATGTATGATTTGATAAGACGGTATAATGATAATGATAATGAATAACATTTATATAGAGCTTAATACTGATGTTTCTAAGCGCATCAAATCCGGGGGAAAAATCCGGGGAAAAAAAGGAGTGAGAATGGAATATGTATGTTACGATATATTATGGCATGATGCAATATTGTAATATGACACAATTTTGCATAACCTTGCATAAAGCATTACGTAATGATAATTTTTCTCCCCCATGAGCGTTAATCAACTTGCAGATCTTACCTTGTAGGGGATTTCTGTTAGCATGAGATGCATGCATGACAGAAGCTTCAGTTTTACACATTTTCAGCGTGTTGACATTCCGTCGCACTGTTCTAATTCAGCGAGAGAGAGAGAGAGAGGGGGGGGGAGGTACGGGCTATTATCATGAAAGTTAAATAATGATTGAAAGGCATGTAATTTTGGCGTCAAAGTTGTCAACTATACCTTCTCGCTTGCAAAGTGGTGCGTGAGTAATGCGTTATTATACACTACTTGGTGTTTTAGTTATACTGTCGTTGAACAAGCTGGGATCGTCACGGTACCTTTGACAAAAATTTGTATCTAATCCCTTCTCTTTCGTTCTCCGATCGTTTACCTGTAATTACCGGTATGTCTCTCCCCCCCCCCCCCCCCCTCTCTCTCTCTCTCTCTCTCTCTCTCTCTTTCTCTCTCTCTCTCTCCCCCTCTCTCTCCCTCTTCAGCTTCCCTTTTACAGTTTTCATTCTACTCTATGGATGTTTCCGAGACTATAACTAAAGCTAATGTTATATTAATCAATTATACCTCTCGTGGTCTTCATAACTGTTATTGTTTACAGGGTTTACATGTTTATAACTTTACATCGAACGTGTTCTTCTACTTTGCATGCACTTCACTTGTGTGATCTGTGGGTTGTATTGCTACTATTCTGTGATTTACATTTTAAATGTATTTACTTTTAGATACCCAAGTATCAGATGGTATGTTTCCCAAGTATGTGTATATCAGGCCCGGAAATGCCCATACAGAAGTAAGCAAATTTCAAATATCTTCTCCAGATTACGACGTAAAATATCATAGTAATATAACCATGCTTGGATGCTCTTTAAATTGACGCAAAGAATAGCACATGGCAGTGACAGTGGTGGTGCGGTTGGACATCCACATACACCTTTTTCCAGAATCAGGGCCACTGGGATGTCAACGTATAATAAGTGCACTCAAATTAAAGATCCAAAGCGCCGATTACACGCCTATATCTTCTTCAGAACAGCACACTCTTAGTGACGTTGTGTTTAAAAGGTATTCATACGGGGGGAGGGGGAGTTAACAGGTTTGCATACAAGAAGTAGCAACACTGTGATAGGCCTAAGTTTTGATCATCTTTATATCCAAACATCCAAAGTGCCGAATACAGGCGGATAATAATCCTGTCCAGATCAAGGAGGCACTCTTGTGGCATTGTATTTAATATTGTTACATAAAGGGGGAAAGTTAAGAGGTTTACAGTAACACTGTAATAAGATTTGATCATCATCTCTGTATCCAAACATCAAAGTGCCGAATACATCTATATCTTCTCCAGATCAAGGAGAAGGAGGGCACTCTCAGTGGCATTGCGTTTTAATACTCGATGTAATTAGTACATAAAAGGGAAAAGTTTAAGAGTTTTGCAGCAATCCTGTAAGTTTGGATCATTATCACTCGATCACTTGTCGATGCAAACATCTTATAAGGGCCAATTCCATACAGATATCTTCTCCAGATCAGTGATAGGAGGACACTCTTGGCACCATGTTGAAGTATAGTGACGTAAGGGAAAAGGTTAAGAGTCTCACGGAGGTATACAAACAAAATAATGTTTGTTTGTACCTCCGTGTTAAGAGTTTCAGACAACGCTATAAGTTTGGGTCTTCATCTCTCAATCTGTAGTTAAACTCTATTTTGTGTTGGGTATACTATTATCGTCAAAGAATAATATATTTCATGCAATTCTCTTTATCTTACATAATAGATAGTAATTTTTCTCTATAGTATGCTTAAATTGTACTTTGGGCGCTATTATCGGTAATGTATCATCTATTGCAAATCTTTCTGTCCCGTATAATTGAAACTGTATTTTGTGTAAAATAGGTAGAAATAATCCAGTGTAATATTCTTTGTGAGGACCCTGGAGAGATAGCTACTATACACCATCAAGAGGCATTACTACAGCGAAATTGGAAACTCATTTAATGACTTAAATTAAGATATTCTTTTTTAATCCTAGCCCGACTACAGTCTCTTTGTCTACCTATTTCTCTGTCACTACCTACCTCAATAGGTTGACATTAATGTGGTTTCATTTCGTGAATTTGTTGTGCGTCAGTTGTCATTAATGGTTTATTGGGTCATTCACAATTCGATGTTTCTAATTTGGTTATAATACTTCTGTCTGCCCGTGTCGTGATACTTTTCAGACATTCTCTGGCTTCGGATCGATGTGAAGATTCGATCGCTTGACATTTTTCACTGTTGGAGGTAGATCATACCAGCGATGATGGAAGTATCATAGTATCCAAGGTAACGAAGGTTTCTCGGAGTATGATAGCTACCTCGAATAGCTGGAGATAATGACTCTCCCTCGTATACAGAAACTTCGCCAAGTCACTCAAATGTCTGTGAATATGGTCCATTATCTACATCGACAGAAGAGGTATATAGCGATGTAGCGATTTGTAATGGGCTTCGGGCTGGCTGAATGTTATTGGAAAGCTTGTTGTCTTTTTTTATATTTCGAGCGGTCTTTTTCTTTCTTTCTTTTTTGCCACAATGAATGAGTTAATAAAAGCCATCGCAAGATCTGGCTTGACTTGAATTCACGATAGGTTATCCGATGATGTATTCACCCATGGATGTGTGCCGTTTGGAAGGCAAAGGGGCGTTTTGTTTTGTTTTCTAGTTGTGTCCCACGTTTTTTGTTTTCTTCTTTTTCAGATTCAATATTTGAAATGTATACTAAGTACTGCCAGACTGCAGCCAATCATGATTCATGCATAACTTAAGCAGGCTTATCCCAATATATTACTGGTGAAGTTGACTTACTGTATAATTGCTTTCCTCTGTTTCAAGAGTTGGTAGCGTCCACGTAAGAAAGACAATGTGTCGTATAAAGTCTAACGCTGGTCATGATTAGGCAAGTCACGAAAATTGCACTGCAGAGAAAAACGTGGGTATGAGTGTCAGGAGCAGTATGCATATTTCATAAAACATTGAAATCCAAACTGACACGATTTCGAGATCATATACATCAGGGGAGGATCCAGGAACTCTGTAAAGGGGGGGGGGGGAGGTGCGTGACTAATATTTCTGGTGGCACTTCCGGGTTTCATTTCATTTTTTTCTTTTTATTTCCTTTGTTTTTCACGAAAAATAAGGGGGAGCGTGCGCCGGGGGCGCCCCCTCTGGATCCGCCACTGTACATTCTCATATTGCCTGATTTTTGTTTCCATTCGAGGATTATATACGTGCTGCACTTTTGACGATGACATGTTGAAGAATTCCATGACTCATGTCGTGTCATGTCACGATGCTGCTTAAAGTACCCCAACATCCCCTCTTGCTTTTTATTATTGCAAACTCTCGAAATTTCTGTCATGATTATGACGTAGACTCGAAGTAATTTATTAGGTAGCATGTTAGCAAATCTATTTCTGCCTACTTTTGAAGGTATAAACACTTATGATCACTTTAAAGCTATATATAGCATAATTTTGGAATCAATCTCCTTTAATGTTAGGCCAATGGAGTGGTGGCTTTTTCACGTCACCACGGGAAAATTAAAAGGGAGGCCGTATCATGGATCACAAAAAAATATTGAAGAAGCAAAGGCCATTGAATTGACGTCTAATATGGATAGAATCTTCTAATTGGGTTGTTGATTCTTGCACAGGGGAATCTATTTATTAGGCAAATCAGGGTAATTCCGTTTCAATTTAAACCTCATCAGACATAATCATGATTATCTTTGTATTTAGGGAGAAAGATTTGCGGTGACACCATCGTGTATGTAGTCCTTACAGGATCATTGCTTGGCAGAAGAGCCTAGAAAGAGGAGAATTGAAGAGGGAAGCGACATATGTGGGCTGTAAGAAGGGCAAAAAGTGAAGAGTGATGGGGGACAGTAATGGGCTAGAAGTTAAAGTTGCACTAGTGGAGACGGTAGAGAAAGGAACAGAGGGAGTGGTAAGGAAGAATAGAGTGAGAATCAAGTAAGATGTTCGGAAATCGTTAGAAGGGGAAAGATGAAATAGAAGGGAAGATGAGCGTGTTAAGAGAGAGGAGCTGAATGTTGGAAAATCATGGAGATAGGAGAGAGAAGTGAAGATTCATGAAACCAAGAGAAGAACGAGGTCGGCGAACAGTGTGGACTATGGAATACGGAATCAATGGAGAAAGGACGAATAATCCCGCGAAAGAAAGGTAAGTCGAGGAGAGATGAGACTATGAGAGAAGGGAGAGAGAGAGAAAAAAAAGGGAAAGAAAACAAAGAAAAGAAGAAGAAGAAAGATTTAAATTTAAATCGCAAATCGCGAATCTTTCTCCATCATATATTTCACCATGCAAACCTTCAAACAACACATATCTTTGTATTATTCTTCCGAAACAATAATGAAGCAATCTTTTCTCTACTTCGGTGTGATGTAAAAAGAATACCACTTCTCGCCGCCGACTTGGCAGGGATTTTGTTTCTATGAATAATTACCTAGATAAGTTATGTAAAAAAACATAGCGTAATTTGCAGTCCAATACTGTAATAGAGTTATATAAAGCAGACGATGAACGTTCGCTTAAAAAAACAATAACAACAATTTGGCATATCGTGTCAGAATAATTCTCTGCGTCGCCTTCGCGTAATATTTTAGTATTTGTATTATTACAGTTCGTTTAAAACCCAAAACACTTTGTCATATTGCGTCGTAGTTATTCTCTGTGTAAGCCTTCATGTAATATTTAAGATTTTGCATTACAGTGCACTATACTTAAGAGCAAATGCATGAAATATATATCCAATATATCTCTGTAAAGATGAAAATGAGCCTACGCCCTGCATATGAGTTACATTAACGTTTGTATGGCATAGAGAAGTTAATACTACCTACAAAGGGTATTATATAGGATTGCGGACATTTTACGCCACTAGAAGAGCAGTGCACCCTTTTGCCTTTTAACCAACACACTGAGAGGATTAGCCAAACAGTAGGAAGGATTTCCGTACGTCAATCAAGCCTTTTAAGATGTATGCTAACCACTTCTTGGGGATTTAGACCGCCTCTTTTCTCCTGTGTGCCGTGAAATGGTCCATATAGGTTAATAACCTGCAACAAATATTAAAAGAACATCATTATACCGTGCTCTTGAGAAACTCTGGTTGAAATTTTGATTCCGAGATGGAAGAATAGCATTTTTTTAATGAGGGGTGCAGCCCGGTGAAAATTGTAAGATTTCTGTCACCCAAGAATTCGTAACTCCGTTAATATCTCGAAAATGATATATGTTTTATATCTCCCCCAACGAATTTTATAATAGTGAAAGTGTTTAAATGACATTGTTCAGGCATTGCAGTGCAGATGATCAGTGTAATACGCAGTGGTTTGTAAGGCCAATATCGATAGCACTTTACTTTATCTATTGCTCGATCTCCTAAATGTCGACATTGATGGTATAGTGCGCCATATTACGAATGTCGTCAAGGTATAGCACATATTTCTCCATTGGCACTTTGCCTTTAGCATCATAGCAATGTTATCCTTGGTCACATGACGCTATATGGAGAGCTTACTTCCAAAAGGCGATAAATCCATTGAAAATGATGGATTTAGCTCACTTAGAAGGAACCCGTTTGTAAGGGTATAATTTAGAATTGATCACCATGTGCTTTTTCGGCGCACTGTTACTATTTGGAAGTGACCGCTGGAGAAATCTCAAAGAGGTCCTTTGATATAATTTTCCTCCGTATAGAAGGTATTTTTATCTTATAGAGAAAAATCAGACAGCAAAGGATCCTCTTCAAGAGGCAAGAGAAGACATAACACTCGGGCTCTGTGCCCTTTTTCCTGTGCAACAGTATATAAGTCATGTATTATACCTTGGGAAAAATAGGGAGAAGTATCATAAACCAAAAATATTCTTTGTAATCATTTACCTAGCCAAATACCTTTGACATATTGTAAGTCTCCAAATATCAAATTTGTGTATTCGTGGCAGATCCGGTTGCCAATTATAGGCGAATGGGTTAGACTGAGAATAACTGAAGTGAAAACGTTTTGCTGTCATTGTTTATGAGCTCTCCGACATTTCCACGGCAATCATATCACCGGACGACCAATACAACGGCTGATACAAGAGTAACCTTCAAACACATGAAATAGTAATTATGACAAGTTAGTCAAGGCAATTATCGTGCAAATTGAATGGGTTTATTCTGTCTTGAACTGAGTAAAGAGGTAAACAATACATGATATTCTTCTATGATATCTTCTGTGCAGACATGTAAATTGCCACATCAATGAAACATGAGAAATGTGCTCAAAAAGGTACCACAGTCACACAGCAATAAGACTATATTAAGAACACAATGCGCATATTGTATCCAAAATGTATGACAAAAAAAGAAGAAAAAACCCACAAAGCTTTAGAACTGTTTCAGTTCTGATAAAACTCTTCGATAACATAACGATTCTGCGATTACAGACCGTTATCAAGAAGGCTCATTATCATGGAGGTTCGTTAATCTGAACATGGAGTCAGATTCGCTTTTCCGGAAGTTTGTTACTCTGAAGGCAGGTTCGTTATTTCGGGAAAGAAAATAAGGTTCGTACTCCCGACGGTTTGTTAGTACTCGTATTCTTTTAATTTTCGGAATAACATACTCTCTTTTCTTTTCTTTTCTTTTTCTTTTCGGATTAAGGAATTTCGGAATGACGAACCTTATATCATTTTCGGATAAACGAACCTCCGGAAAAATGAACCTACACTACAAAAAGTCCGGTGTTAAATATGAAACACCGAGCTAAATTTAAATTTCCGGCGCTCATTTATGGTGTTAGATTAACACCTCCGGGTGTCATTTCAAAATATCAAATTGTTTTTTGAAGAGTTTCTTACTTACTGCACTTCTTGTTGATTTTGAACTTCAACAAGACGATCAAGAATTTTCCGATAAAGTACTTGATTTTTGAAGAACAATAATAATGTGTAAACACATTTACACCACTGTAACATCAGTTGGTGTCGTCTCCTATTGAAGCTGGACGGGTGTTATACCATTGACATTAACACCAGCAATATCAAAGTATCACCATGCGGTGTCATTATTGACTTAACACCAGCGCAGTGTCAAAAATATCACCAGCTATACAGTGTCAAGTTAACACCACGAAGTGCCAGGTGAACACTTTTCAACACCATCACAATACATTTTCTCCCCCTGTGGGTGTGGTCCTCTATTGACGCTTGATCGGTGTTCGATTTAACACTCATGGTGTTAAATCTAACACCGATAATTTTACAGTGTAGGGAATACCGTCATATCATTATCGAGCCCCTTTACATTTTCGGATTTCGAACATTCTATGCATACACGGAGCTTTGGTGCTTCGGAATTACAAACCTTCGGAATTAAAGAACCTCCGGAATAACGAACATCACCCATTTCTGGACAATTACACTGCAAAAAGTCCGGTGTTAAATAAGACACACCGAGCTGGTGTTAAATTTTTGGAGCTCATTTATGGTGTTAGATTAACACCTCCGGGTGTCATTTCAAAGTGTAATTTTTTTTTTTAATAGTTTCTTACTGCACTTCTTGTTGATTTTGAACTTCAACAAGATGATCAAGAATTTTCCGATAAAGTACTTGATTTTTGAAAAAAAAATGTGTAAACACATTTACACCACCGTAACACCAGTTGGTGTCGTCTCCTATTGAAGCTGGACGGATGTTTTACCATTGACATTAACACCAGCAATATCAAATCAACACCATGCGGTGTCATTATTGAATTAACACCAGCGCAGTGTCAAAGATATCACCAGATACAGTGTCAAACTAACACCACGAAGAGCCAGGTGAACACTTTTCAACACCATCACAATACATTTTCTACATCTGTGGGTGTAGTCTTCTATTGACACTTGATCGGTGTTAGATTTAACACCCATGGCGTCAATTCTAACACCGATGTTTCTACACTGTAAACACATCGGTGTTCGATTTAACACCATGGGTGTTAAATCTAACACCGATCAAGTGTTAATAGAGGACCACACCCACAGGTGTAGAAAATACACTGTGATGGTGTTGAAAAGTGTTCACCTGACACTTCGTGGTGTTAATTTGACACCGTACCTGGTGATATTTTGACACTGTACTGGTGTTAATTCAAAAATGACACCACATGGTGTTGATTTGATATTTGTTGGTGTTAATATCAATGGTTTAACACCCGTCCAGCTTCAATAAGAGACCACACCAGCTGGTGTTACTGTGGTGTAACTTTATTTTCACATTTTTTCAAAAATCTAGTATTTTAATGTAAAATTCTTGATCGTCTTCTTTAAATTAAAAATCAAATAGAAGTGCAGTTACTAAGAAACTCTTCAAAAACAGTTTTATATTTGGAAATGACACCCGGAGGTGTTAATTTAACACCATAAATGAGCACCGAAAATTTAACACCAGCTCGGTGTTCACTATTTAACACCGGACTTTTTGCAGTGTATACAGTGTAATTGTTCTCTGCAGCTACACTGCAAAAAGTCCGGTGTTAAATAGTGAACACCGAGCTGGTGTTAAATTTTCGGTGCTCATTTATGGTGTTAAATTAACACCTACGGGTATCATTTCCAAATTTTAAACTGTTTTTTGAAGAGTTTCTTAGTAACTGCACTTCTTGTTGATTTTTAATTTAAACAAGACGATCAAGAATTTTACATTAAAATACTAGACTTTTGAAAAAATGTGAAAATAAATTTACACCAAAGTAACACCAGCTGGTGTGGTCCCTTATTGAAGCTGGACGGGTGTTAAACCATTGATATTAACACCAGCAAATATCAAATCAACACCATGTGGTGTCATTTTTGAATTAACACCAGTACAGTGTCGAAATAACACCAGGTACAGTGTCAAATTAACACCACGAAGTGTCAGGTGAACACTTTTCAACACCATCACAGTGCATTTTTAACACCTGTGGGTGTGGTCCTTTATTGAAGTTTGATCGGTGTTAGATTTAACACCCGTGGTGTTAAATCTAACACCGATGTTTTTACAGTGTACAATATCACAATATTTAGGATACGTGTACCCTCACACTGGATGGATAATGGATAATGGATGAAATCTTGAGAGTATTATTTGATTCTACAATGTCCATGCCTGTTCAGATCTCTGCTGTCTGTAAATCCGTGAGATATCAGTTACGCAATTTGGGCATTATTCGCAAGTATTTAACTCGTTCAGCCACAGAAAAAATAGTTCATGCTCTTATATCATCCCGACTTGACTTTGGTAATGCACTCCTATTTCAGCTGCCACAATCTCAACTTTCACGGTTACAAAAATTGCAAAATTCAGCACCCCGCATTGTTACCCTTACCAGGAGAAATACTCACATTACCTCTGTTTTGTCCTCATTGCACTGGTTACCTGTTGAATCTCGCATTGTATTTAAACTGTTCCTATTTATTTGTTTTTCATTGCATACACGGATCTGCCCCAGAGTACAATGTTAATCTACTGACATTTTATAATCCTTCCAGATGTTTAAGGTCATCCGATTGTAGATTGCTTGTTGTTCCAAAAACGAAGAAATCATGGGGGGATCGGTCATTTGCACATGCTGGACCTCACCTGTGGAATCAGTTGCCTCAAGCTATCCGTCACATTTCGAATGTTGACTCCTTTAAAGTTGACCTCAAGACTCATTTGTTCATGACCATTTTCCAGTAGAATTGTATATTATGATGCATATTTTTTTCATTATCATTATTGTGTCGTTCATTTTCATGTGCATGTTTGTGTAAGGATTTTTGTATTTCATAACTTACTTCTTCTACTGCGCCTTGAGCACGTTAATTATGTGGAACTGGCGCATTATAAGTACCCTGTATTGTTATTATTATTATAATGGGGGTGTGCATATGAGCGCACGAGAGACGAAAAAAAAAAACCAATCTTTATGTTAGATTCGATCATTTTGGTGGCTTAAGATAAATACCACAGCACATTCCAGCACCAATATCATAATTATGACGACTCAATATTCGTTAATTTAAAGAAAAAGAACTACGGCGAATAGATGTGTAAAGAAACTACTAAGTGTAAGAACAAATTATGTGATCCAGTTTACATGTGCCTGTGCAACATCAAATATCAAAAAATTGCTGATAGCCCATCATAAACAGGTTGTTTGATCGTCAGCGACATGACTTACCGCCGAATTCCACACAAGAAAGGCGCAAAATATGGAAAATTGGGTGTAGAACCAATACAACTGCTGTACATGAAAAACCGGTTGAAAATGATCGAGTGTGGTGATGGGGTAGGGAGGGGGCCCGTTTCACCTGCGGCGGTTTCCCATTAGCATACACCATTAATATCGGCATAGGAAACTTAGTTTGATTCACTTGGGATACATATATGCATGTAAAGTAGCACCGTTAGCTGGGTTTCTGGGACACACAACCTTTATTACTACTCCTCTTAATGTCCTCTTCCAGAGAGAGACACCTCTTTGTACGGATATGATCCATTCGTCAAAATGACATCTCTGGGATATTTTTCTGCATATTTTTATGAAACGGAATTCTCATGCATTGTATCCCATTTTTAAAGACTCGAGACCGTTCCATTGGAGATACATGCATCACTCAAAGTTAGCAACCACTCTATTACACCTTGAAAAGGTTTACCACTATCCCAAACAAAAGGTCTTCTTGTCTGACACCAGCAAATAGCAATGCTTCGCAAGGATCATCACTGTACAAAAGAAGAATATCTAATAAAGGTAAACCTTTTGCAGTAAAATGTAAATATCACTTGCATTATGTGAAGATAATTATCTACAGCGGTATGTTAAAAGACATTACGATGTAACATTGTCAACGACTTTTAGTGGAAACACAAATAAGAGGGTTTACGGGTTAAACTGCACTTCTTGTTGATTTTTAATTTAAACAAGACGATCAAGAATTTTACATTAAAATACTAGATTTTTGAAAAAATGTGAAAATACAGTTACACCAAAGTAACACCAGCTGGTGTGGTCTCTTATTGAAGCTGGACGGGTGTTAAACCATTGATATCAACACCAGCAAATATCAAATCAACACCATGTGGTGTCATTTTTGAATTAACACCAGTACAGTGTCAAAATAACACCAGGTACAGTGTCAAATTAACACCACGAAGTGTCAGGTGAACACTTTTCAACACCATCAGAGTGCATATTTAACACCTGTGGGTGTGGTCCTTTATTGAAGTTTGATCGGTGTTAGATTTAACACCCGTGGTGTTAAATCTAACACCGATGTTTTTACAGTGTATAACATAATTATAAACCCACTTCTTGTCTTTAGTACATTGTATCAGCCTCGTATCAGACTCCTCATGTCAACTATTCTCTCAATGTATAGTGCTACTCGAGTTTGCATTATCAAACAAAAAGAGATGAGGTGAAATGTTACTTACAGCAGTGGCGGATCCAGAGGGGGTGCATCAGGGCGCGTGCCCCCTCTGTATTTGCAGTTAAAACAAAAGAAACAAAGAGGAGAAAATGAGATGAAACCCGGAAGTAGCACCAGAAATATTGTTTGCGCCTCCCCTTTACGGAATTCCTGGATCCACCCCTGCTTACAGAATGGGAGAAGCGCCGTCAATACCAAATAATATATTTACGATTAGGTTATATAATTTCTAATTTTACGCTTTCATGAAAGAGCGAAACGGTCGCAACCACATATTCTATTCAAGTTTGATGAGTCGATAATCAGATCATCACTTAATGACTCTTTTGTAGTTTAGTATACCAAAATTATTATTGAAATCAAATTTGTTTTGGGTACGTATTGTCTTGCAACTACCCCCCTCAAAGTTGTAAGTAGGCCTATATGATAATTACACAAATGTTATTATGATATGAATGACACATCTTCTAAGTTTGCTTCAAAAGAGGAATTTGAAAAACATTTCTGTACAGAAGATATTATAATCATTATTGTTCTCATCGCCTCGTCAAGCATACGTAAAGTGGCTACTGCTATACATTACATCTTCTTGGAAACGTTCAAAACTTAGATTTTATTCATTTTTCTAGATTTGTATAAGGCACGCGTCTGCAACCTTCTAAGTATAATTTTCCTCTCTGTACTACTCAATCTGCAATATACAGTCAACCTCGCTCATATTATTCGACCTCGCAAATGCCGATAAAATAGCCAAGTCGAGGGAAATCTCCATCCCGCACGGATTTGAACATCCTGTTACGTTACAGTATTATTTAAGTCGAAATTCACGTAAGGCGAAGAATTTTCTAAGGCCCCTTTGGATTAGACTTATAGGCAAGGCGAGGTTGACTGATTGTACGTCTGGCAATTATACCAATTACAAATTCGAACATTGGATGGATTTGTATCTAATCTCTCCACGTGCATATTAGCCTGATTGTGTTGGGAATTTATGCACGTCGATACCATGGAAAAGCAGATTTTTATGATATTGACTTGTTACCATGGTTACCAGTGGCGGATGCAGAGGGGATGCACCAGGCTCCACCTCTTTATTTTTTTTGTTAAAACAAAAGAAGTAAAAAGAAAAAAATGGGGGCTACTGATGGAGGGCGTGCGCCCCCTTTAATTTTGTAAAGGCGCCTCCCGCATTCCTGAATCCGCCCCTGGTTACAGGACCAAAGCAAGTAAACGAAAGAACTAAAATAATGTGCTGCTCTTCTCAGAGTATCATAGAGTGAAGACAATATTGGACTTCCAACTCTAGTTCACAGTCATAATTATTCTTCAATCGCATTTTCACTATGAACGTTACAACCTTACAATCCGTCATCAGTATTCACACAATCATCGGCTATACACGAAGACGGGGTTTGTCAAATGCGTTAAAAGCGGATTGTACAGCACACAACAACTCCGTAGACACAGTAAGCATTGATTAATACATGTTTAGCAAATAGAAAACTATGATATTTCACTCCCAGGTGACGACCCAGCTTGATTGCAGTGATTTGGGAAAGCAAGGAAAGGGAACTTAAAGTCATAGCAGATCAGAAGGTAGAAAATTGCATCTGCACAAACATTTAGTGTCAATATGGAATGCCTTGTTTAGTGGCGCTCTATATCACATGGTTCCAAATGTGTTTTACCTTAAAACTAGTAACATTTTCTGCTGTTATAAAAACAAGAAAAATATTGTAACATCAGTTTTGTTCTGCCTTAAACATATGACTTCATCGTGCCTACGCTGATTTCGGAAAGAATGGTTTCCGCATAAAATATAGGTAAAGTATTATAATCATTATTTCCGCTTTAGATGGTTCTATACAACCCGCATGTGTGACAATATTAAAACTTACCGTTGGTGACTTTGGTAATTAAAGACATAGTAAATAAAGAGCACCGTGTAATTGTATACTATGATCATAGTATGAAGTAAACAGGAAGAAACAAAATTCAGGCATCACATACATTTTGTTCTTCATTTAGAGCTGTAAAAAAAAATAACGACACATATACACAGGTTCAAGTCTAAAGGCATCAATAGGTATACTGTGTGTATGCATATGTGATTGCGTGTGTGTATGTGTGTGCGCGCGCGCGCGTGTGTGTGTGTGTTTGTGTTTATTTACAGATTGTGAATATGTGATGTAGACAAAGAAAAATAAGAAAATGTCTGTGTATTAAGGTTCCCAATCGGCATCACGTCACAAGGCACAATTGCAGCTTCACCTCAGTTATCAAAGTTAAGACGAATGAAATAAATTATGCAAAATCGAAGTGTCAACAAAGCTCTCACATGAGTATATCCATGAGTTCCCTGTAAAAGAAGACAGAGAGGAATGGAGAATATTATGAACGTAGGTCGGGAAAGCTGCAGCGAGCGTATTTGATTTGGCTCTTTTAATTACCCACACGCTCGTAAGTGTTTTACGATGCCACTCGTCATTACGGATTGATAATAACTGTCGCTGCCATAACTCAGGTATAGGGAATGCATCAGTGTTTTCAGATCCAGTGCAGTGGTGATCGTGGGTCAACAAATATACCAAATACATATACATTTGTATATACACACACACACACACACACACACACACATATATCATATATATATATATATATATATATATATATATATATATATATATACGATGGCAAGCTAGAACTCACTGTTTTCACCAAATTCGTGATGGTGAAGTGCAAGATATAATTACAGGTATATAGAATATAATCCATATGTGACCGTGAAATCTGCGTCTAAAATAGTAACAACTTTCAATTTTGAGCGGTGATGTTGGACATGCCCTTTAGTAACGTAACGTCGGTGCGTGGATACACTACGCCTCAACACAAACATGAGAAGATCACTGATGTAGGCAGTGAACCACAATGTAATATTCTATCGCAAAGTTAATGAAGCGAAGCACGTTGAGTAGAAACACTACCGAATCACACAAGAAATTTAAGAATGCACTTTACAATCACCTCTTGGCAATAAAGATGATACTGATAATGGTAGGTATCAACCAACTCCAATGAATTCAGTTAAATAAATTTTGTAATTAATTTGTTTTACATGGCCACTGAACATGCAATGAATACTTCTAAACAAGCAACTTACGAGACCAGTGGCATTAAGTCCCTTCGTCGACTATAGGCAATGAGGATAATGAACATTAAATTTGCTTATAGAGACACAACTGCTATCGCCATATGACTTGAACCACATACCTCGTGATCAAAAGTTCGTGATTTTAACCATTGAGCCATCTTGGCTGAACCGAGCTGGATAACAGCGAACGACAAGAACCATTCCGCGTCGAGAGCTGTCTTAACTTAAACAGCTACCTGCTAATCACTATTTGATTTAAGTGACAAAATAATAACATTATCAGAAAATATTCTCACCCATATCTGAAAATTAGTTAGTTTTAAGACTGCCTCTGTTTGACATGAATCATCAAAATACTTCATATCACCTTACTCATCAAATATTTACACTGCAAAAAGTCCGGTGTTAAACAGTGAACACCGAGCTGGTGTTAAATTTTCGGTGCTCATTTATGGTGTTAAATTAACACCTCCGGGTGTCATTTCCAAATTTTAAACTGTTTTTTGAAGAGTTTCAAAGTAACTGCACTTCCTGTTGATTTTTGATTTGAACAAGACGATCAAGAATTTTACATTAAAATACTAGATTTTTGAAAAAAATTGAAAATAAATTTACACCACAGTAACACCAGCTGGTGTGGTCTCTTATTGAAGCTGGACGGGTGTTAAACCATTGATATTAACACCAACAAATATCAAATCAACACCATGTGGTGTCATTTTTGAATTAACACCAGTACAGTGTCAAAATAACACCAGGTACAGTGTCAAATTAACACCACGAAGTGTCAGGTGAACACTTTTCAACACCATCACAGTGCATTTTTTACACCTGTGGGTGTGGTCCTCTATTGAAGTTTGATCGGTGTTAGATTTAATACCCGTGGTGTTAAATCTAACATCGATGTTTTTACAGTGTATTTTCAAGTAAACAATATGAATTACACTTATAAGTCTTAAGTCTCATGTGGAAATCATATTTGAAAGTTGAATAAAATTTCTTTTTAATTATACTCTTAATATAAACCAGTCATAGATCACTCTAACAAGTAAGAACCAAACTAGACGCATTTAGCTACGGTAGCTCCATGCTAGAAGTGCACCGACGTTGGCGCAACCCTTCCACCGGATCCGCTACAGCGCAGACATGACATGTGATAGCGAAGCAGTGGGTTTGTCAGCCCGTAGAGGATGGGATTCAGGGCGGCGTTGGACCAAAGGAGACCGTTGACAGCTTCCCACGTTATCTCAGAGAAACAGTCGTCGTCACCACACCTAGCCTGTAGGATGCTGATAATCTCGTATGGGAGCCAACAGGAGAGGTAGGTACCTACCAGGATGGACAGGGTGATGGCCGCTTTCCGATGACGTGCGTATTGAGTCTGCTGCTGGCGGAACTCGGTCAGGTTTCTGTTCCCGCCACTGTGATTGGATCGAGGTTGAGGACTTGGAACGTACGTTGAGGGCAAGCCAGGCGGTCGCAACGAGCCATCGTGTAAAGTATGAGTCAACTTGGAGTGGTTGACGACCCCCGAAACGGTAGGAACATGACTCCGGGCTTCTCCATCTGCACCATCTAGCTTGCGGCCGTCTTGTTCTGTGTTCGCTTCGTCATGGTGACGGATAACAGAAGAAGGGACTCCCAGGGAAGTTCTGAGGAGCTTCAGTTTTCCCGATCTCTGATAGATTTGGTAAAACACGACGATATTCAGTATGACTATCAAGGGAAATGGGATGGCGAACTCAAACACGAGAAGACCAATGGTGGCAGGAACGAGGTATACGGCCTCCAGTTCGCATTCTTCTTGGTAGTCAACCAGATCGAAGCGAAAGGAAAAGGCAATGACGGTGAAGATGGCGGCAGTGAGGGTCCAACAAATTGCGCAGATGATCGATACCCGTCTGCGAGTCCATACAATGCGGTACCTGTGCTTCTGTGTCACGAGTAAGAAACGATCGAGGCTAATTAGCACGATTGTGATCGAAGACATGCATGTCACAGTGTAGTCCAGTGCGGACCAGAACTTACAGAATACCTCACCGAATGGCCAGTATCCTCTGTAAACCCAGGCAAGATTGACTGTTAGCACCATGAGTCCAGTGAGAAAATCACACACACTGAGACTAAAGATGAGCGTGTTGGTCGGAATGGCGCGAACTCTCTTGTAGCGGCAGAAGGCCATGATGACCAACAGGTTTCCCGCGACTGTGACGATGATGACGAGTCCGTAACCGATGATCAGGAGTGGTCTGTTCAGCTCTGATTCGGACGCGTCACCATCTTCATACGTCGTTTCGAATTCTTCATTTGTGGTGAAATCACTTTCACCGTACAACGGGTTGGAATCGGCACTGTTATTCATTGTGTCATGAACAAGATACGATGTCACTAAAAATGTATAGATAACATTTTCCTTTGATATACGAAACACAGTACTATCTGAGTCACAGATAATGCAAATGATGTCGTCATGTGATGACATCAAGTTTTCAACTCTTCGGGATTTTAAGCAATTGCAAATGTTAACCCCCTAACAACCACCATCTCGAAATGTCAGCGATAATGCATATGCGATCCTATGTATCAGTAATTGTAGAATGACCGGTAGAACGAGCTTTTATAATAGAGGCACTGGTTGCTCCTCCGACTTCCATGACGTTTGCTACCTGGTAAACCATTTCACCGTGACATTCCTCACAGCTCTTCTCTATATTCTTGTCCTCCTTCTCCTCCTCCTCCTCCTCCTCCTCCTTTTTCTTCTTTTTCTTACGGAATGATGTAATGAGGCCTTCTCGAGTTGCATAGGTGCGCAGGTAAACCTATAAACTGCTTGCGTGTCCTTCGTCAATCCATGTACTCTCGGTTTGTTCGTCGACTGCTAAGGCAGGTTTCATCTTGCTTCGTAGCACACTGTCTCTTTATACTAATTACACTCATTTTAGACCTCATGACTTTCTCACTGAATTGTATTCATCAATCAAGAGTTGAGCACTAGTTCCTTTTCCTCACCTATAAATATATATGTAGAGGGGTTTTTCTGTTATCCTGACCTGATTACACAGATAGCATAGAAATATTCCGTTTCTTTAGATTCTCAACAAGGAGAGAAAACGCGACTGATTATGAGCTCCAAATAACACAATCTACACTAATTGCTATAAATATGAAATTGTGATATCCAGCATTTCAATGATGTACAGAGAAATGGGAAAAACTTCGACTTTAACGCGATACCTTAACAAACGAATTGTGCGACGGTGGGGACAAAAATATAACTTCAGAGATTGTGCTTGACCCAAACTGAATATGTATAAAACATACTGAACAGGATGTGTGACTTGACTGAAAGGTCTCTAATTTTTTGGAGCGAAATTTTACAGTGGACGGCAGTTCTCATTAAATAAAACTGGATAATGATGTTTACACTCTGCTACACCTTGTGAGCAGACGATAGCAATCTCCAGTCAACTTCAGCGGCAGAGTTGCTGGGCGGGAAGCAATTGATAGCTACGATGACCGTCTCTGTAACCGTCAACATCTCATCGTTCTCCACTTGAACTAATTTTCCAGCTTAATCAAACAAGCGAGATGTTGTGTGTCCATCCATTAATCAATTCATGAAGATGCGCTCCGAATAGTATCTTTTCTTTCGTATACACCAGCAGCCGACATCCACACTACCACTGACTTCGCAAGCGGCACTGTTTTGCTCTAAAAGGTATCGAAGTCTCGTTCTGTCGTTTTATGCACGCCCGGGCACTTAAAATAATTGTACAGGTGACTGTCTTACCAACGAGCGGCGCACCTGTTTACGCATGCAAAGAAAAGGTGGGAAAGTGCTAAAGGCGAGCTTGGCTTGGTGATTGGATATTTTTTCGAGCACCATGCATCTTCTCTCTTTCAGGTTGTTGATGATATCAACGTCACGACAGGAATGAGTGAGTAAGGTGGTACAACGAAATAGATCGTAATTTTGCGTAATGTTGCCATTGTTCTACCGGGAAGCCCGTATAGAGGAAAGAAACCAGGGGCTTGCATCCCTTCCAGTTTAATTCCCAGGTCCTTGGATACCCTGCTTGCACTATACCCTATCATTTCATCACTGCGTGCTTTGCCCCTGAGATTTCCTAAAACATTAAAAAGGTATTCCCATTCAGGAAGTCCAATGTACCACCTGAAAATGGTATAAAAGCATCACACTATTCGCCCAGTCATCGCAGCAAATCGAGTCTTAATGGTGTTAAGTCACGTCCAGCAGAAAGCAAACTTAATAGCGCGTTAACTGACGGAATGTTTTCACTTCCCTTTGCAAACCTGTTGAAACAAACTCCGGCCTGCATTTCATTAGTGTACCACGCGTTCTCCTTCTCCCACACAAATATACACACACACACACACACACACACACACACACACACACACACACACATATTTAGGAATAAACTATTACAAAAATATTTTGTTTGAAGTTATCAATCCTCCTGCTTCGTATTTTCTCCTCTCTCAATCTTTTCTTATTCCCCTCTCATCTGCACTTATCTCATCTATATATCACACGTCTATTCCCTCTATTCCTCTTGTCTTATCTCTCCCTCTCTCTCTCTCTTAATACGGAGCTTTAGTTTTATTGTTGTTGTAGTTCTTTATAACATTCGGGTATTCTTTTTATTGTTATATAATGTGTCTCATCATCATAAGATTATTTGATTTAATTTTTTTTTTGGGGGGGGTGTGGGGGCTAAGTTATACAAGCTATGCTTTTGATTTAGGCTCCCCACTTAGGTTCTCACGACTGCAAGCGTTGCAAGTGATGTTGTAAGTACATGCGTTGTTGTTTCGATAATTTTTGCGCATACAAATTGACAAAATATTATTGTATACCAATCGTGATAATAATTGTAAATCGGTTATGCTTTATTCATACTTATGTGAACAAAAGTGGAAATAAATTCAAATCAAATCAAATATTAGAAGACCTATTTTTCCAGCAGCTTTGTGAATGATGTGTGGCAAATTGTGGGAGCCGAACGCCTTTAAATATTTCTGCAAATAAATGGCGCTATATAGATACTCTTCCATCATCATTGTCATCGTCATTACAGGCACACACATTAACAAATTTTCTCTTTTCGTTTTCACATCTTGAGGGTAGCCCTAAACTAATCGAAAGTCTGAAAAGAAAGAGCAAAATTTTATAACAACCACGGAAATTTCGCTAATTTTTGTATAAAGCAAGTATCCAACAGTTACTGTTGATATAAAGATGCAAGTGAATGAGCTGATGATGTCATCACCTCACAATTTTTCAAGTTTCAAGTTTCAAGTTAAGTTTATTTCCACAAGTTCAGGTAAAAACATATAAATATACAATCAATCAGTTCTAATACATACATATACAAACCAAAAATTATTTTGGATAAGTACATAATCACAGTTAAAAGTTAAAAAGTGTGTGTTCAAGATTGACATAACAATTAAAATAAATGATGGAGGAAATCAGCAGTAGGCCATTGGCCTTTCGGGGCTGATCCCATGAGCAAATATACAATATTAAAACTGTGTGTCGTTATACACTGTTCCATAAATCATAAGTCGCATAAAAAAGAACTGGATTTGCAATAAATAGGGACAAGAAAAAAACAACAACATCCAAATCCAATTTTTCATAGATGGTGTTCAAAAAAGAATTGACGAAAATTAAAACTTTTTCTAGTGTAAAATCTAATTGTATTCCAGGCTGAATGATTTCAAAATAATAATAAAAAAATAATGATAAGTCAGATGTATTGAGATTTGAGACTGCATGGGGTAGAATTGCTTGTGAACAAAAAACTGGTAAATTTCATGAT
This sequence comes from Diadema antillarum, assembly GCF_040938485.1. Taxonomy (NCBI): domain Eukaryota; kingdom Metazoa; phylum Echinodermata; class Echinoidea; order Diadematoida; family Diadematidae; genus Diadema; species Diadema antillarum. The sequence goes on along the minus strand of NW_027270925.1, from coordinate 499,454 downwards.
TTTGTGTACAAAATATAAATGACACGTTGTGAGGAGATATGTTAACTCCCTCATCATTCTCGCTTCGACTGTTCAAGGACTTCCGTAATAATTATCCGATTTTGATCAGTTTTCCACAGCCGTGATAAACTTTTAATCTTTGTTACCACTCTTTGAGCATTCTTCCGACAAGACATCTTAGAAAATGCACGCATTTCTAGAAGGGTACGCTGTCTACTACTCATATTATATTCTGTAGACTCCTAGCTCATGGATCTTCTTAATCATAAACTACAACTTACTATAGTAATAGCAATGCATTACGACATGACTGAAGGTATGATCTGTTTTTTTTTTCTCTTTTCCCGCCTGAAATAAAAGGGACCAAATTTCCAGGCAATGCCAGGAGGCAACATAATTCGTTTTACCAATTCCTCTCAAACTAATACACATGTCAAGCCTGACAGATGTAGGTCTGGACATGTATGCCATATACAAATGGAAATTCAGCAAGTATAATAATTGTTTTGTTTTTTTCACTGACCCGCGTGCATGCATACATGCACACACTCAGAAACACATCTAATTCGATCGATAAAAACATGTCAGAGCTCCGCGAGATAAACTGTTGTACCTATCGATTGGTTCATTTTGAAAGCCTTATAAGAATATTATGAGGTTCGAATTGATATTCACCATACATTATTGTTTCCATATTACCAGGTTTATCAACTTGATGTTATTTTGAGCAGTGTTGTGGTGGGTGATCGAATGTTACCAACTTTACCCATTATAGATAATGACTATGCTACAATTTGGTATTTAATCTAATCATTTTACATACAGGTTCAGTCACGCAACGTTGACATTTCTACCTCTTTATTTGTTTGTTTGTTTGTTTTTTCATAAGCATTGCTCTATACACAGACAAAGTGATAGAGGACATACAGAGAACGTTCACTTCTCACTTATCTTCAATGAATTTTCTGATTGCTGAATTAATTCATCCTATACTTTCCTCAAAGGAATAACACCCCCTCCAAACACGATCTCTGCTGGATCTTTTCTATTACCAACTATAGTGTACGATGCATGTGATAGCTCATTTTGCAATTACCATACTGATCGGATGCATGCAAGCCGTTGACGCTGAATAAATCCTTGTATAAAATCAGAGACTACATTTCTCGTTATCATGCACCAAGCAAATATAAATTCTCTCGACTTTTTTTTTAATTCTAATAATTTTGATTTCTATTCTATAAATCTGTCAATAATTGCACGAAGCAGCACCCTTTCTACGTGCCTGTGCCTACACATTCTTATAAAGGCTCGAGTAATAAAAGCAACCATACCGTGTGCAATATTGTGATGCTTATAAACATGGCCTTATGCAGGAATATCTTTGGGAGCCAAAATTGATTATGCTCAATATTTCGGGGGAACACACATGCGAGGAAGCGACCAAGCGGGGGAGGTCGTTATGGAGGGGGTATCCCCCCCCCCCCATCCCTCCCGACGAGGGAGCCTTTGAATTTTTAGGAATGAAAGTCAACAATTCGGTGTACACACTTTGGTGGAATAAATTGTATTTTGAAATTATCAATCTCAATTATAAACATGAAAATTCTATACAGGACAATATTAATAGTTAATCGTTGTATCTCTCAGTTCTTTTTCAGCGTGTGCATTTTTTTTTCTGCATGTGTACTATAAGCATTGATAAGTTTAGTGCAGATGGACCGAAGGGGGGAGGAGGTGTCTACCCATCAATAGGATTGATGTGGTTTAACCCTCTGTGTGCTTCGAGTGTAGATTGATGGCACAGAAATAGTGTTGCAAATATTGCTCAAAGCCCCTCATGGCACACAATATTATATCTCATTCTACTACTACTACTAAAAGTGGATCTACTATGGGACATCTATTGAAGTAACCATGGCCTTTTTGTCGTGTTTTAAAACAAGATTATGATGAATTTGCTTATATCGACTTTTAATGTATAGTCTATTGGAAGAGAACACACGTGACTGACTTTGCCATAAGAGAAGTATTTCTAAGAGCATTCATCTCATGTAGTTGACAGGGCTGTGCGATACCAGACATCTCGAGTAACTCGGTTCTCTCCCTTGATTGAACGATGCTGCCAAATATTGTTTGCTCCCATTTTGAGAAATTGGTTGCTTTTAACCCAAATGAGATGAGCATTAGCACTGATTGTGATGAATTTTTGTACATTCTTTACAACTTACAAAATACATAGTTGTAACGGATTATAACATAATCTTAATATAATTTTGTTATATCATAGATTAGATTACTAGTACTTCTTCGATTGCTTAATATACAAGGGCGTATAAGAATAACATTTGTAATAGATTGTGACAGATAACCTTCTTTCTTGCTTTGATTACAATATTATATAGGTTTTCTCGGCCAATTTCGCACTTTTGTCAGTCCATTTGATAAAAGGTTAATTCAATTTAGCGAAAATCCTCGTCACTGCACATTCTGTCATCCAAAATTGCAAGTTGGTCGTTCAATTTAGCATTTCCATCAATAAAATTTGCACATGTGCCATTCGAATTCGTAAAACGAGCATTGAAATTGGCACGTGCTCTTCAGTCATTCAAATTCACCAACACTGGCCGAAAGGGGTATTTCAGTCATTCAATTTCGCGTATGGGCAGTCAAATTCCTAACATGTTCATTCAAATTAACGTCATGTTATTTCTTTTTTGAAAAGGTGATAACATTTAAACACGTATTTCTATGTGACTTTTTGTTACCATATATAACTCGGGTTTGTTGTTCTGTAACGCCCCTTTTCTTTCATTCATGTCATTCTAGGCCTACATGTACCAATACTACAGTAACTTCATCTTCTTAAAGTCATGACAGCACAAGTTAGATACAGACGTATTTCTCAAGAAGACAGAAAAAGAATTATAGAAACATTTGATGATCATAACCTTGACTTCCTAGAACTGGCCGACACACTCGGAATAAAGCACTCAACGGCCAGATTAGTTGTGGCCACAATGATGCACTATATCTTCGGACTGGAAGAATCACTAAGCACATTGAAGAAAAAAAAACTGTTGCCAAAATCTCTCAAATTAGCACGAAAATAATCTAATGTAATGACGCTTGCAAAACAATAACTATGTTGGAAAAAAAATAAAGAAAGAACCAAAGCATAAACATGCGTGCTAAATTGACTGCAACAGATGTTAAATTGGATGCCCCAAAATGAATTTGAATGAACGAGTGCGGCATGTCCGTGATCACGTGACTATATCATTCTAAATTGAATGAACGAATAACGAAATGGTGCTTGTTTTACGAATTTCATTTGAAAAGGTGTTTAATAGAATAAAGCTAAAGGTAATTTGAATGCTCCACAATGAGTTTGAATGAAGAGATCATAAATTGAACTACCGAACATGTCATCTACGCTAAATTTTGCTAAATTGAATGCAGCAATTAGGAATTGGACTGACAAAAGTGCGAAATTGGCCGGGAAAACCTATATTAATCTTTTCCTTGAATAAGATTGATTGGGATATTGGCTTCCATTCGGAATGATTTTGCTCTGAGGCTGACGGGTGAAATTAAAGGTTCACCGATAGGGGATTCAAGAGTGCGCTGTTTATAGATGGCGTGATGATCGATCACCGCCATCTCCATTACTAGTATCAAGATGACGACGGAAAGCTCTGTGTATAGCGGTGGAGGGAGCAAAGGGAGTGCTCTCTCTATTGCACGGGTTCAACAGCGACTCGCTGTTGTATACGTAGCCGGAGCTAAGCATGGTACGTGCTTGTTGGACTGTACCGATCACAGTTATTCTATGTAGATCGAAACGTAGTATTGGGCCTTCACTTATACACAGCAATCTCTTGATTGATAGTTACACGTAAGTTTCCGCGGCAATCTAGCAAGCAAACATTGTCTTTGAAAGATCCGTGCGGTATATAGTATGCGGAACAAGCCAGGGACAACGGTCAAATCATAAAGAGCGACATTGCATGTATTCATGTATTTCGACCATTATATATTTCTCACTCTCTCCCTCTCTCTTATATATATATACCGGGTGTCCCAAAAAAGCGGAACGGTGGATTTTCAGTACCTTGCGGTCTAAAAGTTATATATCTTTTGACATCATTAGAAAGAACATCTCCCGCAGAAGACTATGATACCAAAATCATCAAATTTGGTTCAGTACTTTTTATTCTACGCCAATTTCTGAAAATGCAGTCATTGCCAAATTTCGCCGGATTTTTGCGACTTATGAGATAATAATTTGAGTGCACTACGCGATCCATACGGTGAATATTGTGTAAGCTCGGTGATCCGTGTCAACAAAAGATACAGCTTTCACATTGGGAAACTCGTGTGTGTGTGTGTGTGTCTGTGTGTCTGTGTGTGTATGCGCGCTCCCAATATGAAAGCGTTATTTTTTGTTGACATGGATCAACGAGCTTACACAATTCACCGTATGGAACGCGTGTCGCACCCAAATTATTATCTCATAAGTCGCAAAAAATGAAAATGACTGCATTTACAGAAATTGGCGTAGAATAAAAAGTGCAGAACCAAATTTAATGATTTTGGTATCATGGTCTTCTGCGGAAGATGCTCTTTCTAATAATGTCAAAAAATATATCACTTTTAGAACGCAAGGTACTGAAAATCCACCGTTCCGCTTTTTTTGGGACACCCGGTATATATATATATATATATAATGTGTGTGTGTGTGTGTGTGTGTGTGTGTGTGTGTGTGTGTGTGTGTGTGTGTGTGTGTGTGTGTGTTCAGGAATAGGAACACTGCATCCAGAGAACAATCAAAAAGATCCTAGCTGTATTGTTTCAATTAAATTTGCATGAAGATGACGGGGTGTTGTGAGTGTTTTTACCGCTAAAATTTAGGCCTACAAGACCTGTTTGTCAGTTTCCTACTACAGTGCGAAACTGTATTCCATACATAAGCGAAGTGCAATGGTCCAGCCCTGGGAACGAAATGTGTTAAGCTGTGTTAAAATGTGTTGATTGTTTTGTTTCCTATATCTCCTTTTTAAAAGAAAAGGTAGACTAATGTCGGGAGGTTGAAATATGCCCCCCCCCCCCAAAAAAAAAAAAAAAAAAAGGAGAGGAAATTGAGGTTATAAAAACACCATCGGTTGCCATTCATAAAGTCAATTCAAAACATGGACATGACAAAGCTAAACGTGATCCTGCAACCTTTGAATTAAACAGTAGTAATCACCCATTCTGATCGGTGTGTAGAAGCGATTTGCCAAAGTAGAAATATACGGAAACGTAATCGACTCGAAGAACATAATCAATGGCAGGCAGAGCTAATGAAGAAAGCTTTGCAAGGCCAAACACGTTGGTGGCTGAAGCGCTTCCGGCATTGGATGGAGGAAACGTGTACACATCATGCTATAGACAAACAGTCCTATAGAGCAGACGTGACAAGTTCAGCGTTATCCTCCTTGGATTCGAGTTGCAGAAGATGTCAACCACCTCTGTTGGGTTTATCACTTTCTGGTAATATAGACGTGAAAGAGTGCAAGAGTCGATCGAGGCCGAGTTCATATAGACAGAAAGGTTTTCATAGAGGGGAGAGTGAAAGAATCATGTTCAATATTTGGGAAACCGCACCCAAGGGGCTCTCCCTGAATTCTCCCACATGGGAGAGCTCTTATTTGCCTGATTTTGTTGTTGTTGTTGTTGTTTTGTTGCTTGCTGATTAAATTATTTGAAAATCTGATGTCTACACAGAGCACCGACCGAGCGGGGAGGGTGCCGAAGGGAAAACCAAAAACCCTCTCACACGAGGGAGCTTTGGCATTTCTAGAATTGAATTCATCAATCTATAGTGCACACTTTTGTGGAATATTATGGAAGTTTTCAATCAAGAACGTAAAAAAAGTAATCAAGGGGAATGTGAATGGCTAAATTGTTGTGTGTGATATATTATAGTCATCATTATAATCACTGTGTATATTATGTATATAGGCCCTATATTCTTTACTTTGATTGATATTGACAAGACAAGAATTTGTGCTATTATTCTTGATGTAACATACTGTGAGAAGTTTACTATGAAATAAACCGAAGCTGAAACTAAAAACACGCCATCACGCGTGTGTCTTTACTGTGCCGCGAAACGGGGAACTGCAATCCCCCCCCCCACCCGACACACACACACACACACACACACACACACACACACACACAAACACTTTTGACTACACATTAGCTCATAGGTCAAAGGGGAGGTACAGTTTCGGTTAAGATTGGGATTCAGGTTTTCACTTTTTTATGGTGATTTTTTTTTAGATAATGACAAACTGTTATGAATGTGAAAAAGCATAATTATGATTCTAAGAGGACTTCAAAGTTTACATAATGAAATTTGGTTTTGAAATGGCTGAGATATCTATAACAAGCAATCTTCACAAGATATGGGACCCATCGTTTATCACTATCGCTTTGTTTTACTTGTTTTTGGATATCTCAGCCATTTCATCATAAACTTTGAATTCCTCTTTGAATTGTATGCTCTTTAAATAACACTTCACAAAGTGGTTTCTAATTATCTCGCAGAATGTTGAAAGCTGAATCCTCACCTCGACCAATACTATATCATTCCTTTGATACCGTCTCATTCTATACGAGCTTATTCGCATAGACTTATTGATTTCGTATCGCAAATGGTATAATGACGCTCGTTGCAATGTGTGTACTTGGCAGGGGCGGATCCACGAATTCCGTGAAGAGGGGTGCAAAAATATTTCTGGTGCCACTTCCGAGTTTAGATCATCGGCTGACAAGCACATAAAAGAAAATAAAGGGGGCGCACGTGCCCCTTTCTTTTCTTCTTTTTTTTCTTTTGTTTAAACAAAAATAAAGGGGAGGGGCTCGCGCCAGGGGCGCCCCCACCCCGATCCGCCACTGCTTGGAAATGTGTTGCCTGTATCTGTCGTTCTATGTTGCCGTCTTTCATTTTGTGAACATTAGTTGTTCCCTCCCATGTACTCAAGAGGACGATAGGAAGTGGAAATTGATGTATTGGCGTATTCATGAAGCTCTCAGTGTTGCGATGTTTTCCTCTTCTTCTTTATTTCTTTTTATCTTGTCTGTCTTCATCACAATCACAAAGACGTTCGAAATCGATACAAGACCGGGGCTTTTGATGCGTGTAATGAATGGGAGACTCTTCTTTCCCCCCGAGTGGTAATCACGCTTTGATGATTCAATTACCAGCAGCTAGACTGTTGCTAAACATGTCACGCTAATTTTAAATTGAGTTCTCATCAGACACTACTTTATTAGGCATCATCTACATCTATAATGTCACGTCTCATGAGGGAGTTTATTGACTCCGATTCTGCGATTTAACCCCCTCAGGACCGGCGTCTCAAAATGCATTGAACATGTTAATGGGGAATCCTGCCCATTAAATTAGTTTGTTTGAATGGAAGCAGAAAAAATTACAGAAACAGTAACAAAAAATTGGACTGACGTTTTTTTTTATATTACTGTTTTTATTCTTTATATATATGAATTACGTCATCAATAATGAAGGAAAAAACCACACACAAACTCTCGGGACTCTGGATTTTCTGCACAGAGCAAGGGGAAAGTGAGCTTACATGCTGCATCATGGAGTAACTAATTGTGATTGATTAATCACTTCAAAAGATCATTACTTTCTCAGTTTTAATTGAAATTTCCTCAAACTCTCACTGTCCTGTACATGCCTCATTTTTTTCTTCTTGTAGTATGTGCAGTTGTACAGACTTCAACATTACACACATGGAGGTTAATCATAGGGTTAGACGATGCCAGTTGTGTCAGTCTCTGGCAAGTATACCAAAGTGATGACTCCAAACTAATTTTCAGGCCACGAAACGTTCAAATCTAACATAAATGATAACTCTGAAATCTCTTTTACGATGAGTTTCCGTATCGTCAACGCCCGCCCTTTGTAGAACAATACTCTGGATGATTACACATTCATCAGTAATATTACACTTATGACAACAGTGCAAATACTTTCTTACGAGCAGTAAACTCAAGAACGATGGGCGAGATCAACATTTTGAAAACAAGCATCGAGGTTAGGGAGCTTAGTTGGCATCCAGATCTTCACAAAAAAAAACCAAGAAAGTAAAAGCTAAAGTTTTTAGTTTGTTTGGTGTGTGTGTATGTGTGTGTGTTTGTATATGTGTGCGTGTGTGTGTTTTACAATTATGATTAAAACGGAGAAAAAAATATATATGTTCTGCTTGCTCTCCTCCAGCAAGATAATCAACTTCGCAGAGAGTGTAGAAAATACCACTCCCTGTTGTACGAGGAACCAGATCGTATTCAGCAGTACATTGAAATTGTAAGCGCCATGAATGAATGACAGCTTCATCTAACCATGATGCTATAAATAGGCATTCATTGTGACGTAATGTGCGTGTAAAGTCTCCGATGTTCCTGCACGGTAGGAAGAGGAAAATGAAAGAGTAGAAGAAGTGGCGACTGCATAAACATTAGTTACCTTATACATTTTGTTGTGCTTTTCGGTGACCGCAAGGCCATTTATATGGGCTGAAAGTAAAATGAGCACGAGTTCCATGGATTATCACATCCCAAGGTTTAAAAGCTTAGAACTTCACTTCATCACCCTGAACACACATAATCTCAGTAATTTACAAGACGAAGACTAATACGAACTCCACAAGACGTGTAAAGGGGATTTTGGCAAATTACAAAAGAGACTTAAGAACAAGGAAAACGCATATGAAATGGAAAGAATATACATAGATATGTCAGAATTCATAAGAAGGGGATAGAAGAACTGAGAGGGGAGAGAGAAAAAACGAGGATCATGATGATAATTAGGGGTATAGAATATTTCAGACACGGGGAAAGCAATTAGGATCATCGCATATTTATGAATACTATATAGCAGGATCAGACAGAATTATGGTATTGAGGTATCAGAAGATTATGGTCAATGTAGATTTTAAAAAAATGACATGAGAGGGAGATATTGGGCCGAATGCATAAAACAAGCAATTGCTTGTATGCAATTGCTTCAAGCAAAAGCACAAGGTCGTCTAGCAAAAGGTCTAGCTCAAGCAATTGCTTAAATCCATATGCATAACCTTGTGCTTATTCTAATACCTTTTGCTTGTCCCGCACAAGCAATTGCTTGCGTTTTCAACAAAAGGGACGTCACGCCTGTGCGAACACAAGAACAAAGGCGAGTGTGGCAGCATGTATTTGACAGGGCATGTCTGTGTGGAAACATTTCCTGACATAGCAGAAGAGCTATGAAATGCACACACAGACACATACACACACATCTATACACACACACACGTATTACTGGCTGATTCCCATCACTGCAGCTTACAGTAGCCCGGATCTGCCAGATCGCACGCGGAGAGAGGTCTCCTTGCTCTCCACCGAAGTCAGACATCCTACCTGTTTTTCATCACATTTTGCGTGCTAACCACTGGAAATTCCTGTTGTTGAAATGAAAAAGTTTCTTACACTACTTATGAGTAATTTCTTGTAGATTTATACCACTTCTTCACAAGTGTGGTCTTTCTTTCATAAATATGAAAAAGATACTTAAAAGGGTACGTTCCGGTTAAGCAAAAGCTCAAGCTCATTATTCACAGAGCTTGGAAAATCGCAAGCAATTGCTAGCAAGAACTAGCAAAAGGTATGTTTTATGCATACGTTTTTAAGCAAATGCTTGGTTTCTAAGCAATTGCTTGCGGACAGCAAGCAATTGCTTGTGCTGCTAGCAAAAGCTTCTGCTCGCAAGCAATTGCTTGTTTTTACGCATACGGATTCGAGTAAAAGGCTAGCACAAGCAATTGCTAGCGTTTATGCATTCGGCCCAAAGCGGAGGGATTGGAGATGATCAGAAATAATTTGAGTACGTATTTCCTTTACAATTATTACAATAATGTGACAGCACATCTGCACTGTTTGTACAAGGTCGTTTAATATAACTTCCGTCACGTTTTCATGATGTCGTAAAAGACGCATACATGCTCTTATTGTTGCAATGAAAGGTTGATCTTCTACGCCCGAGGAGGTAAAGGTCAGGTAGATCATGCCACTGGGCGAAAAACGTTTTCATTACATGGCGAAGGATATATGCTTTTTAATTATTCATTACTTTGATGCTACTAAATTACATCGGGAAAACTGGCAGACATATGATCACATATTTTCAACGACAGATGTGACCAGTAATCTGACGAAGAAGGAGGAAGAGGAGGAGGAGCGATGATTTATTCAAGAATGCACATACACATACAGACAACAATACGTCATAATTATATTTCACAAATAATGAGTAAAGATAATATATGGTAATTCTGTAAGTAATGAGCTTGATGGCTAAAACGGGTTAACTCCAGTCGTGTTAATTTGAGATATTTGCGATTAAAGCTGTCAAAAACAAGGACAGTAACATGAAAATACGGGGTAATCTTAATCCTAACTTCAAGAACATCCCTTGTTTTGTAACGAGTGAGACATCGTTGGAAAGGCTTTATTTTTCTCCATCTAATGATGGAATTATTTTAGAATGTTTTAAACTCTTCAAATATTGAAACAGCTCTGTATGAATGTGTTCTCATGTATTATTCAAATGTCATATATGAGGATAGTATTAGCGAAGTCGGATGGTCAGTGATTATTGTGAAGCGTCAAATAAAATACACTTATAGCATTCAATATAAGGATCGCAACATCGAAAAAGAAAAACATGCGGAAGAGAACACTATGAGGTTGTTTTCATGACACTGAACAATTATGCATCTCCTATGGAAACACATGTGCTGTCGGAGAATGTTAACACAGGTGACAGGGGTAGAAAAAACATTTACACCTGTACAAAAAAATTGTCCATGTTATAATTTTCCCTTTTTACTCATGGTACGGCATTGTTGGAAGTGTGCATGCATGCGTCTCTCAATGTGTGTGTGTGTGTGTGTGTGTGCGTGTGTGTGTGTGTGTGTGTGTGTTCGTGGTGTATGTGCGTGTGTACTTGTGTGTTTGTGCTTGATTGGTGGTATATAAGTGTCATGTTCATGTTCATGTGACTGGGGGGGGGGGGGGCTACATCACAGTCATCAAAGGCCATTACTGCAATGTATAGACTCCCTATATTTCATTGAATTTCATTTTCTGATATTATACATCCCAAAAGATATTAATCTTACAGATATTTACGGTTGTATAAGAATTGAAACATTTGTTTCAAATGATGATTATTTCCTTCTACATGGAACAAATCTAGCAAACCAATACGAGCAGCTTATCGTGGTTAGGTCAAGTCATATTACTTCATATCAAGGGTTGGTTATACAGAAGAGGGTTAAGAAGAGATTTGGGCTTTTCCTTTTCACTTCATGCTGTAATCGCTTTTTCCGTGGGATACTCTGTTGAAATATAATGGTTCACGGGATGCTTGAATGATTCAACCTATGGCAGCGAGAAAAAAAAAGCGTCCTGTATGGGGTAACTTCGATACAGCGCACTGTGTTACATTATTAGTGGTCAGCAGATTGTATGTCTCCTGCCAAGAATTTGTCTGCTAGAAAACTGTTCAGTCACTGCCTGCGATTCCTTTTCGTCTGAGTGAAGGCTACAGTCATAGTCTTTTTCTTCGGGTATCGTCGATAATTGCTTCTCGATATCACCGCTACCGATCACAGTCCATCCTCGCAATCTGCCATCGGCTGAACTGGCTATCGAGGGGCGAGGCAACAGTTGGATGGGTCGAGTTGAGATTCCCGAGATGGTCAAGATGCCAGAGGGTACTAGCGACGCGCTCCCGACAACATTTCCTTTGGGTCGTCGGTAGTACCGACGTACGAAGGGGAACAGGATCCCAGACTCAACAATGAGTAAAATGCACTGCAGAACTGAATGTACGAGATCAGGTAGAGAACACAACAACACTGTTTAATCAATGTGTTAGAACCTATAGCAAGATGAATTTACTTCGACATCGTTTTATTCCTGCTGAATATAAAGTTGCAGAGATCGAAGTCTTTTACGACCAATGAGAACGTTTTGTATTACGCTAAATGACAATTGCAATCTCCAACGGTATTACGGAGTGGGCGAATCCAACCTCTATTCCATTCTTCTGTACGTATGAAAATGCATTTGATATTTGGAATGCATTTTTTTTTTTTTTGGCACTAAAGTTTTTTTTTTGTACACTTCATGGGGTACGCCTCATACAAGCTTTTTGGTTTCTAGAAACTGCCCTAGTTATGAAGGCATGCAGATATTTGAAATGTAAGTGCATAAACCAGTGTGAGAGACGTGTTGTCTGAGAAATTTTCACGTCCAATTAATTCTCAACGTCCACAATAACTGAAAACTATCAGATTTAAAATTTTTTACAAAATTTGAAAATTTCTCGCGATTTTTGATAATCGTCCAGGGAAACACCGTCTGTAGGTGATGGGAAAATGTTGGCTGCAAGACACATCCATCGTCTCTACTATATCATGTAGGTCCGACAAAAATGGTCACTAAAGACAGCCGCACACTATACGACTTTTCGTCGCACGACTTACAGATTTTGGATCCGAAATAGATTACAATATCCTAAGAATAAACACGCTTGTTTATTTCTGATTCAAAGTCGCTTGGTCGTGCGACCAAAAGTCGTACAGCATTGTATAGTGTGCGGCGGGCTTTTAAGAAGCGCGTGTTTCTCCGTTTTACCATTTGCACGAGCTTGGTTGGTGTACGGAAGCGCGCATCCAAGGAATCTTAACCGCATGAACAGTCCGAGAACGGCTGGCTGCACGTTGCAGACGAGAATGCCTAGCTTGATGAAGGTGAACTTGACCCCGATATTGAACTTTTCCAGGTGTTCCGTGGACGCCGTGTACAGCATGTTGAGGCCCATCATCGCAATCATCGACGACAGGATGTTTGCGATGTTGACGAAGGTGAACGGTTCGTCTTCGTCAAGCTGGGATGTAAACAACCGAAATCAAGATAAAATTAAAGAACTAGAAAATGTCGCTAGAAATGTCGCCTCAGCTACATCACACAATGCTCCCACTAGGTCAATACAGTACATCTTGACAATATGTGAGACCACAGTTTCACATTGTGGGCAAGAAATTGAAATGACATGTTTGAAAATCTGATGGCACAATCCCAAGTGCGTACACATACTTTGAACTTAGTTCAGTTTGGCTGGCAAAATTCTGAGAACAATATTAAAGATTTTTATTTCTTATGTTTCGTGACTGGACTTGCTGTGCACTGTTCAAATGCAATTTTGCTAAAATTCGACCTCGTGATCATACTGACAATGTTTGGCGATTAGTGTCCTAACCTACCCAATTTATTCAAAACTGCACCAGAGATTTCAACTCTTGATTCCATGAATTTACATACAAATTGCACGGACCTTGAGCAATTCAGAACTTATATGATGTAAATAGTGAAATTTGTGCATTTTCACTTGACCTTTAGCCCCATGACCCAAAAGCTTTTTCAAATGATAACTATCTGGTAATAATATACACTTACTCTCATGAAAATACTTTGGCAATGCAGTTTGAAAATATGGATAAAACCGTAAAATCTGAGCATATTTCAAGTGAACTTTGACCCCATCGTCCAAAGCTTTCCTAAATGCGGTAATACGTCGTGTGTATAGCCAACCAAGTTTGATAAAGTGTATACATTGAATAATTTTCAAAGTATGGAGAGAATAGTGTAACTTCAGCATTAAATAATGCAGTTTCAGCACATACCTGTCCTTTGACGATTGACCTTTGACCCATGACCCTAAACTTATCAAGAAAATCATTGTCAGCCAATGCGTGGATCATGAAAATATACTTCGAGCCATTTCCGAGATACGGATTGAAAGTGCAATTTTAGCGTTTTCACTCGTCCTTTAATCTTTGACCTTTGACCTCTTGGCCCAAAATTTCCCCCAGAGAATCCTTAACTGATAATAGATGCATACATAAAGTTTCATGAAAATACATTTACGTCTTATGGTGTAAGTGAAATTTTATATTTTTACTTTGACTTATGACCTTTGACCACGGGCACGTGTGCCCACTTATTCGTATGATAAGTCAGGTACGGGATGGTAGATTTCAATGTTTCTTTAGTTATTAAGTACGCTGTCCACAAAAACTGCGACTGATGGACGGACGGACAACCCGAAAACATTATGCCTCCGTCAATTCTTCTTGGCGGAGGTAAAAAAAAATATGATATGATATTCCATTAAAATAAAGGGTAATGAACGCTGGTGATCCTGTTTATGATGATACAAGATAATGCTGTCCGCATACAAGTACAACGTTGATGAAGAACATCGACATAAAGTTTGTTGAACTCTCCAACATCTCGTCATGATGCTCAGTTCTGTTTATACAGTGTTTGCGTTGATCGTCTGGCGCGACACGCGATCATGAGTCTGTCGTTCTCTCGGCTGAGAGTTTCGCACTACCGATTGACCTGAGCAACTAAAACATGCATACGCACCCTCCTTCGGTAATTAGGTCCGGGATCTTTAGAACGCAACAACATCTTGGTTCCTCAGAACACATTGCGATAGTAGAACATGATTTCTTTGTATTTCGACATCCTCTTCACAACACATTATTTGTTATCTGCATTTTTTGTTTACAGAATGATATGAAGCCTTATATTTGCATTGATATCAGCTTTCAGCAAAAAGACAAGTGTTGCAATCTTTCGCATGATAGAGACCAGCATTGGAGGGGAAACAGAACAAAATGAAACAAAACCGTTAATTTCCTTCAGGTATAACAGCCATGTCCTGTATAATCTAGATTTGAATAGATTTGAAAACCCATGGCGCAAACAACACACATCCTGTTTGAGAAGACCATGTATCAGTAAACTTTGGCATCTGTACGTAGATTTTGACGTCAAACACACAACAAAGTAATATCGCACAGCAGAGAGCGATAACCTTATAGGATGACTACACACTGTACAACTAATGCTGTATGTGCAGTTTTCTTTGGAGTTCAGTATGTGCATCAGTTCACACATATTTAGTAGTGTATAGTAGTAGTAGTAGTAGTAGTAGTAGTAATAGTAGTAGTTGTTGTCGTTGTTATAGTAATAATAAGGATAATTGATAATGGTAACAATAATACATCATAGTACACACAAAAAAAAGTCTGAGTCAAATGACTCATTTGCGTGAGTTTTCAGTTTGTCCGTGAGGCGACACACTTTTTCCAATTATTGAGTCTTTTCACTCACGCTTACTGAGTCACTTGACTCAGTAGAGAAACAGCCGAGTCACACAGCTGAGTCAAATGACTCATTTGCGTGAGTCTTCAGTTTGTCCGTGTGGTGACACACTTTTGCCGAATATTGAGTCTTTTTACTCACTAAAGTCATTAAATGAGTCAAGTGACTCAGTATGCTGAGTCAAGTGACTCACTGTGTGAGAATCGAAACGCAAAATGATTGAAACGTCTCTTGTTCAGCATGGTGATCCAGTCACTGACCTACGCATGCAGCACGACGGTAGACGGAGTAGGGAATCAGATCCTATATCTTGCGGTAGCCTATAATCCTATTCCTAACCTATTCCTAACTTATTCCTAATACCTAACTACATATCACGAGACAATGCTTCTAATATATACCCATGTCGTAAAATTGTATTTATGTATGTGATTACTGTTTTGAAATAGATTATCTATTCATTTATTCAAGACTTCTGATAACAGAGCTGAATATTTCATAAATTGTATGAAATTATAAATATTTAAAAATCAAATACAATTAAATACAATTTACCATCCGCGACAAAATCAGAAATACATTTCAGAAAATGTTTTCTGAAAAAATAGTTAATTCCTTTGCTTGAAGTTATTACATGATCGACTCATTGGACTCGCATGTCACATAAAATGCGTCGGTTGACTCATTTATAACAGTTACTGAGTCAAATAGAGATGATGCAATATGAGTCATCGATTTCGTGACTCATTATTGTAATTCCGTGTGAGTCATTTTACTCGTTAGATTCGATAAAACGAGTCTTTTTACTCAGAAGAACTTTAAAGATGTGTCACAACAGCAATGACTCAGAAGATTTTTGACCTAAAATGAGTCAACTGACTCGGGTAATTTTTTGTGTGTATATTGCAATCATTACATGTATTATAATCATATGTTACATATATATACACATATATATATACTACTTATACATATATGATTATACATACACAAACACTATATTATATATATATATATATATATATATATATATGTCACTATGAATATAGTGGTATACTGCTATTTCTATGCAATTTGTTGGCTTTTTTTTTTGTATTTAGAGCGTATTACAGGTGTGATAAATTATGACAAGTGATGTCGCAGGAGGTTGAAAGCTTAAAAGAATCTGTCATCCTGCGACACGAAGATATCATTTGACATCATTAAATATTGATCTTTAATTCACTTGTTTGACAAGTTAATCGTGTGCACACCACACCATTGAGAGAAGCGTATCTCTTACCCGACTCGTTAAATACACGCCATCTAACCACACCACCACCCCGATGAAAGAAGTAACAGGTTTGAAAATGGCTGTTTGCAGGACGGCAATTTTTAGCCACTTGAAGCTTCGTCTAGATAAGAGCAGAAAAACAGAGTGTATAGAGGAAAAACAAAGTTAATTATGAGATCAAATTAATTGTCCCTACTAGTTTTGATGGAACGTTATTGCACGCTTGCAATGACAATAATATGTACTAAATTTACAAATTTTATGTATTACATTCCATGGATGTATGTTGCAAATACACTATATAACACTAAGTTTCAACACTATATAAATTGTGTTGAAACTTAGTTAATGAAATGAAATGAAATGAAATGAAATGAAATGAAATGAAATGAAATGCTTAATGAAATGAAATGAAATGATCCAGCACATAAAAGCACATATACGTTTTTACGCAATAATCCCGGCATCAAAACACAAAACAGGTCATGTACTTACAGTGGAAATTGAAATGACGATGGCAATTGTGATAATAATTGAAACGATGACGATTTATGATGACAATATCATGACTTTATGATGACATGAATATGATATAAAAGTACAAACAGTAATAAGATCAGTGAGATAATCAGTTGTAGGTTTGCAAGTGTGTTTGTTTTTGTTTTGTAGTTGCCATGCTACACTGCAAAAAGTCCGGTGTTAAAAAGTGAACACCGAGCTGGTGTTAAATTTTCGGTGCTCATTTATGGTGTTAAATTAACACCTCCGGGTGTCATTTCCAAACATAAAACTGTTTTTTGAAGAGTTTCTTAGTAACTGCACTTCTTGTTGATTTTTAATTTAAACAAGACGATCAAGAATTTTACATTAAAATACTAGATTTTTGAAAAAATGTGAAAATAAATTTATACCACAGTAACGCCAGCTGGTGTGGTCTCTTATTGAAGCTGGTCGGGTGTTAAACCATTGATATTAAACCAACAAATATCAAATCAGCACCATGTGGTGTCATTTTTGAATTAACACCAGTACAGTGTCAAAATATCACCAGATACAGTGTCAAATTAACACCACGAAGTGTCAGGTGTCATTTTCTACACCTGTGGGTGTGGTCCTCTATTAACACTTGATCGGTGTTAAATTTAACACCCATGGTGTTAAATCTAACATCGATGTTTTTACAGTGTATTTTCATGGTCCTTTCAAGAACAATAAATGCTCTTCCAGTCACACGGCGAGAAGACTGTATAATGTCATCAATCCAAAATCACATCATAGTCTCTCACTTAGCTGTAAGACGCAGCCTGAAGTTAAAAGAAGCAACATTATTGAAGCCAGTTGACCTGCGGAGCATTTCTGTAAAGTAGACACGTCTTTTTGCCCTGTACTCTTTGAACGCTAATTTGTTGTAATCCCAAATTCGAATCTTGCCCGGAGCATGCATCCACGGACATAATGTCTTTCCGATTAGTTTTCCTTTGATGGAGGTGTAAAATGGCTTATAGGTACTTTGTATCGGTGAGGTAATTATGATGGTATAGACCGTTAAGTGGAGGAGCAGTGCCATCAAAGGAGAGGTATACCCGGGGTAATGAGATCGCAATTATCTTTGAGAGCAAGATAACTGCAGTCCCCTGCAGAGTAAAAGCAGGCAATATTGAAAGGCGTGTCCTGTGCATCTTCGACAGAGTGCCGTGTTCATCCATTATGGCATCCCTATTTTGACCTTTTTTTATAATAAACTTGCGTCTTTTTTTTTTTGGGGGGGGGGGGGGGGGGGGGAAAGAGATGTTCGTTATTCCGAAGCTTCAATAATCCGAAAATGAAATAAGGTGAATTCGTTATTCCGAAACACACAAATTCGCTGAAATTCCCGATACCTGGATGTTCGTTAGTCCGAATTTGTGGCGTTATTCTTTCTGAAGGTTCGTAATTCCGAAGGTTCGTTTGTCCGAAAATGAAATGAGGCTCGTCATTCCAAAGGTGCGATTTTCCGAAAATGAAAAAAGGAAAAGGGTTTGTTATTTCGAAGAAAAAAAAATCTGCCTACCAACGAACCTTCGGAATGATGAAAATGATTTCCTTTTAGGATAAACGAACCTTCGAAATAACGAACTCTATTCCATTTTTAGATTAACTATAACCTTTGGAATAACGAACTTTAGCCCCTTTCACTCGTGTAATGCTGTATTGTGTGATGCTTAAGAACAATTAATCAGCTCTTTAGCTGATGTTAATTAAAGATTAGCACTAATGTTATTCTTTCTTTGTTTGTTTGTTTGTTTGTTTGTTTTTTATATGACAAGCTTCTTTGCATCATGATTCAATAAATTATTTCACTTTTTTTTTTTGCTCGCTACCAGTATTATCACCCTGTCCTTACAGCTGAGAGTATTGAAATGCTCCATTTTGTTTTCATATCCAATACGGAAGAAGACACTTTCTCCTATTCTGCGACTCTGTCTCCCTCATCCGTTCCCATGGTGATGGACCGCCGACACTGATACATCAGGCAACAATGTTTACCGTCCTATCATTTCAAAAGCTTGTAAAGATCACCTCCTGCAGCGTGCAAGTTTTGATATCAAATTTTGTGCAGAACACATTTCATCATTCTTTTTTATCCTTTAATTACTGGAACTGCAACAGCAAGTGAAATCCGATGTCATAACAAGCATTCTCATCCTAAACGATGAGTTGCAATTTTATCTATCTCTTTCAGTCATAGTAATTTCAGACAACAATAATGTTTATAAGTGTCTTTTTATGACGTATAAAACTTGTAAAGATCACCTCTTGCATTGTGCAATCCTTGATATCAATTTTCCACAAAAGATATTTCATCATTCTTTTTTTTTTATCCTCTATTATTGTTGGAACTGCAACAGCAAGTGAAATCGGATGTCATAAAGCAATATCATCCTAAATGATTAGTTGTAATTCCACCTATCTCTTTTCATAGTTGAAATGTCGGACCAAAATGATGTTTATACGTGTTTTTTCATGACTTGTAATTACTTCCACTTTCATTTAATAGCACTGAATCGATATATAAGGCAATCGCATTGCAATCACACACGTCGAGATACATGACTTGTCGGCACGTGTTTTTACAAGTGAGCGGGCATAATACCTTTGATAAACTCGAGACGCGTTCGGGTATATCAAGCATGTCACCCAGTCAGAGTATAAATTAAACATCTTGAATATACCTATCTTCCAAACGTCATCTGCCAATATAATGTTAGATGGGCTGTTGGTTGTCTAGGTTAAATCAAGACGTCATTCTCGTGCATTCTGAAGAACTCATGTGCGTTTTCACTCCTACAGTATAATAGATCCAAGTATGACACATAAAGGTATACCGAGAATTCAAAAACACCTTGTTCGATTGTATAAAGTCTGTTAATCTAAAAAAAAAGCACTAAAAACGCGTGAAAGTCACTGTATACTTTGTATTAGTAACACAAACAACGCTGTCAGCTCACAGACACACCGGAACCTTCAGCTTTTGAAGCGAGACGAATTCATCACATCAAATTCGGTAACGGAATAAAAGTCACTCAGACATGCATGATTTTTCTTGATGCTTCAAGAACAGAAATTGCTTTAGAAAGAGAGGATTGTGGTATCACCATTTGTAAGCGGTCCTGGAAATGACTACAGTTTGTGGAAAGAAGACCCTAGAAAGAGGAGAGTGGATGAGGGAAGTGACATAGGAAGAGTGTACGGAAGGCAAATCGTGACAGTAGAAGGGCAGCGGTGAGCTGGAAGTCGAGGTTGCACTAATGGAAACGGAAGGATAGGAGGCAGGAAGAGTTGTAATGAAGAATAAAGCGAGAATCAGGGTAAAGGGTTTGTGAGTCGGTGGAAGGAAAGAGATGAACTAGAAAGAAGGAAGTAGTTTGGGAAGGGGGAAGGTTGGAAATTCATGGAGAAAAAGGAGAGAAGTGATGATGATGTGAATTTCTGAACGATGATTAAAGAAATAAAGCGAGAAAACGGAACCGGCGCGCGATGGAGAAGGCGGACGATGAAACATGGAACCGAAAACAACCGAAAACCGAAAAGTAAGAAAGGAGGAGGGGGGGGGGGGGTGCATCCTATGAAGGACTTCTTTGGGAGAGAGCTATGGGAGAGAAACAAAAACAATGAAAAGTGTATTCTTAAAAATGACTCCTGAAAACTGCTTAAATGCAAAGCTAATATAGCAAGCTAAGTGGTTCTGGGGCAATATACTCCCTGGACAATTATCACCGAGCCTTCCCCTGCCCCTTACCCTAATCCTATAATCCTGAAACTAATCCTAACCCTAACCCAAACTCTAACCCTGAACCTAACCCTAACCCCAATTTTTTTTTTTGGGGGGGGGGAGTAATTTCCCTGAAATTATGGTTTTCACATATATATCTGGCTGGAGAAAGGACATACTCGTATAAATACATTCTTAATACATATTAATCTATGTGTATATGCATAACTATTATATGGATATATATACATATATATATATATATATATATATATATACATATACACACACACACACACATATATATATATATATATACATATACACACACACACATATATATATATATATATACACATATATATATATATGAATTTTACTTGTGGGGAGGGGGGCTCACAAGATAGACAGGGTAACAAAATACTGTGTCAGTGCAATGAATGCGCCGCTTATTAACTGCGAGGGATATCTATTGGTGTCGGGCTTAACCCAAAATGCATTTGCCCTTTCTTTTCGACACCATCAAAATTTCCTCTAAAAATATCTGTTGACGTCATTTTCCTCACAGAATATTTGTTGTTAATCATGACGACATTTCATCCTTTATATACACACTCTATGATTTTTTTAATGGCTTAATGTTGACGTCTCACCTGCCTTTGTCTTGGAATAAGAAAGAACGACAGTTAATTGCTCACGATGGTGTCATGTTAAACTCTTACACTGGTATGGTCACTGATAATAATAATTAAATGAATTAAATAAAACACGATTATCAGTTTTTGTTATATATAGTTCTAATTAGATTTCAAGACAATATATGTGTATATGTATCATAATGCGATTGATCAAATTCCGTGTGGTATTATATGGTATTGATCGAGAAGATGACTGGGGATCCAAATTCTCGTTGCCATAACGATGATGATGTTGGTGGTGGTGGCGAAGCCAGTGATGATACCGCAGGAAGGACAACAGGCATGAACGACTTGTAACACAACTATGAAATGATGAAACCAACAAGAGCAAGTTGTAGATTATTAAAGATTTACCTTGTTAGTCTTTTTCTAGGGAGACATCGATCACAGCAGCAGAATAGAGGAGCGCTTGCCAGAGAGAAAGAAGTGTTTTCAGCCGAGAAGGAGACTACCATCTCTTTGTAGCCGCCATAATAGTTCACCAAGATGATCAAGAATTTGAACATCGTGAAGGAGAAGCATCTGCATTTTACGAGATAGAGAGTAACATTCAGATCACTTTGAAGTGCATTCAATATCATTGTTTCTGTTTAGGTCTTTTTATCTGATCAAGATCGAAATATGGTTCAATGTTCAGTTTCCTCTCTTTTGAAAGGTTCCTCACGCTAAACCTACGAGATCTGCCAGAAAACAATGTCAATTGTCGCCTGCTTTTTTTGGTCAGTTGTGAGTTAAAGGGATAGTACAGTTTTGGTTGAGATGAGAATTTGGGCTTTTAAAGTTTTGCAAGATACCAGAAAACACTTATGATATAGCACAGAGCATACCATTTTAAGAGCATTTCAAAGTTTATTTGATGAAAATCGGGTTTGGAATAACTGAAACATCCAAAAACAAAATAAAACAAAGCTATTGTTCCAAAGTGTGGGTCCCACACTTTATTAGAATCGCTCTTTTTGGATATCTCAGCCATTTCAAAACCAATTTTTATCAAATAAACGTTAAATTTCTCATAGAATTGCATGCTCTTTCATATTTCGTATGAGATTTCTTATTATCTCACCTAAAAATGTTAGAAACCTGAAATTAGGTCTCAACCAGCACTGTACAGTCCCTTTAAGCTCTTCTCTTTCAATATCTATTTATGACATTATGTTTAGAAGTCAAACACAAACATACAAGCCTTCTTAACTAATACTGACATGCATGACATTGGAGAGAACTTTAATATATCTTATATAACTTTTCCCAATATTTTCGATAAGACGTGCAGAATGTGAACAGTTGCAGTTCATTTTTGTTGTTGCTGTTGCCATTATGCTGGGTAGTGATTTTACTCAAAGACCCTTTATTCAGTGCACCGTAATTACAAGAAAGAAAAAAATGTTTGCAAATTAGTGTCACGACTTGATGTTTTTCCCTCCCCCTCTCAATCTCTCCTTCTCTCTCTCTATCTCTCTCTCTCTCTCTCTCTTTAGGATTAATGGGTTTTAGTCGATCAGTTCAGTATCAAAGAATCATTAGAATTCGACCTCTTTCTAGCTTTCAGAATGAATCTTTGTTTGTTCATTTTCATCACTAATTTAAGTAGAAGTAAAAACCCTGCTTTAAAGGAAGAAAAGTATGCCGGGTGAACGAAATGTGGTAATGTCGTCCACATTTTTAGAATGTCTCAACTACATTAATTTCATGCCGGGGGAAAAGACAAACAAGATATTTGTTTCATCCATCGAGTCAAGAACACTTTGGAGCGGGAAAACACATACAAGGGCAAACACAGCAACCTTCACCGTCACTGCCCGCCATCTTCTCAGCACAAAAGAGTATACGCATTGTGATTTTTGTTTGCATACACGAGATAATGAAGGAACGACTGGTGTACTTACAGTGATGCGATCAGGTGGCAGAAGCTAGCGGAGATGGGCGAGTAGATGCCCGGTAGGACCACGCAACTCATTACCTGTCGAACGAGCAAGGTCAAATGCAGCGATCGAGACAAAGACTCACAAACATGTCTGCCTACTGTGTTTTTAGTACATTTTAAATGTTTTCGTCAATCTCATATCTGCGTGTTAGACTCATACACGGGCTCAATGTCAAACAAGAACTTGCCCTTGCTGCCTCAACAACTATTGCAACAGTAACAACAAAAACACACTACTTATTCTTTGACTGCCATCTCAAAGTCACTTTACTAGTTCTTTAAACAACAAAGACGATTATCTAAAATCAAAACTGTTTGAAAACTTTTATCTACTAAGAATTTCTTATCCGAAATCATGTAGATGAATACGTCGGCAGAGCTGTTGATTTGTGTATCATATTTCATAATTTTGTATACCTAAAGAGCATGCAAAGTTTTATGATACAACACTACAGATCATTAAGGTGGCACTCCCCCCCCCCCCCCCACACACACACATTAAAGTATGCTGCGCGAAATAAGATTGTAAATTCTACAAGCTTTGTCTTTTTAGTGGGTCCCTCCATTTTTTGTTTAAGTTTGCTTATTATTTCATCTTTATCGCTTCAGTTCTCATGACAACGTATTACTACAAGGTTCCACAATTATTTCATACTCTTAACCTTTTTCTCTGTAACAAAAGAAGGCAAATTCATGTTTATGTTCTTTTCGAGAAATGAAATAAAATTTGAATTTCACTGAATTTCATTAATAGAAGGGTAAATGGTAAACAGGCCATATTGTAGTTTATCTTTAAACTTACTTATGACGAATGATATATTACGCTGCCTTGAGTATACTATGGTTGTTTGAGAAACGACTTGAACAGTGCCTTCATCGACGTAACTATACGGCCTGAGACCCTGTGAGAAGGAAGGACCCTCTTGAAAATCCTGGCGAAGCTCAGTTACCATCTTTAATACTCTGTTTAGCCCGATAAGATGCTTCCACTTGTCCACGGAGATATGAAGGTTCCATATCATTATAATTGTTGTTATGATTTATATGACCAGGTAAAGAATATAGGATACATAAACATTAGAAACATGAAACATAGACCAGAATTGATATTACAAAGGGATACACTGTACTGTACATGTTACACAAAATGAAAATGGAATAAATGGAGACAACAAGAGGGTCAAGGCACACAAAAGTAAAGACATTAACTATTGCCCGTAGGCATGTGAACCCACACATGCTGCCCCTAAGAAACAATTCGTTAACAATCATTCAAAACTAAGAGATCATCACTCGACTCCTGACTCCCACCCCTTGACCCCATGGCCCACATCAATCTTCAAAACATGAAAAACAACAATAGAATCATTTTGTCACACAATTCGAACTGTGCAATATCAACAACAGCGTTCATATTATAGTCGAGCAATTGAACATGTGTTCAATCTCCCATCCTGTTCGAAATCTTTTTCTCCATTGTTTTCTGTGCTGCACAAGACCCTGCCTTCGGAACACCCAGATGACATAAAACCTTCGCACAAGGTTTGACGGAAACTTCCTCAGTCCTTCCAGACTCTGAGCCAAGACAAAGATAAGTGTGGGACTCCTCTGTGGCCAGTGCACAAGAGGCGGAGGAGAAACTATGATATTCTCAAAGGGGGTTTCGGAGAAATCCACTGTCGAAGGTGGCTGGAGGAGAAGGCTTTCAACTTTACTTATGCGTGCACCCATGACTGGCACGCTGGCCTATCACAACGCAGGACCATCGCAGATGCTGCTCCCAACCAGACATCCAGTGTAAGACTCCACGGTTTGTATAGGGACCATAAGCTGCCTATACCGACTACAATTATTCATATTATTAGTTGCGGGTCATGCTCTCTATTCCCTTTTATTTGTAAGGATCTTGATGAATTTAAACAACTTTTGTCCATTGTAACGAAGGTTTGTGTTTTCTTTGAAGGTATATTTTATCACTGCTTTAAAGATGATGATAGCAATATATAGTGAGAAGAACCCAAATCTATGACTAGACGACCATACAGAGTTTACATTTCTTTAAAGATTGCTATCTTTATTGTAGTCATCATCACTCATAACTCACCTTCTTCTCCTTCTCTTCGAATATCCTTATGAATGAATGTTGCATTATCAAGACATTATTTTAATGATATGATGTAATAAACAATTGGTGTCCTTTACCCAGAGTAGCCTCTTCAGTGTTGTCGCTACTCTACCAGAGGGCCCTTCCATTATTATTACCGCAGCGTTGCCAGGTACCCATTTATACACCATGGTCAAGACGGACATGATTGGTAAACAAATCTTGTCCAAGAACGTAAATGGGCATTTGCCGGGATTCGAACTCGGGACCTTCCATTGAACATAAAGAGTCTTATCCGCCATGCCACAGTACTTCCAGCTATTGTGAAACACTATAGGCCTAGCAGGAGCGGAAAAAAAATGTTTGTTAGTCAAACAATATATATTAATTTTTGACAAAATGTGACGATGCTCGTCACCTCACTAACCGGAAACACCGCAATCATCCACCAGGTCGTGATCCGATGATTGGAAACTGTCGAAGGTCGAACCCTCTTGTCGAGGAAACGCGCAGCTTCGATGAGGAGGACGACCAGGAAAACCGTGATCGCTGTACAGACAATGATGATCGTCAAAGCAATGGGCTGTTCGCTCAGGTCTGGCGGTCAAGAGAGCAAAATAATGATGAGACCATTATCTACATTTTCAACTCATTGACAAAATTGCCCTACATTGACGTAAATAAGCACTGAATTGATCAGTGTTTTATTGGTAGCCATGATAAAAAAATCATGGGCGTACATACTCGAGCAGGATTCGAGCAGGATTCTATATTTTCTTTGTAATCGAGCTTTCACTATCAGATTTATGTTAGATGGATTTGTAAAAAAAGAGAGAAAAAACAAGAAACCATGTAACTTGGGTAAAATGAGTGAGTCATAGCAAGATTCGATTTGCAATGAATACTTATTTATGATAATAATGTTGTTTCCCTTATCGAAGTAAGCCTCTTTAGTAATGCCACTGCTCTACCAATCTACCATTTGTATACCACAGTGTTCATACTCAGTACACCTGGTTGAAGAATGATGTTATCCATATACAAGTTTTAATATATCAACTCTTTCAGTAACTTATTTCTTTGTCTTGGGGCACAGTTTAGGTGGGTATGCTCTTACCGAAATGAATATGTGGATTGAGTGGGTGTAAAAGTATTATAAGAACAAATGAGCGAAGTTTGAAGAGAATCGGACAAGTCGGTGGAAAGTTATAACCTTTCAACGTGTCGGTATATACAGCCATCGCTTGAGCAGTCACGAACTGCGCAGTTCGTGCTATGGCTACTCTTTGTTACTCTTTACCACTTTAATGACTTTTTGTATCCCATTATTTCGTACTTCTGAATCATGTCATTCACCCCTCGTCTACTCGTTTTATGTACACCACGCGTCTGGCCATCTGCTCTATAATACATGATAAATGATAGTAATATAGTCATCATTCAATATGTGTATGGCCAAAGAAAACGTTGATACATCTTCATAAAATTTCCGTTTTGACAGAATTTATCTACAGCATTATTTTCACACTGCCTATTACCTATCGTTAATGGAACATTTTCACTTTTTACGATACATTCTATCTCGCTGCCGTCGCCCACTCCGTACTTCATTTTTCAGAGAAGTTTGGTTCGAGGGAGAAAACAGGCTAAAAATCCCTCCCCTAAAAGCTCATTCCTGGTTTTATTAACTTCCTGTCTTGTCGTAAAATAATCTTTCTTTGAATAGAAAGGCATAAAGAAACTACACATGAAAGTCCATCCAATCTTTCTGGAACCAGTGATCACTAAAATTTGCGAGGGCTTGATAAACTTTTTCATTACTTTTTCTTCTAAATCGCTGTGTTACTCTCCAAGAAAGAACTGTTTGATGACATTTGATAAGTTTGAATTCAACGATTATCTTTTTTTTTTTGTATTAATAGGAATGGAAAGAAGCACCAATATAACTGATACTTTCTAAATTACAGATTGCTAAGGTTTAAGTTTTAAGACTGATTTATAGGCGGAAGCTCAAGGCTTATCGTATTCGAAAAATGATAATAGATATTATTACTTTCATCAATGAGTGTATTCATGTTATATATGCAACAAGACTGATAAAGATTATTTACTGCATAAAGAAACACAAAACATTCTGAGATAACTGAGCGAGCAGCTAACATCATACACTACATACACATACAGTTCGTGACTACTCTCTGTTGCTCTTTACCACTTAAATGACTTTTTGTATTCCAGTATTTTGTACTTCTGAATCATGTCATTCACCCTTCGTCTACTCGTTTTATGTACACCACGCGTCTGGCCACCTGCGCTATAATACATGATGAATGATAGTAATAATATAGTCATCATTCAATATGTGAATGGCCAAAGAAAACGTTGATACATCTTCATAAAATTTCCGTTTTGACAGAATTTATCTTCAGCATTATTTTCACACTGCCTATTACCTGTCGTTAATGGAACATTTTCACTTTTTACGATACATTCTATCTCGCTGCCGTCGCCCACTCCGTACTTCATTTTTCAGAGAAGTTTGGTTCGAGGGAGAAAACAGGCTAAAAATCCCTCCCCTAAAAGCTCATTCCTGGTTTTATTAACTTCCTGTCTTGTCGTAAAATAATCTTTCTTTGAATAGAAAGGCATAAAGAAACTACATATGAAAGTCCATCCAATCTTTCTGGAACCAGTGATCATTAAAATTTGCGAGGGCTTGATAAACTTTTTCATTACTTTTTCTTCTAAATCGCTGTGTTACTCTTCAAGAAAGAACTGTTTGATTACATTTGATAAGTTTGCATTCAACGATTATCTTTTTTTTTGTATTAATAGGAATGGAAAGAAGCACCAATATAACTGATACTTTCTAAATTACAGATTGCTAAGGTTTAAGTTTTAAGACTGATTTATAGGCGGAAGCTCAAGGCTTATCGTATTCGAAAAATGATAATAGATATTATTACTTTCATCAATGAGTGTATTCATGTTATATATGCAACAAGACTGATAAAGATTATTTACTGCATAAAGAAACACAAAACATTCTGAGATAACTGAGCGAGCAGCTAACATCATACACGACATACACATACAGTTCGTGACTACTCTCTGTTGCTCTTTACCACTTAAATGACTTTTTGTATTCCAGTATTTTGTACTTCTGAATCATGTCATTCACCCTTCGTCTACTCGTTTTATGTACACCACGCGTCTGGCCACCTGCGCTATAATACATGATGAATGATAGTAATAATATAGTCATCATTCAATATGTGAATGGCCAAAGAAAACGTTGATACACCTTCATAAAATTTCCGTTTTGACAGAATTTATCTTCAGCATTATTTTCACACTGCCTATTACCTGTCGTTAATGGAACATTTTCACTTTTTACGATACATTCTATCTCGCTGCCGTCGCCCAATCCGTACTTTATTTTTCAGAGAAGTTTGGTTCGAGGGAGAAAACAGGCTAAGAATCCCTCCCCTAAAAGCTCATTCCTGGTTTTATTAACTTCCTGTCTTGTCGTAAAATAATCTTTCTTTGAATAGAAAGGCATAAAGAAACTACATATGAAAGTCCATCCAATCTTTCTGGAACCAGTGATCATTAAAATTTGCGAGGGCTTGATAAACTTTTTCATTACTTTTTCTTCTAAATCGCTGTGTTACTCTTCAAGAAAGAACTGTTTGATTACATTTGATAAGTTTGCATTCAACGATTATCTTTTTTTTTTTGTATTAATAGGAATGGAAAGAAGCACCAATATAACTGATACTTTCTAAATTACAGATTGCTAAGGTTTAAGTTTTAAGACTGATTTACAGGCGGAAGCTCAAGGCTTATCGTATTCGAAAAATGATAATAGATATTATTACCTTCATCAATGAGTGTATTCATGTTATATATGCAACAAGACTGATAAAGATTATTTACTGCATAAAGAAACACAAAACATTCTTAGATAACTGAGCGAGCAGCTAACATCATACACGACATACACATACAGTTCGTGACTACTCTCTGTTGCTCTTTACCACTTAAATGACTTTTTGTATTCCAGTATTTTGTACTTCTGAATCATGTCATTCACCCTTCGTCTACTCGTTTTATGTACACCACGCGTCTGGCCACCTGCGCTATAATACATGATGAATGATAGTAATATAGTCATCATTCAATATGTGAATGGCCCAAGACAACGTTGGTACATCTCCATAAAATTTCCGTTTTGACAAAATTAATCTTCAGCATTATTTTCACACTGCCTATTACCTGTCGTTAATGGCAATTTTTCACTTTCTATCTCGCTTTAGTCGCCCACTCCGTACTGCATTTTTCAGAGAAGTTTGGTTCCAAGGAGAAAACAGGCTAAAAATCCCTTCCCTAAAAGCTAATTCATGATTTTATTGACTTCCTGTCTTGTCGGAAGATAATCTTTCTTTGAATACAAAGGCATAAAGAAACTACAAGTTTTCCGAGCTAGAGATAAAATATGACAGTCCATCAAATTTTCCTGGAATCATTAATCATTAAAATTTGCGGGGGCTTGATCAACTGTTTTATTACTTTTTCTTTTTAATCGATGTGTTACTCTTTAAGAAAAAAAGTTTGATAACTTTGTTCAGTTTAAATTTGATAATTATCTTTTTTATCTTAATGGGAATGGAAAAAGCACAAATATAACTGATACTTTCTAAACTTTTGATATGCTAACGTTTGAGTTTTAAAACTGATTAACAGGCGAAATTTCAACGATTATCGTATTTGAAAAATGATAATAATCAATGAGTATATTCTTATCTATATGCAACAAGATTTATAAAGGTTAGTCATAGCATAAAGAAACACAAAATATTCTGAGATAACTGAGCGAGCAGCTGACACCACACATAAAAATAAGACATAATGTTAAGGGATCGGTAAAACTTCCTGACAGGTATATCATGCTCTCATCAGATCCATACTTCTATGAATCGACCATAGTTAGTCAGAGAAATTTAGTAATTTTTATTTCAAAGCAATGACCATAATATCAGTAAAAAAAAGGTCTACTCTCTAAAAAACAAATCGAGTGAAAAATTTAACTCTTGGAGGAGTGAATACAAAAAGAGTGAATTTTTAGTGAACTTTGAGTGATAGAGTGACGTCAGGGATCACTCCAAAATCTTCGAGTGATCCCTGAGGTCACTCCAAAATGAGTAAAAATGAACATTTTCACTCGAAATTCACTCCAATTTCACTCTAAATTCACTCTTTTTTGTATTCACTCCTTCAAAAGTGAAAATTTTCACTCGATTTTTTTTAGAGAGTAATATTATTGTAATAACGATTGATGGTGATATTAATAATAGTTATGAATCCTTATCAATTAGGCCTATTCTATTGCTATCATAATTAGCATTGGCATCAATCATTAATGGTCCAACATCGTCATGATTTGTCAAAGTCAAAGCGCAAGATGATGTGATAAGCAGGATGATAACAGGTGTGAAAGATGAGTGAATAAAGCAAAGGTTCTTTCAAGTTTTACCCTGGAAGAGTTCTCTTGAACTCGGCACGGGTTGCAGTGTGCAGTTCTGATTCCCCATTGCAGTAGCTCTGGAGTCGACTTGGCGTAGACGTGCAACATAGTTGGCTCCGGTTAGCCACTCTGTCAGAGAAAAGTTATCACCTTAACACAACGTTTAGTGGTTCTCCCGGCGTTTCATGCAGAAAATAATGTGTAGATATTACACGCCACACATGGGACTAGACAAGAAGGACATAGAGCATCCACACTGGTACCATCTCCATCTAATCTTGTAAAAACAAAATAAGTACACTCAAATTACGTACGCATTTCGTAAATTGGCAAAGAGTTAGACTTTGCCTCTGTGTATGGCATCCTTGTGAGAAAGATAAATGTGTTTCAATTATCGTAAACACTCACCAAGCCTTGATTTCTGTTCACCACTACAGATTACAAGGTTTAATTTGTACAGTGTAGTTATGATAAAATCCAGACCATTAGCAGTTCTTGTGCATGCTGTGGTCTTTTTCATTAGTCATGTTATATACAACAAGCATGATCTTTGTAATTAGTTGATTACAGAATAAACAGGATGTGTCAATAGGAACCTTAAATGACCTTTCATCGCGTCGTTTTTGTGTCTTGACGTAGAACAATGGGGGACTTCTGTCAATCTACACGGGTATGTGGAAATCACAAAGCAAATTATGATCAGTGTCGTTAAGATATCAAAATCCTTGTGCCAGTCGTAAGGGTCAGTTTGTTTTGAAATGTGTGAACTTTGATTTGAAAATAAGACGGTTGATCTTCCTGTACGCCCAGTTCAGCGTGGAGATGGTCATGGCTGCGTACAAGTCAAATCAGTTTGTTCGGTGAAGTTATTGCGAAAAACGTCCCTGGTTACTTGACACTTCATTAGTTTGTTGGGTTGTAGAGTAAAGCCAAATACATTTTTCATCGATTTTATATTCACATCTAAAGTTTTAGAAAAAATGATATACACCAGAATTATCAATTCTTTTTTAATGTGCACAAAATATTCACAAATTGCCAGTTTGGTTTTCGAGAAAAACATAGTACCATCCACGCAGTTCTTCATTTTATTGATAAAGTTGTTAATGCAACTGACAACCATTCTCATTTAATTAGTATATTCTTGGACTTCTCCAAGGCCTTCGATACAATTAATCATAACATTTTACTCCACAAGTTATCGCACTATGGAATACGCGGGAAGGCCTTGGAGTGGTTTAAGAGTTATTTAGCTAACAGAAAACAGTTTGTTTCAATTAAAGATAATAATTCAGTTATAAGAGATGTTAAGTGTGGCGTTCCACAGGGAAGTCTTTTAGGGCCGCTGTTATTAATAATATATATCAATGATTTTTCCTCTGTTTCAGAGTTACTCTCTTTTATACACTTTGCTGATGATACCAGTGTTTTTCTTGCCCATAACGATATCGATGTTCTTGTTCAACAAGTTAATACGGAATTGAAAAAAGTGACCAACTGGGTCAGAGCTAACAAGTTATCATTGAATGTTAAAAAATGCTTTTCAGCAATACTGTTGATTCTTTGAATTCAGAAATAGTTCTGAATGATTGTTATTTAGAAAGTGTGTCATATTTTAAATTTCTTGGTATTTTTGTAGATAATAAACTTTCTTGAAAAATACATATTGATCATTTTGTTATCTGCAAAATTATTTCTCGCAATATAGGTGTTATGAACAGACTGAAATTTTATATTCCTGAAAAGACCTTACTAGTGTTATACTCCTCTTTGATACTCCCTTACCTTAATTATGGAATTTTATATAGCTTGGGGCAATACTCATCAGACGCTGCTGAATAGAGTGTTATTACTGCAAAAGAAAGCACTCCTTATCATTTCCAATTCTCCCACACGTTCACATACAAATGCATTGTTTGACTGTTATATATTAAAAATTTTTATTTAACTTAGGTCAATTTATGTATATGTATGATAACAGTTTACTCCCACTTATCTTTGGTTCTATGTTCCAAAAAATCAATCATTCCATAATTACCCCACCCGACGCTCAAACGAGTTTCATTTACCACTTCTTCGAACGATTCTAGCAAAGAATACACTTATTTACACTGGACCAAATTATTGGAATTCCCTGAATCATGATCTAAAATCTGCTCCTTCTATATACTCATTTAAAAGGAGATTAAAGTTTTTTCTTTTATAATCTTATAATGACGACTCCCAGAATCAGATAAGTTTATAGGCTTACTTTGGTACCCGTCCGCAATATCTGCATTGCCGTTCTTTTTATTATTGTTGCTATTGCCTAAGCCTTGACTATAAGATCTTCTTTAACCTATACTTCGCAGTTGAAGGCTTTGTTCTATATTCTTTTTTCTTCTTCTTCTTCTTTTTCTTCTTCTCTTTCTTCCTCAAACCTCCGAGGATCGTTGTCTTTGTCTTTGTTGCATATTCCTGTCTATTCTGTTACCTCTTTATCATGCTATAGTTTTGTTTCCTCTTGTGTCGTCTAGTCAGTTTTTTTCCTACAAGTAGTCTTGTTGCTGTCTCAGTCTTGTTTTATGCTCATTACTCGGTTTGTTGTTGTTTTATGTATAACTGTTTGTCCGTCAGTCTCTTAGTGGGCTGCCAAACTTTTTTCTGACAAGCTTTTTTGTGCCGATTTGTTGTTGTTTTCAATTCAATTTTTGCATCGGGCTTTTAATACAAGAGGGGCCCACACTTTACAAGCTTTGTCTTTTTAGTGGGTCCCTCCGTTTTTTCACACAGTGCATATACTGACAACTATTTCACTTTCGTTGAATACCTCAGCAACTATTGTAATGTATCGCTACTCTTAGTTTTTTTCTTTTATTGTGTTTACTCTGTACAATTGTATGTATTGTTTCTGTCACTCAAGAAAGTGAGGTTTATGTTTGTATATTGTGGAAAAAACGAATAAATTTGAACTTGAACTTGAACTTGAACATCATTATCATTATTGATGTTGTTGTTTTATACATGCACCACAAATTTGACTTCTTTTCCAGCTGATCTACGTTTTATTGTGATGAATATGATGGAATAAAGTGTTAGAATTTTCCAATTTGTGGGTATACGATATGTTTATGGATATATATGCATATGTGAATTGTGTGTGTGTGTGTGTGTACAGCACTAATTATTAACTCTATATTATTATCACTTTTCTTTTTGTATCGTAAGTCTTCATTTGACAACAATAGAGTGCGGGTCCGAGCATGGTAGGGTGAAGGATGAGTGTATTTTCCCCTACTCGTTGCAGGAACCTTTGCAAAATTTGTGAAACAAGATTCGAAGTATGCAAAATTAGAATACATGTACTTGAAAATGTATTCATAAGATGAATCGATTTGAATCATTGATCAATCATTATTATACATATTTATTAATCTGCTATCATATTTCGATACCATACTATAACTACTAATATACTAACTAATCATAGATTTTAAAGTTTGCTGGTCATCTCCAGAAAATGTAAATCTAGTACAAAAAACGAAAACAAAACAAATTATATATAGATATTGATAAGTATAAATTGTGTGTTAAGTTTACAACTTTGCGATCTTCTCGCAAGAAACAAAGTGATCTTATTATGAAATAGTTCAAGGTCAAGTTTATTTCCATTTTTCGACAATAGCATAATATACGTCTCACTTTCTTTAGTGACAGAAATAATGTAAACGAGACAATGTGGATCGATCAAAGTAAACAATAATTGAAACCTTGTTAGTACAGATACATTGTAATGAGTACAGATGTAATGACAGTGTGAGTGCATAACCAACATTTGACAGATGAATAGAATCACACACACACACACACATATATATATATATATATATATACATATATATATTCATTAATATATATGTATTCATTTATATATATATATATATATATATATATGCTGATTTTAACTGATTCAGAGGTACAAATGAGATCATCATTGTTATAAGTTCACTGTACGTTACTATGAATACTGTATAATAACCATGAGAACATATTAATTGAAACAATTATTGTGTGGCGGAAAATTTTTCGTCAGAACGCATTTTATTGCTGAAATCCTCAATACGCGGATTTCTGTCGATACTAGCTATACCTATGTCTTCAATAATGATGACTTCGATTTTGCTTTTAAGCAAAGAAATGCATATTTCTTTTTTGGATAACACTTCACATCCCTTAGATACCAGGTTTATTATAATCTAGACGGTGCAAAGTGCACTGTATATATGAATATAGACTTGGTGAAAGATACTATATAAACCGTAAGCTCATTGAAAAGAAAAATCTTTACTAGAAAATCACGCCATTTCCTCGTGACCACTTTATTTTGTTCCTGTTTGTGAACTAAGGATTCTCTAAAGAGAAATGTCCCTTCAATACACCTGGTCGCTTGTTTTCATAGATAAGAAAGTCAAAATTTGTTAATTTCACACTCATGTCTGCCTCCCCCCCCCCCCCCATCTACTTCTCTCAACATTTACGTCTGTTTGCTGTTAACACGCGGGACCCACTATCTACAAGCTTCGCTTTTTAGTGGGTCCCCCATCTCCATTTTTCAAATCATTTATCAATGAAATATTTCATTTCTTTAATTATCGTCGAAAGTCTTATGTACCCTGCTTTTTGGACTACCGTGATGTTCACATCTATTTCATTTTGATCACATTGTGCGTATGTGTGTTATTGATTACTAGTATGTTGGAGATGGAGGGGAAAAAATAGACCTGAACTTAACTTTGCACTTCTCTCTTCCTTTCCTCTTCTCTCTCCCCTCTCCCTCCCTCTCACTCTATCTCTCTGCCCGTCTTGACTTTGTCTGTCTGTCCCCTCTGTTTCTTTCTTTCTGTTTTTATGACTCCACACTCTTTTATTCTTTTTATCTCCAAAACGCTGTGACAGTTACCAAAATACAGGAGCTGAGTATACCTGCCGAAAACCCTCCGCTGAGCTGAATTAGTTGGTAAACAGCGGTGGATGACGAACAAAACCCGTTAATTCGGGGGGGGGGGGGAATATAAGAAAAAAAAACTTCAGAGAAATCATACGCTTTCTGGAATTTCCAACTTGGGCTTGAGGTCTGGATTTATCTCTAATCAAAATTCAGGATACTGAAAATGCTTGAACTCTTTTTTTTTCCCCTTATACATAATCTTGAACCCATATCATATGTTTGCAACCGTAGACTGAAGTATATAAAAACCTTAGTTACTATGGTAACAATGAAATATTACCTATGATTGGCTATTGCCCATTCGTCAAAAAGAAAATTTCACTCATATACATGTATATATGATATATATATATATATATATATATATATATACTGCTTTTTGTAATCTGCCTCACGAAACTGGATCCAGATGTTACTAAACCTTTGCAAAACATGATTTCATGGTGTGTGTGGGTTTTTATATAGTCGTGTCTCACCTTGTAGTTTCCTCTCAATATGCCTTTTAGTAACTGTGTTAGTAGAGTATAATGTAGCTTTGACGTCACACTCATAAATATT
The DNA here is from genome assembly GCF_040938485.1 of Diadema antillarum. Classification (NCBI taxonomy): domain Eukaryota; kingdom Metazoa; phylum Echinodermata; class Echinoidea; order Diadematoida; family Diadematidae; genus Diadema; species Diadema antillarum. The sequence goes on along the minus strand of NW_027270925.1, from coordinate 462,834 downwards.
TCGATATACTGGCGGGAGCCAAATGACTAAACTACCGTGAAAGTAATGCATAATTCACAGCTAACATAAGCAACAAGGCGCCAAATCATGAAATATCCAGCTACAGTACAGTCAACTTTGTCGTTGTGAGTGGAGTTGTAAACAGCTGCGAAAAGATACAATGTAATAAGCAATGTCGTTCCCACGGTGTATTTGTTTGACTTGCTGGCAAATTGGCAGTGACGTGGTGTTTTTTTATATCCCATGCCATTTCAAATTTCAGTCAGTCAACTAAATGAGTCACATTAGCTTTGCTACGCTAGTTCCACTCAGAAAGCGAGAAGATTTTGACGCTGTAATGATATGTAATTGAATATGGTGAAGGCAACTAAAACGGCGCGCTTTTCCCATTTAGTATACAATCACTTGGACGAAGATTCGTCTCTCCACGTAGTTCTCATGGATATTCACGATGATGGCTGCTTTGTGACGCGTGAACAGGAAGACGTCGCTCAGACGACGAAAGTGATGGGCGACCTAGGCGGTCGCTCCTTAGATCACATTCTTCAGTTCTTTTCATGCAAGTTAGGTCTAATGTGTTGTTACGACGTTTGATAAACCGCACTGACTTTTGTCCGTTCACCCTGTTGCTTATCATTTTACCTGATGTCTACAAAAGCTGCATTAATTAAATATCAATATTACAAAAAAGCAGTATCATTTTTCAAATATTCCAGGAGCATTTCAGAGTTCACAGTCTGTCAGTAATGGTTGGTAATGAGTGTCCTTTCATTCATGTTTTAAGGACTATGATTTTCATTCTTAAATTAGAATATAAGATGCAGCAGTGCAAAGGCGTACGAAAAGAATATTATCCTTGAGATGTATATAATACACCTATGACGTTACACGGTGGTGTAGGAATTATAGAGTGATGATGAGCTTCTCGTTCGTGGAATCCCAGTCCCGCTCTCGGCTCTCACCCTCAGAAGGTTCGGGTCCTTCAGGAGTGGACTACTGGCACTGACCTGGGCGTTCTTATTGCCGTCCACTGGGGACTTCACGGAGATTTTGGGAATCTCCAGCACGCCCACGATGTTCCCCCGCCGGGTGCGGAAGAAGAGGAAGCTGACGGGGAAGAGGACTAGGGATTCGAAGACGAGCAGTACGCACTGCCAACCTGTGTGTGTGCACACGACAACGATCACGGTTACGATCACGGCGAAGATATGATGACGGCGATAAGAGTGAAACAGAGAAATCAAGACCATAGCAACGATTCGAAGATGTCGATGATGGTGGTTGGGATGACGCCGATTGTACATATTTATGATGATAGGGCGACGTCGATTACACGACGATGACGTTGATAATGAGGATGTACAACAGATCGATGAGGGAAAGGAAAATAAGAAAGGAAATATGAAATTTGATCCATACTCATTTTGTTCTTACTGTCATCTTATTTACAATGTGTATAGCTTAACACATACTGGCTTCCATTGATAAGATCAACCGAATACGTTTTCAAAACAATTTAGCATTACGATATTTTCACAACCTTCCATTCACCTAATTGTTCAGTATAAGATTATATTAGTCGTTAGGAGATACCACTGTCGAAGAATGAAATGACATATCATGAAATCTTTGAAGGCTTCCATGGCGGTAGAACGTTGGGTGGTAGAAGGCTTAACGGTGCACCACGTTAGGGTATGTGTGTGGCCCTGAAAAGGGCCTACCCAATCCCCACACACATACCCTATGATAGAAAGAATACGTGGTGCATCGTTAAGCCTTCTACCACCCAACAGATGATATATCAAATGGTAAAATAGGTATCCTGTTATTGCTTACGAGATCAGGACCTTGCTTTCACTTAGGTGAAATCATACGGCAAAAGAACGATACAGAATTACTCATTTGGCGACATGCGGCAATGTCAGAGAGCTTTAGATCTGCGACGCCAACGTTAAGACAACGCAGCCTCATGGGTTGGACAATGGAAGCAGCTGTCCCGCACATGTGCAGAACACCATTTTTTTCCTAATTGGCGTCCTCTTATTAGAGTTAGCGTCGCAGATCTAAAGCTCGCTATTCTAAAGAAAAACAACAACAACGGAAGAGACAGAGAGAGAGAGAGAGAGAGAGAGAGTGGAAAAGAGGGAGAGAGAGGGAGAGAGAGAAAAGTGTGTGTGGGGGGGGGGGGTGCGACGATCTGATGATGGCGCTATCCAGAAAGAGTAGTTCATGAGTGTGGATTGAACTTGTCGCCTGTTCACAGTTAAATCTTGTGAAACGTTAGCATGGGTTTACTTCTAATTTTGACATCTTTTGTTCATTACCACTTCATAATCATTTTCATCAATATTTCATCGAATGGGACACCTTCGAACACTTACTGTTCGCTCTGGACTCCCAATCGAATGGCTTCACACACTGAATGACATCGGTAAAGACCAGGACGTCGAGAATAAGAATCTGGATGTTACTGAAGAAAAGAGCTAGTCCAATGATGCCGAACTTGATGCCGATGTGGAACGCCCTCAGGTGTCGATACGAGGCGAGCAAGAGAATAAGCAAAGCAATGGATGCCACCAGCGAAGACAAAAGAGTGAAGATGTTGAGGTACAGGTAGGCGTCATCAGGGGTTAACTGAGGTCAGATCGTATAGGTAGAAAGAGAAACGGGAATACATGGCATATGAAAAGAATGGTTTGAACGGATACCAAGGTATGACTTTTGATTTGGCTTGAGTTATGGGTGCTGGATTGAAACGGTCCAGTGGGCTGATACAGGAGGGGTATACTGATGACGAAAGTTTATACCGGTGACTGATGCATTATGTACAAGGAAAGAGCTAGAAGAAGCGCGATTCAATTTGACAATAATGAATGATTTAAACAATATCGACGTGCCTTATCGCATTCATTATGGTAATAATAATTAATCTTTTTTTTTTCAATTCTTATTCATATAAAATCAAGTTGACAGAATTGCGAATAAGCAGGGGGACAGTATACAGTGATGATGAAGTAACTATGGGACAAAATCATAACCAGATCTAGAAATATTGATTCTGAAAACCTCGTCCTCATCGACTGAAAGAAGATAGACCTCTTTCTTGCTCACATTTTTTTTAATATAAACTAAATTGAATTTAGTCGATACAAATGACAACAACAATCATACCGAACTCGTGTTGTACGTCCCGTTCAACCACAAGATGTCCTCGATAAACAAGATTATGGGTCTGACAATCGCCATCTGATAGATACAAATTTCGAGCACCCAGAAACTATTCCTGAAAGTAAAGAGAAATCATGGATGATTGTGTCACAAGAGCAGGTAGAACGAAACAGTGTTACAAACAAAAGCTGATGGGGGAAGTTGCCCCATCGAGAGTTAGTTCTGTCTCTGATTTGATTACTTTCACTTCATGTCAATTCTCTGACATTAATGTGCCACTGATTTTAATTTTATGACACGACTGCAGCACGTGAGAACAATCCATGCACTGTCATCTCTATGTATGGTGTGTGACGCATGTAAGCAGTTTCGATGATTAGACAACATAATAATACAGTACAGTTATATAGTCATATGCCGGGTTCGGATAAGTGAAGTGATTATGTTTACTTTCTAGTACGAGTTGTGTTGGGGGTCTACGTAAAGCATTGTGAAATATCCTTCTCTCCTATAATATCTCTCTTATCATTTTAGTTTGACAATTAACGAAATCTCTCAGATCTACTTCTTTCTCCCATTATGACAATAGATGGTCATAATTACTACATTAAGGAGACACTGGCCCTTAAAGAGACAAATTTGAGTCTCCTCAACATTTTCATCTACAGTATGATACCAGTATCCTATTTTTATGCTTTACTGCTGGCAACGCTATAAACACATCTTCCATAAACTGTTTCCCTAATACTGGATCCAGATTTATATATACTGGTATATATATATATATATATATATATATATCTTTCTGTATCCATATGCATCCATAGTACAGATAGATGGATATATAGATAGATATAGGTAGATAGATTGATAGATAGATATAGGTAAATAGATTGATAGATAGATATAGGTAGATAGATTGATAGATAGATATAGATATAGATAATAAATTAGATATTAGGTGCTAATGGCGAAATGTGACTGTACATAACTGGAATAAGAGAACAAATGTAACCGAGATCACATAATGATTCATAAATATTATGATTCACTGTTCAATTATATTGTATTAATATCGTGCATCATAGGAAAAGATATGTAATTGTAATCGTACTCAGCTAAGTGCATCTGCCGAAATATTTGATGTTCTCCGATTTTTCGTTCTGTGGCGTCGTGGCCTCCGTAGTAGTAAATAACAAGCTGAAGAAAGTGATAGATGCTGATTGCGAAGTAGCTGTATATGAGGAGAAGAGAAAGCAAATATGATCAAGATCAGATAATGATTGAAATGATTTGCTTTTTAATTATTACTTTTGTATATCACATGAGAGAAATAATGAGAAAAGCAATGCATATACTTTGTAAGGATAACAAAGAAGTAAAAATAGCGATGGAAAAAGATGATCCTACTGAAAAGCGAGACATGTATATGACGTGGATCATTCGATAAACAATGCAAATAACATATTCTTTCAAAATATATATAATTATATATATATATATATATATATATATATATATATATATGTATATGTATATATATCATGGCTCGACACTAACTTTTTTGTTTGGTGGCCCGATGGGGCCACCAAAATCCTAAATTTCAAATTTTTGGTGGCCCGAGAGAAAAATTTGGTGTCCCGAAAAAAACCCCAATAAAAAATATTAAAAGTCCTGTTTTTTTTAATGAGTCAAATATTTAAGTTTTATGATAGTAAGAATTAAAAGTTGGACATATCAACTCATAAATTAAACTTGCAACACTTACTCTCAGGCACTCATTCAGTCCTTTTCATCCATCCTCTAAACAAATTTAACTGCTAATTTCCGGCGCAAAAAGTTACGAATTTATTGACATACTTTTCAAAAAATTGTGGTGGCCCGAGGCGGGCCACCAAATTTGCCCTTTTTTGAAATTTGGTGGCCCAACTTTCATTTTTGGTGGCCCCGGGCCATCGGGCCACCGTTAGTGTCGAGCCCTGTACATATATATATATATATACATTACAGCTAGATCATGATTATGCTAAATGGCAGGCATATAATGATATTAGCATATTGTAGACAGTATACTTGTTTTAAAGTACATAGGAAATCATCAGTATCATCAGCACTGTCATCATCCTTCATCAGTTTAATTCCTGTACAGAGCGTGACGTTTCATGATGATATGACATTCTTCTTTGATTTTCGCTTATCTATCAATCAATAGATTCAGCATTGTGTATGATTAATATGACTTATACAAAATGATCGAATAGGTCAAAAGACCAAAAAACAACAACATAAGGCAGAGGCGATGATATATCGAAGTTTGCATTGACTTGCTGTCAATACTGTTATGATGTTAAGAAAATAATCACGGATTATTGACTTCAAGAAATAATTACAATACACAGATTATAATGCTTCTGGTCACCTGTGGTGTCCTTATAGTATTTACATGAGAATATCTCCTTGAGAACCTTTCAGAATTTTGTTGTTGTTGTTGTTTTTGTTCGTTGATTTTTTAATGTTTTGACTATTCTGCTTCTATTCTGTTCTATATGCATTACATGATTAGAATTAAAACAGAATGTCGACAAAATGATATCTTAAATTTTCTAATAATTTGACCGTTGAACTCACATTGACGCAGTCAGGTTGCACATCACCACTGCCCTCGGAATGAACAGACCTATTTGCGACGTCAGAGCAAAAATCTATGGACGAGAAAGGAAGTGGTTTTCGATACATGCATGAAAATGGTTTCGATGGGCAAAACTTATTACTGTGACCCCAACTGCCACCATGCGGAAGAAAATAACAGGACTGTGGTCTGACCTCGTTACCTACATAATGACTTGTGCGACGTGACTATTTTTCAATGTCTATATATAGAAAGCATATGCAATAATCATTGCTTGTGTGATTTTATAACTGTGCAGGGTTTGATTAGCGTTCACTATATACAGACAAGTATTAAATACGTGATAGTTATAATGCCATACACATGATATCATCTAATGCTTAGACGTTTTAAAGGTTGTAAACTTCTCATATACCGTTGGTACGAGCTGTTATCATGGGCAGATGTCAACTCAGCCGGATTTATGATCAATCAAAATTAAAGGAATAGTATAATATTGGTGGGGGTGAGAATTGAGGTTCTACATTTTTTTTTTTTTTGCGAGATATTAAGAAATCACTTATGAACAATGTTACAGGGCATACCGTTTAAAGAGAAATTCAAAGTTTGTTTGTTTTCTTGATGAAAATCCGTTTTGAAATGGCTGAGATATCCAAACACAAAGTAAAAAAAAAATCAAAGCGATCCTAATTAAAGGTGGGTCCCACCTTTTATTAGAATCGCTTTGTTTCAGATATCTTAGCCACTTCAAATCCGATTTTCATCAAATAAACGTTGAATTCTTCTCGGAATTACATGTTCATTCGTATTTCATAAGAGGTTTTCTCTCACCAAAAAAGTTAGAAATTTGAAGCCAGGTCTGACCCAAAACTATACCATCCCTTTAATCGTATTCTACTTGCTTTTCGAATAAATTTATTGAATATGACTCTGTGAGCGATGCTTTTTCCTCAGTATCCAATTCATTTGAATATTCTAGGAATAAAAAAAATGTAATATGAATATGTTTAACGCCCAGTGAAGTCGTGGCAACCACTGCCTATAGCACCATCGGCCGCCTTACCGGAAATATGCCCATCATCCAAATAAGACTGATGGAGCGATCCCTGTGTGGTATCTTGGTTGCTATGAAGACAATGGACTCGGTGAAGAGGAAAAGCAGGAGAACGGTGATGACCGACATTACTATTATCGTCACCAGCAGTCTCGTGTTTCCCGAGATTTCTGAATTACAAGGAGACAATAAGAATTGGTGAGCTTGTTTTGTTTAATGTATGTTTATGTGTTTGAGCGTTTCACTCTTATACATTTGATGTTTCATGTTAAAATGTTCGAATGGCCTGGTATATCACAATGTTTTCGTACAATCACAATTAAGAGATGGTATAGCATTGGTTTAGGTGGTGCGGAAATATTTAGAAACCACTCTATGAAATGTTAAAGAGCATACAATTCTCAGGGGTATTGAAAGTTTTTTGATGAAAATCGGTTTTGAAATGACTAAGATAGCCAAAAATTATACAGGTAAAACACAGAGATCCTGTAATAAGAATCATGGCCTGCTTTTTGGATTTCTATTATCTCATCTATTTCAAGACCAGTTCTCGTCAAATAAACCGTGAATTCCTCTATAGGAATTACATGCTCTTTCAAATTTCATAAGATGTTTTATCTCACAAACACATACACACATATTATGACTTAAAAGTTGACAACCTGCAGCCCCATCCAAACCAAAGTTGATTGCAGCCCAATCCAAACCAAAACTGTACCATCCTTTATACCTGACTGCACGTGTTTAACATCACGACTTATAGTGTAATTATTACACGACGTGGGTAGCACAAGATATTTTAAAGGTTGGCGGTGGCGTTCGACAGCCAGTATCACAAATCCTTCTTTTATCAGCTTCAATGAAAACTGTGCCAAATAGAAAATCACGCACAGAACGCCAATTCCCTTGTCGAATCTCTTCACGATTAATCTGATCGGTAAAAGTTTTGGAGAAACAGATTATAAATGTCCTTCCTCTCTAATTCCTGTTCAAAATCTTATTCATGAATCTTGTGAGAATCGAAGCCGAAGTGTTTTTTGGAAGGAACGCAAAAAACAACAAACAAACAAAAATAAACAAATAGAGTTGTTTATGGGAATATTTTGATGATAATAAATGCATAATGAAAAACTGAGCTTTATGAAGTCGTAGTTATAATTATCACTATAATGTAATGATTAACGCCGGAGTCATACAATAAAACATCTCGTTAGAAATCCTATATCAAAATGTGAGGTTCAAATATGAATCCCAGTATAGATGATTTCAGATTTACTGAAGCACGGTATATACGTTCTAGATGAAATAATGTAATAATCATTACGTTTCATTCCACAAAGTTTATTTCTAAATTCTATATCAAGTTTCATGTAGTTAGTTATGCAATTCGTTACTAACTGAATTAGATCGAAGATATCCAATACATTACCGTCCATGAATTCAACCAGGGTAGGTTCGATCAAAGAACAATTTCCAGCCATTTTGCCTTAGGTGAAGTACTGTAATTCCCAGTGTGTGACTAAATGCTGACAGTACGACAGCAATTGTGACTGCTGATAGATATGGCGAATAAATAGAAAGACAGCTCGGAAGAAATCCACGACGTTGGGTCCGGTGATATCAAACTTTGACCTGCAAGTACACGGGGTGATGATAGAGGAGAAATCTTCAACAGAAAACTTGCAACGCATGGGTGAAGATAATGGGACAATACATGAATAATGCTTTTCTCGTCTTGTGCAGCTTCGGGACTATAAGATGAATCTTCTTCTTCTAGCGTTGATGAACGAGGACGAACAGTCAAAGCTTCGTCTTGAATTACATACAGAAATCAGTGGCGATCCTTGCTATGCTGCCATTCCACAAGAATGTTGTCTGTTTGAACAAAGCAGTTAAATGGAATCAGAGGTTTCCCTGTTGTTATTCAGCCTGCCCAGGGTCAATATCCTATAATATAGTGAACTTCCTTAGATCTTTCTCCAGTGAGGTATGATGATACTTTAAATGGCATACATTCGGACGTACTCCTTTTTAAAGTAGGTATGTCCAAGAAGTGCCAGTGCGAAGAAACACTTAATGGCGTGTGATTCCCAATACAAACGTTGGCATTGTAGATATCAAATCACAGCAGGCTGCTGTTCGTTTTTTAATATTGAACACATCGGGAGTGTGTATATACACTTATACTGATGAATATTCCCAGATTCCAAAGGTCAACATGATAGGCTGGTCATGTGACCGCGAAATCAAACCTCGTGCGGATACGGTGCGCACTGGCACAGACGATCAATGTTGAGTACACAGATTATTAATTACTAGTCATTTATCACTGATGAAAAAGGGGGTAGGGCTACACCCCATTGCATTGACAGCGACATAAAAATCAGCTTGCCAGTATCGAACTCTCGTGGACTATATCGTCGGGTGCCCGTGCATTGGCTGCTAATGCAATACAATTTGTATTGCGTTAGCGGCCAATGCACGGGCACCCGACGATATGCAACCGAAAATTGTATAGATGCAGCTTGAGGAGGGTCCATACTCCTGAATCCGTAACCATCTGGTCCCGTGTGTATAGTATACGGAAGGTCTTGTAAAAAAAGCAAGATTCACTGGTAGAAGACTCTGGTACACGCAATAGTTTCACCAATGATGCCAAAACATTCTTATCATTCTCACAAGCCGTGCTCCAAAAGTCTATGATAAGAACAAGCAGTTGAAAAATGATGTAAGAGAGGAAACCTGTGTGGATGGCCTGAATTCTGAAAGTCACACACGATCTATGGCCGGCAAGTGCAATTGTCAGGTTTTTGTTATAAGCTTTGGTTAGTTCTATGCGCTCCGGCGGAAATCTCTCCACTCAGTCCCCCATCAGGTCATTTGGACATCGCAATCTCAAGGTTCATCCTTGTTTGATTCTCTGTACGCCAGCGTCTTTCCCATCTGTAATCCCCAGTCCTGGCTTTCGTTTCAATTCTCTTGCCCTTTTCTTTGTCATTTTGCCAAGCCTTTAAGACTTTTGTTACTTACTTAAGTCACTGCCCTCGCACCTCCTAAACAGGTTGTGTAGTCTGTCACAGATTTTACTTTTGTACTGGGCAAGTCGACGGTGACATCATGGTGCATGTACAGTATTTTCCATGTACTTTGAGTCGAGACCACACATGTATTTCGTGACCATACTAATTTTCTTTGTCTTTCTCTTTGTCTTCTTTCTCATAATCTCATATTTTTCATCTACTCCTTTACTCACACTTTGATGTAGGCCTACTTCATTTAATCAAATAACGGCGTATATATAGGAGTGATGCATATTAATGAATGTTGATCCTAAAAGTTGAATTCCACTCCGTCTCAATGCGCTGGGAACTTGTCCGATGAGAGGAGGATTACACGTGCTTAAAGACAACTGCTAAGAACCTACCCAGGAACATATTATACTATTATCAAAAGGAACTAGGAATGTGTACTCGACCTACCAGCCGCTGTCTACTATAGCCTTTTGTCACCATACAGCGAGAGGGCCTTGACAAAAGGCTACTGTCTATACTGCTCTAAAAAATACCAATTTCTGAGTGACACACGCCATTAAAACCACCACGTACAGACAACAACCTAAACCGCCCTATATATTGAGAGTCATTCAGACTTATTATAGCATTCTTTGTGAGGCTATTCGAAAAGTCTGTCACTCAACTGTTGATTTTAATACCCGTATTCCTGATATCCAAGCGTCTGCATAGTTTCTGAGAAATCTCATCTAAAGAATGGCCTCAGTATTTCAATGGTCTCTATTTGATATTGATGACAATTCATAATATTTAAGCACTTACCACATAATTCAAATGTCTTTATTTAAGTGCTATTTTTGCATGCATCTGCTTGTGAAGAAAAATATGAGCATTGCAAACTTATTTGAAGGAGAGGTTTGCCCAAATATATTTGTGGATTGAGTGAATGCAGCAATATCAAGTAGAACACATCAGTGAAGTTTGAGGAAAAATCGCACAATCCCTTCAAAAGGTACGAATTTGCAAACGTTCAGTCCCACCATCGTTGGATACATGAGAAAACTACAACAGTTTGTGACGTCACTGCAGGGCAACGATTAAAAATTTTCTGTGTTAAGGGTGATTTCCCCCTTGCTTTCTGAAAGAGGTAAATGCGAGATGCTCTTCCATTATGCTATAGAAAAATGAAAATAATACAAGCAACTTTGTATGTTGACTTCTCTTTTAATCTTTACATTGTTGTTCTATACTGTGACGTCACGAACTGTTGTAATCTTCTTTATTTACCCAGCAATAACGGCATGTAAGTTTTAAAGGGATTGTATAGTTGTAGTTGAGACCTAACCTCAGGTTTCTAACATTTTTTTTTTTTTTTTTGGGGGGGGGGGGTGAGATATAATTATGTAACGAGATGCCTCATATGAAATATGAAAGGGCATGTAATTCCAAGAGGTGAAAATTGGTTTTAAAATGGCTGAAATATCCAAAACAGATCTATCCAAATAAAAGGTGGGACCCAGCTTTTATTAGGATCGCTTTGTTTTACTTTGTTTTTGGATGTATGCAGCCATTCCAAAACCGATTTTCATCTGATAAACTCTGAATTCCTCTTAAAATGGTTTGCTCTGTGTTATTTCAGAAGTGATTTCTTGGTATCACCTAACAAAAAGTGTAAAGCCCATTCCTCATCTCCACCAATAACCCTCCCTTTAAAAATGCAAAACTTTTAAACGGATTGTCCAATTTTCCTCAAATTTCACAGATGTGTTCGTCAGGAATGCAGTTCACAACACTTGTAGCAATCTTTCTAGTTTTTGAATGTCTATTCATTCATGTTAAGGTATCGCCTCTCCTTCGCCTGTCAACGAGTGTTGCAACTTCTTTAACGGTTTTCAGCTCACAAATCACTGTCGTTTCATTTCAACTAAATCTGTTCTCCCATTATTCTTCTTGTTCTTTTTTGTTTATTTGTTTTCCTCTTGTTCCTTTCTTCTTCTTCTTCTTCTTCTTCTTCTTTTTTTTCTTCTTCTTCTTCTTTTTCTTCTTCTCGTCTTCTTCTTTTTCAAAAGTTACTCTATGTCATAGTTGGGAAATGGTGGTGGTGGTGGGGGGGGGGTGGCTGTATACCTTTGCAGAACACATACACACATAACACACATTCGGTTTAAAAAACAAACAAAAAACAACAACATTTAAAGGAATGGTACAGTTTCGGTTGAGTCGCAACTTCAGGTTCCCAACGTTCTTTGATGGTGATTTTTGAAATAGTGAGAAACCTCTTACGACAATATAGAAGAGCATATAATTCTAATAGGGATTCAAAGTTTATTTGATGAAAATTGGTTTTGCAATTGCTGAGATATCCAAAAACAAAGCAATTCTAATAAAAGGTGGGCCCAACTTTTATTAGGATCGCTTTGTTTTACTTTGTTTTTGGATATCTCGGCCATTTCAAAACTGATTTGTGTCAAATAAACTTTGAATTTCTCTTAGAATTGTATGCGCTGGAACACTCCATAAAGTGGTTTCTAAGTATTCTAACAAAAAAAAAAAAAACTCAGCCAATACTAAACCATCCCTTTAACTCTCTAGGGATAGGTTGCCCCGCGGCTCCTTAAATAAACCTATAGTAATGGGGACTACCACTTTTACGCTCAATAAACAATAATGATTGTATAATAGTAATAATAAAGGAATGCTCGTACTACTATGGTGATGTACCACCTGGTGAGCTAGGCCCATAATTATTATGTGGTTGTAGCTCCATGGTACAATGTACCACCGATCTCCGCACGAAGTGGGACTCTGCATACCGTCAACTGAAGAGTATATAGGTAGTGCGCCCTCTCTTGTAGCTGGCAGAAAAATCTTGTTATCAGGTGATTTTGACAACTTTTATTACTATACGAAAACACAGAAATGAAGAAATAGATAATTAGGGGACTGGAAACGCAATAGGAAAATGAGAAAAAATGAGGATGAAAAGGTAAGAAAGACATTCAATATATAGAGTGAGAGAGAAAAATACAAGAAAATATAATCAGGGGCGGATCCAAGAATTCTGTAAAGGGGGGGGGGGGCGCCTTTACAAAATCAAAGGGGCATACGCCCCCTCAATTTTTTTTTTACAGTCTAAAATCATTTCTATGAGAAGGATAAATAATGAAGAAAATATTCTTCAATTTTACAGAAAAAAAATATCCAACAATTAGTATTTCCTGCGAGATCTACCTATAGAATACACATTAACCGTTCATTAGCCAGAATTACCGAGTACCATGAATTACATTTCCGTCAGGGTGAGGATTGTAACAGACTGATGAGAGTAGGTAGTACTTCTTTTTGTTTGTATGTGTCTGTTTATTTATTTTTGTTGTTGTCACGGCGTTAAAAGCCCTCTATCAGCCGAAATTCTGTTTTTCAAAGAAGTCGTGAGAATAATTCACAAACAGGAGAACAATTCAAAGATGCAGAAACGAAACAAAATAAAGATAAGACATGTAGCAACAAACAAAATGTAACAAAACAAGGACTGATCATACTAAGAAGAGCAAAACAAATTGAATAGGCTCTCCTCTAAGTGTTTGTCTTCTTGTGATCAAATAAGTGCTTATACCTATCAGCTTGCTTTGGGTGAATTACATAGTGCCAGAAAATTGTATTACATCGTGGCATTTTAATGATTGAGACTTTTTCATGTCAGTATGAATATGATCAATATCTCATATTTACTGACGATTGATGTCAGCGATTTTCCGGCAGATGACCGACTTGCTTTACAAGTATTACCAGAACGTTTGTGCCCTTTTGAAATGTTTAAAGATTTCAAGTGTAGAATCGGATATGAAAGTATAATATAGGCCCTATTTGAAATAACCTATGGAAGCATAAATCAATAACATTATTCCTCGATTAGTTGTTCGACATCAGGGACTCATTCAAACATTGATGGAGTTGCCACACCCTTGCCCCAGATAGGAACAATTTGTAAAACTCACGTCTTAGATTTATACAAAGAGATAGCAAAATCTCTTTGGATTTGTACAAAGAGCTCATAATGAGAAAAATCTCTTTGGATTTGTACAAAGAGCTCATAATGAGAAAAATCTCTTTGGATTTATATGACGTATTTGAGGCTACCGTGGAAGAGTGGTAGGAGTTGGATACAGAAAAAAATGCTACCGCGCCCGAGACGCTTTGTTACTGGCTGAGTGTTCTGTGCGGGAGCTTTCTGTGAGGCGCCAGTGGTATCCAGCAAGGGGAAGGCAAGTGGTGGCGACGCGACGCGAGCAGAACAAGGCGGCAGCAGTGGCGGGCGGCAGCCGTGGTGACAACTTGGACTAGTAGAGGGTACTGATACTTGGGCGTAGCTAGGCGCACGACTGGACTGTCTGAGGGTTGTTATTCTCTACCTTTTTGTCGATCTTTTTCAGAAGAAAAGGTAAGCCGTACATATATCCCATAACGACATTTGCAATGTGTATTACGATTGTTGCTAAAGACAAATTAAGACTCGTAGACCCGTGTAAATTCAATTTTGAGGAACACAACAATCAATAACCATGATAACATGTTAGTTAGTCAAATTAATAAAATTAGAAGTAATAGAACTCTACCGTAAACTACTAGTAAATGTATATTTTCTACTAGTATTCATTTGCCCCAACAACAGTGACAACCGCTTTCTATGTTATCCTTAAGGCTTTTTATGGAGTGTGTTACGGGTACTTCTTGGAATTCAAGTAGGCCTAAAAAAAAACCTAACAAGCTAGATATTCTGTTCAGCAGATATCAGTATGGGACTGCCCTGGATAAGGGCTTTCTGCACCACAAAAAGACCCTAGTCAAAATTGAGTCCCTCCGTTTTGGTCTGGAGAGATTCTAACCGGCACCCAGTACAGGTTACACGCATGAGGTTCTGTTCAGTGTGTGTTGTTTCATGGACTCTAGTCTAGACTTTAGTAAATTACATAGGCCCCTAGGCCCTACGTGAAATTTGCTTGAGAATCTTTTTGTGCATACAGCCTTTTTTAAAGATGCATAGATAATCTACTAACTACAGACCCAGCAGTTGCAGGGGCGCTATTGCCAGTGTTGGATGATAGTACCAATGATACGAAATAGTACCAATGATACGAAGATTGCCGAAGGTGAGCTGTCATCGAGTAAAGCGTGTCGGTGTTGCTACGTAGGTAACGTTGCTTTCTGCACGTCATGCAGTCTGTAGTGATGCCAGGGTGCGTGCTTCTTAGTATGACGTCACAGAAAAAGTTTGCTAAAGCTGTCATCATCAGCCAAATCATGAGCCGAAGTGTGATCAGACCACTGACTACAGTGAATCGGACTTCTTCGAACTCATGGAAATGGGTCAAGCGTATTCGGAAAGCGCTGAAGAGGAGTCGATAGCATAAGTGTCTGTAGGAAACTTGCGCCATCTGCCATGTACGCATTCGACTAAACCACCGGGTCTAGATCTATGTACCGGTACCAGCAATCTTGGTCTACACATATTCAAACAGAAGACATCCATATGAAGAAGTTCCACGCATCTGTTCTGCATGCCCCGTTGAATCTTGTTTAATGCAGGAAGTGAACATCGAAATTAGGGCTTTTTGATGGATTGATTTGACTAATTTCATCCAGACCACCCCTTTACATGGTTGCATGATTTTATTTGAAACTTTTACTAAATTTGCAATTATTCTATGACAATGACAGGAAAGAGTTGCACTTTTGCTTCGAATGGCATTGAAATGTCCATGTTTTCAGCTTTTCTATGAGAATTCCATTAAATTTCCCGATTTCGGGGGCTCAGTGTACAATCGAAAGGCTTGACAAATTTTAACTACTGATGTAGGACCTACGCTATGGTATTAATTTTCTTCAGGCGGTTTCTAATTTTTGGAACTGGATGATTTTAACTGGAGATTCATGTTACAATGGTTCCTATTCATCAATAGTTTTAGGAAATGGTTGCACTTTTGGGATCTTTTCAGATATACACTAGTTTTATCAGAAGTTGTGGTTTAATAGATTTTATAGTGCTGGGTAATCGCTGTGTAATCGCTGTACATCCTCTGCACTAAGAGCACATCCCCCTTTCCTGTTTAACGCCCAGGCGTGCACTGCACTGCATAGTTTTGTGCTGTTGCTGAGTTAGCGACAATATACCGTTTTCTCAAGAGGGAACAGTACTGAAAGGAGCTCATCAAGTTTGACAGCTTGTGTTATTTACCATATAACTTCTGTTTTTTAGATAAGATAAACGCACGAATAACAAAATCTGCATTGTATCATGATGATCTGGAAGCGTTCCTAGTGTAGAGTACCTACCAATAATTAACAAAGCGTGTTCTTTCACAAGCAGTCATTATGTACACAGCCATAGGCATCTACTGCGTTGCTACTAATACTAGTAGTTAGTTGTGGTACATGTATTCATGTATTGATACATACGTACTATACGCTAGGCACTGCCTTGTGCGTCTGCATGTATGTATGGCATATGGATCGCAGAAAATGTGTCATTTCTAGTAACTGACATGTTGCGTGCACGAATGCACACAGCCCCTGTAAGCTATTCGGTATTTCCTACAATTTTGGTGCAATTAGGGTTTGCCAAATGTGAGAAACCTAGATTGGAAATGAAAGTACATTAGCACCAGCACATAATCTAGAGCTACCAATACTCCATGAGAGCCTGAGCTTATGAAACCAAACTTGAAATGCACTTAAATGTACTCTAGTAGCTCTTGGAACAACTTTTCAACGGATACACAAACCAAGGATCAATACTGCAGTCACAAGAAGAACTTGCTTAGTCTGAGCATGTGAATTGTCACAGCATGTCCCTCTGAGGCATTTACCGGTACATTGTAGTAGCTGAATACCTGTTTGTCATATTTGCTTGTTGCAAATTTGTCATTATCAGTTATTAGGAAGATTAACAGCTTTAAAAACATTGCTTCTTTGAGTTTGCCAATAATCAGCCATTTTCATTGATGTGATTTGACATAGACCCCTAGAGGACTTAAGATTTATTATTTGTACTGATATAAGAAAAGGGTACTAATGCTTCAAAAGAATGTAGAAGTCAACACACTGACATAGAGCCATTTCGCTGTTGTGACCACTCACAAAGTTCCACACAAGGAACCCACATGGATATTGAATTAGGTAAAGTATCTGTTTGTGTTCTCAACTTTGGTCAATTGCAAGCCTGAATAGTCACTCTGTTGATGATACTCTGATAGTCTAGATGGTTCTAGAACAATTACCCCAGACCCTTCCCCTGACCCTAATCCTAATCCTGAACCTTATCCTATCCCTAACCCCAATTCTAATCCTTTACCTAACCCTAACCCTAATCTTTACTAACCCGATCACTAATCAGTATTTCAGGAAGTGGGTGGGGGGGGGGGGTCCTTTGGGGGTAACCGTATAGATGAAGTCTTGAATATGAAAATATTAGTTCCTTCCTGTCATTCTAGTAGCTGCTAGTCAAATGAAAAAGATTACAGTCCACTTTCTTTCATGAGATATAGAGCCCTGTACAATTGTTCTGTGACAGTGAGGAGCATAGGTACGCACAGAGCCTTTTAGTAAGTAAGTAATGTAAGTCTGCCATTACTGAATAGGGCACTCCAACCCTGATCACAGATATAATCACATACCTGTAGTCCGCCCTCTATAGGCAATGATCAGTATGAGTATATAACCTCTTTGATTTTTGTGTATGATACATTAACATGTCATTAAAGATTGACAGTGGCAGTGTTTAAATCAACTTACCCTTATTTAAACGCATTTCAAAACCCACTATCAAAACATGTTTGCAAACATCTTTCTGATCACATTTCTCAAGGTGTTTTTTTTTTTTTTTTTTATCAACTCTGTTGAGAGTCGATTAGGAGACCTTGTCACTGCGCAGCTCTTTTGGGCAGTTGGACCTGAGGAGCGGAAATGTGTACTAAGTAGTTGGTGTGGGCAGGTCGAGCTATAAATGCCTTTCAAAATGACTTTGTGTGTATCAACTGTACAGAAATGCATTTCTGGCTCAAACTCATTTGTGATTGCACTTTTGTTTGGGCATCTCAGAAATGCATTTCTAACCCCATAATCACAACAGTTTTGTGTTTATCAACTGCCCAAAACTCCCTGAAAGTTGTTTGGAAACCTGAAAATTCTGTGCCAGAAGTGAGTTGGTAAATGCATTCTACTTAGAACAAAACTAGATATCATTCAAGTCACTGAGAAACTGGCTCAAGGCCCCCCTCCCCCCCCCCCAAAAAAAAAAAAAAAGAAAAAAAAAACTGAGCAAAAAAGTGTTGTGTGTGAAAATGTTGTCCTCCTTTTATCAAGTGGCAGAATACAAACGTTGTACTTGGTCTTTACCCTGGGATGAGACATGAAATTGAGGGCCTGTCTGCAGAGAGAGTCACTAGTGGGGCAGGTAGAGGATTTCTCTTTCCTCTTCTTACAAAGGACAGCATAAACATAAGATGCAGAAGTGGTGTGTTCCACACACCTTTTGGAAAACATAAGCACTACCGATCCCCCCCTCCCCCCCACACACACACACACTTTTACCCCAGGTACCCTGTACATTAAAGTTGGCTATTAATGTTATCACCCAGCTATGCAAGGTAAAAGAAAAATGAAGCCAAACTTAATGGTACAGGGAGTGGCACTTAAACGAAACAATTTATGGTCATTCTATGTTTTATAATATCAATGGGAAATGTTACATAATGGAAGAAATCATTAGTGGGCGTTGCCCGTATACTCAGCTTATTTAATGTCAGCGTAATAATTACATGGAAGTCTGCTGGACAGGTGATTTGTCCGTGTTTTTCAGACAATGAACCATGTCTCGCACTTATGAAATATTGATGATCGCAGCATATCCATGCATTTTTTATCAAAAAGTAACATTTTGAAATAATTCATAGGGGTGGTAATGTTTGATACGAGGTCTAGAATACGGTCTCCTAGTATACTGATGAACAGATGACTTATTGTAATGTGCTGTGTACAGACTGATTTGATACCGTGTGAGTGCAGTGTGACATTATTGGGAACATTCAGAAAAATGTTTGCCAACTGTTCTGAATTTCAATTAACCATTAGCAAGGAGTGGAACATTTTGTTGTTGTTGTTGATGTTGTTGTAGTTTATGTATGTGTAGCAGATATGCCATGTCTGCCTGATTGTGCAGGGGACTTCCAGGAAACCAAAATTTCTACAATTAACATTATGTCTTGGCATTGATAGAATACATAAGCCCCCCTGATTTTGGTATTTGTTTTAGCCAGTTGAGAAACGTGTTGTACACTAAGTATCTCACTGATTGCTCTGTGGAATCTCCATATGTTTCATTTTTTGTTTTTTAATATAAAGCACACACAACATTCCCTCTTTGTGATGCTGAAATACAAGTGTTGAAGGTAATATCAATGCTGGAATATTTTGATGGTGAGCAAAGTTGTAGAAATTTATCAATAGAGTCACTGGGGGATCATGAAAAGACTACTTTAGTTTGTGATGTTATGTACATTGTATGTACAACAATGTAAAAAAAAAATCAGCAGAATTCAACATATTTTCAAAATTCAAGCAATATTGAAAGAGTGCTTGACTTGCCTCTTGCAGAAAGCAGGGGGAACAATATTACCCTTCAACATGTGTCAGTAACAAGTCAAGGGAATGTGAACTTTTCATAGATAATGAAATTTTGCATACTGAATCTCTTTGTATTTTTTTATATTGTTGTACATATGTGCCAGCACAAGCTGAAGTAGTCTTCTCATCCAGTGATGGCAGCACAGAAACTTTAAAACTTTTAAAACAGATCGTCCAGTTTTCCTCAAACTTTCCCTGATGTGTTCATTCACTCAATCCACATACGTACAGTAGGTCCTAAGTATAATCATCCTACCTCCCAGCACGTTTCTAATGAGGTTCAATATCTTCAGAATGAACTTTATTCATTTCTGATGACCCCTTCTTCAATGCTGCACACTGGCCAGGACCAGTAAAAATCACTGTCGCACCAGTAACTTTTTCAGGAATGGAGCAGTCAAAAATGGAAAAACTGAGTAGGCCTACCTACTGGTCCAACATACAGGTCAGACCAAGAAAAAAAAAGTATGTGTGTGTGTGGGGGGGGGGGGGGGGATGGGGGGTTTAGTGTGCAGCCCTCCCTTCTGTATAAATATGAGAATACGAAAACATACAAAAATTTAGCAATAAATCAAGTATTCAATATAATCAAGAATGATTAGATGATGGCAGTTCAGTAAAAATAAGATATATAAATATAACACTAGGGCCTACATCTTGTACATGTAAGTAGATGAATATGATGCCTATAATATATCTAAAGTTATAATTTTAACAAACTTGGCAAGTCTTGATAAAGTTATTGCATCTTTGGCATTAGATAAGGTGGAAATTTCTCAAGTGAGTGGGCGAATTCTGTAGTAAGAAGAAATATATTTTACTCCTAGCACTTAAGAAAAGAAAAGACATTGAGAAATACAGTGAATTAGTCTCCCAGTGCATTCAAGTTATAGAGGTTTCATATTCTCTCAGACCTAGATATACTCCCATAATGACTAGTAACACATGGAAAGTGGTGAATACACTGTATCTAAATGTTCACAAATGAATTCTTTCATTGTTATTTAACTGAGTTAAGTTAGGTTCAAATGCAAGATTTTCAGTGAAAATTCTATAGAAATTAGCACATTGCATGATTGGCTATGTGTGTGGACTTCATAATGCTTCACCAGTGTCTGACATACGAGCAGAAAGTGTCTGTGACAGAGACTAGGCCAATACTGGGAGAAGGGACACACGCCTTACGATGGAACCTCACCAATGCCGAGCACACACACACACACACACACACACGCTGTAGATGACATCTAGTGGTCATCAATCAAGACAGAGACCCTGGATGGTTTGGGTGTGGCCCATTTGTGATGAATACCTCGTTTGTATCCTGCCTGGAGTATGCTGACAGATACATTATTGTACTTGGTTTAGAAAGTCCTTCCCGATGTAATGAAATCAAAGCTGATATTAGCCTAGTCTTCAGCTCAGACTGTCCAAAGGCAATTTTTTTTTCTTTTTTTTTATGTGTGTGTGTGCTAGTCATCGTAAAATACTGTCATGTTAACTCTCGGCTGCTTGTGTTGTGTGTGTTGGTAGCATTGTCAGGATTATTGTAGGGAATAGATACAGACAATGATTCCATGGGTGTGGTGAGTGATATGTCTGTACATGATGTAGATGATGTGCTCTATTGTTGCTGAAAATGAATGCTTTATCCATGCCAATAGTTTAGTAACATGCTAAGATTACATCCTGCTAGATAATGGTTCCCATGGATCTGAACAATGTTTGTGCATGTGTGTATTGAAAATGAGGGCAGACTTTCTACTTGGGTCAATTTATTTCTCTCTGTATGTTGGTAGCTGTCTTCTCGCAGTCTCTCTTAACAAGGAGCTTTGAAGCTCCTTGCTCTTATTGGTAGCTGTAGGAGACATGCAATCAGCAGGGCAGCTGTCAGACTTGATAATTAATTTTGCATTGAGTGTTTAAATTGTTGTTTTGGGGGGGTTTTTTTGGAAGCTAGAAGGTCATTAAGGTTTGCCGTCAAGTCATAAATCCTAGTTTAGCTGTGAAGTTTTTTTTAAAATTTTTTCTTTAAGCTTGTTTACAAGTCATCAGGAAATTATGTTCTTTATTTTCATAGTCTCTTCTTTTCAGCTCCAAAGAGCGTCTCGCGAAGTTGATAACAACTATTGAAGATGGCATGTGGGGATGATAGTAGACACCATCCATGGTGATGTTTTCATCGAGATGAAGCAGATTGCCTCGTTTGGGCAAACGATTACAGGCTGTTTGGACTCCGCCCTGTTTTATGGTGCAATGAAAACTGTGCCCTGGATGCTCCGTGGAGTGTTGGCAAGATTTACAGAGTTTTGCTTTACCCCAGATACAGTACCATCTGTTCCAGATGACGAAGAGTGTGTAGAGTGGGAAGGATCACGCCCCTCTCATTCCTCTATCCACACTTTCAATGAAAGTAAGCAAATGCACACGTATGGGAAGAAGAAGGAGGAAGAAAAACTGTTTCTGTTGACCCGCATTTGAAGTGACCCCAAATAGTTTGATACTTCAGCTGCACATCACATGGGCCATGTCCCAGTCTTCCATGATGGAAGTAACTATACCGTAGGCAGTACAGCTTGTAGGAATCAAAGAATTATCACAGCTCTATATTGACAAGTTCATATAGACAGCAATTGAAGAGCCGAATTTATATGGACAAGTCTGTAAATAGGCCTACAGCAATTAAATAACCTTTAACCTTTTTTTTCCATAAAATGCTTTCATTTAGAAGCATGTGTGTAATTTTGGAAGGCTGTGGCAGTTAGTGTTGTATAACCTATTGTATTAAATGTAACCATACATGGTCCACATATTAAGATTCATATGAGTAGCTTAAGAGTCTTTGTAATGATTTACAAGGTGTACGGGATATTCATTTTGTTTTTGTGGATTTTTTTTTGAGAGTTTTCTTTTACTGATGCCTATTCATCAAATGCTTTAATGTGTGCTTATATTTTCATATTTACTGCATTTCACTCACTTAGAACAAATTGTTGAAGTACAGATACATGTATCTCAAAAGAGACAGCATTGTCACTGATAATTTACTTGGAGAAAAGATTATTACAGGAAAAAGAAAATGCCATGATGCAGGCGATGATATCTTATGCAACCTTTGCTATATGAAAGTGTATCAGATTTTTTTTTTTTTTTTTTTTTTTTTTTTTTTTTTTAACTGCGAAACCCCTGCGAAAAGTTCCCAGGAAGTATGTCATCTGGGTGGTTTAAAAAAAAAAAAGTTTTTATTAGTGATAAAAACCTTGTATCGTCATTGTAAAATGGGTGGGGCTGTAGCGTAAATAGACTCATATAATCACCGGGGAAAGAGACTGTTACATATTACATGACTGGCAACTTGGGAATTCCATTCCTCTCTTATAGTTTATGTAAGAGATGGCTGCTTTCAAAGAAAGAAAAGGAAATTTTATGTAAGAAATCATCATTTCCGCTCACTGCTCATTTGCCTAGTGGGAGGCATTCGTATATTACAAGAAACAGGAAATACACCCAGCCGTATAAATTGCCATGAATCTGAATTTTATGTTTGGCATTTGGAAGAATGTCATAGTGACATAATTTTCCATAATGATCATATATCTAGAGAAGACTTACCCTCTCCCCCCCCCCCCCCCCCCCTCCACAAAGCAAACATATGGCATAGAAAATATATCACACCCACACTGAAAAAAATTATCTTTTCTGAAATGATGGGAAAGGTATCTTCAGTCTGGGTTCTAGAGGGTGCGTTTTTAGTTTTCTATTTTCACAACTTGGAAATGGACTTGAAATGAAGTGTTTAGGGGCTATAAATTCTAGTCTGCCAGCTTCGGATGCCAGTCCGTTCTCCGGAATTCCTCGGAGCGGTTTCAAGAGGGAAGCGAAATCGTCCTGGCATTGCGTCGTTGGGCGTGGTCGCCTGCGCTAGAGCACTGCCCTCAAGCTGCTCATTGACGTAGGCAGATTCATGACAGGAAAGGCCTCTCAAGCCGTAGTCTTTCTCCACAGACCCTGCATGGCAATGAAAGCTTGGTGTGTGGTGCTCGTCAAACCTGTGCCCGGTGTGCAGACGTGGTCGATTAGACGATGGAGCATTTTTGATTATTATTTATACTTCATTAAGACTTTACTGGCAGTGTGTATTTCTCTGAGCGTGAGGAGCAAGAATTTTGTGAAGTCACTTGCCTGCTCATTCATATTTGTAAAGGCATTATATATCATTTGCTGATGAAGCAAAAACCCAGCTTTAGTGCCTCAAAATAGTTCTAAAATGTGAGTTAGGAATAGAAACAACCAATGTAAAAATGTTAATCAGTGTAACCAATTTGAAGTGTTGTTAGATAAACAGAATGTGAACAATAGTTGTAATAAAATTGTTTTTAGAATAAACCCTCTCCAGTCATGGTTTATCGAGAAAAATAGTGATATCTCCATATATTCTAGGCTTTTTTCTGAAATTCTTATATGGTAGGATGTTTTGTGATACGACTGACCTAAACATACATGTACAAGTATATGATGCATCAAATGTGATAACTTGAACATCTTTTAAATCACTGCTCCCAATGGTAAACAATACCTTTAACATTCCAAAGAGGATTAAGAGTTGGAACTTCTGATTTTCTTTTTTTTTTCCCATACCATATAAAAAAGAATAGAAAAAATGAGATGCAGGGATGGAAACTGGGTCTGAGTTTGAAAACTAGTTTTCCCCACATGTTCTGGAGTGGAAGTGCGTTGTAGGCATTACACAATTCGCACTCGAGCATGAACGGAACATCCTCGCCCTGCTCGGGATTCAGGGGCTAGTGCTGTTAAAAAGTCAGTCCCACGTTTGGAAAGGGATATTCCTTGGATGGTACGTCACTCCGGGAACGACGACAGCAGGAGGAGGTCTCCGTAACTGTCGACAGCTGTCCAGAGAGCAGGTCAATTGTACTCCATCGGATCAGGACCTGGGTGTGTTTGAATTTGATGTCCCAGGTGGAACTCATGTCTCCTCATGGATCAGCTGGTCTATTCGAAGGATAGGTTAAAAGAAATCAGGAGGACTTGACTCTCTCCTTTTTTTTTTTTTCCTGTTTCTTTTTCATTCCTTTTGATTCAGAGACAGTGATACCATTCATTGGATTGTTTGTTAACTTGTGTCATTTCAACAACGTCTGGCATCAAAATGTCAATATCGATATTCACTAACCGGATGAGTCAGAAAAGGTAATATGCATGTTTTCTGTTCTTCAATAAATCATTTTGTTTGTTTTGTTTCAACAGGAATTTTTCAGTTTTTTGTGAAAGGGAAAGTTTTTATTCTCTTTTATCTAAACATGTCAGAAAAGATAAATGTGTGTTTTCAGTTCTGTAGAAAATGACATTGTGGGGAGGGGGGGGGGGGGTTCAACAGACATTTTCAGCTTACAGAAAGGGAAAGTTTGCTCGGTTATATCTAATTCTAAGCCAGATTTACAATATGTTTTTCCTATTGACACACAGAATAATGGCACTACATATTATTGCAGTTGTTTGTCACTGAATATCACATTGTGTAGCATAAGTCATGAGTAGTGAGGGATTTTTTTTTTCTTTTTCTTTTGTAGAAAGAATCAATACACAGTGTACTTATTTATGTCCATTATGTATAGCAGGTTTCAAATATGGGCCAAAGCATGGAGGTGAGAGACGGTCTCACCTCCCTGGCAAAAGTGAGTTCTGCTAGCTTTAATATGTAGGACCATTCATATAGGTGACCTACACGATGTACTTTCCAATCCCTGTACCGTATTCCTCGACCATCTCAGCTTATGAATGGAAATGTCACCATCTAGAGGAATTTCTCCCTTTGGCACTAATACAATGTGTGGGCTGGGGAGCCCACTTACTGTTCTGCCACAGTGGTATCAGTTGGGGCGAGTATAGGGAGTACCGGTAATGTGTGGTGTTCATCAAGCAATATCAAATACCTAGACGTGTTATAGAGGATGGCAATGCAGGCACTTAAGAAATAACAGTCGTGTAGATTGATCTAATTCTCTCGTGCTTCTGAAGCTGTGTTTATCATCTTTTCCTTGTTTGAAACACATTTCAATGCTCATTATCAAAATGCATTTTCAAAGGAGTTCAGATCGTGTTTCTCAACACCTTGTATCACCTCTATTGCGAGTTGAGAGAAAGGCAGTTCTGTTTTGCTGTTTGACCCAAGGAACACAGGCCATGTAGTTGACTTTGCATGTATCATCCCTACATGCAGAAATGCTTTTCTGGCTCAAATGCATGGAATTTCAGATTGCGCTTTTTTGCCATTTCAGAAAGGTGTTTCCATGGACCTTGTGGTAGGGTCCACGGTGTTTCTAGAGACCCCATAATCAGAACAGCTTTGCATTTATCGTCTGCCCAAATCTCCCTGCAACTCGTATGGAAACCTTAAATCTACGTCAGAAATGAGTTGATAAACATGTAGCGTGCATGTATTCTCAGTTGCTGTCAAGTTTCAGAGAGGAAATTTTAATGATTTGTGCAGATTTGCTGTGCACTAAAGCTGAACATACCCCCCAAAATACACAAAAATGTGAACCCCATGAATTGGCTGGTATCAATTATGGGCCATTGCCATCACTTTCAGAATCATGATCCATACGAGAGATGCTCACTTTGACCCCGTTTACAGTGCGGGGTTGGGCCGAGTCGCGGCCGAGCCCAGCCTCAATTGCGGGGCTGAGCCCCGCAATTTTGTCTGTTTACATTGCCGGGCTCGGCCGCGCTTTTAGTTCAAACCTTTCAATATTTTGTTGTAGTGGCGCTCTGCTTGTAAACAAACGCAATTTGGTATAGTCTGGTTTTCAGACCCTTTGCCAACTGGATTCCGTGGCGACAAAGTCGCCGTTCGGGCAAAGGCCTTTGCCTAAGGAAAAATCATTTGCAGGACAAAACCATCTTAAACTATACTAGTTTTCGACATTGAGGGGGTTAATATCCTGAATAGCGAAATAGTACGGGCTGAGGGTTTGGAAGCCAGACTAAAATTGGCCGCGCATTTGGCCCAGTTTGCGTTTACACTGAGAAAAGGCCGGGCTCGGCTGCGGCTCGGCCACAGCCGAGACCTCCTCCAGAGCATGGCCAAATGCGCTGCCAATTTTGGCCCCGCATTTGGCCTTTTGCGCGTTTACATTGAAATGAATGCAAGCTCGGCCGTGGCCGAGCCACAGCCGAGCCTCACACTGTAAACTGGTCCTATGGAGAGGATACAAAGCTGTCAGTCCCATGGTTGCTTCTTCAGTGCTTCCCTAGCAAAGGCTCTTTTGAGCTAATTGCAATCATTCATCGTCTGGGTCCCAAATGTACCTGTATAATTTATCAAACAGTTCCAGAATTTGTGATTTGTAGAGTATCTATTACCATCCAGCAGAAGATGACATGTATTGGATATTAAAGGGCCTTTCAACAGGATGAGGTGGGGCTAGCCTACCATTCTCTTTTTGAACACCCTCCCATTTCCTTCTCAATTTTCAGTTTAATACAGTTTGTTGTTCTGAAGGTTCGTTAATCTGAAAATGAAGTAAGGTTCATTATTCCAAAGATGGTTAATCTGAAAATAAAAATAGGTAGTTTATTCTGAAGGTTCATTAAACCGAAAACAATATCAGGTTCATAATTCCAAAGTTTCGTTCGTACGCACATTCTTCTTATTTTCAGATTAATGAACCTTATAGGATTAACAAACCTTGGGAATTATGTGTGTTTCAGAATAACAAACCTTTGGAATAACGAACCTTACAGTATTTCATTTTTGGATTAAATAGCCTCAGGAATAACAAACATCACTCCAATTTTCTTTTGCACTAAACAGACAATCATTTTGAATCTTAGCTGCCCAATCTGGCCCCTAAAAGATAACTTTTTTGGGGAGTTTGGTGGCCCAACATCAGTTTTTCAGTGGCCCCGGGCCACAGAGCCAGCCCTGCAACAGTGAAACATAATTAGCATTCCTGACACTCTTTCTGTTGTAAAACAAAACAAAGCTGAAACAGTTCCTGAAAACCAGAGTATGATATTGTTAGCACGATTGTGTCTTGAAAATAATGACAAGATTTGCTACATGTACAATCTTTTTACCTAAATCCATATTACAGTGCTCAGTATGAAAGAATAAAAAACCTGAGGACCATTTTCAAAGAAAAATGTCAGCATTATATACCAGTATGTGGGCTGAATATAGTCATTAGCTATTACCAAAACAAAAACAACAAAAAAATCTGACTGATTCAGCTGTAGGCCTACCATACAGGCATTTTCTTGTCCAAACTATGCTTTACTAGTTACATGTACTTATGACATTATGCTTTAGATATTCGTTCCACTAGAAATAAACAGCTTAGGGGTTTGATAAAAGCACAAGCTGTCGCCAAGCATTTGGAGGATGATTTTAACCTGACAAACCGCTGCTGTACGATCTGTCTGATGTTTTGCACATGTTCTTGACGTATCGATAGGTATGTCGTGTCTTTGCCTGTGTGTTTCTTGTTCTTGGTATTCCAATGCGTCTGACAGTCTTTGTTTTGCTTTCCTCTCATTGTCAAAGGAGTGACGGTGTCATGAGCGACAGGGGGAAGATCGTCACGAGATGGCAGGCATCGCTGAGGAAGGGGACAGACTTTGATTCGTGGGGGCAGGTGGTGGAGGCTGTGGAGGAGTATCAAATGTGAGTAGGAGTGCATTCCGTGAGATGTATATTATTCTTTTTTGTTGTTGTTGTCTTTTTCCTCATTCCAAAAACAGGGTTCCCTTCGTTTGTAGCAGCTATATTCTAAAGCAAATGAGAGCATTATATCACGGGAGGGGGAAAAAAGAGAGGCTTTTTTCTTCTAGTATTCTGTTGATTATTCATGTCTTTGTATCATAGCAACGAGGCAGATTTACTCAAAGCCAATGGAGGAAGACAATCTTAACCCATTGAAGACTTATCCCGAATACACTCGGTCAGTTTTATATGGGAAATGGGTATTATAGCACAATTAGCTCATCCTCAATGGGTTAAATTGTTCTAGTGTCGCGTCAGCATTCTCTCAATATGCAAGAGAAGTACATGTACATGTAGCTCTAAGCTGTGGAATAAGATGTTCTTTGTACTGTAAAGCTTGTGTAAGTTTTTTTGTTACAAAAATATTTCGGAGTAGTTCCAGGATGCTCTAGGAAAGATATCGCATAAGGAGGAAATCAAATTATTTCAATGCAAAATTTTCAGGACATATTGATGTCCTCAGTGTGGGTGTATTTTTGTTTCTTCATCATCATCTTCAGGACAGTGGAAACTCGATTTAAAGAGATCTGATATAACAAAATGCTTGATGTAAGAAACTAATTTCTCTAGTCCCGATGAATGTATTTCCTTTGTTTTGTATTGTTTATGGTATAAAAAAAATATATCTGATATAAAGAACAGATTGTCTTGGTCCCAAGGATCTCGTTACACAGATTCAACTGTATCTGATATTTAATGTCATCATCTGTTTCATTTTCTGCCAGGTTGTCAAGACATCTCAACAGAGAAATGAATGCCAAACCATCAGTGTTTTCAGAGAGCCAAAAGGTAAAATATCTACTTGTTAATCTTATTGTGTTTTACTGCTATTTTGTTTTTCGGGGGGTGGGGGTGGGGGATGGGGGGAGAGGAAGACTAGTTACTCTAGTAGCTATTTACATTTTGTAACTTCAAAATCGCCGAGTGTTTCGCAAGAGTGAAAAGAGGGTGTTCTTTTTTATTTGAGAATTTATACTATATACTTTGTCACTCCTTACTATACTGGGAGTCATGAAAAGGATTGTGTTATCATCTATACACACCAACAACAACAAAATCATTTCTTGATTTAGCAGCAAATTCAACTTAAGTCCGTTGTCAGGGATTGGTCTAATATCTGTGATTACAGGACTCCCGGAATAGGGTAGTACTCGTCTTAAATTACCCTCGGGCTTAGCCCAGAGTCCTGCAAAGAATCAGAGACTTGGGGGGGGGGGGGGGGGGGGGGGGGAGATTACGCCAGCAGCGTTCACTTGTACGAGTCTGACTCTGAGTCAAAGGAGCTGCCTGGCTCAGTCTGTCATTGGCTTTCCTATCAATCAAATAAAAAAAGGTGTGATCGAATTATGAGCAATAATTGTTGATCTGCCCCATTGGAGGCGGCAGGATAGGTGGACCTGAGGTGTGTCCGCTCTAATAGATTAGCTCAGGTATTAGGCTGCTAATTCCAAAGTGGAAGCTGTTAATTAGGCTTGCAAAGCCCCTGTCTAGTGCTAGGCATTTAGCAAAATGGTTTAAGAAAAAAAAAAATAGAAACTGAAAAAAAAAAAATCAAATGGGGGGGGGGGGGGATAGAGTGAGCCTTATCAATGCTCTGCATGCTTTTGTCCCCAAATGTAAGATCCTGTATGCGGTTTGACTCTCAGCTTTCAATTTTTGCACCCCTTCTGACACGAAACAGGTTAGCATCACAGGATTATGTTTCTCTTTTTCTTTTTCTTCTTCTTCTCTTATATGATTTGCCAATGGGTGCAGATCAAACGCAAGCTAACATTTTTGTAACTATTCTGACATTGGATGACATCACTTCGGCAGTGAAATAAAGTTTGGAACCATTGCTTCATTACCCTGCCATGTGAACTGATAAGAGAGATATGATAATATTAGAAACCATTCAAAAAATGTAGTTCCAAACACCGCATCCACTCAAATTATCATACTATTATTATTGTGGACACTGGAGTGGCAGCAACAGTTTTGATAGTGCTAAAGTCAGTGTGAAGTCAGTGTGACTTCACAATCTGATGCACTTGTAGATAGGGGGGAAATTTAGCCCATGACTAGACCTTTTTATGCAAATTATAGAAGTTTTTCAACATTTTTTTCTCAGGCTGCTATAATGTAAGTTCTGTGTGATGTGAGAAAATGAAAAAGCTTGTGGAAGATGAGGAATTAGAAAGCTCAAAAATGAGAGAAGGAAAACTCTTCCTCCCCACCCCCTTTTTTTTCTTTGAGGGACACAAATGCCTTTCTGTCAAATCTGAGAGTTTAGCTCACTCAAATTGATGAAGTGCTAGTGAATCATTAACATGTTTTTATGTGACGTGTGTACATGTGTGCATATGTTTCTGAGTTTGGATGTGATTTAGTGCTTGTTTCATTACGCTATTTGTCACGCGCTCAGCTTGTGGAATTGTCGGAAATGGGTGAAATGTGCGTGGCTTTCTACAAATTTCTTGCACGTGCTAGGTGCCTTGAGAGAAGCCTATCAATCAAGTCATGGTGTCCCACAAGAGATCGGTCGCTTGATTCTCTGGCAATGGGTGAAATACTGAAGTTATCATGTGCTGAAACTCAAACCCATGATCAAGCATCTGATCAGAATCATGTGGGGAGCATGGCATGATTGATTTTGAAAGTGAATGTGTACATGATCTCCTCGCTCTAGTTTCTTCTAACATGTATATCTAATTGTTATAAATTTCATCCCTCTTCTATTTCTCTGTTTATAGGCAACTGGTTTGTTTAGTTATTACAATTGTTTACGCTCATTTTATTGTGATATTCGTTGTTAATATGTTTATTTATTCACTTTGCTCTGGCAGCAGCTTTGTATTTCAATCACATTCCCAGGGGTACAATGTATGTATACATACTCACAAAAGTCACAAACATGGCCCAGTGAGTGGAATATTGATTCTAACCACATGGTAGACATGGAGTTCAAGAAAAAAAGAGAAAAAAAAGGGGAACTATCACCAATTTGTCGCAGTGATTAGGTGAGACGCTGAGGACCACTCCCATCTCCGTTCGCAATCTTGCCCTCCTTAGACTGGGGTGGCAATATCACTGGAAGAACCAAGCGGGAGCAGTGTACTATTGCCTGCTTGTCAGAATGTGGGAATCTATGTAGTCTTGTCTTCACAGACCCTCATCTGCATTGTCACTTGCTTCTGCAGCATGGGTGAAATTTAAACAAGGACAGCTTACAGGACCAGCAAAGGTTTAAAAGAAAAACAAACCAACAAACCGTAAACCTTTCAATTACTGTACGTGACAGAAAAAGGGTGTTGCCTGTCGAAACAGAAAGAATGCGTGCAGATGATATTGCTTCCGTCGCGACAAATTCAAGGCGTGTAGGCTCGATTTTGACACTCACTCACCAACTGCCACGTGTACAGGTGATGACACTGGTTGTGGTTCTTTTCCCAAGTATTGCAGTGCGCCGTGTCATGCAGGCAGCAAGCGTTCCAATGCCACACAATCTGACCCATCATTCCAACTGACATGCTCTTTTTCTCATAGTTCTTCTTTTTCCCCACATCCTAACAGTACAGTAACCTTTCTGATATTAAAGTCCAGGGGTGTATCCAGGATTTTTTCTGGGGGGGTCGTAATCAAAATTTTTGGACCTTTACCTTTGTGAGGGAGCGGAGCGACCGAGCGGAGGGAGGGTGTGGGAGGGGGGTGTCCCCCCTCCCACGGTAGGGAGTTTTTGAATTTTATATCTTAAAATGGGGCCATTTGGTACATTTATACAAAAATGACTTTTTCTGCATGGCAGTGCGGCTTAGAAATAAGGTATGGCATATTAAAACTAAGTTACGAAATTTACGAGATTTTGACAATTTTGCTGGAACACCACCTGGTCACTTTTTTTCCTGTTGTATATAGGGCAAAAAGCCCTCAAAAAAACAAAAATGTCTTTTACAAAAAGTGGACCTTTTGAAAATTTGGGGGGGGGGGGGGTCGTACGACCCTCCCGACCCCCCCCCCTTGCATACACCCATGAAGTCACTGCTACCAGTGGGAGTATACAGTGTGCTTGTTGTATTGCAATTGAATTTAAAAAATTCATTTCCATATGCCTGCAAAAACTGTCGGTATTTGCTTTAAAATGGAGACCTGCATGTAGGTAAGAAATGTGTTAAATAATGCTGTGATAACACACTTTTAGTTACAATTTTGTACGTAACAATGAAAATGTGAAATATTAGTCAAAGAGGTATGTAGGCAATATTGCAATGTGAGAACAAATTCGACTGTAGTTACTACATAATTTTTTATGATCGATTATCGATCATTGACAAATCGGGCAATAGCAGTATCCAGCAATCTTCCATGAGAGAGTGAATCATATGCAGGTTGTTGTGAAATACTCTGCTAGGGCACGATTAATCACCATGTACAGTTCTTCCAACCTGCTACCGAACACTGAAGGGAGGACTCTTCAGGAATAAAAGTTGGATACTCCAATCCAAACTATTTCACATTTTTCATCTTGAAATTCTTCAAAACAACTAATTATCCTGACAACTCTCATCAGCCAGACAAGCTTCTCGGTAGAGCCTTTCAACATATTGCAAGCAAATTTCAAATGGTGGAAGATGAGTTTGACCCCTTCTGAGAATTATGTTTCACCTTTAGAGTAACAACTTCACAAAGTACTCACACATTGTATGAATAGGATGTCGTGACATATGTGCAATTCAAACAAGAATCCTCAATAAAAGCTTTTGATTGCTTGGTGTTCATGAAGATTAGAAGTACATTAATATCAAGTGTTGTGTTATTACCATCCTTTACAAGCTGTAAAATAAGAAATACAGTAAGCAATACCGGTAGCACAAAATTTGTATTTGTCCCTGAGTATGAAAGCTTGTAAATCTGTTTACTTTTAATGAACTGAGTTTATGTGGCTGATGTGTAATGATGGAGATACATTGTAGTCTACATGTACATATACATATACTTTGAACAAAACTTGTGTAAGTAATATGTAGAATCCTTTTTTTTTTTATAGCAAACTTCTTTATGAGTAATGAAGACAGGAAAATTCTTTTCTTTATCAATGTTGATTACAAAATGCACTCTTCCTAAAGGGGTTCAAACAGTTTGAATTTATGTGTGTGTTTGGATGTGTGATTCAACATGTTGATGGTGTAGTACAATGTGGGAAAACCTTTCATATTCAGCAAGATTACGGTGTCTTTTTGAAGCCATACTATTGGAATTTTAAAAGTTTCAAGGAGCCAAATTCAAACCATGGCCATCTCACAACAACCCCAACCCTATTTTGGGGCTGCACACTAACCCATTTTTTCTACTGGTCTGACCTGTATGTCAGACCAGTAGGTACCCAATCTTTTCCATTTTTTACTGGTCGGGGAACGTCGGAGCAGTGCCAGTGTGCAGCATTGCCTATCTGACAACATTGTTCAATAAACCATAATTGTATTGCCAACGCTTTACAGAAAGAAAGAGTGAGTCTGAAGACAAGGCTAAACCCTTGTCGCTGCTTCAACTCTCAGTGAGCTTGGAGTACTTTAATTACATGCAGGCTGTGCTGTAGCGTAGCTGGGAGGAGTTGCCTCTGCACCCAGATTCGCGAGCGAGGGTGGAAATGTCACATGCTGTGTGGCGTAGAGAGTCTTTTACTTCCAGTGTTTACAATGGATACCAATCATAATGTCTGTGCCTTTAACACATTTATGGCTTTCACAGAGTCCCAGTTATTTTGGCAGGACGCAAGCCAAACAAATAAAAACCATTCCATGAGAAAGAGCACAAGTGAAATTGGATTACAGTCAGTCAAACGGTGCAATTTGATTACAGTTGCCAAATAGTGCAAATCAGCATCCGCTTCGAAATAGAGTATCCACCATCTGTGTGGTGATATCTATTTATCCTTTTAGGCATCATTTCTTCTTGCTTATCATGCTTCAAGCCAAATTTGATGTGTTCTCTTATTATTAACTAATCGTTACCACTGCATAATTTAATTCATTTTCTTTCTTTCTTCGTTTCTTTGTTTTTTTGTTTGTCAGAAAACACTTCAAAGAATCACAGTATGCCTGGAGCTGAGAGGCCAAACTTTACAGGTTAGTAACAGTTTGAAATTCCTTACAATGTTTTGAAAACATGAAGTTGTGTATGATTGATGATTGTAGGATTTTCAGATACTGTGTTAATCAATTCAGTCCACTGTACATTAGGCATCAGATGATAGTTTTGTTTTGCTGTTCCCAATTGCGAGTTGATAAAGAACTCCTGGCCTGAAGAGATTTGGTTTTGAAGCTGATCTCGATTGTTTGCATTGTTGTAAGGTTACAAGGTCCAAACAGCAGTGAGATCTTGTTATGTCTTCCTTGTATTATACAGCATTTGTGAACATTTAATAACATTGTAAGAATGAATTCAAATGGTTTTGATATGAAATGCACTATTGTGTACTGAGGGTGTGGTAGTTTTTTCTTTGGTCGAAGTCCTTCGACCATTTTTTCCTATAAAATTTATTTGCTGTTCTTTTTTTTTGTTCTTCCTTGTTTTCATATTGTCATTGTATAGTTGATATGATTTATAATACACTAAATCCACTTCTGTTGAGTGCTCTAGGGGGCAAATAGAATAAAGTAAGAAAGTTATATGAAGTAAAGAAAGTGTGAAAAACAACAGCTACAGCAACAACAACATCAAACCAAACCCAGGAACAAATAGTCAAAAGGAGATATTAAACAAGTATGTTTTTAGATTTCTGATTGAGGGCAATTTTTAAGTCTAAAGGTAAGATATTCCATAAGGTGGGACTGGCCAGAGCAAAAGCTTGTGTGCCCCAAGTTGTTGCAAATTTTGGAATTACACAAAAGTCAGAGAGAGAGCATAGAGATCTATACAGGGGTGGAAGTATGAATTGAATCAATTTTAAACTGCGGAACAGTGCCAGTAACACAAGGGAAAATCAGAAGTAAAATCATAAGAATAATAGTGTGAAAAAATTATAATAATCATTATCATTGTTATTATTTCCATGGTAATAATAATAATGATAATGATAATAGTATAATGATGATGATGATGATGATGATAATAATAATAATAATAATGATAATGATAATAATGTTGTTCCTTAGTTTTATCATTATCCTTATCATTGTCAGTGTAGTAATATTACTAGAAGTACTGGTACTAAAGGCATTATTGTCATTGATAATACTTTGTCGGTATCATCATCACTACTTACATTTACTGGTGCAGCGGTGCTATCACTTCTATCGATACAACTGACAGCAACCATTTGAAATGTATATAATATTTTAGTCTGATTTAATAATCGTTTCTCTTTCTGCTCTGTGCAGTCACCAAATGCGACAAATGAGCTGTCATTAGAGGATGTGAAGAAATTAGACGGAGGTAAGATCACTGATGCACTGGCAGTATATTGTTCAAAGTCAAGCAGATTACCTTTCGTTTTCTTACCAACATTGACAGATATGGGACTTCTGGGGAACATTTCATGAAGCATTTTGTCCGACAACTTTGTCGGACAAAATTGCTCTCAGCCAATCAGATGCAAGGATTTCAGTAGCTTTTAACAGTTTGTCGGACGAAATGTCTGACAAAAAGCTTTATGAAATGCTCCCCTGGTGAGTGGATTGTCAAAATTAACATTTGCTGATTGACCTTCAAATGAAATGGGTAGAAAAGAGCAATGACAATACCATAAAAGATAAGGTACTGTTTACACAGAAGATGATACCAATGTGCAGTCATCTTTACAGATGTCATTTAGGCATCATGTAATGAGCAGATATGTTGGGCTGGACACAACTGGCAAACATGTGTAAATAATGTGATGTGTGCTAGGTTCTGCAGGAATTTTCAGACAAAATCTTGCTTGTTGTCATGCACACCAACATGTGTGTACAAGACAACATCGAAGGAAAGTGATCTCTTTTAACCAGCAGACATGTAAATGAGCCTGATGTATAGACTAAAGTTGATGACAGTTCTTAATGGTGACTTATGTATTGTTGAAAGGGAGACCTACAGTTTCTCCTTTTTAATGTTCATTATTAGAAAGACATTACCCCGCGTAGCCTGTCAACATTCAATGTGTAGCTGATGTCCATGTTTGATGTACCCCTGCTTACACTAGGTATTATGTATTCGTGTATTTATGTACAGTGTATTTATTTGTTCTTTTTCTTTTATTTTACCTTAGCCTTGCAAGATTTGCTGTCCAGTTCACCAGCTGAATTTCCCATCGAGATACCGGCCAGCCTTCTTCAAACAAGGTGAGCTCCAGCATTCAAAAGTTGTTGCCATAGCAACATTGCATGATGGGGAGGGAGAGGAAGAAATTCATTGTATTGGCAATAATGTGAGGTCGTTAAATTTTTAGTTCATCTTTCACACAGATCATGAATAAGAGACATTTTTTTAAAATCTAACTATATTCATTATACACTTTGTTACATACTCAAAAAGCTGCATCACTTCGGTGATCCCTTGCATTTATCCCAAAGTTAAATTATCCTTCGGGTTTATGTCGGGTCAAGTGTGTGAGTGTGTTTGTCACACACATACACATTGCTGTAGCTTCTGACCACACGAGCATTGAGAATTAAGGGTTTCTGGGATGAACACTGTACTAGGGCTTTCTATGGCTCAGTCCGTAGAGCACCGGGCTAGCAATCTGGAGGTCTTGGGTTCAAATCCTGATGGAATCCCTTTTCTTTGCTCATTTTTCCACTTTTGGTTTCTGTTACATTCAAGTCATGACATACCACAATGATTATTGTGAGACACACTTGAGAGGTAGAAAATCCTTCATTTAGTAGCAAGTGGGCATGTTAGCCTTTTGTTTTAGGCACAATAGGGATAAGGAGTTGACTGAGAGGATGATGCGATTGTATCTCTTGAAAGTGTTTTAATGGACTTGCATGTTGTTCGGCAGGCAGAAGTCCCCGAGAAGAAACTTTGAAATCGACATGGAGGGCGACGAGGAAGAGGATGCGGAAGAGGAGGAGGAAGATGTTGAACCCCAGCTTCAGTCGAAAGCACAGAACATCAAACCAACTGGTGAGTAGCTTCTGAACCCGTCTGTGCAGTGTTGCCGTGGTAACAGCATCACTGATGGCAGGCATCATGGGTGCATGGTCTTTACTGTTAGCCTATAATGTTTCTGTTTATCCCAGCCATGCAGATGGTCTGAAACTGCAAATGATTTGGAATTTCGTGATCCTTATCCCTTATGAATCAGAATGAACTCTGTGAAGGTCTAGAGCAATATCGCACCCCAGTGGGTTTGTTGAACTTTTATCAAGGCCAAGTTTTCTGGGAGAATGGTCATATTGCCGTAAGATAGCTTGACGATTTAAAAGTTAAGCCTTTTTGTGCATGAAAATTTCCAATTAACATCTTTGTGTGTGCTCTATGGAAGTGGTTCTATCAGCATGATTAGTATAGATCAGTGTTTTTGTTAGAAATATGCTGTATGAAAGACTGTTTATTATCGTAGTAATCATTATGATTTAAAGATGTGATGTCATCCTCTGTGTTCGACAGGAACTCTGCTGAGCAGGATAGCACATGAACCAGGTACCACTGGTCTGACGATACACATTGAGAAGATTGGTCTAAAGGATGCATCTGTCTACCTGGATCCTTTTATTACAATCTCAGTCAAAGGTAAGTGAGCTCTTTATTTTTCTGTGTGCTTCAGTTCTTTTCTCTCTGTGGTTTTCTTTGTCATTCTTTTGTCCACAACCTTCTGGTCAAATTATTTGACTTTCTTCTATTTTTCTGTGAATTGCATCTCATACATAACTCTAAAAATTGATTATGAACACATTGATTGCAAACAATATCCAGTCAATTAAAAAAAAAGAAATCAAGTCTGTATGAAGTGACTGTTTTAAGGGGAGAAAAGTGAATGCTCTATGCAGTTGGCCATTACAGACAGGTTCCATAGCGGCTCTTCATTTCTATGATAAATTGTGATGGTTTCCACAGGTGGTCACTGTAAACAGTCACCTGTATGTGCATGTTTATGAGCAACAATTATTTCATGTTCAGTGCTCATGTTTCATTGCGTAAAACACAATTTTGCCTACCTGGCATATTCATGTATGAATCCAAAATTTCCAAACAGTAATTCTACAGTGACACGACATTTGCTCCTCCGACAATTGCTCCAGTCTTATTTTCTACAAGGACTTAGGGTTAGGGTTGTGATGGAGCTTTAGGGTTAGTTTGAAGAGGATTAGGGTTAGGGTTAAGTTTGTGGGTAGAATTTATGTTTGGATTAGCATGTAAAATATTTCATGGGAGCAATTGTTGCAGGAGCAATTGTCATGGAACCTAATTTTACACCCCTTTTTCACATCTGGGGTTTTACTTCTTTGTCATCCTTGTCCTTTTTTGTCTCCATGTTACACCATCTCCACACAGATGTTGCCGGAGTTGATGTCACAAAGTCACAAGACACGCCCGTCGCAACAAGGAGAGAGGAACCCTACGTCATGTATGGAGCAAACGTAGAGCTGCAAAAGCCCCTGGAAAAGCTTCCGAAAGGTAGGAGCCCTTCCCTTCTGTCTTCTCTGTAGCCACTTTAAAGAAACATACAACAGTATTTCAATCACGTGACATGTGCTACGAGAACTTTATCAATAAATCGCAAACAAATACATCAGTGTGTCAAATGAATGATTTGGCACTAGTTAGGTGAGAAGTGTCCTCTTAATTTGCTTTTAAAAATCTACTTCATCTCGCTTTACTTACCAATCCACTTAAAATTTGCCATTCTGATGCCAGTCAGAATCATTACTAGAAATAAGTAAGGCTCACTCGTGGATAAAATGTTTGATACTGAACATACATATTACTCATTTTTATAACAAAAACAAAGATTGAAGATTGAAACCAGAGATGAGCAAACTACCATAAGACTATTTGTGACCCGCCATGACAAAAGGATCCAAATCTGTCAAAACCATCGAATTTCTGTTTTGGCCTAATGTTATAGTCTAATGTTTTGTCTATCATCTGCCGAAATTTCAAAGCTAAATGACCAAAGGAAAGGCAAGTAATTAACGTTTTCCGACTTTCAACGGAACAGCAACGTGTCCAAAGATTTGGATTTAGCACTGCAGATAGACTTTGCCCGTAGCAATGAAGGAGTGATCTTATTAGTCAGTGCTTGGCATCCTGATTACTGATTGGTCGTGCATAGACCGCTGGCGCTAAGCTTGAATTAACAATGTGGAGGTTGCTATGAGCATGAGCAGACCTGCTATTGTCAAGAGGTGTAAACTGTCTTACCTCCCCTTGATCACGATTGCATCAGAAAGAAACTTTTAAAAGCGGTTTCTCAAAATGCTGATTTCCTAGACAACTTGACATCGTCTCATAAAATCATCAGTGTTTCTGCAACTGAGTACTTTTATGAGTCATGTTGTATATAGAATTAAAGTGAAAGAGTAAGGGAAAAACGTCATGTCATTTTCAGAAAATCGACCTCCCTCGACTTACGGATCCTTTTGTTGTAGCGGGTCACATTTTGTGAGTCTTGTGTGCTTGGCTGTCCATAGACTGATTGAGTCATCTGTCAACGACAGTTTGATTCGCAATTTCTCTGGGAAGCTCTGAAAATAATTTGATTGAGAGCGGAATTACTAATTTCCCGCGGTGCCTGGATCTCAATTTCCCCTCCCACGTGGGCATGTCTAGGACAGGCTGGATAGCTGATAAATCATCCAAAATCAGTCTTGCTGGAAACCGTGCCCAGAGAGACAAGATAGAACTCTACAGCCACACTTCATTATGTTGTTTCCATTTTGATGTCTTGTAGTGAAGCCATATCCCTCAGTGACAGTCAGAAGCGCAATTGTCAATTTCACCTAGTGAATTACGTATTCCCTCTGCCAACTGATGAATGTACATGAGACAATTCTGTTTGATACCTCATTGCCTGTTTGTATGGTTAGATGTAGCAGTCCCTATCAAATTACACAGCTGGTAATTCAAAATTTAATGATTTTAGCTCAACTACAGCAAATTAAATTGGTAAATGTATTCCACGTTTGAATCCTTGCTGTTCATCAGGTTTTCATAATGAGTGTGCATTGAAAAGTGATGAATATTATTTTTTTCCTACACGGGAAAGGTTGCCTTTACATCTGGAAATTATATCCAGTGCAAAGTAACATTGCTTTGAGTTTCATATAATGATGTAAACATAAGAGCTGGTGTGACAAAGTTCTCACCCATAATTCTTCCTTGCCAGGCAAACTACACTTTGATACAATTCTTTTTCTCATATCTCAACATTTTGAAGTCAGTCTTGATGTTTCTGATGATTCAGATGAACGGTAACTCTGCTCTGCCATGGTCTATTGAATGACAACATTCACCCCCCCCCCCCCTCTTAATATTCATTTTCTTTTTTAACTTGCAGGAACGGCAGTGTTCTTTGAATTCAAACACTACAAAGCCAAGAAGAGAGCTATTAGTACCAAGTGTTTTGCTTTCATGGAGATGGATGAGATAAAAAACGGACCCCTTGTCATAGAGCTGTGAGTAACCAAAGTCACTTCACATGTTCAGGTCCTTTAAAATGTGGGCAAACAACACTAGCTACTGTTTTACTGTTTAGTTGTGTCTCTTGCTGTCATGTGAACAAAAAGACTTTTGTGATCTGGAAATGTATCATTAAAAGAAAAGAAAATGGATAGCAAATCTTTGATGCTGAGTAGTAGAACTCCCCTTTCTGTGGTGACAGTCATTCTCATTGCCATTTTATCAGTGTTAATTAAGCATCTTTGCTAATCTTCAGTCTTAAATGTGTTTCACGTACTTCTGTGAGAATGTGTGTGAACATGCATTGTGGTGCAAGTACCAATGCTGGCTGTCTACAACAGATTCACTTTTAGGTAACTTTGGAATTATGAAGCCTTGGATTCACCTTAGCCCTTATTTGTGAGGGGAAGAAAGGGCAATTCCATCCATCACCATTTCATACATAATGCTTATCGTTTAATGGTTTGATATGTCTTCATTATTGCTTTTATACATGTATTCCATACTCTTGTTGATATTGCAGTAGGACTTGCAGTGTGTTAAATTAGACACAGAATTAGGACTAGTTTTTTGACTGACTCTTAAATGCACATATGTCAGCTATCTAATGCCATGATCTTTTCCGTGTAGAGTGTATACAGATACCATACATTGTCTTTCTTTCATTGTCAAACCTGTGCAGGTATAAAAAGCCGACAGACTTCAAGAGAAAGAAGCTGAGTCTACTCACGGCCAAACCACTCTATCTACATCTCAAGCTGAATTTGTACGAGAACTAGAGAGGGCGCACTTCCTCTTTGCTAACGAGGTTTCTACTCTGTGACCCAGGAAGCAGTTTTCTGGATCACAGTATTATGAACTTGAAATGAAGTCCAAGTTCTTTGTATTTGTATACCCGATGTGACAGGTCGTTGCTACTTTGCACATCGATATGCTTGCCTCGAGGCAACGTCGACAGCCGACATGCCTCTGTTGTCCAGCCTTGTAGAGGAATTGCCATGCTAGGTATGGTTTGGAGAAACCTTGAGTGTACTATGTGCCTTCTTGGAGACATACCATCAAGTTCCCTGTATATGGCACACTGTTTTAAAGGGCACATTCTGACTTTAGGAGTTGGCAAAAAAACATAATGATTACAATTTTCACCCCATCTAATGTGTGTTTGGACACAAGATGCAAATATGTTATCTGCTTGCATGCCACTACAAAGGCTATTACATTCTGGACGGGAATATATATGCTACCAATCATTTCTTTTGCATTTTTTACTTCACAAAACCACCAACAAAGTCTTCATTGCAACCTGCAAAGTTACGATAAAACAGGAGCAGTGATGGAATGAAATACATTTGGGTTGATTTGGTAAATGGTATAATGTGAAATCAAAAATCAATGTCTTTTCCATTCCTTTACAAAATACTCGCAATGTATTGACTTCCTAAGACAGGATTCACATACGTTGGGCTTTGCAACCACTGCCAAGATTTTCTGGTACCCATTTACAATGTGCATCCCCAACTCTTCATGTTTTCCATGATGATAAAAGTGTGCCATGTACATAGAACTTCACCTTGTTTGGGGCTTGGTTTCAGCTCCGCCAAGATATATACATATGTATCTATGCATTTTATGAGCACAGGTCTCATTAAGTTACCCCCTTTTTTCCAAACCTGGTATCAGATCGGTGCAAGTGAGGGAATCCTTGATGAGTCTGTAACATGAGAAATTCAAACATGCATGATTTTAGATATTAGCACACCTCAACAGACAATCAGCCTTCAGTGTACAAGGTCAGAAGGATTTTGTGATGTTTAGTCTGTAGAGTCGTTGCAGTCACCGTGAAGATTTTCTCGTCCGGTAAGCACATGTTATTTGTGAGCATAGCTAGATGATGTAATAAATCAAAAAGAAATCAGAGTTTTGCCATGGATAAATCCAAAATCATGGAGACAAAATCTTGATTCATTTGTATCACAAGAAAGAAGGTAAAAGAAATAGAGAGGTGCATCAGAATGTTCATGTATTTGTATCAAAGGAAATTTTGTGTGGCCAGTAATACAGGTCTTGATATCAAGGGCCAATTTTGTGTTCTTGCACTCTTCTATTGATGATTGTGTTCATTTGCTTAAATGATAGCTCTTTCCTTCCTCACGTCAACTGTCCACTGCAATCAAACATTATCACTTAAAGATACAGAACGAATGAGAAAGGGAGAGAGAATTATAATCATTTTCATGATTAATTGACTCCACTGAGAACCAAGAATTATCCTGGATCGGCAGCTTTGCCAAAAAGTAAAAGCTTTACATATGTACAAGCATGGGCTGTCTGCAAAACCAATTGGAAATTGAAAAATAGCCCTCAAACAAGGAGAGGCTGTTGCAGTCTCAGAATGAATAGCATTATTATTATTATTATTTTTTTTTTTTTTTTTTTTTTTGGTCTACCTAGCATAGGAGCAACAGAGCAAAAATGTTGGTATGTGTTTTTTCAGGCTATGCAAGAAATGGTCTCGTATCTCACATCAAGAAAGGCCTGTGTATGTACGGGACAGAGACTGCACAAAATTAGGCAGCAAAGTCTGCTAGCATTGAGATGTAACATGCCAGTAATCAAATGTTGCACCAACTTTTCATAAGGTTCAAGCTGTACATATTATATACATGCACCTCGTGCTGACACTGTTATCAGCTCTTTCTCTTGCGATGCTGGTAACAGTCCCTTTTGATATCGTAACTCAATCGTAGTTGGTTAGTGGACAACGGTTTTTTAGAGCAGCATCATATTGCATCATTCTTCTTTGAAATTGTATTTGAAATTCATAATCTGCTGGATTCTGAGGTGCGACATTTCTTCCCTGGATAGTGTGGAGGAGCAAAGAATGGCACTGAAGATAGGTCTAGCAAAGAAATGGGATGTGAACTAGTGGAGGTATGTTTGTTTGGTTAGAAAATGAAATGAATCTTTCTTTAGCCTCCTTGGCTTGTCATTGATACAGAGATTTTGTTATACAGTTCTGAACAGTATGAAACATTTGTGCGTAACAGTAAAGGAGGTGTGATGTCTTCAAAAAGTCACAAAGTGGATACAGAGTAGATTTCTGTAGCCACAGAGAGTATGT
This sequence comes from Diadema antillarum, assembly GCF_040938485.1. Taxonomy (NCBI): domain Eukaryota; kingdom Metazoa; phylum Echinodermata; class Echinoidea; order Diadematoida; family Diadematidae; genus Diadema; species Diadema antillarum. The sequence continues at coordinate 418,803 of NW_027270925.1, read as the reverse complement.
TTAATATAATGAAATTTTGGAGTGATTCAGTGACAAAATAGAGTTTAATGTAGTCAAGCACCATTGACTGACTACACTTTTGCAGCAAACAGCAAGTAGCTTCTTTTAATGTAGTGGGATACGTAGTACATGTATACTACATGTATATCATGTTTACAAAAGACAGTAATGCCTTACTTAATGTATGCCTTGCTCTTCTTCCACACTCTCTTTGACTTTCATGTTCCATTTATACTGTATACAGAAAAAAGGGGGAAAAAGTGATGCTCAATTGCAAAAGCAACATGAGGACTATTAAATAAATGTCGGTGGGTTATTAGAGGTTGATAGAGTGGCTCTGCTTGGAGACCGTATGCCAAAGGATACATTGTATCTGTGTGTTTGTTTCTTTGAATAAAGTGTAGAGAATTGGAATGTAGTAAAAAGTGACAACTTCTACAAGTATGATGGGTTGAAAATACATGTACTGCCTTAAGATGGTCCAGAGTATCTGGAACAAGTACCCAGCTTAATGACACTCTTTGCAGCAAATCAATGCCAAGAAAAGATGCCACTCCAGTCTTAGCACAGTGGCATTATGATGGATATTGATGTTTAATTATGTAGGTGTGTCCGATATAACAAGCAGTTTGCTGTCAGTTTGAGTGTTTGTTTTGAAAATCCATTTATTGGTGATGTGCCTAAATACTCAGAAATGGCCATATTGCAGCGACATGAAATGGAAAGATGTCTTTCTTGTACAATCATGTTAAAATATATGTAGTGTCCTTTTTTTTTAAATTCCATTTTGTATAAAGGTTTGAATGAAGATAGGAATTGGGTGTTGTCTCTGAATGTGTAAATGATGTACATGTTCATATTATTTCTTTTTTGTTTATTTATTCATTTATTTTTTTAAGAATGCTGGAAAGGAAAGGACATTGCATGAATTTACATAGAATAGATGAGTTTTAAAGTAATTTTCCAAGATTACTGTTTTATTGTCAGTGGTCATTTTACATCCTTGTTCTGTCTGTGATCAACCTGTGCTTATCAGATGCTGGGGTCATCATTGGCTTGCTTTCCTTGCTGATAAATACAGTGGAACCTTGTGCTGTAGAGGTCCGAAATGAGAGAATGCTTCTTTAACAAGGTGATCGTGCAGGTCCAAACTTTTTAGTATGTTTCTGTCATTTTTGTACCCTGATATTGTGAGAAACTGATTATAACAAGGTAATTGTCATGGTTTTTAGGTCCTTGTTATAACAAGGTTCCCATACACAGATATCCTGAAAACAACTGTTAACATGACGAGGGATTTTGTAATTGGGCTTGTGGGACACTGGCTTTGTCTGCAATGACTGCAAATTCCTTTTGGAAATTATCCCAAATGCTAATGAAAAGAAGCACCGCAACATGCAGCCGAGACCCCGTTTACAGTGTGAGGCCGGGCCCCGCAATTTTGTCCGTTTACTCTGCCGGGCTCGGCCGTGCTTTTGATTCAAACCTTTCAATATTTTGTCGTAGTGGCGCTCTGCTTGTAAACAAATGTAATTTGGTATTGTCTGGTTTTCAGACCCTTTGCCAAATGAATTCCGTGGTGACGAAGTCGCCGTTCGGGCAAAGGCATTTGCCGAAGGGAAAAATCCTTTGCAGGACAAACCACCTTAAACTATACTAGTTTTTGACGTTGAGGGGGTTAATATCCTGAATAGCGAAAGATACAGGCAGAGGGTTTGGAAGCCAGACTAAAATTGGCCGCGCAATTGGCCGCGCATTTGGCCCAGTTCGCGTTTACACCAAGAAAAGGCCGGGCTCGGCCGCGGCTTGGCCGCGGCCGAGACCACCTCCAGAGCGAGGCCAAATGCGAGGCCAATTTTGGCCTTGCATTTGGCCTTTTGCGCGTTTACACTGAAGCGGGGCTGGGCACGGCCGCGGCCAAGCCGTGGCCGAGCCTCGCACTGTAAACAGGGTCTAAGTGATAAGGGCATGATGGGAGAGATACGGTGGTGTTTCATGGCAGTTTTCATCTTTCAAAGTTATAATCATTTCTTGTCCGTGCTCTCTTCACCTTGCTTACTTTCTAAGTTATCTAGGATCTGATCTACCATTAGTTTTTTTTATGGAACAATTTGTAATATCCAAGAGAACATGTCTATGTCAACATACCGGTAAGTGACCAAAATGCAACAGTATGTTTAGAGAACTTTCCATAGTCTTGCATTTCCTGCAGAATAATCACAGTCTCAAAAGAGTATCAAGTACAGTGTATCTCTCATTTCTAAAGCAGTACTTAATATCATCGCTGATTGTGTAATTCACACATTTCATTTGTTCCGTCAACAGTCACAATAGGAAGATCATGTGTATTGTAGATGCAACTTAATTTCATTGTGGCAAGGACTTAATGTCAATACTGACATCAGATATGACAAAGTGACAAAAGAGTTGAGCACATTTGTTTTCCTGTGCTTATACACCCTGCCTATTTCCAATCTGTATTTTTGGTTGCACAACAATCTTTGTGGTACAGTGTATAAGAAGTGGTGAAGGTTTATTGTTACCCCAAAATATACAGGGAAAAATGGTAACTGACATGGACAATTTCTGAGACACCTTGCTGTTTATGTATCATGGCTGATGTCACCATGAAGCTTCAAGGGGTGTGCAATTGTACAAGACTGAGGATAATACCAAATGATGTGAAATCATGGCTTCACATATTACAGGGGAAAAGGCTTTCTTTCTCATTTATTGACAGAAGTTTCCCCTACGTTTTTTAATGTTCATGTTCGAATGGAATATTCAGTGCCAGATTTATGACATTTGGATGGATTCCAACATGTAACGGTACCTTTTTAATTCCCCAAGTGCTATTTGTGCATGACTTTTTCTGTATCTGTATTCGATCATGTATTCAGCTCTCTTTGTATGTATTGTATGTAACTATTTGTACAAAAAGATTATTTGCCGATTAATTTATTCAAAATAAGTGTTATATCAAATGTTTATGTAACATACTATTTTATGAGTCATATCCTTAAGACCAATCATAGAATTTTTAAAGACCTTTTGTAATGAAAATGTACAGATATTAAAGACCATGGTGTTGACATGTTTCGATTCAGATATGATTCCATTGTTTGTTTTTTTCTGTTCTGATTTTTTTTTTCTTGATGTGAACATTGGAGGACTATTTACTGATACTAAAGGAACATTTGTATGCTGTTTGTTCAGCGTACAAAAGATAATCAGTCATTCATGTACAATGTAGCTTTTGTCTCATTTGTAAACCTGCAATCATACAAACACTCAAATACTTCTCAGAAAGGTATGTCAGACATGGAAGACGATGCAAAACATACACAAATCCAATGCTCATCCTCTGAGGTTTCAATGCAAACACTTAATAGACTGGAATGTTTCAAATTTGTCTGGTTTTATAATTTTTGACAAGAAGTAATCACAGAAATCCATCTGTAAAGTGAAAATTGAAGCCATGCTGAATGACATTTAAGAAAGTTATAATCATGTGAATGCCATTTGCTTCTAACTAGTAACTGGAGACATCCATCATAACATGGCACATTATATGACACATGTCACTATATGACAGTTAAAGGGATGATATAGTTCTGGCTGAGATGAGGATTCAGGTTTTAACTTTTTGTGAGACAATTGGAAATGACTTACCGGTATATGAAATATTAAAGATCATACAATTCTAAGAGCAGTTCAGTTTATTTGATGAAAATTGGTTTTGAAATGGCTGAGATATCCAAAAACAAAGTAAAACAAAGTGGTCCTAATAAAAGGTGGGACCCACCTTTTAATAGGAACACTTTGTATTTGGATATCTCAGTCATTTCAAAACCAATTTTCATCAAATAAACTTTGAACTCCTCTTTGAATCATTATGGTCTTTAATATTTCATATAAGTGGTTTTCAATAATCTCACAAAAAGTTAAAACCTGAATCCTCATCTCACCCAGAACTATGGGACAGAAATATTATGAACAGTCTGAGCAGGCATGAACTAAATTGTCAGATCTCAGAAATCAGAACCATCATTACTGGATGCAAACATGGAGCATTCGTATGCTTTACTGTAATAGTGGATATTTTTGCACGACTAATTTTTCGCACTCGGCCGGGTAAGCTGAGTTTTGCATGTTTTTAATTTTGCTGAAAAAGGACATCAACTACTGAAACATACATTGTATATGGCAAGCATAAATATTTGTGTGCTTTTATTTTTGCGCTAGTTTCTGGTTGCATGAAATGCGCAAAAATTTCAACACCGCGAAAATTTCCACTTTTACAGTACAGAGCAGCTCAGTGCCAGGGTAGAGATATTGCAATACACAGTCTGGATTCTGTATTGAGTTGTGGTACACGAAAGAGCCTAGTTTGTAAGTCATTTTGCAGTTCACCTTCAGTGGATGGCATTCCAGTTGTGCTCATTATTTGGATTCAAGCATATCATTTGCAGAAGAATATTTCAAACCACGTTCCCACTCTTGTATCAGTACTGGTAGATTCTCTCTGCTACAGTATGACTTTATAACTTCTTGGTGATTTTCAAATAGAGGAGTTTTGAAAGTTCTGCTTCCAGAGGAACTCGGGGTGGTACGCAGGTCCTTCCACGCAGTTCTTAGTACATGTGTAGACCAAAAGGGTCCCCCAGTCTATGCTGTCCCCAAGACTGTCCACATCCAGATGCCTCAAGAGCTGGGGCAAGACCTGCACAGCCAACAAAAATCCACCAAACATGGTAGTACATCGTATATATACTAAACTGATAGTATAAACATTCAAATGAATGATGCTAAAAGATTTATAAATCTATATCTTGTCCCACTGCAAGTTTCCTGGAGGTTTCAGGGACTGCGGGTGCTGAAATCCTTAATTTTATTTTGCTCAGAACTCACAGTGACCATCAGATATAAGTTTGCAAGTGAACACAACTTTGAGAAGTTTGTAGGTTATTGGGCCTTAATGTTGTCACCATACACACAGATTATGCAAAATGTTGTTTGGTATCATTTGCATAAAGCAAAAATGCAGAAATCTACAAAATTTGGATTTTCATTCTTTTTATAATACAGTATGTGTAATCATTATTATTATTATTCCTACCACCTGACCTGGTTTCAAAGAGGTCCTTCCAAACTAACATGACCCATTATTAAGAGCTCTTTGAAGAAGTGCTTCTAGGAATATTACTCAAATAGTTTTTTTTTTTTTTTTTTTTTTTTTTTTTTTTTGGGGGGGGTGTTTTTTTTCTTGTGTGTTTAACCAGATTACTGTACTACAACTGCATATTGTAGATTTTAAAGCAAACTCCAAAGGAATCTTCAGAATAGTATTTTCAGGTATATATTGAATATTGCATGATATCATCACTTTCAGGCCAAAAAAAAAAAAGAAGAAAGAAAATAAGTAAGTGAAAAGTTTGAAGTTTGTCATTTACAATAATTAATCGCTTTAAACACTGGTGAAGAACTTTCTTGGGAAAAAAAAAAAATATAAAAACCTTTACCTGAAACTCAAACTGCCTTCGAGCTCCACACTGACATGGTGGAATATCCTCTTCTGCTGCTTGCTGGAGTGCAGATACATGCAACGGCTCTCCTCCCTTTTGATAGCGCAGTACCTGTTAGTTTAATAAAATATATTTAATGCACTCTTGTCACTGCTGTTTTGCAAACGGCTCATGCTCATTCATAATGATGACAGGATGATTAACATTACTTGAATTCTTATCACTTTTAGCAGCTATTCTTTGCACAGATGTGTTACACCGTATAGCTATCCCCATGATTTTGTGTAATTTATCAATTGAATATGAGGAATGACATGGAATTGTCTTACTCCTATGGTATGGGAGGTGATCCCTCTAAATGACAATTATTTCTTTTCTGAAAAAAAAAAAACATTTGCAAAAGGTGACTGTGTAAAAGAAAGGAGTTTATGTGAAAGAGAAATAAATAATCTAGTGGCCATTTACAAGAATATTTTACTGTAAACAATTTTTTGAAGATAACAGTGGTAAGAGAACATAAAAACATCAATGTACTTTGGTATATCAAATTATCATTTTAATAAAGAAAGCTGACCGGTAAATACCAAGAGTCCATCAAAAATACTTCTCATCAATGGGCATTTTCATTAAATTTGGCAAAGTACAGTAATATAAGTTTCATGTCACCTAAATGATATGCGGGAACCATGTTAAATATAAAAATAAATGCACAATGTATTCTCTTCACCCAACAAAAGAATGTTCATCACATTCCACGCGATGCATTCTTCAAGGCAGACAGACTTTTTTGCCACAATGTCAAAACCCAATCTATCATTTGGGGTTTGTGTGTTAACAAAGCATTATTGGGACAACCAATATCCAGGGAACATCAGTGTCATGACCAAACCATTATGATAACAGATGGTTTGACATCCATGTACATCCGCCATCTCTTCAGTGAATATCATGACATACATGTACGTTTTCTTGTACTTTAATTCAAATGGTGTTCTTTTGTAAATTGTGGCAATTGCATCCATAACAACCACAGGGAATCTAGTCAGTAGCTGTATCTTACCTGGTCTGGATCACTGGCTATTCTCTTTTTAAAAGCCATAAATTGTCTGTCATCATCTGTTTCTCCCTTTGCCATTGACTCCAGATCTGCTTCCTTGAAGTTATTCCTCTTTAGTTCGCTGATCAAATTTTCTGTACGCTTCACCCTTTGCATTTCTGCAGACACGAGAGCAGAATCCCTTTCTTTGTCATCTGTCCTTCCTTCATCCTCCTCATCACTCTCTTCTTCATTTTCTTCTTCTGTCACAAGTTCATACTCGGGGAAGAGAAACTTGTTGGAAGTGGCAGAAATGATGCCTGTGAAATTTGTATGAGTTACAGCAAAATTATCAGATATATTCTCACATTATATGAACCCAATTCTTAAACAGATGAAGATGTATCAGTAAATGACTTACAGATGAAGATGTACAGTATCTGGATCTGTAAATGACTTGTTGAAGTTTATACTGTTAACATGTCTATACAAAATATTAGCTATAACTGGGAATCACATAATCAAACCAAGCATTTATCACTATGTATAAACTCAAGCAAGGGGTCATACAATGTACAGTTGACTCCTCAGGAACAGGCAGTTTTCTTTTGTTATGCCTTTTACAGTATCAAAATTTTGTTAGAACTTAAATACCGGGTAAACACCACCAAAAAATACAGGTAGAGCTGATCATGTTGGGGCCTGAATTTATGCTTCCTTGTAACCAGAATTTTGTTATAACAATGTTTGTTTTAACGAGAGTGCACTGTAGATGACAGAAGTATAGAACCAAAGATGATCACGAACACTGAAGTTGATTATGAAGGATGTCTACTGTGAATACTGAACTCTGAACAAGATAGGCTTTAGGCACCCTACATGTAATTGTATTGTCAAAGTCATGAAGTTGCATAGACAGATGACTGATTTACATACAATTAAATTTCTTTGTGCAGAGTCAGTCAGATAAGGGTCTACTAAGCTAACGTTAGACACTATGAGTATGAAAAACATGTATATCCGTAATTGATGTACATGAATGTCCACAATTGTCAGAATGAATCTATCAAACGTTTAACACAATATAAAGTTTACCTGTAGGCTGTACATAATGTCAACTAAACACTTTTAGTACCTTGTCCTTTCCCACACGTAGTCTTGTGTCCTGATTTCCAGTCTTGAATTTGGTGATCCTTTGAGCAATATGCTGTTGTATGACAACGTCCACATTTTGTTGTTCCTGCATTGCAACCACAGACTGCGCATAAATTGACTCCAAACTGCTCTGGAGAAATTAAGTCCTCGGGCAGGATCTCTATTTCGTCATCCGGAGGCTCGTAACTGAAGTACGGATTTCTCCTTGGCAACTGGCATCTAAGAACAGTGAAAGGAGTATTACGCTCTTGATGGCATGCTGGGTTTCTGCAACAGAAGATGTAAACGTAGCGGTGAAAGCAACTCTCAATTTCTACCTCTGTTAGTTCTGTGTTTGCGCACGTGTCCTGTTCATCAGGTGGAGAATACACTTCCAGTAAAAATGTCATCACTTTGCCACATTGTCCGCACGACAGGGTGTTGACACCTGGCACATCTGTCAGATTCAACCAGGCCGGTTTTCCACCGACTTTACTGGGGAAAAATTGGCTGGTGAGACGCCATTTGGCCGTCTTCTCCACAAAGCCTAGTTCGACTAGATTGGCTTTGTCTGTTGTATGTATATAGATAGAATATGAATAGACTGTAATGTAATTTCATAAGGCACAGTTTCTAAAAAAAATAATTTTTAGATTTATATTATTTTTTAAATATTATTCATAACCTATATTTGGAATATATATCGTATAATTTAATCATAAAAACAAATAGAATTTCCTCTAAGGTGGTTGACGAGTTATTTTTAGAACTGACGACCAAGAAAAACACTGGAAAAAAACTCGCGGACGTACACAGAAGGTTAAATTTACTGCGGGCGAATACTGAGCTAATTTGACCCTACTTCTATTCTCTAGCCACTACAACCAAAATATGGAGCTACCAACATCATCATCTTTTCGTCTTAATACTGGTGATCTTATCCAGCAGGTAAGATTGGTCTTTATACGCATAAATGAAAGAATATATGGGGCCTAAATGTAGTTGCGATGGGACGTCCGTCTGTAGTGTAAACAGGCGTAGGGTGCGACCCGTATTAGTCCCGTACGCTGTAAATTGTGTGTTATCCAAAGGTATATGATTATGATTGCCCCTATCTCAGTATCTGATCTCCATCTTCATCGCATCGTTTGTAATAGAATCTACGATTGTCTTGTCTTTGTTGTTTGTACTGCACCAATCGCTGCTTGGCTATAAATGTATAAATGCATAGATCCAAGTAGTATAGGGTTCCATATAATTATAGATCTAAATTTAGAGGGAAGATGTCGACTAATCATAAAGCCGATTGGATTTTCTACTATCTATTCTAGTCTACTCTATTCTAGTCATTGAATAGGAAAGACATGGTCTACAATTTACGTTTCCTTTTGATTCCATTAAAAAAAAGGGATGACATATGTAGTGAAAATTTATTTGCAGGTTGGTGGCAAAGTTATGAAAGACAGAAGGGTCCTATGTAATTTAACAGGTCTAGATAGAGTAAAATATCCCGTTTGCGGCAGTTTAAGCATTGTTAAAGGGTTTTTCCAACTTGTAAACAAATCAGGCAAATTATTTTCAACCATTTCATATATCATAGACAAGATTATTCATTAACGCAATTGTTTTCATAAAAGAAATTTACCATTGACCAACGCAGTTTTCATGATTTAACCAGGGCAAAACCCGGCACAATTTTTGCCGATAAGGGCGATATGCGACGTAGTATTTCTGCTTGCGGCACGATGTACAATCCCTATGTAATACGTGCGTGCTCCGCGATCTTTAGCTGAACGCCTTCACATGTCTCGCAAACATTGGGTAAGCACCAATTCCCATTGCGAAAGCACATGAAAATAGCGGGCGCACATGCATTGGCCGCAAACAAGATCGCAATTCTGGCGGTGTTGTTGATGTCTTTCTCGTGTTTTTCTCATTTTTTTTCGATGGTAACATCCACTTTCTGAAAAAAATGGCGGCCCACATCGGCTCACGAAAGTTCTATTTTACGTGAGGATATATTTTCAAAATCCATGAACATCGAGAAAACGACAAAAAATCCAGTTTCTTGGACCATTGTTTCTTAGCTGTTATGTTAAGAAGTACTGAAAATTTCATTTTGGATGCGATATGTTGTCATTTAGGTGAGAAAATTTCACTTTCGTCAGAGATCGTGCCCATTTTATCGGTTGGTTTTTGTTGATTGCTAGTGTGTTAGTATATGTGTAGTGTGCATGTAACAGTGCAGTGCTGTGTTTAGCGGTATATTACCGTGTATGTTGTACCTGCCGCGAACAGCTGCACGGCCGCATACTGCTGCACTTACTCTATAAGTTTTGAGTTCTACTGTAGATATGCCAAATATTTCATGAGGTTTTTTTTTTCATGAATTTCGCGTGTCAGCTGCTATTCATGAAATTAAAAATGCAAAATTATTGACTCTAACGCCGACAAGAATGTGACTTATGCGTACATGTATATATTTTACCGTTCAGTACAGGACTCCACGATCCTCCGCAAATTTAACCACTCCGAAATTGTCAGGAAGTCCCGATTCGCGAAAATTTAGGCTCGTGAAATATATAGAGGTTTATGGCGTATAGACATTCTGTTTTGAAAAAACATGGAAAACTTAACAGTCGTATCATCTCCCACCATTCTGTTTTGTTGGATTCTATATGTTATTTCTGTATTTTTTTTCATTTACTTCTTTACGCAACGCCAACTTAAACGTGGATTCAAAGTGCACACTGTTTTTAGCCAGGCTGAAATTAGAGATGGTCTAACCAAGGAGGTTCAAGAGATGGAGTAACAACAGTGTAATACCCTTTGATCCCATCTTCAAAGCCGCCACTCAGAAATAGTTGAAGCATGTGCCAAACAGGATCTGCCGTGCAGATATGAAGACAATTGACTCGTGTCTCATGTTGCTTAAAGGGGAAGGCTAGTAACTGATCAGTGGGAATCAGTGGAAATGCTGGGAGATGATTGTTCCAATCCTTATGGGATTCATTCAAGAGTACATTGTATATCTATTGTTGAGTGAAAATTATTTGCTTCAGAATGGTCTCATATTCAAGTAATGTGCAGTTTAATGCCCCGTCACTGACCAGGGACGCTTACCTGGAAACATTAAACTGCACATTACTTGAATATGAGACCATTCTGAAGCAAATAATTTTCACACGACAATAGATATATAATGTACTCTTGAATGAATCCCATAAGGATTGGAACAATCATCTCCCAGCATTTCCACTGATTCCCACTGATCAGTTACTAGCCTTCCCCTTTAATCACCAGCCACTTTCAAAGGAAGATATATCTTTGTGATGGTAATTACTTTTCGCTATTCCTTCTTATAAAAGGTAGGTGGTACATACATGAGGATAGAAATTGAGCAAAAAATGCTGAAATGAAGATGAAAATTACTCGACTGAGCATACCTGGGCACTTATCTGATATATCTATCAATAAAGAATTATACTTGAAGATTATTCCATATTAGTTTCATTTGTGGAAAAACCAGCTTTCCAGGATGGTACAATTTTAAACATTTTCACATGATACAGCTCTGATTTACACTTCTGCGCAAATTTCTGGACAGAATTGACTTTTGTTTTACATGCTTTATTATTAAGTGAAATTTCATTTCATTTAATAAATTAATAAGCAAAATATGGCCAACATTATGATAACGTTCAAAATGAATCTTCAGATTGCTCAGCAAGAAGGCGGCGTCGAACATCGATCATCAAAGGCACAAGTGCACCTGTGGAATTCTTTTGTACATCAATAGAAATCTGACAACTGTTTGAATAATTACAGCCAGTTAGAACTCCATGTATAAAACCTCATTGGTCTAACTCAACCCCAGCTCTACTACATGTAGCATGGGGTTAGCAGAAAAAATACACTGGGCAGCAAAAGAAAATACATGTACCCACTTCTGTCAAAGGCCGCACACAAAAATTCACCCCCTAGAAATAAACAATTTTTGTACACAGGTATGCTGCAATATCCATTAGTAATCACATACCCAATAGCAAGTGATTATCTTTATTACAAAAAAAAATGACATGCACTGCATCTTGGTCACTGAATCAAAAGTCACCAAATGAAACAGAATGAGCCTTACAAGTTGTAAATGCAAAAATCAATGTCACAGGACATAAAAAAGCAGACACAAACATCAATTTTCAATAATGTATATGTCCTCCTCGTGTCTGGACACATTCCAGGCATCTCTAACTTATGCTCTGGACAAGCTGTCTGGTGTAGTCCTGGGGAAGTTCCGTCCATTCCTCCTGCAGAGCTTGGATCAATGTTTGCCGATTGACAGGAGGCTGTTCCCTTAATCGCTGTTCATTTGTCAGATGTGGCATAATTTTCCTGATGGAAGCTTGCACAGACCAGAGTAAAGTAATGTCCGGTCTAAAGAGCTAACTGATTTTATTCTGAGAATTAGCATAATCAGGAAGGATAGCATCCCTAATTACAGAATACACTCAATCATTTTGACAAAACAGGTGTTCACTTTGACATATTGGTTGTTTAGAAATGTTGTCCATTCAGTGGCCATTTTTTTGCGTGGTGGAAATTGCTTTTGTGCAGTGGCGGATCCAGAGGGGGGCGCAACCGGCACACACCCCCCCCCCCTTTATTTTTCGTGAAAAACAAAAGAAATAAAAAGACAAAATATGAAATGAAACCCGGAAGTGCCACCAGAAATATTAGTCACGCCCCCCCTTTACAGAATTCCTGGATCCGCCCCTGTTGTGTACGACTTTTGATTCAATGACGAAGATGCTGTGCATGTCAAGTTCTTCTTTGTTATGAAGGCATTCACTTCCTTATGTGCATGTGATTGGTTAGGGGCATTGTAGCACACCTGTGTGCAAAAATTGTTTATTTCTAGGGGCTGAATTTTTGTGTGCGGCCTTTGACAGAAGTGGGTATCGGGTACTTTCTTTTGCTCTCCAGTGTAGATCTACCTGCTGTAGGATGCTAGGAATGACCTTTTTATTTTGTACTCAAGACCACACTATAGATCTACAAGAAAAGAACAGTCTACATGGAATCGTGAAAATGTCCAGTTGATTTGCACACAAGAGTTTGAGTTTTTTTCTCCAATTATTTACAATTATTAGTAAAAGCTAACTGGAGTGAAATGGCTAATGGTAATACCTATTTTTCCAAAGTACTGTTACAAAGGCTTTTTAAGAGGCATGAGATGAAGTATGGTTGTTACTTCACATCAAGTTTTGGAGTGTAGTAATTAGATATCCAAGAAATTGAAGCACAATACTGTGTCAAATGTACCTCTCGCTTTACAGCTGTACTTGCATATTAAAATCTAAGGAGGGACTACAAGAATACAATTGCTTAAATTTGTGCGCACTGTATAATGACCCTATTTCTGCAGCCATACAGGAAGCAAACAGTGATAATTTTTACTTTTTCATTCATTAAAATTGAAATGTGATTCTGAAGCCTGAGAAGATTATTTGGTCTCATGTTTTGATATGTTTTGTTTTATTTTTGTCCTCAAATAGTGTAGATTGATGATATAATATAGTATGGACCAATTGATGTTTTACACTGCTTATCACACACTGCTGTACATGTAGATCGGACTGCTGGCTTGGCTGAACAAAGGAGATGAAGGGAAGAAGCTGTACCAAACCATCGCAGGGTTTCGTGTTGGGCATGAGCTGTGGGCTAGGCTGAGTGGACAGGATGAACTTGAAGCATACAGGGTAGGAAACATTGCATGATGCATATTAACCCTGTGATGTGATGTCTAAAGATACAGTGCACTCCCGTTATAACGAAATGCTCGGGACCGGCAGTTGTCTTTCGTTATAACGAAATTTCGTTATAACCGAACAAATACAATATATAACGAAAACAAGGAAACCACGTATATATATCATATTCTGTTCGCTGAATACTCATCATACACTGGAAAGCTATGTGAAATGTGATGGGATAACTGTATTACAATAATAAACGCAAGTTCCCCTCAGAAACTGTGCGTGACACAAGGAGCGAACACACAGTGGTGTGAAGCGTTCACCCATGCAGAGACGATATAATATGCTTGTTCCACTACGTATTTTCGAAAGCAATTCGCATTTCGTTATAACGGAGCACATTTCTTTTGTTTTTCTTTGTCTATGGCGCTCGGAAAAGACTTCGTTATAACAGGAATTTCGCTATAACCGTGTTTGTTATAAGCGAACTTTGTACCATAGACTTTAATGGTGATAATTTTGGGACCAGAAGATTTACTTCGTTATAACGAAATTTCGTTATAACCGTGTTCGTTGTAACGGGAGTGCACTGTACTGTGATTCCCTGTAGAGTTTATACATGGTACACCCTATAGTAGATGAATCTTGTCTTTTCTAGCAGAGTCTGTCTGACTGTCTGTCTGCATCATTAAAGGACAAGTTCACCTTTATAAACATAAGGATTGAGAGAATGTAGCAATATTAGTAGAACACATCATTGAAAGTTTGAGGAAAATCAGACAATCCGTTCAAAAGTTATGAATTTTTAAAATTTTTGTGCAGCAACCGCTGGATGAGAAGACTACTGCAGTGTATGAATAACTTGCGTACAACAATATAAGGAAAATATAAAGAGAATTTCACAAAATTCCATCTTTTGAAAAAAGTACACATTCCCCTGACTCGTTACCGACAAATGTTATGGGCAATATTATTCCCTCTGCCTTTAGAAAGAGGCAAGTCAAGAGCTCTTTTATTATGCGAAAAAAGTGAAAATATGTTGAATTTTCTTTTACATTTTCTTTATACTGTTGTACGCATATGACTCACAAGCTGTAGTAGTCTCCTCATCCAGCGGTTCCAACACAAAAATTTTAAAAATTCATAACTTTTGCATCGATTGTCCAATTTTCCTCAAACTTTCACTGATGTGTTCTACTAATATTGTTGCATTCTCTCAATCCTTATGTTTATGAAGGTGAACTTGTCCTTTAAGTCATGTTTTCCAAAGTTTATGTGTGGTGTATCATAATTGTATCCTTTCTGTTGTTTGGTCTCATCATTTCTGCTCAGGCACAATTCATCGGTGCAGTTGTGGACTACGTCAAGAAGCATCCCAAAGCCAGCCAAGATGATATAGCCAAGGAGGTAGCAAAACAAATCGAGATATTCACCAGAAATGTTGAAAATATGTAACCACCGGTTCAGTGTATAGTTGTAGTATAATAAGTAATATTCAGCTGCAATGTCGATAATTCACAAAATGAGAATGACCGGCGTCAAAGTTTGACAGGACTTCCTCTTTGAGCTTGTAGCAAGATGAGGTCACCTTAATTGCTCTTCAGTATGCCAGTGATGTATGGCTGTATATCAAAGTGGATGTGTGTTTTTAATGGACAGTACAGATGATATACAAGTGTAAATGTATACCCAAGGGTATTGCCAACTTGGTTTTCCATGTGTATCATGTGGTACGTGTACATGAGCAAAGAAACAAGATGAGAGACCAGCAATACTCTCTGTATCAGCTGTGACAGCTGGTACTATTTACAAGTTACTATCATTGATACTTGGTGTGCTAGACAAGCTTGTGAGAATCACTTTCAAGAAAGAGCTTTAAAATCATAGTTATCTAAACACAGATGTAGCCATGTTTACTGAAGGGGACTACTACACTGTACACTTGTACACTCATGTGACAACATGTGCATTCCTTTCGAGGGAGTATCATAATGCATTGCAATTGCATATTCATCATAATAGGGGAGAAACCAAACAATTCCATTGCAATACTTTTTGTTTTTAATGGTAGACCGTAAACTCTTGACATATTGGTCAGCTGTCATAAGGGCATATAAACTTAATAGTGATAACAATGATGAATGCAAAATATTAATTTTCCAGAGAAAGCCAAGTTGATATCTTCTACTATTCACACAGCTTGACTGTCCTTCAAATTGATGATGGTCAGTTTGTTGGTCAATACATGTTTACGAGCTGTCTCTGCCTTTTACCCACCTACTTAAAAGTAAAGTGTCCCTTATTGCAGCACATTTATCATCTTGTGCAAACCTATTGACCATTTCATTTAGGGTGTTTTAATGTACGTTGCAAAAATCAAAGGTAACTATAGCAACAATTTTTAGCCTATTGGCTGTTTGCCTAGCTGCTGCTTTGGTACCCATGATTATTACAACTTGCAATAATTCTAAACCTCTTAAAGAAGTTCAACCCCTATGGTGCTGAAAGGTATAACATCCCAGGAGAGTGTGATTTATTGTATCATTAGTTGGAGTGAGGGAAAGCGTCAATGCATATTAAGACATTCGCTGTGTATGTCAACAGAGATTGTCGGAAGCCTTCCTGGTACTGTCATTGCGTATCTCATTACTGATACATTCTAAGAATTATCCTGCCTGTGTAATGTCATACAGTGTATATCACTTCTCACAGCAGTGAAAATGAACACACAGTGTAAAAAGCTATCGAGAAGTGCTATTCATATGTCTGTGAATTTTGCCCCAGTGAGGGATTCAACATTGTATATTGTATTTTCATTTTATAGTTGATGGGTTGAAGTTTTCATCATCTTTGAACAAGAAACAATGGAACATTGTGTGTTGAATATTCAAAACACACCATTGCAATGCTATTCAATGCATTCTCACATAGTACAGTCAAATTACATGAAGTTCATGCACATTGTGGATATATAAATGAAAGTTTATAAAAGTTACTTTGAAACAAGCACATTAATGTGGGGATATATTGTATGATATACAAGTACATTTTATAGTGAGACATATCATGATTACTGATTACTTTATGCATGTAGTATGACCAAGTGTTTTGTGTGCTATGCCTCTGTCGGATAGAATTTGTATTCATAAGTAGAATCAAAAGGTTAAAAGGATTGAAACTGGAAGAATGGGTGATCTGTAGTGATTATTCTGCATGTTCTTACTATGAAGAAAGTACTATTTTGAATGACAATAGTTAAAAAATACAATACATATTAAAAATTTGAGCAAAATATCTTTAGAAGAAATTGCAACCATTTGAATGTTATTAAATCAGTTGGCATGTTGTCGAATTGGCAATCAAGATAACTACTATAGTCCATGTCATTGTAGATACGCATATAACATTACAAAAGTAATACTGCTTTTTTATAATGAAATGCCATCGATTTCACCCTGCCTTCATGATTCTGATCTACATGTAGGCCTTTATTCCTACCCAATGTACCTGACATTCTAGTGTACACCAAACTGCATTATTCACATCTTGGAAAACACCACAAACATTATCTGTGTGTGAGTTTGGGTGTAAAGCAAGCTGGGTAACAGTGTCTTTTGAAAAAGTTGGGTTTTTTTGTTACCTTCATGACTATATGTGAATGATTTACTGACATTCAAAATGTTTTAATTGCCTCTACAGTCTAGTTTTAATCAAATTTTACCCACTAAACTCTTTCTTGGAGACAGTTTTTTCCCTTCCAAGTCGTGGGCTAATTTTGTTGCAGAAGTTATTGCCTTGTCATTTGACTGACGCCTCTGCATATCCTGTAAATGTAGCTGGTTAAATTCATTCCATCTGCACAAAGTCATAAAGAAATCAAACAGAATTTGTCAATTTGGGGGAGCAAGAGAAATTTTCATCTTCTAAATGTTGCCAATTTAAGAATCACATAAATGTGGGAATTGAGGCTTTTACAAAATCTGTAGTTGACATATTTGTGTATAATGTACTAACCAGAAATGGTTCATATGATACAAATTTATTTCCAATACCTTAAGAAACACAGTAAATAGTGAATAGTGAAATAAAAACAAAATGATTAGGCACCAAACCACAGTAAGATGGGTTGTTTTTGTTTTTTTGTGTGTTTCAAATGAACTCATTCAAGAAGTTCTGTAGGTGGTAATACCCAATGGGAAGCAAGCAATGTGTTCAACATTGTTATGTATGCACAATTCATTTCCTGTACAAATGTACTTTGTATGTTAAGTTTAAAAATATATAGACCAATGTGTATAATATTTTTATGGCCTATTCACACATCATCTCAGTGAATTTTATGTCTTTCATAATTTGCTTGTGATGGCTGTAATTATGATTGTTATAATAGTTTTTTTTATATATCTGTGTAAGTACTTTTGTGTAATAATGTTGTACCAAGGAGGTAGAAGTCTTTTCCACCTCCCTGGTTGTACTGCATCATTTTGTTGAAAATTAAAGGTATATAAACCTATTATGCAGTCGTCTTGTCACAAATATGTCTACATGTACATGTAGTTGTTCTTGTCATATTCGTCATCCAGCACAAACACACACACACACACACACACACACACACACACACACACACACAAAGAATTGTTACGGCTGTCATTAGGTGATTTGTGATCATCATACATCAACAGAAAGCAGTGGACAGCCACTAGCCCGCGTAGCTTGCCCGGAACGGTGTGACATGGCCTTAACCACAGTGGAGTACATTACAGCATGCAGCAACATGCACTGATGTTACTTGATGGCATGCAGACAGTTTTTGCTGCGACAGAAAGATGGCTACAATCAAAACATGTCTCGCGAAGAGTTGCACTTTTATTAATACCCATAAATTACTGGGTAAGTATTGTGATCAGGAATATAACAAATGTAAGTTAATGAGTTCACAACATGGACATGATTCATACAGTCTAAACCTTTTGCATTCACAGCATTTTGAATTTTAGGATACTTGACAGGCTGTTCAGCGAAAATTAACATTAACATTACCAAACAGATGCACAAAAGAGAGACTGGATTGATAAGTACACACTGTACCTGTGTACAAATGAGCAGAGAAAAAGAAATAAAACAGTACATTATCCAAGACAGTTGAATGCTAACTTGCTTTGAGAGAAATAGATACCTAACTGTATGGGTGGGATATGTTATCTATACCACGCAGAACCTTTGGTGCATGTTTCACACACATGTTCACATACAATTATGTCAACCCTGTATCATTCACGATGATCAAAAAAAGTACATCTTATGTGAGGGAAGGTTGATACATGTACTCAAACTGCCCCTACACACAAACGAAAAAAAATTGACGATAATGAAACTTTCACATACACATTTTGACTTGAGAAAAGCTGATGCAAACAACGTACACCACACATACTGCTACATGTATGTTTAATACTACACTTAACTTAATCTACAAGTTATACACACTCTGTGGCATTAAGACTCATTTGCAAAGACGTCCTCTGCTGTATTCCAAACATCACTGCAAAGTAAGTTTACTTCAGTTGTCAATGAGAAGTATAAATTAAAGAGAAAAATCAAATAAGGTGAAGAGAGAGGCCTACTTTGCTAACATCATGCGGTAATTGTAGAAGTGTGTAAGTCATAATTGTTTACATTCTTCACTGCATATATCAATGCAAAACCTCTTCATAGGTCACACAGGTTTCAGTTCAATGTGATTGACTGTAAGAGAGAAACATCACACACAGAATTGAGGTGAATCCTATTACATGTACCATTACGAGATTACATAATTCTATCTATCATTCACTTAAATGGGAAATCAAGGTGTAAGCTTTCTTATTTTAGTAGTTATGAGCACAAGAGGGCAGTATTTAAATCAAGTTATGCAAAAACTTTACATGACAATCTACAATGTGCGATGACTCGTCCACTCCAGAGATAGCTTTATGGCACTAGAATTTGGCTTGTATTCAACCATCTTAATTCAATCCAGGGGCACAACTACATCAAGCATATACATGTAGGTACACAAACAATCAAGGTTTCCTTTTATTGTATATTTTACAGTATACTGTAAAAGTGGAAATTTTCGCGGTGTTGAAATTTTTCGCAAATTTCGCACACAACCTGAAACTAGCATGAAAATAAAAGCACACAAATATTTTTGCTTGCCATATGTTCCGGTAGTTGATGTCTTGATTCTGCGGAATTAAAAACATGCGAAAATCTTCTTACCCCGCCAAGCGCGAAAAATTAGTCGCCCGAAAATATCCACTTTTACAGTATTCCTTGTGAAGCTGATAGTGACGACAGCTTGTAGTAGATTATGGTATCACTGTCAAAACTTGTACAAAATAATAATTTATAAAAACTCCTGTCCAACACAAATAACTAATCTCACTGACAGCAAAACAATCAATTTCTCCCCTTGTACATGCACTTTGTGCCAATATCACATTTAGAAGCAAAATTGATTTAGGAAGACAGCAAAAAAAGGTGAATATTTCTCTCCTGATCCAGGTCTCAATTTGGTAGAAAAACATTATCAAAGACTTTCAACTGACAACTAAAGATATCTAGATGAATATTTGCAGTCTAAGCAGCTAGGCAAACGGCAATAATCTACCCAAAATATTTTTCTTGGTAATCATAGTACTACCACATGAAATAAAAAAAATAATAAAATGAAAATTGCTTGAGATGAAAAAAACAAACAAAAGGGAAGAGAAATCTGTACTTTTATCAATTTTCTTCCACAGGACACTGGCAGAAATGCATGAACTCCCATACAGGCCGATACAGCGGCATTGAATGCACACATTTACCAGTCTCTGATATGTCTACTAGTGAAATTCAAGGTATCTTTTCTTTTCACAACAATCACCATGAATATAAGTTTACATCTACATTTGAAAAAGAAAAAAAAAGAAAGAAAAATGAGCCAGAACAGAAGATAATAAATAATATTTCAAATGTATCTACTTCCTTACTGTGTTTTTGTTTTTCTTTTGTGTGGGGTGGGAGAAGTTGGACAATTTCAAGTATAACACTGTATACTACTGAAAATAAACATACATGAAATATTGATATATTTCATATCACAGCATGGAGCATATTTAAAAGACCTGTAATATGTAGTTGATTGCGTGCAACATTTTGATTTCATCATATACTAAATGCAAAATAAACAAAGCTACGACTACTCTTATGATATGAAAATATTCTTGTTATTGGAAGTATGCTATTATCATGCAATTTTCAAGAGCAAATAGAGTAGCAGCTTTCCAGACCTGAAACATAATATCCTTTTCATTTCTTCTATAATAGCAAAGTCAAAATCAATCCATTTCATCGTGCACTTTTCTGTATACATATTTTGAAAATAACTGGAATATATTGTACAGCACATACATGTATCACATATAACTTTGATAGACGGTATACATATAGTACCCTCAAGTACAATTCTCATCAAAATTTACACACCTAGTATTAAGATATAGACCATTTATATACATAAGAGCACAATCTGTCGCATGACAAAAACAAATAAATAAATAAATCACTCGAAAGGCATAAAAGAAGTATGATAAACCACAGCTAATCAAACAAATTCACTTTGCCGTGACAAAGTTCCTAAAAAAATACAATGAGACATACATAGAATAAAACCAGAGGTCAAAAGAGCAGGTGACACACAGAAAGTAAAACAACAGACATGACCCCCAGCAGCACACAGGGACAACATGATTGAGTTGTGCATATAAAATACACAAATTACTGTCAACAGACTCTAAATATATCACATGCAAGTGCAGTCACACACACAGTCTTCATACTGGATAATCGTTACCAATTTTTTTTCCCCCCTTCATTTGTCTTGAGCTTCAGAGCTTCCTCAATAGATTTAAATATCAATCAAACACATATATAGCTAGGTACATACTTCTTTTGTTCCAATTTGTTTCCCTATGAATATCTCCGGCTGATCTGTTGTGGCCTTGCAAGTGCAGCTGAAGAATATTTGCCAGCATTATGAAAGTAAATGCATGCAAATTCTGCAGCCACTTTGTTCTTGTGTGAAACAAAGCACGTTGGAGCATAAAAAGTCCTATATCACTGGGCTCTCGACATTAAACAATATGGAAGCAATGCAAAAGATGGACATTAAGAAGAATTTTCTGAAGAATTGCACCAATTGATAACTTATTTGCCTTGCCAGTCACCCTGGTCTGGACTTTTTAATAGCCCTGCTCTGGTTTAGGCTTAACTATTGGTGTAAAATGAAGAATTACAAATTAAGGGGAAACAATTCATCCCTCCCCCCCCCCTAAAAAAAAGAAAAGAAAAGATTAAATCTTACGTTAATATGTCTCAACACTTGATTACAAGAATTAACAGCGACAAACATTGGAACCCACAATATACATATTCAACTGCACATGAAAATATTTCATTTCATTTCATTTCTGCTTCCTATTTCTCCATATCAAAATATTGCACTTCATATGAGTTGTCACATTAAAGGGATTACTGTATCACTTGCACTGCCTGAAAACTATTGCTCCAGCAGCTCCAATCCTTTTAGACATAAAAATTCAATTATTCAAATAATCACAAATAGCAGTCATTTTTGTTCTACAATTCTAGCATTTTAGGGCTTGGAATCATTTCTCATAAAAATTTGGATTTTTCTTTATCACCTGACATTTTAGCTTTCACAGAATATTTTCCCTATTCAAAGAGTGACATTTCTGAACAACATATTTCTCTTATTGACAAGAATATCTGTCAAATGATTTATTTTCTTATTGATTTTATGTCTTCCTTTATTATTAAAAACAAGGCAATCGCCAAATTGTGTCTCGCCCATTCGCGTACAAGGAATTAATATTTTTTATAACTCCCAGAAGTTAATTGACCTGCTTATGACCTTTGACCTTGTGGTGACCTTCAATACCCTAAGGGACATTTACCATCCAAGTTTGGTCACAAACGGACAAAGGGATCAAAAGTAATGAGCCATAATCGAAACGCGCCATAAAAACTTAACATTGGGTCCTAAAAATTTGTTGACCCCTTTCTGTGACCTTTGACCTTGTGATGACCTTTAACTCCCCAGGGGACATCTACCGTCCAAGTTTGGTCACAAACGGACATAGGGATCAAGAGTTATGAGCCACAATCAAAACGCGCCCTAAAAACATAACATTGGGCCCTAAAAGTTTGTTGACCCCTGTCTGTGACCTTTGACCTGTGACGACCTTCACCTCTCCAAGGGACATGTTCCATCCAAGTTTGGGCACAAACGGACAAAGGGATCAAAAGTTATGAGCCATAAACAAAATGCACCCTAAAAACTTAACATTGGGCCCTAAAAGTTCGTTGACCTCTGTCTGTAACCTTTGACCTTGTGGTTACCTTCAACTTCCCAAGAGACATCTACCATCACCCAAGTTTGATTGCCATTGTAGCAACATGTGCTGAGTTATGTGTGATAAGAGAGTCTTGCAAGTAAACTTTAACGTATGACCTCAAATGACCTTTGACCTTATCATGTGACCTCTTATGGCACCATAACATGAAGGTACCCCCAGTGCATCTATGACCCAAGTTAGGTTGTAATCCAAGCAACTTATGTGAAGTTATTTGTCAAAAGAGAGTCTTGCAGGTAAACTTTAACATAGAAAAGAGGGTCTTGCACATACCCTTTTAATATATGACCTCAAATGACCTTTGACCTCATCACATGACCTCTGACAACACCATAACATGAAGATACCCCTAGTGCTTCTATCACCCAAGTGTGGCTGCCATTGCTGTAACAGTTGCCAAGTTATGCATCATAAGAGAGTCTTGCAGGTAAACTTTAACATTTGTGACGGACGACGGACGACGGACGGACGACGGACGACGGACGGACGACGGACGGACGACGGACGACGGACGGACGACGGACGGACGACGGACGGACGCCATTTGGATCCCTTAGTCTCGCCTTCACCTCCGGTGGGCGAGACAAAAAGTGACTGTACAGGGAAACTTCACAGTGATTTGGGGAGATTGACTATCCAAACCTAACTTAAGCTTCAAGACCTAAGTAGGTTATAGCGATGGCAAGATTATATAAGCACATGCCAATAATGACTGTCACGATGAAATTTTGACGTTGGCACAGAAATACACAGAAAACTCTGCACCTATAAAAATCTCTACCCCAGTACAACAAGTTGGATGCCGCCATACACCATTAACTTGAAGATAACTGACCCCTGAGCTGACTCTTACTTTATAGCCAGGCCAGTCATTTCCTTTCGAACATATCCTTTGTGCAAAATATACATTCAATGGGAAACTCACCCAACAGCAATGCTACACATTTTCAAGAAGCAGTGAGACAAACATGATAGATTGGCCAAAAAAAAAGAAAAATGATCAAAATCAGATAAATGGGTAGAAATTTTTATCTCTTGAAAACAAGGTCTTATCAGCACCTGCAAGCAGTTGGTTGTCATGTCGCGTTAACAGCATTCCAACACCGAAAATCATCAAAATGACCTTTCTGAGACAAAACAACCTTTCTGATGACATTTCACCATTATGAATACCGGTACAGCCATTACTTCCTCTATTGGCCTAATCTAATTCAAACATTTACTGCTCCGTTTCTTTAATTTCACTGTCGTTGTTATTCTTTTAAATAACACCAAGGAAGTATGGGTGCGTGTTACCTAGTTGACAATACATTCTTTAGCATGACTTGTTATGACAGGGTCCTGTTATATGAAGTTATAATTGATTTAATGGTTCATTTCTGTCATGGTCCATGGCCCATTCCTGTCTATGGCACCCTGTGTGGTAAGGAAATTTATAATCAATCATAGCTTTTGATAAAATGGGGCCCAGGAGACATAAATATTAATGAGTACACTCATGATACAAAACTGCTGTGCAGAAGTCATTTGGCACAAGAACCACCATGATATAGTGCCTGTCTCTGCAGCAAATAGAGGAATAGGAGTCGGGGAAGGAGATGGGCAAGGGGAGGGGTCTGGGGAGGGGTGTGAGAAGGGGTGTGGTCGGGGAAGGGGCTGGGTCAGAGGGTGCCAGGGTCAGTGGTGCTTGAGGTTTTTGGTGGTGATTTCCCAGAGCTGGCTGTCCAAGTTGATGTCACATGACGCCATGATCAGCTCGTTGCCACGGTGATCCACGCATAAGCCGCTGCTGGACTGGCGAATCAGGCCATTGGACTGGAAATGTTGAAGAATAAATAAACAGAAATGAAATTCAGCATTAATGTCATGCTGCAAAACATCAAGACATACCGTGATTCACGCAAGCCTATATTAAAGCACAGGGATATAGGAAAAGCTCCATTTCTATTACCATATTTATTGAAAAGATATTGAGTGAGGAACAATGAGAAAGATCACTCTATATCACTAGTACTCTCCTTTTTATCCATGTAGGAATTCATATACTCTGTGACTAAAGAACAATATTACATGAATTAAGTATAATGCACAGCTTAGGGAGAATGGCAGCATTTGTTCATTTCAAAACCATTTCACCATATAAAAATATCCTGAATAACCCAAAGATTCACTTTGAAAATAGAGTTCAAAACTTTCTCCTTTCTACCGCGTTAATAAGCCCTACCTCATGAAACACCAACAAAGAATAATACAAAATCAAATTCAAATTCAATTTTCTTCTTTTTCCCACCAAGTTGTTTGTATTGCAACTGATTAACAAACTGCCCTTCATCAATGTAAATAAACATCAATCATCAAGTACTTTAGGAGAAGCTATGATAAAAATCATGGGCATACATACTCAGGTTGGACTCAAACAAACGACCTCTTGTTTAACCCGCTGAGGAGGGACTGATTTTGCTGTAACATGCATTTTCCATAGACACCTGCCTGAGTATTCTCTGGACTTGTCTTCAACGGGTTAATAGACAGGTGTCATTCTTTTATCATGGCTACTACCAGGACACTAAATAATCGATATCTATTTACCAGTACGTGATGAAAGACACTTTGTCAATCAGTTGCCATACAAAATTGAAATAATGAGCTGCAGCACCAGTCACAGCATTGTGGCTTCTGGGACTTGGTAGGTTAACCCTCTCAGTGTCAACGCGCCAAATATGCACAAATTTCACACACACATAGCTATGGACAATATATTAATGTGAAATGCAGAGGGTTAAATCACTCACCTCATCATATGACCAGCCCCCTCCTGATCCATCACACCTTCGTATCCGAATCTCCTTGTACTTGTTGAAGGCGCACTGGTCGTGGATGCGCAGCTGACCGTTGTCAGTCACCCGGAAGAGCTGGTTGCCCCCGGCGCCGTGACAGTACGACATCCCGATCCGCCCACCGTCCTTCGAGCCCAAGGAATCGACGCACATCGGCCCCCTCCTGGTTCGAATCTGAATGAAAAGAAATAAAATGGCAGGCACACGAGCCAAAATCAACAATATGTCAAAGGAATTTGTCATGTGCCTGAGGAGTAATGTTACCCACATCAAAAGAATTAATCCAGAAATGGGTTGGCAGCATCAATTTCCCCCAATTTTAACAAGAACATGCAGTTCCTTCAAAATAACGATTCTTGCGTTGAGTTGTTTTTATTGCAATGGATTGACAAATTACCCTTTATCAACGGAAATGAACAGTGATTATTCAGTATCTGTACTCCATCTGATTATCTTATTATTCCATTTTATTCTATCATGGCTCCTACTAAAACACTGAATAACTGGTATATGTTCATATTAGTGAAGGGCAAAGTTTTCAATAAGTTGCAAACAGGCAGTTTCATTCACTACATACTGGGGAGAGGGTCTGGTTTGTCATGGATGATACAAGCACTAATTGCTTTGCTGTTTGCAATTTTTTGACGACTTTGGATAAAGTAATATCTGTCATTCATTGCTCAGTGTTTCCATTACTTTCTTTGGGGAAAATTGTATGTATGTGATTGTATTATGATTGCTTTGCTTATCATTATCATATGCAAAACATGCCACAACAGGCCTAAGAGGATACATACACTCACCATTCATTACTGATGTGGCGGTGTCTACAATGGTTTACTTCCGACTTTAATAGGGATGCAAAAATCTTCATTTGTTTTGACTGCACCTCTCGGAAGCATCCATTTCTGCACAATTGCATACTATGCCCTGTAAATTTGACATCAGACGTGATTTTTGTGGAGCAACATTTCTGGTTTCCTTTATTTGAAATGTGTTTTGAATTCTCACTTTGCCACATGTGGCTGGAGGGCTTATGTTTACCGTGGCTCTTCTCCTAGATTGCCTCTCATATCCACATTTCTCCACTGTACAAACAAAAGATGAGAGACCAATATTGACGTACCTCTCCCCAGTGCTTATTTGCGTGGGGCAGCGGATATTTGTCCACGATGTCTGGTGCAATCTCCGACATGAACCAGCTGAACGACTTGCATTTCTTTTCCCTCCGGAACGCCAGCTGCTTCTCCAGGTTGCCCGGCGACACCAGTAATGATTCCGGTTTACTGCGGTAGAAATACTCCTTGTAATCGTCGAACCAGACCTCCACCACTCGCCGCAAATTCTACAATGGAGAGAAAAAATTAAAAATTTTGATATGAAAACATTGCAGCAGTAGGTGCTGATGTGGAGGTTGATATACAGCCATGGATGGCCAACTGCTGGTCCTACAAACGTAGACTACCTTATAGTTGGACAGGCTGCAGTTTTGCATGGTAGACTTTCAGCTTTGTGCAATAGTGTGTGGAATGCTGGGTGTAATTGAACACTTGTATAATTCTATTTTCAGATCACTGCATCAGGGCAATATTGTACTGTCCAGATATCAAACAAGTCAACAATATATATAACAAGAAGTGACATTTTTGTTTTGTTTTGCTTTGTTTCTGTTCTGTTTGTTGTTGTACTTCTTGCCTTTTCATACAGGAGACTCTACATTATTGCATTCCAGGTATGCATAACACTCAGTTCCAAAACAGAACAAGCCATACACAAGTCTGCTAATATTCGAAAAATCAATGATGAGCAATATTGAACTACTTGTAAATTGCCTTCCAAGTCTTGACTTACTCATACCTTGTTTGCTAAACACACGACATAAAAATGCAGTGACACGCAAACTACTTTGGCCAAGAATACCCCCATCCAGTGGGACTCAAACTAAAGATCAAATGGATAAGTCTATCACTACCATTGGTTATCTACTTGTGAATCATCTCATCAGTATTTTTAGGTGGCGACTGTGATAGGGTTAAAAGCTGCACCCCTTCCCACTCTATAACTACTTCCCAACTACAAAGAACAAAACTGAAGACAAGAGATTGCCATTGAATAGAAATACTGAAAAATAGAAAGATAAAAAAAAAACACAAGCATGTCCGGAAATAAGAGCCTGTGATAACTCTAAATCAGAATTCTGAATCGCTGCCTTAGACCTGAAAGCTTAGGTATGAGTCCACTCACTCTTTCACTTAGCACCAGCATACTGCCATTTGGAGCTGAGTAGGGCACCTTTCCCAAGATCCTGTAGACGTGTCCAACCCGTGAGCAGGGGACCCACAGGAGTGAACCACCACACATCCAAATCTAGAGAGGAGGCAGAAATCCATTCATCATTCCAAGTACAAACATGACAGCATAAATCATTTGTTGATCTCACACAGTTGGATCTCAGGAAACAGAGCGGATAGCTGACTATAAACAAGATACCAGTATGAAATCAGAGGACACAGGACATAGCACGAACCAGAATGAAAATTTAATGAGTTGATTCTTTTTTGTTAAGATTACTGATATTGTGTTCAAAATACTTTTGATCTGCTGACCTCATGGAAGCTTAGAGCTATCCTGTCCATAGGTCTAAGACAGGCTAACCACTGATATCTGTACAGAATACTTTTATACAAATTTATACTAATTTTGGTTTTATCATTTTACCTCCACCAGCGTATATCTAATCTTATTTGAAGAAAAAACACAAACAACAAACTCCAGAACACAAAGGATAAACTGTGAAATGAATAAACTGGTATTTGAAGTATGTGTTGAAAAATCTGCTGTGGTTGAGAATGCCCTTTAATTGCCCTCACTGATCAGTGAGTTTACACATGATGCTATACAGTGGATTATTTTTCAAATAGTGCAATGAATGATTCTGTAATCATTGTCTCTATCCATTAGTTGTGCAATGTTTGAGTGGTATGAGTCTTTAAATCCTAATAACCTGGACACTCATATGCCATCTAAGCTAAAACAGTATGTAGTGTTAGCAGATCAACCCAACGCACAGCAATATCTTCTGCAGCAGAAAATCAAGGAGACAGAAATTAACTCTCCAAACTGACCTGATAATGACCCTTCTACTTCCTACACTGTGACTTCACACAAGACTACCGATACCAACACAGAATGGTGAAAAAAACAAAACAAGAACAAATTTGCATGATAGCCCTATAACTTCTTTGCCAAAGATAGCAAGTCAAAAACAGACAAGGTCTAATTTCTGTGCATACGTGTTGTGCAGGTGTGCATAGATGCAGGTGTGCGTACGTGTCAAGTTTAACATACTTTGAAGGAAAGTTCAAAGTTTTCTCCACCCCAGATTTCCAGTCCCTCGTCGTACGCCCCCAGCTCAAAGAAGTACTTCCTGTCCATGGCAAACAGACCCCCGGCCATTGCTGGTGACCTGTGGGACAAGATATGACATCAGTTAGGACAAAGACTACTATTAATGTTGAGGATGGGCTGATTTTGCGATAACACGCATTTCCCATAGACACCTGCCCGAGTATACTCGGGCCTAGTCTTCAAAGGGTTAACGTAAAGGATTAAAAGCTAAACTGGCTCCCTTCATTTTTAGCCTGAGTTTCAAGTGGTAAGTGAAGAGCATTTCCCTTCTAGCTCCAGCACTTTGACAATAACAGGTAGTCTGGGGTCAGGGAGACAGCAGTATACTGCTATCAATGTGGGAATTTCTTTCCAGCAGCTACAGGGTGATCTTTATGGAAA
Source organism: Diadema antillarum (assembly GCF_040938485.1). Lineage (NCBI taxonomy): Eukaryota > Metazoa > Echinodermata > Echinoidea > Diadematoida > Diadematidae > Diadema > Diadema antillarum. Next base: position 389,262 of record NW_027270925.1, on the reverse strand, counting down.
GCAAAACCACGGAATGACTTAATTCAGAGATTGTGCAAGCTGTTTTTTTTTTCTAGTGAAAATGAAAATAGCGAAAACTGATGAATAAATCAGTAAATCAGTAAATATATAAATGAACAGATAGATAAAAATCAAGCAAATAAGCATGTGAATGAATAAATAAATAAATAAACAAATAAATTAATAAATACTGAATAAATCAAGTGTCATGAATTGATAAATTTTTTGAAGCATGCCTAAGTTTCGCTCTACCTGTAGGGTTCTGTGGGATGATGTCTTCGGCGTTTCTCAAAGTCTGGTAGGGGGAAGTGCTTCCAGTAGAGGCTCCAGTCGAACCCCCCTCGGTCCTGGTCCCCGGTCCCCTGGGGGTACACCCTGTAGTCCATGTTGTCAATCACGTCGATGATGGGGCACACCGCCGTCGTCCTGGCAACAGACCACGGGAGGGAGCTCTGTTAGGTTCGTCGGGGTTAACGGGGTTTGACGGCACCTCGGTATGAGTCAGGCTCAGAAATTTTGTGCCATTGTGGGGGACTGACTCTGACTCATCACACGTCTTGAACGAGGTATTGCATTGAGAACAGCTACAACCTGCTGACAACATATTCTGCTCATTGTTCTAAAATTATTCACAGGGGCTTTGCAGTTTGGGATAGCTTTTTTCTTTCTTTCTTTCTTTCTTTCTTTTCATGAAAGGATTTAAATTTCTAGGAAGAACTCTTGGGAGTCTTGCAAATCAGGGCTGAGCTTTTAGGCCATAATAACTTGGACGCTCTTTGATGCTTCAGACAATAACAGCTGAAGATGAATATCTCTTCTTTCATCCAGAGCTGTCCAGAGAAAGCCAAGACGTACCTGTTGACAGCGATCGGTGTGACGAGGGGTGGTAGCCAGTTGATCCCCACCTCACAGTGAGCATCCAGCCACAAGAGGACGTCTCCTGTGGCGTGCCGAGCTCCGATGATCCTGGTTCGAATCAGTCCCTCCCGACGAGCGTTCCTCACCAGCTTGATTTTACCTCCAAACACAGGGTCATTAATGTAGTTCTCTAGCCTCCACTTCAGGTGTTCTGTCAAATAGAATTCAAATGTTACTGCCATCATGTACATCTCAAGAAGCTCTCAGGACTATGTCATCCTGAAACAAGACTGCACAGTTCCTACCACTAAGAAGTCCCTTAAACTCTGATTCACATGTTCAAACAAATTAGAATTGATTAAAGTTGCATCACTAAAGCAGCCTTTCAGGATTGTCACTTCACATGACTTGACAATTCAGTAGAAGGTAAAACACTACAAAGGACACATAGCTACTACAAATGCAGATTTTTACATCACTTTACATGAAAGCACATTGTTTTCTGTTATCAAATTGTGCCTGACTGCTTCATAAAACATTACATAGATAAAACTTAATCCTGATTTTTCTCTTGTGTTTGAAAAAAATAAATTCAATTATTTCATTAAAGGGGATGGCTAGTAACTGATCAGTGGGAATGCTGGGGGATGATTGTTCCAATCCTTGTGGGATTCATTTAAGAGTACATTATGTATTTATTGTTGTGTGAAAATTATTTGCTTCAGAATGGTCTCATATTCAAGAAATGTGCAGTTTAATGTTTCCAGGTTAGCATGCCTGTACAGTGACGGGGCGATTAAAATGCACATTACTTGAATATGAGACAATTCTGAAGCAAATAACTTTCACACAACAATAGATATATAATGTACTCTTAAATGAATCCCACAAGGATTGGAACAATCATCCCCCAGCATTTCCACTGATTCCCACTGATCAGTTACTAGCCATCCCCTTTAAGTGCTGTCACGCTTTGACTTTGATGAGCTGTCATTCATCATATCATATGGTGAAATCTAAAAATAAAGAAGGTAATGGACAAACAGAAGATAATCACATGAATAATCATTATCATCATGATTATGAATAATCATATACCTTTCATCTCTGCTATTTTAAGAGAGAAAAACAATAACAAATGTTGCAAACTGATGCGCTTTCCAAAACTACATCACATTGAATTTTCTTGAACAGTCCTCTCAAAGATTGAAAAAAAAAAGAAGGATTAACCGTAATGCTTACACACAGGATCTTTTCAATTTTTTTAGTGGCTCTCAGTCAAAACTCTGTGTTGCATGGGGGCTGGGACTCATTTGTGACACCACCCTTTGCCCAGAGATATATATATCATTACCCATACCTGCAGACTTCTGGCAATTTCCTCTTTTTGTTCACTCTTTGAAAATGATTTTGTTTGCAATACATTATCTGGCTCTCATTCATCTCCTTTGTATTCATTTTTTAAATCCATTACCAATCCTGTCATCACAAAAGCATGTAAACTGGGAGGTCAAAGGTCAAGTGATGCGAGTAACATTGCTCATGGCGATGCGAGAACTCTCTTACCTTAAAGGTAAACAGCGCAAAAGGAGCTGTCTCAATCAAAACATGTCAAGAATAAGCCTCATATCAAAGAACAGTTGTATGACAGAGCCACAATGTGTTCCTATGTTTCTTCTATGAAGAATTTCCTGTAAATAGAGCTCTTCAGCTCTTAATGTGCAAAGTTGTCTTTTGCAAATTATCATGCAATTTAATCATTATGTCTCAAGACAACAGCACAAATGGGTCTGGCATAGGGAACCTCATAAGCAAATTTGTCCCCCCCCCAAAAAAAAAACAAAAACACAACAACAACAACAACAACAAACCAAAACAAAACAAAACAAAACAAACAAACAACGACAACAACAACAAACAAACAAACAAACAAAACACCCCAAAATACATGTATACATATAACAATCCCTTATCCCTGCACATCATTTGTCACCAGCAGAAACAGTAAGTACACTGTATGATAGAAAAGACTTTTCATGTAAAAGAATAGATAGATATTAGATAGATTGATACATAGATTGATAGTTAGATGATAGATAGATAGATAGATACATAGATAGATACATTTTGTAGATAGATAGATAGATAGATAGATAGTATAAATAAATAAATCAAGAAATATCTGGCACAAGCCATTTTCCTGACGTATCTATGGATTTATTTCCTCTGAGGACCCAGTGAAGAGTTACTCCATCAATCTGTTCAAACTAAGTGCATTTCAATACAGTGTATTTCGAACTATTTCTGAAACCATAAAATTTGACTAGTACTCCAAATAATCTTGAGAAAAATGGATAACCACAAAGATCCCCCAACAGGACACTTGTCTTTAAAACTTAACGACGAATTGAATTCATATACCACCGTGTACTCAACCATCATTCAGACTCTTAAGTCACAATGTCATGATTTCCCCCACAGCAAAAAGAAGATTATCCTGAAATGATACCATACAGTGTATCTTTTTTCTGCTTTTTTTGTGGGGGTGGGGTACAGTGAGAGGGAAGAATTTCCATTAGGGGAAGTACAGACGCTATCTTTTGTAAGAAATTTTATCTGAATTGAAAGAATCCCTTTTCTCCCTCTGAATCTCGACCCTTACATCTTTTCAATCAATACTGGCTTTTTCTGTTCCAATATCAGGGATGCCGGTGGGGATATCGTACGGTGATATCTTGACTGCAAGCTTTGCGTTTTGCCCAGTCATTTATTCTATGTATCATATTTTGCTACCGTACAGCAGAAAGTATAGAAGACACTCCTGCAATTATTATGGCTAACTCCAAAAAGGCGACCAGCAATGGATTAGAAGTGGGTATGGGGGGAAAAAAGATGCTGGAAAAAATGTTACTTTAAATACTACAGTAGGAATCAAAGAGGCCCAACATGAACACGGTTGGTGGTGGGGGGGGGGGGGGATGGAGCCACAGTCTAAGTAAAATCCAATATGTTGATAGTTTTACAGGGAAACCATCCTTCTATTGATTCTGACCAAGAAGCAATTTCCCGGCGGACCCCAAACGACGAGCGGCTATGGGAGGATGGGTTCACAGCGCATCTGCTGCCTGGTGACATTTAACGCGACACCACTTTCGCTAAGAAGCGAGAGTTCAGATTACGATATCACCATCCCACAGGATCTATGACACCGTCCATCATTCTATGGCCTCACTAAAGCCATCTTTCATCTGGGATGAGATAAACTCTGGTTTTGCCAGACGTCACAATCTGAACCAATTGCGGACACATGAATCCATTGGCTCTGCAATTTTTGAGCCGAAGAGTAAGCCAATAGTTTGCCTCAACCCAAAACACTTACTGTGGGCTGTTTAGGCATTACCACTAAGCCCAAGTTTGACACCATCACAAGCTGTCATGAATACCATGAGTTTCAGGTACAATCCAGAATATATCCTGACATACAGCTGTATTGGGTGGACTAATGCCCTAGCAACCTACTGTGAAGATACAATTTATAGTTCGAAGGGGGCTTATTTAGAATGCAGGAAGAAATTATTGCGTAATGCAGCGACATGGGAACAGGTGTAAGGATGATGACACACTGGAAAAGTTTGCAAATCTATAAAACTTCAAATCTACCAAGATGATTTAGCCTGATAATGTAAAACTAGAAACATTCACAGCATGAAACTTGCGCATTGCAACCGACAGCTTCTTTATGGCATGAAACTTCTGTGAATTGCTGACCATGATGGTGTACAGTATTACACTGTCATTTTACTTTCATGAATCTTGACTCCTTGCAAAATTTGTGAAAGTTTGATGTTTCAGGCAAAAATTTCCAGTTAGACAGTAATAAACAGGGATTTGTGACCTTTTCTGAGCTGTTGTTTGTCTCTTTGTTCAGGCCATTCCAATACCTATTGCACACATGATACTGTGTGTGCACACCTAAAAAGCTGTTACATTTAACCTTTTATTCATATGCATTATAAATTAAAATACAGCTTTTCATTTAGCTAAATTATGTGGCTTTCACATCTTAAAACACCTACAAAGATATGATCATTATAACTTCAAAACAAACATACAGCAGTTACTCCCTTGTTTGGTTGTCAGAAAACAAAGGTAAATGCTGAGATGTGAGACCTAAGAAATTTTGAGCTCAATGTTTAAAACATCCACTGTAGACCATCACCAACACAGCTTGATTCTGCCATCTTCAAGAGCAGAGAACCTTGTATCATGGGAGGATCAGCATAATTAATTTGCCACTTTTATTGGTACCCTTACAGGAAACTTATTTCCATATATATACTTGATATGCTAAAAATGGCCCTATTTCCCAGTGATAAGGAATCCTTTCTACTATTCTAGTGTCTCCACCTTTAGCTTCCTGCTGCACCTCAAGTGCATGCTCATCAAATACGCACAGCACGGAGCACATCGTATGCAAACAGACCGTATCTGGGCAATTACCCCCAGAGGGCAATTACCCCCCCCCCCCCCCCCCCCCCCCCCCCCCCCCCCCCCCCCCCCCCACCCCCCCCCCCCCCCCCCCCCTCCGGCTAAATACTGGTTAGTGGTAAGGTTAGAGTAAAGATTAGGGTTAGGGTTAGGTTTAGGGTTAGGAGTTTGGGTTAGGGTTAGAATTAAGTTCAGGATTAGGATTAGGATTAGGATTAGGGCCAGGGGAAGGGTCCAGGGTAATTGCCCAGGGGGTAATTGCCCTACACCCAAACAGACATGCAAATAAGATTGGAATCTGTCATGTTCTTCTTGTGTTTTGCTCAGCATCTTCAATTTTGCAGCTTAAATTTATATACTTTGCAGAGTTCTCAAGAGTGGCAAAATGCAAACAAAAACAAAGATGTGCTATGAAATATTGTAATCAATTATTTGTAAGATCGCAACTGCCGATCTGTATTCTAACAGACATGTCGGAAAGAGGAACCAGCCGGAAATTAGTTGCTAGTGGTGCATACACGTGCGTGCCATGGGGCTACAGTTTACACGGAAGACCATACTATAGAGAGGGCGATAGAGCAGTGAGATCAATATGCAACAGCTGGAGAAATAAATCAATACATATTACAGTCGAGAAGAAAATCACAGCGAGTCGCACCTCCCATTACGTAGCAGACCAGCATATTCAGTGCAGGATGCCGGTACTTTCCTTTACACTGCACTATCATTCATTTTTGTCCACACACAGGTATTGATACAGGACAGTTCTAGAGAGTTAAAAGTCTGTCTAAGTTTGTCTGAGAAGAAAGAGTAAAATCTTACAAGCACAACAGTGAATACATGATCAGAATCAGATTAAAATTAGGGAACTCATGAAATTGTGAAGCTTCCCTAATTTTCACATAAGAGTTCTTGAACATTTAATATACAACTATGTGAATGAGTGAGTTGATGATGTCATCACCTCATGACTTAACATACAATTTTCACATGAAATCCTTACATTTACACTTTATAATTTTAGCAGTAGCAATAGTAGTATAGCAGAAATAGCAGCAGCAGTAGTATTTAGGAGTAAAAGTGTTGCTTCTGGAATATTTATACACTACTTTTTTTACAAATAACTGCAACTACTATCTAAATCCTCTTACAACTATTGTGACTGCTTTTTTAATTGCTTTCACAACTACAACTTTTTTTTTTTCAAATGATAGAATTTAAGGAAGATTTCTCGAAGCAACATAATTATACAGAGGATGGATGAAATACATAATTATTACTTCAACACAATATAAAGCCATTTCTTTGGTACAGACAATTTAAAGAAATATCTGTGTTTTTTCTCTTTTTAAAAAAAAAATATTCAAGTAACTCCTTACTAGCAAAAATATGATGAATGAATATAGTACAATTATAATGTTTTCTACTATCAATGCACACTCATTATGAATGCTATACTATTATCCAATGGATATCATGCCGAAGACTATTTATAACATTTTTATTTCTATCATGCGCGCAAGGGTACACAATAATGCAGACAAACAACTACAACTTGAAATTCTGTGAGAAAAATAAAACAATGTGGCAATATGGTACTCTAATATTTGGAGCAATTCCAGCGAACCACCTCACAATGCCATCAATCAATCTCAGCCACCTGTGGCACAAGCTTTCAGTCAGCAGTCATCCACTTCTCTTAAACCCTTTCAGTCCTGCAGGCAACATGACCACATGTAATATCAATAGGATTTTATGTATATGGCTTTGAGTGGGTTAATACTTTCTCTCTCTCTCACACACACACACTCCTCAGTTGGTGGTGGGGGAATTATATGCTCACCTTTTGTACTGAAATCATCAACAAGGACCACCTCGTGAAGTAGCTGGGGTGGGGTGCGGTTGAAGACACTGTGGACAGTGCGCATGAGGGTAGACCAGCCCTCGTTGTGGAACACGATGATGACACTGGTGGTCGGCAGCGACTCCGGGTAGTGCCAGTGTCTACATCTGAAATTATCGCAAATTAAGTCATCACAATGACAATGATTATGATGATGATAATAATAAACAAAACAACATTAATAATATTAGTGATAATACAATAGTAACAATAAAGATAGTAACAACAACAGCTACAATAAGATTTATGATTTAACAAATAAAAGTAAATGATGATACAACTACTACTACTACTACTAATGATAATAATAGTAATAATAATAATAATAATAATAGTAATAATAATAATGATAATAATAACAATGAAAATAAGTCATAATAATGATCACTATATCAGCATGGAAAATGATGACACAAAATTATGCAGTCACAGCTAACGATGAAATTGTTGAATGTGTCAGGACACTTTAACTTGCACACTGAATGTAAAATGCCTGAGACATGCAGAGAGGAATAAACAATTTTTGAAGACACAACTCACAACTAGTCCTGTATATTCAGTTGTTGCAGCTATTGACAATCGGACATTGTATAAAATATTTTTCCTCTGACCAAAATGTTAAAACTAAGTATTACTAATTTTTCTTGACGAAAATATTGTCAAACAGGAGAACTAGTTCTAAAAGGTTGAATATCTACAAAACAAGAGATGGACAAACAGCACTTGCTGCAAGTCTATTTTGAAAATAAGCTACATCTACGAATCCTAACTCAATTCTTAAAAATACCCTCAGGGCATGAAAATGATCCTTCCAGATTTCTCACTTTGACAGTCTCTTTCTTCTGATTCCTCAAATCTCTTTTCCAGGAATTTTTCTCTTTTTTGTACACATTTTTTGTGGAGCATGTTTTGAGTGCTAAAAATAAACCATTGTAATTTTCCTCCGACCATCGTTTGCCTTTAACCGTACTCTAATACTTCCTGGGCAACTGTCAATGGCCTGCCAATGGTTGTCATGGAAACGGGTGAGAATTGAGCTGCCTTCAAAAATTGATACATCCTTTGGAATCTTATTTGTGTGGCATGATTCCACGGGGTATTGTGTACATGCCTTCATCCCTTCTGCTCATGGTTCATTCACTTACGAAGCAGCTAAACAGCATGATCTGAAGCTATTCTGAGAATCAAGGCCAACTATGTTCAGTAAAATGACACTCCACGGTTGACTTTAGTGAATAGAAATACTCAAAAAATAAACATCAATGTATTTTCATTAAAATAGAAAATAAAACAAAATTTTATTGAGCTTAAAACTGCATGATGCGATGTACAGATGTCACCACTAACATTTCTCCCATAGGTTTGTACAGTCATATTGCAAAAATCTGATGTTGTGCAGTGTTAGGTTGAAAACTTCCACCCAACTACAACCTCCTCCCCATTAAAAGGCATTGCTACATTAACACAACGTTACAATACTTGAATACTACTTCAGAATAAAATTCATTATTTGTAAATCAGATTTCACTGCTGGGAATTAATTAAAAATTGTGTAGTGATCAATAAAAGACTCAGTAAAGGCAATGTCATGTTACTGCTACCTACAACACATTCTCACAAAAACATGAGAGTTTTGATTTGAAACAAAACTCTTTTTCCATAGTTTTCATCAAAGTCACTATATTTGATATGTTTGTTCTCTCTGTGGATGAAAACATGACGACATGTGCTAACAGTTTTTCCTCCTGAAAAAATTAATTTAAGCACCGAATCAAGTTTTAAACAAAACTCACTCAAATAACTTGGCAGATCAGGGTAATACCTTTCTACGCTTCAAAGATGTTTTATTCAAATGAGAGCAGACATTGCAATTAACCATTTCTGTGTTAATGAGTCAAATGTGCAAAAAAAAAAAAAACCACAACAACAATCACATACAAACCTATGGCGAGGAAATAAGTGTGGCTGCAGAGGTTTAGGATTAAACTGTTAAATTTAGAAACCAAACTATGAAAGGATTCCAGTCCATTGCTGTCCATCTGTATGATGTCGCAATTTGTTCAACTGATTGACATGGGTTCGACATTCCAATTAAGGCTTTCCAAAGGTTACATTTTGTTGTTCTACAATCTTTTGATAATGTCATGATAATGTAACACTGTTTAGCTTAGACCATGTGGGACACGCAACCATCAAGTGTTCCTTCATGCTTGAACAAAAAAGGCAATCGCTTTCAAAACAACCAGCCCCCATTCTCTTTAACCCTTTGAGGACGGTTTGATTTTGCTACAATACGCATTTCCCATACACGCTTGCCTGAGTATACTCGGGACTCGACCTCAACGGGTTAAAGGTGAGACTTTGATTACAGCTAAAGGGCAAACCTATCTTCCGACTTACAACCTCCCCCTCCCCCCTCCCCCCCCCCCCAAACCTAACCAAGGAAAGAAAGGACAAGAAGGAATCTTGACCAAGCACTTTTAGAGTGCACTTCACAAAACCACAATTGAAGACTGATAAACTGCAGCTCCACAGTGTGAGGCTCACAGTGTACTGAATAAGTTTCATGGGAGGCAACTTTAGTTGAGGTCACACATGGTCTCCTTTGGTGCACTCACTCATTGTTTGTTCATGCATGGGTAAAGAACTTCCAACTTCACAGACACAAAGTGCAATTTGGGACAAGCCACAGAACCGGGGTTAACAGGTGACTGCATTGGGCACCATGCGGATGAAGAACATATAAAATAGGTCAGACTATCTCCATCTATGTCATCTGACTCCCCGCTCCTTTCTCACCAAAATGTGCAGACGGTCCTCAGAGAGGGCCTCGTTCTCCCTTTTCAAATCCCTCCCCGCAAAGCACCATCACTCTTTTATTAAACACAATCGACAGATTATCCTTGGGGTCCGCCAACGCGCCACGGGTGGTGTTGTCTTTCCTCCATCATGCATATTGGACTGGTAAGAAAAAAATGGCTTCTTTGCCATAGCATACTAGATGTTTTACTCAGATACTGCCATCATTAGGGGCACCAAAAATTCACTAGGAATGATTCCAGCATACCCAATGTAAAATCATATGAAGAACTGATTTCACTGCCTCTCTCTTTGAAATGTATAAAACCATGATGACCTAACCCGTTGAGAACGAGTCCCAGTATACGCAGGCATGTGTCTATGGAAAATGCATGTTGTAGTAAAGTCAGCCAGTCCTCAACAGGTTAATATAGACAAGGAAAGAAGCAGAAACAAAAGTAAACAGGTGCGGTCCACAGGAATGCCCATCCGAAGATGGGTGAAAAGGAAGGAACATTTTTACTCCTAGATAACACCAAATTTGCAAACATGAGGATTACAATGCTGATAATGCCAAATGTACTACGCAAGAATTTTGGTGAAGAATTGGTGAAGAATTCTGAGGGTGAAGGACTACATTACATTGTCATCAACACTGTAAAAGTGGTTTCTTTCGCGGTGGTTTTATTTTCGCGCTTTTTGCACTCTGAGGTTCAACCACGAATTTAACATCACCCCAAAATGTTTTGAAAAAACGCACGAAATTAACCACGCAAGGAAATGTTTTGAACTTGCCGCTTGTTACAATGCTATTGTGCACATGCACACACGAAGATTCCGCGCATTGAGTGTATTGATGGTAAACACACACACAGCGATATCGTGCAATGTAGGTACAAGCATGTTATAAAGTACTCAAGAGACGGGATTTCAGGTAAGCCTGCATTTAATTCTAATTTCTATTTGATAGATAAAAGAATAATTGGATTATAGTTTTGGTTTTCATGTGCAAAATAAAACAGTTTTTGCTGACTGTGAAGTCACAGATTTTGCCGACCGCGAATTTAAACACACGCGAAAAAGTCAGCACCGATGGAAACTGCGGAAGTATCTGTACGCGGAAGAAACCACCTTTATAGTACAAAATTTCTCCAAAGATCTCCATCTCTCAGACATGTCATCTTTTTTATTTACAATTACAGTCAAACCTGTCCATAACAGCTACCCCAGGGAGACAAAAAAGCGGCTGTTGTAGACAAGTGGCCACTATACATTGTAGACAGGGTCGTTAACATGGCTTTTCTCTTGGGGGGAATTGTGTTTAGTGGTCACATACAGCAGGTGGTTGCTATAAACAGGTTTGACTGCATATTTCATTGTACTCACTGTGGACTCCTGAGGTCAGGGATATTCCTGTCCAGTGAGATCTTGTCGCTGACGTACTGGTTGAAGCCATACTCCTGTATCAGCTGGTCCACTTTGCTCTTCTCTTCAGGGAGCGTTTTGACTGGAACTCCCCCCTCTCCCGGTCCAGACTTTGAAGAACGGGACATGGGCTCATAGTTCCCTACACAGCAAGATTCAGTGAACTGAAGGTAAATCAAGTATCCTGACACTTCAAATGACACAAGCTTCAGACTTTATATTAAAGCATCTCATCTTAATGATGTCGGTTACTATAATACAAATATCAAGAAATCAGAGATATAGGAATCAGTTAAGAAAGGTTGTCAATGAGTAAAAGCCATTCACTTCATACAAGTGTCATTTTAATGATGAAATGAGACATACATGGGACTAAGGACAAAGGTAACAACTGCTTACACACAATACCAAGTGCTGTCAACTGAAGACACACAGAAATAGGCAATGGGCCAATGCCAGTAAAACTGTGTAAATAAATTTCATTACTTCAAATTTCTATAGTAATTTGCACAGTGATAAAATCAATATTTCATGATTACTGTATTTTCAACACGATCAAATATGAAATGAAACATTTAGTCTGCATGTGTGGTTCCACAACATAAATCTTCAACTCCATGTACGGTACTACTACTACCTGATGGAACTCACCTAAGGTTCCAGGCCTGAAGAATGCACCTACTACCGATGGTGCCTCCATGGCAGCATGATGGCCATTATCCCGCTCTCCTCCTGAAACGTCATGGTCAAAGCGCTATGATAAAAATTAGGAACAAAAGGTCAAGATTAAAAAGTACTGTCATTTTCTCAGATCGCCAGAGGTTAGTAGAACATGTCATGATAAAACTCTACTCCGACATAAACTGTGCTTTTGTATTTGTTTTGTTTTTTTACTTTTGTTATTTGTTTCTGTCCTGCCTGTTTTGTAATATCTGTTAACATTTCAAATTTCTTCATATTTGCCCTTTGTAAGTTTTTTAGTCAATTGCATAAGTGGTTCACTGTAAAAAAGCTCTGCTTTTCGGTGGACCCATCAACTTTTTATCCCCAAAGGCCCGAATTCACGAAGGAGGTACAAATGAAACCATGGTTTTAAAACCATGGACAAAAACCATGGAGCGCCAAGTGTCGCACGGAATATTTCGTTATGAAATTGGTTATTTCGTCAACAAAATGACAGCTTCGTTAACAAAATGATCATTTCATGGACAAAATGTTCATTTAGTTACAAAATGTTGTCATCTCATTACAGAAGAATCATTTCATCGACAAAATGACTGATTTTGTAACGAAATATTCCATGCGACACTTCGCGCTCCATGGTTTTTGTCCATGGTTTAAACCATGGTTTCATTTGTACCACCTTTGTGAATTCAGGCCTAAGAGCATAGATAATGTGACAAGTTTGGTTTGAAACTGTGTATGTACAGGCTTTCAATTTACTGATTACCTCATTTTTACTGATACAGTCAACTAGACTGTGTACTGAAGATTATCGGTAATATTTTTAGATTATGTTACAATGCTCTCTTGAAGAAGAAAATGAAATGAAAATAAATTGAACTAAACTGAACTGAATTAAATCTAATTGCTCCAAGTATAGATAAAATGAAATCTATGTTAACTCTTTTTTCTTTTTCTTTTATATTGCACTGTCCATATGAGAAATATAACCTGGGATAATAAATGAGATATGAGCTGCTATATATTGTCATTAAATTTATGAGTAAATCACTCCAAACAAAGTTTATTAGATTCTCACCAGATCTAACAAGATTAATTGCTTTAAATAGATGCAGAGGATTTTGAAAACATTTGTCAAACTATGTACCAGTTTCCTGTAACAGTATAACGTCCATGACACAACATGAGTTCACAACCTTTTCTCAGACAGTTCAGTGAGTAATAGCTGCGTAATATTTCCTACACTCTGACTTGATCACATGTTACTAAGTCATCCTATTATTATCTAGGACTCAAGCAAGCCTTTACTGATGTGGGTGGGAGGTAGTCCAAAGGAGAAATTAACTAATGGAGGTTTTGCACAAAGTCATGTGTTCCAGATCTCAGTGATTAAGAGTGGCTTCTCTTCAAAGTAGGTTGGTCTCATGACAGGGACGGGAATGTCTCGAGGTCTTTGATGAAAATATGTAAAAATTTCATGGAAAGTTTCCAGTTCTCCATGCCAAAGCTTCCTAGCAGAAGCTGAAATTTTCTGGTTTCGTCCAATCGAACACATGCACACACACACACACACACACACACACACACACACACATGATTATACATGACCATGAAATGTCATGCAAATCATAAGATCAACATGATGAAGTGCTATGGAGATGAGAATAAAGCTCTTCCCTCCTGGTAAAAATAGAATGGACTACATGTATACCTGGTACCACAAAACAACAAAAAGTATCAAACATATTACACATTGCATACTGTGCATTACTTATACAGGGAGAACAAAGTTTTAAAAAGCTACACAATTATTTCATATTACATTGTAGTAGAACCTGGAGTGCTTTCACATTGGCAAAAAATATCGTTTGTTAACCCGTTGAGGACGAGTCCCGAGTATACTCGGGCAGGTGTCTATGGGAAATGCGTGTTGTAGCAAAATCAAACCGTCCTCAACGGGTTAATTAATCTAGGAAACATTTTTGGAGCAAAACATAGACTTTTTGCAGACGTGTCTGCATGCAATTTATATACTTGTCTAGAGCTCCTATACACGTTTCATACTGTATTTAAGCTGTTATTTTCGCGAGGGTTTAGTTCTGGCAAAGTTTGCGAATCACAGTTGGATCACGAATCAAACAAAACACAGAAATGTCGCCATGCTCTAGGGTAATAGTGTATTCATGATAGCATAGTCAATTCGCGAAAAACTAAGTCTGTGACCTCCTCATGCGTGAAAATAACGTACGCAAAAATAACAGCATATACCGGTATACAGGAAGTCACATTCTGAAAATGGACAGACCTTGAAATTATCAATGACAAAGTTGTCATGTGGAATGTCTATTAGCAGTCAGCTGTCATGAAGGATATTCATCTCGGTGCTAAATAAAGTTGTACAACCATAGGGAATGTTTCTGAAACATGGTTTCAGACGAGTTATCCGCTAAATCTGAAACCCACACTGACGAGGCAACAGCCTGGTGATCTCTGTAGAGGAAACGGTTTGTGTTTCAACACCATTATTGATATTTGAACAGCTGACACAACAATCTCACACACATACACAAAAGGAGCTCACAGACTTTGATCTGCCAGACTTTCAACTGTGGTTCATACTAGAAGTGATATTTTCGATACAACTGAAATTTCTAACACTGCAGGAATACAAAATATGTCATACATGCATGACTAACGAGTTGGACTACTATTGATACTGATGCCATTGGAGGGAGCATCTTTTAGGTAAATGGGTTAAAAAAAAAAAGATTAGACAGTCAATTCCATGAGTAACACTCCACTTGTGGCACCTTGGGTGTTTCAAGACTTCAAGAGGATAATATGTTTTTGGTGCTTCCAAATGTGTTGTCTTTTCTTTCTGCACATGTTTGTGGACATACTGACATGGTCCATGCAGACATACATACACATTGTCAATTTGTATATACACTACATGTCTACACAATGAATATTGACTGTTATTTAAAACAAAAATGATAGAAATTCAAGGTCTTCAGGCCACTGTCACTTCGACATACCATACAAGTGGCTCTTTCCACTAAGTTCATGGAAAGTACAGTGTATTCATTTTAATCTCCACATTTGAGGCATCATTTGGGGTTTCATATTAACTAGTCAATGCAGAGAATAGATAAATGAGTACACATTGTATAAAGAGTGCCATTGGTCACTTTTATTATACTTGCCCTACTGTACATTCTGGTAGCCATGCCTCCTATTATTACACAATACTTCAAACATCATATGAAGTAATAAAACATACTTGCATGTTCAGACAGTTTTCGAAAGCTGGAGATCTGCAGTAGAACTGATAAAAATCAATTTTATGTACCATGAGATTCACACCCAGGTAGATCAAGATTTTATACATCATAAAGTAAAACTATCCCACACAGTTGTCACAACAAATTGCAGTTTCAAGATTACTGTAAAACATGATATATTTGCGGCACGAAATTTTTGCGAACTGGAGCCGACGACCTTTTTCGTGGCATGAAATTTTCGCGAATTGCCACTGGCGTTCAATGCATACAGTGTAGACAAGAAATTTTGCATTTTAATTTCGCGAATCTTGGCGCTCGCAAAATTCGCGAAATTAAAATGCATGCGAGCATTACTTGTTTTACATTAATGCATCTCAAATTTATTCAGTTATGCTGTCACACAGATCTCAGTGATTAAGAGTGGCTTCTCTTCAAAGTAGGTTGATTTCATGACAGGGACGGGAGTGTCTCGAGGTCTTTGATGAAAATATGTAAAAATTTCATGGAAAGTTTCCAGTTCTCCATGCAAAAGCTTTCTGGCAGAAGCTAAAATTTTCTGTTTCAGTCCAATTAAACACATGCAAACACACACACACACACACACACATGATTATACATGACCACGAAATTTTTGCGAACTGGAGCCGACGGCCTTTTTCGTGGCATGAAATTTTCGCGAATTGCCACTGGCGTTCAATGCATATAGTGTAGACAAGAAATTTTGCATTCGCGAATCTTGGCGCTCGCAAAATTCGCGTAATTAAAATGCATGCGAACATTCCTCGTTTTACATTAATGCATCTCAAATTTATTCAGTCATGCTGTCATACAGTGTATATGCCAAACTATTTAAACACCGGTGTACAAAGAAAGAAGTAATAAATGTGAAGAACAACCTTTTACATTCAATTTTTGGCAAGTCACTTATAAAAAATATAAAAAAGAGAGACTACCGGTATCTACCAGAGGAGTAATTTCATACCACCTATTACAAGGACTAGAAGAGTTGCTCTTCTTTTGATTTTTGTGTCAGACCCCCAAATTACTGTACAGTGCTCGCAAGAACCGTTACCATATAATGTGAAATTGCGATTGTGCGTGTCATTCAAAGAGAAGTTTTGATGAAACATGAATACAATGTATGTCACAAATGATTAGATATATGTAAGAAAGGAATAAAGTTCAACACTATGGCTTTGAGTCTACTTTATCTGCTGTTACTAAGTTTGTGCTCTACAGGTCAATACACCATGCAATACAGCGCACCTTTCCATTTTGAATAGTATCAACATAATGCACTCTATTTATTAAAAACTGCAATATTCCATACCCAACAACCCTGACATTTAATGATAAAAATAAATCTGAAAAGATTATGAATACTGTTCAAGGAATTTTTACCTAGGGTATCTCATTTGTACGATACGAGCAGGTGTTCGCAAAAGTAGGAAAACAAGGAGCAAGAAAAACAAAAAGCTTTTTCTTTCCTTATAAAGCACATGTAGGAAGGTTCTTATCATATATCTAGGAATAGTAGTTGGCAGGAATTAAATACCTGGTATCATCAGTGACAACAACCCACCCCCATCACAGTGAAAGCAAATCATTTTGTTGAAAACAGGTCCATATACAACATATATTATGCCATTATCACAAGATTCATCAGGTCTTTAAACTTTAAATTGGCCTACATGTATGCTAGGGTGATTGCACTTTCACAATTTACACACAAGGTCTGTGAGATTGTTTCATGCCATTGTTTTGAAACAACTGCCGTACTGAAACACAATTTCCTACCCAACTGCATACAGTGTTACATGTAACTTGAACAGTGTAAAGACCACATGTTAAAACTTCCAAATCATGGCAGCACACTACTGCATCTACATGTATGAAAGTATGTAGTCGAATGCAATTTAGTAGGTTTCTTTCCCCATGATTACTAGTATTCCATGGAGATGTGCTTTATGCTAATTACAAATTTGACCTTTTTTGCAGAGAGGACCAATCATCGACCAGTAACATGGTTTTTCTGGTACAGCGGGAGGGTGAATTAAAGATTATCATCGCTTGCCATTTTATAAGTTCCAGTAGTTGAGCTCTTGATTCCACAGAATTAAAAACATGCAAACTTAGCGTATCTAACCCGCCCAAGCGCAAAATATTAATACTCACGTGAAAATATCCACTTTTACAGTAAATAAAAAGTACCATCTTTCAACTCAAATTACTACAGAATTGCAAGAATAAGAGCAAATTATCACATTTTTTAATCTTTTTTATTTTTTATTTTTTATTTATTTATTTTCTTTTAAGGAGATTACCAATCACTGACCAGTAACATCTGTCATGGTTTTTCTGGTACAGGGGGAGCGTGAATTAAAGATTATCATCGCTTGCCATTTTATAAGTTCCAGTAGTTGAGCTCTTGATTCCGCAGAATTAAAAACATGCAAACTTGGTGTATCTAACCCGCCCAAGCGCAAAATATTACTCACGTGAAAATATCCACTTTTACAGTAAATAAAAAGTACCATCTTTCAACTCAAATTACTACAGAATTGCAAGAATAAGAGCAAATTATCACATTTTTAAATTTATTTTTTATTTATTTTTTTAAGGAGATTACCAATCATTGATCAGTAACATGGTTTTTCTGGTACAGGGGGAGGGTGATTTTATAAGATTATCATCTGGCAGTGAGATTTAAATACAATGACAGGAAGGGTGTCTATATTTCATTACATCCAGTCTAAACTCATTGCAAGTCATGCAGACTGCAGATCATATTAAACACTGCTCAGTGCAGTCAAATAATTTGTGAGAATGTTTGATGTTGGCAGTGATGACATTTGATAGTCCTGAGTGCTTACAACTGATTACATTTCCTGCCACATAGACAATGAAGCCAATGGGCTCCCTACTATTTCATTTATATCATGAAGAAAATGGTAAGACATAGAATGATTCACATGTAACCCAGTATTAGAGCAATATGCCTAGTGAAAGGCAACAACAAAATGTGTGGTCATTTGCAAATCCTGAGTTTAGGAAATACAATAAGTATATTTCACTTCACTTCTAGGTTATCACTATACACAGCCCAGTCGCTGTAAAAACGCACTTCGCATGTCGTCTGGTCGGGCTACTTCTTAGTATCACTTTCCTTCAACACCATTCCCTCCCCCCCCCCCCCCCCATTTCTCAGTTTCAAAGTCTGAAATGAAACTTGATATGAAGATTTGCAGAGAATAACAAGAAAAAACATGTTTTTCATGAGTGAGGCATAAATTCTTCAGAGTGAAACCACAGGACTGGAAATCATTATATAGCAACACAAAGAATACCAAGGTCCCTTTCCACATTGAAGGGAAGGAAGTTGGCTACTGCAAAATCACAAACATTTGCAGTGCAAATTTTCATAAACTGCCAACCATTGAAAATTACCTTGTTGTAATACATGTACAGCTGTACTAGCATTCAGTGCATGGTATAGAACAAAACTTTTGTGTATTCACACATTTAACTTTAATGAATCTTTGCTCCTAGCAAAATTTGTGAAAGTTTCATGCACACCAAAAATATCTGGTTTTACAGCATGCCTAGCAATAAAGTTAACATCATATTCCATAAGTGCATGATGTAAAGTTTGTGTTGAGGTGAAGAGAAATATGAAGTATTCAAATTGTTGGGACAATATATTGCTCAGCTCTTTGAAAAAAAAAATGTACTCAGTAAAGGTAGACTATGGGCATTAAATATGTCTTGAACTTCACAGATCTTTATAAAGTTTTGGTATAGATGACATTTAGTGTGGAATCCACATCATGTTCAAGTTGGTTTTCCCAACAAAGCAACATCTAACAAAGAATAATTATGGCAGTTTTATTGAAACCAGATCTATGTATAGTTAAATACAAATGTAGGTTATACACATGTGATATATACTTCAGGGCTCAATGCTAACTTTGTTTGTTTGTGTTTTGTTTTGTTTTTTCTGGTGGCTTCTTCAGACCACTGAAATCTTTAATTTTGAAATTTTGGTGGCCCAAAAATGAAATATATTGAGCAAAAATAAAAGGAAACATAACAATCCATTTGAGTCCTAGTTGCCCGATCGGGTCACTGCTAATGTCAAGCATTGAGTACGAATGTGAGTATGTATACATATACATACATATATTAATTAATAAAATGTCAATGGGATGAGATGATGAAGTCATGGCTTCCCAAGTGTCCCATTCACTCTGACCTACAAATGTATATCCATATCTTCACCAAATTTCATTTTTAATATGAGATCAAGGAGAGCAACTTGCATTTTATGCACATCAAATTTTTACTTGAGCTCCAATAGCCTGGCAATAATGACTTTCAGCGGGATAGAGCCGTAGTTGCTATTGTGGACCACAATTATGATTTTTGTGATATTTTTGTGCAAAAAAGTAACAAACAATGGAATAGTTGTCAGTTGACAACATCTTCATTTCTTAATTTTTTTTTTTTTTTGAGTGAACTGTACGATCCATATCCAGGCATCTGTATTTCAAACTGCTTTGCCAGTCAGTGCAAAGTGAACAGTGCATCAAGAAAAGAAAATATTACAAGATAAGAAATATACAAATTACTATTCTTTTTTAAAGCTAGTAAATAAACAGTATCAATTTCCTTTTACAAAATCAAGTTTTACTGTGTTCAAAAAGTAAACTTGACATTCATTAGGCACATTAGGTTAACCATCTAAGTTCCAAAATCAATGTTCATATAATCATATTCTAATTCATCTGTCTTACATAGAGAGGTGATGAAAATCTGTGTGCAAGACTATCAAACAAAGAAAAGAAAAAAAGAAGGCCATGATAGACAAACAAGTCTTCTCATATGCTGCAGCATGCACCATTGACATAAGGACATGGTTTACTTTTATTTCTCATTTACATCGTTTGTTATATACTGCAAAACACTAGGAGTGTTTTTATTGTTGCTGTTTTGGTTTCTTGCTATAACAACAACAACAACAACAACAACAACAACAACAACAACAACAACAACAACAAAAAACCCTACAAGATATCTTAAAAATCAAATATCAGCATTTATTTTATGCAGTTATTAATCCAGGTACATTACCAGGGCTCAAAATACTCTGAGGCCATGAGGTAAGGCCAATGGCGTGATGCCCCACCAACTGGTCGCAATGACTTTCCAAAATTCAGAGCTCGTTTAAGACCACTCCTGGCAGTGACCCTTCTCTGGTAAAAGTAACTACTATGAAATCTATTAAAGTTTGAAGACAAAAAAGTAAATTTTCTGCGTCTCTGCAAAGATCCTGCATTAACACACACATAACTATATTTTTCTTCAAGAATGTGGTCTAAACTACTCCATTTCCCCTAGCATTTTCATTAAATAAATATCAAGGTACCACTACGTACAGTATCACATCCTAAAACAATTGGTAACTTTTGTTGCCAGTCAAAAACACGCCAATCAAATTAATGTTGGTGAAAGAGAAAAAAAAAAGTAAATAAAGTTTGGCCTTGATGCCCCCATAACTAGCCCAGATGCTTCCTCAAAAAAAAAAAAAAATGCATAAATAAAAAAATGAGAGTCAAGGCCAAAGTGGCCATGAGGCGTGACCCAAATAAAATTGAATTTTAATTTGACTGCTGCATTACAGATGTAAAACATAGAGTAGAACCCTTCTATTTGTATTTGTATTTTCTGTGTGGTCCACTAAACAGTGATCTGGTTTGAGCACATTGATATATAATTCAGACTTAATTGAGTGAAAGATATGTTTTGCAAGCTGATGACATGACAGCACTCACAAAATGTGATTATTTTTTTTTCTTTCTATCTCTCCCTCTCTACTCTCTCTACCTAGTTAGTAGTTGGCATGTTTAAATTTGCAAGTCCCACATCTCTCCCTCTCTACTCTCTCTACCTAGTTAGTAGTTGGCATGTTTAAATTTGCAAGTCCCACAACATTTAATGTCACAGCCAACTGTAACAAAATACACTAAAGACAAAAGTGACAACAAAAGACCACTGAAAGGAAACGAATTAAGGGTGGGAAGTGGAAGATTAACGGCGTCGCCGCGGCATCTTCCCAAGTATTAAAGTAGTAAAAGATTCGTATGTATGTGCTACATAAGATGAACGTGCAACCACACACAAATACATTCGCGTGGGACTGAGGTAACAATGAAACGGCCAGAATGAAAATCAAACCTATACTCAGTACTTACCTCTTTCCGGTGTTTTTTATTTGTATCAAGGCCATGTCTATCATCATCCTCAGACATTTCCGGGATGAAAAGAAGCGTTCTCAGCATGAAAAATATAGCTACACAGAGAGTCAGCAACAGGACACACCTCTTCGCCCGAAACCTCATCTTGGCTACCTACTGCCTCTCTTTCGACCACTGTCGCGGCGACACATGCACACACGTACAGACGTTGTACGTACACGATCACGACGGTGCGATGCGGCGCGGCACGCCACGGGCTTTCGGTGTGAAGTTCTGCACTCTAGCTATGGCAGGAAATCTGCGACGCGATGATAATGAATGGATGCGTGCGTTGGTGGAGTCGGCTGGGGTTTTACTGGCAGCTGGGCTGCTGGAAAAATAACCACCGAGCATCAATCCTAAAACCACACACACTATGAAGGGCCTATGTTGTGTGTGGTTGTACTCTGATTCGTCCAGAATAGTGTAGGGAATTATACGTCTGTCGAAGCACTTTACAAACAAGGTCAATGTCAAGAGAGGATAACGGTGATTTCATGAATCCAATGGCTTTATAATGATCTTCGTATATGGCCATGACAATGAAATAGAGCCATCAGTTAGCATCTATTATAGCATAGATCATTTACCCCCTCCCTCCAGCTCTTCGGTTATCATCCCTCCTCATCCTTCTCCTTTCCTCCTCATTATTATAATATCTTCTCCTCTCCTTTCTGCATTTCTTCTTCCTCCACTTCCTCAGCCTCCTCCTTCTCCTCCTCCAAATCCATCTCTTCTTCCACAACTGACAACTTCTGTTGCATCTTTTCTCCTCTTCATCTTTATTCTTGTCCTATCTATACCAAAAACCAAATTAAATTTGATAGAACGTTACTGTTTCTTAAGCACCTAATACAGACAGACGGTAGAATTCGATTCTTAAAGAGAGTTTTGGGTAGATTAAAGGGGATGGCTAGTAACTGATCAGTGGGAATCAGTGGGAATGCTGAGGGATGATTGTTCCAATTCTTGTGGGATTAATTTAAGAGTACATTATATATCTATTCTTGTGTGAAAATTATTTGCTTCAGAATGGTCTCATATTCAAGTAATGTGCAGTTTAATGTTTCCAGGTAAGCGTCCCTGGTCAGTGACGGGGCATTAATCTGCTCATTACTTGAATATGAGACCGTTCTGAAGCAAATAATTTTCACACAACAGTAGATATAATGTACTCTTAAATGAATCCCACAAGGATTGGAACAATCATCCCTCAGCATTCCCACTGATTCCCACTGATCAGTTACTAGCCATCCCCTTTAAGGAAGTTTATCAGCAAAGTTAGTTGAGACGCTGACTAATTTGTAGCATGAACTCACTGACATTATGTTTGAGGCCCAACAGCATCGCTGAAGATATTGTGCTTTATACACTTTATTTTACATTCATTGCAAGATTCTGTAGATAATGAAATAGTTTCACGAATAGTTTTAAATGTTTCATCCCGTCAACGTGCGGCAGTCACTTTTGTAAGAACAATGTATTAAGGCTTACAGTTTTCATGGCCGTAGGCCTATGTCTTCCGTGACGACTGATGACATAGCATTTCTAAGATGGTATATGAAGAGTTTGATAGCGAGACGGATTAAGTGCCTTTTTTAATTCTAAAGAAAGTCCATAATCAGATAGAGCAAAATAAAAACCTTTCCAATGATATTTCACTTGTTACAAGGAACATTCTTGAAGATATACGTTCCACTATTTTCCTCTGTTTTTGAAAATATCTAAAAT
Organism: Diadema antillarum; assembly: GCF_040938485.1. Classification (NCBI taxonomy): domain Eukaryota; kingdom Metazoa; phylum Echinodermata; class Echinoidea; order Diadematoida; family Diadematidae; genus Diadema; species Diadema antillarum. The sequence continues at coordinate 365,797 of NW_027270925.1, read as the reverse complement.
TAACACGAATGTAGTTAATTCGTTTTGCGATCTAACTCTTCATAATTATCATGTCAATACAAATTACATGTTACAATATTTTTTTCAGATTGAATCAAAGCGGCTTCATGAAACCTCAATATCTTCTCCGCTGACGAACATCTGGGTTTACTACAGTAACTCTTCGCACCGACAAAGGGAACCTATACGCATTTTGCTTTATAGGTGGCGCTAGACTCGAGGCCCCAATTCGTGCCCAGCAATACTATGCCCGACATAGCTCACCAGAAATCGAACGGGTGAACGTTCAGATGTCAGAACTGAAGCTGAAATGATATTCCATGTAGTTTACCAGACATAACTTTTATTCTTTAAACGTGCTTGATAAGACAACAAAATTATACTTAGTGCAATTCGGAATCGATGTACAACGGAACAGACAAACATTTGCACGCTTTTATTGATTTATTACCTCTATTGTCGTATGTTATTGGTAGGATGTCATTGCGTTGAAAGATACCTAGTAGAGTTAATATAAACGAATACACAGACAAATCAATAGTAGGCCCTACCATGTACATTTTTAGTGTTAAAATCTTTATTTCCTCATGTTTTGACTTCAGCGACTTGAGGTGGAATTTTTTCGTTAACCCACTTATTTATATTTATACAGATATGGCAATTAGTTTTTGCAAAAGCTGTTCTTTTCAAATCACGAATGAATTAGGAACAACCATCGACTACGTGAATGAAATCTGCGAGATACTGCAGAAGAGCAACGCAGAATATCAAACACAAAGGGAAGAACAATAATCAAAACAGAAAGTAAATTGGATAATATAGACCAGCAAAGAAAGGGGTATAGGAAAGGCCCATCTCATAGAATGTGATGAATTTATCTCAGAGAGGGCTTGTTTGAAGCTTATAAGACTGCGTTGTTACAATATACGATCAAAATTAGTTGATATATTTCATGTCATATACAGTACATTATGAAGAAGAGGAGAGTATACAGGTCACATTCATTCCCGCAATGCTGACCCCTGTTAGGGGACGAGACGCATCAATTACTACACACCGACGCAGAACTTTGATATTTTGATTACTATTTCCTTACTTCTTCTGCGACTCTCCATACCATCATGACTGAACCAAGAAATTTGATGCTACGATATTGAGAAGACGTTTGAACCGTATCTTGGCAACTTATGCGTCTTCTTCGTTTCTTGCATCAAATTGTTTATGTTCAGATTTGCTTTGATAAATTAAGGTCTTTGACCAAAACGTCAGTCCAATTTTTTGGCTCCTGCGGTGTTCTGTATACGACTGTTTTTACACTTGATATCTATTTGCTACACACCGACGCAGAACTTTCATATTTTGATTATATATGTATATACAATATATATATATATATATATATATATATATATATATATATATATATATATATATATATATATATAAATTTATGAATAAACATGAAATAGACATCACGTGACAAGAGTCAGATGTCGTATTGTGTACATTGTAATATGAGCTACATTTTTTTTCCTTGTTTCGGGACCTCCGAGTATAAAGTCGCTTGTGAGGACTCATACTATATCGACTGCACGAACATCACTGTACTAATATGGTGGCACTAACCTGTCTCTGGCCAAAATGAAAAGTAAACAGCTCAGACAAAGTTGGTGCCTTTTAAGCCATCCGTCTTTGTCATTCTTACGCTCAATATTTGCCGAAATATATTTTCCTTTCACTCTCGCAAAACGTTACGCGCGGTTACCATGGTTACGTCGTTCAGCGTGTTTGCCCTTCCCTCTTGGCCCTTGTAGGCGTTCTATGACTGGCATTACACACTCCGGCAAACACACCAAAACCCCTCACAAGTTCTCTCTCTCCCCTCTCTCTCCCTCTCTCCCTGCAACGTGCAGATACGCGCATAATACCGTGTATGATGAAATATCATAATTCTCTATACATTCTTGCCGTATCTCTGTTTTGATTGTTTGTTTGTATGTATGGTTGGTTGTTTGTGGCTTCGTTCAAGGACGTTGGCAAACACTGATTTTTTTTTTCCGAAGTATTCTGCTCTGCTGTTGGCCGTGCTTTTCTTGAATTAATTCCGGTTAACGGTGATGATAATTTGTCGCACGTTAAAGAACGAAAATAATATATGAGGAAGCTTGGAGGTAAGGTTCTAGACCTGACCTATAGAACTCAAGGTGCGCTAAGCAGGTGGTCGTTGGTTTCCTACCAGGCTCATATCAACAGTATAGATTCAACAGCGAAATCTGACACGAGATTGGAGACCTGGCGGCATTTGATGAGCGAGAGCTATCTGTTGGGATATGCTTCCTTGTTTAGTGATGACATAAGGTTCTTCACATCGAACACTCGAGTGTTATACGGTGAGAAAGATGGATGTCTAGCTCATCATATTGAGTATGATTCAAAACTATGGCGTTCGAAAGCAAACGTTATCTCAACATGAGCCTTTTTATTTATACAACAAGGTAAGTGATTCGTATGCTGCAAAGGTCTATCACTGTCGAGTTTTGGTTGAAATGAGCAGTGCTGTATTCAACTGAGAATTAGAATACAAGGAATAAGAAGCCATCTAACATTTTGTTACATGTATGTGTGCGTGTGTGTGTTACTTTGTGAAGTAAGGTAACAAAATACATCTTTTTGAAATCCTTTCCAGCGAGTGTATGATACTAATTGTTACTCTTTCCTCATGAAAGAAAAAAATACTGAGATAGTGCACACTTGTGCATTATTATACAAATAAACATCATGATGGGTAAACTATTTTCAATTGACGGAAAACTTGTTTGGTTTGTAAAATCATCGAGAGCGTATGATCGTGACCCATTCAGAAACAGCTCAGTGACCAACATCAGCTGACCTCTTACATAAGAATAGATAGGTGTCATTTCCTCGTTTGGTTGGTAGATCTTTCCTTGACAGTGTCTTGTGTGAGGTTTGTCTGTTTTTGAATCGTATAGCAGTTACCACTTACTTCCTGTCAGGTAACAGAAGCCATATATACCCATATGTATATTATTACCATCCCCTACAGCAGGTCGAGGTGTAGACGTTGACAGAAGGGAGTGAATCTACAAGCAGGCAGGTCGCGACGATTTGCGTGATTCGTCGTGTTACAAAAATAAAAGGGAACGCCCGTTCACCGAAATAATCGATGAGGCTTTGTGCTACATGTGGGTGCTCCAGGATCACTGTTCGGCCAAGCGAGCTTCACAATGAAGTTCAGTTTATAGCTCAATTCAAGACAGGTTTAGCAAGGATCATGCTCATGCTTCGATGCCTATTGATTGTGTCCACTCCCGGCTATACATCTGCCAAGTTTTCGCCCAACGCGTACGCATTTCTCCAGGTGGCTTTTTCGTGCAAGATGCGATCACGAGACAACTACAAATCTGGAGTCGGAGCTCATGGACTGAAGTGAATTCGGAACAGGGAGCTTTCTTTCCATCTCCCTGGTCGGACGTTGCATCGTTCTCAGACAAACACGGGAGGAAACGATGACCGATAACCATGGCAAGAAGGTAAGCATACTGTATTATCCTTGTGCAATTCATTTCCGCGTTGTGATAGATTAAGTCCCGAAAAATTAGAATAAAAGCCTCGATCAAATTTCAAGGATATCGCGCTCATAATCAAGACACGACATGATTTTAAATGATAGCCATACTACAACCGATGTATGTCTTGAAAATAGAGTATCATTATCGCAGAATTATCGGGTAATGATTATTGGCCTATACACTTTACTGCCGCGGTATGCACAACAAATCGACAAATGAAAATGATCCATAAGCATGATAAGAGTCTAGTGAAAAGCAAACCTTGGGCCCCCTACTGATGATTTTGCGCCTTCACCTTTGTGTGGAGATGACTATTTTATGACAAATTCTGAAAAGAAAATAATCTAAATTAAAGGTTAGGGTCCTATCCTGAAATGCAAGCGGTGAGGAAATGCACCTTCATAGACGAGTTTAGAATTCTGTTGATCCATGAAATATTGATTAATCGTGGATATAACCCAAGTTAAGCCCATCTAGACGATTGTATGCAGCTATAGGAATAGACAGGCCACTGCAGGAGATCGTTATATTTGGTAGTGATTCGAGCTAGATAGCGTCGTGAAAAACGCGACCTTGGTTTTCTTGATGGAGACCGAGGTGGCTCAAAGGCCGAGTTGCCCCGTAGGCCGAGTTGGCACGTGTCTATGTAAGTTATACCGCTACTAACACATGGATCCTAATAACACATCAGGCAATCTTATACCTCGTTATACCTGGGACCTCGTGTAGAGACGCAACAATACGAATATAATTCTACTTTTTATTTTATATCTAGACATGTTAATGAGCTATATAGTCTTTTTTTTTTCACTTTCTTCATTATTTTCGAGTGGAGCGTTGTCAGTTGAATCTAGAGTTGGGGCGTCTACGAGATGGAAACAGGCAATGAAAGATCCAGACCAAAGTTAATGGTGCAAATCTAAATAATATTGTTCTGTTACAATAAATTGCAGCATTGCTATTTGCCACTTTACAATTACATCCGCGTTTATCCATTTCTTTTTCTAGCTGACGTCTGTCGCAATTTTGAAATGCTTGCAGTTTCATGGGGACTATACTTGACATACATATCAACACGTTCGGAGAATGCTGTAATTGCATCTATTACATCAGTAACAATTATTGCAACGGTTGCCAATTTCAGTAATTACAGCTATTAAAGTAACAATGATTGTTTGTTTGGTGGCTGGTTGTCATAGCAATAACTCAAATTGTCAACAAGTCTTTTTAGACTCAGGCGTCCAGCGAAAGTTATGACGCTGCTGTGCCCTCTTTCATACCCATAGATAGATGAATATCTAGTAAATGGGCCAAAGGGGAAAGATATACGTACATGCAATATCATACTATGGTTTTTGTTGTTTTTGTTGCTGTTGTTGTTGTTGAAAATGCCAGAACGTCACAGACGATTATAACGTATTGTTAGCGATTTTTGACAAGAATTTCATCGACATTTCACATTGAAGAAGAACTTTGAAAAGCTGAATTTTATGTTCCCTTTTCCCTTTCTAATCTATGGGGCATTATTCTCATTCATGGAAGTAATGTTAGTATGAGTTTCAGCCACATCTAGTTGCCGTACGTAGTAGTTGACCTCTCTCTAAGGTCTAGATTGTTTCTCTATGGTTCACACAGTCCCTGGTTCACGTGAGCCCTTTCAACGTTCACAGAAGAAATCGCGCAACGAACAGTGCATCACTGATCCCAAACACATTTTGCTTTCTCTAATAAGTCCGCCCTCCCTCGCCAAAATCCAGCAAGGTTTACATTGTCCTCATTGAGTTAGGGAATATAATGTATAGTTGACCCAAAAATCTCATTATTATTAAAATGACTATATGCCCGCAGAACCGGAAGTCGTTATCAGGTTCAGGTGGTGTCCAACTCGCACGGCTCATTAATAAACCAGAACGACTTAGGTACTATACAAGCAGCTCGTGCGCAGGGAGGTGGCTCCCTGTTGTAGGAGATCAAGGCAGATTCAGTATACATGTATTATATCTCTTCATGAATTGTACAACCTGTGTCAAAAGATCTAAGCTAAAGACTAAACCGTGCGCGCTTATTTAGTAACAAAAGTGTGTAGGCCAAATGTGGCAGAAAACAAAACAAAACAAAAAGCAAAAAAAGACAGAAGAGCAAGAGAGCATCGTAGCATGTCTTGTGTACAAGTTCTACCATGATATAAATACATGATATTATATAAATACATGCGTGTGTGTGTGTGTCAATTTAATATCATACAAAATTTGATGTTCTGTACGCACGATTTCAATAAACAAAATGATTTTCACAGTGAGAATTAATTCTGATGTCTTGCCACAAAGGAAAATTATAAGAATGAATCTATAAGGAATACCATGGTCAAGACCCAGATGTATCAGTGGTAGGACAGTGTCTTGGGAAAGTTAAGTGTAACTATGCATTATTATTTTTTTTTCTATTCTCATCCTGAATCTACGTCAACGAGCATGTCTATTCTCCTGTTGTAAAATGAGATATTCCAAATATTTGTCCGACAATTGTGACATCCCCGGACAAAGTCAATATTGATTCCGTTTTATCACGCCAACGTCTACCATTAGACACGGCTGTTTGCGATGTATAATGCCCTCGCATGCACAAGAGCAGAGGTTTCCACACCTAATATTGACCCTTTTTATGCGTCAATCATTCAACATTCTTGAAATATCCAATGCAAGTGCGTGATATAGAAACCTTTTTTCGCTCTCATTAACGAGACATAGATTATATTTGTAAGCATGTATATACAATCATTCTTCATAACATTACCTGGTCTTCAACAACAACTTTTGACATCTTGATCTTTTATGACTGGAACACCAATCATAATCTCTCTTCAGGCATGATGTCTATCCATCATTAACTGAATAACCCCGTACGTGCAAAATACGTTATATGGTATGTGTACAGTCTGGCACTCCAACCCCAACTCCCCTCCCCACCTTCTGTCACTCATTCTCTCTCAACAATGTTTACTCAAACCTGTCGAGCAAAGGAAGTTGCACTATAGGACTGTGAATGATACCTCCTTGCTTGTAATACCAGGATAGGATGTAATGTGTGTTTTCACCATGTATCACGAATAATGCAAATCAGAGAAGTCGACTTACATTGTAAACGCTTTTCAGGTTTGGTGTATGATTAAAGGTAGGCCTACAGTTTACTTTTGGGAGCAGTGATTTTAAAAATGTTCGAGTTATCACATTTGATGCATATGTGTAGTTCAGCTGTATCGCGAAACATCCTACCATATGAAAATGTTGCAATAAAGCCTAAAACATAAGGAGATATCACTATTTTTCTTACTAAACCATAACTGTAGACGGTTTAGTTTAGAAACAATTCTATTCTAACTGTTGTTCACATTTTGTATATTTAACAATACTTAACATTGATTATACTTATTAAGTTAATTACACTGGTTGTTTCTATCCCTAACTCACATTTCAGAACTACTGAGTATTTTGAAGCACTAAAGCTGGATGTTTGTTTCATCTGCGAATGGTAAATAATGCCTTTAAATGTGTGGGCGTGTGAGTATTTGTGTGATATCTACTTATGTTTTCACATCTGTATCTAAAGAATTATTCGACCAAACATCAACACTGCTAGATGAATAAGATGTGGAGTTATTCTGATCCGCGTATTCATAATCGCCATGTAAGGCGATTTGGAAAATCTGCTTCAACACTGACGTATGTCACGTATTGTATTCCAATCCCGAAATACCTTCGCAAACAAGGTGTGAATGAGTTTGCACTGTCGGGGCATTAATGTGTGAAGTGGTCCGAATCAATATCAATCCACATAATAACAAATAGTCTCGAGAAGTTTAGTACACGGATGACGTATGTACATATTTGAGGGTATAATAGCCAGTATAGTATTTGGATAATAGTGTTCTATTTACAGTGTTATATAGTATGTAAAAGGTGAAATCATAGCCCTACTCCCCCCGCCTCCAACATAGTCAGGTTATGTAAAAGCGAAAAAATGAAAGCAACGAATTGCTCATCATGGTAACACAATACACTACGCGTACTCTGTTTTATTTTAGTTCAAGTTCGTTCAAGTTCCAATTTTATTTTATTTTATTTATTTATTTATTTATTTATTTATTTATTCATTCATTCATTTATCTAGCAAGACTGTGGCGTGATTATTTTGAAGTTAATTTCGTCTCGGAATATTGGAATATTACTTTTTCTCTCAAGGCGCGCGGTCAGATTATAATATACCATACGAAGTTTTAATTGTCCTTATGGGAAGCAGCTAACAAATATTAACCAGACTTGAAGATAAATTCAATGACTGTAGGTAGAGAAAAATGCACTGAAAACAATATCTCTCGCAACGGGTCGTCGTCGAACATTGATTTTATATGCCACGATATTAATTGACATGGTGTCAAGTCGAATGACCCAAAAGCCCTATTTTCTTGTTTTGAGCTTCCGAGTATCCCAGGTCATGAAAAAAATTTTCTCCTTGACATTCAGTTTACTCTCAATTCCCCAATTGTCACATCAAACGTATCGTTTGCTCCTTTTTTATTGACTGTGATTAGAGCATTTTGCATGTTGCTGCATGTATAGCCAGTATAAGTAGTTTCATGATAGGATTTATAATTGTCTCTAAATATAGATGGACAGATTTACAGATAGATATAGAAAGATAGATTGTTAGATGGAGAGAGAATGAGATAGATAGATAGATAGATAGATAGATAGATAGATAGATAGATAGATAGATAGATGGATAGATAGATAGATAGATAGATAGACAGACAGACAGACAGATAGATAGATAGGTAGAAACATATCAATACCTATAGATTGGCAGGTGGAGGATGGGTGTATATGTAGTGAACATATATTTTTCTATAGTGTTATATGTTTTCAGCTGCAAGCATACATTAACATTTTATCAAGTTTCTAAGTACAGTATTCATTCCTCATTTCTGCTGTCTCGTAAAGTGTAACGCTTACATAGATTTATTTCTGTTTGAGTCTTAAGAAGTGCATTGGTCCGGAAAATAGAAATTATATTTTCGTTCAGAATTGAAGTTGACAAATGACATTGCTGATGGAAATCAATTTCATTTCCCAAAGAAAATGCCACTCAAAGAGGCACATTTACTGCAGAAAGTAGTCGAAACATCAACCTTTTTATTGGGTCATATTCATAATTTTCATGGTAATTTTGGCGAACATAATCAGGTTGGCATCGCTATAGAAAACCCTAACGCTTGCCCGTATAGGTAAAGGCAAGACGCGGTTTGGACGTTTACATGGTTCTTGCATATTGTGTTCTACACAGGTCATACTCCGATCGATGAGTCGAGGAAAACTTGCTATCAATTACTTTTATTGTGCTACTACTTCGATGTGGCCGGGAATGGGAAATTAGACGAGAATGATAATGTGTTCAGTATGAAGACCTTGTAAACACAAAGCGCACTGAACTGAGCTGTGATCGAGTGGCATCGCGCCAAAATAGATTAAAAGGTGTTGACTGTTTTCACACCTTTTCAGCATTTGCGAGCAGATATGGCGTATGGTTCCACATCTCAATATAACATTATCTAATATCATATCTATATTTGTTTAGTTCATAGTTAGTCATTTATTTATTTATTCATATGTTTATTTATGAGTGTGTGCTTGTGTATGAAATGAAAACTTACTAAACCAATTCATCACAGACTGATAAACCACACTGTGACCATACTTGATAGCAAACACATTAGTGTCAGATTTGCCCATCGTCTTATCATGGAGCGCTTGATTACTCCATCTCATCATCTGCATTCATCAAAATAATGGTGTGATGTCGACCTTCATTTGAGTGGTAGATAGAGGCACTTCTTTTGGAATCATTGTACCGAGGAAGTATCGAAAAGATAAAATGCTGGCTCACTACAAGTTGAATTGACGCCCTCCCGCATGATTCGATCCATAGTCACCGTCATTCCACCAGTTAAAGGGATAGTACAGTTTCAGTTGAGATGGGGTTTCAGGTTTCCAACGATTTTGATGATGATTTTTCTTTAGATAATGAGAAGCCTCCCATGAAATATAAAAGAGCATATAATCGAAAGAGGAATTCAAAGTTTATTTGATGAAAATTGGTTTTGAAATGGATGAGATATCCAAAACAGAGCGATCCTAATAAAAGGCGGGACCCGCCAGTCCTTTTTCAAAGATCGATTTGTTTTGCTTTGTCTTGGATATCTCAGCTATTTCAAACCCGGTTTTCATCAGATAAACTTTGAATTCCTCTTTGTGTGCTCTTTAACATTTCATAAAGTGGTTTCTAAGTACAATGTATCTTGTAAAAAGTTAAAGCTGAATCCTCACCTCAACCAATACTATAGCATCCCTTTAAGATAAACACCTCCCTGTTTTCACTTCACCTATGGAGACGAGAATGTATTATGATTATTATTGCAATGTAATCGGTTAAAATGAGATGAACTTTGAAGGACGCCCTTTCTCGCTCCTAAATGACGCAATGTGACCCCACGAAAGATCCGCATTTTGCTCAATTGTCGAAAATGTCGATAAGAGACGACATTGTGCGGAAACTGGAAGCACCTGCTAAATAAATCCATAACTCTCACCACCACCACCACCACCACCGCATCAGCCATGTGGAAGTATTTGCTGGAAGAGAATCGATCTGTTATATACTCTCCGGTATCTCTAAGTTATACAGGAAAAAAGTTGAATATTTTGAATGCTGTTGTTGTTGTCACTAAGTTTGCACTTGGTCTCCACGTCATATCCGAGAGGTCACATGACCACGGGTTTCTCCTCCCCCCCCCCCCCCCCCCCCCATCCCAAGCGGGGATCTACCATTTACAACTCTAAACCTGATAGGTGAGAATATAATAGGCTAATATTAGATGGTTGATTCACGGCATCGTGTTTACTTGCCACTCGAGGCAACAAGCGACGGTATACATCCTTGAGTGCTCTAATCGTCAAGTGGACAGCAGAAATCGGGGTGGAGGTGACAAACAAAATAGTTTCGTCGCTGCTCGACTAGACCAAACTTATTTTTCCGTCATCACGAAGTCAGTCTGGATCCACGCAGTTGGATGAAAGTCGCCAAATCGTGTTTGCCATCCGTCGCCGATTTTTTATCGCTGCTATTTTTCGTGAATTTTGGGATATCTTTTCGCCTGTGGGCTTCGCAGTGGGCGTGGCTGACAATTTCCATCACTATTCGTAAATGAGGAGATGAGAGTCTGCAATGCGTACAACACGCGATGCGAGGGTAACACAGAATGGATCTGTGATATTGTTGAAGTCCACGGTTGCAGACAGCGTGATTTTGAAAGCATTCAGTATTTTGGCAACGCCCCAAGCGGTCATCATCTTTAAGGAGAAGGAAAGGATGCTCAATCTTCTTGTCTTGCGTGTTTGTCTGGTATCAAAACATTCTGAATCTTTAGGGCAACCCAAGGAGCTAAATCTGTATCTGTGATTTTGATGGATAATTTGGCATGGCTTGTTTGAAGATATACAAATGTACTTTTTCCACTGTCTGAGTTCTGGTATCGCTTACGAAGTATTCAATAACATCTCCAACGGTGGACCAGCGTCCTTGCATTACCCCCTGACGTAAAACTCTCGCCACCCCTCTGTGAGAGGAGTTAAACGTATACTATAACACTTTTCTCGACCCAGTAGACATTCTTCTTCTTCCTCGTACGTCATAACATTGGTTACCTTCACCCGCTGAATTACGAGGTTGTACGTCCTCGCCGATCAGTGAACACATGAATTTCTTTGCACTGGTTACGAAGCTCTCCAGTAACACGAATGTTCGTGCCTCCCGCATATCATTGATCGCCCTCAACCGATCGCGATTGGTAGCTACAACTCACTCCGCATCGTCAAAACGAGGGAAAAAACAGCGATCGCCACACTCAACGTCTGTTCCCAGGGAATTGATTCATAGACATACTTTGGGACAATTATAAGTGATCGTCATTTTGTTCTGAGTCTCTGCGCAGATCCACTTGTTGATTAAGCCGTGAGAACAGCAACTTCATGCGACTGACTCGCTTTCTATAGAATGTTCAGGGCAGTTGATTTCCTCTAGGACGGTCAGACTATCGCATGACATGATAAGAACCCTTTTCATGGGTACTAAGGCAAAATAGAGCTTATGCCTGAAAAGGAATCTGATGCTGTGGGATAATACTGCCGTATAGACGCCTCGGTTCTGCAGCTTCGATTCTATTATCCCATGCAGCCATATGCCATGAACCTAGGAGTCTCCAGGTCATTTTTCTTCAGACTGGCAATAGCAAAAGGCTAAAGCACCCAGCGACGACAACACAGCTTCTCTGACCATACCATGGGAACCAGGCCGCAGTGGGCTGGACGAGAATAGCGGACTCAAACTAACGAAGAACTGACGAACTGTAATCATGTTTCACTGTGGTTGATTTTGTGTTCTCGCCTTACATGTTGAAATGAACGGAACTAGATCGTCACTCTGAAACCACATTGAGTACCCCGTCGTGTCCGGTGTATTTTCAAGCTGTTGACTTTTAAGTAAGATGGTGATTTAATCGTGAAGTCATGGAGGATCTAGCGAGTCAGTTTCGGAGGATTGCCCGGAAGTCTAGGGGAGCAAGAGAAGTTGGAGACCTGAAAGAAATAGTTCGGGTAAATTCTCCATCCTAACATATATATTTTTTTCTCTCTCTCTGGCTCATCACATTTCAAAGCCATGAATTACTCAATGGGAGCATTACTGGCATTCTCACATTGTCAACAATACCCCACTTTCAGTCAGGCGAAAAATGTTATGAGCAATAAATTGTGTCGTACAAAAGTTCCAAGTGTCGTGAATGGAGACATTGAATGCAGCTCATGAAAAATTCACACAAGAGTCTGTGGGAAACGGATAACACGTCGGGTGTTTTTAGTATCAAACCATGGAGTGGTTTGATACTATAGTTTTTAAACACCAACAAGGAAGTGATCCCCTCGCCAGTGCTTTACAATGAGTATGACTGGTCATTTGCCAATGACTCGAAAGCTTGTAGTTATACTACGTCATTTGTTGCTGTGAAACGCTCCATGATACTATGTATAATAGCCTTTACTGTCCGGATATGGAATAGTGTTAGGCCTGACCATATATAAAATATCTGTCTGGGTTTTTCTGTTTTTCTCTATGTCTGTCTTTGTACATATATATATATGTATATGTGTTTTATGTCTGTGTGTATATTGTAAATAATTTATAATCATGTATATATGTTGTTTGTATACTGTATTGGTTAGGCATGTAGTTGTGTGTGTGTGTGTGTGTGTGTGTGTGTGTGTGTGATGAATGATATATAGTATGCGTGTGAAAAGAACGGGTGTCGTGCAGTGATCATTGCACGGCATGCCGACTCATTACTGTCGCCTGAGATCGTATGGATGATTGATTCGAACTTTCCGAACTCGAGTAGGGCTCGATCGAGACATTATTCATCACGAAGAATGTGATCGGATTTTCACCGCAGCAGCAGTGATTGAAAGGTGTATGTCGCTCATGCGGCAAACCAGCTCAGATATATACAGACCTATATACCCAAGGAGGTGCTCTCACCTCCCTGATATATTATCTGAGATATATAGGCCTATACGAGATGGATAGATATGCTATACAACACATGTAGATAAAAAGGTAGATAGATAGATCGATAATGATAGAAAGAAAGATAGATAGATGGATAGATAGATAGGTAGGTAAATAGGTAAATAAATAGATAGATAGATAGATAGATAGATAGATAGAAAGATAGATAGAGAGATATATAGATAGATAGACAGACAGACAGGCAGGCAGACAGATAGACAGAAAGATAGATATATGAAGATAAATAGATAGATAGACAGATAGATAGATGAAAGATAGGTAGATAAAAAGATAGATAGATAGATAGATAGATAGATAGATAGATAGATAGATAGACAGATAGATAGATAGATAGATAGACAGATAGATAGATAGATAGATAGATAGATAAAGATAAATAGACAGACAGACAGATAGATAGATGAAAGATAGGTAGATAAAAAGATAGATAGACAGACAGACAGACAGATAATAGATAGCTAGCTAGATGGATGGATGGATAGATAGATAGATAGATAGATATAGATAAATAGACAGACAGATAGTAGATAGAAAGATAGGTAGATAAAGAGATAGATAGATAGATAGATATATAGAGGGGGCGGAGGGTGGCAGACAAGACCCCAGACGAGACAATTTTGTGACTTGTCAACGCTGAATATTTACGTAACTGTCATTAATTGTCAGAGTAGTTGCCATGATTGCACTCGAGCCAAACAGCTGTATAATAGGTTCCGACGCTGTACTGGATAACGTTTGAGAATGATCTCCATCAGAGGATTTGATTAGTGACTCTGACGTTCTATACCCCATATATATTGCAGTGCGAGTTTGTTTTGATTTTGCAGGGACATCATAATAGTTTGTATAGACCGCCCAATCAGCTTTGTAAACAAGCTAAAGCGATGCATTCTTTTCCTTTTGGATGATCTATTTGGCAGCTATATTTGCCTTGAAAACATGATGACGTGCAAAGTCGATGGATCATTTTGAAAAGATTATCAATTATTGCCAAGGTTCTGATTGTCGCACGATTTATGGCAATGTAAACAATGTCCTTCCATGTTCTGTGGGTGTCCACAAATATTATTTCTTTGTGGTAGTCTGTATTTTCCCTGCAATTATACATTTATTTTTGTCCATCTTAGAAGCATTTCTCAGGTCTTGGTCTTTTTTCTTATTTGCTATTATCTACCTACGTAATTGAAACTATTTTGTCAGGGGCGCGCCTCGAAGCAATGTAAGAGTAATGCTCGCCACAGTTTTACGATCGAAATTACAGCGGAGAGGTTGAACGTGAACTTCGCATAACAGATCAATACAGAATAGATGGGTACGTGTATGTATCTTCTGCATAATCTTTAAGCTTGGCTAGGCAAGCTGTACGTAAACATATATGTGGCTCCACGGCTATCGCGAGCACACGTCATTAATTGGGGGATCTAACCTTGATGGAAGAGATATGCCCATCGCTTAGTGTCTTCTCTCGAATGTGTGTCAGAATGCAGCTTAGCATCATCGTGGATCGATGAAAGGCTATAGAGAATAAAGGTTGCCTGCTTCAGACTCAGGTTGGAGCTATATGTACACACACAAATTCAAACACATTCGACATTACATTTTTATTTACTAGTACAGGCCTGTATTTGATATTATGTATGTTATGTATAAAATTATATTTGACAAAAATGTAACCATTTTAGTTGAAATATATCAATAGGCAAAGTATTCGTGGTATCAGTGGTGATAAAACCAACATACGAACATACAAAAGGTTGGTGTACCAATAAAACACACGCACATAATATGTACATACACGCACACACACACACATACATGTATACAATAGGACCTATATTCCCATTTCTTGATTTCTCGAAGTCTGTTTGATTAGCTGCATCCTCAAATTAAATTGTTAAATGTCTATTATTGATACTGTGTCATATGAACAAACGCAGCGCCATCATTCGGATAGACAGTTTTTGTTCTTTTTTGCTAATATTCCTCTTAAGACAATGACGACAATCGCCTTTACTGTAAAGCCGTAGTGTAGCAAGCATGATAATTCCAGGAGCTGCAATCGCGACAAGTTAAAATTTCCGAAATGATATTGTTTTGTTGCCGTAGATTTTCAATGACAGTGAGCCTTTTATGGAACGAGGGTCTTGTCACAAATATCGCTGTTCACTTAAGCAACTAAACATCTATGTATTTACAGAATTATGTTTTGTCGCCTGGCGGAAGAACAAACCTTTCAAATTTTACTAATTGCTTCTTGCGAGAGTGAAAACCACGTTGATATTTCAGCCTAGCAAGACGCAGTGAACCGCGAGCTGAGTGGAACAATAATCCAAGGTCTTGATCGTGGCTATACTCTACTTTGTTTTGCGATGTGTCTTTTGTTGGAGGCCTAACTGAGTCGATTTTCGCTGTGCATGTATATTGGTGGAAGGATAGAATATGGAAACATAATTACTATCCCTGCTCTCTATCAACTTCTCCCTATTCATGCGCCATCTTATATACATATTATCTTCCCGTATTCGTCTATGTTAAGTTATATCCCCTTTCTGTTATCACCCTTGGCTCAATCTTATTGCGTGTACTCGAAATTCAAGTTATTCATCCTTTGTTGTTGTTGTTGTTCCTTCAGTAAAAAATAAAGACCTATGCAGAAGATAAATGATATTGCCCGAGGCCGTTATCCATGCAGTCAAGCAATTAAACTGCCTATTGCGGCGACGGTGTCCTCCACCTGTATCTTGAAAAAAGATTGTATTGTGTTCTTGTCCTACGCGTAATTTTATTTGCTCAGTTAAGTATTCTTATTTATAGTTTGATGAGAACGTTCATGTTGATAAGTCATTATTCATTTGTACAGGGCAAGTGGTGGTAGAGAAATAAAACAAACTGAAACGGATATTTAACGGAAACCGAAGGAGCTTTAACCTAAGGACTCGAGAAAGGAAGTTTTTGCTTCCTGCTTGATAGTCATTCAGCTTCATCTTTCTCTTGAAAATTATCCGTGAAATTGATTCGCATGCCATGAAAACAAAATTGTCTGTAAGCAGAACAACATAATTGTTATAAGATCTTATGTAAAAGTAATTATAATAACAATGCGTCACAGTTCGATATGTAACGACAAAATCGTAATGCTTAAACATTGACACGTGTCATTTATTCTTTATGTATATCCTAGATTCGGAAGCAGTCCCGGATCCGAACCCTAGTCCTAGACCACATTAAGGAGGACGACATCCTTATCAAAGGTCGCGAGGAACTGCTCCTAGGAATCCGAGAACTGCGAAAGCAGCTGGAATGGTTGCGGGGCAACAAACGCGCACGCCAGGAGGCGCGCCGAATCTACAGGTGGCGGACATTTTTCCTGAAGGTGGCCGCTCTAGAAACGTTCTGCATACACACTACCGTACTAATCGTAGTCTTGTTTGCATCGGTACACATCTTCAGAGCCATCTCAATCATTCTCTTGCCCGAGTTGTTTCTGGAATGTTCCGCAGCGCACGCGTATGTCTACGCGCTTAACGGCAGTCTTCATAGAGGCGCCCTTTATTCTGGAGGACAGTTAGAGTTGGGACAGGACGCCACCAACGCCCTCTCAGGCACTCCTCTCTCCGCAATGCATCTTCGTTGGTTGCTCCTTCAAGGAAAACATCCTTGCGTGCCAATATACATGGAATGCTTCGACTTACCAACGTTGATATCACACCCATACCACGGACAACGATGACCAAAGCCATTACTTCCATGGAATTGCGAGGATTTCATAATACGACGCCATCGAAACAAGAGGGAAAAATTGTTCCATGGAAGCGACTGATTAAACTGAAAGTAATAAACGAACGCATCTATATATCCATTAGGAACATTTTGACATGCTCATAGTTTGGGAACGTTTTATTTATTCATTTTATTTATCAATTTGTTCATCAATTAGACTCGGGAATTTATCATTAATGTCGTTGCAATATGACCTGAACAGTCCAAGCCTGTTCGGCAGAAGTTTAGAGTGCATATATTCAATGTGCCTTTTAGAAATTGGAAACAGAGATAAAATACGGACGCTGGAGCACGCCGGATGCCGTTGTTACAATGTGGTGTTCTCTGGTAGATAAGCAAGCAAACATCAAAATCAACTTTTATTTTATCACCAGAACGCTTTGCCGACGGATATTACCCAACACATCCTTGAAAACAAATGCAGTGTAAATATTCAAACTTGTTGCACGCAGTCGAGATTTTCTTGTATCTAAATTTGCATTTTATTTTCGTCATTTTGTCTGCGTTTGGTGTTTGTATGGATATACAATGCACCAAAATGTAAATGACGGAGAGGTTCAGTTTTCTTGATACGATCGAGGACAGAGTGGGACAGTCATTTCCAAGTACTATACTGCCTTATAAAGGCTTTGCAACGTCATCCGAGGTCTAACAGTACATGAGATTCTTTTTCTTCTCTAAACGTGTTTGTATGTGTGCGTGTGTTTTGTATGTATGTGTGTATGTACAGATTGTATGTATGTATGTATGTATGTGTGTGTGTGTGTGTGTGTGTGTGTAAGTTTGATTGTGAAACTAAGCATTTGAGAGGGATGCTATTAAATTTTTTTTCTAGAAAAAATTTTTCTAGAAAATTTTTATTATAAAATTGCCTAAGATTTTTTTTTTTTT
Organism: Diadema antillarum; assembly: GCF_040938485.1. Taxonomy (NCBI): domain Eukaryota; kingdom Metazoa; phylum Echinodermata; class Echinoidea; order Diadematoida; family Diadematidae; genus Diadema; species Diadema antillarum. The sequence continues at coordinate 347,843 of NW_027270925.1, read as the reverse complement.
AATTAGAAATTCGTGAACATTTTTGGGTACCCCCAAGGAGGATGTCAATCAATGGGGGAAGGTGATGTGAGTTTAGGATCCGCACAGATGAGATGCCTTTTGTTTGTGGGGTTACATACATCATGAACACATCAGGAAACTAGTTGAATAGGTGGAGAGAGAGGTATAGATGGGCCGGGAAGTTGAGAAAGGCATAGTGGATTGTTATACGCTGAGGGCAAACTCGGGTGACGAATGTCGCTCAGTTAAGTACGGCAAACCAATTAAGAATCAAGGTTGTTGGGAGTTCACGAAAACCGACTATGTCGTACAAAATGATACCTTATATATTTGAGCAACCTGCAGCTTTTGAACAGTTACCATGTTTCTATTCATTTTATAGCACATGATACGTTACTACCTATTCGGCTCTTTGAAAATAATAATGTGGCCCGAGATAATATACGTAATATTAGTGTTACAAATAAAGCGTGTTTGTCAGGTTGTGAGAAGCCGCTTTTGGATGTGCTGAAAAAGCTCACAATTTAATGTCTTATTTATTAAAAAATGCCCGAAATACCTTGGACAGTATGAAAAGTTTACCATTGAAGAGAAGGGCAAAAGTTTCTTGGAATTTTCTGTTCATGAGGATGATACATAGACTGACTTGGTTACAATCAAATCCGTCTCGAGGGAAGATGGTTAGTAAGTATACAAGTCACTAGTCAATGCTAGTACAGTACTCATGATTTATTTTATACATGTATCAGTCATTTGATAAGGTCCAGTAATTGGTATCTTTTCAGGGTCAGTACCTGGTTTAAATGTAAATATTATTCTCATTGATGTCAGTAATAGAATGTCAAATGGTAATTTGTTTTTATCCATTCTACGCTATCGTGCACAAATTTCCGAAATATAATTTTTCTACCATATTTTTAAAGCAAACTGAATCATGCAATCATAAGAACTATAATGACCTGTCTCTTTGAAAGCAATTAATGTGTAGAACACTGTATTGCCTGCAAACTAAACATTGATTTTTGAAAGGAAAATGACATACATGTATCTTGTTTTTAACGCTTACCCATATTTCATTCAAGAAGTTCGTTTTAAAGTCATTGCAACAACTTTGCAGTTGATATAGACAACCCCTCGTTTTCTCTGTTATCACAATTTCAGGTTACAGAGATGAATGTACCTGCGATCGGCACGGTAAGCTTCTGAGTACAGTTTTAGTATGTTTCTTGCTTTAATTCAAGATAATTGATTGACTTTTATGTTTTATTCTTGCGCAGCACATCGCTTTTAAATGCGATTCAATGTGAAATGACAGATTTGTATTGTAGCAACAGGGAGAACGAAATACACATACAATGTTTCATACATTATTTATTTGTGCGTGCTTCTTTATTCAGCGCGTAAAGTTGGAACAATAACAAAGAGGATCGCAGTGCTATATATGGCAGCAAGGGAAGGAGAGAGGGAGAAACAGAAACAACAGGAGAGAGAAACGGGAGAAGAAGAAATCGAGAAGTGACCGAGGATAGAGAGAGAGGGAGAGAGAGAGAATGGGGGCATACAGTAATTGAGAGAAGGAAGCCGTACACTGTAATTTGTTGTAAAAAATATGGTTTATTCCAGCGCTCACCAACAGAGCTGCAATGTTTGACGACAATGCTATTTTTGGTCCTCTTTCAGTCAAATAAACATCGTGTCTTTTCCGCTCGCAAGGACACACAGATATAAAGTAGTCAGCAATAAAACGATATTTCTCATTGATTTTTGTTTGTTCTTTTTTTTTTCTAAAAGCGGCTATCTCGCACAAAAATGAATACACTGAAAGTCACCATGGCAAATCATTGATAAAACACATACAGGCACACAGTAGATCTCCATGAGATATGCTTGTAAAAGATAATATAGGTCCTGAAAGACAGCATAGGCAGAGAATAAACTGAAAAAAAGGATACAAAATCTAACTCAACTTCTCACTACTCTCGTAAAGGTAAAACTAATTGCTCTATGATCAGATGATCTTGCATTATTTCCTACAGTACATAATTTTAAATGCAGCGTAACGAATTGTAGCGCGTGTATTGAAGAATTTAGATATTATATGTCACATCCATTGGAAGGTGCAGGAACTAAACTCTTGACAATAAATATTTTCTCGCACTGGATAGTAGATATGCTGTTGAATATTCCGATCCCAATGAGCGTCAGTTCAAAACACCAGGCGATGCGTGCCATAGGCAGATAAATTTAGCAGCAGGCAACCAGAAAGGTGGCAACGGTCGTGAGATGCGGTCAAAGGTCAAGATCACAACATTCCAAGCTGTCAATTTCATGGATAATTACCAAAGCAAACTCTCGAGGCACGTCTCCGTAGAAGACGTGCCGTCATCGAGTTACAAATTCAGCTTTCTTGTCCTTAGTGGAGTGGACGCACACATATTTGCCGTGACCTACATATAGTGGTTCAACTAATATTGAGTGGACTCCCACTTTATATGTATTCATTTCACTGACTCGAGTGGTGACTATACCAGTGTTAACTCGGTGAATTCAAAAGTTCAATCACACAAGCATAATACGTTGTATAATTTACGACGATAATGGTGTATTGCTGAACGGAGTACAATGTATATTGCCTTGGTAAAGCGCAGAGTGATTACCTATTACAGTATGTATACTTCCCTTTCAGACTTCATGACACAATCAACGCAGTGGCGTGTAAGCAAAGTACCAGTGATGACAGTTAGACGGTAGTACATGTATTCGAAAATACACAAAAGGTAATACATAAGGTGTATTCACCTACAGCAAAATAGGGCAGGTATGCCCTTTAAAAAGTATTCTCTAGCGGTTGATCATCTGTAAACATTCTTTCTGCATATACATTTTGTGTACAACGACGATTCAACGAGCTTGTGTGCCTTTTGAGTTGATGGTGGTAAGTGCGTGTTTCTAATTTAAACTACACCTTGCTCATTCGGAACTATTAAGGTTTTTCTTCCGAAATATTAAAATGATGATTTTTCTATCATACCTTCCTAGCCTAGTATACCCAGGCCATACCTTCCTATTCTTCTAACTGGCCATATTTTTTTTAGGTGTGCTTACTATACACAACACAACTCAGTATAGGCCCTACTTCTTTGCCTACATAACTGTTACAGAACGTTTAGGTAAGAATTAAAATGAATATCACTCGAAAGCACATCTAGGCAGGTGGTCGTTCACATTTATAATGCTTGTATTGTTCACAGTACGCATGAGCACACTGTAGAACTTCGGCGAGCGCACACACGCACAACAATAACAAGTACACACTTGTGTGTACAATGGTCTTCAGCAGGACTGCATGACATCTAATTTTACTTCAAACGTTTAAATCTCGCGTTTGCTGTTGCGGAACACAAACGTAAATGTTTCCATGTTTGATATCATTCAAAACCAGTGACACACAATGAATGAACCATTTAAAAAAATGTCTGAAGCGTATGTAAAAACCAAATGATATTGTATTGCTCAAAGTAAGACATTTACATAATCATTGTCAGAACAGTTATGCACGCAGATTTCACAACATATAGAAACTACGAAAATATCAGTTATATACACAGTACTAGAAAAGTTGACTATTGCAAAGAAATCTGAATGAAAAGACATCAGTTATACACAAAAACGACACTCATTCACACACATTTTGTGTTACATTCACATTGACAACCGGTGATATAAGCCTAATTCAAAAAGGAAACTCTCTTCCTTTACAGGTATACGAATATTTGAAATATAGGTCGCAGTTAGGCTCCGCAATTTCTCTATTTCTTTCTACTCGTGAAATATAAATAAGCACTATTTGTTACAAGACCTAAGAGCTGAAATAGTAATATCCATGGAAGTAGGCCTACTCTTCAGAGTCTAGAAAGTGCTACGGCTTCGCTTTCGGCGAGGTCTGCAAATGTCGCCCAAAAGTATTTAAAAAAAAAACCACTCAAGTTTTTCCTTAGTTCTACGAAAGATTTACAGGTCTATCCTAATGGAAAGCCCCAAACTGCAACTCTCAATCAATATCATACTACACTGTATTGTTTCTCAGCGTGTACATTACGACAAACGAACCGCGTCAATTTCTGGAAACAATCGAAATGCATTCTGTACTTGACTTTGAATCCACGTTCTTACAAGGACTACGAAAGCAGTGTGTGTATCCGGATGAAATTGTTCTCCCCAAGTAGGCATACTCATAGCTGGACCCAAATGAAGACGAATCGGTGATGTTCGTTATTCCGAAGGTTTGTTATTCCGAAAATGTATACGGTTCGTTAATCTAAATATTTGTGGCGTTATTCTGAAGGTTCGTTATTCCGAATTCTAATCCGTTTTCTAATCTGAAACTGAAATAAGGTTCGTTAATCCGAAAACGAAAAGAAGTTGCGTGCTAACGAAAATTCAAAATAACGAACCTCATTTCGTTTTGGATCAACGTACGAACCTCATGAATAACGAAATGTAACCAGATCAAAGTGCAGCTGAATATGGGCCACAAACCAACAAAACTGAATTGTCGATTTATAGTTTAGCACTTCTTTCCGTCTTCTTACCTTCTCTCCGTCTTCTTAAGTCACATTATGGAAATGTTTTACTTTGTGAACGGAGATTGTTACAAATACAAGATATTAGATTACTTAAATTCAGCCTGCTATGTATTTACAACCTTGAATTCTATTCTATCGAATTAAAGAAATGTATTGCGTAAATTACGAATTTCTCTGACAAATGAAATAATCGATTTATCGACTGACCACCACTCGCTGTCCTAATAAATCTGATTTAAATCAGATGACTGAACATTCTGTTGAAAACATATAATAAATTGCATGAGTTTCATACAATATTACGTCAGAAGTGTAACCCTGAATACCAACAGCAAATCGAAAGTTTTTCGATGTCTCTATGTCTCCGCTTCTCAATATTGAGGAAATTATGTGACATGCACTAAACAATCACACTTCAATTAAAATTGACAAGTGGGAAACTGCACATGACAGATCTAGTGAATTCCATGATTTTATATCTCATGCATATGGCACTATTAAGAGGTTAAAATCATAAAGGCGATGATTTTCGCGACATTTCCCCTCATAAAACCATAAAAATGACGCTTTGAAGCATTCATATGCCCAAAAACCTCGGAACTGCGCTCAGACAATTGTGTAAATATTCTGAAGAAAAGATCTGTGATGAGTTTTATCTGAAAAACAAAACAAAACACACACACACATTTATCTTTGTGTACGTGAATGTCTGATATTCTACTGATAACAGCGTCAATTGATGTAGCTCGCTATCCTTTTGCATGAAATCACGAGTTGATAATCCCACTATAATAAGATCACGTTACTTTCTCGTTTCAATGGTTCCAGAGGAAAAAATGAAAGGTACGGACACGGCCTATCAGTAAATCCTCTCATGTCTCCGAAACTGCTCTGCTCTCACTTTGTGCGAAATCATTGCAACTGCAAGTGCAAGTACGACAAAATATGAAGAATGTCATCCTCACAAACGAAGGTACTAGATTTATGGTACATTATTGATCACATATTTCAACATAATCGCTTTCCTCTTCGTCGCATTTTGACGCTCCACCTGAAGCTGTCATAAGGATGAGATAAGAATCACGCATCAGCTGACATCATCAGAATGATTAAAAAAATATAATATTCTAAATAAAATTAATCAAATCTCCTTAAAAAAAATACACACACACATTTGCAAATCCGCACTAAACCCTGCGAACATTTTCTGGGAATATCATCGTGGTTCTCCGACGAGTTGTGATTGAATATGAAACACTCGTAATGTTTCTACTGTGTTCCGTCTTTGTTCCGATGAATCTTCGCTTGAGATTTTGAGTTGGAACTCCGTACCAAGGCACGAAAGGAATATACAAAAAGTAGAGGCACTTTCAATGTTTTGGCTCAGGACAGAAATAAACGCACTTGCCATTCGACGTCCAATCCGTCCTGCGGTCATATCACTGACAATCCTCCACCACAACCTGGCTGTATCTGGCCGGAGAAAATACAAGAAATCTGCATGTTGTCTTTTCTCGTTGCATTTCTTATGTTCCTATACACATCCATTACAGCACATCTGTATTTCTTATATTAAGTAATGATGTAGATCGAGCCGGAGCCGACATATTTCCTTTGCTCACAACGATGAATACACTCTTTTATACACTGTTGCACACCCCGTGAATTTTTGAAGACACCGTAATGCTGGGGTTATTTAATGCTACCGTGCGGCCTTCTCCTCGACTGCGATCTCCTCCGGAGGGTTGATGTTGAACTGCTGGGAACCCCGCTCGTTGTCGCACTCGAGGACGAGCAGCCTCCTTTCGTTGCTGTCGTGGTCCATGCACAGGTTGCTATTGCTCAGCTGAATTCTCTGGTTATCCTGGTATGACAAAAATTGCAGGAAAGATTCAGATCATTAATAATGATAATTCGATGATAATGATGATGCTGATGATGATGACGATAGTAATGACAATGATAATGATAATAATAAAAATAAAAATAATGATAATAAGGATAATAGTAATAATGATGATAATGACGATAGTAATTATAACAACAATCATCATCATCATCATAATCATCATCATCATCATCATCATCATCATCATCATCATCACCAACATCATAATCGTTATCAGTTCATGTTTATGTATTTGCTTATCTTATGAGGTAAAATTGTAAGTGAAATTAAGTTGAGTGCAAGATGAATCTTCTTACTGGCAAATGCTCTTTCCGTTTTATCACACGTGATAATTACTCTGTAGAAATTGAAACTCGTTTCCGTGCTTCTTTTATCATTTTTCAAATCGGAACCATTATTGCGGCGCGTCCCCTTCGACTTCAATCAAAATAAAACAAAGCTATATATCAAATTTCCAGTCAATCATGTACTAGAAATAGTAGACTTCATTTGCTAAGAGAGAATAGGTAAACGAAATCCCTAAAAAGAGGTACCTTGTCAAGCACCCAAAAGGATTTTCTGTGAATTCTGTCACACTTGTCGATGCGAATAGCGCCGCCGTCGACGTAAAAGCAGTGGTCGTGATGGACGAACTCGCCGTCGCCCGTGAGCCGAAATCGCTGGTTGCCGCCCATCCCGTGGCAGTAGTAAACACCGACCTGAGTTACGGGATTGTGAACAATAAAAGTTATGAAAAAGTGAGAATCTCATTTATCGCGCAGCACATCTATAGAAATGACTCAGAGGCGTATCGCACCCTTCGCCATTTTCAAATCAAACAGGAAGAAATTCAAATTTTGCATCCAGTTAAATCAAAATCAAATTCTAGTTTACAGGTTACATTTTGATTAAAGGGAAAACACAGTTTTCATATTGAATTGAATAACTGAAACTGCAGTGGTCTTGCACTCGAGACACAGTGGACAGTTCCAGCACGTTTATTCACTTGACATCAAAATACATCCCCCCCCCCAAAAAAAAAAAAAAAAAAAGAAAAAAGAATATAAACCAAGAAAGAAACAAAATATGTTATAAGTCGGGTCATGAACAGAAAGTGTGTCAGCATACATAATGTACATAAGACAATTCTCTATAACTTGTGAAATATGATGGAACCGCAAAAGCAAAGCTTGTAAACGCAGGTTCTGCCTACAGAACTGTCGATTTGTACTCTAAATGTACCGTATGCATTAGATATGTGTGAAATAATCCAGTGATAATACAATGTACGATTTCAGTTGGGAAACGACGAAAATCAAAATTATTAACCAAAAAAAGTTCGCGGGAAGAAAAGACAAGACGTAAAACCAAAAAAGAAGTAAAAGAAAAAAAGACAGACATGAAGATAAAACCGAAATTGCAATCGATGGTGGGAAAATCGGTAGTACACCAACCTCGCCCCCAGCCACGTCTTGGTGGCCCATAGTGTCCACACACATGCCCGTATAGGGTGATTTCACCTGTAGGAATAGGGGTAGAATGGCGAAATTCGCTCGTCAAGTCAACAAGTCGAACTTTGTGAATGATTTAAACTGGAAAAGAAAGAGGAATACAAATGACTTTTTGAAAAGTGGTACCGCTGATTAAGTAGTACCTGGAGTGTTAAATATTGCAATATGCACTAATTTTCCATTATGGCACTATGTTAGGGAGTATACTTTAAAGGAATGTTTCAACTTGATAATCCTGGGAACATGCTAATAATGGTCCCCTCACAACCCCAAGTTCATGGAGCAAAAACCAATTAATATGATACGCATTCACAGTACAATGCCTCATGAACAAAAACACGTAGATAAAAAGCGGAAGTACATAACTACCTAAGCACGCAAGTATTATACTTCCGGTGAACTAAAATATCATAACACCGACGAGTTAACGACGTAGCACTATACTTCCTTAGAGTCGCGGAAATCACCGTAGCAACAACCGATCAATTATATCAGCATTTCAGGTTAGCACCGCTACTCAGTACCTACTACTTTCGTTTCGGGTGAGCTATTGATACTGCGAGATTCGTGTGTAACAGCCCCTGGTCTGTTTGTGACAGTGTCTCCGAATGGGTTAACTTTATTTATATACCGAGCTGTAGACCTACGTGGGATGCCAAAAATAAGACAAAATATTTTATTCTTTGAATAACCAAACGCCTATTGCATCGTGGAATCTACTTTAACAATCTGGCGAACACCCGCTCAAAAGTTGCTTACTACATGTATTTAAATTTTTGCTTATACTTTTACCTTGCTCTCTTTAGTTAAAATCTTTTCATTTCAATCTATGTCAAAGTATAGTCATTGTGAATTCCTTGATTAATAAATACTCGTTTGTCTTTGTGCGTAAGCAGTATTTTTTTTTTACCATTGCATTTGTCTTCAACCTTTTGTTTTCTGTACGATTTTGTTAAAAGTTAACGTGTCGTATCTTTATTCGCAAAACACTTCCCAGAGAGAGTGAGGCTATCGCGCATGCATAAAGTTAAACAAGAAAGGAGGTAAGGTATCAACTCTTTCTGCGCCAATGAATCAATAATGTGCACACGTTTTACACACATACCTATGGACAAGACATTATTGTTGGCATGCAGAGGGTTAATGGACTTAAAAAAGGGGGCTCTATGTCGTACCTCTCCCCATCCCTGGTTGGGTGGTGGCGGGGGGTACTTCTCCAGAGAGTCAAAGGCGACTTCTTCCATGAACCACTTGAAGGACTTGGGGCAGTTGTGCTTGCGAAATCGCACCTGTTCGCCGATGTCGCCAAACGGCTTACCCCGTAGGTCCGGCCGAGATGTGTAGAAGTATTCCTTGTACTCGTCAAGCCACACCTCAGCAACTCGCATATAATTCTGAGAAAGGAACAGAAATTATTTTTGTTGACTTAAGATCTGCACTTTTATTACTCATGCATTTGAACATTTCATGTAAACTGATGTCAAAACAAAGGTTTCATCATTATAATATTATCAATATAATCATCATTATTATCAATTTGATGATGATGATGATGATGATGATAACGAAAATAATAATAATAATAATAATAATAATAATAATAATAATAATAATAATAATGATAATAATAATATTGACAACTTTCACGGTTATTAATTGATTTTATGTTTGTAATAAGTATTATTATCATTATCATTACCATCATCACCACCGTCATCATCTTAGTCAATATCATCATTATAACTCTCACTTATCATCATTGCTCGTGTCTCTAGATCCTCACTACTATTCAATCGTTATCAGTATTCTCAATTCTCTTCATTATTTTGATTGCGTTATCGCTCTCGTCGCTGTCTTCACTCCTATCCTTCTGAGTAACAGCGGCAACGCATTCCATTCCCAGATTCATTTATTACTTGTTCGTTATTTGTTTTTAAACTGTCTGAATTATATTCTATGCGACGCTTAGAAGGCAATGACCGACAGCTTGAAGTTCCTTCCGAAGGACTATAGGCAATGAGGATAAAATGCTCTGCCTATAGAGGCACAACCGCTGCATATAGGGGACTTGATCCAGGAACCTCGTGGCTGATAGTCAGTGGCTTTAACCAGTGGCGGATCCAGAGGGGGAGCACCGGGCGCGCGCCCCCTCATCATTTTTTTTTTAATAAAAGAAATAACAAGAAAAAAATGAGGGGTGCGTGCGCCCCCTTTTATTTTATAAAGGCGCCTCCCTTTTACGGAATTCCTGGATCCGCCCCTGTTGGGCCACAACAGGTGCTCTCTTGCGTGATTTAGACCAATTTCTATTTACAAAGAAAGCTAAATGGCCACTCAAAATATATTCAAAAGCTATTATTCACATAACTCAATGGTGATGAATAGATAAACATCATCCATTCCAGAAGCTGAATAATGAGACTGACGAAATAAATGGGTTAGTAATGACTTACTAAGTGTATGACGCTGACTCCCGGAACACCCGAGTCGGGGTAGGTATATGGAACACCTTTGCGATACACGTGTCCGACACGTGAGCAAGGTATAAACTTCAGGCGACCCCCGCACATCCAGGCCTGTGTTCAAGATGAAAAGTGAGCCCCAAAAAACAATGATTTAGTTACGTACGCCATCAAGATACGAGAACTAAATATCAGGAATGTGAAATGGTGTCAAGAGTTGGACATTTTAAACAGACTTAATGCTATAGCCTGTCATTCAGCACTGTTCTTTGCCAGTCAAATGTACTTTTGTATATCATTTTAGATATCGTACACAGAATATCACAGAAAATGTATTAAAAATTCTTGTTGATGTGACGTGAGAAAAATGCCGAATACAATGAGTACTGTGGGACTTATCAAGTCGATTTCCCACTCATGACAAAGTATTGAACGAGACAAAATTTCGTTGTGAAAGTAGTCTGGGTTTTAACGCACACACCACACACACTTACACGTAAACTTACCTTAAAAGAAATTTCAAAGTTTTCACCGCCCCAAATTTGAAGTCCTGGATCGTAAGTACCGAGTTCAAAGAAAAAGGATCGATCAAGAGCGAAGAGTCCTCCAGCCATCATTGGAGAGCTAAAGGGAAAAAAAAGAAGAAAAGAGACAGTGAATTGCTGACTACAATCTGACTACCTAATGCTGGCGGATCCGTGCAGGGGGGCGCACCGGGCGCGCGCAATTTTTGGTTAAAACAAACGAAATAAAAAGAAAAAATGGGGGGGGGGGGTTCCTTGCGTCCCCCTTTACGGAATTCCTGGATCCGCCCCTGTAATGGTACCGTATGGTATCATATCATTTTACAGAAGCAGATCGTGGTATGAGGGTAGTTCAGGAAAAGTATTTCTGCTGCTATTGCACGAGGCGCAAAGAATACCATAATTCCCACAATTTTTTTCGTTCCTACATAGAACATAGAACACGTATAGGCCCTAATTTTCGTCTTTGTTTCCTTCATCGTCTTCTAAGAAACAAGTTTTTTTTTTGTACAGTATAACAATAATCAAACAAAGTAATGTAAAGTGACATTACTTTTTTCAGATAGTTGTTTCTGAAATACCATCACATCTTTGTAAACATGACATTGTATAGCCTTCTAGTGTGGCTCGGGTGCCAGTTCGCGTGTTATCTTCTGTATAGGCATCGTATTTGCTTCGGCGCTTGATTGCTTTTAACAAATGTCGGGCCTACTTGGTGCGAAATTTAAAAAAAAAATCCATATTCGTATGGTCAACTTGTGTTAGTTAGGTTGTGTCAGTGTGACGCCACTGAAGGAAGTCATGTTTCACTCACTCGTACGGCTCACTGGCGTACTTGAGGCCAAGCCTTTTGCGGGTGAGGTCCACGGGGATCCGTTTGTACCAGAAGTCCCAGTCCATAGCGCCACGACACAACCCGTCCCCCTGCGATCGATACTCGAAGGTATCGTGTGCGATTGAATCGACAGTCGGGCAGACGACTGTTGTCCTGTGTGTGTAAGATAACCAGAATCCGTAATAACATTAATGTCCCGTAGGGACGAAAACGGTGTTGGGGGGGGGGGGGGGGGGGGGGCTCCCCAGCTAGATCTCCTTCCATACATTAATTACATCTTTTTATTGACAATTTCATAAATATTCCATCAAAATAATATGTACGAGATCACTTCATTTTGATTGTGAGAGCTAAATGGTTGAATTCAATTCCTTTTTTAACATTACCCGCAGATCCGCTTAAAAGGTAGATTTGCTGCATCACTGATTTTAACAGAACAAGATTCTAAACGTGGCGAAATAGTGAGGTCTCACACCAAACTGAGGCATTCAGCTGATATTTTCTTGCAGTCGAGTTTCAAAAGCTTCACTCATGGGTATATAACGCCTTGATGTGTTCTTACTGTGTATTTTTCCGACGATAATGCTGTCTAGCATTATATCGAATCCGTCAAACGTTGCTGCATGAGTCAATGAATATTCATGTACTACCCTATACCAAGAATAAAATATGTGACTTCCTGACTTGTTACTGTGTTTCCTTGTTTGAATTCAATATGGTAACCTCATGACATAATGATGTCGTCGTAAGAAGAGATGATGTATGAACAAGCATTGTTCTAAGCAGCTTAAAGGGATAGTACAGTTTTGGTTGAGGTGGGGAATCGGATTTTAACTGTTTGTGAGATAATTAGAAACCACTTAAGAAATATTGAAGAGCATACATTTCTAAGAGGAATTCAAATTTCATTTGATGAAAATCGGTTTTGAAATGACTGAGGTATAAAAAAGCAAAACAAAGTGGTCGTAATGAAAGGTGGGTGCCATTTTTATTGGACCTCTTTGTTTTTTGATATCTTAGCTATTTCGAAACCAATTTTAATCAAATAAATTTTGAATTCCTCCTATGCTCTTCAGTATTTCATAAGAGGTTTCTAATTATCTCGCAAAAGTGTTGGAAACGTGAAGCCTCATCTCAACCAAAACTATGCCATACCTCTAACCTATATACCATACGTTAGAGTATCACTTCGTTGTGTATGATTAAAAATAACGACACATTGATACAAAGGAAATCTAAGTTTTAATTCAATACGACGACACGGAATACCTGTTCAGTGCTATTTCAGTGAGGAGTGGGACCAGCCAGTTGGGAGAACACTCGCAGTGGGCGTCCAGGAAAGTGACCACCTGTCCTCGAGCCTTCTCAGCGCCGAAGATTCGGGATCGGATCAGGCCTTCTCGCCTGGTATTCCTGAAGAGTTTCACCTTGCCCATGAAGCGAGGTTCCTGGATGTACTCATCTAGACGTGCCTTGAGGTGCCCTTGACAGGAGAGAGGGAAATGATTGAAAACGAAAGAAATAGAGATTATTCCTATTGCTACATGGAATGAAGAAAATGACCTTTACATGAATCCTCCACGAAATTTATTTTGAATATGCAAGTATTTAACACCTTCATGATACACGGATAAAATCAGTCTGTTTGCATAATGCACAGATTGAGAGGCAAGCTGCCTTGTTGCCTAGGTGACGCCGTTCGTTTCCCTTTCCCCTAACTTACGGTGAACATCGTGATGTTTACCCAGTGGAGGCAAGCTAGATCGTGTATTAAATCTGTCATATCCGTTCATAACGTGTCATGCTTCTTTCACATTAAAGAATGACAAGTCAACAACTATTGTTTAAACGTTATGACGTCATTTGTGTCCGTGCATCAATTATTCACATTATACGTATTCTTGTTGAGGGTGCAGTGTTCGGAATGCAGAATACTACTTACGTTTGTCACTGAAGTCGTCGATGAGGACGACTTCATCGAGGAGGTGTTGAGGTGAGTTGTTGATGATACTGTGAACGGTGCGGAGAAGCGTCGACCAGCCCTCGTTGTGGAACACGATGATGACGCTCGTATTGGGAAGGTTGGTTGGATAGTGCCAGTATCGGCATCTGAGGCAGGTTTATGAGATAGAGAATGTGTAATTTTTGCTTTTCCGCCGCCAACCTCATGAAGTATAATTTGATTGATGAAATAATCCTGCTTGGTTTGGAAATAGAATCTACGGAAATTAATATTTCAAAAAGTAAATAGCGCTATTCACACTAGGCCCAGGTCCATTATTAAAAGACAAGGAACTGTTATTATGTATCATAAATAGTGTATAAAAATACAGGAAAACAATTTCATTAACTCAACTAAGTGACTTCCTGTGCATGTTTTTCGTTGTTCTTCAACCTGGAAATAGCCGTTTCTATTACTTTTTTTTTTCTGGGTATGATGTCTCATAAAGTCTAATGAAGTTAAACTGTCTCCTCCTTTGACAAGAGAAGGTTTGTTCACTAACCTTTTGCGGCTTTATTATTATCATAATTCACTTACTCATCGTGTCTGATGTCGTTGACGGTACGGTCAAGCGAGATGCGATCACTGATGACCATATTGAAGCCGTAGTCCTTGTAGCTCTGCTGGTATCTGTCACTTTCCTTGGGATTCAGCATGACGGCGCGCCCATACTCCCCGGGGCCGTGACGGCGCTCCTCCTCGGGTGGCGGCTCGAAGTTTCCGATCGTCGACTTGAGTACAGGTGGTTCGACAATGAGGGTCTGAAAAGGGAGAAAAAACAGAAGATATATAGAAGGCGCTAGAGCTATGGACAGGGTTTTCTATCCTAATCTCCGTGGTCACCCCAAACTGTATGAAAAACCACCTTTTAACATCAAATTTCGACTACATGTATCTTGAGTACGGTGAATGTGTCTAAATAAGCCCGCCGCACAGTATACGACTTCCGTTCGCACGACTGACCGACTTTGGATCCGAAGTAAATTACAATAGCCTCTGAATAAACATGCTTGTTTATTTCAGATCCAAAGTTGGTCAGTCGTGCGACCGAAAGTCGTGAAGTGTGCGGTGGCCTTAAGGCACATGACAGCTACGTATCCTTTACATTCCTGCATTTTGGACATTTTACCCAATTTGGATTCGTATGGATGCTGGGTTTCTTGAAACATGGACCCGTGGGGAGAAATTTACCCTACACTTGCGTATGATTTTTTATTTTCTCCTGGAGATTACACGGACAACGCCCCCTTTAATTTGAGTAAAATGCATCAGCCCCGTCTAAACAAGAAGCTCCTGCTGCATGTTGGTTGATTTTATCGACGGGAGTAGCGGCTGAAACAAAGATACACAATGATTATTACACCAAGCCTCTTAACGCGTGTATAATTATGATTATACGCAATGCGGTATCTCTGTTTTCATAATGCAATGAAGAGGCCTCGCTGCTTCCAAAGGATACAATGGTGGTATAAGTAACAAGGAAGTGAGCACTGGCTGTGAGCAACACTGTACATGGAGGCAGATCGCCATCAGTTTCCATGGATACAAGAAATTGTGTCGTGCGCGATATCGAGCCTCGCAATATACTCTGATAGGAATCAGTTTGTTTAGGCGGGCTCTCTACAAAATGGATTGAAAGTAGTGGAGGTTTGGTTCGTGTTTGGCTTGGCGTGATGAATGTGCAGAATATGGCAATCACGCCTTTGAATAAGCCTTCTTTTGTTTATGAGGCAGTATTATCGTGTTGATAGAGAACCGATACACTTTCTCGGATTCATACTTTGGAAAATAAACATACTATTTGCCTCCTCAGACTGCAATAGATTGAATCAAATACTGTGGAAATCGAGATGAGCTTAATCCGAAGTGAAAACATTAATTAAAGGGGGTTTACTACACTTTGATCGTCAGTCCTTCTTCGAATATCAGATGTAACGGGAACGGCGAGAATGTTTCTTTGCGTGACCCTGACAATGACATCGTTTCAGGACAATCATTCAAAAGCTCATAAAAAGTAGCTGTTACCATGGTTACATACCATCAATCCGTGCCTGAAATCAGTCTCTTTGAGTAGTCGTTTCTTTTTCACTCTAAAACATTAGATTGTGTTTCAAATGAAGTGTTTCTATTGATTATCCCAACCACGGAGAGCAGATGCGCTTCATTAAAAAAAAAAATAATAATTTTGCTTTTACAATTTCATCTCGCGATGTTTAATTCATGTGCGAATGTATCCACAAATGGAATATTGGAGCAAGAGCACTGTTAAGAATTTCAGTATAGTTGGTCTCAAAGCAAAGAAATGGAGATGAATACTAAGGTATATAAGGTTAAAATCCTCAATTTCTACCTCTGCCATAAACATATTAACCAGTTTATAGAGATCTGAATTATCTAAGTGCTACAGATTAGCTTCAAATTCTATAGCTCCACTATCTGTGATGGTTAAATACCCGTCTCATAGAGTACACTTAAAATATTGGTTACATCTTTATCACATCTTTATCGCACATAACTTGTTTACTGTTCTTTTTTATTTATGATAAATGAGATCAGTCAAGTCAGTCAGTGACTTTGCGATGGGTAGTAGTGACTTGCTCTTTAACCAATAACCGTTAAGCCATGCCGTCTTAAATATGATAGGAATGTCTTTCAAATTCACTGAAATTTATACCAGGTTACATTCGATTGAAAGGCTTTTTCCTCCCTTTGAAACATAAGCTTTTCCAGCCTTTAAAATGTCGAAGCTTGATTTATCAAATTAAGTTGACGAAAATTACTTTCTGTATGAGCTTTGACATAATTGTCATGTATCGATCAGATAATGTCCGGCGTTTTACACCAGTGCATTATTATTACATTAGGCCTATACATTGTCAATCCAAGGATAAAAAACAATTTCGTTCCAGGACTGCTACAATGTTGTGCTGCTACTTAAAATTGACTGATCAAGGATGAGTGACAGGCCACATCATTCCACATTACTTTGAAGCGATCACGGTGCTAATCACTTTGTAGCGAAACAGCAAACAGCCACTTGGCACAGACGCAATCTTGGAATGAAAACCAGATGGAAGTGTCGCTTTTCAAAATTGTTGGCGCACGTTGAAAAAAAAAATATCTTCGTCTCTCGATGAATTGTCTGCTACTTCTCGCTACATGTGATATCACTTGGAAAAAAATCCAGGTGACAAGTGTTCATATTCGCATATTCCACATATTCCGACAGCCCTTATCCAAAATATACGACACGCAAAATATGATAAAACACGAGACGCGCATAATACAATACGTGCACACAGGTGCACATCAAAGTGGGTCTAAATATCATGATCGATATCATTATGGATTTTTGACTGTTTGCTATGAAAGTGAGTTAAAACACACAGTTTTTTTTCTTCTACAAATCTATTTGGATTGTTGAAAACAAGATGATCATTACTTATAGCTGACGCAAATTTTACTGTACATTTATTGACTGCTATATGCTTGCCTAGTATACCACCATTTCTACACGCCGTGACACTCCATCCGACGGCTCACTCCACATAAATCATCCCAGTAATTTTATAGTTTATTGTGTGAGTTGCTAAAGGGAGTTGTACCTTGTCAAGTATCAAGTTACAGATTCATAGGCATAAAATGAAAACGTAACCTGGATTCGTTGCCCAGTTTCACTCCTACGTACCCCCCCCCCCCCGCATTAAAAAAAAAAAAAAAAAGTGGTTGGGATGGTCTGTTGTGTCAATGGCGCGTACTCTACCTTTTCTTCTGCTTGGGTGTCTTCTTTTCGAATTCCTCTGACCTCGTCAAACGGAGACCACAGGGTGGAATCTTTCGACGATAAAAAGATAAGTAAAATCGGCGCCACTGTTACTATCAAGAGACTGACAATGACAAGCCACAAACAACGCGATCGTCTGCGGCACGAGCGAGCCATTTTGTCCGCCAGAGTGTAGGCGTAGAGTCCCTTCTAATTCCCGATGGCTACCTGTCAGCACCGTCGTTCTCCAATATCGGAGTGTGAGAGCTCGTATGATTCAGTTTGAAAGCGTTGGTCGACGACGATGATTTGTTGATATTCATTCGAGTTCCTTCCATGAATCACATTAAAGTCTCCTTTCACAGAAACTGCCGAACTCCTGCCGCTTTCATAAGCTGAGAGACCGAAACTCATAGTGGTATATTAACCAAGCGAAACTACGACTACTCTTCTCATTGCATGTTACAGTGTGTACTACTTGCATGCAGTCGACCGTCAAACCCGTTTGTACCAGCCACTCCGACAATCACACTTCTGACTTGTAGAATTGAAACATTAAAAATCTGCGCGGGTCGGCTAGATGAGAAATGACACGAAATGCAGGAAAGAGTCATAATTAGATCACCGCCATTGCAATTTCTAGTGTACTTTGCAAGAACCGCTCTTCAGTACTTACTGTACGCAGAGAACGTATAAATATTTAAACACACTGGCACACTCCTGCTGCCCTGCAACGTGTCATGTTGCGCTATTTCCATATCATTCACTTTGTGTGAAGTCGTCCTTTTTTTCCAAACAATTTAGCCACGCTACGGTGCACACGCTAAATGCTTATTCCAGAAAGCATGAAGAATCGTTCAACGTAGACTTTAGCACTGGTTTGTCGGGCCAAAAACAGTCTCAGGTGCTCCGCTGACTCCGTTGACGTGAGTAAACAAATCGAGTTAATGTACACCGTCGAAGATCGATGTTAGGTTACTGTTCTGTCACAAGGTCCAATGTCTTTAATATCAATTAAACATATGGCACATCCAATACGTCCAATTACGCCCAAGAACATATATAATGGCTCACGAATATTTTTGAGATGGCATTTTCACTATGCAAGTGACGTGATACAAAAATAAAGGAACGTTGCAAGTCTGGTCTGATTTTGTAGTTTATATAATGCTGTATTTTATTTCAATATTTTTTTTTTCCGGATTAATGCGCTTAGAAACGTCAGTATTCATAAGCGCTATATAAGTGTTGTTCATTATCATTATCATTATGTACCCTAAAGTAATATTCCCCAAAATAGATTCTTTCATGTAATGTCACTAGGTCAGTCAGGAGTGCGTTAGGAAGATTTTACAGAGCAAGATTTGAGGGTAATGCTCCCAACGATCCTTATATAGGCCTATTGTATCTTCCTCGTAAATATGTCCATGATCAATGACATCAAAATTTCATGAATGAAATTTGGATCGCGATACGATACTAGGCTCATGGTTTAAGATGCGCATATAGCCTATCCCTTACTGATTATACTGTAGTATGTTAGAATGGTGAAATTTATGTGTTTACTACTATAGTGTATCACTAACCATGTATAAAATTTCTGTAAACCATGTTTTTGATTTCATTATATTTTTTTTCCACGACAAAACGGGGAGATCCGGTATAATCATATCTATATAGCGCCTAATAGGTTCTTATGATATGTATACATCGGCCGTCACTGCACAAACAACGTTCATTTCACCTCGCCATCTATACCATAATATCAATCAAACTGTCACTTGCACATGGCAAAATAAACATCGGGTACTTCCACATGGCAAAATAAACACCGGGTACTTCCACATACATAGCGGTATATTGAATATATACACTCTAGCGTGGAGGGGGAAAAAGGAAATAAGACACCGCATTGTTGACTACAGTCAACGTTGCGGTAGAGAGCGTCTGCATATAGCGTACATCCCAAGCATTTGCGTTGAGGTATTATGTCAAGCTTCTACCGTTAACTTCATTTTGCCCAACTATACTGTAAAATACTATACCAACGTCAATCATCATCATCACCACTATGATCATGTGGTTCTCTGTTTGTTACAGACGTCAGCGATCATAACTCTTCGATTAGTTCTTTCGATTTTCTGAAATTCAAAAGAAGCTTGCATCGCCGATGTCACGTTTGATGTCCAACTGTTGATTCTCTGAAGATTATGTGACGTTACCACCCTTTTTGTAATCAATGCCTTTTGTGTATTATCTTTCCAGTATGAATGTCCTGTGATTAAAAATAACTCATTTCCTCCTCACAGTGTTGATGAAAGCTGGTGTGTGACCGGCTCTTATATTTTTTACATATTGTTAGTTATAATGATTTTTATAACTATAAATGATATATATATATAATTTTGTTGGTTGTAATGACATATACAGTACCCTTCACAAGAAACACTGCGTGGCGATGATTTCTTTCCACACATCTGTGAAACAACACTAAAAACCACACTGAAGCACATTTTTCTCTTTAATGTTGCCATGACTGAACTTTTGGCGTTCGTCGTGGTAAAGACGTCAGCTGCAGTTGCCATCTCCTTCTTCACTCTGTTTCGCAGACGCCTTTTTGTTTGTCCGCTGTTATCACGTGTCTCAGATGTTGAACCTTCCGGGACTCTTCAATAGTTCTCTTTCCCGAGTGATATCACCTCAGGGAAAAAGATAAACGTTTTCTTGTATCGGTAACTAAGCACTACTCTTGAAATCTCATCATTGTACATTTGTATTTCGCTCCCCGGTGACAAAGCATCGATAATAATGGATTGTAGTTCATTTTCAGACTCGGGAGCTAGAACTGTATTATCCGCGTAGCATAAAAATCACCACTGATTTCACCTGCTACAAATTCAGTGTCCGTGTATCGTGTCGCAAATTGATTAATGTAATCACATCACAATAAAGTGGAAAAAATCCTCTCCTTTATGATTGGAAACTTGGCAAAATTAACAAACGGATAGACATCAAATAAAACACCTTGTATTCAACACGTTTATGAATGGTTTTGTCCAAAAAAAATTCTAAGTAAGGTGGTCTCTCTCTCAATTTCTATATGCGTGTAAACTTCAACAATACGTTTTATTGCAGAAATAGAAAAGACCAAAAAAGGCAAAAATCAGCCAACCGGCTTTCTCTTCTCCAACTTCCCGCAACCACACGATTTGTGGTTTCTTTACAAGATCGATTTTTGCATGTTTTACTATACTATTTTACCCTTAGAGGAAAATTCCACTGTGTTCAAGTTGACTTTAATCAATAAAAAGTGAAAACAGACGAACAGAAAAGTTTCGTCAAAATCACACGTTTTAAAAAAGTTACGGAATTTCAAGTTTTCACATTGTCTTCCCGAGGTGATATTGGTCGTTTTCAACTGCACATACATTATGCAAATTAGGATAACTGATTTCATACCCCACAAACTCTCCCTTTGGTGGATGCTTAAAATACTGTATCCTAAAATCAAGTGTTGGGCAATACTTTAGCAACTACAACCTCTTATCCTCAAATTTACATTATCTCTCGGTAATTTCACGCGAAGGATGTCAGTTGTTGTTTTTTTTTTCGAAGTCATGTAAAAAAAAAGGCAAACGCCAAGCGCTATATCTCGCCTTCATACTATAGTATATACAATGTATGAGCATAGTGTTTTTCAAAGTAAGTTCAATGACCTTTTAACCTTTGACCTTGTCGGACTTCACCGATCGAACTTGACCAGCATTTTTAGATAATGTACCTGTGGTGGGGGAGTTTGGTGGTCATAGCTCAACGCTGTGGAAAAAAAATAGAGAAAACCAAATTTTTGACAACGCCACCCCCTCCCCCGACGACAACGGAAAAGTGACGCCTATATGTCATTCTTCCGCTACGCAGGCGAGATAAAAACACAGAAAACTAGTACAGTGAATTTCGTGAGTATGACATCATCATCGTGTCAGTGGTGGATCTACAGGGGTTTAAGGGCTTAACCTCCCCCCTCCCCATGCTTTTTGTTTATTTGTTGTTTGTTTTTTGGTTGTTTTTTGGTTGTTAACATATTTAGGAAGAGACGCGGCGGCTAAAAAATGTGAAGATTTTTTTTTTTGCTTGTCATGACCCATCATCATCATCGGGTGAACCCCACCCGCAGCAAAAAGGTGGATCCACCTCTTGCAATCTAATATTCATAATAAACTTGCTACTAACATCCATGGAGAGAAAACATGCGAAATACATGTACAACATCTTATCAAAAGTCCATATCTTGCCCCCTTTTCGGTTTGACTTTTACAAAACCTCTTTTTTTCTGTTGGTTAAACGCAATTCTACGTAGTGAACTTTTTTTTTGGGGGGGGGAGTGATTGAACATTTATTATTAAGTTCATATTAAGTTCATATTTATTCGTTTTTTCCACAATACATAACACAAACATAAATCTCACTTTCTTAAGTGACAAAATCAATGCATACAATTGTACAGAGAAAACAACAATAATAGCACAAAAAAAACTAACAGTATCGATACATTGCAATAGTTGCTAAGACAACGAAAGTGAAATAGTTTTCAATATAATTATGCACTGTGTGAAAAAAACGGAGGGACCCACTA
This sequence comes from Diadema antillarum, assembly GCF_040938485.1. Classification (NCBI taxonomy): domain Eukaryota; kingdom Metazoa; phylum Echinodermata; class Echinoidea; order Diadematoida; family Diadematidae; genus Diadema; species Diadema antillarum. The sequence continues at coordinate 325,639 of NW_027270925.1, read as the reverse complement.
AAAAGACAGAGCTTGTAGAGTGTGGGCCCCTCGTTATTAGAAGTCCGATGTAAAAATTGAATTGAAAACAGCAAAAAATCCGCACAAAAAGTTCGTCACAAAAAAAGTTTGGCAGCCCACTAGGAGACAGACGAACAAACAGTTATACATAGAACAACTACAAACAGAGTAATGAACATGCAACAGGACTGGGACATTACAGCATTACACAAAAGATCACTTGTTTGTGATCTTTTGTGATCACTTGTTTGTCATCACCGTTACTCCCGATGTTCTTTACCCAGGACAAAGGACCTATACACGACGCTACTCCAGCAACTTTGACTAAAGTATACCAAGTAAAATCAAACAAGCATGATATTGGTTCATTAAGATAAAAGAAGTTTTGAAAATTTGACATTTCACATGTTTTGAAGAAGCAGCAAAATAAGTAAGAATCATATTATGCAAATGAGACAATAACATCACGGCATATAATTCTCCGATCAAATCAAATGATAATTTTTCTTTTTGACTTGCATTCAAAAAGGCAAATATGGTGCAGACTTGTGAACAGGCCAATGGGAGACTCAAGAGACGATGACATCATCACCATCTGACTGAATTTGCATAATTAAGGGATTGTACTCAACATCAGTTTCACAATCTTCTAATAAAAATGTTTCCAGAATAAACCATCTACAGTTATGGTTTATTGAGAAAAATGGTGATATCTCCTTATATTTTAAGCTATATTGCAAAAAAGTTTATATGGTAAGATGTTTTGTGATACAACTGACCTACACATATGCATCAAATGTGATATCTTGGCAATATTTTTTTTAACCACTGCTCCCAAACATAAACAGCACCTTGTAAATTACAGTAAGGATTACTTCAAGAATGATATCTCTCTCTTTGGTTCTGTTGTTCAGACAAATTTTTTTTTAAAGACTTGCTGTTGTTGTTGATGTTGTCGTCATTGTTTGTTGTTGTTGTTGCTGCTGCTGTTTCAGTTGTTGAAAAGTTTGTGAGTCTACATACCAAGTACAGGTGTTTATCTACCACACACATACAGTATACAGGACACTGGTTTATACACAATGAAGCATACACACACACACACCGTCGATACCACATTATTACACGTGTTTGGATATGATCTATTCACTACACGGTGACACGACATTTGCTCCTGCGACAATTGCGCCGGTCTTATTTTCTCCAAGGGATTAGAGTCAGGGTGTGATAGAGTTTTACACTTAGTTTGAAGTGAGAATTAGGATTAGGGTTATTTTTGTGGTTAGGTTTTATGTTTGACTTAGCATGCAGATACTGTATTTCACAGGAGCAATTGTAGGAGCAAATGTCATGAAACCCCATTACACAGCACAGAGAAATAACACCAAAATGGCATAACTTTATGAGTATTTATTTCAAAACATTGTCATATTAAGATAAAAAATACATATATAAAATACATATACATTCTGAACAAATGGTAGATAAAATATATTACTGTCGACATGTCCATGAATAAGAATGGTACCTGTGAAACTTCCAGTCACCTGGACTTTGCAATGAGGAAAATAATGGACGGAATACATAATTTTCATATTCTTGGGAAATTCTTGGCTTACATCAAGATTACTCTTACTTACGGTACGTGTCATCAAGAATAGAGGGTGAACCTTTCAGAAGTGTTTAAAATAGAAGTTCATCTTCGATACAACACTTGCACAATTTTTGAAAACAAACACTGATGATAACAGGGTCTTTCACCTGGAAGGTCTTCTTTTGCGCCAGCACTGTTTAATATAAGGGCCCTGTCGTTATCAATATTAACTAGACAATAGACCAGGAATAACAGAACTCTACATTTACAATAAAAGAACAGTATACTGAAATTTTGTTTGTGAATGTTTGGAAACCATCAAATTTAATCATTCATTAGCTGATAAAGATCTTTAGAAATTATGACAAATGAATATCCACAAACTGCCATATTCTCGTTATATATAATGTACTTCTGAACACAGGAAATTAGTTCTTTGTTTGTTTTTTTTGTCAAGCCTTAAAAGAATCAAGGTTTCAATTGCAATGACATACCACACAAAGTTTGAATTTGGGAGACCCAAAAACATATTTCGAAGTTAAGATACTTTATCATTTCAGAAATCTTAAAGGTACACAGACCCAGGATCCAAGAGGGCGCTGTTGCATGTACCCACGCTTTCACATCTGCCATGGTCTGAATGTTCGAATACATGTATGACCAATTCGTATGGTGCGTATGTTGAAAATAGCTGAAATAAAGTTAATCTCAGTTTGTCTCTGGATTTGGCCATTGCTCCCGGCTGGTTCTACCTACTACATACAGATCATGAAAATCTTTGCTTGCTAGCTAGCCAGGGAAACTTGTGTGTAAATATGTGACTTACTTTGACAATTAATCAGCCTTATGTTGTTGATCTTCGAAATGAAGATGGCGGCAAATCAATCACACCAGTGCCGTATATATAGAGAGTCTGGCCAACTCGTAAGCTGGTCGCCATGTCGTTGCCCAGCGTATTACGGGTTACAGGGTTAGCATGTACGCTCAGATGTAATAATGAAAACCTACCAAATAAGGGGTAGTGAACAATGGACACTGCGTATGAGCGCACTTTGGTAACAACATGGCTCCTCAAAGATCACAGGACCACTTTTGACCAATCACAGGCTTCAAAACTCATCAGCCGAAAACCGAGCTGGTCAGACTCTCTTTATATACGGTACTGAATCACATCATCAAATAGCGCCCTCTTGAGGCCTTGGTTCATTTACCTTTAAAACTGAGAGTCCACTGTGCTTTGTTTGTGTCGTCACTTTCACTTTCCATGGCTATTTACATGCACTTATGCATTCATGTAAATAGCATCCCTGAAGTTGATATAAGATCTTTAACTGTACATTACATAAACAACATAAAAATGTATTTTAATTTCAGAATAAAACACTTTAAACTAACCTTAAGGCCCTGCTTCTCAGCCAGTAGGCTGTGATGTTGGCCAAAAATGAAAAAAAAAAAGAAAAGAAAAAAAGATTGGCATTTGAATCTTGCAGGCCTCAAAAATAAATTGTAGGAGCCTTTGGTTGAAAAAGACTAGCTTATAATTCAGCTCTCCTGTGATTTAATTTGTAAAAGGTCACTCAATGACAAGATTGTCACTCAAGGCACAGGGTATGGCTTAGTCGACTGCTTTGTTTAAACCAGCTCTGTATCAGCTGAAAAGACACAATTCAAATATTTCAGACATACATTGTAGACATAGTGTCAGAAAAAGATGTGGGAATAGCCTGTCAGAGATAGCCTAATACCACAGTTTTCAAACATATGGGAAAAGAGCTTTCATACAAATCAACTACAAAATAATGGGTGCATAATCCTTTCATTTCACAATCAGTTGCTATCTTTTTGTTCGAAATAGTGAGGAGACAAGTATAACCCCACTCCTGCCTTTGAAACAATGCATGAAGCTAGAAATATCTCAATGAAACTCACATGCTTTTTTGTGTTGCATAAAAAAATACAGGTGAGATGATTTGTTTCACATCACAGAAGCCAATTAGAACTACATAGCTTTGAGGTTATGACTGTAAATTTTTTTTTTATTCATGAAGTGGGAATGTGGGCTCGATTCGGATATATTGGAGAATCCCCTGTAAAGAATTGCGTACAGCTTTATCACTGATATCCAGGTAAGTACAACACACAGTCGAAGAATCTTGACAGGAGTCAACAGTTAGCGATTTGCTTGCGCTTTGATGCACATAATCTCTGACACATGGCTGATGGGCGCCATTCATGGTGTCTGAATGCCCTCGGTGGACAGCAAATTCTACTGGGCCACCCATGTTTCTGGGGGGCATTTCATGAAGGAACTTGTCGGATGAAATATCTGACAAGTCAATTATATCCGACAAGTTTTGAGAAATTCTTTAGTCTGATTGGCTGATTTCTCTGAACTTGTTGGATATAATTGACTTGTCGGACATTTTATCCGACAAGTTCCTTCATGAAACGCCCCCCAGAAGGCAAGTGGGGCTTCACCCATTGAGGATGGGTTGATTTTACTACAACACGCATTTCCCATACACACTTGCCCAAGTATACTTGTGACTTGTCCTCAAAGGGTTAAAGAAATTTAGAGTTCTTTAGAAGATCTTACAAACATCTCGAAAAGTACTCTCTTCTCCTGCTCTACTATCTTTCCAGGTCTTTGTTTGGAATCAGGTCACTTCCACGAGACATGGACCCCCTTGTAGTCAGTCCGTCCAGGTCTCCATTCATCCAGGCCTTGTCCCCATGGCCCAGGTCCAAGGGGGACTTGGATCCCGACTGGCCCCGCAGGAATTCCACCTCCTTGCTCAATACCTGCCTCTCCTGCATCAGACTCGTCTGCTTCTGTAGAAGCTCGTAAATCTGTCAGCCAGACAAAATTGATCCACATTACAATGCGTGAAGTGATGCCATAAAAAGTGTATCATAATTTCGTCGGCCTCATGCCAAAAGGGCCCTAACAGTGTACAAAGTCTATGGTGTTAAGGCCCTTTTGGCATGAGGCCGACGATTTGTGGTCACAAATATGAATACTGCTGTGAAAAATTCAACCTTAACATTCAGTATCACACATATAGTGAATGGCCACGAGTGCAGTAGTAAAAACTTCAATGATGCAAAGCTGAGTTGAATAGCATGCCTCATCTTTTCAGAGTGTGAAATCTTGTCCCAGCGCACGAGTAAAGACCATACACTACTTGTGTTATAGAACACTTCCGACATCAATGCAGGTGGTCTACACCAATTCTTAAATACAGTACGGAAATGGCAACCATTTTATAATTTCATGAAAGGCAAATGGTTGTGCGGAGAACAAATTTCTGCACCTGTTTGGCGTTCTTGTTGTTCTGCTCCTCCATCTGATGTAGGCGTGCCTTCATCCTGTGATGCAGCCGGCCGTGCTCCACACACTGGTTCTCCATGTCGGCATGCTGGTGGGAGAGGCGCTCCGACCGGGCCAAGAGCTCAGCGTTGGTCTGCTTCAGCTGGCGCAGCTCAGACCTGAAATTGTGACATCACACACCATAAGTGACCTGGATGCAATATCACAGCTCTTACTTTCCATGATTTGTGAGGCAAAAAGGCATTGTGTCATTCTGTTACTGTCAATGGTCACATCTTTGGGTATGGACAAGTACTCTTAGAGCACAGCTTAAACACTTGAAATGTTTAGAAAGCCACATTTATCAAAAGTAAATTACTCTCCTACTAAATATAAAAAATGAATAAAAACAAAAAGAAACAGTATTCCTATACAGTACACCCCTGACCAATCCTTTGATATGAAGCATACAAACATATCAGTACTTGACACAAAAGAAATGACCGGTCTTCGATTGAATATGAGTCATTCATTGAAGCATGTGTTACAGTCAATACTAAGAGCTATCATCACTGTACATGTAATCTTGCATAACAAGGTAGGATTTCAGGCTGCCAGAAATCAAAAGGAAAAGTCCTGGCTCTACTTGAAGTGACAACTTTAGGGAAAGTCTCTGACCTGTATCTGGTGGTCCCGCTCTCCAGCTGGTCAGTGAGCACCCGCACCTCTTCCCTCAGCTTGTTGATGAGAGACTGCTGGTCAGACAGCATGTTCTCCAGCTCATTGACCGTAAGGGCTGTATGCAAGAATGGGCAGGGAATGGGGAGAAGGGGGTATGGGGCGGAATCACAGGTGAGGTAGGGAGCGGTGAGGTAGGAGACAGTAGGGCAGTGTAGAGAAGTTTGGGGTAGGGAAGGACAGGGATGGGAAGGGTACAGAAGCATTAGGGGAGGTAAAAAAGAGGTTGGAATGGGGTGTGGAAGAAATTTAGGAGCTAACATCATCTAATAAGACATGGGCACCTCGGCTGTATATTAGGTAATTACTACTTTTGAGACTCCAGTTATTAGTTCAACAGCCACAATGTCATGATTAGAAAAATTCTGTGAATATTCTTAGTCAGTCATTCAATTTTGTTGTTGTTGTTGTTGTTGTTGCTGTACATCAAGAAATGGGACAGAAAACTGCTTTGATATTCACAATTTGCTGTTTCTCTGATTGGAGCAGGGTTGGCGATACTCAGGGGCGGATCCAGGAATTCCGTAAAGAGGGGGCGCGTTTACAAAATTAAAGGGGGGCGCACGCACCCCTCCCCCCATTTTTTTTTCTTTTTATTTCTTTCGTTTCAACAAAAAATAAAGGGGGGGGGGGGTGCGCCGGTTGCGGTCCTCCCTGGATCTGCCCCCGATACTTACTTTATACATTAGTGTGTAAATGACTGCCCCACAGGCCTTCCATTGCAAGCAAGTACAGTGCATAAAGGCACTTGCTTCTTAGGGAACTGGGGATCATCAATCATTAGTCATCAATCTAATCAATGTCATGTTGTAAACAGCATACAACTCACCTTAAAATTTATCATGATAATTATGCTGATTCCCCTCATTTTCTACAATAAGCTATGACCAAATAGCTTTCCCCAGGCTACGGTACTGACATATAGTTCTTGAGAATGTAAACACATATCTCGTCCTGACTCTTGACCGTTACATTGCTGGGACATGCGAAAATAGAGAAAAGTTTACCATGCTTATTCTCCATGTTGTGTATGGTTTGCTTCAGTTCCTGCTCCTTCTGCTCTGCCCGGTGGCGCAACATCCGGATGGCATCACGGTTGCCCTTGTCAACGCTTTCGTGGGAGATGCGAAGGATGCTGGCCTAAGACACAGTGCACAAAATGTCAAGTTGTGATATGTACTGATGTTGAAATAACCTTCTGATTATTGAGGTACTGTCTATCATCCATAAATACAAAAAATGATAAATAAAGCTTATATTTCTCCAAATATTTTGAAAATTAAAGTTTGGGAATCAAGACTCTGAGATTTAGCTTGTCATGCAGTGCTTTCATTGATTCTGAAATACTACAAATATGCCTACATGAGGTAACACAGCCATTGTGGTGTAATTAGATATTCTGGTTTGTATTGTCATACATACCAGCATTTCATTCTGATTTGGTGATTCTGGTAACTTTTTTGTATCACAGCATATACAGTCAACCTCGCGTAAGTCAACATAATCGGGACTGAGAAAAACACGTCGACTTACGCGTAAGGCGACATTTTGTCGACTTATAAATGAAAACTAATTTCCCCTATACTGAGTAAGATCACGATGCAGATCGCTACCCAAAGCCAAATCTTTTGCCGCCAAAACATACCTACTAACATTAGCAACAATTATGTTTTAGTTCATGCATAGATCTCGCGCGGATTAGTAACGACTACGCACAATTCTCAAATCTCTAGAGAGATTTTGAGAGAGCGGGATCGGAAACCTGGGCCCGTTTCTAGACACTGTACGTTTTAAATTTGATTTGAAAAATCAAACGCATATTCCCCAAATTGCATGCTACTTTGCGATTTAAATTCAAGTGCGTTGCTGCAAAGATATGTGTGTGAATTCGTATGATTCTGTTGAGGAAATTTTGCAGTGCCGAGTTGAAATATCATGTGTGATTTTCCTTCCCTAAGTCGCCATATTTGTTTTGCTTAAATTTTTATTGCCATACTCTGAAAATGAATTGTTCTCGCGCTCCGATTCGCAACATTACCGCTCTTGATGTACTGCGCGGGCCAGTCTGAAATAAAAAGAAGAATAAAAGTTTGTTAATCCAAAAACGACATCTTTCGGATTACTAATCTTCGTAAAAATAAATCTCTTTTGATCGTCGGACTAATTTAACTTTGGACTGAGATTTAAACCTTCGGCACAGCGAACTGTAACAATAATTTGCTACTATTTTTTCATTGACATTTCGTGAAGTAGCATGCGTTTTGGTGGTTTGAAACGTGTAAATGTTGCGATGTCTTTCCCTTGCTAGTGCAGACTTAGTTCGGTCACGGCGAAAGTTCCGTTACGAAATAAAAAATAATGCAAGTCTTTTCAAGAATAACACACTTCCGTATAGATTTTCATGCGTTTAAACGCAGTTTCTAGTTTCGTACAAAAACTGCAAGTCTTTTCTGGAACGCTCTTGCGTTTTAAATACAGCGTTGCTTGTGATTTGATGGATTTGCACATGATTTCTGGAATTGCGTTTCAACGCAATTGAGTTTAAGTTTCTTACAATTTTCTAGTTTCGGATGATTATCAAACGCAAGTCTTTTCAGCGTTCCGTGTGATTTGATGGACTTGCATTTGATTTTAGGGGTTGCGTTTAATTTTTGATTTTGCGTACGAAATAAAAAAATAATGCAAGTCTTTTCTACAATATCAACGCACTTCCGTAGATGTCTAGAGATGCATTTAAACGCAGTTTCTTATAGTTTCGTACAAAAACTGCAAGTCTTCTCTGTAACGCTCTTGCGTTTGAATACAGCGTTGCGTGTGATTTGATGGACTTGCATTTGATTTTTAGAATCGCGTTTAAACGCAATTGAGTTTTTAAAAAAAGTTCCCTACAAATTTCTAGTTTCGTCGATTATCAAACGCAAGTATTTTTAGTGTTCCGTGTGATATGATGGACTTGCAATTGCATTTGATTTTCAGGGGTTGCGTTTGATTTTTAATTCTGCGTACAAAATAAAAAAAAATAATGGAACACGTTTCAACAATAACGCACCTCCGTAGATGTTAGCAGATGCTTTTAAACGCAATTTCTAGTTTCTTACGAAAACCACGTCTTCTCTGCAATGCTCTTGCTTTTGAATACAGCGTTGCGCGTGATTTGATGGACTTTATTTGATTTTAGAGTTGCGTTTAAACGCAATTGAGTTTCACGTTCGTACAACTATTTTCTAGTTTATGATTATCAAACGCAAGCCTTTTCAGCAACGCACTTGTGTTTATCATGTGCGAAGTTGCTCGTAATTTGATATACCTGCATTCGACTTTTAGTTGCATTTGATTACATGTAGTTGCATTTTAATTTATTTTCTAAAAACAGGCCTAGATTTCTAATACCACTTCGGAATAATTAACGTTAGAATATTCGGATAAACGGAAACTCCTCTTTCATGTTCTGATAATGATTCTGTACTAGGACCTATAGGTGTACAAAATTTGTGCGTTTTGAGAATAACGAGAAGGAGAGAAGGGGGAAAGTGATCTGCTTTGGGTACTACATGTAATTCTCCAATGTAAATGAGTGTATGCCCTTTCTATTCTGGCGTACAAGACAATGGACGCATGGCGCGAACGCTACCGCGCCGTACACTAGCGAATTACCGAGTAGAAATGCTGCGAATCGGAGCGGGAAGACAATTCTTTTTCAGAGAATGGCGATAAGATTTTGAGGGAAAAAATTATGTCGACTTACACAAAGGAATTAACACGTATTTCACCTCAGTTGGCACTCAAAAATCAGGTTGACTTACGCGAGTTGTCGACTTATAAATGTCGACTAAGACGAAGAAATTTTCAAGGAATAACAAAGGCAAAAATCAGGACTTTTTTATCGTGTCGACTTAAGCGAGTTGTCGACTTATGCGATGTCGACTTAAGCGAGGTTTACTGTATTTATTGTGATGCTCCATTTTTGCTCCAATGCAATGTTCACTCACATTCTCCTTTGCTATGATATGACAGAACCTTGATTATTTCATACTAGAAATTACCTCTCTTAGTCAATATATGTTTGCTTATTTTGATATTACAAACTGCTATTAAATATATCATTTTCAAAGCTGCGCAGCATACTGTAAAACAAAGAATGTTCGCGTGCATTTTAATTTCGCGAATTTCATGAGCGCCAAGATTCTCGAAATTAGAATGCACGCGAAAGTTCTTGTCTACACTGTATGCATTAAATGCAAGTGGCAATTCGCTAAAATTTCATGCCACGAACAAAGTCGTTGGCTCCAATTCGCGAAAATTTCATGCCGCTAATATATAATGTTTTACAGTATCCTACTTTTGTCACTACTCGTCTATTCTAAATGGTTGATACGGTTCTGAATGAAGATTTGAATGAATGAAAGAATGAATACAAGACTGATTGAACAAATAAGCCAAGGAATGCTTAAATATACAAGAATACTTGAGTGCTACCAGCTCCCTGGTCCCTCTAGTCAGGTCGCTTAACATTAAATTTTGAGATTACCGTTACAGGGCGGATAAAAGCACCAAATTTGGAGAGGAGATCCCTCAGGACCTACTCATTGATATTAGAGTAGGAGCCCTCTGGAATTTCTTATTTTTATGGTATAAATGCTGAATTTCATTTTCTAGGAATTTTCGCAAACATGAAATTTTAGCAAAATGCGCTCGATTCTACACAATCATTGAATGCCACTGGCAGCTCACGGAAGTTTCATGCCGCGAAAAAAAGCCGTCGGCTCCCATTCGCGCAAGCTTCATGTTGTGAAAGTAACACTGTATTTATGTATCTGAGGAAGTTTAGTAACAAAAAGGAGGTTCAGATTTGTTGTAAATTTTCTCATTTTTCATGGAAATTTCACTATAAAGCGACCAGACTACTCACCTCCCTCTCTACAGTGTTGAGTTTCTCCACCAGTCTGATGCTTTCCTCCCTAGACGTGGTGGCATCCTTCTCCGCCTGCTCCAGTCGTCTCTTCACGTCGAGCAGCTCGTTCCTGAGCCGAGAGTTGTCCTATGACAAGGCGGCATTGAGATTTTCTTCTTGGTGATGTATTTCATGGCAATTCCTTAGTATGCTTTGAAATGCCATCACAGATCTTGGTAGATTTTGGTACTTGCATACCCTTAGTCTCATCATGCTGCATAAAAAAGTATCCCATCCCTTACATTGCCTGCATGTTCATCTACACTAGCTCAAAAAAATATGCCCACCTTTAAGATTCACTGAGATAATTCAGAAAACAATTCAAGTTAGTGTCCAGCTCGTAGGAACCAATATGAAGCAATGTATAGCACAAATGACTTTGGATAAAGTAGAGATACCAACATTCAACTACAAAAACACAACAGTACTATGAACTAATATATGATCCTTGTAATTCACTGCAAAATAAGACTTGTAACACAGATTTAAAAATCTTACAATCACAACCTTGAAAAATGGGATCTGTATTGGATTTCCATTTCTACATTACATCTAATCTTTAAAGAAAATGTATACATATTAATGTGATGCCAAAATTGTGTGACCTAATGAGGAGAAAAATAGAGTTTTCTACTTGTTTTGTGTCTCGGAGTTCCATCTCCATGTTCGCCCTGAGTCTCTCAAGCTGCCTCATCGCCTCGTCTCTCTGTACCTTGGCGGTGGTCGTCGACATCCGATTGTCTTCAGATACCTGGCAACCAATAAGGCCAGAAGTAACAGGTAATGATTTCTGGATAGTACAATGTAGCTTTTATTTGGTCGGAAAGATTTTGGCCAAATCACTTAATTTTATCTGGTTTAAAGGCATACAGCTGGCTTCCCAAATATATGCATTAGCTGACCAGGTACTTTCTATTTTCTTTTTCTTTTCTTTTTTTGACCAGGGTGGGGGTGATAGCAGATTTGTACTGAAAGACAGAAAAACGCATTCAGGATATTTTAGGATTACCGTAGTGTAATGTAAATTGTAAAATGAAATATACATCAATCTCACAATTAAATTGAAGAATGAACTACATAGAACAGAATAAACTTCAGCATACAGTGCAGAAAAACAAAATGGTACTTTGAACAAAGGAAGAAAGATGGTCAAGAACAGTTATGATCAAGTACATCAAAGCTAGGTACAAATAGAACACTTAAAATGAAAGCAGTTCAAGATGTACATACGTTATTGCAATATTACACATTTTCTCATCAATCGGTCGTGTACTCATTTTCATTTCATGACTGAATGAAAAAATCAAGAGTACATGGAGATAGAGTTTGAATGATTACAGGGAATAATTTTCCTTCTCTAAATTGAATAGCAATTTTAGTTGATAGTGATAGATAGTGATACATTCTGAACTAGAGAAGCACTCTGAGAGTGCAAACCTCCTCCAAGCATGCAGCTCATTTCCACCACTGATCTTGTTCTTCCATTATCAGTGATTTCCACCCATACGTGTCTATAGCATTGTGTGCTGAAAGTCGCCCGATTCCCCAATATAGAAGCCTTTGTTACGTCATAAACCCTCAGCTGCACGGCGCGCCTCGCCCTAGCAGAAACTAGAGCATGCACTTTAGTGCGTGCACGCAATCCTCAAATACGCGCAGCCTGAACTCCCAAGTTCATTGACCCTACCTGCCAAAATATCAAAAATCCTTCATAAATTCCCCAAAAATTCTCGGATCACTACCAAAAGTTAATCGTTTGTTACTTGTGTCATTCTTAACCTTTCCTGCAAGTTTCATCCCAATCTGTTAACTACTTTTTGAGTTATTTTGCACACGGACAAACTAACGAACTAACTAACTAACAAACAGTAACGAAAACATAACTTCCTCCCTTGGCGGAGGTAACAAAATGGTATACAAGTCTATGCAATTAAATTGCTATGCAAATGATATTTTGCATAGCAGTCATACGAAAACGTATAGCACTCTGCTACGCGATACCAGGAAAATTATTCCCTGGATCTGCATGACGATTGACCTCTCTCCCTTTCATTGTTTACACAATGTCGTTACCTTGGTGATAGTGACCTCATGCTGCATTATCTCCATCCTGGCCTTGTCGAGCTCTGACTGGATGTCCACTTTCTCTCTGGTCACTTTGTCCAGCTGGTGCGAGACTGCTGCCAGCTCCTCCGTCAGTTTTTCCAACTTCGCATGAGACAGCACATGCACAATGAAAAATACATTTAAATCAAACTTCACATGGTCTATGTAATACGATGAAACACTCACTATGGAAAACATGATGTATCAGACATTCATTTTCATGGTTTTATTAGAATTAATCACTTAATACTGATAGATTATTATTATTATTATTTTTTTAATAATGCAAGAATCCAGGTATACAGGTACATATCATGAATATAAAGGTATGGATCTCTGATTTTACCAATATGGAAAGATGATAAACTCTTAGCTTAGTATCACAACTCAAATACTTAACCACATTTTGTTGTACTGACACGGGGGGCACTTCATGAAGCGTTTTGTCCGACAAATTTGTCGGAAAAATTTGCCCTCAGCCAATCAGATGCAAGGATCTCAGAAGCTTATAACAATTTGTCAGAAAGATATCCAACCAAATTGCTTCATGAAATGCCCCCCAGAGTAAGAGACCCACAGTTCAGTTAGACTGGCTTTCTTACACAAACAAAAATAAGGCTAACAGACCATAACAGCATATAAATTGACAGGCTTTCACTGCAATAAGTGAACGTAAAACTCATTTTCCAACATTTCTCTTTCTTTCTTTACTTGGCATATTCTAAATCTGACATTCAAATCAATCACCACTGTGATGAAATAGTTCTTCCAGTTTTGTATCATAAAGTAAAATCAGAAGAGTTGAAAGAATGGCTGAACAACTCAAAGCTAGTATTCTCTGGTGAGAACCAGTAGGGCTTTATTGCAATTTTGGGGGATATTGAGTTATTGGCATCATGTTGTGAAGCTTGATCTCCTCTACATTATGGTGTCAATTTTAAATCATTTTCAGTAAATTTTCAGTAAAATATTAAAGGACAAGTTCACCTTCATAGACATGTGGGTTGAGTGAATGCAGCAATATTAGTAGAACACATCAGTGAGAGTTTGAGCAAAATCGGACAATCCATTAAATAGTTATGAAATTTTGAAGTTTCTGCTCAGTCACGGCTGGATGAAAAGACTACTATAGCTTGTGATGTCACATGAGTACAATGATATAAAGAAAGAATAAAGAAAATTCAGCATATTTCCATTTTTCTCGCATAACAAAAGAACACTCGACTTCTCTCTTTCAGAAGGCAGGGGGAATAATATTACCCTTAACATACGTTAGTAGCAAGTCGAAGAAATGTGCACTTTATTCAAAAAGTAAAGTTTTGTGAAAAGCTCTTTTTATTTTCCTTCTATAGTTGTATGCATGTGACATCATACACTGTAGTAGTCTTCTCTTCCAGCAGTGACTGCGCAGATACTTAAAATATTTGTAACTTTTGAACGGATTGTCCAATTTTCCTCAAACTTTCACTAATGTGTTCTACTAATATTCCTGCATTCTCTCAATCCTTATGTATATGAAGGTGAACTTGTCCTTTAAAAATCAAAACCACAAGGGCACAATTTTTACCCTTTGGAACAATGATTATCAATCTACCCCTTTTGATTAAATACATGTTCTCTTTCATGAAAATTGATTTTTGTTTTGTTTTTAATCACACTAAAATCTTAGAACCTGATAGTGTCCCTTTCAGTTCTCATCTTAGAAATGGTTTGTGCTCACTCTTTGATTGAGTTGTGTGATCTCCTCTTCATTTTCTCTCCTTGTCGCTTCTCGCTCCATCTTCAGCTTCTCTTGTTGCTCGGCAACCAGTTCTGCCATCCTCCCTTGCATCCGAACGATGTCCTCCTTGGCTTGCTCTCTCTGCACCAGGGCCTGAGTGCAAACATGATAACTACACAGTGAAGTAAAAGATCTCTAAAGCTATGTATACCTGCGATTCAATATGAAACACAAAATACAGCGGTTGATTTTATTGAAGCCTACGAGTTCAAGTATAGGCTTCATTCAAATCAAATCAAATGAATTTCATTCCAAATATCACATTTTCCCCGATACAATTCCCCCCCCCCCAAAAAAAAAAAAAAAAAAAAAAAAAATTGAACAGAAAAATACATAAACATACATACATGAAACTATTTGTTCAATATCACTGTATGTTAAAAAAGAAAGGCCCATTGGCACATTAAAAAAGGTAAGTAGGATGATGAATTGCTCACTTACAGAAAATTCAACACTTTTTTATTGTCATATCCATGCTGCACACACAAGCTCATATCATTAATCTGAATATATATCAGATCATTGTTCCACAGGACTAGTGAATGCACATATCTGCAAGCATAGCTCACATTAATTGATGATGAAGATGATGAACAGCATTTATGTACCACCATTTATCCATAGAAGATTCAAAGGTGCCCAGGTTCCACAATACGTCACATATCATTCACAAGTGCTAGGCTATAAGGTGTTTTAACTTGGCCAAGTTTCAAAATCACACTCTCTTTCCACAAACTGAATTGTACAAAGGTTAGGAATAGATAATATCCCGAGTGACAGTTCCTCCTAAACAACGTGCACAAACCATGTGCACTCTTTTTTCAGATTCAACAACAGCTGTGAGATAGGGTGTTTTGATTTCTAACACACATTTGCACTTGCCTTACATACTATAAAGCCAGAAATGTTAGTGCGCATTTTAATTTCACGAATTTCGTGATAGTAAAATGCATGCGAAAGCTCTTGTGTACACTCCATGCACTGAACACTGATGGCATTTCGCAAATATTGCATGCCGCAAATAAAGGCTGTTGGCTCCCATTGGCGAAATTTCATGCCGCAAAAACATTTTGCTTTACAGTAGATGTAGGAGTCTTTATCTCAATACACAGATTAACAGAAGACTTCTACTCCATATATTTCTGTCCCTCATACCTCTGTCCTCTCCAACTGAGCCTGTTCCACCAACTGGATGCTCTGCTGCACCTGTTCGTACGCCTCTGCCTCCCTCAGATTGGCTTCCTCTTTGGTCGCCTGGCTCGCGGTCAGCCGACTCACCAAGTCATCTCGCTCTCTGGAGTCGGGGCACACAACACACAAAGTCATGTCACAAAATGAATTATGGTGTCTTTACAGTTTTGATGCAAGACAGGTATTTTGATACGCTAAGATTTCTGACTAGCTGCACAATATTTGAAACAGTTCGAACAGTCAAATACTTGATCTCTGAGCAAAGAATCACCTCTGACATATTACAAATAGTTCAACAAGGCAAAAATAGTTGTTTTCTTTCCACATGTACAAGGTCCACCACACACTTTTAAGGATGACCACGGGATGTGCACTGATCAACTCTATTTTATAGAGCTTACATCATCTGTGCGTCGTTTTGATGATAAAATGATGTCACAATACCAGGACTTTATTTCCTAGAGAACATACAGCTATCTTACCTCAACTGAAAATGAGAAATATCCGTTTCTAGCAATGTTTGGCATCATCAGGTTGCATTTATATTCTCATGTTTTAGTTTGTCTGGTCACGGCCAAGCCATGAGAATGTTGGTCTCATGTATGTGAGACCAGTCATTGCTCTAGTATACTGGCTGTGAGACCATACACAGCACATGTCCTGCATGGAATAGTGTTATTGCTTGTGCAGTTTGTATGGGGCTTGATAGAGACTACATGGGCAAACTGTTCAAACAGAGTTTCACAGCTTAAACAAAATGGGAAAAATTTTAGTTTGTTGTAGGTTTCATTGAATAAATACAGTGACCTTGCATTAAATTGTTAATTCACATTCACTTCATTAAGAAAAAAAGGAGAAAAATGTTGATTTAATAGGAATCATCTCATTTTAATACTGACTGTGTGATCCTGTGCAGGGTGCCTGTGTCCGGCGGATGTGTCTCATGGTTGGCTATCACGGCCTCCTCTTGGGCACAGCGGACACACAGACCTCCACTGACCACGTCGTCCTGTCTGGTCAGCAGACTGACCGACTCGGCCACTCGGAGCTTGGACCTCAACTCACTGCACTGCTTCTCATATGTCTCCAGCTCAGATCTGGTGTGAATGGAAAATGCAATTGTCAGATATACCCTATGTCCCAAAAAAAATTACAACGGGACCCTCCGCAATGATATCTTTAAAAATAGAGCAGCAATCCAAATACAAATTCAGGGTATGAAACTATAACTCATTGGCCACATCTTACAGAAAACCCCATTCAATTTGCTTCAGTGGTCAAAGAGAAATGAGGAATTTTGTAGAGGATGTCAAGAATCTCTTCCCTCCAAGTTCTGTCTATTGTATTCACAAACAAAAGCATCGAAGTGCTAAACTTGGAAGAATCAGACTCATGACATGCTTTCCAACATTCCACATTTTCTCTGTGACTGCTTAACCAAATTGAATTGGGTTTTCTGCAAAATAGAGCTAAGATGTTAT
Source organism: Diadema antillarum (assembly GCF_040938485.1). Lineage (NCBI taxonomy): Eukaryota > Metazoa > Echinodermata > Echinoidea > Diadematoida > Diadematidae > Diadema > Diadema antillarum. The sequence goes on along the minus strand of NW_027270925.1, from coordinate 308,488 downwards.
ATTTTAAGACCCTGAAGTAGCATTTAGATAGTTTAATCATATTGGGTGTTATCAATGCGAAAATTTGACTGTAATCTTTTTTTTCTGACATACTGTAATGAAGACATAGCTAGTATTTGAAGGGTAAATCATTTCGAATGCAGAACACATAACCGGGAATCACAGAGTAAAACATTCTCTGCGAGTGTTGTCGCCCATTGTTCATTCTTATTCATTTTATCAGATGTGAAGTAATGATCGGTAAACCCTCCCAACATCCAAACTAACAACATGCAAAGATGTTCGACCAGTAGCAATTCGTGAAGATATCTGTCCGTGAAAATTTCAGCTCGTAGAGTATTCCAGATCGGCCCAGAACTCACTTTGTGGAAGTCAGCTGCTCCTCAAGTCGCCTCACTCGCACATCGTGCAGTTTCTTTAGCCTCTCCTGAAACACAGACACACAAGAGAAGTTACGGTACTTCAGTGATAGAACTAATACAATTAAGGTTATGCAGACTACACATGGCGCAAAATAGTTTGACACTCAGTGGCAATAACTGGTATCAAGCAGGAAGCATTGTAGTTATCATACTTTGTTGACCATTAATGACTAATTGCTGGATTATGCCGCTTTGCAATAAATGGGTTTTCTACATGACAGTCTTTAAATCCATGCTACATTATTCCAGAGTGCATTCTGGTCAAAGGAATGACAGGAAAAACCAAAAATACTGCTAGTATTTTAGACTTCAGTGACAAGCACATAACTTAGATTCTTATTTTTAAGCTATAAAAATATGATAAGATGTATTTCTAAATTTCCCTTCAATGTAACTGATTGATGCTTTCTCGGGTAAAAATAACTACAGATGGACAATAAAAGCAATATTCAAGATTTGTATTAAAATATTTTACATCCCATAACATGCTGATGAGCAGAGCATGGGAACATCACCATAACTGCCATGGCAACCGAGTTCTCTCCCCGAGGCTCACCAGCTCCTGACTCCACTTGACAAACATGTTCCTGTCTTGTTGATCCTTGACACCTGGTCTGCCGTCATCTCCTGGTCTACCAGTGGACTGTGCAGGCGGCTGCTCCTCCTAGATGCAATTTTTAGATTACAGAAAAATACTCTCCTTGACAGAAAACCTGGACTAAGTTCCCTTCTGCATAACACAAACATAAATTAAACCCTCACGAAAAAAACAGCTTATACAGTATGTTGGCCAATTACAGATTACATGGAAGTATACTTCAACAATCATTTTAACATCCACAGTAACAAAAAACAATCGTTTGGTGATATAGCAATAATAAAATGTAACATCATTTGCAATGTCAAAGTTTTATTATGGACTGTACATTTTGCTTTAAAAGAGGGTAAGTGGCTACACATATTGATGTTTAAAATCAAAATGTTGATTAAACATACTAAACAAAAGAGCACAAAATAGCAAAAGAAATAGCTGAAAGGTGTCTTATTTTACTACAAAATAGTACCGGTACTGAAATAGAGTAATCGATGAAGAATTCCCCCACTGGTATTAAATGACCCCTGAACCCATGTTTGCCCTGCCATTTTTAACCCATACCTGTCTGAATGGACTCTCCTCCAGGGCCGTCTTGATGATCACATCTTTCATCTCCTCGTTCAGCTTGATGTTCTCCGCCACGATAGCTTCGGTCCTGCCCTTGAGGGAATGTAACTCTTCCTAAAGGATGTTGCAGTGACAGAACAGCATATCAAACAATAGGGTCAAAGTTCAAGTGACATTGGCAACTCTAAGTAATACTCATCACAGTTTTCTACAGAATGCATTTTCAGTGGGTATGAATCAAACTTCTCATACAGGAAAGACAAAGAGTCTATACTGTTATTTTGCTGGTTGAAATCAAATCAAATTTGAAATGTCTCTGAACCCAACATATATGCATCTGGTTACAGCTTTTTATGATTATGTCATAAGGAATATGGACGACAACTCAGAGAGTTCTCCCTTATAAATGTGTGCTACCATCTCTGTTGGCATACAGTTTACAGTCCTTCACACTACTGGATTCCCTGCTAATATATTTTGTTTGCACAACAAGGGCAGCCAATATGTACAACATAGTTCAGCATGCAGGTATCTGTGGGTGCACTCTGTTTAATAATGGACTGGCTTTAATAGTTATAATCTGTAGCCTTGGAGAGAAACACATACATTGTAAAGAGTGCCTTCTTACCTTGTCCTGGCCCGAGGCAAAATTCAAATGACCTGCCTAGGGTCATAACTCTCACAAGGTGCCATAGAAACTGATCACATTAGTGATTTATGCCATGATCATCTACAGCTGGCTCAAATGAGATAACAAGATGGACTCATTCATGACAAGTTTAGACAGCAAGTTTCTCCTACAATGTCAAAGAAAAATCCACTCTTTAAGTTACGATTACTTACAAGTTTCTCAATGTGACACAAAATAATCTGTGTCACAATACATATAACTCAAGAAAGAAGGAAAAATTCTTTATATCTATGCTGATTTGGGTGCTGCACACAGCGCACTCCTGTTATAATGACATGGTCATAACAAATTTTTTCTTACAACTGAAGTAAAAATTCAGGTCCGAAAATTATCACCTACCGGTATACATCTTTATATTCTTTACTTTTGGTTTTTAATGAAATTTCTTTATGACGGAAGAAAACCGCCAGTCCCAAGGACATTGTTACAAGAGTGCACTGTACCTTGCAATATTTATTCTCCCCTTCCAGCTGCTGAATGTAGGCACTCTGACTGTTGATGATCTGCAGGAGTTCCTGCGGCTGAGGCTCAGTGTGGACCTTGGACCAGAGGGGCAGTCTGGGGGAGTGGCGGTACGTGTAGGCATCCTCCATAGCCAATGGAACCTGACCACAAGAGAAAGGGAACTGACCATGACAATTTGTCTCTTGAAAATATATAATGTGAATATATTCTTAGACATGAATGAATGCATGCTTCTAATATTGGGCATAAAAGAAGATGACATGATCAGCCATATCTTCATACCATTTCCTCAGCAGATAATGCAACTCCATGGCCTGAATTCATGAAGGTGGTTTAAACTTAGACCATGGTACAAATTTAGACAATGATCTAAAATAAGCGTGAAATAGGTGTGCCTTTGACATGCGCCTATCAATACGTGTTTGCTACTGGACGTCTATTGGTGCACGCAATCTGTCAATCGTATTTGCGCTCAAGAAATTTGCATAAACCACAGTTTAAGCTATGGTTTCAATCGTAAAACCTTCATGAATTCGGGACTATTGAATTGAATTGAAATGAATTTATTTATTCAGCATAAAAACAACAGAGAAAGACATTGATGAACAATCATGACAGACACAGAGAAAAAAAAACATAACTTTGGAATACATAAAGCTGAAGGGAAGCAGCCTACGAGGAATTAAGTTTCCTTAAAATCTGGCCGACCCAGAAAATCAATTTTTAAAAATGCATTGGTGGTAAATTATTTCATATTTATAAAAAAAAAAATGAGATAAACAGATATACCGTTGGAAGAACAAAACATAAAGCAATACAGCATGATACACAATACACTATATTTACATTACGAAGACAATACGAACAGAGTGAGTTACAATCATTTGATAGAATACATGTAATGCCAGCAATGCATGTCAAAAACTTAGGAATGATAATTTTGTATAAAATTCTCCCTAAGTTTACGTTTGAATACATTAAAAGAGGTAACTTTACGAATATCATCTGGTATTGAATTCCATATAAGCAGACCTTGATAAAACACAGATTTCTGAAATAACGATGTTCTTACTTTTGGCATGTGAAAGTTCTCAGCGTTTCTGGTATAATATGAATGAATATTGCAATTTAAGGTGAAATAATGCATCAGAGAATTGGGTAAAAGCTTTCTATGCCATAAAAACATAAGATTACCTAAAATATACTTATATCTGTCATACAACTTTAAAATCTTTTTTGGAATTAAAAATTGGTAAAGTGTGAGCTAAATAAGTTGAATGGTTAATAACCCTTATTGCACGTTTTTGTAGTTTAAAAAGTCTGTCCATGTATATATTTGCAGCACAACCCCAAACAGAAAGACCATATTCAAAAAAGGGTACAATAATTGCACTATAAGTGTTTGATGCCATTCATTGTTTCAATTCTGTGAAGATGCCAGTTTTGCTGCAAATGAAAATATCTGATTTTATCATTGTCCTCATGTTGCCATACAACTCCAAGGGAACATTCACACATCAAAATCGTATGTCCTAACAGCTAGTTAAAGGTAGGGGTTCCCTTTTACAGACCTCCCAAAATGCAGCAAAACATTAAATATGAACCTCAGGGGACTTGTTTAGGCCACTGCTGAGAAATTCAGAAGTCAACAGTTGTCTACAATTTGAATAATGCACAAAACTCAACTACTCAGTAGTTCTGTGTGTCAGCCACACTTAAGCCTTTTTGTTGCAGTCTTCTGTATTTTTTATCTATAAACACAAATCTAATGGTATAAGAGCTGATGTAATAACATATATAGTGTGTGGCATGAATGTATATAGAAATGTTTGTGAGTTTTGATGAACTTTCTTCACATAATATACATGATGGACACATATGCAGTGCATGGGTCTGCAAAGGTAGCCTAGTAATGTACTGGAATCTATGGTGAGCCCCGAAAAAAAATTCAATTCAAAATCTAACGGTCATTAAAAGTGTACTAAATGTTACCTTCCACTTTCAATACTTTATGGGAGTTTCTAAAATGATACTCTCTTCAACATACCACTGTATTTATACAACTCTTCATTTAAGGCATGCAAATGGGATTCCCTACCTTTAAGGGTTTAAACCCTATGCAACAAATGATTCTATGATTGTTACATAATTATGATAAACTATGATGCACAGTAGCTGAATACAACAGTTACTTGCATGTATTTAAGCTAGGTTGAATATAAGGAATATATAATATTAATATAGGTAGGATAGCTGAATATAACAGTTATCAAGTACTTGTATGTATGTAAGATAGGTTCATTTACATGACATTGATAAGTTGAGTTGATTTAAGGTCTTGATTGTATCTTATAATCTATATATAATGTATTTGTAGTATTGATATATAATCACCTCCTGCCGAGTACTCTGAGAGTAGATAGTGTCTGATGACCTATGACCTCTTGTTGACCGATCCATGGAGGATCGACTCGGTTTGTGGGTGTGACTTAGGAGCAATGTTCTCAGCCTGTCCACTGCATTGTTGTAGTTTTCCAGAGCCCTGTGGTCACTTGCGTGAAGTCTGCAAATGCATTGTGGGAGAAACAAAACATGTCATATTGCTAGCGCAGCATGCAGTATCTATGGGCCATCTTCGAAAGCTCTTGATGTTTGTGTGACTGTGTGTTTTTCAATGGGCATATTGATACAACAAATATACATATTTGTAGGCTTCATCGGAGAAGAAAAAAAACTTATCAAATTTCTATGACAACAGCAAGAAAGAATCCAAATTGTATTCTGTGGATTGCATTGGATTGCTGCCTTTGTTTTTTCAGCAAACAACTTTGGTTTGGGACAACAAAATGTTTACAAAAGTTACAAATCAAGCAATCAGAAAACGAGAGCAAAAGTTTGATTTTGAGCATTGGTACATCTCAAGAAGGATGTCACACAATTCTGAGTAAGAGCTGATGGAAGGTTACTGAACCTGGAGCTGTGCAGGTGGGAGCTGTCCATATCGGAATCGGCTCTACTCCTCCTGGAGTGTTTGGTGTAGTGAGAAGAGCTTCGTCTGGGGCTGGACAGCAGACTCTGTTGGCTCCCTCTGGAGGTGGGTCTCCTTGGGCTGCTGTTGAGGGTTGCCTTCAGCTGAGAGAGGGAGTCAGAGGCACGACCTTCAGATATTAGGAAGAAGACAACATGTGCGCAAAATATTGCTGGATGCACTAAAAAATGCTGTGTAACCGAGACTCACTCGTCAATCGAATCGCTTAACATCATCATCGGCGTTCAAGCATACCGCTAACTATACACAGCCCAGTCCCTTAAATTCATTCGAACTTGAATGAACCTTCAAGGAGTAGACAATCCCTGCAGCAGCTTTTCGTGGATCGTAGGAAGCTATACATATGCTCAAATTGAACTGTCGTATCGTAATGACGGCACCGAGTAGCTGAAACATCTCTAAGAATACTAGTGACGTGTATGTCATTTGAATGATCAAAGAGTAAATTTGTCGTTTTTGGGTGATAACTGCCTTCTGCCCTTAAACTCCTACCAGGATTGATTAATTTACCTGCATGCAATATTATGAAAACATAGGTGGTCTAATCCCCGACACATTTTATCACACGTGGGACTTGAATCACGAGTACAATAGGTTCGTTTGAGGAGCTATCTACATCTACAACAACTGACGTTAAACACATGCGTTGAAAGTTGCCATTTCATGATTGATTTGCGATAGATTAGCTAAATCAGTACTCCTTACCAAGCATTCTTCGTCCGGTGTAGTCATGATTGGTTCCAAGTACGTCCGCGTCTAACTGCGACCAGCCCCAACACGCAGTGTTGGGGCTGCGCATTGTAGCAGACATGATCATGACAGGCGAAGTATAGCGCCTAAAAATCAATATGAAATCGCAAAAATTCTGCAATATGAAGACTTACAGGTGAAGATGTAATGTTGAAGACTGACTGCGTTCAACTTTTGGTTCTGGCAATAGTCCCTTTCTGCTCGGTTTGATGAGTTAAATGCGACTCGGTCGAGAGGAACTCGGGAGAACTACATCTTATACAGTCAATGGATTTGAGATTTGTGCGCATGCGCTGGCCGTCAAGTCGTGTAGCTTTGTGGCAAGGCCTTATCATACTGTTGGCAAACCCTCTCGCTGTATATTGCGTTGCTTTCTGGGTGGGTGCGCGCGCGCAGGCCTTGTCAGAAGGCTAAACGCATTGCGACTCCGCCAGCACATGAATATTTACGTGCGCAGTGTACTGCATACTGATTTCGAAAATGGTGAATGGGATGGGGAGCTAGGACTACAGACCCGTATATGGCCGTGAAAAAAACGTTTTTTCAAGATCATTGGACCAGTGTGAACAAGAACAAGGTGAACGAAGGGTATTAATTAGATAAGAATCTTATGTATACTATAAAAGTACGTTTTTTCCTCGTGATATTCGAAACTTACGGAGGTGCGAAAATCTGTGACAGACTGTGTATGTTTTTCAAGCTTACCGATATAGCACTCTATTGACTCAGGACGCTCCCACAGTGTGTAACTGTATACGGAGCGTCCCGGGGTGAGTCCGCGTCCATCATATTTGCAGTGTTCGATTTGTGTGGTACGTGGTTCCTCTGTTAACGCGGGTATCTTTCAGCCGGTTCTTCTGTCATTCATTTCAAGATTTGACAATTCAAATAACATAATGAGCGAAGGACATTACTCGCCGATTGCTCTAGATGGCGCTGTTCAAGTAATTATCTGACTTAATCAGAACCGTTAAAGTGAGAGCGGTCTGCATGCGATATACTGGTATTCATGCTCGTTTGGCACATTGGGGAACATCTGAAAAATGAAGGTGTCTCCAACTTCGGGAAATCCCTAGACAGCTCAGGCCAGTGCCGTATTATATATACAGGCCTACTTCTTGGCATAGATCTACATGTAATAAACGGGCCAGGACCAACAGACAGCTGCTTAGAGTAGAAGAGAACATGGACGGTTCAGGGAACTGGGAGAGTTTCGTAAATGGTTAGAGAGAGCATTTCTTTGTCTGTAGACTGTAGGCTATTCTTGATCTTATTAAGTTGTCCCTGTCTTTAATACTCTAAATCAAATCAACTCATCACATACACTTTGTAACCGCACCAGCGACCAGCGACCCCAACCCGTAATTACAGCGCCACGCGCCGGGGTTAGGTATCACACATTATTACCTAATACGAGGTAGTTTTGCGAGGCAATTGCAGTTGTTATTTTGCAGGGTTAAAGGTCAGCAGTCAATATTCGTTTCGCCACGTCGCTGCTTGTCGGTAACACACACTGTACCGTACACAAAACAAACAGCGCAATCTTCCGGTTTTCGCCATTCACTTTACACAGGGAGGTGGGAAGAGAAAGAGTGTTTCCAATCTTTCTCCCCACCTCCCTGCTTTAAATGTAAACATTCCGATCGACCACGAAAAGAAAACATTCCAGGACGTTGCTGGGTGTCGGTTACACGCACCGCAGAAGAACGCTGATAAATCAACTCATACAAATAGGTCGACCACTTATAGCAGCACTACGCGTCAAACAATCACTAGTCCATTTGTGCTCAATAATTGCACAGTGACCATCAGTTTTACAACTCTCCAAATTTAAACAGAAGTAAAAATAAAGTGTAAAAGTGTTCAGATGTTTGAAGTTCGCCTGTTACAACTACAAACATATGTATCTTTGAAGTTGGAGTTGAATGATATACATTGATGAACAATTTTTCGATTATTCGACATGTTGATCTACAGGTAGTCAAATGTGGCTTGATCTACATGTATCTCACAGTGTACAGACGTATTCACATATTTTCTTAATTTACCTAGGGGATAGGTAATGATTATGATATTGACTGGCCTTGAGGGAGATACCAGATAAATATTGCCCGCACTGAAAGAATATTGCCCTCGTCTTCGACTCGGGCAATATTCTTTCAGTTTGGGCAATATTTTCTGGTACGGTATCTCCCTCGAGGCCAGTAAATATTATATACCCGTAAGTATTTACTGTGTACAAGGAGTGCCCCGGGATTATTCGAGATGGAGAGTAATGATGCTGCTACATGTTTTTTTTTTTCTAATTCTAACGTTAGTTGGCAAGTATGTGTCATGTGATGTATGAATGAATGATGTTCCCATGATTTGATATCAGAATTCAGTGAAATTGATTTATAAATCTCTAAAAGTTCAATACAATGTTCTGTATTTACTGTCCAGGTTGTATATTTATTTGTCTTTTTAACTCTGTGTTATAGGTATATAGTAAAAATTAAGTGATATTTCTAGTTAAATATTTGTTTTGAGAGCACAGACAGTTAACCTGAGGCACCCGTTGCGTTGTACACAGTTATATTTGCGTTCGGGCTGATCGCAGTATCGAGTCTATGTAATTTGCTACTCATCAACCACCTATTTTTAAATCGACCATCTTCGTGCAATGGCTTTCTTGCATCAAAAGTATATAAGATCAAAAGTAAGCTTGCGACGGGGTGCAATACACTAGAATAATTTGAAACCTAATAATATACAAAATACAAGAGAAATGAGGAAACAGGTTTAACCTGAAGAAAAGCGAGGAAAGAGGATTGAAGAAAATCCTCATTAATTAATGTGATACCACATGCCATTCACTAGATTTACATCCTTTATCAATGGAAAATGGGCGGCCAGTTTAAATGATGAGCTTGCACCAGTGCACAGTAAAACATGTCACTTGCGTTTGTTGCCAAGAATTCCGTGTGTGCGGTACGAGTCAACAGTCTGAGCCTGGGCTGGGATATGAATCTGCTGTAAATTAAGATGAAACTGAGGAATATTTTCTAAGATGCCAAAAAGTGGTTGACAAGTACTTGTAGCAGGTCCAACCATATACAGCTCTTCCATTCTTTCCTCTAAGGAGCAATTTTCCGTTGAACAGGTAAGACCCCGTTTACAGCACTGCGGGGCTGGGCCGAGCCGTGGCTGAGCCGCGGCCGAGCCCAGCCTCAATTGCGAGGCCGGGCCCCGCAATTTTGTCCGTTTACACTGCTGGGCTCGGCTGCGCTTTTGATTCAAACCTTTCAATATGTTGTCGTAGTGGCGCTCTGCTTGTAAACAAATGCAATTTGGTATTGTCTGGTTTTCAGACCCTTTGCCAAATGAATTCCGTGGCGACAAAGTCGCCGTTCGGGCAAAGGCCTTTGCCGAAGGAAAAAATCCTTTGCAGGACAAAAAAACTACCTTAAACTATACTAGTTTTCGACGTTGAGGGGATTAATATCCTGAACAGCGAAATAGTACAGGCAGAGGGTTTGGAAGCCAGACTAAAATTGGCCGCGCATTTGGCCCAGTTTACGTTTACATTGAGAAAAGGCCGGGCTCCCCGCGGCCGAGACCACCTCCAGAGCGAGGCCAAATGCGAGGCCAATTTTGGCCTCGCATTTGGCCTTTTGTGCGTTTACACTGAAGCGGGGCTGGGCCGAGCCGCGGCCGAGCCTCGCACTGTAAACGGGGTCTAAGATTACTAAGAATGTATAGACCCGGGTACTTGAATTGTGCCTTCTGATTACTATAGATAATGACATTGGGTCTTATAGTTGCATTTTGGATGTTCTGCTAGTATTCTCCCTTTTGATGTGTTTGTAGCGTGTCGAAATTGCGTTAAGGCCACCAGTTGTAGTGTTCAAAATATATGTGAAATTATGAACAAATGCTCTCGATCTGATAACGAAATGTACTTGTAAAAATTAGGGAGATAAATTAATGTTGAGAACTGAGACGATGCAAATAAGGTGAACTGAACGCAATGAAGTCTGGTAATGCTCTGTTTTTATTCTGAGGACAACTCGCCCCCAGCAAACTTTGATGAACATATAATTTACATAACCAATATTTACATATATTCAAATTATCTTATAGCAACCAATAGAACTAAATGAAACGGAGGACTTCAATAAAATGGGAAAGTCTAATTCAATAAACTTTACCAATAAGTAAAGAGAAGCATGAGATGATGGAAGCAGGAGGGGGTGATTACGTAAGAATGGGAGCTGTCTGGGCTCAACTCAAGAATCAGGTGTGGGATGAAATGAATGAACACACCTGAATAGAGAAAGAATGAAGGTGACAAAACTGAGCAAGAGGAAAGGTATCTGAAGTGATGATCATGGAGGTGACAACTGAATATCATTAACTTAACTGAATTAATGCCAGACTGCAAGGCAGTGCTGAAAAGCAAACTAATGCAAATTAATACAAAGTCTGGACAGACAACAAAAGGAGAGTAGACAAACCAGAAATACAGCAAAGTACAATTTGTAAGCAACGACAAAATAACGGTCCTGCATGTTTATGCTGTTTTATCCACAGATCATCTGTTATCCAATGGCACAGTGACTGGGGTTAGCCTCTTATCTCAACAAGGGGCATGTCTGTACTCTATGGGAGCACTCACAGATTTTCACAAGGTAAAATGTCACAACAAATTTTACACCAGGTAGTAGGGGATGACATGCATTATATCGCTTCTTCATATTCATACCACCTCACCAAGCTCAATGATGTATGCCAATACTTCCCCACATGTTGCAATATTTTCCATGTTCAGATAATCCAAGAAGTCACTTTGTAATTCTGAATTTATAGGAGCTAAATTGGTGCAAAAATTGTTTACTTATAGGTCCTTATTATCCTTGGGAACAGTGATTAAAAAAAAAAAATCAAGATATGACATTTAATGCATATGTGTAGGTCTGTTGTACCACAAAACATCCTACAGTCTGTATCATATACAATTTTCGTGATGAAGCCTAAAATATAAGGAGATATCTGTATTTTTCTCAATAAACCGTAACAATAGACGATTTAATCTTGAAACATTTTTATTATCTATTGTTCACATTTTGTATATTTAACAATGCTTAACATCTATTTTACTAATTCAAATTTTTACAGTTGTTTTCTATCCCCAACTCATATTTTAGAACTATTTTTAAGCACTAATGCTGGGTTTTTGTTTCATCTGCAAATGGTAAATTATGCCTTTAATGACTGATTTCTTTTATACATGTAGTTATGTGAAAAATCAGAACAGATTGTTGTGTTATTGCTATAACATCTGTATGCAGCAAGATAACAATAGATTGAGATGTTTTGGTAATGTTTAAATTATGTTCTTCAAATTGAGTTTACTCAGAACAAAAAGTTTGTCATATGAGCTTTAAATGCTTGTCTGCAAATGAAATTTGCATTGGAGGATAGTTCTGTACTTATTACATGAGCAATGTGAAGTACAGTAAAGCATTGATGACAAAAATAAAGTAACTCAATGCTATACCATTTCTGCATCACCAACTTAACTGGTTATGATTGCATTCTATCTTGCATTGAATCAGATCTCCGATGCCAAACAACTTCTGAGAATCTTCAACCCTTCCCAGACGTCAGTTATGAGACCCAAACTCAACGTTTATGTCACTGGACAAGGGACACTCAACTTCCAAGTTCACAAGCAAACTAACTGCAGGTATACACAGTTTTGTTTTGGCCAATACAGTCCACCCCCACCCCCGCCCTTATACACTCAACAAAAAAAGTAAGTTCCCCCCAGCATTTTTGGATATATCTCAAAAAGTATTTTACCGATTTTCATAATTCAAATGGAAATGGATAAGGAATTTTATTACTCATAACATGAGTGGCAAGTCATTGCCACCAGATATCATTATTGGTGTGAAAAAATGCATTTTATGTCAAAATGCATGGAAACAAAAGTTGCACTTCAGTGATTTGCAATGACTTTTACACATAATGATCAAACAATCACTCATGATTCTGAACATTTAAGCATGGGTTATTGCATATTTCTCTTTCTCTTCTTTTCATGAGCATACAGTGAAGTGTTTGATAATTGATATGTCCACCATCCGCTGCTTCAATGACCAGCTAGCATCTCTTCCTCATACTGTTAACTAAAGTTTGTACTTGGCGCTGCACAATGTTGGCCCATGCTCTCTGCAAGATGCGCTGAAATTTTTGCAGTGAAATGTCATCTTTCACCTTCTTGCTCGCTTTCCGCTTAATGATATCCCAAAGATTCTCTATACTGGATTACAGTCAGGGGATCTTGCAGGCCATTCCATTCGTTCGATGCCATTTCCCTCAACAAACTGATCTACAACTTGAGCGCATGATGCAAAATGGCCAAAGGCACATTAATGTGATCAACCCAAATTGGAATTACAAATCACATGGCTTCTACCAACATTTTCATATTGAAAAGGCTATTGTTTAAAAAGTATGCATAACATCTGTTTAATAGGGAAGCACATTGTACCTGAAGAAATTCCTGAGAATTACACAATCAAAAAAGGTCATTTGCTAACTTAGTTGGAAATGTATACAATGTGCTTTATATAGCCTGAAGTGCAACTTTTTTCCATGCATTTTGACATAAAACGCATTTTTTACACCAATAATGATATCTAGTGGCAATGATATGCCATTCATGTTTTGAGAAATGAAATTGTCTATCCATTCCCGTTTGAATTATGAAAATCCGTAAAATACTTTTTGAGATATATCCAAAAATGTTAGGGGGGAACTTACTTTTTTTGCTGAGTGTATAACATATATGGTTATAATGAAAATCTCCTTACAACAAAGTAAAAATTCAGGTCCTAAGATTTTCATCCAGGATGTATCTTTAAACTTAATTGATCAGCTATAATGAAATTTCGATTTAACAAGATAAAACTGCCGGTCCTGAGGACTTTGTTCATAGCAGGACTTGCCTGTATCACGATCTGTACGACATGTTATATACCACATTCTCTTCATGATATCATCAAGTCTTTAGATATTCCTTTAACATGATAATTAGGATGATAGTGACATTGATATTCTACTTTACCAGGACTCCTTTGTAATGTATTGATTGTGCATACAAGTATCACTTTTTGCAAACTTATTTTTCTTCCCGTAATTATAATTTGTATGTTTTAACCAATATAATGGGAGTACTTCTCTAATTATGCAAAGGTTAAAGAAATATACAGTCACTGTTACTTCAGAAGTTTTGAATTTTATATGACTTTCATTCAATGACTTTTGCAGATGAGGGTAACTGAGAGTATATTAACATTTGCATTGATTCAGTGGTGTTAACATTTATTTGACTGTCTGCTAGTGTTTTATAATATTTTACTTTTTATATTTCTTTAACTAGATCAATATTAAATGACAGACTCCTGATAAAAAATATGTTTGAATATGGAGGTATTTGAAAAAAGAGAGCCTCTACAATACAACTGTACAAAGAAGTGAGGTCTTAGAATGACTGTATGATGGATGTACCGGTATGCAAAGAGTGTTCTTTCTTGTGGGTTAGACAATGTTAAACCATTTGAATTAATCAAAGTTGTAATGTTTGTTTATCCTAACTCTGAAGTCTTTATGCAGCTTCAGTTGGGAGCCATGTTGGCTTGCTAGTGGGGAACCTGCCCTATGGAGTCCTGGTATGCACTCACCTACACCAAGAGCCGTACATCGCACGGGCAAGGAAGCAGTTTGAGCATGTGTGTGGACTCCTGAGATCGTGACCCTAGTTTGGCAAGAAGCACACAATGTGTGGTGTGTGTTGGTTGGATGAAAGAACTGAACAAACACCAGTCTTCCCATAGTGAGACACACAAAATGTGGGGTGTGTGTTGGTTGGATGACAGAAGTTAACAGACACCAGTCTTATAAAAGTAGTTGTGTGTGTTACTTTAATGTAGCAGCCTTTTGGGAGTGGAGAACTTGAGTTAGGATCCTGTATGGATGCAGTGCAAGTTTGGGTGTATCTGTAATGAAACGGTTTCCATGGAGACTCTGTGCCAATGATGAAGCTGAGGGTAGGACAAGAGTTAATATGTCTGACATGAAGGATGCACACTAGTACTGGTAGCTGCCATCATCTCATCCAAAACAAAATGTTGTTCACTTTGATAATGGAAAGAATGGTTATGCTTGTTTTGTCTACAGGTGACATCAGTATAAGTTGCAAGTATCACATTGTCGCCAGTATGGTATTTTTGCATGTATGCATGCATGGTATTGTATATATGTGAGGTTCAAGTAATTTATTTGTATAGTGTGTGTTTTGTTTCTGCAGTTAGAACAAAGAGAATTAGAAGGCCCCTAATATGGTAATCCTACTCAAGCAAACTGCTTACTGATGACAATCTCCTCCACCTGCAGGGGCGGATCCAGGAATTTTGTAAAGGCGGCGCAACTAATATTTCGGGTGCCACGTCTTGGTTTCATTTCTCCTTTATTTATTTTGTTTTTAACAAAAAATAAAAGGGGGGGGGGGTCGTGTGCCGGTTGCGCCCCCTCTGGATCCGCCACTGACCTGTACCTTAAATATAGTGCAGACTGTACGTATATACAATGTATATCCTTGCATACATCATGTCATTATGTTTATTCCTGCAAGTACTCTTTGAGTGCTCCTATTCATGTTTTTGATGAGAACATTGTTGTGTGATTCATGGGTTCAAGTGCAGAATTAAAACAATGTGAAACTGAAACTGAAATGTTAAATACGTTTACTTTAGCAGTCTTCCTTTCAGTACTCATTGTCTGTGCTGCAGCATTCAAGCTGAAAGGGGAAACATTATTTGCAGCATAAAGTCTTAAATGACTCAAATACCTGTGATAACAATTTATGTTTTGGATGTGATATGTGTGTGGCTCTTGAGCTTACTTGGTATTCCAGCTTAAAGGGGATGGCTAGTAACCGATCAGTGGGAATCAGTGGGAATGCTGAGGGATGATTGTTCCAATTCTTGTGGGATTCATTTAAGAGTACATTATATATCTACTGTTGTGTGAAAATTATTTGCTTCAGAACGGTCTCATATTCAAGTAATGTGCAGATTAATGCCCCGTCACTGACCAGGGACGCTTACTTGGAAACATTAAACTGCACATTACTTGAATATGAGACCATTCTGAAGCAAATAATTTTCACACAAGAATAGATATATAGTGACTTTCATGGAAGTACTGTATCATATCCCTTTAAACTTGTAACCTCAGTGACCTACACAAAAGTATAGTAGCTGGGAAAAAAACTCATCTGTTCTTGGTGCGCAAATATGAACTCCGATGAAAAACACTTTTTATACTCTTAAAGGGGATGGCTAGTAACCGATCAGTGGGAATCAGTGGGAATGCTGGAGGATGATTGTTCCAATCCTTGTGGGATTTATTTAAGAGTACATTATATATCTACTGTTGTGTGAAAATTATTTGCTTCAGAACGGTCTCATATTCAAGTAATGTGCAGATTAATGCCCCGTCACTGACCAGGGACGCTTACTTGGAAACATTAAACTGCACATTACTTGAATATGAGACCATTCTGAAGCAAATAATTTTCACACAAGAATAGATATATAGTGACTTTCATGGAAGTACTGTATCATATCCCTTTAAACTTGTAACCTCAGTGACCTACACAAAAGTATAGTAGCTGGGAAAAAAACTCATCTGTTCTTGGTGCGCAAATATGAACTCCGATGAAAAACACTTTTTATACTCTTAAAGGGGATGGCTAGTAACCGATCAGTGGGAATCAGTGGGAATGCTGGAGGATGATTGTTCCAATCCTTGTGGGATTTATTTAAGAGTACATTATATATCTACTGTTGTGTGAAAATTATTTGCTTCAGAACGGTCTCATATTCAAGTAATGTGCAGATTAATGCCCCGTCACGGGACGCTTACCTGGAAACATTAAACTGCACATTACTTGAATATGAGACCATTCTGAAGCAAATAATTTTCACACAAGAATAGATATATAGTGTACTCTTAAATGAATCCCACAAGGATTGGAACAATCATCCTCCAGCATTCCCACTGATTCCCACTGATCGGTTACTAGCCATCCCCTTTAAGAGTATAAAAAGAGTTTTTCATCGGAGTTCATATTTGCGCACCAAGAACAGATGAGTTTTTTTCCCAGCTACTATACTTTTGTGTAGGTCACTGAGGTTACAGTACTTCCATGAAAGTCACCTGTCACTTGTTCTACTTCCTGATGGATATTTCATATTTGCTATTTACTGATATTCTAGTGGACAAGAGTCTATGTGAGAAATCACCCTAACTCCCGACTCTTAAAACCTGCAAGATTTACCTCAAGGAGAGAGATAGAGTGGAGAAAAGAAAATGATTTCATTTGCATGTCAACATTAAGTGGTTCAGACTACCAGAGTCTTATGTGAGTAAAGAGCGAGAAATTACAATCGTATGTACCATTTTAATAATGCAGCAGTCTAGGAGTGTTCAAAGTAGCTGACATGGTCATGAAAGTACATGTATAATGTCCTATGCAGAAGCATTCCCTAGTTCCTGTGGACTACCAAAAAAATGTGAAAAAACAAAACAATTTAACAGATCATTTTAGAAATTGCAGGAAAGCTTTGACTTTCTCTGGGAAGATGTGTTTATGGAAGTGTCGTAGATACGGCCAATCGTGCCTAAGATGATCTCACATATAAGTTGAAAAATTAGCTAAGTCAAAGAAAAATACCACCCTGGATGGATATATTATAAACGCGTATGTTAATTCTGTTATGTAAGTCCGAGGATTTTCTGTGGTCCCTTTGGATTATTACTGAGGCAAGGTCGATGAAATGTAATTGAGAATAGGCACAGCAGCACAAATCCATTAAGGAAAAAAATAGATTCGCAACTTTCTAAATATTAAGCACATCAAATTCAAATTCATACTAATTATTGAGTGTGCCTGCAGATATTGCTGTAGAAACATTTGATGGTTGTATACATGTAGATCTGTTTGCACAATGTTTTTCTACATCAATATCTGTGAAGAAAAACGCTGACTACCTGTATACCCTGCACCTGTGTATGTATGCCTAGTATGTGTGTACCAATGTATGTATGTACATATACAATATGTACCCATGTTTGTGTGTGTGTGTGTGCAAGTGTGCATGTGTAAGTGCGTGTGTGTGTGTGTGTGTGTGTGTGTGTGTGTGTGTGTGTGTGTGTGTGTGTATGTACAGTATTTGAATGTACATGTATGTACATGCACATGTAAGATAGAAGCAAAGTTTATCTTTTTCAAGTTCTGCTAGATCTTTTGAACTGCACTACAGAAACATACACCACACATATCCATTCAGAAATTTGTGTGCAGTAAAATTGGAACATATATTATGCAACCTTTGAAGGAAATAGCAATGACTGGCTTGATCTAATGATCACAACCAGCATGTCATAAGATCATCCACATATAACTACACAGCAATTTACTTGAATCTTCATATTAAAATTTGAGTTTATTGCATATAAATCACAATTGAATTGTAACAAAATCTCTGGTCTCATAAAAAGATGAAGATCTGATAATCATTTGATGCGTATACTGTTGAAATATCATATAAAAATGTGCTGAATAATTAAATTTCACATCACACTCCCCCCTCTTGAAGGAGTGAATGATTTACATAACATTTGTGAGACATTTTTCTTAGATTTCTCTTTTTGTCTTTTCACACGACGCTACACAAACAATTTACATTTATGTAATCACACAGTTGTCAAACACTGGATTGACTGACCAGATTTTTTGTTTGAACTGACAAATAAAATCTGGTATTAAACAGACTTGAAATCAACAAAGTCGTCAACAATAGTCATTCTATTGTCGAGCAACTTTCCAAAATTGGTGCTCTAGTGCTTATCAAGATATTACCCCGACACTGGAATCTGTCAGTGCACTCACTCTATCCCTGGGGAACATTCAAGCCAATCTGCTTCTTTTTTTTTTTCTGGTGGCACAAATGCAACATCCAGCCACAGTGACATATAACCCAGTACAGGGGACCTTATCACGATCGTTGGAGGACCTAAAAAAACGTGACAATTGCCTTGTTATATATGGGTACAAAAACACAAAATATAAAGAGTCGAACCCTACAAAATCACCTTTTATATGAGAGTTTTGATATATATCCAACCTCTTCAGAACACAGTTCTCCTGTACCAGGTACCCATTTACACACCAGGTTCGAGAGGAGTGTTTTTGTTCATGAATGCAAAAGCCACGGTTGGGTTTGACACTCGGATCTTATATATAATACTCAATGGAGTGGAAACTTCACTAGAACAGGCAGCTCTATCCAAGTTTAGTGGATATAATGAAGCAAGGGTGTTGAATGACAACATTATCTTCCTGGCTAACTTCACATACATACCAGCACA
This sequence comes from Diadema antillarum, assembly GCF_040938485.1. Taxonomy (NCBI): domain Eukaryota; kingdom Metazoa; phylum Echinodermata; class Echinoidea; order Diadematoida; family Diadematidae; genus Diadema; species Diadema antillarum. Next base: position 289,466 of record NW_027270925.1, on the reverse strand, counting down.
TACATCTTTCCAACAAGATACCGCAGTCATCCTAGCAATAATTCAGCCCACCAACATAATCACATTTGATGTATACCTTTCCGACAAGGTCTATTCATCATAACCAGAGAGCTTGCTCAAAGCTCGCTCGCCTGACATAGCAACAATTGATGCATGCAGACTGGAATAAAAGTACAGTGTATTGCAATGCATCATGTAAGTGGAGGTGGATACAGTAACTAGGTATGCGGATCGCTAACAAAAAAGATTTACAAATTTGAATACATTACATGTAGTAAGCTGGCCCATTGCAATTTTGCTTTTTCAATGACGGCCCACTAATGCACAGTAGCACAAAGAAACACTAACCAATGAGGGGCCCGTTGCATAAAACTTACCGTTGAATTTCAATGGTAAGTACCGTCAAAATTAGGCGTCACAGCCAATCAGCATCAAGGATTATAAAATTTACCGCTAATTTGAAGACTTACCGCTAGAAAGGAGCGGTTAGTCTAGCGGTAAGGGTTTTATGCAACAGGGCCCTTTACAACCAAATAATGCCAACAAAATCATCATATATACAAGTGGCTTACTTACTGATAGTATCCCAATACCAACCCTACACTGATTGCCACAGTCAATATTCATCAGTCCACACTTGGTTCAGGTTGAATTTTTGAAATCAAGGTCAGTTGGTGTTTTGACAGAGGTGGCTGTACTTCTTATGCTTCTTTTTTTGTTCAGTTTTAATGTCTGTCAAAATATGCTAAAAACATTTGGAAATGACAGAATCTCTGCACATTACAAAGCTGAAAGCTTATCTTGGACAATTTCACAGAAAAAGTGACAGAATCTTGTCCTCTTCTTGGCCTGCATAGTCTTTGATTAACAATGAGCTTTGGAATCCTGATCATTCAATGCCCTTTTGTAAGGAATCACGATTAAACTCTTTACTACCACGTCCATTCACCATATCATACCATAACTTTATAGGAACAAACAACATTATAAAATACAACACATGTGGTAATGTTCCCTTATAGGGTTTCCCCCTTTACCTTCTTTAAATGAAGTATTTGCATATTTCAACATGAAATGATGTCCCCTTCCCAGAGAACATTATTTCCATATCTTGACACTCGTTAAAAACAGTGAGCATGTAACACAAAGCCCGCCTTTGAGCTGGTTTTCAACTTTGGTGTCAACTGCAGTGTACATGGCTCTCTCGGGATAAGAAAAACCTGTTTCATTCCAGCTCTTGAGAGGTTTGAAGGCGACTTTATAATTATCAAAGCCAACTACACCAATACACCATGCTTGACACACATAGGTACAAGGCGGCTTTCTTCAAACATAGAGTGCACGAAAGCTCTGTATCACGATCTCTACCACACAGCTGTCTCATACGTTTAACATCTACGCAAGTTGTATATTTGTCTGCCAGCTGGCAGTACGTCACCCCTTTGAACGAGGCAACAACACAAATCTCCCAGGGAAAACCTTTCTCCATTTTCAGCCTATTTTGAAGAATGCTATGCGCAGTCACAAATTGCAAAACTTATACAAAGAACAAAGGATATTTTATCATCTAGACCACAGTATAGAACATGCATGGGATACATACACATAGACATACGTGGCTTGCTTGCACAGAGTGATTGTGCAGACGATCTGATACAAATACATGTACAAGCAATTTACAAAATGACTTTCAACATGGGTTCCTGTCTGAGCTACTCGCTACATATAAGATATGGAAAATAAGCATTAAATACCCGTTTGGTACTAAAGATATTCTACAAGCATGGTGACATCTTATTACAGTATCACGCAGTCTGCATGCCTGAATGTATATTGCAGATTCATTCAGTGCTTCAACTGTATCAATTGCCTATGATGCAACACAAATTTGTCCCCACACCTACATATGCTTTTCAATAACTATATGAACACAGTATGCATCTGAACATACAAAATTCCTGAATAAAACAAGCAAGCACACACACACACACAATAATTATAAGGGTAAGATTATCATGTAGGCCTACATCTCAGTATTGTGCTTGTGAAGAGACACTTTCAAAACTTTGAGAGAGAGAGACATCAGCATTTTTGACAGCAGGGACCAGTATAGAATAGGACATGGGGATTTGGTATTTACTTCTGGGAGACATGCATTTGAACTCATTTTTCCTTACAAGTATGAAAGGTTTTGCATGAATATCAAGGACAAGGACAGAAATGAACAACGCATGCATCCATGTCTTACAAACATCGCAACAGATATGAAGAAGTAATGCAGTAACAAGTGTCTGCTTTTTTGTCACGACCTTAATGCACTACAACGTACCTCTATATATCTGTGTTAAACAGAATGCATTTTTATGTTGCTTTTTTGCAACAGGCTGCTCAGAAAACAACCCAGAAGGCACTTTCGATCAGGAAACAATAGGAAAAAGAAAAAGAAACATCTGCTATACTACATAAAACTTCAACCTTCTTAACATTTGATATTTTACTTTTAAATATTTGTTCAAATTTGTTAATCTGGCATCAAAATGCCCCCCCCCCCCCCCCCGATAAAGTCATTGGGCTTTTTAGGACATATCAAATCTATATGTTTTGTCCAAATCAACAATGCTTATCAATCTTTGATAATAATGCCGTCTTTGATAGCAGCAGGGAAAGACAGGCTTCTTTCACGACGGACACGTATGAATGTTGACATAAAGCAAGTAAGGAACAAGCAACACGCCACCTCATCTACAAGTGGAGTCTCCTCAGATTAATAAGTAGCATTTCCAACAGGTAGGATGATTGGTTTGCCTGTCGCATGACTTGTAGAGAGGTCCTCAGTAGACAGCATCAGTTTAAAATTCAGAAAATATCCCCTCCCCTCCACACATGACAACATCCAAATATGTATTCACAATACTTGCTCCTCTTGCTGGCATCTTGCTGACGTTTTTCCTCAGGCTGGCATCTCTTAACTGTATCTATGCAAATTAGCACTGTACAACTTTGGAATATGCCATGTTCTCTTCCTATCAATCTGAGCAAAGGCAAAGTATGACGTCCCATTTGTCAGAATAGAACACTGCAGCATGAGTGAACAGGTGTATAAACTCTCAAGCAAACATTTTTGCTCTAACTAGAAGACGAGATGGCAATAAACTTCATCTCTCGATAGGAATGCCGTAACACACGGAGAATGTTAACCACAGAGAAAGTGAGCTTTGAATGATACAAGTAAAACAGAACCAACACATCACCAACAACTCCAGTGATATTGGACAGATTTTCAAGATGGTTGAAGATTTCAGTGTAGATAGAATATCTCGTATGGTGTCTTGTGACCACATTAAAAGCATAAATCATGTCACACATACTGTGCTGATGTCTGCGTGAAACTTGTTTCAGAAACTTGTTTCACATAAATTATGTTCTCAATCTCACACTACTTTCCAACAAACTGCTTTCCAAAACTCTAATCCACATATATCAAAGATATTTTGTGCTGTCACATGTCTGTATGAAAAGAATGTTGATCATTTCAAACTAAAGACAAAGAAATACCTTGGGTCTTTTTTGGTACAAACTTCAATGAGTATTGGCACTACCCTCACAATGTCTTTTTATCATATACACCATGACCACTTCTTGAAGAACCCATTTAATCACCGCACTAAATCATGAAAATTCAAAATGCCCAAACTTTCGAATAATTTACTGGTCTGCTAAATTTCCAGTGAGCCCTGTTTCCTACAGTGTAGTTGACTGCTCTCCTTAACCCTTTCTATGCTAGGAAGTTTTGAGCCAATCAGCATTCAAAACACACCAATGGTGAAGAAAGTCTTCCTCTTTCTGATGAACTTCCTCTAAAGCTGTGCAGGAACAACCACTGAGACATTTCCATAGGATGGTTATACATATTTACTCTGCAAAAGGAACAACGCGTTACTGGCACAGAACAATACTTGCCCACATTTCAGTAATACACATTAACAACAGAGAAATGGGGCAACAGATTAACACTCGAGATTCAAGCAAAGCAATACTCCCTGAAAGCCAATGGTAGAGTACCAGAATATGTACAAAATAACAGCATCAACATATTTCATGCCCAGACGAAGCCTCTTGAAAATAGATGGAAATGAAACACATAACAGATATGATCGTTGCCATAAACCATACAGGCCTACAAGGCAACACTGAAAAAAACAAGTCACTCTAAATACAATGTACGTTTAACAATTCAAACACTAACAGATATAATGTAAGATGATGGAATTTATCACTGGCCAACAAATGACATGTAACCACTTTGTCAAGTTTTACAACATCAATCATTCTGCTTGACACGTTGATTCAGAGACTAAACCATTCCTTCCTCTCCACTTAATTCCATCATGACCACACATCTCTGCAAACCCATTTTCCTTGGGTAGCGTTTCAAATAATGTAGCTTTGGCTAACTCGACGAGGACAAACCTCACTCTTTGCCACTGACAGTGCATATATAGATATAATGACACTGACTGAGTTAATGTCTATTCTTAAGCACAGGGCTTAATAAAGCATTTTCAATTTCATCATCACTTTCCAAAGTGCTGGCTTTCATAGCAGCAAGAGACTTCACCATCCACTGACCATGCCATATCAAATTATATCACATCAAATCAGATCATATGTATCAAACCAAAGCATAGATCTCTAATGACAATCAATACAGAGTTGTGCAATTCATCCCGGTGCCTACGATTTTAAGCAAGATCACAATGCTACATTGTAAAAGGATAAGATCGTATCATTTCAAGTTAAGTCATTTTCTCCCAAACCTATATTAATATTTGAGTACTTAATATGAATCACTGGCATTATCTCTCACAGCTGGTAACAGAAAGACCTGAAATTTATGGTATACATACACAATTTCTTCTTCTCGTAATACTGGTATCTCCCTTTAAAAATGATGCCATCTTATCAAGGATGTCAAGGTAAATGATGTCTTGCAGTCATATCAATTTCTATCTGAAATGTCAGGAATCACAAAATTAACACACAAAAATAAAGTCATAGATTAATGTTGGTAGCTTTTCAGCATAAGGGAACAAAATCTGATGTGTCTTTCTGTCTTTCTATCATTTCATTCAAATATTTTCTCGTAATGTCTAACAGCGATTTACGGAATATCAACAGCTTCAATAAACTAGACACTGAATTGACACTTTTCATTAAGTCCCGGTACTTGTAATACCATTATTTATCAATACACTGCATCTACATTCAAAAACTCCCATTACTCCTGTCAAGGCCTCGGCTACAATTGTACTTAAAGTAGGCATTCCCATGGGGAGATTGACTGAATTAATTTTGACATCAAGATGTGTGCATGGCTCAAGGAACAAACATCATAAGAGGAAATAACAATTTCCAACCATTTTCAAGATTTATACAGGACTTAATGTGAAGTGAAGCAAAACTGCATGGCTGATGCACAATGTGTTATATTCTTCTAATCTAATGGTACGATAACTATCTGCAGACCCTCAACGATTCTGGGCAAAATAAGAGCAATCTTTGTTTTGTTTTGTTTTTTCTTTGTGGAAATCTAATTTACATCCAACATTTCATGCACGTCTACAGATCCCATTTTAATTATTGCTCCGAGTAGAGGCCTGTACAGGTGAAAGATGTCAACTTTTATGGATATACACAAGGTGACATGTGAAACTAGGGAAATACGGGAACAGACATGTATGGTTTCACTTCAAGGCAGAGAGGTTTATTTCCACTCCTCCCACGACCTATCAAACAAGCAACCTGAATTGTGTATGCAAATCTACAGATGTCTAATGCCCAAAGTCCTTGTGATGAGTTGTTCGCTCCAATCATTCTGAAAACATCAGCAAAAATCCCTCTGTGATATTAAAGTGTAAGTTGTGCATAACTTGTGCTAAGAAAATGCATAATGGGCGTCCAAATTTACTTTACTTCCACAAACAATTCTCTAGCCCCACTCCTTCATAATCCTATTCAAACTAAAAGGAGACCCATGTCTACGGAGATTTTATACTGCTTTGCATCAAGACTCTTAAACTCATTCTGAGCTCACTTTGCAAACAGCAAATGTTAAACTACATTTCTACAACATTCCACAATTATTTTGCACCTTGGGTGCATTCTTTGAATACTTCAGTTCACATATTAATGATTAAGGCACTCCTTAGAAAGCAGTCACATTTTACAGAGAAGAAATCAAGTGGGGTAGTTGCTTCCGGGAGTTACCGTGATCAGTAATTGTAGAGTGGCATCTTAACATTCTTGCGTATCACTGACTCAAACTATAATCTAATCACATAGGAAATGCTCACTGATGACATGTGAGAAAAGAGGAGATTTACGTGAAATTTTCCTCACCCAATGAACATACAATTCCAACACTTAATCAGGCATTTAACTCAGGCACTCGTATGTTTAAAAGATTATGTACCTCATGTAAGTGCTCTATATATGTCTTTATATAAAATATTTTTCCCGATCTCACTTATGTGGAGGGCTAATCTTTAGTTGCAACTGTCAACAATTCTATTATATCAGCTCTAAGCAATCTGCCACGACACACTTTGTCAAGTTTTCACATTCTATAACACAATTGCAAACTATCTCCAAATGCACTGAGAAAGACAAAGACCCAGAAGAACATATTACCACCCCCCCCATAATAATTAGTTGTACTTTATCATATAAGCTTTCTATCCTATCTGTGATTGTAACCATCCCTCAGACACCACAAAACTCATAAAAAAGAAGGAGAGAAATACATTGTAGAGTTGATTGAATCATGCTGCTATAACCACTCCAAGCCCTACAGTGAGCACTGTGCACTAAAATACAAAATCAAACTGTATGAAGCTACAAACTCGGGCAAAATAGCTATATTCCTCAAACTTCAGCTGATATAGGGATTTTCTGTTTAACCTGTCAAGGACGAGCTGATTTTGAACTAACACAAAGATGCCCAAGTATACTGGAGACTACTGTAAACATCGGTATTTTCGTACAATTAATTTTTCATGCTGAGCGGTTCAAAAACATATGTGCAGGTTCTTGATTTGGTGCTATGCAATAGCTCTATACTTGTATGCTGTCATCCAATTCATAGAAAGAAAAAAAAAAAGAATTTGATTAAACATTTTCCTGAATGAAAATTAAAGGGATCGTATAGTTTTGGTTGAGACCTAATTTCAGGTTTCTAACATTTTTGGTGAGATAATGAGAAACCTCTTATAAAATGTGAAAGAGCAGGTAATTCTGTGAGGAATTCAATGTTTATTTGATGAAAATTGGTTTTGAAATGGCCGAGATATCCAAAAAAGAGCAATTCTAATAAAGTGTGGGACCCACACTTTATTACGATTGCTTTGTTTTACTTTGTTTTTGGATGTTTCGGTCATTTCAAACCCGATTTTCATCAAATAAACTTTGAATTCCTCTTAAAATGGTATGCTCTGTACTATATCATAAGTGTTTTCTTGGTATCTCGCAAAAAGTTAAAAGCCCAATTCTCATCTCCACCAATACTGTACCATCCCTTTAATGTGCTGTCTGATACGTTCAGATGTATGGCCTGCACAGAAACTGCTGCATACACACATGCGTTGAAATGAATACTACTAGGGCACAAGCACACACTCGCACTTGTACCAGGGAGGCACCACTGACAAAGCCCACGATGCAACCCGTTCAAAATGTGCAGCACAGAAAATTGTAAGGATATTTTTGGGGTTATGGAATTTGTGCTAGCCAAAAAAATAGTGCGAAATATGCAAAAATCAAGGCATCATGAAAATTTTAAGATTTACAGTAGTCTTCAACAGCTTAAGGTAGCAGCATAGGGCAGAACATGTGTTGTATCATGACGGTTCAGCCTTGTTCCATATTAACCATCTACCAGACATTGTCTATGATGATACACACATTTTTATAGCCCTAAATTCAACAGATACATATTACTGCACTGCAAGCACTCCTGATGTATTTATGATACAAACTATATGTACTTGGCAACTGCAAAGATGTGGTTTTAAGTTTTATTTCAAAGTGTTTTGTTATGTTTCATTTATGAGTTTAAGAGAGAACTCAACGCAGTTTGGGTGCTGCAAATGCAAACATGCAATCTCGGATTGTTAGTTTTGTTGTATGTGATGGGATTTTGCAGAAGTGGTGAACCGTGGGAGCTACAAAGGCTACCAATTCTTCCTAGCTCACTATCTGTCCAAACTTGGAATGTGGTGTATATTCCTGGTTTTGTCATCCAAGAGGACTGAGTTTCAGCTGTAAACACATTTCTGTTTCAGTTATGCACAATCACATCACATTTCCCTTGCAAAATAGAATTTTTCCCACCTCAAGTGGGGAAAAAAAAACAAACCTCACATATATCCAATAGATATCATTATCAAACACAACAATTTCTAGTCGGACAAAGTACACACAAAAGCTTCAGGCAACTAAACAATACAAGCACAGTTCTCCCCCTGAGTCAATACATTTCATCTGGGAGTGAAAAATGAGCCCCCTTCAGCAAAAAGAATGAAATGGTTTCCGACGATCTCAGAGATGGTTGTGTGTGAGTCAGCCCTCGTGATGCAGAGTGCAGAGATGAAGCAATGGCACAGTGGTAAGAAAGAGATGATGGTGATACAAGTTTAGCTGCCCTTCTAGAAAAGAAAACTCCTCCAGGCACACAATTATCTTCTCCTAGGTCGCTGTTCCTTGGTTGTCCCCGTTCACAGCGACCGGAGATCTCTTGCTCGCTAGCTCCATAGAGTCCACTCCGTTTTCTATCACCTGGTGGTGCGGCCTCTTGGCCGGTTTCACGCTTTCACTTCTCACACACTTTTCCTGGTCGCCGCTGTCCAGGGCGACGACGGTGACTGTCGACGTGCTTCCATTGCACAATAACCTGCTGTCCCTGTCGGGTAAAGAGTCTTTGGGTATCAGCGGATGGTTTTCACTGTCCTCTGGAAGAGCTGACAGCTTCGCCACGTACTTGTAGAGAACCTTCATGAAGTCGGGTACTCCATCGTATCCTGTTAGGCACATTAGATCAGGAGGGAGAGAGAGAGAGCGAGGTGTCTGTAAGTCCGTAACAGCTCATCATTGCGTAATATTATGTAATCTGCAAACCAAAATGTGCTCAACATTGCTGAAGAAAACATTCAAGTGATGGTAATGGTGAAATATTTCCCTACGGATTCACCCTTTGGTTTTGAAAAGACTTAATCAGCTACAAGCATTACAAGAAAAGAAGGAGAAACTGCATGCAAAACTCCACAGTGCACTTCTTCACCCTACATCTCTTTTCACTCTAAAACATAATAAGCTATGAGTTATTTTACTCTAAAATACAAAATATGTGCTACTTTTATACCAAATGCTATCATAAAATGAAGCTTGGTCACCGGAGTCAGATTGTATACAATGGCCATAACCTGTAAAATGACCTTTCTTAATGTCTTAGTTCTAGTGGCAAAATCACTGCATGATTGAGTGACAGAGTGGTATGAGACAATACGAAAATACATCACCCCAAGTACATTCATCATGGAGGCATAGAGAGAAATAAACAACAAACTTGCTTCCATTAACAATGCAATTCTTTGGATTCATTTGAAAAGGTCTCTTGCCTTAAACTAATAATCATAGCATTGCGCAGACAGTTGAACAATGAATTCTTGCGGTCGGCTACACATCACTTCCGGTTGACTGGAGTGAAAACAAACAGCTTGCAAGCGCTAAGCCTGCTGCATAATGCGCATACTGCATGCTGTGCATGTGCGACGCGTATGATTTATGTGCAACTCTACGCAGACATGGGGACTGTTTTTCATTATTCAATTTGTCATTTGTGCCATCATTCATGAGATACATGCATCATGTCTTGCAAGCAAATATTATAAAAATCTGGATCCTGTCAATCGATCGGTCCCGGTAATTGCCAAGTTGAAGGCAGCCGGACTGGACCTGTGCCAGTATGAAATCGCGGCAGGACTCTGGATCAACGACTCGACAAAATGGCCAGATGTGCCGTAGAACCTCTTTGAGTAGGCCCTACCCCGATATCTACGCTCACTTATGTACCTCATAGAAACTTCAGGTAGGTCTATAGGCCTAACGTTAGTACTGTACGTAGGCTTAGGGTAGGGCCTAATTTAGGGTAGGCCTAACGTGCCCTAACTGTTACGTGTTAGGGCCTAATCCTGCCGCCCGCACAGCTACAGTAGAAGTAGCTACGGCAGAAAACACGTACAGCGTTACCACTCCAGGCTCACGCGACTGTTTGTTTTCACTCCACCGCTATCCATGACCCCGTGACACGCAAAATACCCGGATGTCCGACCATGAGAATAGATTCGCCTCAGTGAGCAACAAAGGGAAATATCTGACAAAAAAAAAAATTGCTAGCCACATATGTGACACTTGCAAGCCACATATGTGACACTTGCAAGTGTCTTTGCATTAAAATGCTTACAGTTGCATTTTAGTCTTGATCTATCCACATAAACTCATTAGCATGTTCTCTGGACGATTTCAATTCAATCATTCAAATTAGTCAGTTTACCAGGGAATGCATTGACATCGATGACATAGTGGATTCCTGTGTGATTCTCAACAATGACGTCTGCCCCAAACAGCGCCATCTCTAGGCCGTCGTGCAGACAGTCCGCTAGTGACTTGAGGAGGTCGGAGCATGGCTCCACTGTGATGCGTTCTGCATCCGTCTCATCCAGCTACCAACGAACAGGGATTAAAAAAATCACAGAAATGAAACAGCAATATTTCTTTTTTTCTCTGGCAACAAGAACACATTCTCAATATCAGTTGGATAGATTAGTCTTTTTCTATAAAGTGATGAATAGGAGTAACAGATATGAATCGAGACATTTATATTTTGCAATATGATATTATCATTATCCGTTTCTTAAAATTACTATGTAGTCCTTCAAAAATGGGTGTAGATAAAAATCACTTGTACCATGCATACATATGTATTGACCTTTCACAGCTCCGCATGAATATATCTCAAACAATTAAAAACAAACAAAGAAGAAGTTACCCTCAAAAATTAAAATTTACTGCACACTCATTCCTGTTAAAGTCTGGAGCCATTAGTTGTTATCTTATTTCTGTTGTTAACAAAAATTTATTCCTTGTGATTTCTCGTAACTTTTTTATGGGGAAATAAAAAACAGATAAAAGATAACCAATATTTCTCTACTATGAAACAATGCAATATCACCCCCACATTTCCAGCTACATTCCCAAGATAAGGTGGTGGTTGGAAGAGGAGTTTGCGACAAACCTCGTTGAGGAATGATGTTGAGTTGGGCTTGGAGACGTCATGGCTGTCAAAGAATATTGTCTCTTGACCTGACCCTATATGAAGAGAGAGAGAGAGGAGGGGGGTAAAGATTTAGCTCCATTGTCTCAAGGGAGGGGTTCATGGATGGCATCCAAGCCATGCCTATTATTCACCAATGCTCCCAGAGAAAACACTTTGCTATGATGAACAATGTAGGGAGCAGACAGTGTGTTTCACTCGCAGTGCATCAGCATAAGAGTGCAAGCTCATTCTATTCTGTGTGTGCCATTAAAAAAACAAAGCAAAACAACAAAACAGATACCTTTTCTCTTACTCAGAAGCAATGTCTTCATATTCGCTTTGCAGACTGCAAAATACATTTATGACATCATAGACAGTGAGTCATTTCCAAGCAATTTTGATGATACTCTTGCAGAGCAAAAAGCTCTGGTGCCCAACTATGTTGATGCATGGGTCAACATGCACAGGTGGTCACATTCTATACAGAGTATCATTGGGGATTCTGGAAATGAAAAAATTAAGCTGAGCAGATTCTTGTTAGAAATATAAACCTCACTTGAAACTCGGCTATCATAATGTGACTGTAATGTGACAAAAAGACACATACAGCTGTATCATTCACACATACAACCCAATTGCTGCAATGAAACCCTTGGAGCAAGCCAAGATAATAACTACAGTCATCATGTTCAGTTAAACTTGCTATACTGGTCAATAGTGTACTATTGACGTCAATTCCTTTGTATAATTTACAGGCATTACGACCTTGTATAAAGACCACCTTCACACGAAATCAAACTGTGATGTTTTTGTGGTCTTTATGGATATGTTCTTAACCTGTTGAGGACGAGTCCCAGGTATAACGTCTATGGGAAATGTGTGTTGTAGCAAAATCAAACCGTACTCAGCTGTTTGTTGCCATATTTTTTCCTTTAAGTGAAAACGATTGATAGGTTTCATTCTAGTGCTGTCATGTCCTGGTTAACACTGTGGAAGAAATCTGATCTTGTAGCTACTCTTCATAAGAAAAGGGGAGAAAAAAACAACAACAAAGAAACAAGGCTTCTTACCTCCAGTTGTGAAGTTTTTGACGGAAGGTCTCTTGACGACAAAGTACTGGTCTCCCACGACAAAGAGTTTGTGCAGCAGAGCATTGTGGTTGATGAAGGTCTGCGCTACACATGGAGGCTTGATGTCTTTTAGTCCAGCCTCATTGAATATTAGTGCCATCTGTGTATGCCAAGATAATAAAAGGTGTAATTGAATATAACTGTCATCTTGTGTTTGCCAAGATAATGTAATACATTTTAAAGAGCAGAAAAGATAGAAGAGAGGAATAGAAAAGAAAACATGTGCCCTTGAAAATTTGCAAACAATGTGTACATTTGCTACATTTAATGTGAAAACAATAGTCACATACCAATAACAAATATGCAAAGGAAGGCTTCACAATATTCTGTTGTCAGTAATGTTATTCAAGTACTCACAAGTCTTATTCAAACCTTCATACATTATATTTTGTATACATTGCCTTTTCATGGGACATTTCTAAGCATCAAAACATTGATTTTGTTATCAAAAATTGTACTTGTCCATTCAAAACTTCTGTCAGCAATTATATGTACCTTTTGTGTTGGTCAAAGTGCTGATTGGCACAAAAAACCCCATTGCACTGTATACGGTTCCAGGGCAATTACCACCAGGACAATTACCCCAGACCCTTCCCCTGACCCTAACACTAATCCTAAACCTAATGCAAACCCTAACCCAGACTCTAACCCTAGACCTAACCCTAACCCCAATCTTTACTCAAACCTTATCACTAACCAGTATTTAGCTGGGTGTAATTGCCCTGATGCATTGTATGAAGTATACAAAGTCCCCGACACAGAAAGGGCAATTTGCTAATATACTGTTTGATGAGCAGCTAGGAGTAAGGGATTATATTCTGTCACTCTGAAAATTAACTAGTAATACTATGACATTGTCAAAAGCCCCAGTGATTACTCAGGCCCATTAGTGTATGTGCTACGCATGCAAAATGTTCAGTTCTTTACATGTTGGTAAGTACAATTAAAGGGCATTTCCAGTACTGTGACATTTGAGGGATATCCACACAGCTGAAAATTTCACTCAGTCCCAATATGTGACCCTCCATCACAAAACTAACATAAAGTTGCTCTTCTAGATTTGTTCTTGTTGTTTTATCATGTAGGTCCAATTCTGAATGATTCTGAGATTCTTGGCTATAATTTTGATAAATGACTCATCAAGATTGCATATTCTTAATCAACTGAAATATGGGCTTAAAAATCAGACATCCAGTAACATTCCTCTCCGGGGAAAAGGGGAGAGCAGGGGCTTAATTTAAGTGTTTACTGGAGTGCACTGACACTATTCTGTACTGTGCTTTCCAACACACGTACATACACACAAGATTTGAACTCCATAGCAACAACTACAGAAGGATTATAAGACTGTCCTGAAACTTGGCAAACTAACTGAGCATTTTATGTTTATTTCAAATTATTTTATTTTTGTATGACTTGCATGTTTACATTATCACATGCCTCATGGACAAAAATCAGAGAAAAATAATCAAATATCAGAACAAAATGGCATAAATACAAAAAAAAAAAACTGTTCCAAAATATATATTTTATGCTTCAAACATTTGAAAACACATTACAGATGTTTTACTCCTTCAAAAAAAAAAAAAATGCTCTTCAATTAGATGTGCTACTTCTTCGCGAGGTAATGCTTAAATCTGCAGCCTTTTGATCTCATGTCACATGCAAGGGCACATCACCTTGTAAAGAAAGTAATTTTCTCCAGCTCCCTGAGTCCCCCCCCCCCCCCACCCTCTCCTTTGCCTTTTCTTACAAGTGTATGTTATACTGATATGTGGTAATAAGAAAAGAGGGATACAATATTACATGCCAGTGCCCTCTTAAATGAGGCCACGACCTCATGTTGTTGCTTTTAAGCGTGCAGGTACGTGACTTTACACTGACTTCTGAAGAGGTCATCACGTGATGCATCAACCTGTTGACGACTAGTCCTGAGCATACTCTGGCAGATTTCCACAGGAAATGTGTGTTTTAGCAAAATTCGCTCGTCTTCAATGGGTTAAGAAACACTTTTATCATCATCGGAAGGCTGAGGCCTCACAAATAAAAGCTGATGTACCATGGTTGCAATTCATAAATACATGATGTATAGTCATCCCTCTATGCACCCTGATATATCAAAATAAATTCTAATTAAATTCATCGGCCATGAAAATTACTGCTTCACCAGAGAGTGACCTCTAACAGTACTACTGCTTCTCATCCGGCATCAAATTACATAGAGGCATATGACAAGTTGTGCTTGATTATATGACTCAAACAACATAACAACAAACATAGTCCCAACAAGTAACTGGCATGCTCAAACCATACTGTAAGTCTGTCATCATACACAGCTGGATTTTGACAAAGCCTTTCTAAAGACCACAGCTCTCATATTCAGGCAGTACTTTATCCCCCCCCCCCCCCCCCTTCACATCAGCAGTTCAAGAAACAAGAGAATGTCAACACTATCGTATTTGTGTAGTACAGGCATTTCGTTGGCTCCCACCCGACAATGTTTACGTGTGACAGTGCACACTAAACAAACCTCATGCAGTCACCATGGCTGTTATCCTAAATACCACACCCTCCTTCCTCCCTCTCCCCTTCCCCTCAACAATAACACAGCTCTCTGTCAACTGACCCTTACTGACCATGGCTGCATTCAAGCAGTAGAAAGTCATATCCATGTTAGCATGTACATCCAGGAAGAATATATGTGCTGCGAAATTATTTGATTGAAATTACTGTATATGATCTTGTCACTGATCATTAAATTGGCAATACAGAATTTTACTACACATCTTTAATACTTCACATGGAAGTGCTTATATCAATCAAATTGGAGAGAAATTTCTGAATTGCTAATTTGAGAAAAAAAGAAACTTTGATCAGCTACGAATGTGTTGCCAATTTGAGAATCATTTCATGGAGATAATAATTACACAGCTTTAAAAGATTTTACAACAAAAACAAACAACTATACATCAAATACAATGAGCTCACATGAAAGAGAATTTTCACTGTACTTTATAGAATGCTAGCAATGGAATATAATAATAAAATATAAGAATAAAATACAAATGAAAATCATAATTGATAGATACATCACCACACAGACTTAAGTGTGTCTGGGACTCACTGGGTAAAAAATAGCATTAGCTTCTTACCTTGTGAGACATCACTGAGCCGTGAGCTTGGGAAGGTTTACAGACTGTGGACGAAAGCATGTGACGAGATATGGTTGTCAAAGCATGAAGTTAGCAGCAGATCACATTAAAGGCAGTGTTATAAAGTCCATGTACAAATCATAGGTGAGGGACTTCAGTTAACAGAATTGCATTCATTCTAACTGAAATGATGGCGGATAAACGAAGCAAAGATAACAAATCATCATTTCATATATTGCACATCACAGAATTATACTCACATGAGATAAGAACATTACAGTAGCATAGGGTAATGAATGATAACATTAGTAACCACTGAAAAGGAAGACACAAGTTCCATTCCATAGTACTATCAAAAACATCTCTTAATATGTTAAATGGTGAGTAATGTCAATCCAGTCACAATAATTATCCTGATGTTTCTGTAGTATGATGGCCTGAAATTTTTACAGTCATATACACTGTACAATGTAAGCTTTCCTTGAAACACAACTGAAAGTAATCAAGTGTGATATCACCAATTTTTCTGTCATTTGTAAACAAAGATTGTTGAAGTGAAAGTAATAGACAAATTGACCACCATAAGTGTTACAACACTGAGAATTGTCATACATCGCCAATGAGGCGACAATTAAACCTCGTATCTAAAAAAAGTCAAGTGCTCAGGAGAGCTAAAAGCATGGCAGCCAAAGCACTATAACGAATTGCCTTTCCTTTGACGTGCCACCCTCATGACGGTGGCTTCATTTGGGGGGGGGGGGGGGGGGGTAGGACAGCTAGGATTTGCACAGGACATCACTTAAATGATTATCTGACAACTGACCCAATGCAAAGATTTTCACCAAAATCTGAGATACAAAATTTTGTCATCCCAGCAACAATATGCATATATGATATCATGATATTCAGTCATATTGCTTACATTTCTCCATACTCAAAACAACGCCAACGTATAATACTAGCACCAGTCTGATGGTCCAAGACCGTCAAAAATCACTGTTGGGCCAGTATAACTTCCACGAATTGACAAATTTACTGGTCCGACACGACCAGAAAAAAAAATAAAAAAGATAGCATTGTAGGGGCCTGTGTCAAGATAAAGAATCAGGACTAGTAGCTTTTAGGTTCGGACCAGTAAAAAATAGAAAAACTGGGCATCTTCTGGTGTGGCAGGGACAGGTCAGACCAGTAGAAAAAATGAGTTCGTGTGCAGCCCTGCTAAAAGACAATGAAGATATGCTCAAAACTTACCTAACGGGAAGCCCACATTGGCTTCCTGGAGTTTTTTCTTGATCTCCGCCTCTTTGGTAGTGTGAATTTCAACAAAGTTTGGTACTCTGACAACGTGGTGTGTTTCTGAAATTGCAAACAAGCACAAATAATGATACAAAAATTGTTGTAGAAACAAGAAGTCACAAGAGCAATTTTCAACATACAATGAATTAACATTATCACTACTACTATACTACTATTACTACTACTACTACTAATGATAATAATAATAATAAGATACTACTCCTACTACTGCTGCTGCTGCTGCTGCTGCTGCTGCTACTACTACTACTACTTCTAATACTATTATCACAAATACAACTATTTCAGCTATTACTACTGTTACGACCAAAATCACTCCGAGAATGATCGCACAAAAGAAACAATCAACTGATGTTCAGGCGGTTTATTAACAGTGATATTGTAGGTACAGACTGGTAATCGGTTTCACATCAGTACAATAATGATCAATAGAAACAAATATAAGTCAGTAATGGAATCACTTACGTACGCATTACACGCAATATCCCTGGAAATGTCCAAATACGATGCTCGATGCACAAACGAATGATCCGCGATGCACCAATGAATGATTCCTCTGACTTAACTCCAGAGGCACAGGTTACGATAGTCCACGGTATAGATCCGGGGTAAAATCCACGATATACGTCTACGGCGAAACGTGCAGAGTCCAAACGTTGTGACGACCACGTCCAGTTGATGCGTTGAATGATGATTCACTTTATATTGTCCAGCTATGAATCCAGCCCGTAACAGCTTTGCCGTAGCAATGTCCATTGACATTAAAATATGGAGTCCAATGAAGGCACATTAATTCTCTGCAGGCAAAAATGTCTCCCAAGCCAAGTATCTCCACAAACATAACAGGTCAGCAGGTAACACAGGACTGACTATAACAAGTCGCTTCAGAGCCAGAAGTGACGTAACTCTCAGAGCAGAGGTGTTGGGTACTCTGCCTACTGCAGAATTTCTCTAGCTTATATACTATCTATTCACCCCTTCTAGCACATTCTATAACTCTCTCCAACCTACTAGCCAGTCTAAGTTCCAGGAAACCTGGATGACTCACTGCCTAACTATGTACAAAACATCACTGCCAAGAATAACTACCAATCACATTGGGCTACAGGGACAGTGCCTCACTCAGCCAAATATGTTAGCACTTCCCAGAACTTTCTGGAATGGGTGAAATCATTCTAGATTGAGTGAGCTATAATGTATTTCCTGTTACATGCATGTACTGTATAGCTACATTGTATACCACCTAGAAAATTCTCCACTTATCTGGTCAGCCTGTATGTACTATATCTATACCACATAGAATGTTCTCCATTAATCTGGTCAACCTGTGTACATACACATTAAAACAGCCATGCATACAGTACATCATACATATGTACATAACTACTAGTGTGTACATTTGTGACACCATCCCCCATGGGAAAAAGAAAGCCTTGCCGTAGCAAGGGTTTCTTTTACCTTCACAATTTCTCATTATTATTTATAATGAATGTGAGGTAAAATCCAGGTTAAGCTACAATAATCACATACTATCACATGCCTTTTGGATAGCTGTATTAATTCCATGTTCTCTTTTCATGGATACCATTTATAATGATATTGCTTGGATTCACGGAGCTTATACAATCACGTCAAACTCAAATTGCATACATCAGTAATGGATAAACTGAACATTATGTGTGATTTGAGGTGAAAACTTTTCACCCTTAACTTCTACTGTGCTATCCACTACCTATGTCACACCAACTGACTTTCTGTCATAGCACTCTTTCAGCATGTTGACATGACACATTTTCTGTTCTTCGCCTCTGTCTGGTGTACTGATCACATAGTTCACATCATTGAGTTTCTTTTTGACATAGTACGGGCCACTGAACTTGGCTTTCAGTGGTTCACCTTGTATGGGCAGCAGTACAAGAACTTTGTCACCTGGGTTGAAAGTTCGGGCTTTGGCATTTTTGTCTGCCTTTCTCTTCATAGAGTCTTGTGACACTTTCAAGTGTTCCCTAGCTACCTCACAAGCCTTTGAAAGCCTTTCACGAAACTTTGACACATAGTCAAGTAGGTGGACCTCATCATCCTCAGTCATGAATTTCTCTTTGATGAGCTTCAGTGGGCCCCTAACTTCATGACCGTACACCAACTCAAATGGGCTGAAACCCGTCGACTCATTTGGGGAGTCCCTCGTTGCAAATAGCAGGAAAGGGATGCCCTTATCCCAATCCTCGGGATACTCCTCACAGAATGCCCTAATCATTGTCTTTAGGGTCTGGTGGTAGCGCTCCAACGCACCTTGGGATTGGGGATGATAAGCTGACGACTTCAGCTGCTTCACACCCAAACAATACATCACCTCTTGAAATATGCCTGACATGAAATTTGACCCTTGGTCAGACTGCACTTCCTTGGGCAACCCATACCTAGTGAAAAACTGCACTAGAGCATCTACCACAGTCTTAGCAGTGATATTTCTCAATGGGATAGCCTCTGGAAACCGTGTAGACATATCCATGATTGTCAAGAGGTACTTGTGACCCGACCTAGTCCTAGGCAAAGGTCCAACACAGTCGACTAGAACCCGACTGAATGGTTCTTCAAACGCAGGTATCGGAATCAATGGCGCCGGCTTCACTGAATGCTGTGGTTTACCAGCCACCTGACATGTGTGACAAGTCTTGCAAAACTCAGCCACATCCACATTCAACCCTGGCCAATAGAAATGCCTCATGATCCGATCCTTTGTCTTTCTGACGCCTAAATGGCCGCCAACAGGTAACTCGTGAGCAATCCTCAAGATCTCACCGCGGTAACTAGGAGGGACAACAACTTGACGGACCACCGTCCAATCCTCATCAGCTGGCCTATGGGGAGGTCTCCACTTCCTCATCAAAATGCCATCTTTGACATAATAGCACTCAGGGACCTTTTCAGCCTCAGCCTCAGAACACGCCGTCTGAGACAAGCCTTTCAACTCAGAGTCTGCCTGCTGTGCTTCAACCAAGGAAGACTTGCTAAACAGCCCATCACTGTTAGCCTCGGAGCCTAATACAGCAACCCCATCATTCAAATCCTTGAAAAAGGTTTCTGCCAACCAAACACCGGAATTCTCCTCCACATCAACAAAATCCGCATCATCTTGAACAGCTCTACGAGCCTGAGACCTAGTCACAACACAATCTGGGAAAATCCCAGGAAATTCCTCCTGCAACTGCTCAGTTTCAGCAACCACCACTGGTTTCTCCGAAACAACTGGAGACGCAACCACCTTGTCCCCAGCCAAGTCATTCCCCAACAAAAAATCAATGCCTGCCATGGGCAACTCAGGAACAACTCCAACAGTGACAGGACCAGAAACTAGGTCACACTTCAAATCCACTCTATACAGTGGCACTGACATATAACTGCCATCAACAGTCTGAATCAAGACTTTTGCATTCACTGCACTATCTGGTGGAAAAGTCATACCACCATCCACCATCAACGACTGAGAGGCCCCCGTATCCCGCAGGATGACCACTGGCTTACCTGCCTCACCAGAGGTACATGGGGTCACCTCACCATCAAACAAAAAGCTACGATAGCTCTCATCCACCTGCTTCATCCTATCTTTGAATTTGGGAGATTGACTTTCAATGGCCTGTGTTTCACTGAACGGGACACTATTTTCTGGTAGGACACTTTTTGACATAACAAATCCCATGTCCTTCTTTGTTTTGTTTTGCAACTTCCAACACTGTGACTTTACATGCCCTGTCTTGTTACAGTGAAAACATTTGATGACATTTGCACTTGTACTGGACCCTTTGTCAGATTGAGGCTTTGGTGCCGATGAAGTTTCAGAACTCGTGCCTTTTTCAGAACCAGCATTCTTTGGATTGCTCGACTGATTTTTGTCTCTCTTGATTCCAGAGAAATTCCTGAAAGGTGGTCTGTTGTCATTTCTGTGGGTCAGCTCATACTCATCAGCCATCAAGGCTGCTTTATGCAAACTTGTCACTTTATGATCATCCAAATGCGACCTCACACTGAAAGCAACACTCTTTTTGAATTCTTCCAAGAGAACAACCTCACGTAGGTTATCAAAGTCCTGATCCACTTTCAGGGATCTGTACCACCTATCAAACATCATTTCTTTTTCACGAGCAAACTCAACATGTGTCTGGCCTGGTTTGCGGTACGAATTTCTGAACTTGTGTCTGTACGCCTCTGGCACCAACTCATAAGCATTCAACACTGCTTTCTTGACTGTAGCATAGTCACGTGATTGCTCTTCAGAGAGAGATGAGTACACATCGGCTGCTTTGCCGACAAACACACTTTGAAGGAGCAAGGGCCAAAATTCCTGTGGCCAGTTCAAACTGTTAGCTACCTTCTCAAATGACACAAAATATGCATCAACTCTATTTTCTTCAAACTTTGGCACCAATCGAATGTTCTTGGCCAAATCAAATTCAGAGGGAGCCCTTTCACGATTTCCAACAGTCTGTGCATGAGTCAATTCTATCTCACGCAACTTCATTTGCTGCTCCATTTCGAATTTCCTCATTTCCATTTGTTCTTTCTCCCTCTCTCTTTCTAATCTCATCTTCTCTTTTTCCAGTTCTACTTCCCTTGCTCTTTCTCTCTCCTTCATTTCCAATTTAGCAAGCTCAAGCCGTGTTTGATCTGAAATTTGAGCTCGATCTGGAGTATCAATTTCTTCTTTGAGCTCCATGTGACCAGCTACTAAGTCAAGAATCTCTGCCTTTCTTGCACCTTGTGGAACATCTACATTTAAATGCTGTGCAACAGCGGTCAAATCACATTTGCGTAACCTTTGCAAATCTTTGAGGGACAAATCTGTCCTCTGAACAAATGCCTGAACATCCATTGTACTGATTGACATTGTCACACTGTATTACACACAATATACAATTGAACAATCAACTCAACTGATATTTTGTCTGTACCAATATTCTGGATTCCGGAACGTTCCAAATTCTATATTTTGGCTTTAAATTCAATTCCCGGACACAAGCCCCCAATTTTGTTACGACCAAAATCACTCCGAGAATGATCGCACAAAAGAAACAATCAACTGATGTTCAGGCGGTTTATTAACAGTGATATTGTAGGTACAGACTGGTAATCGGTTTCACATCAGTACAATAATGATCAATAGAAACAAATATAAGTCAGTAATGGAATCACTTACGTACGCATTACACGCAATATCCCTGGAAATGTCCAAATACGATGCTCGATGCACAAACGAATGATCCGCGATGCACCAATGAATGATTCCTCTGACTTAACTCCAGAGGCACAGGTTACGATAGTCCACGGTATAGATCCGGGGTAAAATCCACGATATACGTCTACGGCGAAACGTGCAGAGTCCAAACGTTGTGACGACCACGTCCAGTTGATGCGTTGAATGATGATTCACTTTATATTGTCCAGCTATGAATCCAGCCCGTAACAGCTTTGCCGTAGCAATGTCCATTGACATTAAAATATGGAGTCCAATGAAGGCACATTAATTCTCTGCAGGCAAAAATGTCTCCCAAGCCAAGTATCTCCACAAACATAACAGGTCAGCAGGTAACACAGGACTGACTATAACAAGTCGCTTCAGAGCCAGAAGTGACGTAACTCTCAGAGCAGAGGTGTTGGGTACTCTGCCTACTGCAGAATTTCTCTAGCTTATATACTATCTATTCACCCCTTCTAGCACATTCTATAACTCTCTCCAACCTACTAGCCAGTCTAAGTTCCAGGAAACCTGGATGACTCACTGCCTAACTATGTACAAAACATCACTGCCAAGAATAACTACCAATCACATTGGGCTACAGGGACAGTGCCTCACTCAGCCAAATATGTTAGCACTTCCCAGAACTTTCTGGAATGGGTGAAATCATTCTAGATTGAGTGAGCTATAATGTATTTCCTGTTACATGCATGTACTGTATAGCTACATTGTATACCACCTAGAAAATTCTCCACTTATCTGGTCAGCCTGTATGTACTATATCTATACCACATAGAATGTTCTCCATTAATCTGGTCAACCTGTGTACATACACATTAAAACAGCCATGCATACAGTACATCATACATATGTACATAACTACTAGTGTGTACATTTGTGACACTACAACCTTTACTATAACTACAGTACTACATTTACTCCTCCTCCTCCTAATATTACTATTGCTACTACTGGCATCATTGTTATTCTGGTAATCATCAATATCATCTCTCATTCAGCAGCTGCAAGAAAAAAAAAATGAATAAATAAAATGAGAGTAACACACATGTTGTACTGATGACCACTGACATATCACATTTAATTCACATAGAAAAACACACAAGCAAATAGTATGTGTGCATCATGGATCAGCGCAGTCACGTGACCAATGTAGCCGTTCTGAGTTGCTCACAAGACACCATATTAGCCCACTTTAAATGTACTGTTTACCATTGGGAGCAGTGATTTAAAAATGATTGAGATATCACATTTAATACAGTATATGTGTAGGTCAGTTGTTTCACAAAACATCCTACACATACAATATTGTACCATATAAAAATTTTGCAATAAAGCCTGAAATATAAGAGATATCACTATATTTCTTAATAAACCATAACTATAAAAGGTTTAGTCAAGAAACATTTTTATTATAACTATTGTTCACATTTTGTATAATAATACTTAACATTGATTATACTGATTCAAATTTTATGTTGGTTGTTTCTATACCTGACTCATATTTTAGAACTATTTTGAAGTGCCAAAGCTGGGTTTTTGCTTGATCTACAAATGGTAAATAATGCCTTTAATACCAACATCTGATCCACACAGCCATCACTTTCTCATCAATTGTCTTATTGTGCCCTTGTATTAGGCTCTCCTTGCCTCATCTAATCCACAAGGTCATGACACACTTGAACTCCTCACAGTATATTCGAGACACAAATAATCTACCATTAGTATCCCAAAGTAGTGGTGTCATAGAATTGCTTACAAAAATTTTGTGATAGACAATCTATAATTTTTGGCAGTAATGTCATATCTACAATGTACTGCATTCATAATTGTTGTTATCATTATCATCATTGCTCCTTTTATCAATATAATCACAATAATCATCATCATCACAATCACTGGTCTTATAATAGATATCTTCATAAACATATGGACATAACAAAAAATGTCATGTAAGGCATGAGTACAATGCATCTCACATTCGTGGGAATGCATCTACAGAAAATTCTGCCTTATGCAGTGTGCATTATCTCCAATCAATTTACACCTACAAGGTTGCCATTTATGATATCCACAACATTGAAAGGGCACACAGCAAAAAGCTGCTGACGAAAAGGTACATTAATTTGTTGAAGTATAGCTATTCTTTGATATAAAAAATTTTCATCCTTCAGAAAGGCTTGTCAAACATGTATTTGCAATATCATAGAATATTTTTACTGCATGTAGCAAGATTTAAAAAGGAAAACTGAACACCTACTGTGGTTGCTTTGGAGCGAGTCTTGGAGGACTTGATAGCTGATATTCCTATCCATGAGGTTCTTGACGGAGTCTAGAGGGTCTAAGACTATCACATCTGGGAAGAGTTGGATGTGAGTCTGTAATATGGGGCAAGGAAATATAAACACAATCAGAGCTTGAAATTAGTCGCTAAGCCCAACAGAAGCTAGCCTTTTGTCAAGGCTCTCACACTGTATGGTGAAGAGAGCCCACCCAAGGGTTCCATGAGGGCCATTTGAGATCTGCTTCGCATCCTTTTGTGAAAGCCCTTTGAATTACTGACTTTTGCTCCCCGATTTCAGGAGCAAAAGTCGACAATCAGCGTGTCTGTCTGCCCAAATCTGATATGGCGAATGCATGCCACAGACCTCTACTGGTGATCAGTGATGCATGCAAACAGGCCGGACAACGCCAAGACGAAGGATGTAATATAGCGAGAGGGCCTTGACAAAAGGTTAAAGAGAAGGAAAGAAAAGAGCCAAAGGAATAATGATGGATCTTGAAATGCTGCCAAACTACTTTGACTGGTGTTAGCACTATCATTCACATCATTATCCTAAAGTGCCTGAGAGAGGTATAGACTCACAATGGTTGATCATCTGTGTCATATTGCTGCCATCATGGTCCAGACAGGATACTGAGCTGCTAAAGTCAATCTCTTTTATACACCGTACCGTAATTAAGGTAATTGGAAGAAAAGAAACCAAAAACCCAAAGAGAAATGTGGATTGAGTAAAAGCAGCCACATTAGTAGAACATATCAGGGAAAGTTTGAGGAAAATCAGACAATCGATGCAAAAGTTATGAATTTTTAAAGTTTTGGTGTTGGAACCGCTGGATGAGGAGACTACTAGTGGTTATGGCGTCATGTGTGGACAACAATAAAGAAAATATAAAGTGCATTCCACCTTCCATCAACTTGATACTGACATATGTTGAGGGCAGCAATTATTCCCCCTGCTTTCTGAAAGGTAGTCACGTGCTCTTTTACAATGCCAGAAAAGAGAATTTTTGTGGAATTTTCTTCATACTTTCTTTATGTATATTGTTGTCCACACATCATGTTATAACCTCTAGTAGTCTCCTCATCCAGCGGTTCCAACACCTAAAACTTTAAAAATTCATAAGTTTTGCATCGATTGTCCGATTTTCCTCAAAATTTCACTGATATGTTCTACTAATTATGTGACTGCTTCCACTCAATCCACATTGCTCTTTGGGTGTGGGTTCTCTTTCAATAAAGACATTCTAGAAAGAAACATAGCACAAACAATTTGTGCGCTTTCTGACAACCAAATAACAATGGACACTTACTGTATCACTTCTCATCTCATTCAAGGTTTTCTCTGAGAAAGTGGAAACATTTATCTGCAGATAAAACATGGAATTCTTATGATTATTCCTACTTGTGGCTGGGTACAGTATTGTTCTATCACAACTTCTACTATTCATTCTCAGTGTATGATATTGGAGAATAACAAATTCTTCCTTTTTAATACTGGAGCTATTTATTCTTATTTAGTCTTAAGCACAAAACTTCCAAAAGCCTAAAAATTCCTTTCAATTGATGACTGATTCTAAATTGATAACAATATCCTATGAGGTCAAGATGCTTGTTTCTATCTGAAATGACAACATTTCATGAATTCCTTTCCAATTTTGTAGAACTTAACCAATTCTAGCAAATCTGCCTCCAGTTTTGGGTATGCAGTAAAATTCAGAGTTGCTATTTTAAAGGACAAGTTCACCTTCATAAACATAAGGATTGAGAGAATGCAACAATATTAGTAGAACACATCAGTGAAAGTTTGAGGAAAATTGGACAATCGATGCAAAAGTTATGAATTTTTAAAATTTTTGTGTTGGAACCGCTGGATGAGGAGACTACTACAGCTTGTGAGTCATATGCGTACAACAGTAAAGAAAATGTAAAAGAAAATTCAACATATTTTCACTTTTTTCGCATAATAAAAGAGCTCTTGACTTGCCTCTTTCTACAGGCAGGGGGAATAATATTGCCCATAATATTTGTCGGTAACGAGTCAGGGGAATGTGTACTTTTTTCAAAAGGTGGAATTTTGTGAAATTCTCTTTATATTTTCCTTATATTGTTGTACGCAAGTTATTCATACACTGCAGTAGTCTTCTCATCCAGCGGTTGCTGCACAAAAATTTTAAAAATTCATAACTTTTGAATGGATTGTCTGATTTTCCTCAAACTTTCAATGATGTGTTCTACCAACATTGCTACATTCTCTCAATCCTTATGTTTATAAAGGTGAACTTGTCCTTTAACGAGGAAAAGACAATAATTTCTGTAGCAACATTACTCTGAGATTTGATGAATTTTACATGAGCAGCTAAGAAAAAGAAAGAAGCAAAATAATAAAACAGACACGAAGAGGAAGCAAGTTACAGATAGGAATAAACTTGATGATATTTTTGTAATTAGATATGCGGCTCCACACACATACTACAGATACTACCACTACTTTATACACACATAACTGAGTTGTTCCCAGAGATACTGTGGAACAAGAAATTTTTGCGGCAAGCCGGCGAACTTTTTCCTGCCATGAAATTTTTGCAAACTGCCACCACCACTCAATGCATGTAGACGAGAACATTTATGTGCATTTTAACTTCACATACTTTGGCTCGTGTGAAATTTGCAAATTGAAAAGCACACAAAAATTTCTGGTTTTACAGTTATACAGCGCAGTGGACTCCCATTACAACAAAGTCCTCAGGAACGGCAGTTTTCTTTCGTTATATCGTAATTTCGTTATAACCGAACAAATAAACAAAGGAACAAACAAACATACATAGGACAATGGTGCAGCCTGAATATGTATTTCGTTGTAACCAGAATTTCGTTACAAACGTTTTCATTATAACGGGAGTGCACTGTATGTCAATTTATGAATTAATGAAGAGAAATTGAAATAGCACCCTCTATCTTTAATGGACTTCCATGCCCCATACAAGGAAGACCTGGGTGGGGGACCTGGGTGGGGGACCTCTCTATGAGTGAAACCTTTCTAGGCTGCGACATACTAGCCCAGTATCTGATTCACATTCCATTAGGTCCAGGTCATGTATCACCCATGAGCTTACATGGTTGCAGTTTGTACTTAGCATACCTTGCAGAGTAATTAAAGGCCCGCTCCATTGAACGGGGTGGGCTCATAGTCTTTGTTCAAGGGACTGTGATACTAAAACTCCAGGACATTAATGACTGATTGTTACTCTATGTTGGCAGTGATCACTAAAAGGGTACATGTAAATAACTGATAAACATATCTCAATATCAACCAATCCAATTGACTGCTAATTATCTGCAAAATCAGCACATACCATAAATCAAATGGAAGTCAAAAATTATGACATTAATTTCTTATTTCATGATGTGAATAACTACCTTGAAGTGTTTAACATCATCAGTTTTGATATCATTTGATACTTAGTCCCTGATACCACAGATACCAGAAACTAGAGCATACACCATATGCCTTCTTCATGCATGAACACCCATTCCTAACCCCTTCCAAACATAAGAAAAATATTCCCAGTACTGTATACCGTATGTCCCCCCCAAAATTACAATGGGACCGTCCGCAATGATATCTTTAAAAATATTTAATCAATCTAAATACAAATTCAGGGTATGAGCTTATAACTCATTTCCCAACATCTTACAGAAACCCCCATTCGATTTGCTTCAGTGGTCAAAGAGAAATGAGGAATTTTGTAGAGGATGTCGGGAATCTCTTCCCTCCAAGTTCTGTCTATTGCATTCACACACAAGATCATCGAAGTGCTAAACTTGGAAGAATCAGACTCATGACATGCTTTACAACAATCCACATTTCTCTGTGACCGCTTAACCAAATTGAATGGGGTTTTCTGCAAAATAGAGCTAAAATGTTATATTTTAAGACCCTGAAGTAGCATTTAGAAAATTTAATCATGTTGGGTGTTATCAATGTGAAAATCTGATTGTAATTTTTTTTTTGGACATACTGTACAGTCAGTATATATAACTGCATTAAAATAGTTTACAGTTAATTAATGTTGACCCATCAAGGTTGCACATACACTACTTAACTGGCATACTATTAAAAGTCAAGGGTATTTCAATTGTAACATACAGTGTGCAAAGCTGACTTTGGTACAATGTACTGTACTACAACAACTCACATGCATGTAAATGATGAAAAAATATTTTCTAATTTCATCGTACATATATTGTCAGCAAAACAGTGGCAGCTATGTTAAACTCAGCTAATACAGGAATCCACACGAGGAAAGTCATGTCATACATCTCTGCTAAAATGTGCATCATGTTTGACAAATTTCAGTGGGGGAAACCTTATTTTATGGCCAAGAGATACGTCTTTTTGATGCTTCCATCACTTGTTTTAAAACTATAGTTACGTTCACACTATGTTTGTTGTCTTCAAAGTTCTTCACCTAAATGATGAGCTCATAGTTTTGAACTAAGACTAGCATCCACCTGACACCTAATCTTAAGATTGATGGGGCCTGTTTCATAAAGAGATACAATTGATCTTACGTTCAATATATCCAGCATAACTCAGTGAATTGAGCGTAAGGTCAATACTGATCATATGTCTGTTTCATAAAGATACTTATGCTTGATTTAAAGCAAAAATTTGATAGCAGATTGAGAGTAACGTATTTGAAATTCATCAATCGTGAGATCAATCTCACAAACAATCCTCATGAAACAGGCCCCTAATCATAAGATTGAATTTTTGAGCAAGAGTCCCACTCGATTATTTAACCACTGAACTGGAAGAAATAAAGCGCTAGCAATAAACCCAATAATGTGTGACGATAGTGTCCAACACCCACTGGAGATTGTCCTGGAAGCTGAGGAGAAATAGGGTTCACAGAGCCCCCCCCCCCCCCCCCCCCCCGACTAATGGATAGAGCATAAACCCTACTAAAGATGTCGTGTGGTTCTAATCATCACCTAATCTTCGAAGATTTTTACCTTTCCAGTGCGTCTTCATAGGGCTAAACTACTGTATGAGCTAAACATCGAAGATCAAACTTCCAGCTAATCTATAAGTTTAGGACGTTGTGTGTATGGAACTTATAACTTTGCTGACAGTCTTGAAATATCTCTGGATAAAAATGGATAAATAATACATCACGACTAAAAGTACATTAAACCTCTATTGATCAAAGTGGCAAACTACCGTAAAACACGATATATTCGCGGCATGAAAATTTCGCGAATTGGAGCCGACGGCCTTCTTGCAGCATGAAATTTTCGCGAATTGCCATTGGCATCCAATGCATATTGTGCAGGCAAGAATTTTCATGTGTATTTTGATTCAGCAAATTTTTGTGCTCGTGAAATTCGCGAAATTAGCGAAATTAAAATGTACGCGAACATTCCTCATTTTACAGTACACCTAAATCTATTTCCACCATAACTACACTCTCTTTAATAGAACTAACATTCCTGAGTAAATGCAAAGAAAATACCAAGGCGTAATAAACCATGACATGGAGCCTCTGATAATGGAAGTATGTTTGAGAATGGTTTGATATCAAAATTCATTTTACATTTTTTTATGGTACATTTGAAATGTTTGTGACAAAGATAACCTTCTACTCTTTGTACTACCTGCAGCCTTTAATAAGCTTTACCTCGAGGTTGTTCAGCATACATTGGGCCTTGTTGTCCCCTTGCGCTGCCTGGGTCACCACATCGGTCAGCTTGTGAATGATGACCGAAAAGGGGCCCTGCTCTGACAGGGGTTGAAGGAGGTCCAACTGCAGACAGAGACAGAGAGAGTGAGAAACAAAGAAAATTTGAAAATGATTGAGAAATGTATGAAAAGAACTAGAACAAAAGAAGCAATCAGTTGATCACCGATGCTGAGTGTACTAGCAGTAGTGCATTCAGGGATGTTTCCTACAAGGTGCTGCTATTTTACGGAAGTGTCACCTTTCTATCAATGAGCAATGAGTGAATGAAGATTGATTCAAGCAGGCTACCCATGAGTCCCCATACTACCGGTCTTTAAAGGAAACCAAAACCCAAAGAGAAATGTGGATTGAGTGAAAGCAGCACCATTAGTAGAACATATCAGTGAAAGTTCGAGGAAAATTGGAACCACTGGATAAGGTGACTACTTGAGTTTATGACATCATGTGTGGACAACAATATAAAGAAAATATAAAGAAAATTAAACAATTTTTCACTTTTCTAGAGTAATGAAAGAGCACTTGACTAACCGATTTCAGAAAACAGGGGGAATACTTACTACCCTTAACATATGTCAGTATCAAGTTGATGGAATGTGTAATTTTCATGAAAAATGAATTTTTGTGGAATTATCTTTATATTTTCTTTATATTTTTGTCCACACATGATATCACGAACTCTAGTAGTCTCCTCATCCAGTGATTACAACACCAAAACTTTAAAAATTCATAACTTTTGCATCAATTACTGTAAAAGTAGATATTTTCGCGTGACTAATTTTTCGCGCTTGGCCGGGTAAGAGGAGTTTCGCGGTGTTCTTAATTCCGCGGAATCAAGACATCACGCACAGGGACATATGGCAAGCAAAAATATTCGCGTGCTTTTATTTTCGCGCTAGTTTCTGGTTGCGCGAAATGCGCGAAAATTTCAACACCGCGAAAATTTCCACTTTTACAGTATCTGATTTTCCTCAAACTTTCACGGATGTGTTCTACAATAAATGTTGCTGCTTTCACTCAATCAACATTTCTCTTTGGGTTTTGGTTTTCTTTAAAAGGGGGGAAGGAAGGGTTGCAGCAAAGAGATCCACTTGCTTCTGGTGGGCTGATTTTGCTACAACACTTATTTCCCATAGACACTTGGCTCGAGTATACTCGGGACTTGTCCTCAACAGGTTAATAATCATGATCATTCAAGGAACTGATTTAAAGTCAGGTGACTTCCTCATCTTCAAGAGGACCTGGTATTCAACTCAATAAAATATATGGCTTGGCAAGGTAATCTATACTGCTTATGAAGGTGACATCTTCCTCCTGAAGATGTGAAATATTCAACTAAATACAAAATGGCTTCATGTGGTTATCTATTGTGGCATGCACTATCAATAACAACATCATAAATTTATAAAGGAAGTGTACAGTGAAACCCCATTATAAGAAGGTCTGTGAGACCACCGATATTACCTCATTATAACCATACGCACTTACATGTAAAGAAATTACGCGGTGCGTAATATATGTCCCCGCCGGAAGTAGCATTTAGTAGCAAAATGTACAATATAGGTAAAAAGATCAAGGTCAAAGGTCAAAGAAGTCAAAGGTCAAAATTCTATGTAGAAGTTTTGAAGCCCTCACCTAGTGCCATCACATAAAGCAAACGGAATCGAAATCGGGTTAGAAATGGCGAAGGAGTAGCATTTTGTAGCCAATGTACAATAAAGGTAAAAAATCAAGATCAAAGGTCAAAGAAGTCAAAGGTCAAAATTCTGTGTAGAAGTTTTGAAGCCCTCACCTAGTGCCATCACATAAAGCAAACGGAATCGAAATCGGGTTAGAAATGGCAAAGGAGTAGCATTTGGTAGCAAAATGTACAATACAGGTCAAAATCAAGGTCAGAGGTCAAAGAAGTCAAAGGTCAAAATTCTGTGTAGAAGTTTTGAAGCCCTCACCTAGTGCCATCACTTAAAGCAAACGGAATTGAAATCGGGTTACAAATGGCGAAGGAGTAGCATTTTGTAGCAAAATGTACAATATAGGTCAAAAATCAAGGTCAAAGGTCAAAGAAGTCAACGGTCAAAATTCTGTGTAGAAGTTTTGAAGCCCTCACCTAGTGCCATCACATAGAGCAAACGGAATCGAAATCGGGTTAGAAATGGCGAAGGAGTAGCATTTTGTAGGCAATGTACAATATAGGTCAAAAATCAAGGTCAAAGGTCAAAGAAGTCAAAGGTCAAAATTCTGTGTAGAAGTTTTGAAGCCCTCACCTAGTGCCATCATATAAAGCAAACGGAATCAAAATTGGGTTGGAAATGGCGAAGGAGTAGCATTTTGAAGCAAAATGTACAATATAGGTCAAAGGTCAAGGTCAAAGGTCACAACTGAAATTCTGTATAGAAGTTCATAGCCCGTTTCATAGTCCCCTGCTCGAACTCGTTCGGCGGGGACAAAAACAAACAAACATAAGCACAGAGTCATATACCAATCAGTCAAACCTATGAGCAGTCTTTGAGTTGTTACTTAAAAGCTTGTGTTACACACATATTGATCATTATTACACCTTGTGGTGAGAAAGAATGAAAAGGAGTCGTTTGTGAATGTGTAAAGTATGTACGAAAAAGAAGAAAAAAAGAGGGGTTTAAATGCGTTCTTTAGTTTTCTTCCAAATATCTCTTCACACATTATGTTGTACATGGGTTCTTTAGTTTTCTTCCAAAAATCTCTTCACACATTATTATGATGTACAATGTACATGCATTCTTGAAAAGTACAGACGGCAAGGTCGAATTTGTGATGCTTTCTATGCCTATCTCTTCCTTGTGTTTGGAACCATTTTGGAAAAAATGACAATTTTTGTTTGTGAAATACAGTCAATGTAAAAAAAAAAAAAAAATGAACAAGATCAGATTGTATAAAATGCATTTGTTATTTTTTTCTAAACACAGATGCAATGCAAAGAGTAACATACGTTATCTAACTTGTTGGCCCAATTTATGCTCTTGGTGCCCAGCTCAGGATTGCGACGATTTCATGAATTATTTCGGCTGAAGTTGTTTATGGCGTATGCGCCACCAGGGGTTGAAAATGAATTCTGTATTTTCTTCAGAAAATCTCCTACAATGATTTGTAGCATTTTGCACATGCAAATCTTGAAAGATACGCGACAGGGTCGAATTGGTGACCCTTTTAATGCATTATCTCTGCCTCATCATAGACCATTCTGAAAAATGAAAATATTCATTTATTGTATCTTGTGAAATATGGTTAAATGATAATGAACAAAATCAGATCTACTAAAAGTGTTACATGTGTGCGTTACTTTTTCTGAACAATGGTTCAAGAATAAAGAACATACATTTTTGAACTTGTTTTACGCTATTATCACCCGGCAGGATCACAATGATTTCATGAATTACACTGTATTTCGATTTTAATATTTTACATACACCATAATGCAGTACACGCCAATGTTCACTAAGGGCGGACGTCCACTTGGGCGCGGACAAGCCCCGGAAGGGTTGCGGAAGCAAAATCTGTTATTTCGGCATCCTGTCCGCGACAAACGCGGAATAACTTTGTGAATCGGCTTGTCCTGGGACATTCCTAGGACTGTCCGCGGACTGTCCGCGGACTGTCCGCGGACTGACTGCGGACATTCCTAGGAATCACTCCGGAAGAGCGCGAAATACCTGGGAATATGCTAATCGTAGCCGGGCAGCGCGGAAACATCTAGGATTACACCAGGAATGAACGCGGACAATCAGGATGCCTTCCGGACAACAAAAGTTAGGCATGCGGACAAACTGCGGACAATACCAGGAAAATGGAAAGGTATAAATTTGGCGCTGACTTTAACTTTTCCTCATTTGACTGCTAGCCGTCATTGATGCTCCTTGTTTTGCTTCCGCAGTAGCGGCTGATATTATATTAATATGATTGGTCAATATCATTTATAAATGTGATCACCAAAAGTCGAAGAATAGGATTGTCTGCATGTCGGCTGACGACTCATTTTTTTAATTTCTGATTTGTCTCATCTGGGAGAACAATTTTTTCTCTGCCTACAGTCACATGGATGATATTCGCAAACTGTTTGAACCATATATATATCCATATATATATATATATATATATATATACATAATATGCATAAAAATGTAAATGTATATACATATATATGTATAATCATGTTGATAAGGTAGTCCACGTGTGGGCAAGATAAAAAGATAAGTAACAAAACTGCAACAAAGTTCATGCTGTATTCACCAACGATTTATTTGTTCACAAGATATAAACCGTTGGTGAATACGGCATGAACTTTGTTGCAGTTTTGTTACTTATATTACTATTACTTATGTTACTATATATATATATATATATATATATATATACATTTATAAATGTATATGTATATATATATATATATATATTCTTTTTTCCCTTTTTTTAGACATGTGCTTCATCCATCGTGAAGTATGTTTTGTCTGATACTTCTGTAGAGCATGCCAAAATGATCCTAATCATTAAATTTGTTTTTCTTTCTCTGATTTTTACCCTTGTGCATCTCTAACCCTCTCTTATTTTGATCACTTTTGAACATTTTCAAGTCCGAGAATTTTTTTTTTTCATGCTTAGAGCTTACTAGCCTATTGCTAATGAAGTGTAAAAATGGGGAAATATTTGTAACCTACTTTATTTTACTTTTTTTTTTTGGGGGGGGGGGGTTCAGCTGGGCTGTCAAATTGGACCATCGAGTTTGTTTGCAACTAAAACAAAAAGAAGAAAAAGTATTAGGTAATAACAACTACGAAAATCATTTAGTTAAAGAATATTTCTGAAATGATTTGTGATGCTTAATGTGTACTTAAATATATACACTCAGCAAAAAACAAAGCAAAAGAAAGACAAAAATGTAACACTTTTTCGAGTTCATGATTTATTGCTTTTTCTCTCATTTCACTTGAGTTTTGAAATGACAGAAAATTCTTCATTTTCCTCCATCATCTTTACCTTTCATTGCTTTTTTGGGCTTCAACGATATTACATTGTAATGAGACCACAGGTATATCTTTGCAATTGAATTCATGCTTTGTAGTGTGATAAATTTGTCTTTTGTTCTAATATGTTGTATCAGTAGAAAGCATTTACGTATGAATAACAACTTGTTCATGTTTATATAATACATTAACATTTAGCCAAAAATTCTATGCTTTTTTTTCTGAGTGTACTTCCACCTACTTTTGTGATTTTTCAGCTGGGCTGTCACATGGGACAACCTAGTTTGTTTGCAAATAAAATACGAAAACAACATAAAGGAAAATGTACTATAGTAAGTAATAGGAACCAGGAAAGTCACTCAGATGAAAAATAATTTCTGAAAAGATCAAATCAAAACGAACTTACTAGGAAGTTAGGGGGCTGATTTCACTTCTTTCTGGTTGCTTTTGGCACAGTCTCTACTACCTTCTTCTTTGCCTTCTGTTACCGGAAATTCCTTAGATTTACCTGTTCTTCATCACTAGACGAAAGGTGTGCCTGTGATGGGGATATTTGCATGGGGGCCTCGCCTCCCTTCTTGCTCATTTTGCGTTTCATTGGCATGAAGTGTCGACATTTTCGTGTCTGGATCACAAAATTTCCGCATCGGTTCCGGACACTGGCATATATAGATCCGCATCGGCTCCGCGCTGTCCTAAAACATTCCTGGTGTCTTCCGCTTTCATTCGGGAAGCTTCCCCACACCGTGGGATTCTTTCCGGAGCGTGTGCGGAAGGAGCGGAAGGGTTCCAGACAAGCGGGACATCCTCAGGACAACGTCAGGACAAGTCGCCGAAGGTGTCAGGAAGTTCATTTCCGCGTCCAAATTTTGGTCTCGATCAAAATTTGGACGCGGAAATTTTTCTCTCTCCCGAAGGTGCGGAAACGCCCGGACATGTTTAGGACAGTGAGCGGACACGTTCAGGAACGTGCGGACAGGTTCCCGAAGGAGTGCGGAATACCAAATTTGCATTCCGGGGCTTGTCCGCGTCTTGTCCGCGCCCTAGTGGACGCCTGGTCTAACCAGCAAAACGACTGGAAGTCAGAACTAAAAATGGAAAGGATATCATGATGAGTTGCACAGCATGCATCCCAAAAACATATTCTTCCATTTCCGGCCATGAGTTTCATTAGATGAAAAGTTTTATGAATGAGTATTTTTTTTTCATGTTGCGATCTTGTTTGAGTTAATATCACGTATGTGTATTTCGAGAAAAAAAATCAACTGATTATCAATGATGTAAGAACACTGGAGGTCATTCGCGTGTCTTATCGCTCGGTTTATAAGAAAACATGGAAAGAACAGTTCTTGGTTTGTCACTGACAATGGGGGATAAAGAGGGATAATGGCGAGACTTAGGGTGCGTTCAAGCGCTCTAAAGTGAACCAAAGCGAACTGAACCAAAGCTTACCGTACCGTACCGTACCGGAGCGTTCAAGTGCTCTGTGGAGAAAGCGCACCTCACGAGTTATTTTTAGAAAAGGTCACGCTTGTTTGCAGCAAGAATGTCATTCACCTGGCGCTTGAACTACTTACAGCTGTCCCGAACAAAGAGAATGATGTCTTTCCATTGTGACGTATGCGCATGATACGCGCATGCTTTACAATGAACTTTTGGTACACTTTGGTATACTTTTGGAGCACATCGGGAAGTGGTCCACTTTTGGCTCGGTACAGTACAGTATGGTACACTTTAAGAGCGTTCGAGTGCTCCTCTGGCGCGGGTACGGTACGGTACAGTTTGCTTTAGGAGAGCGCTCGAACGCACCCAAAGCCTAGCATGTTTGTTTCCTTGTCACTTCCCTCTTCAGATTAGTTCATGTAGACAGACGGCATGGGGATCGCTATACATTTACAATGCACATGTTTGTACGTGCATTTGTGTTCGTTTTTCAACGTGTAGTTTGTTGCGTGTTTGAAAGCGGCAGGTCGAGAAATGGAACCTCTTCGTATCCGATTAGATTGCTTACATCATGTTTTTCTTTATCATGATACACCGGAAATGTCCTCGTTATAACCGGAATCTTGTTACAGTGTATAACTGAACTCATTATAACTGATTTGTTCTGCCATATGTAGGTTTATACGAAAAGAAAAATGGGACTGATGCGATCACCTTGCTATAAACACTTCCTCATTGCAACCAAACTCATTATAATGGGGTTTCAGTGTACTTCCTAACAGAATGCCACACAGATAAAATGCAGTTCAAGATTTCTTAGTCAAAATGTTGATAAAATACCAGGAATCTCTTATCCAATTTCATGCTAACAGTAAGCCACAGAGACAAAAGAAAGAGTATATATCTCAAGGGAAGTGTAAGGTTTTTCTGAGCACTCTTTAAAAGCATGAATTCACATACAATTTGTGTATCCATTCAATTTCACTTGGAGGATTGCACATGGTACATACATGTATGGAGTACCATGAGTCAACTTTCAATTCCAGACAAATGAAAGCATTTCTTGGATGTTCTTTTGTCATCACTGAGTCACTGCACAATAAATGAATGACAGCATCTGCTTTTCTGTATTTGCTCAAGTTTAAACTGGATTAAGCCCATTTCTATTCTATGCTCTGTAAAGCTACATGTGTACATGGATATTTGTACAAAACCCTCCCATATTTACTATCCTCCGACATAAATCTCACCAATCAAGTACTAGGACTGTATTTGACAGCCAAGCATCACTGAAGCTGGGAGGAAGGATACCACTTCATCATGATGCACAAATAAAGTACATTTCCAATTCTTTCTAAAGTACATACACAAGGGTCTACAACTGTATGACAGATACATGTACGACATTTTCTCTCACTCTAGTGAGAGTGAATTAAGCTTGATTTCAGCAAATGAGTTAACTTAAGATGCAATGTTTCCACAGTTGATTTGACATACACTGATTGAACACTCATCGTGATTCACATATATGGCAAGCATGCACTGTAGGAAAGCCGAGGAAGGTGTACAGGAGGAACTACAATGTACAAGTAAGCACCCCTGGCAAACAAAAACATTTGACTGTTCTTGCAAGTTCTTACAGATATCCATGTATCTGGTATCCTATAAATCATTTCCTCAAACAGATGAAAGCCCAAGTGCAGTTGGTCCAAACATTAAGGGAGAGAAATATAATGATGCAAAGTCTTCTTTTGAGTATGAAAGATACCTGGATGAAATCTTGTTTAAGTATGGTTTACGTATGACATTAAATTTAAGACATTTAGTGATAGTTTGGTTCCTGAAACATCACATTTATGCCAACCATAAACAATTGTACTGGTTCCACAAACCCATAGATATATTTCAATGATTTGGGTTTACATACAAAGTCCAGGTTATATGACTTCATTTGATTTTTGCTCTTCTGTTTGATCAGGAAATGCAGAATTGTGCCTGGTGAAAAATATGGGGAAAAAACAATCATTGCACTCACTTCCTTCAATAGTAAGTACTGTACGAGATACCCCCCCCCCCCCCCCCCCCCGAAATCCATAACAGTTCCAATATAATTTGTCATGTGCAGAAGTTCACAAGGGAATTGAAAATCACAACCAAATTTTAAAGCAAATTGTATGATGAACAATGCAACAAAAAAATATCAAGCTATCTCTGTGAATCAATCAAACTTCAATACCATGTCTCCTTAAGACCCTAACTAAATAAAAAAATCACAAATTGACAGGGTTTTTTTGTGTGTGTTGTTGTTTATGTCTGTAGATTATGAAAAACAGGCATTGGACAACAATCCATCACATTATTTGGTAATGTTATCAATGCAAGGAACATTCTTGGCACTTTTTTATGCCTTTATGCACTCTGAGCAAACCATGGAATACTTCTATGATCCTATACTATGCTCAGAACAGTTTTTGGGCAATTCAATGTAATAGCTGCATGCCATTAAATTTGGTCTAACTAATTTTGTATGTGAGCTGGAAATGTCCTTTTTACAGAAAACTACAGAAAACTTTAGTCACACAGCACCCTAAAAACAGTATGACAACATAGCAAATGGTTTTCCCTAGATCAAGATGAACAACTGTTTTGAGTAAATGGCCTGGTACACATACACTATACATAGTCTTTTCCTAAATGAATTACAGTTCCAAGAAACACCATCCACCTAAACACCACTGCGATAGTGTTTTTAGATTATCAAATAAGAAGCATTCCTGGAACTGTTTTTCCAGTGCTCCACATGAATGTTACTTCCATGTCCTGGAAACTGCGATGTTGAAACCAAAATTGGTTAGAGGATCAGTCATAATGTGCAGTTGATTTCTTTGATGTAATAGATAGTCATTATATTTGAAGGAATAAATAGTAATTTTTCTGATCTGTCAGGTATACATTTTGGTTTGAGAATCAGTCATAATGTGCAGTTGATTTCTTTGATGTAATAAATAGTATTATAGAAGGAATAAATAGTTATTTTTCCGATCTGTCAGGTATACATTTTTGTGTTCTTGTTTTCGTGACGTAGAGCACCAGTCATAGTCGTGCTATCTGCGACAAAGTAGTGAATAAGGCCAGCAGACAATTCCTGATTGGTGACCACCTATAATTTGCATTCTGTGACTTTTCACACAAGCTAGGTGATGGATAGTTCTGAAGGGTTCCATATTTGTAGTTCACAACATTGTCCTCTTTGTCAGCAGATCTGAGGCATTATTACAGACATGTGCAGGCATACAATCATGTATGTCATTGATTTGCCTATCAAATCTGAATGCATCCCCTTTGCTGCACTTGAACAATCGAGTAGATGACTCAACATATGAATTAAACGCCTTTCATCTTTCCTTAGAGGTAGTAATACTCATTTCACTTAATAATTGAAGGCCTTAAGATAATATTTTTTTTTGCAGATAAGTTGTCTTTGCTAATGAAACACTGGAACGCTTCATGCCACAACAGATCCACGTCACGATACAATATCCACAAACAAACAATGTCCAAAATTTAATATATGAGCTCGAATATGAAGTCCCGGGGGGAAGTATTCAGAAATGAAAAACTCTATGAAAACTTTTCTCACCAAAATACAACAGTATCCTTGATTGTGAATCAAATAGAGACCCTCCCATATGCTATATTATGGGAATCAGTTGACCAATCATATTGCTGAGACACAGCCCTTTAGACCTCCAGACAATGTAGGCCTAGTCTGTAAGCTCTCATTAGCACGGATATGGAGACTGGGCATATGGGAAAGGGATGGCATGAGAGACATTCTTTCACCATGAAAATGACGCATTGACTAAAGTAATTTTGCCAAATTCTGATCTATACAGCGTATGAGCCATTTGTATGAAAAAAAAAAAAAATTCAGTTCCACTTGGCATGTGATACATAATGGGTCTTATCAGAACCACTGAAAAATATGAAGATAAGAAAACTGCAAAAGAGTACCATTAATCACCTGCAGTATCAGTCATCACATGGCAATATACGGATGATGGTGAGTCATACTAACCTAAAGAATTGGTGGAATGAGCCTACCATGGGGTCATGACAGAAACATGTTTGTCACAGACAAGGCATGACATTAATCATGTTCCAATCCCTTGCAAAAAGGGGGGGGGGGCAGTCTCAAACCAACTAAAGCTATGGTAGTACAGTGCACTCCCGTTATAACGAAATGCTTGGGACCAGCAGTTTTCTTTCGTTATAACGAAATTTCGTTATAACCGAACAAATACAATATACAACGAAAACAAGGAAACCACATCATATTCTGTTTGCTGAATACTCATCATACACCGGAAAGCTATGTGAAATGTGATGGGATAACTGTATCACAATAATAAACGCAAGTTCCCCTCAGAAACTGTGCATGACACAAAGAGCGAACACACAGTGGTGTGAAGCGTTCACCCATGCAGAGACGCTATAAATGCTCGTTCTGCTAGGTATTTTCGAAAGCAATTCGCATTTCGTTATAACGGAGCACATTTCTTTTGTTTTTCTTTGTCTGTGGCGCTCGGAGAAGACTTTGTTATAACGGAAATTTCGCTATAACAGTGTTCGTTACAAGTGAATTTTTTACCATAGACTTTAATGGTGATAATTTTGGGACCAGAATATTTACTTCATTATAATGAAATTTCGTTATAACCATGTTCGTTATAACGGGAGTGCACTGTATTAGAAATCAGTCTCTGTGGCAGTCAATTCAAACTTTTTGAATTGTATACAGATCAATGCTCTTATCAAGTCATTTTTCCAGTGCCCTTGTGGTATACAACGTCGTGATGTACATACACTCTACATATGTAAGTGTACACTTGAAGAAAAAATATGCTCAGAGCATACACACATAAAACAGTGAATTTCTACAACATATCCCAAACTACTTTGTTTGAGCGGAGGGAGCAGGAGTATCACTTTCATAGCCTTATCTCTTATTACAAATCAATTACTACCACTGCCAGGTATACTGTGCAAGATAACCATGGCATGTTACAGTTGTATACTGAAGAGGGTGAACTGTATTCCTGTATGGATCGCTGAGGCAGAAATCTCTTGGTCAACACAGAGCATTGCATGAACAGAAACAAACATTTACAGAAATATGCCTTAATGAGCTACTGTACATTAATTACCAATCTACATTTTTGTACCAATGGCTGGTTTGGAGGATCAATATCCATGCAGGTCCCACCATAACAAAGTCTTTAGGACCAGAATTTTTTATTTTCATTTTTATTTTTCATTTCTTGGTCATAGTAAAATTTTGTTACAGCTGAACAAATAAAGTATATCAAGTTACATGAATAATAATTTTGGGGCCTGAACTTTACTTCAGTAATATGATTTCTTATAATCATGTTTAGTGACATGGGAGTGTATGGTAAACATTTAGTTTACTTTGAAAACTACAGTGTGCTTTGATATCTAAACAGCAACGGAAACCTATGGTTGGAGCAAGCAGGCTTCGATGGCCCCATAGCCCTGTGTTTGTTTGTTTCCATTTGCTTGTGTAAACCTGTAAGAATACCTTTTAGGTGGGTGGCTTGTATCATCACTAAAACCCTCCTGCTCTTAACTGTCACAGCACACAAATCATGCAGTCACTCAACATTAAAATGGGAATGCTGGCTTATTGTATACATACTTGTTACTGTTAGCAAAACGGAGGCAAAAAAACCCCTGAAATCTGGCATGCTACAGCTGCTAACTAAACACACAATTCATATTACAACTATCCCTCTAATATCAAAGCTTGTGCTGTTTCATACACATCTGAATCTAATGGTTAAGTTTGAATCTGTCTGAAAGTTTATGTATCTTCATGGTAAAGGTGACCTAAAAACATTCCATTTTCAACACAGAAGTCTCAGTAGGCTGCACAGTAAGTGACCAGTATTTGTGACAGATTGAAAGGTAATTGTTGTGGCACTGTCAAAACATTTGACCTAATGAAAATAAGATACCGATTAATATTGATTTGAACAAGAGAAAAGAACTTTGAGAAATCCTGATCCACATTATTTGGTTGGAAACAGTACCACGGTACTTTTTTTAAAAGGTGTAGCATCACTCATAGACTAGAATGTTGATAAGATATAGAGCTGCCACACAAATGAATGAAACTTTACACACCCAGTATTATATTTTGAGAGATAGTCCTCACCACACGAATTGCCATATCCAACAAAACAAAATGATCCATGCCAAACTAAGGACACAAGTCTGAAATATCACAACCAAAATAACTAAAAATGTAGTTGAATAATATATTAATATGTAACATTACATGATACAATTAAAATCGTAACTCAAAGTTGGAAATAAAACCACAAGGAGTAATCTCAAAAGCACTTAAATGTCATGCTTAACATTCACACACAACATTTTCAAATGCTATTATACACCAGTTTAATTCCAAAATAAAACAAGTCTTATCAAGGTGTACTCACCTGAATGAGTTCGACTCCTCTTTCTCTGTAAGATAAAAAAAGAAAATAATAATTGAACTCACACTGAATGAATGCTTATGTGATTTCCAGCAGTAAGAAAAAGAAAAATATCCTCATTTTCTGTGTTTATTCCAAAATACAGTATATTCTAGGCTCCCAAAGCTGGATAAGATAGCCTGCAAATCCTACAAATATACAGCAGATTTAACACAGGATAAAAACTACATGTATCCATACAGTACCTGATCACAGGATAACATACTT
Organism: Diadema antillarum; assembly: GCF_040938485.1. Classification (NCBI taxonomy): domain Eukaryota; kingdom Metazoa; phylum Echinodermata; class Echinoidea; order Diadematoida; family Diadematidae; genus Diadema; species Diadema antillarum. Next base: position 246,001 of record NW_027270925.1, on the reverse strand, counting down.
CCTACCTTGTATAGTACAAAACTTGAACTGTTGCTTGAAGGTTTACATGGTGAAGAGAGTGAGGGAGAAAGGTTTGCGGTGACACCATGTGTATGTAGTCCTTACCGGATCGTTGCTTGGCAGAATCCGGTTAAGGACTACATACAAAACTTTAATCTCTAGTTTTATGAGAGGGAGGAATATCGGCATTAAAATTACATCTAGACTTTAATAGTCATATCGTTCACATTTTGCACTTAATTGCATTTTTTTCTTTAACAAGCACAGACATATGAATGTACATAAATGTAAATGTAAGGTCCTCGAGCTCACTATATCTTGGGTAAGCCAGTGCTGTTTGGAGGCTGTTTAAAGCAGAGTTTAACAATGTTCCAGTTTGAAACATCTGAGTTACATGGTCCTACATGCTTTGAGTTTCTGCTATTCTGTAAAATTATAAGCTAGGTAAAATTATTAGAGTTGAAAATTTAAATTGAATGTTTCATTCAAGCGTGGAATAATCTATAAAGCCCCATGATTAATTCTAACTTGCAGTCAAAGAATTTCCAAATCTCCCTACAGGCCATTTCACAATGGACTCTCAGTAGGACCATGTTCTTTGAAAAGATCTCAAAATAAGCTAACAAGTCAAGTTTAGCTTCATGACAGGCTGCACAGCCCTTTGAAAATTAAAGAAGTGATGATCTGTGAGTGACTGGAGGTATATAACCCCCATACTCAACATTTCCCATAGATAGTTCTGTTAGACTAAGCCATACAATGTACACCTGTATACCTGGGGGTGTTTCATAAAGCTGTTCGTAAAGATACTAACGACTTAGGAGCAACTGGGCCCTGTTTCATAAAGCTGTTTGTAAAATTACGAACAACTTACATGTACGAGCTACTGGTGATCAGTTCTTGTGCTGAATGATGGAAATTCTGATAAGTATAGCACATCAGAACTGATCACCAGTCGCTCGTAAGTTGTTCGTAACTTTACGAACAGCTTTATAAAACAGGGCCCAGTCCAGGATTTAGAGGTTTGTCTGATCACATATGCCCTATGAAATTCAAATTACCAATTCTTCCTCACAGGTGTAGGAGGGGTGATATGATTGATGTTTTTCAATATTTGACTTGAATGTAAGACACTCTACATGATTTTTCTCAGTAAGCCCATTGGAAGTCTAGAGGCCTAGAGGCTACTACCAGTGTACATGAAACTAGACAAACAGTATTCTCTGCCCAGTTTGAAGAAATATTTCATCAGCAATAGAGTTGTCATCGTGTGGAATTAGTCTCCCTGAATACCTTCTCTCAGCAACTTCTGTAAACTCTTTCAAGAATAGACTAGACAAATACTACATGTGTACTGCATAAGCTGTTACTCAAGAGAGTCCTAGACACATTTAAGGGTTCGAAATTGGCGATGGTCCGCTGGCCATTGGCCACCCAAAATCACGTCGGACTAGCTAAAAATCATAAAATTCTGAAGTTACTAGTCCGTCTGGCTAGCCAAAATATTGCTTCAGTGTCAAAATTGATTCTAAGTAGTCCGCCTGGCTAGTTAAAAAAAAAGTTAAGTGCGACCCCTGATTTTAGTCCTTTCCCACACATTCAACTAGACAAGCCACAGAAAAAAAAATCCACACTGACATTTGAGATAAGCTTCGATCAACAGCATAACAGCAAGGCAGAATCAAGTTTTTAAAAGTGTGTGTAAGACCTCCCTCCCCTCACGATCTCACATGCATGTTCATTGCTTGAGCCCTTAGTTGAGGCTTACTACTTCCACCGCGCTGATGTAATTTTGTATCCATGTTCAAGTGTAGATATCTAGGATTCCACAAAACCAATAATATGTACATTAGCGCCTGCTTCCACTAAAATTTAACGTGAAATAGTTTCTATGTTGGGTCAATACACAGTACCCAATAGTCAATACACGTACACTGCGTCTGTTCCGACATTCTGAATCCTTCAGAGTGGAAAGTAATTTGATGTGATTTATTATTACACAGACTCCAACCCCAAGCACCTTCTGATCTGGAGATTCTCCCGCCCGAAACCCCTAGCAAACGGGAGACTCCAACTTGATGTGCGCGAAGGGCACATCACGAGCACAAAGTTCCTTGCGGTCTAGGGTTCTAGATGCTCTCTCGCGCTATCTCAGTTCGGGAAACCCACTCACAAGGGGGGCCCCTCCTTATAAGTAACCCGTCCCCCTTACAAGTAACCCCGTCCCCCTTATAAGTAACCCCCGGGGCACCCCTTATAAGGAGTCTCCACGCTTTTTTGCAATGCAACGCGAAAATGAAAGGACTGCGGCAATTCGCTTGATTATGTCCATAAAGCTTCACAAGTTTCCTAGTTACTCACGAAATTTGAGCAAAATCGGTTCGAGGCATATCTAAAATCATGGATTTAAATGCGATGTCAAACGACCCATGCGAATGCTGAAATGCGAGCGATTACTGGCGTGAGTGTCGCCAGGCGCGGCGGCGCGGCAATGCTTGAGTGCAGACGTGGCAACTGAGTACAACATTGTACGGAGACTTTCGTTCATTCAGGTGGCTTTAAATGAAGGAAAAATAACAAAAGTAACGAAATAGTCAACCACCTACCTTTGCAATTGGTATGCATACAATGTATATACAAAAGGATACGTTCCCATAGGGTTGTCCAGTTGAAGTCGTCCCTTTGTTTAGGGACGACTTCAACTGGACAACCCTATGGGAACATATCCTTTTGTATATATGCATACCAATTGCAAAGGTAGGTGGTTGACTATTTCGTTACTTTTGTTATTTTTCCTTCATTTAAAGCCACCTGAATGAACGAAAGTCTCCGTACTCAGTCGCCACGTCTGCACTCAAGCATTGCCGCACCGCCGCGCCTGGCGACACTCACACCAGTAATCGCTCGCATTTCAGCATTCACATGGGTCGTTTGACATCGCATTTAAATCCATGATTTTAGATATGATGCCTCGAACCGATTTTGCTCAAATTTCGTGAGTAACTAGGAAACTTGTGAAGCTTTATGGACGTAATCAAGCGAATTGCCGCTGTCCTTTCATTTTCGCGTTGCATTGCAAAAAAGCGTGGAGACTCCTTATAAGGGGTGCCCCGGGGGTTACTTATAAGGGGGATGGGGTTACTTATAAGGGGGACGGGTTACTTATAAGGAGGGGCCCCCCTTGTGAGTGGGTTTCCCGAACTGATCTAAGGCTTATTTTTCAACATACAATGAAATTAAGTAAGAAACCGAAATCATTTCAAGCGGGAGAACGCGAGATTCTGCAAAAATGGGCTTTCGGCGGGAGATCTCCTGTCGAAAGCGGGAGGGTTGGAGTCTCTGTTATATTATTAAACGTTGTAGAAGCCGAACGACCGACCATGTAGAACAAGCAGCTAACGTAACAATTATTGAAAGTGATATCAGATATATTTGCATTTTAAAAAAGCGCATCTGGCTTTGACTTAATGGTGTTTAAACTGTTGATCGTAATCAACGCTTCACGCCTACCTTCTGGACAAGACCTACGACATTTGACTGACGGACACCGCCTAGCTTCCCCGCTGCATGTGCGCCAACCGTGACATGCACAGCGCACACAGTTGATTCATGTACTATAGCAATGTACAGATACAATACAGTTCAATGCAAATCTACTGTTGAAACTCTACTACTACAAGTACAGTACACTCAGCTCATCGAGGGTATTCCATACTTACTTCAGCAAAGCGGCCAGGGTTTCAAAATTCAGCTTCTTCCTCTTCTTTTCCGGAACCCAATACCCTACTTTCTTCATTGTTCACAGGGTAGCTCAAGAGGGTACAAGAACGGTCAATTTTTTGATAAATTTAACGCGTGCAGCACCAGCCGCGGGCACGATCACTCAAAGCTCTCGCGCTGTACTGTACCTGTAAGTACAGTGTGTACACACTCGCTAGTAACAAGTTACTGTAGGCTGTGCGTGTGTAAGATGGGCTGGGCTGGGACACATGTGCAGCTCCACAACTCACAGCAGATGTAATGGACGGGCGCTGGTTGTGTGTCGTCGGCCAAGTCCAGTCGATAGTTTGAGCATAATATCTCATACAGAGACTAGAACTGCTCCATTACCGCGGCAGGGCTTACAGATGTATGCAAAATATCTGTACATATTTTATGTTGAAAATAGATAGATAAAGCCGTTTTCCCGGACTCTAGGACGCCACATCAATGCCAAATTGACACGCCTACCTGTGGCTACATTCACGACGAGCGAGTAGATAGCAGGTGCTTCTGGATACAGAATAAAAGCTAAACAGCGCCATCTAATGGCGAGTGTTTACGGTTTCATTTTTCACCAGGCCTGTTCAAAGTACACAGAGTGTACCAACAACAAAAACAGCAACAGATCATGTGGTGAATAATGCCGGTAATAAAATAATGTGATACAACAAGACGGGGAAAACAGTCAAATTATAGCTCACAGCAATTTAGGGAAATGTTGCATACATCATGGTTGGCGCCACATTTTCAAAGGGGGGGGGGGGCAGTTTATATTTCTGGTGTCACTTCAAGCATAAACAAAAACAAAAAACAAAACAAAAACAAAAGGGGGTGGGGGCCTTCAGCGCAACTTCTGCTGCCACTCCGGGTTTCATCAGCTAACAAGCGAAAAAACAAACAAACAAAAAACAAAACAAAACAAAACAAAACAAAAAAATCAAAACTACAACAAGTAACTTATGGAACATGAACAGAGTGAAAAATAGGGCCTAATGGACAGAGACGAATGGATGAATAAATGAAGGAATAATCTTAGTAACTGAATTCATACTAATGTATAAGATCATAATACATGTATCTACAAACAAATAACTGATATATTTTGGCTTAAATGGATGGTATAGTAATGGTGGTGATGAGGATTGGGCTTTTAATTTTTTGCGAGATACCAAGAAAGCACAAGAATCATTATGAAATAGTACAGGGCATACCATTCTAAGAGGAATTCAATGTCTATTTGATGAAAATCGGTTTTGGAATGTCTGGGACATCCATAAACAAAGTAAAACAAAGCGATCTTAATAAAAGGTGGGTCCCACCTTTTATTAGGATTGCTCTGTTTTGGGTATCTCAGCCATTTCAAAACCAATTTTTATCTATCAAACATTGCACTCCTTTTGGAATTACATGCTCTTTCATATTTCATAAGAGGTTTCTCATTATCTCACCCCAAAATGTTAGAAACCTTAAGTTAGGTCTCAACCAAAACTGTACGATCCCCTTAAAAACATCACGTTAATGTTCGAAATTTAAATCATTTCATATCACAAACCGAAAAATGTGTTGTACTCGGAAGATTTCTGAATAACTGTTTGAAAACAATAATGGCCCGTGGCCAGTGTTCAGCTCTACCGGCGATCTGGCAACCCTCGTCGGGACAGATTTTAATTCAATTCAATTCAATTAATTCATTTATTTTCATTCTTTTTTTCAGCAAAACATAACACAGAATAAATCAGGAATTAAAACATAGGCATACATTCAACTTTACAGGATGGATAATGGTTAACAAATAAAATTATACATGCAGGCATATATACGGGCAAAATACAAAGCTATGTTTAGAGGGGGGAAAGAGAATTGAGAGGTCCACTGAAAAATGTACGATTTTGTAAAATTTCAGCTAGCGTTCAATAGTACTCTCCCTATATTGTGCATGAGAGGAACACATGAAAACAATGTACACAACATGGTACACACTCACACATTTTGGGTGATAGCACGATCTGGCCACTAAAACATTTAATAATCTTAAAAAGTGGTTGTCCGACATCTATTTCTGGTGACCCCGGGCTATCGGTCCACAAAATGTCGAGCCTTGACGTAGGATCTATACGTACAAGTATTCAATTATATAGATATATTAGAATAACAACAAACAAACAAACAAACAAAGATATAATGACAGCGAAGTTACCAAATGAAAATCACTCCTGTCCAAATGTCGCCGATTCCCTTTAAGACGAAAGAAGTCAAGTGTTTCCTCACATTTTTATCATTTTGTCAATTAATTTGAATGCAGAGGGAAACTTCCCACGAGAGTCCCCTGAATTCCTTCGACTTTTAGATGACTCAATACAAAAGAATACAGTCTTGGCATAAAACAAAATAGAAAGCAAGCAAGCAAACAATCAAACAAGCAAAAAAAAAAATCGATCAAACAACATCTGATACATGTTACACTATAGCTTCAGAATGACGTTATGGAACAGGATAGATGGTGAAGAAAAATATGTGTAATCGAGTGTATGATGTTGGGAATCAAATCAATTAAGTTGAAGATAGTTATTTATACTAGCTGCTTTGAAAGTGAAAATCCTCTCCGTATACTGATGTCTACATTATTTGTTGAAAGTACCATTGTTAAATCGAACAAGCAGGGCAGTTAATTTAGCATAATCATCAAACCAGAAGTTCTTCAAAAAGGTTTGCAGTTCATATAAAGTGTCGCATGCTTTCCCAGAACAAAATAGAATATGGCATATCATCATTATGACTCATATTCCTTATACGGAACGATTAAAATTTACATTACCTTGTCAAAATCATGTGACAAAAATGACCATAAACACATTTGATATCAAATCACATCTACATCAGAACTGTCGAAACGTTCTCATTTCTCGCTCAAACATCTAGTTAAGAATGCGATCCTATTTATGCTGGGATGATTAATGATCTCTCAGACATTTATTCAAAGTTTGTCTCAATTCTCTTTTTAGAATAATTGTGTCTTAAGACATAGCTTCATTATCTATACGATTACGGATGACGGACGAAACGAACCAGTACATGTATATTTACAATCAAAGGGAGCAGTTTCATTTGTCTATAACTTCACGGGTTTAAAAAAAAAAATCATATATGCTCCCATCTTTACAAGATAAGTATTTATTAATATGTTTTATTTGTTCTCTTTTTGAGTTTTTTTTTGTTTTCTTTTTGAGACTTTTTGAATTTCCTATCCCGAGATTGTTTTGGCAAACATATTATTAAAGTCATCTCTTAATTAGACTTCAAAGTTCATCTTCTTACAAGGATCGCGGAACCGGGAGGGCGACCGGGGGGGGGGGGGGGGGGGGGGGGGGGGGAGGACTGCATCCCCCTCCCACATTCTTAGCTTTTACAAAACACGAAAGCAATAAATCTTATGCACAGACAGACCGACAGACACACGCACACAGGCACACACACACACACACACACACACACACACACACACACACACACACACACACAAGAAAACTCACGCCTTTCCAAAACTCTTCCCATCGGCGGGGGCGGGGGGCTATTTCTCTTGACCCAGCCACGAGAACTCCCTTGATATTCCCCGGTCCGGAGGGCACCCCCGCCCCCATAACACACACACACACACACACACACACACCACACCACACACCACACACCACACACCACACACCACACACCACACACCACACACCACACACCACACAATATAGGCCTATAAAGTCCTCGCTAACAATAAATGATAATAATAATAACAATAATGACGATGATGATGATGATGATAATAATAATAATAATAATAATAATAATAATAATAATAATAATAATAATAATAATAATAATAATAACAATAATAATAACGATAATGATAGAATAATCATAAATAACTTCTACCGCCCCCTGTATTGATTAGATTGCTTGTTGGGTGTATGCCGCTTATACCAAATGTGAAGAGCGCCATCATTAGCCCAGTTTACGACGGTAAATGTGTTACGTAATTAATTGACTGTAACCCACATACGGCCATTAAAAGAGTAATTTTGTTTACAAGCAACCATTTGCGGTTCATTTCAAAGTGATAATCCCGTCTTAAAGAACAATCGAATTCCAGAAGAACAATAAAGAACTTTAACTGGCGTCTCTAATTAAAATAACAGACAGATGCTTTTTCATCACAATCGTCAGATGGAGAAAAAGGTGAGTTGTTAAAAAATCACGAAAAGATATAATGATGACACTGTCAGGAATGAGAAATAAGACAGAGAAGCAAACGAGGAAGTGACAAAGGATTGAAATGCTAATGCAGAAGACAAAAATTAAAGGGATTGAGAAGTGACAAAAGTTATTCAAGTTGAAGATGTATATGTTATGAGTCACTGGATGAAGAGCATGCTGGGAAATATTCGGTGGAGGCAAAGTGAAGAGTCAGAAAATCTTTTGCTTTAATCATGATTTTTAAATTAATTAACATCAGTCAAGATTTCTTCTTCTCATTTCTTAACATGGAAAGTTAGCCCAAATGCATGTATATTTTCATTTCTCTCTTTTTTTTATATGAAATTAGCTACATCATCCTCAAGTCATGTCACTCTTTCAGTCTCTCCCATTCTTTAGTGGAGCAAAGTTTTGGTGTGCTCTAAATTCAACTTTCGTGATCACTGCACATCTAACAAAAGAATATTGAATGAACATATACGAAGGAATATATGGAATATGAGTCATCCCCGTATGTTTCTTATTACCGACAGACATACGATCACTATACCACTATTCGTGATGTATTTGTACATGAAGGACGCATCGTCCCGATGATACTTTCTCATTTTCATAGTCGTGGATACTTTTTTCCCCGCAACTTCTCAGTAGTTCGGTGGTGGCAGATCGATAAATGATCGTGATTTTGGCGGAGTCTTCTTCCCCCATCCTTCCGTGCCGATGTTACTCATCGAAAGCTTGATACCATGCATTACTAGTATCAAACGCGTTGAATACCGTCCTTTTTTGCTCGCTTGGCTGACCACATCCTCCGCCAACTGAAGTACACCACGCAGGTGTACTTTTGGTATCGGGTACGGAAACGATACCGGGTGCATGCCAACGCCAGCTAGCAGAGTCGAAATCTGGATTCAGTCTCGGTGGTAGTGATGGCAGCCTAACTTTGCGCGGTGTAAAGTCTGTCAGCAGGCCTTTGAAAGCCAAATATTACACGTACTTCACACGATCACCGTGTACCAAAGAAGGAAAGCTGCCAGAGATATAAGCTTGTTATTGCTTGTCAGGCGCTTGCAGAGAATATTGCGGAGTTCTTTTGCTGGTGGTGCGATCAACAAGTTGAGCATAACACGGAAGTGTTCGCGTGGGAGGACTGGCCCAGTGGCGAGTGGTAGTGATTCGGGTTCAGTACAACGTGCATTCAGCAGCCGCGGTTACGAGTTGTGTGCAGTGTTCAGCCTTTGATGTGGGAGACAGCTGTGTGGAGAGAAGAGGATATTTGCACACAAATGAAGAATACCAACTTCGCATGAAGCCATGGCCGGAGCAGATACGTCAAAAGTTCGGCTTCTACTGGAGGACGTTGTGGTGCCCGAAAACCTCATCAATGGCAACAAATTTTTGAAGTGGGATGAGGTAAGATTCTGTCATCACATTTCGCAGGTTTCCTATTTGTCATTCTCTGCTAGAATCAATACTCGACTATACGAGTCAACTGGTCACACACCCGGCCCAATCCGCACCATCAATTAAAAAGCTGTCATGGTATTGACTTTGCATGCAGTTGATGACCGACGGGCATGGGATTTTATCAGCGCTTTCAGCGAAAATGGTGTATGATTTTTCTTTTTCAATTAATTTCGATTTAAAGGCACATTTATTCATGAGTTGCAATAACTTGCTTACCAATGGCACCCACTCTTAGCATATATTTAACTTATCAAACCCATTTGATAGGTTGAATATGGTTGAGAGTGAGAGAGGGAGAGAGAGAAAAGTCATTCTTATATCTAGAATGCTACTGTTTGTATAATGCAGAGCATATAAAACAATGTGGATATTATACAAATGGGCAATTCCGCGGTTAGTAACGTTACATTTGAACAAATTTAGATATTTGTTTTTACTACTAAATTACCATTTATTCATTTCAAGCCAAAATTATGTCAAAAACATGTTCATCATTCCCAGGTTTATGATACAGAAAAGAATAAATACAATCCAAGAAATAATAGCATTGCTATGGCAACTTAAAGGGCTGGTTAGTAACGTTACGAAAACAGGACATGACAAAAAAATCAATGTCTTGTAACAAAAAGTGTGCAAAAATTCAAGTTACTTCAAACAAAGTGTTGCATTAATTTCAATTATTGCATCATGACAAATGTTCACACAATGTTTTTTTAGCAGTTCGACCAATAGTTTCCTAGCTAGACCCCCAAAAGCATGGTTAGTAACGTTACGGTTAGTAACGTTACATTTGTCCGGAGTAATTCTGCAGGTCATTTCACCCTTTTGTAATTGACAAAATGTCACATGACTTCTGGAGTATTTAAATGTATTTATCTTTTACCCTTTAGCAAAACTTTGAGGAAAAAATTTCAAAGGAACCCACTGTAATTTGCATTTAAGTGAATTTCAGCATCCCCAGTCCCACATGTACATTTTAAATGATGGTTTTAGATCTCGCGAAATCAATCAATACGAAAGATAAAATCTACTGAATTTGAAAGACCTTAATGATCGGTGAACATCCATGGCATTAGTTGATACCTAGATTAAAGAGTAAGATAAAGAGGCACATTTCTTTTATCCATGTCATGTCCACCTAACTGCGGAATTGCCCAAATGTATCATAAATTGCCTACCGGTACTCTTCTGTCCGCCTGCTAAGACCTTCATGTCTACACAACGTATAGCTGAGATGATTGTGTAGTTAATATCTGTATCCATCTGCACTTTGCTATCGTTTAAGTGTAGACCAAAATATTTGATCTCTCATATCAATCAGTTTAATTCAAAGACCGTCAATATATTTTGCAATGTCCTATTAAAAGTATACAGTAGACTGTAATGACAATTAAACATTTTCATGATCACAAATTCAATTGGTAGCCTTCATGAAACTGAACACCCCCTCATAATCCTATGCCAGTGAGACTACCTGCAGAAGTAGTCCTACTACATCGTACATTATATGTAAACATTGCAGTGTAACTACACAAGAGTGTTACTTGATCCCTCCACCACAGCCACTCAGCAGCTCAAGGGTCAATTTTACCACCACAGAAAACCCAGTACAATTTGTATAATTTTGTAAGATGTAACAAAGGAACTTTCTTATGTCCCATCTGCAATTATGATTTATAGTTCAGCAAGTTGTACTGCTACATTGCTAGCAATAAAAACACATTGTTGCCAAGATAAAACATGCCCATAGCAGCATTAACTGCTTGTCTTTGATGGTTCCATGATATTTGCTCCCATGAAATATCTGCATGTTAAGCCAAACATAAATTCTCCTCACAAACATAACCGTATGAACTCTAATTGTAATCCTTACATCAAACTAAACCTAAAACCCTATTACAACCCTCACCCTAAAGTCTGCGGAGAAAATTTATGACGGTTGTAGGCATTGTACAGTATTATACAGCAATTATGGTGCCATTGTATATGTCTAAGCTATTGACGAAGTTAACCAGGATAAAGCTGCATGCATCTCACAATTGTAGTACTGTATGTGTGCTTAACTCTCGTTTTATACACTTGTACATTACAGTAGACAAAGTCTCTCCTATAAATCTTGCTTTGAGAAATGGTGTACTTAATTTTCCCATCTTGATGGCATTTTCTCTCCAGTGATTTGTTTTTAGAATCAACAAACAGAAGTAAAAAGCGGCATAGACTGATAGAATGAATTTGTTTTCTGTAAAAACAAATCTGCTCAGATGAACGAGAGAACGAGGAATATGCCAGGGAGACTAAAGTGTTAGGGAAATATCTGCTATTCTCATTTTGTGTCTGTTGGGCATTAACACAGGAAGACCTGCATGTGACTGACCATGTAATGAATGAGCTTTTTTTTTGATGGAGAAGTAAATTATAAGTATATGAAGAGCTGTCCCTTAATGGTGTTCACTTTATTGAAGTAGGTAGATGGTAGGAGGAGGAGGTTTGGAAGGCTGGCTTCAGAAAGGAGGATGCCCCAGGTTGGGGGGATATGGCGAGGAGGTGTGAGAGCAGTTGCTGTTAGAGTAATATAAGAGGTAAATTGGTTACAAGACCTGGATCAAAACTGGATAATGAATGAATGATCAATGCTTTTTTATAATTTATTGTGTGTGTGTGTGTTTGTTAAAACACTATGATAGATATGTACACATATTTGTACCAGGTATGATTATGATAGAGGTCACTGGTTGTTGGTGACTGTGGTTTTATGTTTTATCAGCCTGTACATTGTACATGCAGATTGATTGAATAGAGCCTTCTTTGCTCCTGAAGAAAGCTTAGAATTTATTCAACAAAGCAGTGCCAACCAAAGACTCACATTCCAGCAATTCAGAAAATGTTAATAACCCATATGAAAATTTTACTGATATTACCAAAGATGAAGTCCCTCTCCCCCCACTTTTGCATGTTACAGTGTACATACACAATGAGGAATGCCTTTTTTTTTTTTTACCCCGGAAGTGGCACCCGGAAAAAAATGTGGTAAAGCTTTTTCGTTTTGCTTGTTAGGGAAGCTGATTGGAAGTTGTACCAGAGGTGTTTTGTGTTTTTTGTGTAGTTTGTGTATTTGTGTATTTGTGTATTTGTGTATTTTTTTTTTTGGCCAGCCGATGACATCTGACTTGGTAGATGAAGCATGGGAGAGGCCTTTCTTTCTTTCTTTCTTTCTTTCTTTCTTTCTTTCTTTCTTTCTTTCTTTCTTTTTTTTTTTTGCTTGTCAGCTGAAGAAACCTGGAAGAAGCACCAGAAAGTTTCACTGAAGGCCTTTTTTTTCTTTTTTCTTTTTAGCTGATGAAACCTGGAAGTGGCACCAGAAATATTAATTGCCCACCCCCCCCCCCCCCCCCCCCACTTTGTGGTGCCGGCCACGTAGTAAGGATGACATTTGAGTAGTTAACAATTCGACAGTCAGCAAAATGTAATGGAACATTAATGTTAATAGTGGCGTGTGGAAGGGAATAAAATGTGACTGTAAGTGTAACATTGCTTACACAATACTCGATACTTTTTAGTGAAATGTTAAAGTCTTTTTTTCTACTTTTTTCTTCATATTTGTTGTATTCTTCTCAAGATTCAAACATAGTACTTGTAAGGACATTTCTTTTTGCATCTTCACACAGAGAAGAGGTCGATTTTGAACCATCAAATGAATAGAATGTGATAGCGTATGTTCCCCTGTATTCATTCAACAAATGAGGATTCCCTGTGGTAGCATTATCATATGACCAGGATGGCTTAGTGAGGTTGCCATGGTTTCCATGCTAGTTGGCTTACTGACCTTCACAGTTGTAATGTTCGTATTACACTCGTACACTGTATGTCTTCAGAGTGTCAAAGTTAGCTCAAATTTGTGCTCATCTGTTGTTTTTATCTTATCAGTTCGAAAACTAAATATAACTTTAAGGAGGATACATATCTACACTTGTATAATTTCTTCAGCGTCATGATATCTTTATTGTGGACAGAAGTTACTGAATAACGCTGAACATTGGCACTGGTCTGATGGTCCGGGACCAGTAAAAATCACTGTTGGACCAGTAACTCTTTCATGAATAAACCAGTAAAAAAACTGAAAAACTGCGTACCTACTGGTCTGGCGGACAGGTCAGACCAGTAGAAAAAATGGGTAAGTGTGCAGCCCTGTTGAATATCGTGTGTACAGTTGTACATATACAATGATATCCGAGACCCAGTAGTGGTTTAGTTGCAAACAAGGCATATAAATGTATTTTGTAGCTGTCTGGGTTAACTTTCTCCAAATCGCTGTGTCAAAATACTGTTGACATCTTGCCCAGTGTGGCTGTCGTCAGTGATGAGGGAGTTAAAAGGGGGACAGAAGCCGAGGTGCCAGTGCAAGTGTAGACTTGAGGGATAGATCTGTCATCCAGAGGAAGTCAGCTACTGACAGTGATCTTAATTCAAGGCCCCTCGGCAAGCGGGATTAATCTCATCAAGATTGAGAGGGCTCCGTTAAGGTTTAGCCGTGGCTCAATTTGACACTGCCCATCCTTGTGGGAAGGAACGCTGTCATAGAGACGATGTAATGAGGCAAGGACACAGAGAAAACAATAGCAGTATAATCATATTAAGGTCAGGTAGCCTTGAATTAGAATTTACAAGTCACTATGATGTTGGTGACATTGAATAGATAAAAAATGGTCAGAAAACTTGTACAGTTGGAATCAATAAATAATAATTTATCATGTCAGTGGACATCTTTGATTATACTACATAGGGTGCGTTTATCAACTCTTTTTCTCGGCAGAAACAGGTTCTCCAAACAGCTTTCAAGGAATTTTTACGAGTTGATAAATGCAAAGCTGTTTTGAAAGCCCTTTCGGAAAGTCTTTTCGAAAGCTGCAAATTTGTGCTTTCCCAAACAGGTTTCCTAAACAGGTTTTCAGAAACCTGTGTCTAGACGCCTTTTGAAGCAAGATAAATGCAAAGCTGTTTTGAAACGGCTTTGTACTGCAGTTATGGACCATGCACGCCTTATATGACCTCTTCTCGCGTCGAATTGGGCAGTGCAGCTGTGCAGTGACAGGGCAGTCATCATGTTCGCGAAGAGTTGATAAACGCAACTATTTTGGAAGCCGTATCTAAAGCGCTTTGGAAAGGGCTTTGGAAACGGCTTTTGAAAGCCGTTTAAACAGAGGAAAGTTGATAAATGCAGCCTATGACATTACCATGTACCTGCATTATTGTTGGTTGGTAAACTCGGAATGTGTGAAGAAACGGACATGTTTGGGATAGTGTACTGTACTGTACACAATACTGTTTGTGTGTATACATGTACAGCACACGGATGCTGCCTCTCAAGGAAGTATGAAGTCGGATTCATTTCATGTATAGGATGTATCAGTGCAACATCCTGTCAGTTGTAGCCATGTTACTATGATAGGGTGGGTTTTCACACTTCCAAATAAGACTTGTTTGATTTACCTTTGTTTAAATACAAATTTTACACTAATTTTAATTTCTGTTTGTTTCTTCTCTGAAGATGATAACATTTAGCAAATTATGTTTTGCCATTTGTGGTCTTAAAGTGTATAATTTAAAAATCAATTGTTGCATGCACCTGTAGTCTGACTGGTTAGAAACATATTGGGGAGATAACGGTAGGGATGGTATTGTATTCATTTCTGTTCTGGTTTCTGCATACAGTATTCATGCTCTTGGCTTGCGTTGTGTACATATTGAATGCTTGAGGAAATGTGGTTTGGAAACTTGAATAGCAAGTTCTTTTGTATTCATTTGCATTGCATCAAGAGTATATACATGTGCATTACTTGCCTGAGGAAGTGCAGTTTAGAAACATGAATAACTTAACAGGTTCTTTTGTATAGATTTTGTGAACCCCCAAAACCAGTTATATACTAGTATGTATGGGGTGCTAAGGAAATGACTTCTTGAAAGGCTCATCGAGCTACTAACTTCTTCCATTTCCAAACATGTCCCATGTTTGCTAAAGTTTCAGGATATTGAAGTTTTTTTTTGCATTTTTAAAATGTATTCATTTATTTCTTATTTGTTTTTTGTTTTTTAATATACATTTTATGATACAGAGTACATGCAACTTTCTGATACAGGATGACATTCTCTGGAACACATACAGTTATACAATGTAGTATGTACAGTACCCTGCAGTGTACAGTGCAGTGTACATGAGGGCAGATGTTTATTGCTAGGGCCATCTGCTATATCAAATGTTGTACAAACGTTGTACAAACTCTCCTTCAGCACTCAAATGATCCTGCACAAATTTTATAATGTAAACTGTAGCATCGTCTGTGTACATGTAGATCACTGAGTAATGTTACATTTCACAGAATACTGTAAAACATGATATATTCGCGACACAAAATTTTCGCGAATTGGAGGCGACGGCCTTTTTTGTGGCAAGAAATTTTCGTGAATAGCCACTTGCGTTCAAGGCATATACACTTTGTAGTGTAGATAAGAAATTTCGCATGCATTTTAATTTCGCAAATCTTGGCACTCGCGAAATTCGCGAAATTAAAATGCACGCGAACATTCCTCGTTTTACAGTAGATAACTCTGGCAATGCTGCCTGAATTTCTGTTAAGTACAGTGTTCTATTCCTGTTTTTGTTTACACATACCCATCTACACGTATACCTACTGCACATTGCATACTATAGTGTAGGTAGCTAGTGGTACAGTAAACTGTGTACAGTGTACTGTAAAACACAATATTTTCACGGCATTAAATCTTCGTAAATTGGAGCCGATGACGTTTTTCATGGCATGAAATTTTCGCAAAGTGCCTCTGCTATTCAATGCATATGATATAGTGTAGACAAGAGCCTTTGCATGCATTTTAATTTTGCAAATCTTGGCTCTTGCGAAATTTGCGAAATTAAAATGCATGGGAACATTACTTGTTTTACAGTATTCTTAATTGTATCATGTACTGTATATGGCATGGTTTTGACTATCACTAAACAGCTCTGTTGATATACAGCACATATAAAACTAATTGAGAACTAAATCCTGTAGCATATTTTGTTTTGCTTTTTAGTTAAAAATGATCCCATCCAGTTTTCAGGATTTTTGAAAGGAGGAAAGATGTCAAGAGGGACGAGATTTGATTTATTGGGCGTGAACATGAGAGTTGGCTCAGGGGCATGGGGATTAGTCCTTTTGCCATTGAAGTGATTTTTATGCCTCCGCCACGAAGTGGTGCCGGAGGCATTATGTTTTCGGGTTGTCCGTCCGTCCGTCCGTCTGTCCGTCCTTCCGTCCGTCCGTCCGTCCGTCCGTCCGTCCGTCCGTCTTTCCGTCCGTCCGTAATGAATTTTGTGGACAAGGTAACTATCAAAACCTGTTGAGGTATCCTAATGAAACTTGGCATGTATGTGTATTAGGGGGTGAAGTTGTGCCTATCAACTTTTGGGTGTGTGCGCTCAAGGTCAAAGGTCAAAAGGTCAAGGTCAAATACATAAAATTTCACTATTTCCACCATATCTATGCAATGCCAGAAGATATTTTCTTGAAACTTAGTGTATACATGTATAACCCAATTTAGATTCTCTGGTGAAAGTTTGGGTCATGAGGTCAAAGGTCAAAGGTCAAAAGGTTGAGTAAAAGTATTAAAACTTCTTTTTTTTCTCTCTGTAAATTGGAAAATTGTTCAAGGTATCTTCATGGAACATAGTATATACATGTACTGACTGGCAGTGATTATCTAGAGAATGTAGGGTTCATGGGGTCAAAGGTCAGGGGTCAAAGGTCAAGTGCAGCACTTCAAAATTTTACTATTTCCCTCATGTTCATGCAATGCCAGCAGGATTATTATTTTTTTTTTTACACTTGGTGTATGCATGTGTAACCTAATAGAAATTCTCTGGAGAGTTTTTTTTTTCTTTTTCTTTTTTTTTGCCTCAAAGGTCAAAGATCAAGTGAAAGTGCTGAACTAACTTTTCCTCCATATCTCAGAAGTGGCTCAATTTATTGTGAAACTTACTGCATATTCATGCATGTTCTACCTGAAAGTGATTACTAGTATCGTATGAATTTTAGGGTCAAAGGCCAGATGAACATGGTAACAATTTACTATCCAGCGCAGAAATTGCAATTTTTCTCCATACCGGTACCATGAAAATTACTCAATGCATAAATGTATGAATGGGTCAAAGTCAAGTTAAAGTCCTAAATCCCCAAATACATGCTCTCCTATTCATCCAATTAAACCAAAGTCAAGGAAGGTGAACATTCAACATATTTGTGACAAAGTTGTCATTTCAATATTTTGCCAGTTTTGTGAAAATGTAATCACACATTGTCCACATGTACTATCTAGACCTATTAGGAAAATCATGCATTATGGCGGAGGCATACCAGTCGCCATAGCGACATTTCTAGTTTAATACATGGTCTGTCTTATAAGACAGACCATGTATATAAAAAAAAAGCTTATAACCTTACGTGTAGCTTTAGAGATTAAACCATTTGTATGACAGTCATAGAGGAAAGCCTGTTCAGAAAATGCATGGCCAATCATGATTTGAAAAATATGAATCTATACAAGTATGTGTGGTTTCATTGGGCAACTGTCTTTCAATGTCCTACAATGTTGTAGAGGCAAGTAGAGTGAGTGTTCATATGACTGCCAAATCATGAGACTCCTGCTTGCTTGCCCAATTAGACAAGTGGAGAAAAGTTGGGATAGTTAACCCACTGCATATCATGGAATGAGGCACACACATGTATCAAGTATACAGGGAAATGACATCTAAAGAAGCAACTGGTTAAAGGGTGTGTACAGTTCTGGGCGAGGCGAGAATTTAGCTTTTTACGTTTTGCGAGATACTCAGAAACCACTCTATGAGATGTCAAAGAGCATGCGATTCTAATTGGAATCAAAAGTTTTTTTGATGAAAATCGGTTTTGAAATGGCTGAGTTATCCACAAACAAGGTAAAATAAAGAGGTCCTAATAAAGTTGGGGCATGTCGCCTTTTAATATTATCACTTTTTTGGATATCTCAGCCATTTCAAAACCGATTTTCATCAAATAAACGTTGAATCCTTCTTTAAATTACATGCTCTTTCATATTTCACATGAGGTTTCTCATTATCTCACTTACGAATGTTCAAAACATGAACCCCCACCTCAATCATTACTGTACAGTCCCTTTAACACCCTGCTGCTGGAGATGGTGCCATAATATGTGGGTGCTACAGTGCTGTAGGCAGAGTACAAAGTTCTGCATTGCCTTTGGAATTTTTGAGCTGCTTGTACCGTTTTGTTCCACAAAAATGCTTGTTCAGTGACTATCGCTTCAGTAGCCACATTGTTTATGATCTGGGCTACACCTAGTATACATTGTAAGTGTATTTCAGGGTTAACTGAGCTTCACTGTGAGGGCTTTACGTGTAGCTTGCCTCATATCTTTGTACACTTGGAATTTCTTGATCTTTGATGGTACCGTACCGTACTGTATATATACTGAGGACAATTATGATATGAGTTGATAGAAAGAGAGAAAAAAATGAGCAACGAGACACGAAAGACAAAAAAAGAGGGTGACAGTGTAAAGAAAACAAAGCAAACAACAAAAAAGGAAGAGATGAGTGATTTGTGCAATAGATTTTTTTTACTGATTTTCTATTTCCTTGTTTTTTATCATTTAGAAAAAAAAAATTTCATCCCCTTATAAAACATTTGCATACATGTACATTTGTATGTTAAACCTTGCATGTCTCATACATTGTATGTCTACATGTAATTAAGCTCAGAATGAATTTATGTAAATGAATTGACACATTCTAGTTGTTGGAACTTTGGTGACTGACTGTTTGCTATTAGCAATTGGAATCCTTTGAACAGCATACATGTAGTTCCTGATAACTGTCCATAACATTCCTAGGGCTTCCAGAAAGTATGTATTCATACAACATTTATGTGATATTGTAGGATAAATCTCATTAATTATGGTAACCTCACCCCTGCACATCTACTGCCTGGATTTCTGTACAAATGTATAGCCACGTGTAAATAAACGTGACAAGAGATAGGGAAATGAATAAAACATGTATGATTGCTTTCTACTAGTGTTATCAAAAGTCTTTGCTATGACTGATTCGTGTCCAATTTTGTGTTATCATGGACATGATTGATTAATGTAATGATGTTCTGTTGCTCGTGAATGGAAATATGTGATCCTTTTATCTTATGCACAAAAATAACTAATTGTTTTGATTTCATTTTCAGTTTAAAAATTTAAAAGACTAATTGTCTATCTTGAGGAAGATTTTGTACAAAATCTGTATGTTCACATGGGATACAGTATGTACACGTACAAAGTGTATGTGCAAATATGTTCCTGACTTTTTTTTTGAGGTATCCAGAAAAAAAATATGTGAAATAGCTGACATTTTGTGCACACAACAAGTATAAAATACTAGTGTCAGGATGTTGATGAAGAGCAAGGTTTTATTTCTATACGTATTATTGGTGTAGAATGATGTTTGATGAATAAGTATTGATCATTCCAAGTGACATAATTGAAATATGTAATATGATTTTTGAATACGGTACCTTTTTCAGTTGCAATAAATCTCTACATTTGCCCCCATGTTTTCATGGAGTAATTTTGAATTGAGATAGTGATATTAAACCAAGGCTACACACTGGCACTGGTCCGACAGTCCCTGACCAGTAACTTTTCAGGCATGGACCAGTAAAGAATGGAAAAACTGGGCACCTACTGGTCTGACAGACAGGTCGGATCAGTAGAAAAAAATGGATTAGTGTGCAGCCCTGGATAAACTTTCAGTTCCTTCATCCTGTGGTGTTAAGAATATTTTCGTTGAATATGTGGACCACAATATACATGTAAATGCTTTGTACAATAGTGAGGATAATCACCCGTTGCCTACGTAAGCAGACTTTTGTCGTATATTTATAAAGAGAAAATGCCATTTGTTTAATCCCCCTTGATCCACATTCAATCATTCTATACCTATCTGCAAAGTTTACATTTAAAATATAAGCAGATAATCAAATTTCCAAATTTAGACGAAACAAGGCCAAAACTTTGATATGTTGAAGCATTTATTTTCAGCATCATCACCAGAAGCACAGGGTTTTCTTCATTTAAAGGGCCATGTCAAGCCTCTCCCTCTGAGATGGGTAAATTTCCCAGTGAGGCAAATTGTGACCCATCCCATTCCAGCAAGCAGCATGCTAAACATGTTTAATATACCAGGGCCTCGTTTGTAACATTTCACAAGGAAGAAACTTTTCAAAGGTAAACATGTCTGCCTTTGGCTCTCAAGACAAGAGTGGTGTCATGTGAACACCATTGTAGCATTTGCTTCCTGGCAGATTTTCCTTGAATATGTTGCCATGCTATAGCACCTGAGCTGCTCTGATATGGTCTCTGTAAAGAGATGAATGCTCTGGATATCAAATAGAATGGCTTATATATTTTCTCTTACTCCATTTGACAAACCCGTTTGTCTGTTTTAATGCTTTTTACAGGCTTGTTCTGATTCACCCGCTCTTTTATGTACAATGATTGTCTCCCCTCATACATCGTACAGTATGTTTATCTAAGGATTTCTTATGTCTTTAATGTGTTACAACGTACGTGTACATAAGGGTATTATGAAACAAATCATCAAGTTGCCGTTTGTGGTTTTTTGACTGTTATTTAAAAAACTTGCATATCTGCCCGCACTTGAAAATGTCTGCTGAAACCCCCTCCCAAGGTGGCATTACATGTATGCAGCTGATTGCAGCTCATCCAATGAACATTTTGGGCAGAGGGCACAAAGAAATGTTCTCTGGAGGCTCTTCCGGACTTAACCCAGACTTGCCCTCGGCAATCGAGGGTAGGATTTTAGCAAAATATTCACCAGAGGTTACCCAGAGGGTGCACTGTACCTGGAAATCTATGTGAATCAGAAGATATGTAATAGAAAATGTGCTCCTATAGAGGCGACTGCATTTTCTGTAGCCTCTCCGTTGATTGAAAATTTTGGCACGGAGATTGCCATCTTATAAAGAAATTGTTGCCTGTAATCACAGAAACTCATTGTCCCTGTAATATCATTTTATTTGTTGTTATTGTTGTTGTTTTTTTTATTACAGCAAGACTGGATTTTGAGGTCATGTTCCCGAGGTAGATGTGTGACTTTGGAAATTCAATGATATGCCAGGGGTTTTTCCTGAGACAAGAAATAGACCTGGAAAATAGATCAAGCATTCAAATCTTGACATCTAAATATAGACAGGAAATGCAAAAATACATCTTGAGTGTTCTTCCAAGTGGCTTCTCGTATTGACATGAATTTTCTTTGAGTACGATGTTGCAAGAGAAAAGCAAGAGTACCAGAACTGTGGCTTTTCAGTGGTTATTGTCTCATCTTGATATGGTCCTGAGATTAGATTTCTCAGGGCTGCACACTAACCCATTTTTTCTACTGGTCCAACCTGTCTGTCTGACTAAGACTAGTACAAACGTGTTGGTACCCAGTTTTTCCATCTTTTACTGGTTTATTCCTGAAAAGTTGCCGGTCCGACAGTGAATTTTACTGGCCCTGGACCGTCGGACCAGTGCTAGTGTGCAGCTTTGGATTATGTATTACAACAACAACAACAACAACAACAACAACAACAACAACAACAACAACAACAGCAGCAGCAGCAGCAACAACAACAACAACAACAACAACAACAACAACAACAACAACAACAACAACAACAACAACAACAACAACAACAACAACAACAACAACAACAACAACAACAACAACAACAACAACAACAACAACAACAACAACAACAACAGTAATACCTTGTATTTTAGGGTCTTCTCTACCCAAGGTAGCCTCTGCGGTGGTGTGGCTGATCTACTAGAGGGCCCTGCAAGTATTATCCAGGTACCCATTGCACCTCAGTTGAGAGGGCCATGATCAGTGAGTGCACCTTGTCTAAGGACGCAGCCATTTGGCTGGATCTGAACTCGGAAGCTCCGATTGAAAGCCAGGAGTATCATCCACAATGCCGTGGCAGTTTCCTGACTAATGTCTCGCGAAATGACTCTGGATAATGTTAAAAACAAGTGCATGCTGCAAGAAGGGTGCATACTGAGGGGCTATTGGTGGCTGTGTCTAATTAATCGTTTCCTATTTGTATTAGGAGCAGTCAAGGGACAGTCCTGAAGTGTTAATTTCCGCAGTTGGTCTTGACTCTCATTTACGAAGGAATTTCTCCCGCCAGGTTCCTTGTTTAAGTGTACATTGTAGGGATATCTAAGCCAAAGCCTTTTCTGAATACTGGAAATACACTCCCATGATCAAATATAAAGAGAATCGAACAAGATTTCATTATTTAAATAAAAAGTACACATTTCATTGACTTATCATACAAAATGTACTTGTCAAATGTGATATTATCCCCCTAGCTTTTGAAAGAGGGAAGTCCAAGTGCTCAGGTGATTTCATAATTCTTGAAAATTCAAATATGTGGAATTCTTATACATTTTCTTTTAATATTCTTCCACGACTGTGACATCAGACTGTATTAGCCTTCTAGTCCAGTGATGGTGGCACCAAAACTTTAAAAGTTTATGACTTTTGAACAGATTTTATGATTTACCTCAAACTTTTATGTGTTCTACAAATATTGTTGCATTCACTGAACCTACGTACCTCATATTGTATATCTAGGATGAAATGGAAAGCACACATCAAGAAGAACTTAGAGTTCCCTGTTAACTTGCAGTCACCCCTTTTGAGGAAAAAAAGGAACATTTTGCTTTTTCTTTTTTTAGACGTTGTCCTGCTACATCAATCATTCTATTGTCAGTGAGAAGCATTTTACATGCACTGAAACGGACAAATGAGTTTACTTTTGTATAGCACGGCAGTGCACAGGGCACAATCAAAAACTTATCTCGGTGAGCTACAATGTATAGTAGGATGAGTGATGACACCGGGTCTTGATACAATGTTGCATGATGGATAATTTGTCATGCGGGATTTTTAGATTTCGTCAATCCGTGGAATTGATTTATAGTTGATATATTGGATCTGTATTACCATGGAGGAGACATTTATCATTTGTGTCAATATATCCAATGAGCAGTTGTATCATGCAATATATGATGTGGTATTTTGGTGCTCTGGGGTACTGATAAAAACTTGCACTTTAGTTGAATCATATCATTATATAATTATTATTGTTATTTTTTCGCCCTAGATCTGATTATGGTACCAAAAGGTAAATATTACAGTAATGCCCTGCCACTAGAGTGATGGTATACACAGTGTATGCATGTACAGCTCAGCAGCACCACCAATAATGCTGCACTATGCAGTATCAGTTACTGTAAAACATGATATATTCGCGGCATGAATTTTTCGCGAATTGGAGCTGATGGCCTTTTTTGCGGCATGATATTTTCGCGAACTGCCACTGGCATTCAATGCATATAGCGTAGACAAGGACTTTCGCGTGCATTTTAATTTCGCGAATCTTGGCGAAATTAAAATGCACGCGAACATTCCTCGTTTTATAGTACTCTGCATTTCTCAGAACCTCCATTTATAAAAGAAATTCATGTTCCAGTGCTTCATGATATTCTTGACTAATTTACGATGGAAAAGATCTACTCTTAAATATAAATATGGCAAGGACATGGCACCATGTCTCTTTCTACCAGCCCGTTTCATATTTTGCATCAATCCCTGTGACAGAAACCAATCCCGTCAGAGATAATCCTATTACCCCGCCAGAAAGTTCTTTTACCTCGCCACAACATGTGGGGGAACAGGAATTGGAAGGGGGGTTTGGACAAATTGGCACAGGAGGAACAGAGCAGTCTGACCGCCAAAAGAACCGAGAGATCAATCTTTGCTGCTCGGGAACCCATTCGCATTGCCCAAATTCAATTTAGAGACTGATGAAATTGCGCAAATGATACAAAAAGTGTGTGGATGCTTCGTGCGAATGTGTGTTTCTTGTATGCCATCAAATGGAGGAAGCATTTATGTATGTTTACCATATGCCTTCACATTTGCTCTCTCCTAAATAAGTGCATACAATTTGTAGGCCCTAGACAACCTACTAGTGAGTATGCACACTAATTTTTGTGTGTACGTTTCTGTTTGAATACTTACAAGATTAAAGTTAGAATCTGTTTGAGTCGCCTTCAAGAAACTACTTGAGTGCAATAAGGAATGAAAACTGGAACAGCTGTAGACCATTTCAAATTTGAACAAACTTGTGATGAATGGTTAGAAACAAAGAAACATTATGATTTGTCATCTGTAAAATGGTAGCTCTGATCATGTGACAACAATTTTACAAAGAGAACTTCACTAATTTTGTAAAACAACAACAACTACAACAACAAATGAACCCAAATTTTTATGGAGTTTTTATTTTAAAAGCAATTGAGTGAAAGCTATATGTCCACTCCATACACTGTATAAATGCAATAGAATATACACATGTAGGCAACAGATTGAAATTTAAGCAGAATTACACAGGACCAGTTTACTCTCATGCAAAAAAAAAAAAAAAAAAATTCCCCATAATAATGTCAGATGTGCACCTTGTAAGACATACCATTATTTGCACATTCTTGCTGTTAGCAGTTACATGTATAACACTTCATGTTTATGATTTTTGCGGAAAAATCACATGTACACTACAGTTGCTCAAGGCATAAACATTTGTCATGACTCTGCAGATAAATTGAGGATATCATGTTGTTATGTATCTACGGAGACAAAGGAAATTATGTACAACTTCAAGTATGTGCCATACTCTATAGTAGATTAGTACATGTACAGTGTATGGCAAACTCACAAAACATGGTGTTTTGCTCTTAGTGCGTAGACGGCACATCATTCTTTGTAAGTGTAAATTTATATATCGGATATGTAATCATGATAATTGCGCTGAATTTGAGGGGTCTTGCATTGAATCTTTACAAGAATTGTTATCTGTGTTCATCATGGTTTCTCAGAATTTGAGCTGGGGTCCCCACTGAGTCTGAATGATACTTGAATGCTTCTTAAATTCGAGCTGTCATTGTTTGGAGCAATTGTCTAACAGTTGCCCAAACATCTGTTTCTTGTGCTTTGATCTCAGTGGTTCATTATCATACTAACGCCTAGTAACTGTGAACTTTTTTGCAGGGATTCCAATTTCCCTTTTATGTCAATATCTGATTTGGAGAATAGGTACATCGTATTATCTTTGGTGCATGGTATTATCTTTGGTACGTACAGAAATTTTTGTATGTATATCTTGTGCAGATTTTGAAGTAAAATTTTCCTCATGAATGAGAGCAATGTGAAAATATTAATTTCATTCACAAACTACATTCAGATTACTAGGAATTTCCATGTTACTTAAAGGACAAGTTCACCTTCATAAACATAAGGATTGAGAGAATGTAGCAATATTAGTAGAACACATCATTGAAAGTTTGAGGAAAATCAGACAATCCGTTCAAAAGTTATGAATTTTTGAAGTTTTTGTGCAGTACCCGCTGGATGAGAAGACTACTGCAGTGTATGAATAACTTAGATGTCACATGCGTACAACAATATAAGGAAAATATAAAGAGAATTTCACAAAATTCCATCTTTTGAAAAAAGTACACATTCCCCTGACTCGTTACCGACAAATGTTATGGGTAATATTATTCCCCCTGCCTTTAGAAAGAGGCAAGTCAAGTGCTCTTTTATTATGCGAAAAAAGTGAAAATATGTTGAATTTTCTTTTACATTTTCTTTATACTGTTGTACGCATATGACTCACAAGCTGTAGTAGTCTCCTCATCCAGCGGTTCCAACACAAAAATTCAAAAAATTCATAAGTTTTGCATCGATTGTCCAATTTTCCTCAAACTTTCACTGATGTGTTCTACTAATATTGTTGCATTTTCTCAATCCTTATGTTTATGAAGGTGAACTTGTCCTTTAAGACATCCAGTATTAGTCACATTTTAAACTTGTGGTGCAATAGTATTTGGTCTAGATGTACAATGTATGATAATCAACACCACCTAGATGATTCAGTAGAAATTGATGAGCAAGTTTGCTGTGTGTATTGTATGGTTAAATCAATGGTGTGTAAATTATATTATGAAATATGCCAGAATTGCACATTTACCAATGCTTTCATCTGGTGCAAGTGTGCCCTGGGTACGCAATCTATACTCCCCGAGCGTTTTGCCGGAGAACTATCTCAGAAATCATTCGCATGAGAGGGCCTTGTGCAGGTAATTTCATTTCCTAGCAATATTGTGACACAGAATCGTGACACGCAGAGTGCTTTGAGGGTGCCGTACCTTTCTCCTCATCTGTACATTTGTAAATATGTAATGTAAATATGTATACAAGCAACGCCCAGCTATGCCACCTCAGTGTCGTTATGTTTACAGTGCTATGCACATTGTGTAATTTAGCTGGATTAGAAACCTGTCTATGAACATGGTAACCATGCAAACCATACCGCTTGTAAATTTGTTGAATGTCTGTGATCATAAGCTGGATTTGAGTCCTATCAGCCGGACGTGTACTTGCCTTTCCATGTATGATTGCTTTTGAATGATCAACAATGCCAGCTGAATATTGATTTACCGAAAGTGCAAGGGCCCAGCGTATGAAATGTGGTTGCCTGTAGAAAGAATAATTAATAGAGCTGGTCTGTTTTGATTGTTAGCCTTGTTCAAAGACTTTTGACAAAATGCCTGTTGCCTTCTGCCTTTTTGCTTTCATTTTTACCTTTGCACAGGTGTTAAGAAAAGATGCATGTCACTTGTTTGCTCATACATGTCACAACTGCCTGTTTGATCTGCTTGACATTATAACTGGATGAAGTCTCATTTAGTTCCTATCAGGGTGTTAAAACAAACTGTGGGCTGGATTGAAATAAGTCCAAAGTCTACCAGTGAGGAAATTTTCAGAAGTTATACATGTACATGTATGTCTTTGGTATATCATTGTTTCTAGGCCACAGAAAACATGTGTCCTTGGATTATGACATTCAGGGAAAAGTACATGTAGGATCACCAAGGCTGTGATATTGAATTGAAGGACCAAATGATGTTATAGTAATTAGAAAGGATCATAAGAAACCTGAGAAAGTAGTATCCTGTTTTGTGTAACATGCATTTAGCAGTCATATCTTAATTTGGACATGCTATTTGGTATGTACCAGCAAACCTGAAGACAAAGTCATGCACATACACTGTAATTCCCAAAAGGAGATACATGTATACAACGTACTGTACATTTAGTACAAGTAGGGTAAAGATATTTCTTAGGGTACGCTGATGAGTCTTAATTATGAATTGGATTTTTGCTTTTCTGTATAATGACTTTGTTCAAGTCAACAGATATCATTGTCACTTCAGATACATGTACAATAGCTGGGCATATCTTTTTTGTGATAAACCATTTTACCAAGATCTGCATCATAGATCAAGCTGCTGTATAAGCTCCCCACTCAAATATAACCGTAAAGGTCAAACCATTCAAATGACAATAACACTATCCAAAATCAAGCAATTAAGGTGAAATGAAAGCACCCTCAACTTAGACCACACTATGCTGAACTTAAATTGAGAATTATGAATTAAGATGCACATCTTAATTTTGTATGATTCTAAGTTGATTTGCTTGTAGATCTATGCTCACAGAATGCCATGATTAGGCTCAAACGTACATTGTATGTTTCCAGATCAGATTTTCTTTTTTCTTCACCAGTTCAAAAGCCTTTGTGTTTTGTCTAACGTACTGCTGTGTTCACTAAGAATATTAAGTTTTTTAAATTCAGATTCAGCTAATTCAAGAAAAAAAAAAACACACCTGTGAAATACATGTATGATGTATCAAGTAGACTTTCAAAACTACATGTATGAACTGTTGACCAGTATGATGTGAGAATGTGGTGTGAAAATGAATAAAGAATTGCATGTCAAGAATCTGTACAAATGTTATACTGTACTTTTTATCGTCCCTTAATCTACAACTTCAATCTCATTCACATACAAAACACATGTATGTGTGATAGACACATATATGTACACTCAGCAAAAAAAGAATGTAAACACTTTTTCAAGTTTATTTTTCTCATAGAAGTTTTGGGTAATTGTTAATGTATTATATACCATACTAGCAGCACCCGTGGAAATCCACGGGTCTGAGGGGTTTAATTTTTTTTTCTCATAATACGATTTTGCACATTTTTATTCAAGAAATAAAAAGAAAAGTCTTCTCATTCTTTCGTTAATTGTGCTGTCTTCTAAATGACCACCCTTCCCAGAAATTTTATAATACATTTTTGTAGTATATGCCAGGCGATCCGGTCCATTGGTAGGGATCATTCCCGCCACTACTTGCTTTTATTATAGAACTTGAGTTTCGAGGGGTTATTTGCACCCGTTGAAGTCCAACAGTTGTCTTGTTGCCCCTCACCCCTCCCCCCCCCCCCTCACGCACACACACATTTCCACCTCCGCAGGGCAAAAAACAAAAACATTCAGGGAAAAATTACCAAAAACGCAAATGAGATTCCCCGAAAGTTCTGCCCACAGGTTGTTCCCGTCGAAACGGGAAGATATTAACACTATGACTTTGATTACCCCCTGCTCTTGCATCCACGCGGGCACCACGGCTGGTCTCAAGGCCTTGGTTTGTTTTGTGGTTTTTTTTCATGTTTCTTTTCCCCACGTTATGAGAAAAAAATAAGATATATCTTCATAATTTTGCTCCCTCCTTTTTGTTTTTAATCACCAAAAGTTGGCTTGATATATCATATTAATATAGAACTACATCTGCTTCAGATTGTACATTATCATAATTAATATTAGGCCTACAATTATTGCTCCTATTATTGTTATTATTATATCATTATTATCATTATCCTTATCATTATTATTATTATTATTATTATTATTATTATCATCATCATTGTTATTATTTGGGGAGGGGGAGATCATAGTCATCAGGTTTAATAGGCACCCGTGTGAGTAGGTTCTCACGACCTCGTATTTTTTTTCTTTAATATTTTTCCCATGTTATGGAAGAAAGAAGAATATATACATCACTGCATTCGTCTTCATTTGCTCCCTCTTTTTTTTTTTGTCACCAAAACTTGGTTTGATAGACCATAGAACCACACATTCTATTTCCACTTGCAATTTTAAAAATAGGCGGTCGGCAAAGCGAGGTTTTCCTCTACGTCCGCTCATCTTATGAATATGTATGATTACAGCAGCTCTGCAGTAAACGAATGGACACAGCTGCGCGTGTAATCTGATATGTAAGGGTACGATCGGCAAATATATTTAGCCGCGTCCTAAACAGTCTGCGTACAATGACACCGGACTTGAGAGCAAACGGCGAGCAAACTAATGCGTACCTGAGCTGCATATAGTATTCTGCAGTTGTGCAAAATACAATTACGTAACCAACGTTCGTTGTTTTCATTTGGGGACGCCAATAATGGCGAACTGTACGTAAATGCCCTTGTAGTCCATATCACGCACACACAGATTCGTGTAACCATCGTCAATACATTCAGTACACGTAACAGGCGGAGGCAAAGGTACATCACAGAACTATATACACACAGTGTAGAGTGTGTATAGAGTTCTGCGAGGTACATTGTGTGTGTGCGTGCGCGTCCGCCGGAAAATGTCAGAGATTTCGCTGCACCATCATCTTTAGTATCCCCCAGTGTCTCTGCAAGCTAAAAGATGGAAGATCGAGAAAGCAGGAGGCCAGCGCAGGTTCCGTGAATATTGAAACGCTCGGCTCTTTCGTCACGCACAAAAATGCATTATGCATGTAGCTAATTAATTTTTCTTTTTCGTCCTCGACGTCGACACGGAGGCGGAGAGGGGACGAAACCCGCGCCATTCGATGTAGGATACTCTCCTGCGGCCGACGGCACCGGTCGCAACTGCCCGGAGCCGACGGCTCGGGAGGAGATAGAGAAACCAGCAACGCCGAAATAAAACAGGAAATACATAAGGCCGCGACAACAACAACAACTTCGAGTATTATAGTATAGGATAAAAGGTAATTTGATTAGTTATTAACTGAGTAAGTCAATAAAAAGTAAAACTTTACTCATGAGTGAACACTTGTTTCTTTCTTCCAAGGCACAAAAGTGAAAATTGCAAAAATGAACAATTTGTCATTCATGCGTAAATGCTCTTCCATGTAACAATAAGAACAAAAGACAAATTTAAGATAATAAAAAGGTATTCGGTTGCAAAAACATACCTATGATCTCCATTATTAACGTTGAAGCCCAAAAGATCAATAAAAGCTAAAAATAATGTGGAAAATGAAGAATTTTCTGTCAATCCAAATTCAAATGGAATGAGAAAAAAAGCAATATTAACAAAAAAGGTAGCATTTTGAATTGATATCTCAAATTAGAAAATTTTAAATCATATTTGGTTCTTGAATTTGTCACATGAATATTTAGATTACTAAATTGAATGAATGAAATAGAGATAATTTGTTCATTTAATCATCTTTATGCCCTTACTCCCTAGGTCATTTGAAGTTTGAGTTTACAGAAAATTGTTATTTTTCGGTTTCCCACTTTGATGTTGTTTGAGTTGTAAAGAGACAAAGAGAACAAAAACTTTTTTTGCTATTTCATTAATCTCTCTCATTGTGTTTGGGTGGTCTTTTGTTATCATTGTTATCTTAAAAGGCATATTTGCAAATGAAAGACAATTTGTCAATTTTCGCAAATTTTACTTTTGTGCTTTGAAGGACAAAAACAAATGTGTTCACTCATGTGTAAAGTTTCTCTTCATATTGACCTACTAGGTGGATAGCTAATTAAATTACCTTTAATATGGTATATAATACATTTATTTTCATCAAATTTTTTTTTTGAAAATTATAATCTCAAAAAAGTGTTTACTTTTTTTTTTTGCTGAGTGTATAACATAAAAAAATCATAGATTGCTAAATTTAGGTGCATGTAACTCACATTACTTATGATGTTAGCTTTGTTTGACTCTTGTTCCCTTTCCAACTGTATTACTGATGGATTTCCTGCTTGTGATGATGAATGTCAACCCTCCTTGTACATAGTAACAATTTATTTGATGTTTAGTATTGAAAAAAAGAAGAATAAAATTAAGGCTGAATAAGTTACTTCAGTGTCATCTTTTCAACCTTTCCTTCAGGATGCAAATAAGCCTTTGTGTATACCAGCATATTAAAGCTATATTTCCCTAAACAGAAATGCAGGGCCCTTAGTGTTTGTAAACTATGTATTTTGTATACCAGGTACTTCTAGTTTATATCATGAGTATGTGAAGGAAAGGCAGGAAGAAGATCCGAGAGTAATGATTAAAGTGAAGCAAGGACATAACTGTATTCCTGGAATAAATGTAACATTTGTGAAGTGCAAGGGGAAATTGACTGCGTTATAAATGATATTTTTGTTTTGTTTCCACATACCGTATGACTGCATATGGGCCTATTGAGTAGCATTGAAAAATCACTTTCCAAAATTGCGATCATAAGCCAGTGCTTTCAAATTTATCATTCTATAGCTGCTGTTTGCCAAAATATTGTAGTTTGGTGTTTATGATGTTGATAGAAGTATTGATGATAGCAATTATTCCTTTCATGGCAATTAACATCATCTTCTTGTTTATACTCTTACATTATTACTGTATAATGTAGTTGTTACTTCATTCTTCTTCTGAAAAAAAGATGACAAATTCTGAATGTGATTATATGTACAGATGTACGTGCATAAATATAACCATAAAAGGTCAGACTACCATAAAGTTTCAATGCATATGTTGTGAGATAAGTAGATTAGCCTTAATTGTCTGAGACTGCCTGCCTAGTTACAGTAGTCAGATAATTCAACCAATGCATTTCTCTAAGGTTGCCATGGCTTTATCGTCATTGTTTTATGTAGTTTTATCGGCATGGATATTTGCATCATCCTCAGAAATTCAGCTTGTACAGTATAGGCCTACATGATAACATTGCTAATGCGCTCGCAGTCCACAGTGGTTATAAGATTTGGTATTCATGCTAATTATGAATCCTTGGATAATAGTGCCAGCTTACATGTACCTGCCAATATCTAGAGATTTTTTTTTTCACAATGAATAAAAATGTTCTACTGTAATCTCCTGAGTGGGCATCAGTGTACCTGTATCTAGAGAATCTACAATGTAACTTGTGAATTAAGACTTCCTGCTAATTTCGCTAGTGGTTTGGGATGCAGCGGTGAACAGAGAAATGTACATATGTACAGTGTATGTCACATTCATATTTCATGTTATGATCTGAATTGATATTTTTGTATGTTTTAAAATATGTGAATCAAAGTATACAATGTATGAATAGCGCCCGACTCACAAAATTTGCAAAAATAAAATTTCCAGTAAAATATATGGCGTATATAGTATGCAGAAAATATATTTGTGTAGACTCACAAATTTCTGTGATATTACAGCTGTAGGCAGTATAATTCAAGCTTGTCTGAATGAAGTCATTGATAGCTTATACACTGTGGCAAAATTCATGCTTTGTTGGGTAAAAGCAGCAAAAAATTGTGTCTCAATGTAATTCATATATTAATGTCGTGGCGATGCATCGGTAGTACTGTACCTGGCACACCTCGTCACGAGGTAGCGAGAATTCCTCTTCAACCAGCTCCGGCATCTCTCTCCCTCTCTCCCTCTCACTTTCACACTCACAATCTCTCAATCTCCCCTGTACATATATGCAGCTCCGCTCGGCAACTGCATCCCCTCGTATCGTGTCGCCATGGCAACCTTGTGTGGCTGTCCCTCAGCTGGTTGTTTGGAGTGGCTGTGTGTTTTTCAGCAGGATGGCAGTGTGCATGGGTGTCTTTTGTGTGTAATGGAGACACGCATGTATCCGTATGAAGCCGCCGTGAACAGGAGATTGTATGCAGCCATGTGAATCACTCGTTACGTCCCACCAAGTGGCAGGGGAAGTGCCGTGTGATGAGATAATTAAAAGGCTTGAAGTTCACGTTTATCTCCGTCATATTGCCCTCCCGAGGCATTTTCTTTCCGACATAGACCTGGATTCTAATCTTCTCTTCATTAAGTCTGGAAAGGGATAATTTTTGTAACCAAACAATGACAGTGTATAAAGATAAAATGCCTTCAGCATGTTAATTACAAAGTTCAGGTAGCCCATAGTCCAATTTATAATGGCCCAATTGGAGAATATTAGACAAGAACTTTGAAAGATAAAAAGAAGAGAATGCTTCTGCAAAAACAACAAACTGCAATTCCACTTGGAGGAAGAGGAGGGGATGAATGAAAGAGGAGGGGATGACTGAAAGAGAGAGAAATGAGGGATATGAAAATCTAAAGATTTAGAGAGAGGAATTTGCAAGGAAACAAGGAAAAAGAAGAATAACAACGATAAAGTTGATGTTTCTATGAACTGGAGGCAAAGAGAAGAAAATGGAAGAGAGTATTAATTTACTTGAGGAGAAAGGAAAATAAAGATCTCAAGATGAAGAGATTGATATCAAAATGTGCCATCATAAAGTTTCGTACTTACCAGATTTGTTGAATGCTACTGAAATCTTCTGAACTTCCTCCAAAGGAGGTCTTTCCAGTTATATAACAGATACAAAGTAGTTATCTTGGAAATACAGTATACTTGTATATTGTGTGTGCTCTGCAGTTTGCAGACTTCTACTCCTCAGCGAATGTCTTGCTCGAACAACAGTAGCTTGATTCCTCCACAGTCCAGTCTAATTATTATGAAATTTCAGCAGCAGCTAGCCATTGCTGTCGGTAATGGTGTCCATGCTTGTTGCTACAAGGAAGTGACCTGTGTATTGTATACAGACCTGAGCCATTTAAAGAGTGTGAGAACCTGGAATCCTGTAGTCCATTTTAATATGAAGGTGATGGTGGGATATTGCTAATGCCGTAACTATGCCATTTTCTTCTAGAGCTCTCCTTTCATCATAACTTTCAATAGATCATCAAGGAAAGTGTGTCTGGGACATATGATGCTGTCATGAAGTGGGAAAAATGTGTTGATTCTTCACCACAGAAGCTTTGTTGAGGAGGAGTCCTGAGTATACTCGGGCAAGTGTCTATGGGAAATGGGTGTTATAACAAAATCAGTCCGTCCTCAATGGGTTAAGTTTTCATAGTGTTGTGTGTTTGTTTGTCATATAATACAGGCATAAAGCTTGTTTACAAGATGAGCTCAATTCCTCACCACATAACCTATTAGGTATTGGTAGTTTTTTTTTTTTTACTTGTGTGTATAAACCCATTACGTCGTGTGTGATGATGTGTTTGTTGGTGTCGTTGGCTATTTAGATGAATAATCCACATTACTTGAGAGGATGATGGGTTACATTGCACAGAGACCGATGGAGTGAAGCCATTCTCTGGTACAGGCCAGTGGGAGCAATTTATTTCTCAAGGCTTCTCTGTCTTCAGAGGAAACAACGGTGTAAATTTCTTTCTCCCTGGTGGACAGATGTGTAACGTAATACTTGGCATTGGTCATGTGATTGGGGTTATAGAAACATTTGCAGGTATTCCAGCAAGGTAAAACCCAATTCTGTAGAAAATTACTGGTTCTCATGTTACTTGCACACAGGGAGTGAAGCTTTTTCATTTATTTATTTATTTATTTATTTATTCATTTTTTCATGGCATACATTTATCGTTTATGGCAATATTGCTGTCAAGTGCTACCTTGATGTTCTGGCAAAATGGAATTTTATGGGACAGAGTTTTATTACTGAACTTTTAAAAGTAATGATGTACAACTTGTACAGTGCTGTGAAGCGCCTTGTGTGCCATTACTGATAGCAGAAAGGCATTGTATTAAAACTTAACTGTTGTAAGCCTGTAGATTTTGTATCTCACAAGTGTGCCATTTTGAAAATTGGGGCTTGTAAGACAGTATACCATGGTTGAAATTGAGATCAGGAACCACAGTGACAGAATATAAAATAAGTATTTCCCCTTTTCAAGAGAAAATCTAATGATTTCTCACTTTGGAGATCATATACAACATGATTGTGTTATGGGAGGCAATTGTGAGTTATCAATTTTAAAGATACCAGTCCACTTGCCAACTTTGTGAAAATTTTATAGCCAAATAAACCATGTGTGCGTACATCATTATTATTTACTTTGAATACAGTTGAGCATTTATGTCTTTTTGTGTAAATTTGTCAGTAAGCTTCTTGTGTAAAGTGATTAGTTCAGATGAAAGGCAAGAGCCTTTAATTTGTCATGCTATTGATACACTGAGATGAAAGATAACTGCTGTGCTACGTGTATAAAAGAAAGCTATGCCATTTTATGAATTAGTGAATTTTATAAGGGGATCTTGTTTATGTGAGAATGATGCCTTGCACAGTAGTCATCATTTCTTAATTTTTTTTTGTATGCTTGGAGTGGAGGAATTGATCATGATTCTCTTAGACAGTCTTTTGATGTGGAAGTCCCTGAATATATGATGTATGCTTGTTAGAGTCAAAGATTGTGAGGTTTCCTTTGAAGAATGTGAAATTTGTCTGCAAGGAATATTACCCCCCTTTCAGACTGACTAAAGTATTCTCGTATTGATGTACAACGTATGGATATAGGATGTTTTTATGTGTCTGAATGCTCTCATATCGAAACGGCGTATGAGTAGGCGGGGCTTATTCGCAGCGCGCGCTGAGCTCACGTATCCGCGGTGAGGACTTATAATGGGTGGCTGACAGATTGATTGTGACGTAATAATGATCTGGCGTGAACTAGCGAACTAGCGGATGAATCCAAGGCAGAGTATAAACACTATTCGCGAAGCCTGTGCAAATTACGTACTGCGCATGGAAGAGATTCACGTCTACTCAAGAAATATCGCTTGTGCGCTAGGGCTGAATGCTCCCATACGATTATCATATAGCGGGGTGCTGAGTCTGAATGCTCTCATATCGAAACGTCATATATCCATACGTCGTATGAATATACGATAACTCTGTGTGTCTGAAAGCGCCATTAGTAAACCCAATGATATGGTGTGTTGACCAACCAGATGGCTGTAGTACATAATGTAAGTGTCCAGAAGAAATGGTAGAAGTGGCTGCATTGACCACACCTATTTATTGTGTACGTTGCCGGCAAAGTGCTGTAATATCCCATGGAGTTTCTGCACTTGTATGGTAAACCTGAATTCAAGTTTTAAAGCAATGTGTTCATGTATTGTAACATCAATTTTGAAAAAAAATTCTGTAAGTCAAGTGTTGCTTACATGTATGCTACAGATTTGTATTCATGATGAAATTCAGGCTACAGTGTATAGTAGGATTCTACAATGCATTTTACTGTATTTTCAAAGCATGACTCGAGAATGCGATCTGTAATTTGACAAAAACTACCCAGAAAGCCCAATTATACTACCTGTATGTAAAAAGTGTATATATTTAAATGAAATATGCATGATTTTTTTTTTTAATTGAGTAGCCATTCCATTTGTTCTCTTTCAGTAATTTTGAAAACAAGGGAGAAAAAACAGTCTGGTCTAAATAGCGATATTTTATAAGTCTTCAAAAGAAACAATCTGATAAGATTGTCCTTCAAGCTTCTATTGCATTTTGTTATAAAATGCAAGTTATGAAATATAATTTTAGTGTTTTATCAGGATATTGGCACATCAATTTTTTCGCTGCCTATTTCCTCTGAGATTCGATAAATCTGATAGATCCAATTTCATGCTTCATCCAATGTGTCTAAGTGGTGAGTTAAATATGTCAGATTTTATAACGAAGGTTTCATATTTCCCTCTCCAGGATTCCTCAGTGGCTACTGCAGTTACTCTTAAAGTTGACCCACATGGACACTTCCTGCATTGGAAATTCCAAAACAAGGTAAATATTGCACTCCATGTCTTTGTTGCATTATTGTGTCTCTGTTGATTTGTCAGTATGTTATTTTGTTTGCATCAGGAGAATCTTTAATAAGATGTTCTTTTGCGCCTGTCAGTCAAAGTAATGAGGAATTTAAAATACTCTGTACAGTGCTTGCAAATCAAGTTTTCATTCCACTTAGTAACAGCAGTGGTGCATTTTGTAAAGTTGATGGAACAAAAATTGTGATATTGGATCATTCAAATGACCAGTGAAATGTCAAGTTTAACTAGATAAGTGCAGTTGTTCTTTAACAGTTATTTTAAGGAAGGATATGCTTTAGAGGTAACAACGCAAGATGTATGCTACACAAAATATTTACCACTTTAACAAGTAGGAAAAGAGCTGAAGAAGCAAAAGCTAGAGGTAATAATTGTTATTATCAAACTGCTGCCCAAAATCAATGCTCAAAATGAAGCATCGAAATTCTGCCTGTTTTGATTCTAAAATTGGATCACATCTTTGGGTTCTCAGAATGTTGTAAAAGAGTTGCCACTGTGAAAGACAGGCATTCCATTTCCACAAGGCAAGGCGATAATCGCTTTCATGCGCAGTGGAAAGTAAATATTCACAAGAGATTATTCTTTTGGTGCCGGCAGTGTCTGAGGCATGAGGCAGAATTTTCTTCAAAGGTATAGCCATTCCTTCCATAGAATTGGTTCTGCTAAACTCAACTGAACACTGCAGATACATCCTAAAACATTGCTTGTTTGTCTAATATTCTGCCACAAGAAGTTCTTTGGGAAAGTAAAATGACGTGATTACAAATCCAAAGTAAATCAAAGACAAGCATTTCTATATTCAGTAGCAAGATAACTGCATAGTTTTGTGAAATAAAAACAAACATGACTTTAAAAATGTTTTTGAAAGTCCATTTCAGTTGGGAATTGTGTGTTCTTGATAGGTTTATTTGAAAGTTTATTTAATACTAGTCAGGACAACATCCTGCATGTAGTTAATTTAATCAATTTGTGTTTACAGTGCAGTCAATACAACATCGATGATATAGTTTCAACACCACATAATTCAGTTTCATAACTAAATGATTCAGTTTCATACCCAAACCTAACATGGCTTCCTATGGTGTGATATTCAAAGTGTGTTTGGCAAATGGGCAGAATAAAAACAAACTGATGTTGGAGTACAATGGTATAGACTATATTGGTGATAAAGCTTAAGATTTTGAAACCAGTCTTGGGATGCAATCCTGTCTGGTCCATTCATCTATGGAAAAGATGATATACCCACAATGCTTGAACTACAAAATGTAGGTATAATTGGAATGGGTACGTGACAATGCTGGACCAATGATAAATAGCAGCATAGAACAGTCCTATTACCAAAGAGGCTATCCTGGGTACAAAAGACCACATTATATTATTTTGTATTTTATTCAATAGGCTGTAAGGTTTGCATCAGTGTATCAATTTGTTCACTCATGACTGCTACATTCCGCCAAAGACTGTGTTCCCTCAGAATGATATAGCACATTTTATGGCAAGGTCAGATGGTAAAAGCAAAAAAATCAGTTCCTTTTTTGTTGGAAGACTTCAGCTAGACCAAATATTTGGGTTTTTACTTTGTAATCAATAAAGCAAATACATTGTCATTCTGTAAGGAATTTTGGCCCAGGACTCACTGAAAGAACAATCCAAAGGAATGTTATGTAGTCTGACATCTGTTGGGGATTTGACAGTGTTCTGCAAAATACTTCGAGGAATTTACTTCTGAAGTAAAATGGGGAAGTGGTTTGTGTAATGTGTGAATTTAGATTAAAGTCCTGAATAGCTCTAAGAATTGTCTAGTTTTAGTGATATCTTCCAGATAATACAAATAATGAAATTATTTTTTTTTTTCATTTTCACCTTAATTTATACTTACAGAATGAGATTAGGTCCTACTGTACTTACTCCTACTGCAAACATCAAGATACGTTCCATAAGGATGAATATGTAACTATAGTTTCTGTGAATGTATACCAAGGTTTTGGATACCAGTTCCACAATTTGTGTCTCCAGAGATGTGAGTTAGAGTGCCTATATGTTGTAGGTGCACCCAAAAATGACTTAAAAAGAAAATCTATTAATCTAACATGATATAGTAACTGGCGACTAATGGCAAATTCATTGGTATAAATGTGAACTCACATACATGTATGTATTATGTTTGTGTGTTTTTCATTGTCATTGTTTGTATGTTTGAAATGCAATGGTTACATTTGCCTGCATGTATCAAAGACTAATGCTTCTGTCCACTAAGGAACAAATAATTCCCAACCTTATGATGAATAAAGAAGTGAATGACATTCCAAATATTACTTTTGTTCCAAATTCAGATTTGACTTTAAACATCTTTGTGATTATGTTTGAATTACTCAAATTAGGAAGGAGCCAGTAGTAAGTTGGTAAGTACAATGAATAGTACAAGTGGACAACCACACAACTCTCTCCTGCAGCTCTCCTTCCACTATCCTCCACGGTTGTGCATGCCTTTTGCGTGATCCTGAGAAGCCATTTATACCAGCCACCTGTAGATCAGCCTCTATAGTCAAAATCTGCCACCCCTTTCCCTCGCCTTTCACTCCTCCTGCTCAGCCCTCTACTGCCAAAACCTTTCAGTTTCTTAACTCAAGAGTTTCCTGAATCTCCATTGGCATTTCCACTTCTCATGTTACCCTCTATAATTTCTCTGTCGACATCCTTCCAATGAAGTACAAATTTATTTTCTTTAATGAAGATGATATTCCAGATGATGCATTCAAGGTTCATTGCAGTTATCACAAAATAAAAAAAGTCATTCATGCATTGAAGGTTATTTCATTTTGCAGGTGCCATATTTATACACTTCCGTACATCTCAAATTTCCTTGACAAGTGATACTGGCAGTTATGAATAGGGTGGACTTTTTTTTTGTTTTTCTTTCATGATTTTGGTGACTGGGGATGTTTTGCAGAATTATGTTTCTGGAGTGGTTTGCGATGTCTTGATTTTTTCATTATTTTTGGGTGATTTTGTTTATTTTTCAGTTGAAACAAAATGTTGGGAAACTCATCTTTTCATTCAAATCATCTTGATTCCTCATTCCATAGTTTTGTGGTCAAGCCCATTTGAGCAAATCTTTTGTGTGATAATGATAGCTTCTTTCATAAAATGTGAGTAGTATGCTGCAAATACACCGCATCAGACTTGATAAACAAATGACCTTGAAAGCCAGTTAATTATTCTTTTCTGCTCCATGTGCATTTGCTCACTCTCAGAGAAATGTTAGGCATCAGAAAAGAGGAAAGAGCCTTAAAGTGCCATTCCACACCACGTTCAAGTTGATAAATTTAATAGAATCGTATGTACTAAAATGGTAGAGGTTTCACTCCATTGGGATCTAGTGTAGAAAAGCTAAGACATTTAATTTGCCATGTTTTAGTGACTTAGTTGTAATAGTAGTAGTTGAACCCACATATTCAAATTTGCAGAGGTGATGAGGTCATCCCTTTATGAGTCTCCCATAGAACTGTATGCAAATATCAACTGGAAAAATTTCATGGTTTTGACAGTGAAAATAAAAAGGAATAAGATGTATCCTTACACACCAAATTATCATAGTTTGGTACTACAAAATGTATCCTAGCAATGATGACCCTTAGGGGGGAAAAAGTTCCAATTTCAAATTCACCAACCGAAAGATACCATGTTGATGATATTTTTGTTTCCAAACCAGTGGGTAAGGATGGGTTGTGAGGGAAGGGCATCATTGCATCTTTCAGTTTGTGTGTCTGTTGTAAAAGCATATCAAACTTTGAAATTTGATAACTTTCTTACTTTTTAATCAAATTTGCTGAAACTTCTTTTCTGTTTGCATGATATTACTCAACTTGGACATACAGTAGTGGGAAATTGCACATTAAGTTTGTTCAAATAGTGCAATGTTTCACCTGGAAAAAAAATGAAAGGAATGGACAAATGGAGTGAATGAGATGAGGAATGAAAAAAAAAAATCCAGTTTAAATTTGAACGTCATGGTGGCCTTCATGTCGGCATTTCACAGCTCACTATATCAAATAAAAGCTTCGCTCCTTCAAACATTGATTATCCATGGCGGTTTCACATGCATTCTGGCAAGGAAAGGGTGCAATGGGCGCTGTCATGCCAATAATTTCATAGGTAAATCAAGACTTCTCTTTCATGGAAGGGTGTCTCTGTCTTTCATATTTCTTTTCCCCATCTACATTCTGTATTCTCAGACTTGAATTACACCTCCTCCCAATTACTGATATCGATAGTTTGGTCTGACATTTTTCCCCGAGATGCCATTTCCCTACTAAGCCCGTGTGTGTCGCGTACTTGACAGTTTCTTTTTAGAAGTTCTTTAGTTGCATTACGGTTTTTCCTCCTACTGACTTGTTTTGCTTAAGTTTAATTATGAATTGCCAGCTCTCTAGCCATTTTCCACTCCTGTCAAAAAGTATTCTTTTTAATGAAGCAGTGGTGTTATTTTTGACCATCTACAACAAATGCATTTTCCTTTGGCGCAAATTGGAAAGCAGCTCATAACTGTGTGCTCATCTTTGAAGGAACCTATGGTTTGAAAATCTTGTCAAATTGTGTGATCACAGTTTCACTACAGACTGCAGCATTACTTGAGTTTAATTTCTATTGCATTTATCATGCTTGGCAATAATGTCAATCAAATGCGGCTCATTTCATGAATGAATGATGAATGAAACCTCACATTTGGTTTCAAAGGCAATCAAATTTAAGTTGTTTAATCTCTTGGAAGAATATTGCATTTGTTGTTGCTGGCAAACAGATTTTGTTTTTCTAGTGCATGCCATAGTAAGTGGAACCTTCTATCATAATGTAGTAGATAAAATAAACCAGTAGCACTGAGTTAAAAGCTTGGTAAGTTCTCAAGTCTGTAAGAAATTTGAAAGAATCAGTTCAGTCCCATCTGAATATTGCTGAAAAATAAATAAATCAAGTGCAATAACATTGTGATGATAAGATGATGTTTGAGGTATGTGTATTTCAACAAACATGCCAAACAAATTACTGTTATTATTATTCTCTTCTTTTTTTTTTGGTTATTGGGAAAACTTTCCATATGATATAAAATCAAACAGAGACCCTTAGAGTATTTTGTCAGAGAGATTCTAAAGTGATTCAACTGCTCCTTTATTCCTAATGGGAATATGGAATGGTGAGAAAGTTGGCCCATTCACATCATGCAGCTGAAAATAATGGTTTTTAAAAGTCAGTCTCTGAAATGTGATTGGGTCGTGGGGAAAGCTGATAATATGTGGGTAGACAAGAAAGCCCCCTTTAATTATCATGATTACTAAGAGTCAATCCTCGTGAGTTGTAATTTTTTTTAACCCTCACAATAATTTGCCTAGTGTACAATTGCAATTTGTATCAATGGCAAATGGAAAGATTTTTTTTTTAAAGTCTTATGATTCAACCCTCCATTATCCACATCAAGCATTAGATGATGGTGCCCAGATTTTGTGTTTTTGGTCTTTGTTTTATCATGAAAAATCACACTGAGTAAAAAGAAAGGATTAATTCTTATGTGTGAACCGGCCTAGCTTTAGTTCCTAGGTGTTTGTAAGACTTTTAAAAAACAGATAAATTCCTGTATGCATTCATGGTTATCATTGGGAGGCTTGTGTTTTTGTTTTCAATATATTTTGGCTGATTTAAGGTTAGCAGATAGCAATTCAAATGTGAAATAATGTGGGCAAAGTGATTGAAGAAGATTTGAAATCCCCATTATCAGATAAGGAACTTATGTATCATTAAAATCATGACATAATGATTTGATTTAAAGTGTGACCCCTCCCCCCCCAAAAAAAAAAGAAAAGAAAGAAAATGGATTTGCTGCAACAATTATGAAGAGTTTACTCTCTACTTGTACCTTTGAATTAATACATTTAAAATGAAATGAGTAAGTTTGTACAATTTTGAGAAAACTTTCTGATATAGTGTCTTCTGTCATTTAATTGAATTTGCAGTCTTGTATGAACCACCTCTACCACCAACTAAAATATATATGATATGCATGGATTATATCAACTAACATCTGGTGATTTTACAAAACCTTGCACCAAAGAAATATATGTGTATACCATACAAAGGGTATATTATATCACTACACTCTAGATACATTTCAGTCACTACTACAATTGTGTACTTCTACACTCAGCCTTCAGTACATACAATACACTGTAGTGAGCACAGACAGGTATCTCTATTTATTAATGAGGATATTTTTTTTCATGTTTTAATTCAAAGAGTATTTGCTGAACATACAATATTCTTATATTAATGTTGACTTGTTACCTTTTTTTTTTTGCAAAATAGAAGTATGTTATTGCAGTGTTTTGTGCAATATGGGTAGAAGTAAGTGAGGGAAATGTAAAGTTAGGGCTTTTGTCAGAATCTGTGTGAATAGTGACATCATTTAATGACAGAAAGAATAGGATCCTTCAACCACTCTGGGTGCACCATAGTATACAAATGATACACATCAGTGAAGGCATTGGTAAGAATACTCAACCAAGGTACAGTTACCTTTGGAACAGTATCACTGTGGGTGTTTGGATTGTATCAGAGGCATGGAGTGTGTGTGGTTATGCTAATGCTGGAACGAAATGATGTGGATTATTTGCGTTATAAAATAATGAGCTGTGCAGTGTAGGTCCTCATCACTTGATGACTCTCATCGCAAGTAAATAAAATGATGAAGTCTTGCCCAGATGGTTATGTGAAAGTGCAAATGGCCGGTCATTACACTTTACTAATGACTGGTCATAAGCAAATTTACATATTAGGCAAAATAAATGACTGGTCACGTGTGTGCTCTCTACCAATCATTTGAGAAGGATCTGTTCCATGTTATGATAGTTGTTAAACTTGAATGGTTTCTAGAGTTTCATAGGCAGTGGTTGATTCTCTAACAGTTGGAAGTGTAAAGCCTTACCATAACCTTGTGTTCAATTTTGTGTGTGTGTATGTGTGTGATAGCCTATGAACTTACATTGTGGAGGTCAATATATTTATGTCAAGGTTATAACTGATTTATCTTATATTGTCTCGAGTAAACTCTTCCTTCTTCACCCTTGTGTTTTAAGGTGAACTAGACTACTGATTTGTGCATTACAGAAGGCATGTTTCCTTTTCCCCCTCTCTGAATTTTAGCTTTATTGGTTGTGTCTGTTTATAGACATAGAATGTCTTATGTACATGTAGCTGGCTTTATTTTTGTATGATTTGTACACTCTGTATGCTTAAATGTCAGTATGCGTACACCCAAGCTGAGTTAAGTGATTTCTGATTGGTTGTCTGAATGAAATACCTTATGCTTATTTGTTAGTATGCATGTGTTTCAACAGGAAATGAAGAAGTTGTGCTGAGTATGTATATCTTCTTTAACCTGC
The DNA here is from genome assembly GCF_040938485.1 of Diadema antillarum. Lineage (NCBI taxonomy): Eukaryota > Metazoa > Echinodermata > Echinoidea > Diadematoida > Diadematidae > Diadema > Diadema antillarum. Next base: position 201,091 of record NW_027270925.1, on the reverse strand, counting down.
CTAAGTGTGTAAAAGTATTTGTTGCAGTGACTGTATGAATGTCCTTACAGGTCAGAAGCAGAAGGGCATTATTTAAAGAGTACTTAATGTGTTTGAACGTATTCCCTTTTGCTTGGAAGGGAGCTTATCTTCATATAATTGTAATTTGTTCTTATTTTGTCCAACTTCAAAAGGTAAATCTGTGTGTTGCTGTGACTGAATGTGTATTTAGTTTAGAAGCAGAGGGCTGTTTATGGTATTTTAGATGTCCTAATCTATGGTTTATGAAATATTCTGAAAAAGTTCTTCCTTTGTGCTAAAGTAGTCAGTAGTTGTTTTTCATTCCTTGCCTGTTGAATATGTAAATTATGAGTGGATATGAATACCTCCTTGCATGATTATATCTGTCCAGTTTATAGCATTAGATGCTGTGTCAAAGTTTTTTAAAGAGTCTTTGAAAAAATATTTTCAAGAAGTGTTTTACCCATGTGGTTATGACAGTTCCGCCTGTGACATGCAAGCTGTGTGTGTTAACAATAATTATAGTTATGTACCCAATGATAATTCATTGAATTATCAGACTCCACAATCTTTGTGTATGGGTAATGTGTATGAGATTGATTTGTTGTTGCAAAATGTAATTCCAGAATGTTTCAGTGTATCAAGTTTTGACAGGATGTGACTTTGTCTATGTACAGCTACTAAGAGCAGATGCTGCATATATGCCATCTATGTTTTGATTGCTGTATAATGCATTTTTTTTTGTTTCTCTCATATTTATGCAATGTTTTAATAGTATGCTCTTCTGTTATCATTACAATTTCAAGCACTTTATAAATGCCTTGGCCTTAATGTTCTGCTCAAAATGTCGGATACTGCACTACTGCTCAGAACTCATGAACTGCATAGCCATACTCTAAAAGTGGAAATTTTTGCAGTGTTGAAATTTTTGTGCATTTCGCGCAACCATTAACTAGTGTGAAAATAAAAGCATGTGAATATTCTTGCTTGCCATACGTTCTAGTAATTGACATCTTGATTCCAAGGATTGAAAAACATGCAAAACTCTTCTTACCCTACCAAGCGCGAAAAATTAGTCGCGCGAAAATATCCACTTTTGCTGTAGTTAACAGTTATCCTCATTTTCACACTGAATAGCTATCCACAGAGACAATGCTTTTTACTTTAGACAAGCAGACAAAGCAGTTAATGAAGTCCTTTCTGCTTTAAAAAAAAAAAAAAATGATCAAAGGCATGGTGTTATTTGCCATAAGTGTATTTCTGTCAGATTCACTCAATTTATTACCAGTACCTGTAATTCAAGTACAGGCTTTGAAATTATTGAAGTATCGAAAGCAGGAGGACAATGCTATAATTGTTCATGAGTGTTGGCCTAAAATGTCTCCGATGAAGTGATTAAGATCCAGTGGCATTATTGCATTGTTTTGTTTTTTAATCCTCCATGTTTAAGTACTCTCAATGTTAATGCTATGCTACAGTAGTACATGGTGATTTGTGTCCACAGATCTTTCAGAGCACAGTTTTAGTTTCGGATCTAGCGTTACATTATTGCCATCATTAGGGGGCATAAAGTAATTTACTTACTATTAGCCAGCAGCAGAAATTTAATGGTTTATTGCTTAGGAGAGCACTGCCTGGTAAGAATTCAACAGAATGTGATTTCATGCATCCTGCAATAAATGCCTGGGATTTCCCAGGATGGAGCACGCAGCAAGATCAGGTAGACCTATTCAGTTTTAACATGCTGTGACAGGGGTGGGGTGGGGCTTCGGAAATGAGAAGAAAAGATGGTTCAATGGATTATGTGATGAGGTACATCGCTATGTCTGCGCATAAATCAACAATTGTTAGGCATACTAAGCCCTCCCCCCCCCCCCTTCCCCCAGTTATGGCCCAAATAGACATTAACATAAAAACACAGCACCCAAACTGAACAGGTATTCATCATCAGCGCTAGAAATTAGAGCCCTGCCACATGCAAGATATTAGTACCCAGACTGCGAGTTTTGTGTGGGTGTATGCCGCCGAGCGTGATTCTTTCAAATGGCAAGAGTTACTGGTATAATCAAACGGGATTCTAAGAGATTGAATTACCACTTCTAGCTCCAGAAGTTGGCATTGATGCAGCACTTGCAAAACAGCATGTAGAGTGCTTGATTTGCGACTGAGAATTTTCCTATTCTGGCTACCCATCACACTGTGCTGGAGGGGTAGTGATAAAGTGCATACAAGCTGTCGTGTATTCACAAAAGCTGTATTCATTGTGCATCAAGTGGCCTGTTGCCATGGTGACAAACTTCTGTCTGCAGGTGGAACTTGATGTATATTAGCAGAGCTCATTTTCTATTGATAATCATTAGCAGTTTGGAAAAATATGGTTGTTTGCAAACCTGTGAATTTGTGTTAAAAACCCATACTCAAAGTATGGGAAAAAAAGCTAAGAAATACATATTAGGTTCATTTCTTTGATGTGTTTGACATCCAAGCTAACTATTTGTTGTTGTTGTTGTTGCTTCAGTCCTGAAATTTGCAAAGGGGGGGGGGGGCACTCGGCTCAAACTCCATTCAGAGGTCCTCTAAGGAATACTGCTTTGTCATTTTGACAAGCTGCCTGTATTTTAAAGTCTGTGCTGATACACAAACATAGCTCTTTTTGATTGAAAAGGAAACTTGTCCAAGTGAGGTTAATTTTGTAGAGTAATGTACCCTCATCAACTACAGCTAATTAGGTCTCTCCAGGCTGGTATTGCTTGTAGATGTTTTATTAAAATCCCATCTTCCCACGTTGATTTAGAACCCTACTTATATAACAGAGTGATGGGGCCATGTTATTTTTAGGTGTGAGAACTACAGCCAGTGGGATGAAGCTCTGATTTGCATACTGCATCATGAATGGGGTGTGAAAGGGAATATGTGGCTAATTATGGCTGAGAATTCCAGAACGTGGCAACCACAGTAGAACATTCACTATATGGTGACATTGTGATTATTTTGTGCACCCTGTTATCTTGTCAGGATTTGAAAATGCCAATTAAGTAACTCTGGAGTAATTTTTTTTTTTCAAACCATAACAACAGATATGATACTTCAAAGCAAAATAAGATAAACATGTGGTCTTCTTATACACTTGTATGTAGTGTGCTACATTTAAGTTATTTGTGTTTATCTAACCTTAAAATTTTCAGAATGAACCTTACATTTCAGTTGTTTTGTGGTTCTAAAGAACAATATCCATCTAACATCTGAATGGCAAGGTAGGGAGAAGTCATTTCCCAAGCTTTGTCTGTAATTGAATTGAAAATTGACAGAAGGATATTTTAAGTAAATATTTCACCTTGAGGTAGATAGTGATTACTGCTTCTAGCGACAAGGTACGCCAAGTGACTGAACTTGATCAAGATGTGGCAAAAATGGTAGTAGTTAGAACACCAAAATTATGACATAGTGTCATTCTGCTACTAACTCTGTTCAGTGCTATAACTTTGAGAACACTCATAACTTTTTAAAAGAATTTAAAGAATTCTAAGATTCTTCCCAGGACTATATTGTCCTCTGAGCAGTTCCCACACCATAACCAAATTCAGATCAGAATCATGGATATTCAAGTACAAAGAATCAGCACTAGGACTTCTTGTAACTTTGTATTAAGTACATGCAATATAGCAAAATATTAGCAGGAAAAGTGAGTCCTGTTTTCAGTATATTGCATCCTTTCCCTGGAGTCAAGCAGGCAACCTACTGCATATCGATCCTAGGTCAATATCATTCATGCACTGAATTAGCATATTTTATGGCATGCTGCTGTTGTTGCCTGATTGTCTACAAACTTGAAGGTTTTTTTTTTTGTTCATGCCAAAAGGCCATCGACTTAAGACCTCTGCCTTGGGGTTGGAGCTCCCAGGGAGTTGGGCAGAGAGTTATGCCACCTGCTCAGCATCTGTTTATGTTGCCGTGACAACGAGAAGCCAGGGAGGGAAGGCCAAACTCTGTAGGGTACAGCCTGTCGTCTTTAATTGGGCTCAAGTGTCACCATCTTGTGGGGATATCTCCCCACTTCCTTTAGGATGTGGGAGAAATAAACAGTCTTGGGGAGGCATTTGTGAACTGTTGGAGTAATGATGTAAAGAACTCTAACATCTGTCCGGTTAGTGTTCGCTCAGTAGTGTTGGTATACACGTACAGCTGTATGTACTTGTTTGTATAAAATAAAATGCTTTGATACACCATACCCATCTTGATTATGGAATAAAGGTCACATGCATTTGGAAAATTAATAAGAAGCAGAGAAATTTCAGTACAACTTGGGAGATAGTCTCAGGATTTGAAATGTGTGTGGCATCATCAACCGCCTATTAGATACAGAAAATGAAATATTTGAAAGCATACCAAATCACAGACATTTAGTGTGGAAGGTACACTGTCAATTAATGGTTCCATTGGTAGTTTTGCAGGGTTAATGATCTGTAATGCTATCTGCCACTCTCATATGAGCACTCAATGGTCATGTCATATGGATGTGATTGTTGTACTCATGGCTTGAAATTGCCATTTTTAGTCTGTATCATGTTAAAGAGAAACAGAATAAGATTGAGTTATTAGTGTATGACCAGTTATCCAAACGATTGGCCCAAAGCAGCCATCTTGCAGGCAGGAGAGCCAGTGGAAGGGAAACCTGCCAAACTTGTCTCCACTTCCAGCGAGGAAGTCCTCTCCTGGACTGGAGCTGATGAGGAACAAACCTGTGAAGGGCTGCAGAGAGACGGGTGAGGTCACCTGTTGTGACCCATCCCCACACTCTGCCTCCGATGTTGATACATTCAGCAGCAACCCGCAACAGCGTGCTGGGGGCCCAGGGCAGCCCTGTTAAAGAGATCGCGTGCTACTACCAGCGGCTTCAACTCCACAGCTTTGAATAACAAGCAAGTTATAATGTCACCAGACTCCCATCACTGCGGAACTCATCAAATCACCGTCTTGACCTACAGTAGGCAAACTAATAAGTTCAGAGCAGTGGATGGTATCAACATCAAGTTTGTTTTTTCTTCTTAAAACTTGTTTAAGATCTTTGTGTCCTCATCCACCCTCTGGAACCTGTTGGCAAAGCAAGTTTGATACAGGTGAAAGGCATGCGCAATGAAAATGAGACTTCTCCAAGTAGTAAGATCTATATGCACAAGGTGCTCCTTACAGACAAAAGGAAAAGGGGGGATGACACTTGAAGTTTGGACTGTAATGGGCCATGAGGAAGTGACAGGGGTGAATCGATGTGAACGCGACTGAGTGACACATGTGAGGGCGTAACATTCAGGTCACCGGTGTGGAAGAAGTTCGCTGACTCTCTACCTGCGGCTGTCTGTCGTCCGGCTCCCGAGCTTTCTCCAGGATGAAAACCTCCTGCATCACTGATGGCCGACAAGGTTGTCCTCATGTTTTGACAGCATCACGGCATCTATGCAAATCTTTAAGCTTGTCTTCCCAGACCACACTCCCATTGTCTTGGATGACTTACATTTTCCTCTTCCTCGAGTAATGTTAAATAAAAGATGTCCATGGCTTAAAACAAGTTAGATGTCCTGATTTGCATTACTCTAAAAAAATCAATATAAACTTTTGTAGTGTCAAGTGTTGCAATTTACTGTATTTTTTAAAGTTCATTGTTTAAGCATTGAGAATTTTATAGATGATACCAATCTTAAATGCCAGTCTTTATTTGAAGGTGTCTTCAAGAACCATAAGTGATTTAATAGAGCATCTGAAAATAATAAAATGTGAAATTATATTGAATAGTAAGCAGTTGAGAATACAATCAGTTTTAATGGTAGCAGTATTGAGAAATTATGATGCAGCAACTAAATATCTAATACAAAGCTAAATGGAAATCAGAAGGCTTATGAGAGTAAATATGATACACAAACATGTATCAATTCACATGCAGTAGTCTTTATGGCAAGTGAAGCCTCTTGTGGTTTGTAGTAGCTCAACACTTACTGTACCAGAACTCCTCCTGCTTCTTGGGATGTATGTGTGTTTGATGCACAAATTGTTGATGTCCATCAGGTAAAATGCTCAGGGAGCGAATATGTGTTTCTGTCCGTTGAGAGTAAACAGCATGGAAAGGACAGGTTTAGCATCTTTTGTTACAAGTGGTAAGCAGATAGGGGAACACCGTTTGGAGTGATGTCTAGTGATGCATTATGGTCTTTCTGCCGCCAATAGTGGTGACCAATTTATCAGATCATAATATGATGTAAGTGTGACTGTTCAAGGAGCCGTAGGAATGAGCAGGTGGAAAGCTGCTATGTGTAATCAGAAGTTTGATGATTTTCTAGCATGGGTAACGAGTAGGCCTAATCCTGAGTAAGATGTGATAAGAATCCAGTATGACAATCTCAGAAAACATCTTACCATTTATATGGCATTTTCTGTTCTTAAAGCAGATATGACTGCATCACAAGTGATACCACAATGTTACAGATTCCCTTTAAGCCTTATATCCCACAGACCATATAGGAGTATTCTACGTCTGAAAACCCCGCCCAGTTGAGGAGGGTCAGTGTACGCTAATTGTTTACCCACCTCACACTTTAAATGCCTGCCTTGTCTGAGGTGGTTTGCTCCAAACAAACTGCAAAGAAGAGTGTATATACATTTACAGTGCGGTTCACAAAACCGCCCGGCCTGGCTTTGGATTATTTGCACAAATAGCAAATTATGAGTTCAGTCTCAGTTCACACTGATTCCCCAAAGCGTGTTTCCAGATTGTTGGCTATCAGTTACCAGTCATACAGTGAATTGAGCATTCATGGTCAGTTTGTGGCAGAGTGAGTGATTATTATTTTCCATCAATTGTATGAGGTCTTGAATATTATTTCCCCCCCCCCCCATTCATTCTTCATGTGAGGTTTCCCTCCTTAAACCTATAAGTAGATCTTAAAAGCTAAAATGTTGAAAATTGATAGTTTGCCTAAGGCGGTTATTGTGTCAAAATATAATACCAACCATACCACAAGAAATGGATCAAAATTTATTGCCACTTATTGACAGTGTAAACAAAAATGTATATGGGAAGGTAATGGATGAGATTTCTGTACGTGAAGCTGCATTTTTCCCCCTTGATGCTAGTCATGCCAATTTATATTCATCTCTGGTGTGAACTGGGAGGTAGAATTGCGTCTTGCACCATGGAGAGAGCTATTCTCATTTCTAAGATGGCAAATTTTTACGTTTTGAGTGAGATGGTGGAAGGCTGCAAGAGTATTTTAAAGGAACTATACAATGCAAATGTATGTTGACCTGTGTTGATTCACGATATCTTCAACCTCTTTTCCATGACCAAATGAATATCTAAATATGTGCCTATTATTCTATGATGATTTTCCATTATGTTTCTTCAGACTAGTCTGATATGTACATAGAAAAAAACAACAACTTCCATTCCAAGATTCTGCCACTGACATTGCCTGTCAATTATTGTTGAGGTACCAATATGATTAACAAAAGACATTTGGATGCACCTTTTCTCAGGTTGAGCATAACTCACATGTTTCCATATTACTCGTATGATTAACAAAATATATTGCAGAGAAACATGCAAGTTGTGCTAAGGTACATTCCAATGTCTTTTATTAATCATATTAGTACTTAAGCACCATTAATCAGTACTAGTCAACATGCATTTGCACTGCATAGGTCCTTTAACAGAGTGATTTTGTCTTCCCATTATTTTGCGATCTAGATTTTCAGAGGGCATTATTCTTCATTTGCCACCATTTGTCATCTCGAATTCAAGCGAATATCATTCACCCCATTTTGCCTTGCTCTCTGGTACATCTTCCGTGTTCTCCATGGTTTCTTCGTACCACTGTAGAATGGTACCTCTGTGTCTTTATAAAAGAATGTCAGTTCAGCTTCAAGTGTAGCATTATGTACTATGTACCCACTGGTTTCATTATTGTACTGGAGGCTGATACCCCTTTCAGGTAATCGCGGTTCAATTATCCGCATCCAAATAATGCGGATGAAGTAATCAAAATCGCGTTCATATATCCCATGAAGTGCGCACTACTTTTACGAGCGCCCGTTCATATAACGGTGCGAAAGACGGGAGTATTTGTCATGGTTACTGCGCACGCCTCTATAATGACGTAATGTTTCCAGTGATATATACTCACGTGTATGCACAGCTCTCGCTCAAGCTCAGCAATCAGCGGTTGTGCGGGAAATCGAGTGACCTTTGACCGAACTGTGGAATGTTAGTGCGCATAAGTCGTAAAACGCGTTCATGTATTCTCGATCAACTCCTCATGCTGCAATAATGCGGATAATAGCAGCATCAAAATAATGCGTACTTTTTTACTCCTCTCCCGTTCATGTAATCAAAATTTTACGACTTATTGCTCCTATTATCCGCATCCACGATTACCTGAAAGGGGTATTAGAAGCCATAGAAGAATTACTGTGGGCAACTGCTTGCTATAGGCTGTGTTTCATCAAGAGATGGTGAAGATATGATGTCATGATATTATGAGTGACAAGGTAATAAAATTCAAAGTATCTTGATGATATAGTGTATGTGATATTCATGTCTATTTATGTATATCTATATATTCTTTTTTTCTTTGAAATCCAAAACCATCTATCATCAAGTTTAGAAACATCACACCATACCAGAAATGAACTAAGTATTTCACTGCTTTTATGGGCAGTTGAAACAAAGAATAGATACATTATCATGTTAGTTTCATTGCTGTCCACTGAATATCCTGTTTATCTCATATTCCTGTATCTATTGTCATGTCATACATTACAGAAATAAATTTCTTCCCAACATGTGTGTGTCAGCCTAATTTTTTCCTCATATTAGTAGCTTATTTATTCATTGAACAGATTGATTACATACAGTTGAAACCCAATTTCATATAGAAGTACAATGTATAGTTCTGGTTTTCCTTGTTTGTTCTCTGGTATACCATGTATAATGATTTTCCTATTTCGTTTTAAAATTTCTATAAAACTGATTAATTTCTAGATCAGGTTGTTATGTTAATATTGTAAATACAATGCTGTGATTTTCAAGTATGTCTGTATGTTTTTTCATAGTGAAGTACATGAAAGAGTGTTTTGATGGTGTCAGCAGTATGTTAGCACTGTGTTTGATTTTATTGGAACTAATTGGAGACCACCAATTGAGAATGGGTATGTATACATGATATTCATCATCAGTATGAATGTTGCCATGGTAACCTGTGAAAGAAGGTAAGAGTATTTATAGTCAAGTACATAAATACAAATGATATATATCATGCTGGCTGTCATTCTTCTTGCAAGTTTATAGCCCTCCCCCACTTGGTGGATCATGCTGTCGTGATCTAAATGCAATTTTCACTAACATTTTGGTGCCATTTTGTGGTTTTCTTCCAGGATGTGGACTGCCTGGAATTGACGCAACTGAGAGACACGAGGACAGGGAGATATGCAAACACACCAAAGGTGAGGGTTTTTTTTTTTTTTTTGGTTTTTTTAGGTGTCAATGGGAGCAACTGATATCAAAATGGAAGAGAAAATGTTTCAGTATGTGCATTGTGGTGACATGACATTTGCTCATGAGACAATTGCTCATTTTTTTTTTAATCCAAGGGGTTGGGTTTGGGTTGTGATATTGTTTTAGGTTTAGTTTGATGTGAGCTCCCCTTTTAATCTCTTTAAAAGAATTAAAGAAAAAAAAATGAAAGAAGGCCTGTGAGCCCCCTTTAATTTTTTTAAAGAAAAGAATTGCGCTGAAGTTTTTTTTTTTTTGCTTGTCAGCCAATGAAATCCGGAAGTGGCACCAAAAATATTTGTTGCCCCCCCCCCCCCCCCCCCCTTTACGGAATCCCTTGCAGTCAATAGCGAGTCAGCCTTCAGATCCAAAGGACCTGGGCTTGATTTCCGTGTCCCACTGAGCAATGTTGTGTGTAACCATACTATCCCCTCTAGTAAGAGGCAAAACACTCTGTCCCTTGGATAGGACATAAAATGGAGGTCCCTTGTGTGAGAGAAACTCATGCACATAGAAGATCCTACTTCATTCAATGCAAAGAGTTAACCCAGTGAAGTGGTCCTCCCACACATCCAACTGGACCCCATGGAAGACCAGCTAGTGCAGCTGAATATGGGCTATCCAGCACTTCTCAGATTCTCAGATGGAAAAGAAAAAACAAACAAACAAACAAACAAACAAACAAACTTTTCCGCAAAAATACGGTTGAAATCACGTCTATCTCACAGTTCTAGGGAGTCTAGGGAGAATTTCAGGTATTTTGTTGTTGTTGTTGTTGTCATTGTAACTCTCGTTGCTGCAATGTACGTGATAACATTCCTCTGCAAATTGTTTGGGACATTGTAAATATTTTCAGGCATTGTGAACCAGGGGCTTGGCATTCAGCATACACAGTTGAAATGCGCAAAGAATGTCATATTGGTATGTAATGCACACCCAGACCCATTTGGGGGGAAAAGTCCCTCCGGTAGTGACTGGCAATAATAGCAGGCAGCAATGAAAGAGACTTACAGCTTCCAGGATGCGTACAGTGTATGTACTTGCAATTGATTGATGTAATTGAAATGTTACACATACAGTGACTGTTAGCCATTCATTCATTTGTATTCTTTTTTTTTTCTTTTTCACTGGGAATGTTTATTAATTTCATTGAGGGATGGCCTTTTAATGAGTAAATCATTTTAAGGCCATGAAGTATTAGTTCATTTTAAGTCGTACTTCAGCATGGAGTATTATAGATTTTTGTTCTCTTCAATCACTGGCATACGGTACTTTAGTCTGTGCTTTTCCTAATGTGCACATCTGTTTGTAGTTACTGATGGAATTGTTCATGATCAGAGTAGAATTCGCTTTTTGTCAGCATGGCAGTTGATATATAGAACAGTCCGAAAAAACAACAAATCTTGCATCATTTTTCCTTTAATCCCGGCATTGTAAGACTAGTTTGCTCCTTAAAGGACAAGTTCACCTTCATTAACATAAGGATTGAGAGAATGTAGCAATATTAATAGAACACATCATTGAAAGTTTGAGGAAAATCCTACAATCCGTTCAAAAGTTATGAATTTTTGAAGTTTTTGTGTAGTCACCGCTGGATGAGAAGACTACTGCAGTGTATGATGTCACATGCGTACAACAATATAAGGAAAATATAAAGAGAATTTCACAAAATTTCATCTTTTGAAAAAAGTACACATTCCCTTGACTCGTTACTGACATATGTTATGGGTAATATTATTCCCATTGCCTTTAGAAAGAGGCAAGTCAAGTTCTCTTTTATTATGCGAAAAAAGTTAAAATATGTTGACTTTTCTTTACAAGTCATTTTCTTTATACTGTTGTACTCATATGACATCACGAGCCTTAGTAGTCTCCTCATCCAGCGATCCCAACACAAAAGTCTTAAAAATTCATAACTTTTGCATCGATTGTCCAATTTTCCTCAAACTTTCACTGATGTGTTCTATACTAATAGTGCTGCATTCTCTTAATCCTTATGTTAATGAAGGTGAACTTGTCCTTTAATTCATGCATTAGAAGTGATGCTTCCCTGACAGTAATGCTTTTGGGATTATTAGCTCACCTGAGCCGAGGGCTCAAGTGAGCTATTGCGATCGCTCTTCGACCGGCGTCCGTCGTGCGTCGTGCGTCGTGCGTCGTCCGTCGTGCGTCGTCCGTCGTCCGTCGTCCGTCGTGCGTAAACTTTTTACATTTTCATCTTCTTCTTGAGAACCCCATGACCGATTTTCACCAAACTTGGCAGGTAGCATCCCTAGGGGGATAGGATCTCAATTTGTTCAAATGGGCACCATGGCCCACCTGGGGGGGGGGGGCCCCAGGGGGGCCCAAACACCCTAAAATTAAGGAATCTTTAAAAATCTTCTTCTCTAGAACCAGAAGTGATAGGGCTTAATTGATACTATGAGTAAGTACATTGAAGACTGTAGTTTCAAGTTTGTTCATGGGGGAATCAGGGGTGCCCCCCTTGGGACCCAGGGGAGGGGGGGTGGGGAGGGGTCCTAATGGGGCCTAAATTGTACATTTTCATCTTCACTTTGAGATCGCCATGTCTGATTTTCACCAAACTTGGTAGTTAGCATCCCTAGGGGGATATGATCTCAATTTGTTCAAATGGGCACCATGGCCTACCTGGGGGGTCCCCAGGGGGCCCAAACCCCCTAAAATTAAGGAAACTTTAATAATCTTCTCTAGAACCAGAAGTGATAGGGCTTGGATGATACTATGAGTTAGTACATTGATGACACACATAGTTTCAAGTTTGTTCATGGTGGAATCAGGGGTGCCCCCCCCCCCCCCCCCCCCCCCTTGGGATCCAGGAGAGGGATGGGAAGAAGTCCTACAGTTGTAATGGAGTCTGAATTGTACATGTTCATCTTCTTCTTGAAAACCTCATGATGAATTTTGACCAAACTTAGCAGGTAGCATCCCTAGGGGGATAGAATCTCAATTTCTTCAAATGGGCACCATGTCCCTCTTGGGGGGCCCCTAGGGGGCCCACCCCCCCCCCCCACCCCACCCCCCACATTTTAAAGGAATATTTAAAATCTTCTGCTTTAGAACCAGAAATGATAAAGCAAAGTTAATATCATGAGTTTGTACATGATGACTTTAGTTCCAAGTTTGTTAATTGCAGATCCAGGGCTGCCTCCCCCCGAGTTGAGGGGGGGGGGGGGGGGGATCCATATGCAGACCTAAAATTTCCAATGTTCTCAGGTAAGAGTATGCAAGAATGCATGGAAGGTGAAATTGTGATACTCAGGTGAGCACGTGACCCGCGGGTCTCTTGTAGAGTTTGTATCAGCTTTTTTTTCTCATTGCAAAACAGGATGGGGATATTGCTGTAAGGGTTAGCTTATATGATTGTAAGGATAGACTTGAATTGTATTGTCTAGACCTCATCCAAGAAAGCTACAGTGTAGCATGCTGTTGACTAACATAGTGTATTAATTTTGTGGTAGTACATACATGTAGATATTACAAGATGTGCAAGTTCTATTTATACATGCAGTAACTTTTGGTAGTTATTTATAACCTGCTAGTTTAGAGATCAGTGAATGAATGTACAAATTTCTTATATAATAAGAATGTAAGGAAAATGAATGAAATCCAGTTTAAAGTAGGATACAGCTAGCCTGTTCTCAGTATGTGTCAACACTATGATGGTGCTAATTTGTCTTGAGTGGTCCATATTATACAAGAAACATTAGAAATTACTGTAAAAGTGGATATTTTCGCGCGACTAATTTTTCGCGCTTCGCCGGGTAAGAAGAGTTACGCGTGTTTTTAATTCCGCGGAATCAAGACATCACGCACAGGAACATATGGCAAGCAAAAATATTCGCGTGCTTTTATTTTCGCGCTAGCTTCTGGTTGCGCGAAATGCGCAAAAATTTCAACACGCGAAAATTTCCACTTTTACAGTATATGAAACAAGAACAAAAACACATTAACACTAATTAAGATTAGCCATGGAAACTGCATTTTTCAGAATGAAAATGTGTTACAAAACATAGTATGATATAATTCACTCTTTCATGTACATTTTTTATTAAAGATGATTGGCTCACATGAAACAAGGACAACAGGGATGCATACAAGTACATTGTATATCTAGAACTGTACAACTCATCTGTGTTGGTATGCACTGTTAGGTATGCATAGATCATGTAATTGACCATTTTGAAGTTATCAATTACCACTGAGATCCTGATGCTGGCAAAGTTGTCAAAGGTCAGAAGTTTGCATATTTTGTGCACTTCTAAACCTAGCTTTCCCTTTCTTACTGCAGTGTCGCATGACAATTAAATCTTGAACTAATATTGAAGCTCTCAAATTATACTCTTCTGTTCATGTATACTGTAATTGTCGTAATTTGTGCAGATATGCTCGTACAACATTTCTGTATATGATTCCATTTTCATTTCTTATTACCCTCTGCGTAGACCACTTTGTTGGCCCCATAACAAATGATTTAAACAGTACAAACAAAAGCATCAAACCAAACAGGGGGAAACACATCCTGTTAAGACAAAATGAGAATAGAAAATGTTTATTAGAACAAAGATGACCTAGAATGTAATTTGCTGTGTATGAATTATTTGTGACATGCTCCTTGTTGAAAACAACAGTACCAGGAGCAGGAAATGAAAGGAAACTTGCAATAATGATAACTTCGTTCTCGTATCGCAGCGAACTTGATTGATTGAAAGTGAGATGCTGAGAGATCAGAATTGCCTCTTCAATCTCAGAACTACCAAATATTTGACTTGGAGATCTAAATCTCATCACTCAATGGTGACATGGTGGTGAATCTGTCATGGCAAGTTTCGATATGTTCGTTAATTGTCATTTCAATGTTGACATGTTATTATTAACCCAATGACTCACGTGAACCCTCAATAACAAAGTGCAAAAAACTTCATAAATGTCATAACTGGCACTGAGAACATAATTGAGACGTCTTTCAGCATCTCAGACATTTTTCAATTAGCTTATAATAGATGTGTTATGATTGCTTGTGACTGATGTCAAATTTTGATCTATGAAATGATTGCTGTGTACATAATTATTTTCACTTTCTAAACTCAGTACAGACATTGATGCTAATCTTACTTGTAGGTCTGTGAAAGTCAAATCAATGAACAGAATTGCATTCTAGCACTCATGGCCGACATACTTAGATATCATATTTGAATATTCTACATTTTGAACTGTCTTGGGAGAAACAAGTAAGCTGAGAGCTTTAATTATGAAAACTCTGACATCAAATAACAAACAAAGAATACTAATACAATTGGTAATCTTTGATTTGACAAACAAATGCGGATATGTCAAACAGACTTTGGTTCATTACTACTTAAGACGACAAATCTTGTGCACTTAACACCTTGTATTTCAAAGAAGCAAATCATCTGGTACTACTGTAGACACCATATATTTCGAGATTGACCTGTTAAGGACGGACAGATTTTGCTACAACACACATTTCCCATAGACACCTGCCCGAGTATACTCGGGACTCGTCCTCAACGGGTTAAGCGTACAGGTATGTGTGTGCTAAAACTGCCCACCTCTCTCACGGAGAAACGCACGTCCGCTGGTTTCCATAGAAATGTATGCTGACTTCAAACCAGGAACTCTAAAGGGGGTCTCTCACCCTCCACTGGGTTACCTCAGCTCTAGTAATGGCTTATGTCTGGCTTGTCCTCCAGAGGTTCTCTGGGTTAAGGGGGACTCTAATTGGGGTATATACTTGGTAATAACACAAAGACGGGAAATATTTTACCGTGGAAATGGCCATCATCACTATTTTTATATTACATGTCAACCTCGGACATTACTTTGTATATTTGAATTTGTTGAATTTAGTGGGCTTCCCAAAGAAGGGTCCTGGTAATGACACAACATTGATTCTGGCAGCCAGAAACCGACACTTGCCAGCAATCAAACCGATATTACATGACGGGCCCCGTTTGACAACCACTCATGAGGTGATTGCTTTTACAGCTACAAATTATGCCCTACCTCGTGGTTGGTGTAATTAAATCATCGCCTGTTGACTGATGAGCTGACGCTTAACCAATATCAGTTGTTCCTCCCCTGCCATCATGGATGTGCTCAGCTCTTTGTTGTGGGGTGGATATCTGGGTGGTGGAGACATGGTAGAAATGAGCTCATAAGTCCTCTGAACATAACTACAGTCCCTGTTGGGATCTGAAAGGACTTCAACATTAGTCGTACGTATCAGGGATCATAATCCGTATCATTTTGAATTGTATGAGCTAATGGCATCAAATCCACAAGCACTCGAAAGGCTAGTGCCAAGGTAAATACCATTAAGCACCTAATAAGCACAAGAGGATTAACGATTTAATCACCAGCATAATACATTTTTTTCCCCGACTGTAGTCTTTTTTTTTTTTGAAGGGCAGAAGACTTGCATTCTGTCGGATTATGGCTCATGCACTTTTACAATGATATCTGCTCAGCATGAAGGGTTTGAGGATTGTGAAGGTATTCTGCTTCATGAATGCCTTTATGAACATACGTAACACTGATCAACATATGCTGATAATATGAATACTGGACATTGGACGTCAAGTAAGTCTTGAATTAATGTTCGCCTATCTCACAGTAACAAGTTTTGCATTCATGAGAACAGTGAAAACACAATGGTAGTTTTTCAAAAGCCCTTATACTAAAGCAATCATTGTAGATTCAATAGTGCCATTCACGCACACCTGAAATTAATGGTTTTTGAAAATTGATTTTTGCAGCTTGATCGAAGAACCATTAGTTCTTGTGTGTGGATTAAAAAAAAAAGTTCAGTGATTCCCATAATACACATTGTGATGCAAAAACAGGTGCAGCTTGGGTTGGTTTCAGAAACTCTTGTGATAATTTGCTCTGTGCGGCATGTGTGAATAGCACGCAAAAAAAACCCATAAATTTTTTGCAGTCCCATGATGCCCACTTGTTGCAGTCAGGAGATTCAAAGTGCTTCATTTGTGGCCGAGGGATTGTGCTTTTGCTGGTGTGAATGGTGGTAAATTAAGTAGATTACATAAACTCAACTCCTGAGTGTGAATGGTGCTAGGGTCAAGGTACAATTTGTAGCAAGAGTGTACTCTTTTTCTTTTATTGAACAATATGTCTGAGGCTGCATTTATCAACTCTCCCATGTTTGAAACATGTTTCAATACCCACTATCATAACGCATTTGCTAGCACCTTTCAGATTGCGTTTCTGGAGTAGATGCGTTTTAATCAACTCTGTCATGAGTCGATTTGGAGACCTTGTCACTGCACGGCTCCATTGCACAGTTTGACCCAAGGAGCCGGCAGCGGTTGGCATTGGCAAGTCTGAGCTACAAATGCATTTCAAAAGGACTTTACATTTATCAACTCTATAGAAATGTGTTTCTGGATCAAATACAGTTGCGGTTACACCTTTTTTTTTTGGCATTTCAGAAGCATGTTTCTATATAAACCCTATAATCAAAACAGCTTTGCATTTGTCGTCTCTCCAAAACTCCGTGAAAGTTGTTCGGCAACCTTAATTCTGCTCCAGAAGTGAGTTGATAAATGCACCCTAATTTTCAACGAGTTGGCTTTCTATTTAATAGATGAGTGTAATAATCGTAAAGAATGCTTAGACGTAATAGCACAACATGGTACTAGGGGCAAAAGAAGAGTTTTCATAATGGAAAGGTATGGAAAAGGAATAAAAATATAAACAGACTCAAATAATGGAATCACAACATGCATTATATCAAGAGGCATTTATGTGGTATCACAATATTACAAAAGATTTTAGACGTACCACAGTGCTGAAATATCAAAGAAAACCAAGAGATAGCAGGTAGTGTTTGATAATCTCTCTTTCAGACTGATATGGTATTTCTCTTCCCCATGTTTAAAGAAAAAAAGATCCTGAAATACATGTCACCATGTTAATTGATAGAAACCACAGGGCAGTATGTTGCATATCACATGGTGATTTCTGTACATACAGCTTTCATGCCGTTAATCAATCTGCCAATCGTCCATTGTGAAGTGGGCAACACACTCAGTTATTTTATGAAGTGATGAGAGTTATATTTGAGAAAGAAAGGATGAGAAAGAAGGAAAGATGTAAATAAATTGCTAAGGATGAGGAAGTGGCAGTGATTAAAGGGAGAGATGGAGAGAGAGCGATAGAGATGAGAGAGTGGAGCAGATAAAGATATTTGGAATATATGAAAAAGAACACACGTGACAGAAACATTACATCATAAAGGAGAGATAGCAAGTCAGGAAAAGATGAATGGATGATACCTACTGTTACTGTAAATGTGCCATATATGAATAATACGTCATGAATTGGGACTGGCAAGACAATTTCGCAAGTGCTTGAATCCACGATCGAAAACCACATTGGTCGAATGAGTATTAAAGAATTACTGCTGTATCTGTTTTGAAGAAAATAGAAGTAGCAATTTCCCAACCTTGGCAATGATATTACAATGCACTTGTCTTACATTAAGCGGTACTACTGGATGACTCACGAAATTTGTGATTTAGAAGCACCGCAAAGTGTAATGTGTATACAGTATTAGTTAACCTGATAAAATAGTGTCCATGCACAGTACTAGTCACTCTAAGTCCCATCTCGTTGTCTCTAACAATTCTGTCTTAATGTATATTTTTGTCCTCTTCCTCCTCCTTTCTCTCAATTCTTCCTCCCCCCCCCCCCCCCACTCATTTAGGATGCCAAACTCAGAGAGTTGTGTGACTTCGGAACCAAGGATGTCACGCTGGAGAATAAGACTGTCACAGTGGTCTACGGATCCGACATGGTCAACCTCAACCTTGTCAACTTCTGTGCCACGTCCGACAAAATAGCCCAGGTAAGGGGTCGGGCTCACTTCATTAATCCATTGAAAACTAGTCCTGAGTATACTTGGGCAGGTGTGGATGGGAAATGCACGCCACAGCAAAATTGGCTACCTATAGTAGTCTTCAACGGGTCAACAAAAGTGTAATGATGGTGTTAGACATCTTTGCAACCACCGGTAATAAAAGTGACACCTATCATGACTACCATTTCTCCTGGAATAATGACTGCTGAGATGACTATTGTCATTGGTAATAGGCATAATACTTCTATTTTTTCAACCAATGACATATCAAATTACTTCTGCTACCATTACTTATGCTACTACTATTATTACCTCTACCTCTACTACTACCGTTTCTATTACTGCTACTACCACTATTACTCTCATTTTCATTATCACTACTACTTATAGTGGCATTGTCTGTGTACTTTTTTCTTTGTCAGTGCTGTTGTGTTTTCTTCTGGTTTTGTTTGTCTTTTCAATGTTCTCTTGCATTCCAAGTCAGTGGCAATGAGGAGTGTACTTCTTTCGCGGTGGTTTTATTTTCGCGCTTTTCGCGCTTTGAGGTTAAACCGCGAATTTAACATCACGCGAAAATGTTTTGAGCTTGTCGCTTGTTACAACGCTATCATTACCGACTGCGAATTTAAACACACGCGAAAAAGTTGGCACCGATGGAAACCGCGAAAGTTTCTGTATGCGAAAGAAACCACTTTTACAGTAGCTGATTAAGTTAAGGAGTCTGAAGACATAAAAACAATTGCAGAGGGACTGTGGCAGAAAGGCAATGCATGAAGAAGAGACACTGAATCAAGAATGGTGACTTTTGTATCAGTGGTAGAAGGCTTTTAACAGTGCACCACATATTCCTCCTTGGGCATCTACAATAGTGTATGTGGCCCTGAAAAGGGCCTACCCATTCCCGATGTTGTGGTAAGCATATTCTCACTGTGTTCCAAGAGAATGATCATTCACCGTTAGCTTTCTACTGCCAAATGTTCTACCTCCACGGAAACCTTCAAAGATTTTGTGTCAGTGGCTGTCAGATACTAGCATCGACCCCTTGGAGTGACAGAGCTAGAGAATATTCATGGTGTGCAGATGATGAGCGCAGCTTTGGGTTACCTGGGGGTGTTTCACGAAAAATTTAAATCAAACTTAAGATTTAAGATTGACTAAAACTTATCGTGTGCCACTGGTTTCCCTGTTCAATTTTATTAGCCTAATCACCACCCACTTCTAATTATCATTAATGTTTACAGAATAATTCCGTTGTTATTTATTTTATCTTGTATTATCAATGGCTACATAAAAAAAGTCTCCAAAATCTGCATTTTACTTATTAGCTCACCTGAGCCAAAGGCTCAAGTGAGCTATTGCGATCGCCCTTCGTCCGGCGTCCGTCGTGCGTCGTGCGTCGTGCGTCGTGCGTCGTGCGTCGTCCGTCGTCCGTCGTCCGTCGTCCGTCGTCCGTCGTCCGTCGTGCGTCGTGCGTAAACTTTTTACATTTTCATCTTCTTCTTGAAAACCCCAAGACCGATTTTCATCAAACTTGGCAGGTAGCATCCCTAGGGGGTTAGGAACTCAATTTGTTAAAATGGGCACCATGCCCCACCCAGGGGGCCCCCAGGGGGGCCCAAACCCCCCAAAATTAAGGAATCTGTAAAAATCTTCTTCTCTAGAACCAGAAGTGATAGAGCTAAGTTAATACTATGAGTTAGTACATTGATGACTGTAGTTTCAAGTTTGTTCATGGCAAAATTAGGGGTGCCCCCCTTGGGACCCAGGGGAGGGGGGTGGGGAGGGGTTCTAATGGGGCCTAAATTGTACATTTTCATCTTCTTCTTGAGAACCCCATTACCCATTTTCACCAAACTTGGCAGGTAGCATCCCTAGGGGGTTAGGAACTCAATTTGTTAAAATGGGCACCATGCCCCACCCAGGGGGCCCCCAGGGGGCCCAAACGCCCCAAACTTAAGGAATCTGTAAAAATCTTCTTCTCCAGAACCAGAAGTGATAGAGCTAAGTTAATACTATGAGTTTGTCCATTGATAACTGTAGTTTCAAGTTTGTTCATGGCAGAATCAGGGGTGCCCCCCTTGGGACCCAGGGGAGGGGGGTGAGGAGGGGTCCTAATGGGGCCTAAATTGTACATTTTTATCTTCTTCTTGAGAACCCCATGACCCATTTTCACCAAACTTGGCAGGTAGCATCCCTAGGGAGTTAGGATTTCAATTTCTTAAAATGGGCACCATTCCCCACCCAGGGGGCCCCCAGGGGGCCCCAAACCCCCAAAATGAAGGAATCTTTAAAAATCTTCTCTAGAATCAGAAGTTATAGAGGTAAGATAATACTATGAGTGAGTACATTAATGACTGTATTTTCAAGTTTGTTCATAGGAGATCAAGGGGTGCCCCTCTTGGGGGCAGGGGGGGGGGGGGTTGGTTGGGAAGGTCCAAATGGGGACCTGAATTGTACATTTTCATCTTCTTCCTGAAAACCTCATGATGTATTTTCATCAAACTTGGCAGGTAGCATCCCTAGGGGGTCAGGATCTCAATTTATAAAAATGGGCACCATGCCCCACCCAGAGGGCCCCAGGGGGCCCCAATCCCCCCCCCCCCAAATTAAGGAATCTTAAAAAATTTGGGCCCTTATTGTACAGTTTCATCTTCTACTTGAGAATGCCTGGTCAAATTTTGGTAGAGCTGTGAATAATTTAGATTAGTGACTGCGTGAAAGGTGAACTTGCGATACTCAGGTGAGTGCTAGACCCGCGGGTCTCTTGTAGTAAGTTGAGGAACATTGAAGACACAAACACAGCATACCATCGTTTTTAGTAAATCTTAGATTTTAAGTTCGACTTAAATTCTTCATGAAACACCTGCCTGATGTTGCTGCCAGTGTTGTGTGTTCATACTGTTGCTGCCATTTTCACCACCAGGATGCTCCAGCATTTCCTACTGCTTTCTTCTGTTGTTGGAGGAAAAGAGGGATGGATGTGTTGTAGGACCTGAAAGTTTGCATTATCAATGCTTACAAGGAGGATAGTGGTTACATCATTTTGTGTATTCATCAAAGACGATGCTTGTGTAATCGTCGAATACCTACCCTGGTGTCTTGGAAGTTATCAAAGTTTTCCTTCTTCATGGCCAGGTGATTTTCATTGCTTGTTTCTGACAGTCTCAGGGTTGACAGCATGTGTTCTCCTGTTTATGTGATGAGGTTTTTCCCTTCTGATATACAGTAATCGATCTATTTGCATTAGAAGGAAAAAGGGCTCCAATAACAAGAAGATGTCCCCAGCGTCCTGATACTGATCCGTGATGAGTTTGGGCAAGGTTTTAATTTACGTGGGATATAGCGCCTGGAATTTTAGTGTGTCATAAGTATTTAAACGCAGTTAAATCAGACATTTTACTATATCAGTTAGCAACCTCTTGATGAGCTAGTGATCTTGTTAGGGGGATTCCCGTACTGTCTACCAGTAACATTAGGCTTAACATTAGAAAGAGATTGATATGGTGCTGCTTTTAGGTACACAATCTGGTAGTATTACATTCCTGTATTTCCATGCAAGGTACGTGGTGTGTTTACGATCTGACTGCGCAATTCACGGAAGAGCCGATATCGTTTCAAGGAATAGCGCGTAACAGAAGCCGATCGTCGTTAATTTGTTTCATTGCAGTTGTCGCTTACGCTCAAGCAGCTCTCGTCTCCTGCTTCCGTCGGCGGCAGCCAGAATCGCCGCGGCCCCCGTCTCTCCCCTTCTGATTGTGTCTGACGTCACTGGCGGTATTGTTGAGACGGCTAATTAGAACACTTGTGGTGGAGCAGACTCCCCTTATCCCATTAGCAATCTCGCGAGACCTCTCTGCCGGTCGACCATCAGTTTGTGGAACTAACGCTGCGACAAAGGTTTTTTTTTCCCTTCCAGATTTTGACATGTTCCAGGCAGAATGGATGCAGAAACTCTGATTTATTGAGTTACCTGCACAGAGCTTCTGTGCCTAGAATGACCACCGATATTCCCTTGTGATATTTACAAGGGCATGCAGGGATCTAAATGCAACAATATTTGTTTTACAGAACTATTCTTCGAGTTTTGTTTCGACAGTCTTCTCATGCATGGTACTGCTTGTGGATTTTGTTTCTTCTATATGAATTCTTATGAACAAATGTCACACTACCTTCACATTCTCATACACATAGGTGATAAGAGTCTCTTGGTGTATTTTAATCTATCAGTCTATCTATGTATGTATCGACGTATATATGTGTGTCTGTACAATGAATATACGTGTATTTAGATACATATAAAAACTTGTGTTTCCCAATAAAGGCAATACTTCATATGTATTGCAGAAAGGACTAGCAATCTAGCAGTATTGATTTGCTGACCTGGTAGTCAGTGTTCCTTTGTGCAAGGCTGCTGCCGTTGTCATGGAAACTTATCATGCATTTCTCCACTTCACCTGTCAAAAGCAATAAATGAAATGACAGAATTTATGGCAGCATACCCACGGAAAGCAAATGGATAGCAAAGTCATGGTATAAGGCATATTTTTATCCCTTTTGAAATGTGTGAGCTACGCAATCACTACTAGTATTAACAGCCCCTTTTCCAAGTACTTCCGGAGTTCAGCTAGAGATATTAAGTAAGGCATCACCATTTATTACCAAATTTGCAAGAAGTTTAACAGCAAGAAGTGATATAATTTGATGGCTCAATGCTCATTTCAGTTGAAATTGTTTTTTTTTTCAGTTTCCAGTGGTCATGAAATGCAAACAACCACATAATGTATATTTCATAATATGGTTTTGGAGGCATATTTTTATGTATTTTTCACAAGTTATAACATAGCTGGGCAAAAATGATTATCTCATAAATTTCTTCATGAGATATAAGTATAATTTTTGCTGAGATATTTTGCTGCTTTCAAGTTCACATTTTGTCCACAATATGTCATGACTTTAGATTATATGTCAGGAAAGAGCCAATATTGGCGGAAATGTTCTGTAACTGAGCTTGACCTAAAAAAGAAACAAAATTAGCTGCTTTATTTATTAAATGAAATTTAAATTGCTAACAATCTCAAACAGTTACATATTCCCATATTTCATGTGCTGCACAGAAAGAAAGCATTAAAAATTAAAGATAATCAAAGTATTAAGATGATTTCTGCTACTCTGCTCAGTAAGGCAGGCTAATCCACTGTAGATTGATATATTTGTCTAAAGTAGGTCATCTTTGAAACGGACAAATTTTGAACTGTAATCTGACAAAATGAAATAGATCAATAAAGTAAGAAGAGATGACAGCTTTAAACTAAACAGATTACATATATGTGCTGTCATGGACAGTTTTAATATATAATGAGTGATCTTCCATCATAAAGTAGTCAAAGTCTTTAATTACATTTTGTGAATGAAGGGAAAACTTCTCTCATCTCAAAAAGAAAGCATGAAGTGAAATAGTGTTGCTTCTATATGCCACTGGAAATGACCAACCATTGGATATACAAAGTGTATGAAGTGTTGATGCTCAGTGAGCGTTACTTATTTTTGGCGAGAAATTTGATTAAAGCGCCAAACCTGGTGAATTAAAAAAACATTGTTTGTTCCATTCTACCTGAGTTATTTTCATGAGTGTTGAATAGAATGGTTATAATTAAGATAAAAGAGCATCTACATGCAAGTCACATTCGATCATCTTACATGCATCAAGTTGTTTTCAAACATATCCAATTCAACACGTAACATCATTTTCTCCAGTTTGTTATGGAGGGCTAGATTCTTGTAATAGAGACTGTCTGAAAACAATCTGTAGCGGCATATGCCAGAGATATTATTATTATTTATTTTTTATTTTTGGCTTGATTGGACTTTGCGACTTGGAATGCATAGTCGACAGACAAACCCCTATTTGTGTGATTTCGCAGGAAGCTCACAACTTTGTAACCCCTCTCCTGCCTCTGATGCAAGACTTGCTTTCAAGGGAAATAACTTCCTCTGTGAAGGGAGAAAATTGACACTTTAGATTGAAATTGGATGCCCACTCATCCTTCATTTCTCAAGTGACTTTTTTTTCGCCAAGTTTTTTAACCAAGTCAAAAGGTCATTGGAGTGGATATATGGAAAGAGCTCATTCAACGCCATCAGAGCTTATCCCAGCCCATGCCCAGCCAGTGAAGGGTTAAAAAGGACAGGTATAGGGTGTGCAAACTAGACGTTATATCTACTCGGTGTCCTGATGCTGTCTGGACAAGCACTGAGTGGGAGCTATTCTATTCATTACTATGACACTCTACTCATGGGGGAGTCTTATCAAAATCTACAAATCCCTCAAAAAGATGAATGTTTCATCTTCTTTTCTGTATTTTCCAACCTCAGTCCCCTAATATTCTCATGAAGGCTAATCATGTCTGTGGTTGGTACAATTGTATATTTTTTTAAATTTATTTTGTTGGTTTCAAAATGACATTGTGCGTGTTTTCAGTGTACAGTCTGTATTGTATGTGACTTGAGCAAAATCAGTCCAGCTATAAAATTCTTGTGCAGCTGTCCAGTTCCGCTTGTAAATGCCAAGACAAGAATTTCATAAGAAACCTAATCAACTGATCCCATTTTTTAATACGCACTCTCAGAGAAGTGATTAGTTTCGAAAATGAATTAATCATAGCCGCTGCTTCGGGCCTGCCCAGAAAGAACTATCCTTGAAGTAAATGAAGACAGAGCTGATTAAGGTTGAGAGCGTTCCAGACAAGTGGAGTCTCGTGAGAGTTGATGGGAAACTTGTGATGGGAAACTTGTGATGACTCTTCCAGTATTTGGTTTTACCTCAATTCAATTCAATCATAGTTTATTTCCAATCATCGAAAATCAAAAAACATAGTACAAAGTATACATGTGATGAAATATTGTTCAAACGTTTGCATAAGATTCATGTAATATATATACAAGACATATTATAGAACAACATATAACATGTACAATATTTAGGAAAACACTGTATAAATACTTCGTGGGCGAGCGGAAAATTAATTCGATTATGGAAAATAGTAATCCACTAAAAAGCATAGCTTGTTGGACATGGATCGCTAGACAAATAATGAGTAAATTATATACTATTCTATAACAATATACATGTAATTATTTTGAGATACATCGGTTGGGAAAAAATATAGAATACCAATGCTAGTGCCCGGACACTGTGGCAGACCTCAGTGGCAAAAACTACCCAGTAATCACCCCTCCCCCTTCCCTTTGGCATGCTGAAGGTTTGATATAGACTAATGCAATTGTAGTCTCAAGTGGAATATGCAATATACTAGCATTGGGAGGATTTAAAAAAAATACATACATGATATAATGCACCTTTCACACCTTTACATTTATATGGATTTCTTGTTAATACTGCTCAAATATGCATGCCATGACAGAGTTATTATCTGAAGAGTTTGATTGCAAAATGGAGTAAGTACCATTTCTAAAAATTTTAAAGTAAGTCCATCATCAGATATAGCAAAATAGAATATTTCCAGTGATAACCTCACTTGTGACATAACATGGAATATTTTTGAAGTCATGATGGAAAATATCCCATATTTTCCTATTACATATCCCATACTGCATATTCTTCCTCTTGTAGCAGCTTTAATCGTACAACTGCAAATATCTCAAATTAGCAGGAATGGAGTTAAATCATATTTGCATCAAACTCTTCTATGTATCCTTTAAAGAGAAGCAATGATTTGCTCTTTTTTTCCTGTAAAGACACATAGATTTCTGAATTGCTCTGCTAATGTGAAATATTGTGTCACACTCAGAATTATTAGTGGCTCGACGATTTAAATGGTGTCTCACTTGCCCATTAAACTCACCCCACCCAAACGTGATGGTACATCAGTGTCCACACTTTGCAGGCATCCCTCATTTTCGATGCAATCTAATTGACACCGTACCGCCTGGCATGGGTTATTCATTTACCAAAACAGGTGGTGGTTATTTCGTGTGACAAAGTTATATTATTAGTCAACACGATGACTTCGTAGAATTAATGGTACCAGCCTTTTCTGTTTCTTTCTCTGTTTTCTTTTCTTTCTTTTTTTTTGCTTCTATTTGTCACCATGATAATTCCTTGGAATTCATTCTTGATTACTTTGAAAGGGTCGGCAAGAGGAATTTCTGAGAACTTGCATCAAGAATTTGTCCAATCTTTGGGGAGTACATTAAATCTGTTGTTATTCATTATTCAGATGTTCTGTCAAGCCTCTTTAATGCACTAAACACCATGCATGTGCTACAGAGCTGTATATTTGATCTGGATGCACATGAACAGGTGTGGGTAATGTCACTTTTGTCGCACCAAAACACGAGAGATACATGTGCAAAGTTTCACACCTTACAAATTTGTTGGCAATTCATGTGCTTCCATTTAGATGTAATACAAAAAAAAAATCTCTTTGCTTTTGTACAAGTGACACAATGAGGCTCTTTGCTCTTCTTTGTGACTGCCTCTCAGATGTTGTAAGCATGGTAACCGAGGTCACCATGGCGACTTGTGTTTGTGCAGCACGTCTCAGATGGGGATGATGTTACAGGTGTTCTGTGTTGGTGGTGCGATGAAAGCGTGGCCCAGGCATACAAGCTCGTGACCACATTATTTCCTGCTGTTAGTCAAACAGCTCGAGGCGTGGTTGGCGCGTGCAATCGGCAGCCATGAGCGGTGTGGATTTGCTTCGAGCCCATTCAGGATGTTTTGGTGTTCACACCAGCCATCAAATGCTGCAACACGTATGATTTGTTGTCCCACGAAGCTTAGTTAATTACAACAAACATTAACACATATATCATGTCATAGAGAACATTACTTCAAACTGCAAAATTACATCACTTTTTTTTTTTTTGTATTCTTGGAAAGCATGATTAGGACAAGAATTGTAAATGTTTCTAACACCTTGGACCAGTTATAATCATTTGCAAGTAATGCTATCCATATTCAAGGGTCTGAAATATGTAATTGTAACAGATTCTGGTAGGAATATTGATTGGACATGTATGAACATGTTAGATGAATGTTAGTTTATGGTTTAAGTGGCAGGAAGCATCTCTTATGTTCACTTGGAATTTGAAATGTCATTCAACAGCTGAGAGTTAGGAAAGAAATTAAAGGTGAAAAATAGTTCTCATATGCCTTTGAATGAAACACTGTCATATTTTTGCTCTAAAATGTATATGAATGTGTGCATATGATATGTGTGAAATAATAATGTGATAATACAATTTTAGTTGGTTAATAACAAAAATGCAAAATATTAGCCAAAAGGTTACGCTGACAGTATTGCAATGTCAGAGCAGGTCCATTTGTGGTTGCTATGTGATGTTTAAAAATTGATTATCGATAATCATCAAAATCGGGCCATGGCAGCAGCCATTGATTTTTTTATGCAAGCTTGTTTTTGAAACGTGATTGCTAGGCCATGATCGATAATTACACAACATTCTACCTACCTGCTGCAGAACGGGGAGGGCTCTTCTTGGGGGAGGACACTTGGAGCATCTCAAAATACTCCCAAACAACTCATCATCTTGGTAAATCATGTCAGCCAGGTTAATTTCTTGGTGACTCTTTTAATGTACTTCCTGCAAATTCCAATTGATGAACTTTGAACCCTTCTGAGAACTATGTTTTGTTGTATTTACGTTAACATGCAGGCATGATGAAGTAAGTGCACATAAATGTACATTACTATATATAATGTATAACATTACTATCACATAATGAATTATTAGATTTTGGCATTCATGTTATAATGTAATACGAAAATGCAGGGTGCAGCTAGAATTGATTTGATATTTTGTATTTACTGATTTGATGTATAGAAGAACATAAGACCTTTTGATTGTATTTCAGTCCATCAAGTGGCTGCTTTGTAAAAAGAACTGTATGGTAAAATAACAGAAAGCATCTTTTAAACCACTTGTGCAATGCAAATCCGCAAAGAAGAAAAGCTGAGAATGTCTCAAGTTCTGCCGATGGTAATTGTTCATAGAAATATATCTACCACTACCAGAGATTCTGCTTCACATAAAGATGATTGCCAATGAGTGGTGTCTGCATCCAGTGCCCTGGGATTCATTTGTTTCCTCTAAGTTCTGTCCTTGCGCTCATCTGGATTTTTTTCTGACCTCTACTCCTACTTCTCCCCTTTGTACCACTACTTTTATTCTACTGCTACTACTAATGCTACTTTTACCACCACTAACACCACTACCACTATTACTACTACTACTACTACTACTACTGCTAATGCTACTGCCACTACTACTACATTATACTACTGCTACCAGTACATTCTACTACTACTACTACTACTGCTACTACTACTACAGTGGAAACTCGATATAACGAGATGGTCGGGACCGAGTCATTTTCCTCGTTATAGCCGATATCTCGTTATATCAGTAGGCATGAAAGAAGGCATAACATAAAGACATTAATTTGCACATGTGGGACTACCCATCATATTTTAATCAATAGAGCCTACTGGTAACTTGATATTGTGTGTGAGGGAATTACTCACCTTCATGGGTAGGAAGATGTTTTTCGCCAAGGAAATCCAATATCAAGAATGTGTTTCTTATTAATTGTAGATGTTTGAATTTATGAATTTATATAGCTTGCGATTGTATCGAGATCGTGTGTGGATTGGTATGTGGTTATCGTATGGGTGTGTGTTGTGTGGAAAGCTTGAATATGGTCTGCACAATGCTGTGTGAATTATGTGTGTGTATGTGACACATTGTGTATACTATATTATGACTGCATGTGTGTGAAGATGGGGAATTCCCTACGTAGAAGGCCAATCACAGCATCAGATTGCCTCACACCTGCTAAACGTCATGATGATGCCATGTATACAGTTATTATGGCCGTCCCACCACATTTTCTGCATGTATCAGTGTGCGCGCACACACACACTTACACGTAAAACATGCAGTGCTAGCTGGAGTTCACTGAAGAAAATGATTATGTGTGTACAAGACAGTTTTTGGCGCATCAAGCTTTACAATATTGGAAGACGAAATAAAGCTTTACCGAAGGCATTTTGCTTTACCTCGCTATAGCAGGTTTGAATTACTATGTTTTTCTTTGTTTGGAAGTCACAAAATTTATCTCGTTATAGCAGTTATTTCGTTATAGCCGATCTCGCTATAAGAGTAGCATTTTACATAGACTTGTGTGGAAGGAAATTTGGGACCGGGAAAATTTCCTCGTTATAACCGATATCTCGTTATAGCAGTGTTCGTTATACCGAGTTTCCCCTGTACATTATACTACTGCTACTACTACTACATTATACTACTGCTACCAGTACAGTCTACTACTACTACTACTACTACTACTACTACTACTACTACTACTACTACTACTACTACTACTACTATTATTATTACTACTACTACTACTACTACTACTACTACTACTACTACTACTGCTACTACTACTGCTACTGCTACTACCACTACATTATACTACTGCTACCGGTACATTTTACTACTACTACTACTACTACATTATACTACTACTACTTGTACACAACTACTACTCCTGCTACTACTACTACTGCTGCTACTACTACTGCTGCATTGTAAGCATCTGACATGACCTCTGAAGAGCTCATCTTACTTTGTGATATGTCATGAGTGACCATTGAGGGTGCTCCAATCTGTTATTTGCCGAACCCTCGACCCAGCAGCGGTTCATCTACTGCGGATGTGGACTTATCAGTCATGAGGTACAGACCTTCGTGCTTGCCTGAAGTAACTCCTCTTTCAAAAATGGAATCCTTGTTACAGGATGAGGAGCAGTTTTCAAAGGTTAAAGGGATGGTGTAGTATTGGTAGAGGTGTGGATTCAGCTTTTAAATTTTTGCGAGTTATTTAAAACCACTCTGAAAAATTTAAGAGCATCCAATTCTAAAAGGGAATTCAGAATTTATTCAATGAAAATCTGTTTTGAAATGGCTGCGATATACAAAAAACAAAGTAATTCAAAGCAATTCTAATAAAAGGCGGGCCCCACCTTTTATTAAGATTGCTTCGTTTTGGACATCGTAGCCATTTCATACCAATTTTCATTAAAAAAGTGTTGAATTCCTCATATTAGAATTATATGCTCTTTCATATTTCATAAGAGGTTTCTCAATATCTAAAAAAAAGATAATCATCAAAAATCATTGAAAACCTGAAGCCCCATCTCAACTGAAACTGTACTATCCCTTTAAGTGTAGGGAAGCAACTGCAGTAGAAAGTTCTGATGTAATTAATTCCAGTTGAAGAATATTTTGAGGTAATGGCCTCAGATATATAAAAAAAAAAAACTGGGCTTACTTTGTTTATATTAGTAGGCCTGTTACACCAAACTCAATTCAAGCCTTGCACAGAAGGAAATCAACAAATGTCGGCTGAGAATGAGAAGGGCGTTAAGTTGCCTCCAACACCATGAGTTTAGTGACAACTTATCCCCCTTATCATTCTCACGTGACATAATGTAGCAGACAGGAAAACCCAGTGATTAGAACACACGCACACACACATACAACATTTGCAGAGTCATTTATATGTAACTATCATGTAACAGATGGTATTATAATGGTTTGTGGGTTAGCTATATGGATGTGCTGGGAATTGGAATGGTTGAAACTATTTCTATTTCTCATTGGAACATTTGATAAGATAGGATAGGATATATGATGTAGACTGTGATGACTGATATTCTAATATAAGAAAATGTCTGCATATGTGCAGTATATGTTGCAGTGCAATGTTTTCTAGTTGTGTGTATACCCATATATTTTTCAACTTCCTAAGCTCTGGGTATGTGCCTCCTTGAATACATATTGTATGGTCTTTCAGTTGCCATTGTTTGCCTAATAGAAGAAAGAGCTTCTAACTTCAAACATCCACATTGTTATTACGGATCAACATAACACCAAATATAATCAAGTATCATGTATACATTTATGCAACAATGATAGTGATCTTTGGTCATTTTATTAACATTTCATTTGCTTTTCTGAAGTGAATATTTGTGACACACAAAGAAATGCACTGGAAGGAAATCATTACTGTATGGCTAGTTTTGGAAGTCCCCAATATCAGAAATTCAATTATCAGCAACACACCCACATTATGGAATCATCTGAGCATATGTATGCAAATGAAATGTGCTGCCCGTAATGTATGCGGAAGTAGTGATGAACACACATTTGAACGGTGAGGTAACCATCACCGTTGGTGCGATGGTTGGCGAGGATGAGAAAGATATCGTCAGTAGATGCTATTACTCACGCGTCAGCCACCTCAATCCAGATTATAGGGGACCGATAGCCCGCCTTCTCAAATTGCCAACCACTCAAAGGGGAGCCCTCCGCTGAGTGATGCATTTATTCCGCTGCCACGGTAACCAACGGGGTGAATGCCCTCAGAAAGGGTAGCACAGGGGGCCTGCATCGGTCTGCAGGGCTCTCTTCAATACAGTCTGCTAACTGCCTTATTTCATCACTTCATCTTTGCTCACTGTCTAGCCTATCTCTCCCCTTCCTTTCTCATTTAATTTCCTTCCTTTTCCTCTGATATTTCCTTGTTTGTCCATCCTTTTAAAGGGATGGTTTAGATTTGGTTGAAATGGCAGGCTTCAGGTTTCCAACTTTTTTTGTGTGAGATAATGAGAAGCCTCTTATAAGATATGAAAGAGCATACAATTCTAAGATTAATTCAAAGTTTATTTGATGAAAATCGGCTTTGAAATGGCTGAGGTATCCAAAACAAAGCAATCCTAGTGAAAGGTGGGACCCACCTTTTATTAGGTTTCCTTTGCTTTCCTTTGCTTTTGGATATCTCAGCCATTTCAAAACCAATTTTCATC
The DNA here is from genome assembly GCF_040938485.1 of Diadema antillarum. Lineage (NCBI taxonomy): Eukaryota > Metazoa > Echinodermata > Echinoidea > Diadematoida > Diadematidae > Diadema > Diadema antillarum. Next base: position 168,721 of record NW_027270925.1, on the reverse strand, counting down.
AAATAAACTTTGAATTCCTCTTAGAATTGCCTGCTCTTTAATATTTCCCAAGTGGTTTTGTAATCATCCCGCAAAATGCAAAGAGCTGAATTCCCATCTCAAGCACAACTATACCATCCCTTTAATCTCATTCCTTCTGAATATCAGTGTAGTTCTCTCCCTTTCTTTTCATCTATTGATTCTTCTTGATTATTTTCCTTTTATGGACATTTTCCAGTTTGCCTATTCTTTTGTCATTCCTTCCTTCCTGTTTCTGCCTGAGTTACCCTTTCAGCATCCCATGTTTGGAGGTTAAAGATTGTCCTTTATGACTTTATGCCTTTTACACTTGATATGACTTGTTGTTATGACACAAAAAACAAAGGAAAAAGTACAAGAAGCACTGAAATGACACAAACGCGTGATATTTATCATGGCAAAATGGAGGATGGAAACTGAAAGAGATGTAAAGACAAAGCGAGAGATCTGAGATAGAGATAGAGATAGAGATAGAGATAAAGAGAGAGATAGAGAGATAGAGAGATAGAGAGATAGAGAGAGAGAGAGATAGATAGATAGAGAGAGAGAGAGATAGATAGATAGAGAGATAGAGAAAAAGATAGAGATAGAGATAGAGATAGAGAGAGAGATAGAGACAGAGAAAAAGATAGAAAGTGAGAGAGTTCGGGAATATATGAGAGGGGGTAGAGAGAGTGAGTGGGAGAGAATTGATTTAGTGGATGAAAAATCCTTTTCAATTTTAAGTAGGTAGATGCAAAAAAGGACAAGTACAGAGAATGAAGAGATAGAAAGAATGTGTGTGTGTGTGTGTGTGTGTGTGCCCTTGTAATATTGAAAAGACACCGAGGCCTTTTCTCTTGAAGGTTTCCTTCTCTTGTCCTTTCACTTTCTTTGGTCTGGTCTGGGCGACCCATTATCAGTGTTCTTGGTTGCCGTGGTAATAGCGAGTGTCATGGCGGGGAAGTGATGGTGGTCTAATTTCTGGCATTGTAATATCTTGTCAATGGTGCGGAGAAAGTGAAAATGAAATTAGAACTGTTGGCGTTCCAGAAGGATGTGTGTACACCTGCAAAGTCTCAATATCTTATTACCCTGGACATACATGTGCCGCAGTGATAGACTAAGGACTGTGCCATGTGTTAAGTAGCCTGATGTCAGTTGTTTGTTTCTTGTGTCCTCAAAAGTATCATGTATTGCTTTTATTTTTGGATATGAAAGCAGTGTGTCAATCATGCATATGTTTTGCTTTTATTTTTGGATGTGAAAGTAATGTGTCAAACCATGTATAATGTTCTTGTTTTCCTATCTTTAGACGCTCTGCTTAAATTTTCCTATGTACATGTATCTTTTTATGCTGGCTGAAACAAGTAGGGTACCAAGAGCATCATTTCATTGAAAAGTTTTTTTTTTCCAGAAGTTGATCTGACAAATGCATGTGGATATCAATATCCATATACAGATTGTCAACTTGGAATCAAGTGAACTCTTTCCAAGTGAGAATTAAATGTTTAAATATATGTCGGCATAAGTTGTTGTGTTGATTGTAATCAAGATGATTGCTGAGTCACTGTCAATTTGCTCAGATCTGTATAAAAGACTCTTGGGAGAGGGGAAATTTGTTTATAGCAGATATGTTTTTACAATCATGCCCATTGTAAAGCATCTAAAAACAGACATAAATAAACTCTTGGCAGCATCTTGCTATGACTGTTGTATTTTACACAACATCTTTCATCTTAAGTTATTTCTTCTGCATCTGGGCAATTCCACGGTACGTAGGACACAGATGCCGAAAATTCAAAATGATATTTGTTTCAAACACCATACATTTTCAGACAATACTTGAGTTGAAGTTTTAAGAATCATTATGTTTTTCAATAAAAGCGGCCATTTTGATTTTCAAAATGGCTGCCAAAATATGCCTATAACTCAATGGTGAGAAAGAGTGTATTGTCACATAATTTACCCTCTGTATATCCACTTTACTAGTACTCTAAACAACAATCTTGTATATGTATGCAGTTACCAGACATGTCTTTTACCACATGATAGAAAGAAAAAGCTGGTTGCTTTAAAGAATTTTATAAAAACTTTTAATTAGTTTGACAATGATGGATGTAACGTCAGTTACCAAAAACAAGGAATTTTTAACTTTATTCATCAAAGAAAGTGAGCTGTATGATGTAACTTAGGATTTCTAATGTATGCCCATATGCCTTCCTTTCAATACCAGAAAATAAGGATACTTGACATACTGGAAAGTCAAATGAACACATAAAAATGTGTAACGTCAGTTACCGAAACGTCATATACCAGTATGTAACGTCAGTTACCATGACAGTAATCATAACTTAGGCAAATTTTTTAGACTTTAGGCCATTCAATACACCTGGGAAGTAAAAGGTTATCAACAAAGAGCAGCAATCCTTTTGATGGGGAATGATGTCATCACCATGGTACACTGTATGTCCATGGATACATTTTTTGTGGTTCATTTTATCTTATTTATTTATGTATATATTTTTTTTTTTGGTGGAGGGGGCTTGTGCTTTTGATTTTCGGTTCAGCACAAGTTTAAGGTTAAATCATCTGGAAGTTTAGGTTTACCAAATGCAATATATAATGCACTCAAATTACTATACAGTACATTCACAGTCCTACGGGATGATAAAGCTACCAAATTTGTAGGCCTAATCAATGATGTGGTTGCATGGTAACCACCTTTTAATATTAAAAAGCTTGTGTACAGCTGTATACCAACAGTTTCATTATCTTTAGTAATGACTACTTTTGCTAGCATTTTTCTTTTTTTCTGGAAGCTTAGTGAAGTTTTTACCTCAAGGCAAATGCAGGAAGAGATATATTTCTTCGCTTGCACTTAAATGTTTGGTTTAGTTCATATGGCACTTCTTGAAATGGTACATACACGTAAGCAGGCCTGACATATAAAGGCATGTACTGTCATTACTGTTTGAAACTAACACTGATGTTGCTCAACGTTTAACAATAATGTTGCTCAAAGTGAGAGGTGATTTTAGGGTAAAATAAAAAACTGTTCATATTTGTTGATTACTTTATTTCATTCATGCAGGGACATTTTTGATACATGATAATTATGAACAGGAAGATTCGTTTATATTGATCTTAGAATTCTTTCATTGCAAAGTCCTATTTCTTGGTATCTGGGATGTATTTGCAAGCCTTGATATACCAGTGAAAAGGAAAAGAAAAACAATTACATTCCTTCAAGCAAGGAATAAACAAATGCCCCTTTGACCAAAAAAGAATGCTTCTTCTTCACAGAAAAAAAATATTAAAAATGTAACACTATTCATTTAAATCATTATTGATAATGGAGATCATTTTGTTATTTGTGGCCCTAACAATGCCTTGAGGGAGAAGGAGTAAAATAAAGAAAAGAAGAAAGAATATATCACAGTGGATTTCACATGAATATTTTTATTTGTATGTGTTTTTTCCCCATGACCTGAAAGATATGTTGTTGTTTTTTCACACACAAATATATCTGTGTTTTGTGTAGTACTGCAGGGCATTATGGGTGGGGTACTCTAGATAGAAACTTTCCTGTTCATTAAAAAAAAACATTAAAAAAAACCCCTTAGTTATGTCAATATTAATACTTGGAACTGCTGAATCTAAATGGCTCTGTGTAATCATAACTGTTGAATAAGCATTCAATCTTAAGACAAATGTCAAGAAATATCCTCTGGTGCATTTACATGATTTTTGCTCAACTGTGCTATGGCATGGGGGGGGGGGGGGGAGCTTGCCCTCTAAGGGCCCCACCCCATTTGTGTCTTCAGATTTTGTTTTAATTTGTTGCTAAGTAAATGCCTGGGATTGTTACTGGTATACTGCAGCAGTATAATAAGCTGTTAAATAAGTTAGTTCTTTGTAAACCCCATAGCAAAAGTATGTGTAACGTCAGTTACTGACATGTTTCCCTTTAAGTTTTCATTAAACACAAAGAAAATGGACTAATGTTTCATTTCATTTGGGTATTTGTAATTGATGAACCAACGTATGATTCCATATCAAACAAATCACTCTGAAAGGTCAGAATTATAAAATATCACAAAATTATTCCTAATCATGATTTTCCATGTGTAAACCCTATGGCAAATGTAAGCGTAACGTCAGTTACGTAACGTCAGTTACCGTCATGCCTTCACTGAAATTGGCATGGTGCTAAAAGGAAATATCTGAAGTGCACATTATTTTGCACACCTGTTCCCAAGAACCTAGGTATATTGCCATATAAAGCACATCAAGTTTAGAAGTCAGGGACATGAGATATTTCCATTTAAATCTACACCATAATTTCCCATGTCCTTTTTCCGTAACGTCAGTTACCGACACATTTTCACTTGCTATGTGATAAGAAATGCAGTTTGAGAGAAAAAATTTCCACCCATTTCTTCATTCTCATGAACTCATTCATCAATGCTAATTACAAGCCCCAGGTGCTTTCATTCACAAAACTACAACATAAACAATTTCATGAAAATCCTTACGTGTAACGTCAGTTACCGTGGAATTGCCCAGCTGTGTCTATCTCAGTGACTACTCTTTCCTGCTTTGAATGCTATATATACACACACACATGGACACATGTAGACATCTTTTTCATCATCCTCCTTTAACAATGGAAGACAAGCTATGGCAGCTGAACATGGGCTATCCAGCCATTTTCTCAGATGAAATGAAATGAAGCTCACTGGACACATGTGAACACACCTGTCCCATTGTCATCCTTTGATATTAAAGCTCGATTGCTATCTCATCCTCACCCAACCCCTTCCTGCCTATGACCCCTCATTGAACACAGATCAAAACACACACAACACACACCCACAGAACAAATACATTTGGTATACCTTTACACACACTTGTGCATGTACCTCCCAAACACTGCCCTCCTTTGGATACATGCTTACGCCCCTCTCTCTGCCTCCACCCTCCACCTTCCACCTGTTCAACCTGTTCCCGTTCACTCCCACATAACCCGTCATCTCGAACTTACCTTAAGACTCACACACGCAAACCTGCACACCCTTTTCTGTCACCGTCCGCGTCCTCCCCAATCCTTCCCTCCCATCTTCATAAAGTTCCTGGGGCTCCTCTGCAGCTCCTCTCTCACGCACACACACACACACACACACACACACACACACACACACACACACACACACACACACACACACACACACACACACACACACACACACCACAAAGACCACAGTCTTGCTGTGATGTAAATGGATTTGCTCCACCACGACATCAGGATGCATACACACACACAATACTGCACCTGTAGCGCTGTAAGAAGGACGCTACAGATGGATCATTATCACTTTACGCGATGGCCGTCGGTGTCGGTTTGAAAGGACCTTCAGTCTAATCAAATTTGTGTTTGCCGTCACCTCATGGTTAACTTGGGGTACTGTGTCAAAGCCCCTTTATATCTTGTTACCGGTGCAAGGAAGTCTTGAGGAGATGTAGAATCACTGCAACTAAAAATCAAATCACAGCAAGCAAACATGCGTACGTCCTAATCATACACATCCAGCTTAACTATCAACTAGAGAAATAAATACAAAGCAAGCATTGATTGTATAACGTGACAGAGAATTAAAAAAAAACACAATAGTTCCTTGTTTGAAAACACATCGTGTGTCCATGCTTGCAGACGCGAAATGTTACCAATAAATCTCTTTGTGAATACATGCCTCTGTTGCGCCACCCTGTACGCTTTACAGGGACATCGAGAATTCTTCCTTGCTCCACTTGTGTGTGCATTTATTTGCATTCTGTCAGCGAAGCAAATTGCTGATAAAGCGTCCTCTGGACCACTCCTCCCTCCAGGTACGAGATGAACTACCGGTGCCTGGAAACTGTGTGTAGAAATGTGTCCAATTCCTGAAACCCTAGAGGGCCAAAAAAAGAAAGAAAAAAAATCATGACTTTTGCATACATTGCAAGCATCTCTGCATGGATTTTTTTTTGAAATTTAAAAAGAAAAGAGAGAGATATAAGTGGGAAGAATGTCAAGCAAAGTGATAAAATGTCATCTGGAGTTTGGCAACTATATCTTAGGGGTATCACTGATAATGTTTTATTCAGATGATGTAGTGCCGGAGACACAGTCTGCTCCGGGTCTGCTGAGAAATCGTACCGTGTTTCTCCCAGATGGTGTGTTTTGGGAGTTTACTGTCAGCATTTGGTGTGTCTTTGATGTATGCCCATGGTCAAGAGATGACCTTTGAGTGACGTGTATGAAATCTACAAAGAAGTTTCTGCCATGAAAAATTCATGTCTTTGTTTTATTTTTTGATTCTCTCTCTGCCATCTGCAGGAATGGTGTGAAAACCTGTTGAAGCTGGCATACCATCGGTCTTCCCAAAACCCATCTCTCGCCAAGCTTCTCGAGAAAATGTAAGTCGACTGAGCTGCCCTCGACACAAGTTTACCCTTCAGTAAAGTGGTTGCATTAAAACAAAGAAGCATTTAATGCGCCCCTCCAAAAGGGCAAATCTACCCCCCAAACATATCTGTAGATACACCAGATGCAAGAATATACATCCATATAATAGTGAAGTTTGACAAAAATTGGAAGGTCCATTTATAAGTTAAAGTTTTGGTTAATCCATGTCACTGGATCACTGGATGGGAAGGCTACAACAATTTGTGATGTCACAATAGGACAACAAACTAATGGAAACATAAAGAGAATTCCACACAACTTTTGTCTCTATAGCATAATGAAAGAACACTTGACTGACCATTTTAAGAATGCATTATCATTATCATTTTTGAATTTTTCTTTTTCTTCTTCTTCTTCTTCTTCTTACTATTATCATTATCATTCAAATGTAGAACACCCAGACAGTATACAGGGAAGAAAGGCAAAATACAATCATTGCAAATCTCTCAGAAATGCATTGATTTTTTTTTGTTTTGTTTTTGTTTTAATTCTCAGTTAAGTTATATTTTCTGAAGCAGGGCAACAAAACTTTCTTCAAGGGCCACCTCATTACTGTGATGATAGGCGCTATTGCATGGAACACATACTGTTATCCTCAGCACATTAGATGAAGCTATTTGCACCGTGATAACAATCAATGTAATTAGCTAATTACTGACAAGCTCATGGTAATCAGATACTTCCTTACAATGGTCCCCACAGCGCTATCCCAGTCATTCCAAGCGATCACGATCTATTGGCTGTAAGTTCAATTATGTGGATGATTTACCTCAATATCGGCATTCATCAGAAAAAGGTTAACGGTAATTGCTGCCACGTCAGCCTTATACATGAAGAGCTAATGGAATACACTGCTGAATGGCAATCTAGAATGGCTGTATGCTCAGCGGAAAACATGTTACTACCTGGTGATGTGGCCTCACATGTTTTTATCTTATGTCAGAGACTGAAGTTATATATTTGAGGTCACAGATATTTTAGGCCTTCCCATCATGGTTAGATTGGTGCAAAGCCAGCATGTGGTTCCAACATGACCTAGGTGTGAAAATGCAGCTCAAAACCAATGACTGTTGAAGCGGGGGGCTGGGGGGGGGGGGGGGGGGGGGGAAGAAATCAACAAAATTCTTTTGATAATCTCTAAATGTTGGAATCCTCTCCTAGTTTTGGGTAGGAGGTCTCAGATATCACTTAAATTTTGCTAATAAAATATGTTCTGTATGCATTATTATGACTATATTACATAGCTACTGTGTTCTTAATTCAGTCAGGGTCACGCCCTTTTCAATATTTGCAAATTAGGGTTTCTGCTATTAAAGATACAGTGTTGGTCAGCTAAAGTGTATATCTGACAATTTTTCTCCACTGTGAGTGTTGAACATTGAACAAGAAAAGAATCGAATATCTCACATGATATTACTACTTTTGCTTTCAGTTACTACTCTCTCTTGAAATACTGTAAAAGTGGAAATTTTCGCAGTTTTGAAATTTTCGCGCATTTCACGCAACCAGAAACTAGCGCAAAAATAAAAGCACGCGAATAATTTTGCTTGCTATATGTTCCTGTGCGTAATGTCTTGATTCCGCGGAATTAAAAACACGCGAAACACTTCTTAACCGGCCAAGTGCGAAAAATTACTTGCGCGAAAATATCCACTTTTACAGTATCTCTTGAAATATCAAGCACTTTTTGCTGTACTGTTCTCCATTTCTTTATTGGGGGGGGGGGGGGGGATCAGGATTTCGTTTGAGGGTGAGATTGAATTTGGTGTGCACTCTTTAATTTAATTTGTTTGTCAGTGAGGGTGGTAGACCACTGTAGAATACAAGACCATATGATGAGCTTGTGAACAGTAGGAAAACCTTTAGAGCATGAAATTTGAATAAGCACACAACTTTGTCTGCTGTTTGAGAGATGTTCGCCTCTGCCGTGTCCCTAAAAGCCATGATTGAGAGTTTCATCATATGAACGAGTGGGGTAAAAAGAAGGAAGAGCTATATTTACTGCTGCCAGTACATCTTTATACATTCATCACAAAATATGTGTCTGTTATACGGAATGAATTGAAGAAATGTCAAAGAAAGAATTTTTCTCGTGGCACGTCATAAAAGTTGCTTTGCTCTGTGTAAAGAGTCAACACACTCATCATGCCAGATTACCCCAGTAGCAGCCATTAACCTTTGCACAGAACCAAAGGGTTTTGATTGCACTTTAAACTATCTGCTAAGGCAATTTAGTTTGTTTCCTCCAGGGATGACCACAGGATATTCACGCAACAAGAGAATGAGCAGAAGGGTTAAAAGACTTTAAGTATTAGAGAAATGTGAATTTATCCTGAAAAGCTGACCAAGGCAGCTTATTGAGCTTAAGTAATTACACCCACCCACACACACACACACACACACACACATACATGCACACACAAACACACACACACAAATGCACACATGCACATAAGCTTATGTATAGATGTCTGTTTAATATACACACGCTCAGATATGATAAAACATGTTTCATTTGTGAGCTCTGAATTGTACAGCGCTTGATAAAGAGCCTGATAAAGCTGCCTGATAAACTGGGTTGTTCAAATGCATATTTTGTTCGGCAGTGCCGGGGTAATGGCTAGTCGAACGATAAAGGCCAGATATGCAGATACGAGGGATAGGCGATCGAGGGCTCCTCTCCGACGTGTTTCGCGAGGAGGACGGCACGCAGTCGGCACGGGCGAGATCTTATCGGATGTTAGTGCTGCGAGATAACCCGATTGTCTGGTGGTTGCTCAATTATTGGAGGCATCCCTCCATGAGAGGATCCTATGATTAAAACCTCCAGATGGAAAGAGAGTTGAGGGAATAAAGTGCTAACAATGCTACATCAATTTCACATGCAGAGAGAAAAAAAAAATCATCTAAAAAAATATTAGAAATAAAATAAGCTAAACAGAAGCAACAGCTGACCTATAAAATATCCTTAAATTGCATATGTATATAGGAACATTTGAGTTTTTCTAAATCATATCCTATGGGCCATTTGACAGCAGCTTGTTTAGAGCTGCATACAGGGGCGGATCCAGAAATTCCGTAAAGAGGGGGCGCGTTTACAAAATTAAAGGGGGGGCGCACGCACCCCTCCCCCATTTTTTTCTTTTTATTTCTTTTGTTTCAACAAAAAATAAAGGGGGGGGGGGGGCGTGCGCCGGTTGCGGTCCTTCCTGGATCCGCCCCTGTGCATATACTTTTGACTCTTGGGTACAAGAAACCAAATTTCATAAACTACTGTATACGCTGAATATTTCGCGAGGTTTATATTTTCCGAATTTCGCGAGTCGGATGCTATTTGGGACATTAAAGACACGTGAAAAGATTGACTCTGATCCCGATGTGAATGTTACGTACACATATACATTTTCTCCATTCAGTACAGGACTCCACGGTCGCGAATTTAAGCACTTGCGACAGCGTTGGGAATTTCCCATTAGCTAAAATTTAGGCTCGCGAAATATATGACGTATACAGTATTTTACTTCTTCCATGCAAGAGGATGTGTTTGAGTGCAAAGTCCATGACTCTGTGTTGGACTGAAATCTGCAAGGATGTGTGCCTTTTGAAAAAAAAAGTGCCTCAAGTAGTATTACAACCAGTAATGTCGCTATGGTATCTATCTTATTATACATACATGTTCATATGAAAGTTATATAGTGACTGATTAATGAATTTAGTAGCAAGTTGCAGCTAACCTTTCACATGCCAATTGTCATCCAATGGTGAAACATTCTGAGTGGGGGATTGGCAAAGTATGGCTTAAAGGCTGAAGGAATCAATTTGTTTGTGTATTGTGAAAATTTGTCATAGTGTGAACAGCTCCCTGGCTACACATGGCATGGGTTGTTCTTATGCTGGTGTAATCTCATTATGGTATCAAGCACTGGTCTCTCATCATAATTCATTGTCAAAGTTCAAAGTCTGCTGGGCTTGTACCGAACTATTTTTGAGACTTCAAGAATATAAAATGATTTTATAACTGTTTGAGGAGATTATACTGTATATTTGCATATATGCAAGGAAGGTTGTGAGGGTAAGTAGTGTCACAGACTTATATGGCCACTTTTCCAGAATCAAAATTGAATAACAACTCACTTTGTCCCCCCCCCCCCCCTCCCCCATGAGATAATGGATGGCTTCCTCTTCATTCTCCTGAGGGCTGTGATTCAGAATGAATTCTAATCAGAGCTTCAAATTGGTAATATCATGATAATTTCATATAAATTTGGCCTCTTATTACAAAGTCATCAAGCTATAAGCCGTTAACTGAGCTTTTCAAGTTTTTGGCTCTTAAAAAGTTTCTTGAAGAATATTTCATGCAATACACCACAGAGTAAACAAGAAAGGACTTAATTTATTTCCAGGGGGTCCAGCAGTTGCACCCATGTAAAATAGAGCTATGATTGCATATACCAGACATGCCCCTCCCTTTCCTCCTCAACCCCCACCCTCTGGAAAAGAAGGGGGGGGGGGAGGGAGAGGACTTTAACCATACTCTGTCCATATGGCAGACTTGCTAAAGAGATGTGATGCTCAGAAAAAGATTATTCCCATTAATCTCTTAAAGGACAAGTCCATCGTCATTTACATGTGGATTGAGTGAATGCAGCAATGTTGTAGAACACATCAGGGAAAGTTTGGGTAAAATTGGACAATCTGTTCAAAAGTTCTGAATTTTTAAAGTATCTGCACAGTCACTCTTGGATGAGAAGACTACTACAGTGTATGATGTCACATGTGTAGAACGATATAAGGAAAATATAAAGAGAATTTCATAAAATTTTATTTTTCGGAAAGAGTGCACATTTCCTCAACTTGTCTCTGACGTATGTTAAGGGTAATGTTATTCCCCCTGCCTTCTGAAAGAGGCAAGTCAAGTATTCTCTCATTATGCGAGAAACTGGAAAATATGTGGAATTTTCTCTATATTTTCTTTACATTGTTCTACACATGTAACATCACAATCGGTAGTAGTCTTCTTGTCCAGCAGTGACTGAGCAAAAACTTTAGAAATTCATAACTTTTGAGGGGATTATCTGATTTTCTTCAAACTTTCACTGATGTGTTCTACTGATATTGCTGCATTCACTCAATCCACATGTTTGTGAAGGTGAACATGTCCTTTTAAAAACAGACCTGATTTCATTTCCATTCAGATGCACCGATATATTCTTTAGTACATGTACATGGTTATCCAGGATGAAGCTATAGTGTGTACCGGAACTCTGTCTGAGATCTGCCAGACTTATGGAAGAGAAATTCAACAAATGAATATGAAATGAATTCCATAAAATTGAATATACCAAAGTAGATGTATAAGATTCTATGATATGCTTTGCAGAATATGCCATTCTTCCTTTTTAGGAAAATTGGATGCATGCACAGAATATTCATAATCTTCATATGAAGTATTACAACACCACCTCTGAATGTAGAGAAGTAAAATCCTAGGTCTTTTTGTGCATGCAAACTCTTTAAATAGTAAGTGCAAGCAGTTACCCACTATAGTGAGATATACATCTAGTAGCTCAAAACTGTACCATGGAATTATATTTTGGGGTTTTGACTTGCATTCGATGGTACTCTCGACTATATTAACAGAACACAAATATAAACTCACTGTACTACCCTTTCATTCCCTGGTGTTACAGTTTCAGATCTAGATATTTTATTGTTATCAAATGGATTTAAGTAGATGTTTGATATCTGACATATGCGTCATTCCAAAGGCCGAGCAAAGAATCATGTGCCTAAAAGTAATTTGCCATGCAGTTGGCGTTCCAATGTCTGTATAATTTCATATGTGCATATTTTGCTTGCATTCTTGTTAGTGTGAACTGTGTTGTGCCCACAGACTGATTCCTCTAAAATGTGCTCCCTAATTCAAATATTCCCGCAAGGAAGAGAAAAAGCATGAGATAAAAAAGGGGCGTTAACATGCAGTGGCAAAAGAGCGCCACAACTAGACCATGAGTCATACTTGGATTTTGAAATGCAGACAGCGAAATCAACTCAGGGCAATACGGGGATATTCAAATTGGCATAACATTGGTAGCACCGAGAACAGGCATTTCCCCTGTGCAATGTTAATGGCAAATGTTTTCAGGTCGTGAAACCCTAAGAAATTGTCTTGAACAGACACAGATGCTCTCATACACCTTTATTCAAGTGATTTTAGGTAACAAACTCATTTTCTGTGGGGACACAATTCTTTGTAAGTGTAGGACGTTAAGACATTAATGTGAAATTTCCTTCGCTCAATAGCCTAATGAGAAAGTACAAAGTGTAAAGGTGAGAAAAAAAAAAACCACTCCCCAAATAAGATGATGTGACTAGTACAGGCACATTATGGCAATGTGTTTGCAAATAACACTCGTTTGAGAGTCGGACTTTGTCAATTTCTCACGGCAGTATCTTAAGAGCTGATTCATGACTTCTGTTGGTAGATTTTAGTGCCTAGCTGCTGTGCAAACATATATGGTGCTTTTTTCTTCTTTCGGAGTATCAGGTGTGTTTTCTTATGAGACACCTACCGTAGGTGCTACTTTTTTGAAGAAATATCACTTAGAATATCACCGGAATTTTATGTCAGTTTAGAAGGGTAAGGGAGGAAGCATGCTGCATCCAAAGTCAAACTTGGTTCCTGTCGTGAGAGACAGAAATCAGAGAGGTACGGGTTAAGTGCCATCGCTATCGACTGAAGAGGAAATGAGGATGGTGGTAGTGGTGATGGGGTGGGATGGGGTGGGGGGGGATGGCGTCAGGATGGGAGAGATGCGGATGAGAAATGAAAACAGACATGGTGATATTGATGATGCGTGCAAACAAAAACAGAGGCTGTCAGATAGCATCGGCCGCGGGCAGCCTTTACAGGTAAATGACAGCGCTCGTAGGCATCAATAGAGGGAGTGGGAATGGTATCCAGGCGATAAAGGCTCCTATGAAAGCAACCGCATGTAAATCAAGGGCAACGAGCGAGAGAGAGAGATGAGAGAAAGAGATTGAGAGACAGACAAACAGACAGACAGACAGACATACAGACAGAAGGGGAGAGAGAGAAGAGAGATTATGTAGCCACATGTGGGGTCAATTTATGCAATGTTGAATTGAAGAATTCAAATCAAAGGTATATTACTGAAATGTGGAAGACCAGCAGACTGTAAAACCAAAAACATTTGCAGCATAAAACTTTTGCAAATTGCCACCAGCATTCAGCGCATTGTGTAGTCAAAAACCTTTCATGTATATTTTACCTTTATTGCAAATCTTGGCTCCCCATGAATAACTCACAAAAGTTTCATGCATGTGAAAGTTTCCAGATTTACAGTAGTGTGACAACTCGGGTAGACGGAAGTCACATGCATCAATGATCTTGTATGTAAATTGATAAATTTCCAGGTTAGTGAAGCAAAGAGGTGACTCTTACCTCGCAGAGAAACTACTGAGGCCCGACATCATAGTTTAATTCAGAATTTGCAAATGTAGTTGCTGTTGTATGATTTAATGTTTTTTGTTGTTAATACTTTATATTAGGGAGATGTAACTGAGTGACAGCTAACTATTTTCACTGACAGAGAATCTTATGTCAGATGTAACTGAACATAGTATCAGTCCTATATGTCCATCAGTGCCACACACAGCCCTATGTTCAGATTTCAAGATAGGAGTAGGGTATGCTTGACCGATCGATGACATTGTCTTTATGTTGAAGTGTGATTTCTGTAACAACACTTTCTGCTTGACATTAAATTCAATTCTTTTAGGTGTAGATCGCCAAGGGAGAATCACAAAGTTTGATTAAGTGAAGCAAAATGCCAGAAGACTGCAAAAATGAATTTACAAATTGAATTAGGATAGACAAATTTTCAACAAAGACAATATATGCGTGCAAAAGACAATGTCGTCTGTCACTCTCTCTCTCCTTTGTCCTTGCGTAGAAGTTCCCTCGTTTCATTTCTTGGATTCAGGCAAGTGGAATTGTCTTTGTAAGTCATAGGCACAAGGGTAATAAAAACATTTCATTAGTCAGAATGGCTTCAGGCTCACGCCGCTTCTTTGTGGCTAGATGTTGGTCAGAGTGTCAGTGGCTTCTCCACTGAAGTGGAGGTTGTGGCGGCCAGAACGAAGATGGCAGTTGTGTATGGATGTTGGCACAAAGCCAGGAGAACTCTTTAGAAGCACTTGCATTTCAAGAAGTAGAAATATCAGAGGGGGAGGGGGGAGGGGGGGGGGATTCAAGAGAGCTTCCATTAAGTTTCACATCAACACTTAAGAATACAGCAAAATCAAACAGCAAGGACAGTGAACTGTTCATTGAAATCAGATAGATTAAAAAAAACCCAAGTTACATAAGCAAAATTTCACATGTTTACATTAAGGTGTCTGTTACCATCAAAGATACAAGGGATATTATATTGCTGTCATTGCAACACAACTTTCTGTCTTCTTTGTTCATCAACCTTTTCTCGGTCTCTGTTATGTTTTCGAAAGAAATGCTATGAATCTTATTTGATTATTATATGCTTTGATAAGGGTATTGTATCAGCTAAAGCTTTTTATTGGGAAGTGAAGAGTTACAAGGATATTTTTGTGAAAACAGTATAATTTTTCTTCTGTATAGCAAAAAGAGGGTTTTGAGTGTGCTGTGGTAGTAATTTGATGGCATGATGAAGGTTGCAGTAGTGTGATTGAGACCATAGTTTGTGACATCAGTGGTATATTCTGCATACTTGGATGATACGTTCACATCATGGTTAGATTTCGGCATGTGGGACCCAACTGCTGCACAAACTCGAAAGTTTGCGCAAGACTTGGAACATGAGATGTGATTAGCGAGATGGGTCAGATCCAGAGTGGGGAAAAACTTTGAAATCTACTCTCTATTAGTGCTCTCAATTTCTTTTTTTTTTCTGTAATTAGTGGCTCAACTCTTGGAAGTCAGTTATGTAAGTCCACATCTAACATGTTTTCAATTCAATTTAATTTATTTCCACAAATCTGATAAAGAAAGAAAGACAGTTACATTGTACATCACAGCATACATCATAAAGGTAAATGAAAAATATACAAAACATAGGCTTTATATTGACAGATGTGGAAGAATTAGCATAGGCTTAGACCAGCCTTTCAAGTTAAATCCCCAAGAAATATATTCAGTTATACATGGACAAGACAAAACACACGTGACAAAGACTTAAATGGAAAATACTACAAGGATGTGAGGAAGTAAGTCAAGTTGATCAAGTTATGGTTTATTATATGTCCTAGGTCATTTCATACTGCACTGGTAAGTCAAAAGTATATGACATTGCCTGGATTAAATGTACTAATTCTACCTGTGCTTGGAGGGAAGCGTTGGTTTAGTTCCGTATAACACATTTTGAATGAATACATATGTATTTCATGTTGACATTGGTTCTTTTCTCTTGATTTTTTTTTTCCTGTTTCCTTACAGATACACCAAGATCACAATCATGGTGAACAGAAATGGGCACATCCCTGTCAAGAAGTAAGTCTGCTGTCTATTATGTAATGACTCTCAAGGTCATTGCACTCTCTTAGGCTCTGTCCTCTCTTATCATGGACAAAACTGACAAACGTGAAAAGCTATAGAAGAGAACAGCACATTATAGCACCTCTCAACTGAACTGCATGATATCCTTTTATGGGGGGGGGGGGGGGGGGAAGGATGCCGTTGGGAAAAAAAATCTGCATTGATAAAGCAGCCAAAATCTTTACTTTGATGAGACAAACTGCTGCCAGTCTTTCTCACATCATTTTGTCTTGGTTTGTAGCGGTGTCTCGCTGCTTTCTTTTTACATAAAAAAACAGAATGTTATTCAACTGTCCCTGTGATTGTATTTGTATGCACATGTGTCCCTAGTATGCATGTGAACAAATGTGCAAACATACACACTTATACAGACCCATGCAAACATCAGATGAGACACTGTTTTGCCGCTATTGTAGCCAGAGGCGACTGAGGAGAGATGCCTGCTGATGGCTTGAAGCCATCAGTGTTTTGATAAGAGATATATCGTATGTAATACAACCTTCTATCGGCATGCCTGAGTGAATGAATGAATGAACTATTCTGAAAATTGTCTTGCAGACCTAACTTTTTCACTACATTGCCATTGTTCTTTCAATTTTCCATGTGTTAACAAAACATTAGGTAAGATTGACAGTGTTGAAGAGAAATGTGATATTCTATGTAGATCTGAAGAACTTATATGCTGTTTGTTGTATAAACTATTCATAATATATCATTACATCAGAGCTTTTATTGTTTTTGCCTTGCATTTCTTCTCTGCTATTCTGCTGAGTCTCGTAGTCTTGTCCAATTTGACAAGTTGAAAGGAACTGTATTACAAGTCTTGTATTTACAAGAGCACATCTCATACCTTTAAAGGGGATGGCTAGTAACTGATCAGTGGGAATGCTGGGGGATGATTGTTCCAATTCTTGTGGGATTCATTCAAGAGTACATTATATATCTATTGTTGTGTGAAAATTGTTTGCTACAGAACGGTCTCATATTCAAGTAATTTGCAGTTTAATGCCCCTTCACTGTACAGGCACGCTAGCCTGAAACCATTAACTGCACAATACTTGAATATGAGACCATTCTGAAGCAAATAATTTTCACACAACAATAGATATATAATGTACTCTTAAATGAATCCTACAAGAATTGGAACAATCATCCCCCAGCATTCCCACTGATTCCCACTGATCAGTTACTAGCCATCCCCTTTAACTGCAAGTCTAAATGATTTTTGTCCCATAGGTAGAAATTTTCATTTCCATTGCATGTCATTCTCGTCTTGTATACTGTAAAACGAGGAATTTTCGCGTGCACTTTAATTTCGCGAATTTCGCGAGCGCCAAGATTCGCGAAATTAAAATGCACGCGAAAGTCCTTGTTTACAGTATATGCATTGAACGCCAGTAGCACTTCGCGAAAATTTCATGCCACGAAAAAGGCTGTCGGCTCCAATTCGCGAAAAATTCATGCCGTGAATATATCATGTTTTACAGTATATCTGTTAGTATCTTTATTATTTCATTAATATTGTGATTTGCCTGCAGCTCTGTTGTGTGGCAATAAAACAAACAGACAAAAGAAGAGCCTTTCTGATTTCTATCAATGCATCTATCTGCTTCCTCCTTTTACAGCATCCTGAAGATGTTCTCCTCCAGCACGTCGGACAAGAAGAGAGTGGAGACTGCTCTGCAGGTAGCCGGAGTCCACAGTGGAAAGGTAGGCAGTGCAGGTGTCTCTCTTAAAGGCTCTCTTAATTTACGATTTGCAGAAGAAACAAAATCCCAGTATTAGTACTTTAAAATAGTTCTAAAATGTGAGTTAGGGATAGGAACAGCCTCTTTAAAAATTTGTATCCATATAATCAATGTTAAGTATTGTTAAATACACAAAATGTAAAAAGTTATAATGAAAATGTTTCCAGACTAAACCATCAACAGTTATGGGTTAATGAGAAAAATACTGATATCTCCTTGTATTTTAGGCTTTATTGCAAAAATTTTGTATGGTAGGATGTTTTGTGATATAGCAGACCTACACATATGCATCAAATGTGATATCTTGAACATTTTTAAATCACTGCTCCCAAAGGTAAACAGGACCTTTAACCCTTTGGCTGCTTTGAGAACTGATTGGCACAGTAAACCCCATAGTATACAAATATCGACTGCTGCAGAGGGAGATGGTAAAACTATTTGCACCGAGGTGATGTCTCAACAGTGCTATGTCCCGAGACGAAGTCGAGGGACATGGCACTGTTGAGACATCACCGAGGTCAAATAGTTTTACCATGGCCCGAAAGAAAGCAGTCGATATTTGTTTTATATCCCTCTCGAGCATTTTACTAGAGTAACGACGGTTCCCTTTTGGAAAAGTGTGCAGGTTTCGTGAACGATAAATCTAACGTTAGGCTGCAGTGCAGCAGCAGTGCGTGCAGCGCGTAGCGAACGACACCGCTGCGCTGTTGTTGATTCCTACACACGAGCTACACTACAGCGTGCAAAACTCCGAAAGATCGAGGTCCAGGACTACGTTAGAAGTAGGCCTAAAGCGGCTTCGTTACCCAGATCATCTTCAAAATCGGTTTTAGTTTATTCCTAATTCGTACCTGATATGGTGTCCTCCTGCGATCATTCTTCCGTTACTGGAAGCAGTCACTTTGTCAATTGAGCTGAATGCATTGATCACGTATCACACGTCTACACGTTACACACCGACCGGCCACGCCATCGCACCACACAGATTTCTGTAATGCTGTCGCACATCACACCGCGCGCTCTCTTAGCGCTAGCCTAGCTAGCTACAAGCCACAGGACTGTCGCTCAAAAGTATCGCTACTACTCGCACTGCGTACATTCTTAAGTGAGAAATGTAGATATCGATCACACGATCACGATGGGTGCAAATCGTGGATTCCCAAAAGTACTATATCACGCTGGCTAGTAACCAGTTGCACCGCATCCAGCTGCTTGTAGCTAGCTAGTAAAACTACACCATGTTCGTGCTCTGTACAATCCTATGGCAAGAAGCTTTACATGAGGGATATAATATTTATTGTACACACTGTCCAAAGTCCCTGGCACAGAAAGGGTTAACCCTTTGTGCGCTTTGAATGTCAGTTGGCTCAGAGAACCTCCTAAAATAGGCTTGTACACACTGTGCGAAGTTATCGGCACTGAAAGGGTTTCAAGAACGCTGAATAGGCTTTGTCCAGTTGCCTTTGAGATAAAAGATTTACTTCATGTTAGACTTGTGACAATGATTGTAATCTCTTTTCCCATAGACCTTGATGGTTGGGAGCTAATGCCATTTTCTGACTGTTTCCAAGTAGTGTAACCTCCAGCCATTTTCTGTTGTATAAATGCTAGGACAAGCTGATGGTCAGAATACTGCATCATGGAGGGAAGGTTATATAGGCCTAGAAATGGATGAATTGATTGTATATTAGAATACATCCACATATACCTCTTGAATAATATATCTATATGTGTCTGTGTATTACATACACATATACACACAGACACTCACACATGCTGACACACACACACACACACACACACACACACACACACACACACACACACACACACACACACACACACACACACACACACACACACACACACACACACACACACACACATACACGTATAGATATATATGTGTTGTGTATGTGTGTATGAGGCCAGCATCCACTGTCTGGAAGTGTTATATGCATGCAAACTCAGCTTTTAGAGTTATCTGACTCTAGAATTGCATATAAGATCTTGTGTGTCTTCATTCAGACACAGTGAGGGAGAAAGAGAGGAAAAAAAGAGGGAGAGAGTAACCTATTTTACAAAGGTTAGAGCCCTAGTATAGAAAATCAATAAAAATGCCACAGTTGTTCGTAATTCAAAATGATTAAATAGATTT
Source organism: Diadema antillarum (assembly GCF_040938485.1). NCBI lineage: Eukaryota > Metazoa > Echinodermata > Echinoidea > Diadematoida > Diadematidae > Diadema > Diadema antillarum. The sequence goes on along the minus strand of NW_027270925.1, from coordinate 148,718 downwards.
TTAGGTTTGAAAACAGCCAAAGGATGACATCTTAGCTATCTGAATGAGATGTCCAGCATTATTTGTTGAAGAAAATGGTAAGGACTGGGGGGTATTGCCATGTACATGTATTGCTTCATCTACAATGTGAGAACAATACCTCTCTTTTAGTGACGTCCATTATTCAGAGCGCTTCAGTTTCATTCCACTTCAGTGCTCCATAAAAAATATTGTAATAAACTCAAAATATCCATTATGCTGCCATTGTTTTTTTTTTTTTAGAATGTGATAATGTTATGGATTGCTGAAGAATAAACAAATCAAAGCATTGTCATTCAACTGTGGATATATTTATTGATAGAAATAGAAGACCAATAGGTGTGGTGAGTTGGAGGTGTTATTTGTGGATGAGATCACCAGCCCGTCCGACTGTGACTGTGATGACGGGATGAGCCCTTTTGGGGGCTTTGTCGGGACGCCACGCGGAAGAAATCAACATTTTTCACGCGTGGCATGTTCTCACACATGGGTTGTCACCACTTCTGATATGAATGATCCCATCTGTCGTCAGGTTGGAGTAGCCTCGGATTTTGCCCCATTCACACTTGAGAAATAAGGCACACTTTAAATTGGTCTACAGTTTGGTAGCCCCACCCTCCCCCCCCCCACCCACACCAAACACCTCCTGAACTCCACAAGATGTCTATAGTAATTGATGGAGAAACGGTATTCAAGGGGTTCATTAAAGTTATATTCCCTGGTGACAACTACTTCAGTAGTAATTAATTGATAACAGCCAAGTTCTTTTTAGCACTGAGTATAGTTGTGCATTGACACAATTTGAGTTCAAATCTATGGTAAAAGATGGGATTAACCCATTGAGGACGAGTCCTGAGTATACTCGGGCAAGTGTCTATGGGAAATGCGTGTTGTAGCAAAATCGGTCTGCCCTCAATGGGTTAAGGATCTTTGGGTGGGCAAAAGAATTTGGTAAGTATCAATTAAGCATGTGGTACAATTTCATGTGAAATCAGGCTCAAGAACAGGGGTTTGAATATAAGGTAGGAGATTAAATTTGTTTAGAAATTTGTCGTCGAAGCAAGTTAATCTTTTGCCTGAGGGAAGCGTCTTCCTTTCATGCATCTTCGTTGACAAGTTTTGTTGCCACACTCATCACGATTACTCGAGAGGGGTGACGTTAGCGTTTCAGGTCAACCAGAAGTAGCTGCAGCATGAGAACCCGAGCATTCCATAACTGGTGGTAGGCCACTCGAAGTCGAATGTCGCAGCCACACCGCGAAGTCCGCTCCCCATTTGCCGAGGCGGGACGAGTGCGGCGAACGTGAAGACAAATGAAGCGTACCACCAGAGCGGTCATCTGGATTACTTCTAGAGAGAGTACTCATTTCTCACGAGTGGGGAAATGGGGTCTGAAGGAAGCCAATAACACTTGGGATTGGAGAGCGAGTGGGAATGGAGTGAGGGGTGAGGGGATGGGGTCGGATGGGGCGGAATTGTTGCTGGCATCCAGTCGGAGATGGAAGGAGGAGGAGAGGGAGGGTGACAGAGAAAGTCTCCGAGGAGAGAAGAAATGCAAACAGATATATATGAAATGTGACTGATGATGGAGACCAAGGGTCTGGAGATTAAGCGTTAGGGACAGTTTGACCCTGGCTTTAAGTGGTTGTGTGTATTTTGTATGTGTGTGTGTGTGTGTGTGTGTGTGTGTGTGTGTGTGTGTGTGTGTGTGTGTGTGTGTTTGTGTCGTGAGTGTTCGCTTTTGTATTGGAAGAGAAAATTAGATGCAGTTAAGTGCTGCAGTTAAGGCTCTTCGATATAATTGCTTGCGGTTGCACACAGAATGAATGTCAATATATCTTGAGATGTTGAATAGTCTTATAAAGCCACCAAATGCTATAATGTCCATACTGTCAATGAAGTAGGCACTTGATAGTACAATCTTGATGAAACTGGAAGATTACTTTAGCCCAGTAAATGATTGAAATATGCGAAGTGCTCAGAGATAGGGACAGCAAAAGGCATCTTCCTTTCTCATCCTACAGGCATGCATTAATGTCTTGATTACATTGCATGTTAGCCTTTATGTCAAGTAGCATCTTTCAATGAAAGTTTGTGAGCAGTGCACTTATGTACAAATGCAAATAATCTGAGTTCTATCAACACATAAGTATAATAGTGTACTGGCAAAAACTGATCATATTTTCATCAACTTGTGGTATTTGTGATTGAAGCTGCTGAAATATGATGAAAATTATAACATATGTAATCATTTAGATATTTCTTCAAAATGTTCTTGTTATGTAACAAATGGAGTATCATTGAGAAAAAATAATCTTTTTCTATTTGATGATCACCTTTCTTATAAAAAACTTGAAAATGGCATATATCTGTTTTTTGCATTTAAAGCCTTCATATATGAAATTTGCCAGATTAGATAATAATAATGATTATATATGGGACTGATAAGGAGCCAAATCCATCTAGTAGCTAAATGCTGTAAGCGCAACTATGTGCAAGATACATTTTCATTCAAGTACATAGAAGCGAGAAAATGACATAGTGAAATAGTACAGGACATACACTGTATATGAAAATAATAATCAATTATTGTAAGCCAAATAAACCCAATACTTCTTGAGATTATTCTTAAATACTTCAACAGATATGGCATCTATTTGCACTGTAACCAGATAATTTTATGTGTTACATAGATTATTTATTACGAAAAGGATGTTTACTCCATAGATGGGGCTGTAATAATGATATTCATTGTAGTTGGCAGCATACTGTGAAAAGCAACAGGTGTAGCGCCGATGAAAGTAAAGTCATGTCTTTGTGATTGAGTGCTACCACACCGAGCTCCACCATGAGGGGATGCTAAAGCTGATCTATGGGGAGCCAACAATTGGTGCCCTTGTAGCTCCTGGCTTCCACACACAAATGAGTTATGGTGTCTTGTGATGGCCGGGGATGTAATCGTATCTGTCCTAATGTAATACAGGGTAGCATGCACCATCTTGTTATGTGATATGTGCCTGGATGAGATGTGTGTGTGTGTGTGTGTGTGTGTGTGTGTGTGTGTGTGTGTGTGTTGTGTGGGTTTAGTGCTGCCCCAGATTTGTGTGCAGACTTGCAGTTATTGTTACTCCCAATGTGTGTTAAGTTGTTCTTTGACTCAGAGGCACAGGCATTTTGCATTCATGGCCAGGATTATACAAATCTTAAGTGAGCAACCATGTTTTTTTTTTCCTAAAGATAATGCAATAGACTTGAAAAGATGGTCACCTTTGCTCCTTGTTCTCAGGTTAATAGTCAGATGAAATAAATACTGATCTTTCAAAGGTGACGCATCATTGCTCAGGTTGAATTCTCACAAAAACCAGAGTGTGTTCTTTAAAATCTGTTTGATTATCAGCATCACTTCCTAGCCATTACTTTTACTTGAAGCCTAACATTTTCTTTCATCAGCTTTTCCTTCCATGTAATGGAATTATTAAAAAAAAATGAGGTTTATTATTGAAAGTATCCTTGTGTGAATGTGATATGAATCATAAAAACTGCTTTTGACTTGAATGTGGAAAGTGAATTGATATGAATTAAGTCAGTGCCCATGGCACACCATCAATCCAAGTAATTAAGAGTTTACTGCAGAATGGGCAAGGGTAACCAACTACTTAGTAGCTTCCCAGTTAGCATGTGGTTAAGAATGGGACCACAAGAGAGGTAGTAAAATCAAATACTACCAAGATGATCACTAAGAGGATGGGGTTTTGAAGAGGCAAGGACGAATTCCTTCTTCATGAACTTTTTTCTGGAAGCTGGCAGGTGGTGTCATCTCCCCAATCTTTATCCACTAGATGGTATCAGGGGGGCATTTCATGAAGGAACTTGTCAGATAAAATGTCCGACAAGTCAATTATATGCGACAAGTTCAGAGAAATCAGCCAATCAGACTAAAGAATTTATCAAAACTTGTCGGATAAAAGAGACTTATTAGATATTTTATCCGACAAGTTCCTTCATGAAATGCCCCCCAGGAGGTTGAGATCTTCACCCCATTCCAAAGATTCATAATGATAAGGACTGGTCTAGACGAATGACTCCTCCCCCTCCCCCCCCCCCCCCCCCCAATTCCTCTCGGTCCATGCCGCTGATTCGTTTCCTTCCAGCTAATGGACTTATTCAGCCAGTTAATTGACCCTCTTTTTTGATCTCTTAGAAGGCAATCAGGTGATTGTACGTATCTCATTAAGAAGCGGGGGGATTTGCAAGCCCCACTTGCCAAGTCAATGTAGCGTTTTCCAGTCATGGTTTTTCCCCTCCTCGGATGCGGATATTTCATCTCCTTAATGTTGTTTTCCTGGAGGGGGGAAGAAGAGGTGAGAGTACATATAAACTTTGGGGAGAAAATGTCACTGAAAGCTCGTGAGCTGAGACATGATATGAAATTACTTTTTGACTCATTTATGATTTCCTTTATAAAAAAAAATCAGGAAAAGCAAAAAAGATGGTGTGTGATATGTGATGCTTGTTGTCTCGGTTACTAGTCTAAATATGTGCAAAAGTGTATGAATGTCACATATCAAGTGATTATATACCGTAGATATTTCTTTCGAGACAAAACAAAAGAACATGAAGGGGAATAATCCAAAGAAGAAAAATCTGTGTGCAAAATTGGCAGTTGATCATGCGTAATTTGTATGAATCGCATGAGATGTTCTTTACATGAAACATAACTGTTACATGTAGCAGTCATTGGTGCACCCTATGATGGATTTCACTAAAGATCTAGCTATTGTCAACAAGTTTTGCGGAGATGATGAACAGTGTGTGTCAGATCTTCTACATTCTCTTTGCAAGAAATCAAATATTCTCCTAAATTTGTCACAAAATGTAGCCTGCGGGGCTAGTCTTGCACTTTGTAAAGTTTAACAAAGTTTGACACTTTCAAACAAGTTTACCTGTTGCTTGCCAGAACCCCATGTGCTATGTCTAAAGGCTATGAGGATTTTTGTTGAGTCGAAGAGGTGGCTATTGTTCACATGCCAAGAATGTATGTGATCTGTAAAACAGAGCGCAAAATGGCTTAGAGAATACTCGATCTTTGGAATCAGTTAGTGGAAAAAATATTTTAATGCTGAGGTATGCAATCCTGTCTGCACTTGTGAGAGAACTGTTAACATATTACTGAGAGGTTACTTTACTTCACTTCTGAGAGATCTTGGCCCTATATACATACCACTGAAGTATGCTACCTTTATGAAAATAAACCAGAATTTGAATATATTTGGTGTATATTCAGTACAAGTATTCACTGAAAGGTTTATGAGTTGGTAAATGTAGCTGTTGTATAACCAGATAGATGGATATAGGTAACCAGATCAATATTTGTAGAGAGAGATAGAGAGAGAAAGGGAAGAGAGAAAGAGAGAGAGAGAGAGAAAGAAATATATATATATATATATATATATATATATATATATATATATATATGTATATATAAATAGATGCATAGAAGTAGATTAAAAAGGGGTAGAGAAGGAGAAAAAGGTGAGAGATATGCACAGAAATAAAGAGAGAGAAAAAAGAGATGAGAGACATGATATTGACAGAAACAAAGACAGAGAGAGGGAGGGAGAGATATTGTTATTATGTTTCCCCCAATCCAAATGCTCTTGATAATTACTTGAGATCCTTAGAATGTACTCTTTTTTTTTTCTTGCAGTCGGGGCCCCTTGTAAATTAGTTCTTTGACTGAAAGGGCTACCCTGTGAAAATAAAACAAAATAAATGAATGTGAATGAATCCTAGCTGATACAAGATAGTAACAAAATAATCCACTTAATCCCTAAAATTAATTTCAGATGGGTGTAAAAACTTTCATCAGCAAATGATGTTGGGCATTCTTTGTATGCTGAGTGCCATATTCACAAATCAATTCCAACCAGTGCTTTCCTCTGCGTTATCTGATTAAGGTCCTGAGAATCTATGCACTCATGTTTAATAGAGCCCTCCCGAGATTCTATGCTGCGCGTTATTGTAAGCGATGAATATCATTACGACTTTACAAAGTTTATCGTATCAGTGTTTCTTTATTTAGTCAGTAAATCAGCTTACTACATGCTGAGAGCCGTGACTGGAGCGTATCCATGGCAACTCCTCACTAATGCGGCGCCCTGCCTCTCCCTCAGGTTTGGCCACGCTGTTTGTATAGGCAATTCAGCATGTTTTTGTTCATAAAGGATATGTGATTCCGTGTGTCGCCCCTTTGGATACAAGGCCTTCAAGGCCAGGAGAAGTGGGGGAGGATGGGGGATGAAATCGTCACCCAATTTTTGAAAGATGATAAACGCCCACCTCTACATTGTACAGGTAGTGATTTATGAGGTGTGGCTGATGCTATTGTTCACCTGTCCTAGATGGAAGGCAAAGGCAATATTGTCGTATACATGCCAATAAAAATGGTGAATATGGACTGCATGGTTGTGCGTGTATGTGTGGTTTGACACTAGACGACCATTTCAGTTCGAGCTTTGGCTGTGTGTCAGTCATCAACAGACTGATTATGTTACGATACTTCTTGAAGAATTTGAAGAATGTGCAATTGTGTTGAGTTTGAGAGATTGTTCTGGCATGATGAAATGGTATATAATAGTTTTTTTTTTGTCCCCTGGTGATGATGTGCAAGTTTCTGTATTGACATCAGATAGTCATTGATAATGGTAGGCCGCAATCTAATTTCTTTCAAATATAATCAAGGAACACTTTCCAAGAAATAAGCATTTAGGTGATTACAAATGTATGCATATTTGACACACATTGGACTTGAAAATTTTGGGTCAAAGTCTTACTTTCGTATTCATGCATTCTTTTTTATTTTGTGGAGTGGTTTTTACCAATTTAATAGAATGCAAATCTGCAAAGTCCACCTGATTCTGCAGGAGGTTTTGTGAAAAAATTGATATCTCTTCATATCTTCATGAGAAAATATGGAAATCTTCCTGATTCAGGAATTGATTCTTGTCCACTGTAATGCATGAAACACTTTGGAATCTCTGATTTTGCTGAGTGAATGCTGGCAGCCCTGAATAGTAACATGTTCTTGATTATTACTTCTGCCAAGGAATGACAAGGTTAAGTGATCACAGGCATTGGTTTGTCTGTTTGCAAAATAACTCCAAAAGTTGTGAATAGATTTGAATGAAATTGGCAAGAAAAGTTGATAATGACGCAAGGAACGCATAATTACATTTTGGTAGTGGTCCGGGAATTGTTATGGATATTTAAAGGATCTTTTAATCTATTTTGCAGACAGGTTAATGAACTTAGAAGTTCATTGAGGTTTGCATGCATATGCACACTGCAGTGCGTGCTCTGTTCAGGAAAGGCGCCGCACAGCTGGAATCTGATGAAGTAACAAAAAGGCTTCTTTATTGGGAAACTGGGTGATCTTCAGCATGCATGTATGAGTGGAAATGAGGTGTTTGACGGAAGTCTGTGCTCGCCGAGTGTTTTTCTAGTCATCTATGTGGCACTCATACATGCCATTCAGGTTATGTTTTCATCTCTTCTTTTTTCTTTGCTAGGATGACACCATTGATCCAAAGAGATTTACCTTCGACGTTTTCTTCACATTCTACCTGCGCCTTGTGAACCAGAAGGAAGTGGACAAGCTGTTCCAAGAATTGTGAGAGCACTAAGATATAAGAGTTCCCGAGATCCCCACTGTTAAACATTTTCAAGGGCTATGCATGAAATCTTAAAGGGTGTGTACAGTTCTGGTCGAGGTGAGGATTTAGCTTTTAACATTTTGTGAGATATTCAGAAACCACTCTATGAAATGTCAAAGAGCATGCAATTCTAAAGGGTATCAAAAGTTTATTTGATGAAAATCGGTTTTGAAATGGCCGAGATATCCAAAACAAGATGAAACAAAGAGATCCCATTAAAGTTGTGGCCTGTCGCCTTTTATTATTATCACTTTTTTGGATATCCCTGCCATTCCAAAACCAATTTTCATCAAATAAACGTTGAATCCTTCTTTCAAATTTCAAAAGAGGTTTCTCATTACCTCACTTAGAAATGTTCAAAACATGAATCCCTTACCTCAACCAGTACTGTACAGTCCCTTTAATGCGTACATTGAATAAGTTCATAATGTTTTGTTATGCAGTCCCCAGAAATCTTGTGAAGGTAAATGTTTTCAGTGTAGAAAGATGAAGCGAAAGCAAAGGGAGGAAACCTAGGCAGCAGATTGATGGACTTCTGATTTGTTAAGTCAAACACCCACTTGTAGTTAGTTCCCTGATGTAGTATTAGATTGGCGGCTGGGAATCTTAAGAAACTTAAGAGGGCAAAACAGGAAATGGTGGAGTACTCATGAGGGTGGATTCAAGTTGAATGATACAATTGACCATTAACATGGAAGGGGATAGGCTGGTAAGTGATTCAGTCATTAATTTTAAACGTAAGGTTTCCTACAAGTTGTCATTATGATTTCTTTTCATGTGGCTTCTAATCATGTCAAAGAAGAAGAACAAGGAGTAACTGAAAGAAGATGATTTTCAGAAATGAACAAGCATGAGTTTGCAATGCTAACAAGGGCATTAGCCTGGGTGGGGCTGCAACTACATGTAGATCAGAATGTTAGGCAGAACTAGATTAAATAACATGAAAAAAATGGCTTCAGTTGCCATTTCTGTGGAAGTTCCTTTAGAC